>NC_133158.1:173340759-174646198 GCF_040802235.1 Manis javanica | reverse complement strand
GACGTCAATGCTGATGGTGTCGGTTCAGTGTTAGGGGCCTGGCATAGGGTAATGCTTATCTGTAAGAGAAAATCTATACAGAAGAGACGGTTACTGAGAGAATTAGTGTTGTCTTCTGATGTGAGTGCGAGTGTGAGATTCAAGCTCAGTGATTAGATGTGTCGTAGTTTACATCAATGTTGAGGTGAATAATCTAGGCCAGGGCTTGGCGCTAGTGTTAGGGTTAGGTGTTGTGTAAGATTTACAGGAATAAGGAGTAACATTTAGAGTTCGCATCAGACCCTGAGGGGAAGGCGAGGGCCACCTTGAGCTTCAGGCTTATGGTGCAGCATGACAGACGTTGAAGCTAATGTTGTCGGTTCAGGTAAAGTGCCCAAGGCTAGAGTAAGTTTATTGTGTTCTGTAAGGTGTACAGGAAGGATAGGGTTATGGAAAGGTTTTGGGTTTGTCTGTGATAGGAGGGGAAGTGCGGTATTGAGGTTACGGATTATGATGAAGCGCGGGTGAGGCCAATGGTTACGGTGAATGTGCAGTTGCAAGAGTCATGGCTTGGGTTAGAATTACTGGTTTGGGCTGACGTACAGAAAGGATGAGTTAATTATTTGGGATAGGGTCTAGCTCTGATGTGACTGCGAGTGCGAATTTCGTTTCCGTGTTGAGGAGATCCCTGGGTGTCTCTGATGCTGACGCTTTGCATATAGGTCCAGGCATCAGTTTTAGGCTTAAAATTTTGTCATCTCTCTGGTATACAGAGACATTCGCATTATGGATAGAGTTAGCTTCTCGGTCTGATGTGACGGGGAGCGCAAGATGGTGGACCTGGTTTATGGTGAGGCATGGTTGACGTCAATGGTCAAGGTGAGGTGTCAAGACCACAAGCCAGGGCTAGGGTTATGGTTATGTATTTGGAAAGCTGTTGGGGCAGGGTATTAGCACATTTAAACTGAGGGTCCTTCTCCAAGTTTAGGGCAACTGTCCAATTCAGTCACAGGAACACAGTGAGGCAAGGGTGACACCCATGGAGATGGTGGAGGGTCAGGCTACAGGTATGTGCTAGGGTTAGGGTCAGGTAATTGTTAAAGTGTATACGGTGGATGAGCTTATGTTTAGTTTTAGGATCCTACTCTTACATGTGGGTGAATGCCAGTTTGGAGTTCATCATTAAGTTATGGCTTCGGTGACATCAACGCTGATGGTGAGCATTCAGTTTAAGAAACCTGGGCTAGGGTTAGGGGTTTCTGTAAGGAAATGTCTATGCACATAATTTGGTTATGGACAGAATTAGGGTGCAATTCTGATTTGATGGCGAGTGTGAGATCGAGTCAGAAGATTAAGGGAGTCATAGTTAATAGCAAAGGTCAAAGTGAAGAATCTGGTTCAAGGTTCCGATGTACGTTTAGGGTTATGTGTTCGATTGGGAGTTCGGGTGAGATAGGGTTGCTGTTAGAATTCCGATCCACCTCTGATGTGAGGGTGAGTGCAAGAATAAGTTTAACGTTTAAGGTGAAGTGAGGGTGAAATCAATGATGAAGGTGAAGTGTCAGGTCCTTGCATGAGGGAAAGGGTTAGCATTTTTGTAAGGTAAGGATTATACGGAAGTCTGAGTGACAGTTAGAGTTTTGATCCGACTCTGACATGAGGGCACTGGGCAGAACAAGGTTCAGTATTATGGGGAGGAATTACAGACGTCGATGCTGATGGTGGTGGTTCAGTGAAACGGGCCTGGGATAGGGTTAGCGTTTTCTGTAAGAGAAAATCTATGTGGAAGAGACGGTTACCGAGAGAATTAGCGTTATCTTCTGATGTGAGTGCAAGTGTGACATTCAAGCTCCGAGTTAACATGTGTCGTAGTTGACATCAATGTTGCAGGTGTAGAATCTAGTCCAGGGCTTGGTGCTAGGGTTAGGGTTAGGTGTTCAGTAGGATTTACAGGAATATGGAGTTACATGTAGAGTTCTCATCTGTCCCTGACATGATTGTGAGGGCCACCTTCAGCTTCAGGAGTATGGTGCGGCATTACAGACGTTGAAGCTGATGCTGTCGGTTCAGTAAAGTGCCCAGGGTTAGAGTATGTGTATTGTGTTCTGTAACGTGTACAGGAAGAAAAGGGTTATGGAAATATTTCAGGTTTGTCTCTATGGGAGGACAAGTGCGGGATTGAGGTTAAGGCTTAAGATGAATCGCTGGTTATGCTAATGGTTACGGTGCAGGGGCAGGTCCAAGAGCCATGGCTGGGGTTAGAATTACTGGTTTGGGCTGTTGTTCAGAAAGGATGAGTTAATTATTAGGGTTAGGGTCTAGCTCTGATGTGAGTGCGTGTGTGAAGTTGTGTTTTCGTGTTGAGGAGAACCCAGGGTGTCTCGGCTGCTGACGCCTTGCGTACAGGTCCAGGCATCAGTTTAAAGGTTAAAATATTGTGTTCTCTCTGGTATACAGAGACATTCGCATTATGAATAGAGTTAGCTTCTGGGTCTGATGTGACGGTGAGCGCAAGATGGTGGATCAGTTTTACGGTGAGGCATGGTGGACGTCAAATGTCAAGGTGATGTGTCAGGACCACGAGCCAGGGCTAGGTTTAGGGTTAGGTTTTTGGAAAGCTGTAGGGGTAGGTTATAGGTACGTTTAGACTGAAGGTCCTTCTCCAAGGTTAGGGCAACTCTCCAATTCAGTCGCAGGATTACAGTGAGGCAAGGGTGAAATCCATGGTGATGGTGGAGTTTCAGGCCACATTTATGGGCTAGGGTTAAGTTTAGGTAATTGTTAAAGTGTATGCTGTGGAGGGGGTTATGTTTAGATTTAGGATCCTACTCTGACGTGTGGGCGAAGGCCAGTTTGTACTTCATCATTAACGTATGGCATCGATGACATAAGTGCTGATAGTGCACATTCAGGTTATGGAACCTGGGCTAGGGTTAGGGTTTTTTGTAACGAGAGGTCTATGGAGATAATATGGTTATGGACAGAATTAGGGTGCAATTCTGATGTGAGGGTGAGTGGGAGATCGAGGCAGAGGATTAAGGGACTCATAGTTCACAGCAACGGTGAAGGTGAAAAATCTGGTTCAAGGGTCAGATCTAGGGTTCGGGTTATGTGTTCGATAAGGAGTATGGGTGAGGAAGGTTTGCAGTTAGAATTCGGATCCCCGTCTGATGTGAGGGTCAGTGCAAGAATAAGTTTAAGGTTTAAGGTGAAGTGAGGGTGACATCAATGTTGAAGGTGAAGTGTCAGATACTGGCACCATGGATAGGGTTAGCATTAGTTGTGAGGTAAGGTGTATGTGGGAGATTGAGTGACAGTTAGAGTCCTGATTAGACTCTGACATGAGTGCAGTGGCCAGAACGAGCTTCAGGATTGTGGGGAGGAATGACTGACGTCGATGCTGATGGTGGCGGTTCAGTGAATGGAGCGTGGGATAGGGTTAGGGTTATCTGTAAGACAAAATCTATGTGGAAGAGACGGTTATGGAGACAATTAGGGTTCTCTTCTGATGTGAGTGCAAGTGTGAGATTCAAGCTCAGTGTTATGATGTGTCATAGTTCACATCAATGTTGCAGGTGAAGAATCTAGTCCAGGGCTTGGCGCTAGGGTAATGGTTAGGTTTTCAGTAAGATTTACAGGAAAATGGAGTTACATTTACAGTATGCAAATGACCCTGACGTGAGGGCGAGGGCCACCTTTAGCTTCAGGCTAATGCTGCTGTCAGAACAGATGTTGAAGCTGATGGTGTCATTTCAGGTAAAGTGCCCTGGGCTAGAGAAAGTGTATTGTGTTCTGTAAGGTGTACAGGAAGGTTAAAGTTATGTTAAGATTTTGGGATTGTCTCTGATGGGAAGGCAAGTGCGGGATTGATATTAAGAATTACAATGAAGCGTGGGTGATGCCAATGGTTACTGTGAAGGCGTAGGTCCAAAAGTTATGGCCAGGGTTAGAACTACTGGTTTGGGCTGTTGTACAGAAAGGATGAGTTAATTATTATTGTTAGGGCCTAGCTTTGATGAGAGTGAAAGTGTGAAATTTCATTTCCGTGTTGAGGAGATCCCTGGGTGTCTCTGATGCAGAGGCTTTGTGTATAGCTCCAGGCATAAGTTTTAGGGTTAAAATTTTCTGTTCTCTCTGCTATACAGAGACATTTGCGTTATGGATAGAGTTAGTTTCTGGGTCTGACCTGACGGGGAGGGCAAGATGATCGATCAGGTTTATGGAGAGGCACGGTTGACGTCAAATGTCAAAGTGAGGAATCAAGACCACGAGCCAGGTCTAGGGTTAGGGTTAGGTTTTTGCGAAGGTGTAGGGGCAGGGTATTGGTCCGTTTAGCCTGAGGATGTTTTCCAACGTTAGGGCAACTGTCCAATTCAGTTGCAGTTTACAGTGAGGCAAGGGTGACATCCATGGTGATTGTGGAACGTCAGGCCAGATGTATGTGCTGGGGCTGGGTTATGTAATTGTTAAAGTGTATGTGGTGGATGGGGTTATGTGTAGATTTAGGATCCTACTCTGACGTGTGGGCGAAGGCCAGTTTGGACTTCATCATTAAGTTATGGAATCAGTGACATCAATGCTGAATGTGAGCATTCAGCTTAAGGGAACTGGGCTAGGGTTAGGGATTTCTCTAAGGAGAGGTCTATGCAGAAAATATGGTTGTGGACAGAATTAGGGTGCAATTCTGATGTGAGGGCGAGTGTGAGATTCAACCTCAGTGTTAAGATGTGTCCTGGTTGACATCAATGTTGCAGGTGAAGAATCTACTCCAGGGCTTCGCACTAGGGTTAGGGTTAGGTGTTCAGTAAGATGTGCAGGAATATGCAGTTCAATTTATAGTTCGCATTTGACCCTGACATGAGACCGAGGGCCACCTTGAGGTTCAGGCTAATGGTGCATCATGACAGACGTTGAAGCTTATGGTGTCGGTTCACTTAAATTTCCCAGGGGTAGAGTAAGTGTACTGTGTTCTGTAAGGTGTACAGGAAGGATAGGTTTATGGAAAGATTTCAGGTTTATCTCTGATCGGTGAGCAAGTGTGGGATTGAGTTTAAGGATTAAGATGAAGCATGGGTGATGCGAATGGCTACGGTGAAGGGGCAGATCAAAGAGTCATGGCTAGGGTTAGAATTCATGGTTTGGGCAGTTGTACAGAAAGGATGTGTGAATTATTATGGTTAGGGTCTAGCTATGATGTGAGTCCGAGTGTGAAATTGCGTTTCCGTTTTGAGTGTTCCCTGGGTATCTCTGATGCTGACTCTTTGCGTATAGGACCAGGCATCAGTTTTAGGGTTAAAATTTTGTGTTCTCTCTGGTATACAGAGACATTCGCATTATGGGTAGAATTGGCTTCTGGATCTGATGTGACAGGGAGCACTAGATGGTGGATCAGGTTTATGGTGAGGCATGGTTGACGTCAATTGTCAAGGTGAGGTTTCAGGACCACGAGCCAGGGATAGGGTTAGGGTTAGGTTTATGGAAAGCTGTACGGGCAGGGTATTGGTTGGTTTAGACTGAGTGTCCTTCACCAAGGTTAGGGCAACAATCCAATTCAGTCGAGGATTACAGTGAGGCAAGGGTGACATCCATGGTGATGGTGGAGGGTCAGGCCACAGTTATGTGATTGGGTTAGGGTTAGGTAACTGTTAAGGTGTATGCGGTGGATGGGGTTATGTTTAGATTAGGGATCCTACTCTGATGTGTGTGCGAACGTCAGTTCGACTTCATCATTGAGGTATGGCATTGGTGACATCAATGCTAACAGTGAGCATTCAGGTTAAGGAAGAAGCGATAGGGTTAGGGATTTCTGTAAGGAAAGGTCTATGCAGAAAATATTGCTATGGACAGAATTAGGGTGCCATTCTGATATGAGGGTGAGTGTGAGATGGAGTCAGAGGATTAAGGCAGTCATGGATGATAGCAACCATAAAGCTGAAGAATCTGTTGTAAGGGTCAGATCTAGGGTTAGGGTTATGTGTTCGATAAGGAGTATGGGTGAAATAGGTTTGTAGTTAAAATTCGGATCCGCCTCTGATTTGAGGGTGAGTGCAAGAATGAGCTTAAGGTTTAAGGTGAAGTGAGGGTGACATCAATGATGAAGGTGAAGTGTCAGATCCTGGCACCAGGGATAGGGTTAGCATTAGTTGTAAGGTAAGGAGTATGCGGAAGATTGAGTGACATTTAGAGTTCTGAAGCGACCCTGACATGAGGGCAGTGGCCAGAACGAGATGCAGGATTATTGGGAGGAATGACAGACGTCGATGCTGATCGTGGTGGTTCACTGAAAGTGGCCTGGGATACGGTTAGGCTTATCTGTAAGAGAAAGTCTATGCGGAAGAGACTTTTACCGAGAGAATTACTGTTCTGTTCAGATGTGAGTTCGAGTGTGAGATTCAAACTCCGAGTTAAGATGTGACGTAGATGACATCATTGTTACAGGTGAAGAATCTAGTGCACGATTTGGAGCTAGGGTTAGGGTTATGTGTTCAGTAAGATTTAATGGAATATTCAGTTACATTTAGTGTTCGCATCTGACTCTGATGTGAGGGCGAGGGCCACCTTGAGCTTCAGGATTATAGTACACCAAGCAGACGTTGATGCTGATGGAGGCAGTTCAGTGAAAGGGGCCCGGGATAGGCATAGGGTTATCTGTAAGAGAAAATCTATGTGGAGGAGACAGTTACCGAGATAATTAAGGTTCTCTTCTGATGTGAGTTTGAGTGTGAGATTCAAGCTCAGTGTTAAGATGTGTCTTAGTTGACGTCAATCTTGCAGGTGAAGAATTTAGTCCAGGGCTTGGCGATAGGGTTAGGGTTAAGTGTTCAGTAAGATTTACAGTAATATGGAGTTACATTTAGAGTTCGCATCAGACCCTGACATGAGGGTGAGGGCCACCTTCAGCTTCAGGATTATGGTGCGGCATTACAGACTTTGACACTGACAGTGTCGGTTCAAGTAAAGTGCCCAGGGCTAGAGTAAGTTTATTCTGTTCTGTAAGGTGTACTGGAAGAATAGGATAATGGAAAGATTTCGGGTTTGTCTCTGATGGGCAGGCAAGTGCAGGATTGAGAGTAAGGATAACGATAAAGCTCTGGTGATGCCAATATTTACGGTGAAGGGGCAAGTCCACGAGTTATGGTTAGGGTTAGAATTTCTGGTTTGGGCTGTTGTACAGAAAGGATAAGTTAATTATTAGGGTAAAGATCTACCTCTGAAGTGAGTGAGAGTGTGAAATTGGGATTCCGTGTTGAGTAGATCCCTGGGTGTCTCTGATGCTGACGTTTTGCATATAGGTCCAGGCATCAGTTTTTGGGTGAAAATTTTGTGTTCTCTCTGGTATACATAGACATAGGCCGTTTGGATAGAGTTAGCTGCTAGGTCTGATATGATGGGGACCGCAAGATGTTGGATTAGGTTTATGGTGACGCATGGTTGATATCAATGGTCAAGGTGAGATGTCAGGAACACACGCCAGTGCTAGGGTTAGGGTTATGTATTTGCAAAGCTTTAGGGGAAGGGTATTGGTACGTTTAGACTGAGGGTCCTTCTCCAAGGTTATGGCAACTGTCCAACTCAGTCACAGGATTACAGTGAGGCAATAGTGACATCCATGGTGATGGTGGAGTGTCACGTCACATTTACGTGCTAGAATTAGCGTTAGGTAATTGTAAAAGTCTAAGCGGTGGATGGGGTTAAGTTGAGATTTAGAATCCTACTGTGATATCTGGGTGAAGGCCAGTTTCAACTTAATTATTAAGGTATGGCATCGGTGACATCAATGCTGACGGTGAGCATTTAGGTTAAGTAACCTGGGCTATGGTTACAGTATTCTGTAAAGAAAGATCTATGTAGAAAATATGCTTATGGTCAGAATTAGGGTGCAATTCTGATGTGAGGGCGAGTGTGATATCGAGACAGAGGATTAAGGGAGTCATAGTAGATAGCAACAGTGAAGGTGAAGAATCTGATTCAAGGGTCAGATCTAGGATTAGGGTAGGGTTACATGTTCGATAAAGATTATGGGTGAGATAGGGTTGCAGTTAGAATTCGGAGCCACCTCTGATGAGAGGGTGAGTGCAATAATAAGTTTAAGGTTTAAGGTGAAGTGAGGGTGACATCAATGATGAAGGTGAAGTGTCAGATCCTGGCACCAGGGATAGGGTTACCATTAGGTGCAATTTAAGGAGTATGCGGAAGCTTGAATTACAGTTAGAGTTCTGATCCGACTCTGACATGAGGGCAGTGGCCAGAACGAGCTTCAGCATTATGGGGAGGAATGACAGATGTCGATACTGATGGTGGAGGTTCAGTGACAGGGGCCTGGGATAGGGTTAGCGTTTTCTGTAAGAGAAAATCCATGCGGAAGAGATGGTTACCGAGAGAATTAGGGTTATCTTCTGATGTGAATGCGAGTGTGAGATTCATGTTCAGTGTTAAGATGTGTCGTAGGTGACATTAATGTTGCACTTGAAGAATCTAGTCCAGGGCTTGGAGCTAGGGTTAGGGTTATGTGTTCAGTAGGATGCACAGGAATATGGAGTAACAATTAGAGTTCGCATCTGACCCTGATCTGTGGGCGAGGGCCACCTTGAGCTTCAGGCTTATGGTGCAGCATGACAGACGTTGAAGCTGATGGTGTCGGTTCAGGTAAATTGCCCAGGGCTAGAGTAAGTTTATTGTGTTCTGTAAGGTGTAAAGGACGGATAGGGCTATGGAAAGATTTCGGGATTGTCTCTGATGGGAGCGCAAGTGTGGGATTGAGGTTAAGGTTTACGGTGAAGGGCGCGTGATGCCAATGGTTATGGTGAAGGGGCAGGTCCACGAGTCATGGCTAGGGTTAGAATTACTGGTTTGGGCTGTGGTACAGAAAGGATGAGTTAATTATTAGGGTTCAGGTCTAGCTCTGAAGTGAGTGCGAGTGTGAAATTGCATTTCTGTGTTGAGGAGGTTCCTGGGTGTCTCAGATGCTGACGCTTTGTATATAGGTCCAGGCATCAGTTTTAGGGTTAAAATTTTGTCATCTCTCTGGTATACAGAGACATTCGCATTATGGATAGAGTTAGCTTCTGGGTCTGATGTGACAGGGAGTGCAAGATGGTGGATCAGGTTTATGGTGAGGCATGGTTGACGTCAATGATCAAGGTGAGTTGTCAGAACCACGAACCTGGGCTAGGGTTAGGGTTAGGATTCTGGGAACGTGTAGGGGCAGGGTATTGGTACGTTTAGACTGAGGGTCCTTCTCCAAGGTTAGGGAAACTGTCCAATTCAGTTGCAGGATTACACTGAGGCAGGTGTGACATCCATGGTGATGGTGGTGGGTCTGGCCGCAGGTATTTGCTAGCGTTACGGTTAGGTAATTGTTTTTTGGACAAGTCCTAGCTCAAGAGCTCAAACAGTTTCACCATCATCACCCCGAGTCCACTTTATTACAATATGTAGATGATCTTCGACTCTTCAGTCCCTCGTGGGAACAGTCTCAACTTGACACTGCATCTCTACTTAACCTTCTAGCTTCCAGACGTTACTGGGTATCCCCCGTCAAAGCTCAAATCTCTTCCCCTTCTGTCACTTACCTTGGATTCCTTCTGTCTCAACAAAGAAAGTCCATTACCTTAGACAGAAAACGACTCCTCTCTGACTTGCCCGTTCCCAAAACCAAGACAGAAATCCTTTCCTTTCTAGGCCTGCTGGGTATTTTAGAGCGTAGATCCCTAACTTCTCCCTGTTGGCAAGCCCCCAATACGACCTCAGCAAGGGCCCCCCTGAAGAACCATTATCATCCTCTCCCCGACACTCCTTCATTAAACTCCACCAAGCCCTTGTAGAAGCTCCAGCTCTCCATCTCCCTGATTTGTCATAACCCCTCTCATTATACATTCATGAGAGGTCCACTCAAGCTCTAGGAGTCCTAGGCCAATATTATGGCCCATCCTTTGCCCCAGTAGCTTATCTCTCTAAGCAATTAGACCCCACAGTTCGGGGATGGGCCCCCTGCCTACGGGCATTAGCCGCTGGACAGCTCATGCAGAAAGAAGCACATAAACTAACATTCGGAGCACCCCTTACCATTCTGTCCCCACATCACCTAAAAGATCTCTTAACCTACAAAAGTTTAGAGACTCTCCCTCCCTCCAGACTGCTGACCTTACTGTCCTCTTTCCTCCAAAATCCAGACATTTTATTCCTCCCCTGCCAGCCCCTGAATCCGGCCACACTTCTTCCTCTACCCTACTCTCCTCATGCTTCCTCACATGATTGAATGAAAGCCCTTCACAACTTCCTTCCGTGCCACTCCACGATCTCCAAAGGAGCCCTCTCACACTCTGACCTCATCTGGTTTACTGATGGGTCCTCCTTTAAACATGAGGGCACCCGCTACTCAGGATACGCAGTAGTCTTCCTCGAAGATGTCATTGAGGCACGAGCCCTACCCCCTGGTACAACCAATCAGCAGGCTGAACTCATTGCAGCCACCAGAGCTTGCACTCTGGCCCGGTACACGTCTCTCACCTTGTACACTGACTCCAAGTACGTATTCCACATTCTCTTCTCCCACATGGCAGTATGGAAAGAACGAGGCCTCCTCACCACAAAAGGGAATTCCATAACTAATTCAGCCTTAATTACTAAACTTCTAGAGGCTTCACAACTCCCACACCGAATAGGCATAGTCCACTGCAAATCACATCAAAAAGATGACTCCCCCATTGTAAGAGGTAACAACAAAGCCGACAGAGAAGGCCGGTCAGTTGCCCTATCAGAAAACACACCAGACAACAATCCGTCTGCCCTTGCGGTTTCAGCCTTTTCACAAGACGTCCTCTGCTCCCAGGACAAAGAGTCTCTCTTCCGCCTCTTACATGACCTGTTCCATCCCAGCCCCCAATCCTTGATCCATTTTTTACAATCTTTTTTTCCTCTCTCTCCTGAAGACAAAACCCTACTTAACCAAATCACCTGCAAGTGCACCATCTGCCAACGCACTAACACTAATACCCCCCTCAGAGCCTGACCCTTCCTGGCTCATCAAGCAAGGGGTAATGTCCCCGCTGCAGATTGGCAAATAGACTTCACTAACATGCCCCCTGTACGACGTACCAGATAACTACTCGTGCTAGTTGATACATTTTCAGGATGGGTCGAAGCTTTCCCCACCACTAACAAACGAGCGCCCGTGGTTGCCTCTATCCTCCTCACCCAGATCTTTCCTAAGATCGGGATTCTCACTTCCCTCCAGTCAGATAACGGCTCTGAGTTCACTGCCCAAATTATCCAGAACCTCTCCAAGTCGCTCTCGCTCCCGTGGCATTTACAGTGTCCTTATCGACGACAAGCTTCAGGAAAAGTAGAAAGAGCCAATAGGACTCTAAAAGATATCCTGACAAAACTTTCTCTAGAACTACTTCTTGACTGGGTTCACTTGCTTCCCTTAGCTCTACTCCGCATTCGAGCCCTCCCAAATAAACCTTCCTTCTTGTCGCCCTTTGAGATCATGTACGGCCGCCCGATTCTACCCCCTGGGCTCCCTTCCCACAAAGGACCAATTCCTCCCAATATAGCCCTTCCACTACTCTCTCTCCTCGCACTGAATTGTGGAAATATCAGGATTGGCTCCTTCCTGATCCATCCGCCTCCCAAAATCCTCCTGTCTTACAGCCCGGCCAACTAGTGTTTTATAAGCCACCAGAAGATCGGCCGTCTCTCACCCCGAAATAGGAAGGTCCACACCCAGTTATTCCCTGCACCCCCTCGGCCGCCAAGCTCTCACTGCCTCATAACTCTGTCACCCCTTGGATTCATATCTCCAAGTTGAAACCAAATACCCAAGACCCACCTTCTCTGACACCCAAGACCCATCAGTCACAATCCAGAGTCCTTCAGATACAGCCCAAGACGCTGTCTACTCTACCACGCTTCATCCCCCTTATCCCTTGAAGCTCCACATCTCCCATGCACCCCCTTTGCCATCCATACCCGAATCATGACTTTTTCCTCCTTTACTGCTCTCTTGCTTTTTTCCCTCATTCCTATTGTCTTCCCGACCACCCCACCCTCCATTGTATGGCGATTCAAAGTCAGGCAGAGTTACACACAGCATCAAACAAAAGTAACTGCCCTCATTGCCACATCAGACTGCCCTATGAAAGGCTGCTCTGAGCCTTTGTACCTCCACTTTCCTCCCTCCACCGAAGTATTCATTTACAGCTACCTTTATTCTCCCTACCTCTGGTTCCTCTATGACCAAAGACAAGCCTATTGCAGGCGATGGCAAGACACCTATGTGGGATGTCCCTACTGGTCTTGCGCCATTCACTACATGGGTGACTTCCAGTACCCACAGTATTACTCCTCCAACCGTTTCATGAAATATCCCAACGGCTCATTCTCCTTATCAATCCCAGATCCCTGGGACTCTCGATGGGCTGCTGGAGTAATAGCCTCAGTTTATTACTAGGGGTCCTCGACCCCCCACGGTACCCTTCATATCTCTTGAGAGTATGTTCCCTCTCGCTCCCAAATCTCTCAAGTTTCATCACATATCAGACATTCCGAGAATGTCATTATCCAAACTCTAGCTGGCACCTCTTCATCTCTTTATTCCTCCTACTCTTGGTTACAGCTCATTCAAGACACCACCATCTTTCTCAACCACACCCTCAACACGGCCAATTGTTTCTTGTGTACATCGCTACAGCGCCCACTGCTGGCCGCCGTGCCCCTCAATATTTCCAACTACTCTTTCCATGCAGAAGGACAACCCCTCCGTCCCCTGGCAGACATACCCCTATGGGAACCAGAATACACAGATAATCTCACCATCCACCACTGTGTAGGCCCAACTCCACCCCCCTCCAGCGCACTTCACTGCCTCTCTATCTACACCCCTACTTCCAGCTCTAAGACTTTTACACAACTGGGACACTTCTTTTAGTGTAATGGCAGTCTTTTCAACTCACTGCCTCTCAACTCTGATACACCCTGCATTCTCGTTACCCTAATCCCACAGCCTACACTTTACAGCATGGCAGAATTCCTTGAGCTCCAACCTCCCTTGCACTTGAGCACAAAAAGGGCTGCTCTCCTTCCCATCATGGTCGGTATCTCTTTGATCACCACAGCCATTGGGGCGGGGTTTTCGAAAGGAGCCTTGGGTCACTCTCTATGGGCAGTTAGAGATCTCGACGCCAAACTTGAGGGAGCCCTGACATCCACTGCCGATTCCCTAGCCTCTCTCCAAAGACAGGTCACTTCGCTAGCTAAAGTCACCCTTCAAAACCAGCGGGCCCTAGATCTGCTTACAGTCGAGAAGTGTGGCACCTATGTCTTCCTCCAGGAAGAGTGCTGCTATTACATCAACGAATCCGGCATTGTAGAAACTGACATCACCAAACTCACCGACCTTGCCTCCAGTCTCCACTCTGCTTCCAATTCCAACCCATTCTCTTCAATACTAACAAACCCCCTCCTCACCTACCTCTGGCCCATTGCAGGCTACATAATAATCATTCTTCTCGAGTGTCTCTTCTTAACCTGTATAATAAAGTTCATCAAATCCCAAGTCGGAAAAATCTCTAATCAAGCTTTCAACCAGCTTTTACTCAAGAACTACCAGCTTCTAGCCACAGAAGATCCCTCTCCCTCAGGTGACCTCCTCACCACACGCTGAGATGGACCCCTCTCTCCACTGGAAACTGTTCCTGGAAACAATGGCTGCAGCCTCCTGGATCCTGACACCCATATCCTCTTGGCACCATTGGAATCAACAGGTCCTCAAACTATGGTTACAGGGAATATTCATTGATTTCCAAACCTGAAGAAGTCCACATCTACTCGTCCTTACTGCGGGGAGACCTATCAACCCTTTCCTCCCAATCCTCAAGCCCTCACTCCCTTCTCTGCCCCTGTTCAGCAGGAAGCAGCCAGAGAGAAAGCAACGTCCACAGCCCCATAGAGGAGAAAGGTGGGAATGAAGGGTCCCCACCAGAAAGATGGCCAACTTCCGGCTTCTATTCGGGGTTCTCAGTTCCCGCCGGCGCCACCTGAAGCGCAATCACCTCTCGCCCCCCTCCCAATCCCAGCATCTAGCCAACAGCCACCAGCCCCGTAGAAGTGACACCTCAGTCAATTCATGCCCCTTCCTATATAACCCAGCACCTTTCCCTAATAAACCGGAACTCTCCAGTGAATTGCTGCTGTGTGTCGCGCCTTTCCTTTCAGTTACCCAGAGAATTAGGATTATCTTCTGATGTGAGTGCGAGTGTGAGATTCAAACAGTGTTAAGATGTGTCGTAGTTGACATCAATGTTGCACGTGAAGAATGTAGTCCAGGGCTTGGCGCTAGGGTTAGTGTTAGGGGTTCAGTAATATTTACAGAAATATGTAGTTACATTTAGAGCTCGCATATGTCCCTGATGTGAGGGCGAGGGCCACCTTGAGCTTCAGGCTTATGGTGTGGCATGACAGACGTTGAAGCTGATGGTGTCGGTTCAGGTAAAGTGCTCAGGGCTAGAGTAAGTGTATTGTGTTGTGTAAGGTGTACAGGAAGGATAGGGTTATGGAAAGATTTTGGGATTGTCTCTGATGGGAGGGCAATGCAGGATTGAGCTTAAGGACTACGATGAAGCACGGATGATGCCAATGGTAACGGTGAAGGGGCAGTTCCAAGAGTCATGACGACGGTTAGAATTACTGGTTTAGGATGTTGTACAGAAAGGATAAGTTAATTAATAGGGTTAGGGACTAGCTCTGATGTGAGTGCAAGTGTGAAATTGCGTTTCCGTGTTGATGAGATCCCTGGGTGCCTCTGATGCTGACGCTTTGCATATATGTCCATTCATCAGTTATAGGGTTAAAATTTTGTGTTCTCTGGTATACAGAGACATTTGCATTAGGGATAGAGTTAGCTTCTGGGTCTGATGTGACAGAGAGCGCAAGATGGAGGATCAGGTTTATGGTGACACATGGTTCACGTCAATGGTCAAGGTGTGGTCTCCGTACCAGGAGCCAGGGCTAGGGTTAGGGTTGGTTTTTGGGAAGCTGTAGGGGCAGGGTATTGGTACGTTTAGACTGAGGGTCCTTTTCCAAGGTTAGGGCAACTGTCTACTTCAGTTGCAGGATTACAGTGAGGCAACGATGACATCCATGGTGATGGTCGATGGTTTGGCCACAGGTATGTGCTATGGTAATGGTTAGGTAATTGTTAAAGTGTCTGCGGTGGATGGGGATATGTTTAGATTTAGGATGCTACTCTGACGTGTGGGTGAAGGCCTGTTAGGACTTCATCACTAAGGTATGGCATCGGTGACATCAATGCTGATGGTGACCATTCAGGTTAAGGAACCCTGGCTAGGGTTAGGGTTTTGTGTAAGGAAATGTCTATGCACAAAATATGGTTATGGACAGAATTAGGGAGCAATTCTGATGTGAGGGCGAGTGCGAGATTGAGTGAGAGTATTAAGGTAGTCATAGTTGATAGCAATGGTGAACTTAAAGAACTTGGTTCAAGGGCCAGATCTAGGGTTAGGATTATGTGTTCGATAAGTAGTACGAGTGAGATAGGGATGCAGATAGAATTCGGATCCGCCTCTGATGTGAGGGTGAGTGCAAGAATAAGTTTAAGGTTTAAGGTGAAGTGAGGGTGACATCAATGATGAAGGTGAAGTGTCAGATCTGGGCACTAGGTATAGGGTTAGCGTTAGTTGTAAGGTAAGGTGTATGCGGAAAATTGAGTGACAGTTAGAGTTCTGAACCGACTCTGACATGAAGGCAGTGGCCAGAACGAGCTTCAGGATTATGGGGAGGAATGACAGACGTCGATGCTGATAGTGGAAGTTCAGTGACTGGGGCCTGGAATAGGGTTACGTTTTCTGTAAGAAAAATCCATGCAGAAGAGATGATTACCGAGAGCATCAGAGTTATCTTATGATGTGAGTGCAAGTGTGAGATTCAAGCTCAGTGTTAAGATGTGTCGTAGTTGACATCAATCTTGCACGTGAAGAATCTATTCCCGGGCTTGTCGCTTGGGTTAGGTTATGTGTTCAGTAGGATGTACAGGAATATGGAGTTACATGTAGAGTTCGCATCTGAGCCTGACGTGACGGCGAGGGTCACCTTGAGCTTCAGGCTTATGGTGCGGCATGACAGACGTTGAAGCTGATGGTGTCGGTAGATGTAAAGTACCCAGGGCTGGAGTAAGTCTATTGTGTTCTGTAAGGTGTACAGTAATGATGGGGTTATGGAAAGATTTCGTGGTTTGTCTCTGATGGGAGGGTAAGTGCGCGATTAAGGTTAAGGATTACATTGAAGAGTGGGTGATGCCAATGATTACGGTGAAGGTGCAGGTCCAACACTCATGGCTAGGGTTAGAATTACTGGTTTGGGCTGTTGTTCAGAAAGGATAAGTTAATGATTAGGGTTAGGGTCTAGCTCTGATGTGAGTGCGAGTGTGAAATTGCATTTCCGTGTTGAGGAGATCCCTGGGGGTCTCTGATGCTGACGATTTGCGTATAGGTCCAGGCATCAGTTTTAGGGTTAAAATTTTGTCATCTCTCTAGTATACAGAGACATTCACATTATGGATAGAGTTAGCTTCTGGATCTGATGTGACGGGAGTGCAAGATGGTGGATCAAGTTTATGGTGAGGCATGGTTGACGTCAATGATCAAGGTGAGTTGTCAGAACCACGAACCAGGGCTAGGTTTAGGGTTGGTTTTTGGGAAGCTGTAGGGGCAGGGTATTGGTACGTTTAGACTGAGGGTCCTTTTCCAAGGTTAGGGCAACTGTCTACTTCAGTTGCAGGATTACAGTGAGGCAAGGATGACATCCATGGTGATGGTGGATGGTCTGGCAACAGGTATGTGCTAGGGTTAGGGTTAGGTGATTGTTAAAGTGTGTGCGGTGGATGGGGTTATGTTTACATTTATGATCATACTCTGACATGGTGGTGTATGCCATTTTAGACTTCATCATTAAGGTATGGCATCGGTGACATCAATGCTGATGGTGACCGTTCAGGTTAAGGAACCCTGGCTAGGGTTAGGGTTTTGTGTAAGGAAATGTCTATGCAAAAAATATGGTTATGGACAGAATTAGGGAGCAATTCTGATGTGAGGGCGAGTGCGAGATTGAGTATGAGGATTAAGGTAGTCATAGTTGGTAGCAATGGTGAACTTAAAGAACTTGGTTCAAGCGTCAGATCTAGGGTTAGGATTATGTGTTCGATAAGTAGTACGAGTGAGATAGGGATGCAGATAGAATTCGGATCCGCCTCTGATGTCAGGGAGAGTGGAAGAATAAGTTTAAGTTTTAAGGTGAAGTGAGGGTGATATCAATGACGAAGGTGAGGTGTCAGATCCTGGCACCAGGGATAGGGCTGGCATTAGGTGTAAGGTAAGGAGTATGCGGAAGATTGAGTGACAGTTAGAGTTCTGATCCGACTCTGACATGTGGGCAGTGGCCAGAACAAGCTTCAGGATTATGGGGACGAATGACAGACGTCGATGCTGATAGGGCGGTTTAGTGAAAGGGGCCTGCGATAGGGTTAAGGTTATCTGTAAGAGAAAATCTATGCAGATGGGATGGTTACCGAGAGAATTAGGGTTCTCTTCTGATGTGAGTGTGGGTGTGAGATTCAAGCTCAGTGTTAAGATGTGTCGTAGTTGACATAAATGTTGCAGGTGAAGAATCTGGTCCAGGGCTTGGCGCTAGTGTTAGGGTTAGGTGTTGAGTAAGATTTGCAGGAATATGGAGTAACATTTAGAGTTCGCATCTGACCCTGATGTGAGGGTGAGGGCCACCTTGAGCTTCAGGCTTTTGGTGTGGCATGACAGACGTTGAAGCTGATAGTGTCGGTTCAGGTAAAGTGCCCAGGGCTAGAATAAGTTTATTGTGTTCTGTAAGGTGTACAGGGAGGACAGGGTTATGGAAAGGTTTTGGGTTTGTCTCTGATGGGAGGCAAAGTGTGGGACTGAGGTTACGAATTACGATGAAGCGTGGGTGATGTCAATGGTTACGGTGAAGGAGCAGGTCCAAGAGTCATGGCTAGGATTAGAATTACTGGTTTGGGCTGTTCTTCAGAAAGGATGAGTTAATTATTAGGGTTAGGGTCTAGCTCTGATGTGGGTGCGAGTGTGAAATTGCATTACCATGTTGAGGAGATCCCTGGGTGTATCTGATACTGACGCTATCGTATATATCCAGACATCACTTTTACGGTTAAAATTTTGTGTTCTCCCTGGAATATAGAGATATTTGCATTATCGATAGAGTTACCTTCTATGTCTGATGTGACGGGGAGTACAAGATCCTGAATCAGGTTTATGGTGAGGCATAGTGGACGTCAATGGTCAAGGTGAGGTGTCAGGACCACGAACCAGGGCTAGGGTTAGGGTGAGGTTTTTGGAAAGCTGTAGGGGCACTATATTGGTATGTTTAGACTGAGGGTCCTTCTCCAAGTTTAGGGAAACTGTCCAAATCAGTCGCAGGATTACAGTGTGGCAAGGACGACATCCATGGTGATGGTGGAGTGTGAGGCCACAGGTATGTGATGAGTTAGGTTTAGGTAATTGTTAAAGTGTATGCGGTGGATGTGGTATGTTTATATTTAGGATCCTACTCTGACGTGTGGGCGAAGGCAAGTTTGGACTTCATCATTAACGTAAGTCATCGGTGACATCAATGCTGATGGTGAGCATTCAGGTGAAGGAACCTGGGCTAGGGTTAGAGTTTTCTATAAGGAAAGGTCTCTGCAGAAAATATGGTTATGGAGAGAATTAGGGTGCAATTCTGATGTGAGGGCGAGTGTGAGATCGAGTCAGAGGATTAAGGGAGTCTATGTTGATAGCAACAGTGAAGTTGAAGAATCTGGTTCAAGTGTCAGATCTGGGGTCAGGGTTATGTGTTCGATAAGGTGTATGGGTGAGATAGGGTTGCAGTTAGAATTCGGATCCGCCTCTGATGTGAGGGTGAGTGCAAGAATAAATTTAAGGTTTAAGATGAACTGAGGGTGACATCAAAAATTAAGGTGAAGTGTCTGATCCTGCCACCAGGGATAGGGTTTCCATTAGTTGTAAGGTAAGGAGTATGCGGAAGATTGAGTGTCAGTTAGAGTTCTGATCTGAGTCTGACATGAGGGCAGTGGCCAGAACGAGCTTCAGGATTATGGGGAGGTATGACAGACGTCATTGCTGATGGTGCAGATCAGTGAAAGGGGTGTGGGATAGGGATAGGGTTATCTGTAAGAGAAAACCTATTTCGAAGCGACGGTTGCCGAGAGAATTAGGGTTCTCTTCTGATGTGACAGCGAGTGTGCGTTTCAAGCTCAGTGTTAAGATGTGTCGTACTTGACATCAATGTTGCAGGTGAAGAATCCAGTCCAGGGCTTGGTGCTAGGGTTAAGGTTAAGTGTTCAGTAAGATTTACAGTATTATGGAGTAACATTTTGAGTTCTAATCTTATTCTGATGTGAGGGCAAGGGCCACCTTGAGCTTCAGGCTTATTGGGCAGCATGACAGACATTGAAGCTTATGGTGTCCGTTCAGGTAAAGTGCCCAGGGCTAGAGTAAGTTTATTATGTTCTGAAAGGTGTACAGGAAGTGTAGGTTTATGGAAAGATTTTGGGTTTGTCTCTGATGGGAGGCCAAGCGCGGGATTGAGGTTAAGGGTTACAATGAAGCGCGGGTGATGCCAATGGTTATGGTGAAGGGGCAGGTCCAAGACTCATGGCTAGGGTTAGAATTACTGGTTTGGGCTGTTGTACAGAAAGAATAAGTTAATTCTTAGCAGTAGGATCTAGCTCTGAAGTGAGTGCAACTGTAAAATTGTACTTCCGTGTTTAGGAGATCCCTGGGTGTCTCTGATGCTGACGCTTTGCATAAAGGTCCACGCATCAGTTTTAGGGTTAAAATTGTGTGTTCTCTCTTGTATACAGAGACTTTCGTATTATGGATAGAGTTAGCTTCTGGGTCTGAAGTGACGAGGAGCGCAAGATGGTGTTTCCGGTTTATGGTGAGGCATGGCTGACGTCAATGGTCAAGGTGAGGAGTCAGGACCAGAAGCCAGGCCTAGGGTTAGGGTTAGGTTTTTTAAAGTTGTAGGGGCAGGGTATTGGTACGTTTAGACTGATGGTCCTTGTCCAAGGTTTGGGCAGATGTCCAATTCAGTCGCAGGTTTAGAGTGAGGCAAGGGTGACATCCATGGTGATGGTGGAGGGTCAGGCCACAGGTATGTGCTAGGGTTAAATTTAGTTTATTGTAAAAGTGTATGCGGTGGATGGGGATATGTTTAGATTTAGGATCCTACTCTGACGTGTGGGTGAAGACCAGTTTGGACTTCATCATTAAGGTATGTCCTCGGTGACATCAATGTTGATGGTGAGCATTCAGGTTAGGGAACCTGGGTTAGCGTTAGGGTTTTCTCTAAGGAAAGGTCTATGCAGAAAATAAGATTATGGACAGAATTGGGGTGCAATTCTTATATGACTGCGAGTGTGAGTTAGAGTCAGAGAATTAAGGGAGTCATAGTTGATAGCAGCGATTAATGTGAAGAATCTGGTTAAAGGGTCAGATCTAGGGTTAGGGTTATGTGTTCAAGAAGGAGTACCAGTGAGATACGGTTGCAGCTAGAATTCGGATCGGCCTCTGATGTGAGGGTGAGTGCAAGAATAACTTTAAGGTTTAAGGTGAAGTGAGGGTGACATCAATGATGAAGGTGAAGTGTCAGATCCTGGCACCAGGGATAGGGTTAGCATTAGTTATAAGGTAAGGATTATGCGGATGATTGAGTGACAGTTAGTGCTGATCCAACTCTGACATGAGGGCAGTGGCCAGAATGAGCTTCAGGATTATGGGGAGGAATGACAGACGTCGATGCTGATGGTGGTGGTTCAGTGAACGGGGCCTGGGAAAGGGTAAGTTTTATCTGTAAGAGAAAATCTTTGCGGAAGATACGGTTATCGAGAGAATTAGGGTTCTCTTCTGATGTGAGTGCGAGTGTGAGATTCAAGGTCCGAGTTAAGATGTGTCGTAGTTGACATCAATGTTTGCAGGTGAAGAATCTAGTCGAGTGCTTGGCGCTACGGTTAGGGTTAGGGGTTCAGTAAGATTTACAGGAATATGGAGTAATATTTAGAGGTCGCATTTGACCCTGACATTAGGGCTGGTGCCACCTTGAGTTTCAGGCTTATGCTGCGGCATAACAGTCGTTGAGGCTGATTGTGTCGGTTCAGGGAAACTGCACAACACGAGAGTAAGTTTATTGTGTTATGTAAGGTGTGCAGGAAGGATAGGGTTATGGAAAGATTTCGGGTTTGTCTCTGATAGGAGGGCAAGTACGGGATTGTGGTTAAGGATTCCGATGCAGCGTGGGTGATGCCAATGGTAACGGTGAAGGGCAGGTCCAAGAGTCATGGCTAGGGTTAGAATTACTGGTTTGGGCTGTTGTACAGAAAGGATGAGTTAATTATTATGGTTAGGTTCTAGGTCTGATCTGAGTGCGATTGTGAAATTGCGTTTCCGTGTTGAGGAGATCCCTGGGAGTCTCTGATGCTGAGACTTTGCGTATAGGTCCACGCATCAGTTTTAGGGTTAAAATTTTGTGTTCTCTCTGGTATACAGAGACATTTGCATTATGGATAGAGTTAGCTTCTTGGGCTGATGTGATGGGAAGGTAAAGGTGGTGGATAAGGTTTATGGTGAGGCATGGTTGACGACAATGGACATGGTGAGGTGTCAGGAACACCAGTCAGGACTATGGTTAGGGTTAGGTTTTTGGAAAGCTGTAGCGGCAGGGTATTGGTATGTTTAGACTGAGGGTCCTTCTCCAAGGTTAGGGCAACTGTCCAATTCAGTCGCAGGATTACAGTTAGGCAAGGGTGACATCCATGGTGATGGTGGAGGGTCATGCCACAGGTATGTGCTAGTGTTAGGGTTAGGTAATTGTTAAGGTGTATGCAGTGAATGGGGTTATGTTTAGATTTAGGTTCCTACTCTGACGTGTGGGCGAAGGACAGTTTGGACTTCATCATTAACGCATGTCATCGGTGACATCAATGCTGACGGTGAGCATTCATATTAAGGAACCTGGGCTAGGGAAAGGGTTTTCTTTAAGTAATGCTATATGAAGAAAATATGGTTAAGGACAGAATTAGGGTGCAGTTCTGATGTGAGCACGAGTGTGAGATCGATTCAGAGGTTTAAGGGAGTCATAGTTGATAGCAAAGGTGAATGTGAAGAATCTGGTTCAAGGGTCATATCTAGGTTTATGGTTATGTGTTCGATAATGAGTACGGAAGAAATAGAATTGCAATTAGAATTCGGATCCGCCTCTGATATGAGGGTGAGTGCAGGAATAAGTTTAAGTTTTAAGATGAAGTGAGTGTGACATCAATGATGAAGGTGAATTGTCAGATCATGGCACCAGGGACAGGGTTGGCATTAGTTGTAAGGTAAGGAGTATGCGGAAGATTGAGTGACAGTTAGAGTTCTGATCCCACTCTCACATGAGGGCACTTGTCAGAACGAGCTTCAGGATTATGGGGAGGAATGACAGACGTCGATGTTGATGGTGGCGGTTCAGTGAAAGGGGCCTGGGATAGAGTTAGGGTTCTCTGTAACAGATAATCTATGCCGTTTAGATGGTTACCGAGAGAATTTGTGTTCTCTTCTGATGTGAGTGCGAGTGTGAGATTCAATCTCCCAGTTAAGATGTGTTATTGTTGATCTCAATGTTGCAGGTGAAGAATCTAGTCCAGGGCTTGCCGCTAGGGTTAGGTTTAGGTGTTCAGTAAGATTTGAAGGTTTATGGAGTTACATTTAGATTTCGCATCTGACACTGACATGTTGGTGAAGGCCTACTTCAGCTTCAGGCTTATGGTGTGGCATGACAGACATTGAAGCTGACGGTGTCGGTTCAGGTAAAGTGCCCAGGGCTTGAGTAAGTGTATTGTGTTCTGTAAGCTGTACAGGAAGGATACAGTTATGGAAAGAGTTCGGGTTTTTCTCTGATGGGTGGGCACGTGCAGGATTTAGATTAAGGATTACGATGAAGTGGGGGTGATTCCAATGGTTACGGTGATGGGGAAAGTCCACGAGTCATGGCTAGGGATAGAATTATTGGTTTGAGCTGTGTACACAACGGATAAGTTAATTATTTGGGTTGGGGTCTAGCTCTGATGTGAGTGCGAGTCTGAAATTGCGTTTCCATGTTGAGGAGATCCCTGGGTGTCTCTGATGCTGACGCTTTGCGTATAGGTCCATGCATAAGTTTTAGGAGTAAAATTTTGTGTTCTCTCTGGTATACAGAGACATTCGCATTATGGATAGAGTTAGCTTCTGGCTCTGATGTGGAGCGAAGATTGTGGATCAGGATTATGGTGAGGCATGGTTGACGTCAATGGTCAAGGTGAGGTGTCAGTACCACAAGCCAGGGCATGGTTAGGGTTGGGTTTTTGGAAGGCTGTAGGGGCAGGATATTGGTACGTATACAAGGAGGATCCATCTCCAAGGTTAGGGTAACTGTCCAATTCAGTCGCAGAATTACAGTGTGGCAAGTGTGTCATCCATGGTGATGGTATACGGTCTGGCCACAGGTATGTTCTAGGTTTAGGGTTACGTACTCTTTAAAGTGTATGTTTTGAATGTGGTTATGTTTAGATTTAGGAAACTACTCTTTCTTGTGGGCGAAGGCCAGTTTTGTTTTCATCATTAATGTATGGCATATTTGACATCAATGCTGATGGTGAACATTCAGGTTAAGGAACCAGGGCTAGGTTTAGGGTTTTCTGTAAGGAAAGGTCTATGCAGAAAATATGGTTATAGACAGAATTAGGGTGCAATACTTATGTGAGGGCGTGTGAGAGATCGAGTCAGGGGATTAAGGGAGTCATAGTTGATAGCAGTGGTGAAGGTGAAGAATCTGATTCAAGGGACATATCTAGGGTTAGGGTTATGTGTTCGATAAGGAGTACAGGTGATATAAGTTTGCAGTTAGAATTCGCATCCGCTTCTGATGTGAGAGTGAGTGCAAGTATAAGTTTAAGCTTCAAGGTGAAGTGAGTGTGACATCAATGATGTAGGTGTAGTGTCAGATCTTGGCTCTAGTAATAGGGTTAGCATTGGTTGTAATTTAAGGAGTATGCGGAAGATTGAGTGACAGCTGGGTTCTGATCCGACTCTGACAGAAGGACAGTGGCCAGAACGAACTTCAGAATTATGGGGAGGAATGACTGACGTCGATGCTGATGGTGACGGTTCAGTGAAAGGGGCCTGGGATAGGGTTACAGTTAGTGTAAGAAAATGTATGTGTAAGAGAAGCTTACTGAGAGAATTTGGGTTCTCTTCTGATGTGAGTGTGAGTGTGAGATTCAAGATCAGTGTTAAGATGTGTCGTAGTTGACATCAATGTGCAGGTGATGAATCTAGTCCAGGGCTTGGCGTTAGGGTTATGGTTAGGTGTTCAGTAGGATTTACAGGAATATGGAGTTTCATGTAGAGTTCGCATCTGACCCTGACATGAGGGTAAGTGGCACCTTCAGCTTCAGAATTATGGTGTGGCAGTACAGACGTTGAAGCTGATAGTGTCGGTTCAGGTAAAGTGCGCAGGGCTGGAGTAAGTGTATTGTGTTCTCTAAAGAGTACAGGAAGGATAGGGTTATGGAAAGATTTCAGTTTTGTCTCTGATGGGAGGGCAAGCGAGGGATTTAGATGAAGGATTACCATGAAGCACGGGTGATTCCAATGGTTACGGTGAATGGGCAAGTCCACGAGTCATGGCTAGGGTTAGAATTACTGGTTTGGGCTGTTTCACATAAAGCATAAGTTAATTATTAGGGTAAGGATCTAGCTCTGATGTGAGTGTGAGTGTGAAATTGGATTTCCGTGTTGAGGAAATCGTCTGTTGCTGACGCTTTGCGAATAGGTCCAGGTATCAGTTTTAGGGTTAAAATTTTTTGTTCTCTCTTGTATACAGAGACATTCGCATTGCAGATAGAGTTAGCTTCTGAGTCTGATGTGAAGCAGAGTGCAAGATTGTGGATCAGGTTTATGGTGACGCGTGGTTGACGTCAATGGACAAGGTGAGGTGTCAGGACCAAGAGCCAGGGCTAGGTTTAGGGATAGGTTTTGGAAAGCTGTAGGGGCAGGGTATTGGTACGTTTAGACTGAGGGTCATTCCAAGGTTAGGGCAACTGTCCAATTCTGTTGCAGGACTACAGTGAGGCAAGAGTGACACCCATGGTGATTGTGGAGGGTCAGTCCATAGGTATGTGCTAGGTTTAGGGTTAGGTAATTGTTAAAGTGTATGCGGTGGATGGGGTTATGTTTAAATTAAGGATCCTATTCTGACGTGTGGTCAAAGGCCAGTTTGGACTTCATCATTAAGGTATGGCATAGGTGACATCAATGCTGATGGTGAGTATTCAGGTTACGGAACCTGAGCTAGGGTTAGAGTTTTATGTAGGGAAGGTCTATGCAGGTCTATGCAGATAATATGGTTATGGACAGAATGAGGGTGCAATTCTGAATTGTGGGCGAGTGGAGATCAAATCAGTGGATTAAGGGAGTGATAGTTGCTAGAAACGCTGAAGCTGAATAATCTGGTTCAACGGTCAGATCTAGGGTTAGGATTATGTGTTTGATAAGGACTACAGGAGAGATAGGGTTGCAATTAGAATTCGGATCTGCCTCTGATGTGAGGGTGAGTGCAAGAATAAGTTTACGGTTTAAGGTGAAGAGAGGGTGACATCAATGATGAAGGTGAAGTGTCAGATCCTGGCACCAGGGATGGGGTTAGCATTAACTGTAAGGTAAGGAGTATGCGGAAGATTGAGTGTCAGTTAGAGTTCTGATCCGACTCTGACATGAGGGCAGTGGCCAGATCGAGCTTCAGGTTTATGGGGAATAATGACCGACGTCGATGCTGATGGTGTCATTTCAGTGAAAGGGGCCTGGGATAGGGTTAGGGGTATCTGTAAGAGAAAATCTGTGTGGAAGAGATGGTTACCGACAGAATTAGGGTTCTCTACTTATGTGAGTGTGTGTGTGACACTCAAGTTTCCAGTTAAGATGTGTCGTAGTTGACATCAGTGTTACAGGTGAAGATTCTAGTCAAGGGCTTGGTGCTAGGGATAGGGTCAGGTGTTCAGCAGGATTTATGGTAATATGGAGCTACATTTAGAGTTTGCATCTGACCCTGACGAATGGATGAGGGCCACCTTGAGCTTCAGGCTTATGGTGAGGCATGACAGACGTCGAAGCTGATTGTGTCTGTTCAGGTAAAGTGCCCAGGGTTAGAGTAAGTGTATTGTGTACAGTAAGGTGTACAGGAAAGATAGGGTTATGAAAAGATTTTGGGTTTGTCTCTGATGGGAGAGCAAGTGCGGGATTGAGGTACAGGATTACAATGAAGCGCGTGTGATGCCATTGGTTACGGTGAAGGTGCAGGTACACGAGTCATGGCGAGGGTTAGAATTACTGGTTTGGGCTGTAGAACAGAAATGATAAGTTTATTTTTATGGTTAGGGACTAGCTCTGATGTGAGTGCGAGTTTGAAATTGCGTTTCCATGTTGAGGAGATCCCTGGGTGTCTCTGATGCTGACGCTCTGCGTATAGGTCCAGGCATCAGATTTAGGGTTAAAATTTTGTGTTCTGTCTGGTAAACAGAGACATTTGCATTATGTGTAGTGTAACCTTCTGGGTCTGATGTGACGATGAGCGCACGATGGTGGATCAGGTTTATGGTGAGGCATGGTTGATGTCAATTGTCAAGCTGAGCTGTCAGGACCATGAGCCAAGGCTTGGGTTAGGGTGAGGTTATTGGAAAGCTGTAGGGGCAGGGTATTGGTATGTTTAGACAAAGGGTCCTCCTCCAAGGTTAGGGCAACTGTCAAATTCAGTCGCACAACAACAGTGAGGCAAGGGTGACATCCATGGTGATGGTGGAGGGTCAGTCCACAGGTATGTTCTAGGGTTAGGGTTAGGTAATTGTTGAAGTGTATGCGGAGCGTGAAGTTATGTTTAGGTATAGGATCCTACTCTGATGTTGGACGAAGGCCAGTTTGGACTTCATCATTAAGGTATGGCATCAGTGACATCAATGCTGATGGTGAGCATTCAGGTTAAGGAACCTGGGCAAGGTTAAGGGTTTTCTGTAAGTAAAGGTCTATGCTGAAAATAAGGTTGTGGACAGATTTAGGGTGCATTTCTGATGTGAGGGCGAGTGAGAAATCGAGCCAGAGGATTAAGGGGGTCATAGATGATAGCAACGGTGAAGGTGAAGAATCTGATTCAAGCATCAGATCTATGGTTAGGGTTATGTCTTCAATAAGGAGTACGGGTGAGATAAGGTTGCACTTAGAATTCGGATCCAACTCTGAAGTGATGGTGAGTGCCAGAATAAGTTTAAGATTTAAGGTGAAGTGAGGGTAACATCAATGATGAAGGTGAAGCGTCAGATCCTGGCACCAGGGATACGATTAGCGTTAGTTGTAAGGTAAGGCGTATGCGGAAGATGACTGACAGTTAAAGCTCTGATCCGACTCTGACATGAGGGTAGTGGCCATTATGAGATTCAGATTATGGGGAGGAAAGAGTGATGTCGATGCTGAGGGGGCAGTTCAGTGAAAGAGGCCTGGGATTGTGTTAGGGTTATCTGTAAGAGAAAATCTATGCGGAAGAAACGGTTACGGAGAGAATTAGGGTTCTCTTCCTTTGTGACTGCGAGTGTGACATTCCAGCTCAGTGTTAAGATGTGTCGTCTTTGACATCTATCTTGCAGGTGAAGAATCTACTGCAGTGCTTGGTTCTTGGGTTTGGGTTAGGGGTTCAGTAAGATTTACAAAATATGGAGCTACATTTAGAATTTGCATCTGACCCTGACGTGAGGACGAGGGCCTCCTTGAGCTTCAGCCTTATGGTGCGGCATGACAGACTTTGAAGCTGATGGTGTCGGTTCAGGTAAAGTGCCCAGGGCTAGAGTAAGCGTATAGTGTTCTGTAAGGTGTACAGGAAGTATAGGGATATGGATAGATTTCGGGTTTGACTCTGATGGGAGGCAAGTGCGGGATTGAGGTTAAGGATAACGATGAAGCCCAGGTTAAGCCAAGAGTCATGGCTAGGGTTAGAATTACTGGTTTGGGCTGTTGTACAGAACGAATGAGTCAATTATTATGTTTAGGGTCTAGCTCTTTTGTGGGTGGGAGTGTGAAATTGCGTTTCCATGTTGAGGAGAACCCTAGGTGTCTCTGATGCTGACGCTTTGAGTATAGGTCCAGGCATCAGTTTTAGGGTTAAAATTTTGTGTTCTCTCTGGTATACAGATACATTCACATTATGGGTAGGTTTAGCTTCTGGGTCTGATGTGACGGGGAGTGCAAGATGGTGGATCAGGTTTATGGTGAGGCATGGTTGACGTCAATGCTCAAGGTGAGTTGTCAGGACCATGAGCCAGGGCTAGGGCTAGGGTTAGGATATTGGAAAGCTGTAGGGGCAGGATATTGGTACGTTTAGACTGAGGGTCCTTCTTCAAGGTTAGGGCAACTGGCCAATACAGTCAGAGGATTACAGTGAGGCAAGTGTGACATCCACAGTGATGGTGGAGGGTCAGGCCACAGGTATGTTCTAGGGTTAGGGTTAGGTAAATGTTAAAGTGTATGTGGTGGATGGGGTTATGTTTAGATTTACGATCCTACTCTGAGGTGTGGGTGAAGGCCAGTTTGGACTTCGTCACTAAGGTATGGCATCGGTAACATTAATGCTGATGTTGAACATTCAGGTTAAGTTACCTGGGCTACGGTTAGAGTTTTCTGTGAGGAAAGGTCTACGTAGAAAATATGGTTATGGTCAGAATTAGGGTGCAAATCTGATGTGAGGGCGAGTGGGAATTCGACTCAAAGGATTAAGTAAGTCGTAGTTGATAGCAACGGTGAAGGTGAAGAATCTGCTTAAAGGGTCAGTTCTAGGTTTAGTGTTATGCGTTTGATAAGGAGTACGGGTGAGACAGAGTTGCCGTTAGAATTCGGATCCGCCTCTGTTGTCAGGGTGAGTGCTAGAATAAGTTTAAGGTTCAAGGTGAAGTGAGGGTGACATTAATGATGAAGGTGAAGTGTCAGATCTTGGCAGCAGGGATAGGCGTAGCATAAGTTGTCATGTAATGAGTATGCAGAAGATTGAGTGATAGTTAGAGTTGTGATCCGACTCTGACATGAGGGCAGTGGGCAGAACGAGCTGCAGGATTATGGGGAGGAATGACAGAAATTGATTGTGGCAGTTGAGTGAAAGGGGCCTGGGATAGGTTTAGGGTTATCCGTAAGAGAAAATCTATGTGGAAGAGACGGTACCTGAGAGGATTAGGTTTCTCTTCTAGTGTGAGTGCGAGTGTGAGATTCAAACTCAGTGTTTAGAAGTGTCATAGTTGACATCAATGTTGCAGGTGAAGAATCTAGTCCAGGGCTTGGCGCTAGGGTTAGGGGTAGGTGTTCAGTAAGATTTACAGGAATATGGAGTAACATTTAGAGGTCGTATCTGACCCTGACATGAGGACGAGGGCCACCTTGAGCTTCATGCTTTAGGTGCGGCATGATAGATGTTGAAGCTGATGGTGTTGGTTCGGGTAAAGTGCCCTGGGCTAGAGTAAGTTTATTTTGTTCTGCAAGGTGTACAGGAAGTATAGGGTTATCGAAAGATTTCGGAGTTGTGTCTCATGGGTGGGCAAGTGCGGTATTGAGGTTAAGGATTACGATGAAGCGTGGGTGATGCCTATGGTTACGGTGAAGGGGCGGGTGGAAGAGTTTTGGCTAGGGTTAGAATTACTGGTTTGGGCTGTTGTACAGCAAGGATAAGTTAATTATTTGGGTTAGGGTCTTGCTCTGATTTGAGTGCGAGTGTGAAATTTCTTGTCCATATTGAGTATATCCCTGGGTGTCTCTGATGCTGCCGCTTTGTGTACAGGTCCAGGCATCAGTTTCAGTGTTAAAATTTTTTGTTCTCTCTGGTATACAGAGACATTCGCATTATGGATAGAGTTAGCTTCTGGGTCTGATATGACTGGGAGTGCAAGATGGTGGATCAGTTTTATGGTGAGGCATGGTTGACGTCAATGTTCAAGGTGAGGTGTCAGGACCACAAGCCAGGGCTAGGTTTATGGCTAGGTTTTTGGAAAGCTCTAGCGGCAGGGTATTGATACGTTTAGACTGAGGGACCTTCTCCAAGTTTAGGGCAACTCTCCAATTCAGTCGAACGAGTACAGTGAGGCAAGGGTGACATCCATGGTAATGGTGGAGGCTCAGGCCACACCTATGTGCTAGGGTTAGGGTTAGGTAATTGTTAAATTGTATGTGGTGGATGGGGTTATGTTTAGGTTTGGGACCCGACTTTGACGTGGGAGTGAAGGGCTGTTTGATCTTAATCATTAAGGTATGGAATCGGTGACATCAATGCTGACGGAGAATATTCATGTTAAGGAACCTTGGGTAGGGTTAGGGTTTTCTGTAAGGAAATGTCTATGCAGAAAATATGGATATGGATAGAATTAGGGTCCAATTCTGATGTGACTGCGATTGTGAGTTCGAGTCAGAGGATTAAGGGTGTCATAGTTTGGAGCAATGGTGAAGGTGAAGAATCTGGATCAAGGTTCACATCTACGGTTACGGTTATGTGTTTGATAAGGAGTACGGGTGAGATAGGGTTGTAATTAGAATTTGGATACGCCTCTGCTGTGAGGGTGAGTGCCAGTATAAGTTTAAGGTTTAAGGTGAGGTGAGGGTGACTTCAATGATGAAGGTGAAGTGTCAGATCCTGGCACCAGGGATAGCATTAGCATTAGCTGTCAGGTAAGGTGTAAGCAGAAGATTGATTGACAGTTAGAGTTCTGATCCGACTCAGACATGAGGGCAGTGGCCAGAAAGAGCTTCAGGATTATGGGGAGGAATGACATACATCGATACTGATGGTGGCGGTTCAGAGAAAGGGGCCTGGGATAGGGTTAAGGTTATCTGTAAGAGAAAATCTATACAGAAGACACGGTTACTGAGAGAATTAGGGTTCTCTTCAGATGTGAGTGCCAGTGTGGGATTCAAACTCCGAATTAAGATGTGTCATAGTTGACATCATTGTTGCAGATGAAGAATCTACTCCAGGGCTTGACTCAAGGGTGAGGGTTACGTGTTCAGTAAGTTTTACAGGAATATGGAGTTACATTTTGAGTTCGCAACTGAACCTGTCGTGAGGTTGAGGGCCACCTCGAGCTTCCGGCTTATGGTGTTGCATGACAGACGTTGAAGCTGATGGTGTCGGTTCAGGTAAAGTTCCAAGCGCTAGAGTAAGTTTATTGTGTTCTGTAAGGTGTACAGGAAGGATAGGGTTATGGAAAGGTTTCGGGTTGTCTCTGATGGGAGGGCAAGTGCCGGATTGAAGTTAAGGATTATGATGATGCGCGGGTGATGGCAATAGTTACAGTGAAGGGGCAAGTCCAAGAGTCATGGCTAGGGTCAGAATTACTCGTTTGGGCAGTTATACAGAAAATATAAGTTAATTATTAGGGTTAGGGTCTAGCTGTGATGTGAGTGTGTGAAATTGCGTTTCTGTGTTGAGGAGATGCCTGGGTGTCTCTGATGTTGACACACTGGGTATAGGTCCACGCATCAGTTTCAGGGTTAAAATTTTGTGTTCTCTCTGGTATACATAAACATTCGCTTTATGGATAGAGTTGGTTTCTGTGTTTGATGTTACGGTGAGCGCAAGATGGTGGATCACGTTTATGGTGAGGCATGGTTGACGTCAATGGTCAAGGTGAGGTGTCAGGGCCATGAGCCAGGGCTAGGTTTAGGGTTAGGATTTTGGAAAGCTGTACAGGCAGGGTATTGGTACGTTTAGACTAAGGGTCCTTCTCCAAGGTTAGGGCAACTGTCCAATTCAGTCGCTGTATATCAGTGAGGCAAGGGTGACATACATGGTGATGATGGAGGGTCAGGACACACGTATGTGCTAGGGTTAGGGTTAGGAAAATGTTAAAGTGTACGTGGTGGATGGGGTTATATTTAGATATAGGATCCTTCTCTGACGTGTGGGTGAATGCCAGTTTGGACTTCATCATTAAGTTATGGCATCGGTGACATCAATGCTGATGGTGAGCATTCAATTTAAGAAACCTGTGCTAGGGTTAGAGTTTTCTGTAAGGAAAGGTCTATGCAGATCTATGCAGATAATATGGTTATGGACAGAGTTAGTGTGCAATTCTGAATTGAGGGCGAGTGTGAGATCGAGTCAGACCATTAAGGGAATCATAGTGGTTAGCAACGGTGAAGGTGAATAATCTGAATCAAGGGACAGATCTAGGGTTAGGGTTATGTGTTCAATAAGGACTATGGGTGAGTTAGGGTTGCAGTTAGAATTCGGATCCACCACCGATGTCAGAGTTTTTGCACGAATAATTTAAAGGTTCAAGTTCCAGGGAGGGTGACATCAATGATGAAGGTGAATTGTCAGATCCTGGCACCAGGGATAGGGTTAGAATTAGTTGTAAGGTATGGAGTATGCAGAATATTGAGTGACAGTTAGAGATCTGAACTGACTCTGACATGAGTGCAGTTGCCAGAATGAGGTTCAGGATTATGGGGAGGAATGACAGACGTCGATGCTGACGGTGGTGTTTCAGTGAATGGGCCTGTGATAGGGTTAGCGTTATCTGTAAGAGAAAATCTATGCAGAAAAGACGGTTACTGAGAGAATTATGGTTCTCCTCTGATGTGAGTGTGAGTGCGAGACTCAAGCTCAGTGTTATGATGTGTCGTAGTTGACATCAATGTTGCAGTTGAAGAATATAGTGTAGGGCTTTTGGCTAGGGTTAGGGTTAGTTGTTCAGTAAGTTTTTCAGGAATATGAAGTTACATTTAGAGATCTCATGTGACCCTGACGTGAGGGCGAGGGCCACCATGAGTCTCACGCTTATGGTGCGGTATGACAGATGTTGAAGCTGATGGTGTCTGTTCAGGTAAAGTGCCCAGAGCCAGAGAAAGTGTATTGTGTTTTGTAAGGTGTACAGGAAGGATAAGGTTATGGAAAGATTTTGGGTTTGTCTCTAATGGGAGGGCAAGTGCGGAATTGAGTTTAAGGATAACGATGAAGTGGGGGTGATGCCAATGGTTACAGTGAAGGGGCAGGTCCAAGAGTCATGGCTAGGGTTAGAATTACAGATTTGGGCTGTTGTAACGAAAGGATAAGTGAATTATTAGTCTTAGGGTCTAGCTCTGATGTGAGTGTGAGTGTGAAATTGCGTTTCCATTTTGAGGAGATCCCTCGGTGTCTCTGATGCTGACGCTTTGCGCATAGGTCCAGGCATCAGTTTTATTGTTAACATATTGTATTCTCTCTGGTATACAGAGACAATCGCATTATGGATAGAGTTAGCTTCCGGGTCTGTTGTGACAGGGAGCGCAAGATGCTGGATCAGGTTTGTGGTGAGGCATGGATGACGTCAATGGTCAAGGTGAGTTGTCAGGACCACAAGCCAGGGCTAGGGATAGGGCTACGTTTTTGGAAAGCTGTATGGGCAGGGTATTGGTACGTTTAGACTGAGGGTCCTTCTCCAAGTTTAGGGGAACTGTCCAATTCAGTCACAGGATTACAGTGAGGCAAGGGTGACATCCATTGTGATACTGGAGGGTCAGGCCAGAGTTATGTGCTAGGGTAAGTGTTAGGTAATTGTTAAAGTGTATGCAGTGGATGGGGTTATGTTTAGATTTAGGATCCTACTCTGACGTGTGGGTGAAGGCTAGTTTGGACTTCATCATTAAGGTATGGCATCGGAGACATCAATGCTGACGGTGAGTATTCAGGTTAAGGAACCTGGGCTAGAGTTAGAGTTTTCTGTAAGGAAAGGTCTATGCAGAAAATACGGTACTGGACAAAATTAGGGTGCAATTCTGATGTGAGGGCGAGTGGGAGATCTATTCAGAGGATTAAGGGATTCATAGTTGATAGCAACCGTAAAGGTCATGAATCTGGTTCAAGGGTTAGATGTAGGGTTAGGGTTATGTGTTCTATAAGGTGTACGGGAGAGATAGGGTTGGAGTTAGAATTCGGATCCGCCTCTGATGTGAGGGTGAGTGCAAGAATAACTTTAAGGTTTAAAGTCAAGTGAGTGTGACATCAATGATGAAGGTGAAGTGTCAGATCCTGTCACCAGGATAGGATTAGCATTAGTTGTAAGGTAAGGAGTAAGCGGAAGATTGAGTGACAGTTAGAGTTCTGATCCAACTCTGACATGAGGGCAGTGGTCATAACGAGGTTCAGGATTATGGGGAGGAAAGACACACGTCGTTGCTGAGGGGGGCGGTTCAGTGAAAGGGGCCTGGGATAGGGTTTCAGTTATCTGTAGGAAAATGTCTATGTGGAAGAGACGGTTACTGAGAGAATTAGGGTTCTCTTCTGATGTTAATGCGAGTGTGACATTCCAGCTCAGTGTTGAGATATGTCGTAGTTGACATCAATGTTGCAGGTGAAGAGTCTAGTCCAGGGCTTGTCGCCAGGGTTAGGGTTAGGGGTTCAGAAAGATTTACAGAAATATGGGGTTACATTTAGAGTTCACATCTCACCCTGATGTGAGGGCGAGGGCCACCTTGAGCTTAAGGCTTATGGTGCGGTATGACAGACGTTGAAACTGATGGTGTCGGTTCAGTTAAATTGCTCAGGGCTAGAGTAAATGTATTGTGTTCTGTAAGGTGTACAGGAAGGATAGGTTATGTATAGATTTATGGTTTGTCTCTTATGGGAGGGAAAGTGCGGGATTGAGGTTAAGGATTACGATGAAATGCGTGTGATGTCAATGGTTATACTGAAGGGGCAGGTCCAAGAGTCATGGGTACAGTTAGAATTCTGGTTTGGGCTGTTCTACAGAAAGAATGAGTTTATTATTAGGGTTAGGGTCTAGATGAGTTGTGAGTGCGAGTGTGAATTTGCGTTTCCATGTTGAGGGGATCCCTGGGTGTCTCCAATTCTGATGCTTTGTGTATATGTCCATTCATCAGTTTTAGGGTTAAAATTTTGTGTTCTCTCTGGAATACAGAGATTCATATTACGGATAGAGTTAGCTTCTGGGTCTTATTTGACGGGGAGCGCAAGATGGTGGATCAGGTTTATGGTGAGGCATGGTTTGCGTCAATGGTCAAGGTGAGGTGTCAGGACCACAAGCCAGGGCTAGGGTAAGGGTTAGGTTTTTGGAAAGCTGCAGGGGCATGGTATTGGTACGTTTAGACTGAGGGTCCTTATCCGAGGTTAAGGCAACTGTGCAATTCAGTCTCAGGATTACAGTGAGGTAAGGGTGACATCCAAGGTGATGGTGGAGGTTCAGGTCACAGGTACGTGCTAGGGTAAGTGTTAGGTAATTGTTAAAGTGTATGCGGTGGATGGGGTTACGTTTAGATTTAGGATTCTACTCTGACGTGTGGGCGGAGGCCAGTTTGGACTTCATCACTAAGGTATGGCGTCAGTGACATCAATGCTGACTGTGAGCATTCAGATTAAGGAACCTGGGCTATGGTTAAGGTTTTCTGTAACGAAAGGTCTATGCAGACAATATGGTTATGGACAGAATTAGGGTGCAATTCTGATGTGAGGGCGAGTGTGAGATCGAGTCAGAGGATTAAGGGAGTCATAGCTGAAAGCAACGGTGAAAGTGAAGAATCTGGTTCAAGGGTCAGATCTATGGTTGGGTTAAGTGTTCGAGAAGGAGTACGGGTGAGATAGGGTTGCAGTTACAATTCGGATCCGCCTCTGATGTGAGGGTGAGTGCAAGAGAAAGTTTAAGTTTTAAGGTGAAGTGAGGGTGACATCAATGTGGAAGGTGAAGTGTCAGGTCCTGCCACCATGGATAGGGTTAGCATTTGTTGTAAGGTAAAGAGTATGTGGAAGATTGAGTGACAGTTAGAGTTCTGATCTGAATCTGACATGAGGGCAGTGGCCAGAACGAGCTTCAGGATTATGGGGAGGAATGACAGACGTCGATACTGATGGTGGCCCTTCACTGAAAGGGTCCTGGGATAGGGTTAGGGTTATCTGTAAGAGAAAATCGATGCAGAGGAGACGGTTACCAAGAGAATTACGGTTCTCTTCTGATGTGAGTGCAAGTGTGAGATTCAACATTCAATTTAAGAGGTGTCGTAGTTAACATCAATGTTGCAGGTGAAAAATCTAGTCCAGGGCTTGGCAATAGGGTTAGGGTTAGGTGTTTAATAAGATTTACAGGATGATGGAGTAACATTTACCATTCGCATCTGACCCTGATGTGAGGGCGAGGGCCACCTTGAGCATCAGATTTATGGTGCGGCATGACAGACGTTGAAGCTGATAGTGTCGCTCCAAGTAATGTGCCCAGTGTAGAGTGAGTGTATTGTGTTCTGTAAGATGTACAGGAAGGATAGGGTTATGGAAAGATTTCGGGTTTGTCTCTGATGGGAGGGCAATTGCGGGATTGAGGTTAAGGATTACGATGAAGCGCGGGTGATGCCAAAGGTTACGGTGAAGGGGCAGGTCCAAGATTCACGGCTAGAGTTAGAATTACTGGTTTGGGCTGTTGTACAGAAAGGATGAGTTAATTCGTAGGGTTAGGGTCTAGCTCTGATATGAGTGCGAGTGTGAAATTGTGTTTCCGTGTTGAGGACATCCCTGTGTGTCTCTGATGCTGATGCTTTGCGTATAGATCCAGGCATCAGTTTTAAGGATAAAATTTTGTATTCTCTCTGGTATACAGAGACATTCGCATTATGGACAGAGTTAGCTTCTGGGACTGATGTGACTGGAGCGCAAGATGGTGGATCAGGTTTATGGTGAGAAATGGTTGACGTCAATGGTCAAGGTGAGGTATCAGGACAATGAGCCAGGGCTAGGTTTAGGGTTAGATTTTGGGAATTTGTAGGGGCAGGGTATAGGTACGTTTAGACTGAGGCTCCTTCTCCAAGGTTAGGGAAACTGTCCAATTCAATCGCAGGATTTCAGTGAGGATAGGGTGAGATCCATGTGATAGTGGAGGGTCTGGCCATAGGTATGTGCTTGGGTTAGGGTTAGGTAATTGTTAATGTGTGTGCGGTCGTTGGGGTTATGTTTAGATTTAGGATCATACTCTCACATGGGGGCGAACGCCAGTTTAGACTTCATCATTAAGGTATGGCATCGGTGACATCAATGCTGATGGAGAGCATTCAGGTTAAGGAACCTGGGCTAGGGTTAGGGTTTTCTATAAAGAAATGTCTATCCACAAAATATGGGTATGGGAAGAATTAGGGTGCAATTCTGATGTGAGGGTGAGTGTGAGATCGAGTCAGTGAATTAAGGGAGTCATAAATTATAGCAACGGTGAACATAAAGAATCTGATTCAAGGGTCAGATCTAGGGTTACGGTTATGTGTTCAATAAGATGTACGGGTAAGATAGAGTTGCAGTTAGAATTTGGATACGCCTCTGATGTGAGGGTGAGTGCAAGAATAAGTTTAAGGTTTAAGGTGAAGTGAGGGTGATATCAATGATGAAGGTGAAGTGTCAGATCCTGGCACCAGGGATAGGGTTAGCATTAGTTATAAAATAAGGAGTATGCAGAAGATTGAGTGACAGTTAGAGTCCTGATCCGACTCTGACATGAAGGCAGTGGCCAGAATTAACTTTAGGATTATAGAGAGGAATAACAGACGTCGATGCTGATGGTCGCGGTTCAGTGATAGGAGCCTGGGATAGGGTGAGGTTTATCTGTGAGAGAAAATCTATGCGGAAGAGATGGTTACCAAGAGAATTAGGGTCCTCTTCTGATGTGAGTGCGAGTATGAGATCAAGCTCAGTGTTAAGATGTGCCGTACTTGACATCAATGTCGCAGGTGAAGAATCTAGTCTTCGGCTTGGTTCAAGGTTTAGGGTTAGATGTTCAGTAAGATTTACAGGAATACGCAGTTATATTTAGAGTTCACAACTGACCCTGACCTGAGGTCGAGTGCCACCTTGAGCTTCAGGCTTATGGTGCGGCATAACAGGCGTTGAAGCTGTTGGGTTCTGGTCAGGTAAAGTTCCCAGGGGTAGAGTAGGTGTATTCTGCTCTGTAAGGTGAACAGGAAGGATAGGGTTATGGAAAGATTTCGGGTTTGTCTCTGATGGGAGGGCAAGTACGTGATTGAGGTTAAGGATTATGATGAATCGCTGGTGATACCAATGGTTTTTGTGAAGGGACGGGTCCAACACTCATAACTAGAGTTAGAATTTCTGGTTTTGGCTGTTGTACAGAAGGATAAATTAATTGTTAGGGATAGGGTCTAGCTGTGATGTGAGTGCAAGTCTGAAATTGCATTTCCATTTTGAGGAGATCACTCGGTTTCTCTGATTCTGACACATTACGTATACGTCCAGGCATCAGGTTTAGGGTTAAAATTTTGTGTTCTCTCTGGTATAAGGAGACATTCGCATTATGGATAGAGTTAGCTTCTGGGTCGGACATTACGGGGAGTGCAAGATGGTGGATCAGGTTTATGGTGAGGCTTGGTTGACATCTATGATCAAGGTGATGTGTTAGGACCACGAGCCAGGGCAAGGGTTAGAGTTAGGTTTTTGGAAAACTGTATTGGCAGGGTATTGGTACGTTTAGACGGAGGGTCGTTCTCCAAGGTTAGGGCAACTGTCCAACTCAGTTGCAGGATTACAGTGAGGCAAGAGTGACATCCATGGTGATGGTGGAGTGTCACGCCACAGGTATGTGCAAGAGTTAGAGTTAGGTAATTGTTAAAGTCTATGCGGTGGATGGAGTTATGTTTTGATTTAGAATCCTACTCTGTTGTGTGGGCAAAGGCCAGTTTCGACTTCATTATTAAGGTATGACATCGGTGAGATCAATGCTGACGGTGAGCATTCAGGTTAAGGAACGTGGGCTACGGTTAGAGTATTCTGTAAAGAAATGTCTATGCAGAAAATATGGTTATGGACAGAATTAGGGTGCAATTCTGATGTGAGGGCGAGTGTTATATCGAGACAGAGGATTAAGTGAGGCAGAGTTGATAGCAACGATGAAGGTGAAGAATCTGTTTCAAGGGTCAGATCTAGGTTTAGGGTTACATGTTCGATAAAGATTATGGGTGAGATAGGGTTGCAGTTAGAATTCTGACCCGCCTCTGATGAGAGGGTGAGTGCAATAATAAGTTTAAGGTTTAAGGTGAAGAGAGGGTGACATCAATGGTGAAGGTGAAGTGTCAGATCCTGGCACCAGGGATAGGGTTACCATAAGTTGCAAGGTAAGGAGTATGCGGAAGCTTGAGTTACAGTTAGAGTTCTGATCCGACTCTAACATGAACTCAGTGGCCAGAACGAACATCAGCATTATTGGGAGGAATGACAGATGTCAATACTGATGGTGGTTCTGTGAATGGGACATCGGATAGGGTTAGCATTTCCTGTAAGAGAAAATCAATGCAGAAGAGACGCTTACAGAGAGAATTTGGGTTCTCTTCTGATGTGAGTGCGAGTGTGAGTTTCAAGCTCAGTTTTAAGATGTGTCGTAGTTGACATCAATGTTCAGGTGAAGAATCTAGTACAGGGCTTGGTGTTAGTGTTAGGGTTAGGTGTTCAGTAGGATTTACAGGAATATGGAGTTACACGTAGAGTTCGCATCTGACCCTGACATGAGAGTAAGGGGCACTTTAAGCTTCAGAATTATTGCGTGGCATTACAGATGTTGAAGCTGATGGTGTCGGTTCAGGTAAAGTGCCCAGGGCTAGAGTAAGTGTATTGTGTTCTGTAAAGAGTACAGGAAGGATAGGGTTATGGAAAGATTTCGGGTGTTTTATCTGATGGGAGGGCAAGTGAGGGATTGAGATTAAGGAATACGATGAAGGTCGGGTGATGCCAATGTTTAAGGTGAAGGGGCAGGTCTAAGAGTCATGGCTAGGATTAGAATAACTGGTTTGGGCTGTTGTACAAAAAGGACGAGTTAATTCTTAGGGTTAGGGTCTAGCTCTGATGTGAGTGCGAGTGTGAAATGGCATTTCCGTGTTGAGGAGATCCCTGGGAGTCTGTGATGCTGACACTTTGCGTATAGGTCCACGCATCAGTTTTAGGGTTAAAATTTTGTGTTCTCTCTGGTATACGGAGACATTTGCATTATGGATAGTGTTAGCTTCTTTGTCTGATGTGACGGGGAGCTCAAGATGATGGATCAGGTATATGGTGAGGCATGGTTGACATCAATGGACAAGGTGAGGTGTCAGGAACACGAGTCAGGACTAGGCTTACAGTCACGTTTTTGGAATGCTGTAGGGGCAGGGTATTGGTATGTTTAGACTGACGGTCCTTCTCCAAGGTTAGGGCAACTGTCCAATTCAGTCGCAGGGATACAGTGAGGCCAGGGTGACATCCATGGTGATACTGAAGGGTCTGGCTACAGGTATGTGCTAGGGTTAGGAGTAGGTAATTGTTAAAGTGTATGCGGTGGATGGGGTTATGTTTAGATTTAGTTTCCTACTCAGATGTGTGGGCTAAGGCCAGTTTGGACTTCATCATTAAGTTATTGAATCAGGGACATAAATGCTGACCGTGAACATTTAGGTTAAGAAACCTGGGCTAGGTTAAGGGTTTAGTGAAAGGAAATGTCTATGCACAAAATATGGTTATAGACATAATTAGGGTGCAGTTCTGATGTGAGGGTGAGTGTGAGATCGAGTCAGAGGATTAAGGGAGTCATAGTTGATAGCAATGGTGAAGGGGAAGAATGTGGTTTAAGGGTAATATCTATGGTCAGGGTTATGTGTTCGATAAGGTTACGGCCGAGAGAATTAGGGTTCTCTACTGTTGTGAGTGCGAGTGTGAGATTCAAGCTCAGTGTTAAGATGTGTCGTAGTTGACATCAATGTTGCAGGTGAAGAATCTAGTCCAGGGCTTGGCGCTAGGTTGAGGGTTAGATGTTCAGTAAGTTTTACAGGAATATGGAGTTGCATTTAGAGTTCACATCTGACCCTGACATGAGGGTGAGGGCCACATTGAGCTTCAGGCTTATGGTGCAGCATGACAGACATTGAAGCTGATGGTGTAGGTTCAGGTAAATTGGCCAAGGGTAGAGTAAGTTTATTGTGTTCTGTGCAGTGTACAGAAAGGATAGGGTTATGGAAATATTTCCGGTTTGTCTGTGAAGGAAGGAGAAGTGCAGGATTGAGGTTAAGAATTAAGATGAAGCACGCGTGATGCGAATGGTTACGGTGAAGGAGCAGGTCCAAGAGTCATGGCTAGGGTTAGAATTACTAGTTTGGGCTGTTGTACAGAGAGGATGTGTTAATTATCAGGGTTAGGGTCTTTCTCTGATGTGAGTGCGTGTGTGAAATTGTGCTTCCGTGTTGAGAACAACCCACGGTGTCTCGGACGCTAACGCTATGCGTATAGGTCCACGCATCAGTTTTAGGGTTAAAATTTTGTGTTCTCTCTGGTATACAGAGACATTCGCATTATGGATAGATTTAGCTTCTCAGTCTGATGTGACTGGGAGCACAAGATGGTGGATCAGATTTATGGTGAGGCATGGTTGACGTCAATGGTCCAGGTGATATGTCAGGACCATGAGCCAGGACTAGGGTTAGGGTAAGGTTTTGGAATGCTGTAGGGACAGGGTATTGGTACGTTTAGACTGAGGGTCCTTCTCCAAGTTTTGGGCAACTGTCCAATTCAGTCGCGGGATTAGAGTGAGGCAAGGGTGACATCCATGGTGATGGTGGAGGGTCAGACCACAGGTATGAGCTAGGGTTAGGGTTTGGTAATAGTTAAAGTGTATACGGTGGATGGTGTTATGTTTAGATTTAAGATCATACTCTGATGTGTGGGCGAAGGTCAGTTTAGACTTCATCATTAAGTTATGGCATCGGTGATATCAAAGCTGATGGTGAGCATTCAGGTTAAGGAACCTGCGCCAGTTTCAGGGTTTTCTGTAAGGAAAAGCCAATGCAGAAAATATGGTTGTGGACCGAATTAGGGTGCAATTCTGATGTGAGGGCGAGTGTGAGATGGAGTCAGAAGATTAAGGGAGTCATAGTTAATAGCTAGGGTGAAGGTGAAGAATCTGGTTGAAGGGTCAGATATATATTTAGTGTTATGTGTTCAATAAGGTGTATGTGTGAGATAGGTTTGCAGTTAGAATTTGAATCCTCCTCTGATGTGAGGGTGAGTGCAAGTATAAGTTTAACGTTTGAGGTGAAGTGAGGGTGACATCAATGATGAAGGTGAAGTGTCAGATCCTGGCACAAGCGATAGGTTAGCATTAGTTTTAAGGTAAGAAGTATGCAGAAGATTCAGTGACAGTTAGAATTCTGTTCCGACTCTGACATGAGGGCAGTGGCCAGAATGAGCTTCAGGATTCTGGGGAGGAAAGACAGATGTCGATGCTGATGGTGGCAGTTCAGTGAAATGTTACTGGGCCAGGGTTAGGGTTATCTGTTAGGGAAAATCTATGTGGAGGAGACGGTTACAGAGAGAATTAGGGATCTCTTCTGTTGTGAGTGTGAGTGTGAGATTCAAGCTCCGAGTTAAGATGTGTCGTAGTTGACATCAATGTTTCAGGTATAGAATCTAGTCCAGGGCTTGGCGCTAGGGTTAGGGTGTGGTGTTCAGTAAGATTTACAGGAATATGGAGTTACATTGAGAATTTGCATATGACACTGATGTGAGGGTTAGGGCCACCTTGAGCTTCAGGCTTATGATTCGGCATGACAGACGTTGAAGCTCAAGGTGTCGGTTCATGTAAAGTACCCAGGGCTAGAGTAAGTGTATTGTGTTCTGTAAGGTGTACAGGAAGGATAAGGTTATAGAAAGATTTCGGGTTTGTCTCTAATGGGAGGGCAAGTGCAGTACTGAGGTTAAGGATAACGATGAAGCGCGGGTGATGACAATGGATACGGTGAAGGGGCAGTTCCTAGAGTCATCGCTAGGGTTAGAATTACTCGTTTGGTCTGTTATACAGAAAATATAAGTTAATTATTAGGGATAGAGTCTAGCTCTGATGTAAGTGTGGGTGTGAAATTGCGTTTCCGTGTTGAGGAGATCCCTGGGTGTCTCTGATGCTGACACTCTGGGTATAGGTCCAGGTATCAGTTTCAGGGTTAAAATTTTGTGTTCTCTCTGGTATACATAAACATTCACTTAACGGATAGAGTTAGCATCTGGGTCTGATGTTATGGGGAGCGCAAGATGGTAGATCACGTTTATGGTAAGGCATGGTTGACGTCAATGGTCAAGGTGAGGTGTCCCGGCCATGAGCCACTGCTAGGTTTAGGGTTAGGATTTTGGAAAGCTGTACGGGCAGGGTATTGGTACGTTTAGACTAAGGGTCCTTCTCCACGGTTAGGGCAACTGTCCAATTCAATCGCAGGATATCAGTGAGGCAAGGGTGACATCCATGGTGATGATGGAGGGTCTGGCCATAGGTATGTGCTAGGGTTAGGGTTAGGTAAATGTTAAAGTGTATGTGATGGATGGGGTTATGTTTAGATATAGGAACCTACTCTGACGTGTGGGTGAAGACCAGATTGGACTTCATCATTAAGGTATGGCATCGGTGACATCAATGCTGATGGTGAGCATTAAGTTTAAGGAGCCTGGGCTAGTGTTAGAGTTTTCTGTAAGGAAAGGTCTTTGCAGATCTATGCAGATAATATGGTTATGGACAGAGTTAGGGTGCAATTCTGAATTGAGGGCGAGTGTGAGATCGAGTAAGACCATTAAGGGAGTCATAGTGGTTAGCAACGGTGTGGTGAATAATCTGATTCAAGGGACAGATCTAGGGTTAGGGTTATGTGTTCTATAAGGAGTACGGGAGAGATAGGGTTGCAGTTAGAATTCGGATCCGCCTCCAATGTTAGAGTCAGTGCACGAATAATTTTAAGGTTTAAGTTCCAGTGAGGGTGACATCAATGATGAAGATGAATTGTCAGATCCTGGCACCAGGGATAGGATTAGAATTAGCTGTAAGGTAAGGAGTATGCGGTAGATTGAGTGTCAGTTAGAGATCTGATCCGAGTCTGACATGTGGGCAGTGGCCAGAACGAGCTTCAGGATTATTGGAAGGAATATCAGACGTCGATAATGCTGTTGGCGGTTCAGTGAATGGGGCGTGGGATAGGGTAAGGGTTCTCTGTAATAGATAATCTATGCGGAAGACACGGTTACCAAGAGAGTTAGGGTTCTCTTCTGATGTGAGTGCGAGTGTGAGATTCAAGCTCCGAGTTAAGATGTGTCGTAGTTGACATCAATGTTGCAGGTGAAGAATCTAGTCCAGGGCGTGGCGCTAGGGTTAGGGTTAGGTGTTCAGTAAGATTTACAGGAATATGGAGTTACATTTAGAGTTTGCATCTGATCCTGACGTGAGGGCGAGGGCCACCTTTAGCTTCCGGCTTATGGTGGGGCATGACAGACGTTGAAGCTGATGGTGTTGGTTCAGGTATAGTGCCCAGGGGTAGAGTAACTGTATTGTGTTCTTTAAAGTGTACAGGAAGTATAGGGTTATGGAAAGATTTTGGGTTTGTCTCTGATGGGAGGGCAAGTGCGGAATTGAGATTAAGGATTACGGTGAAGTGCGGGTGATGCCAATGGTTACGGTGAGGGGGCAAGTCCACGACTCAAGGCTAGGGTTAGAATTACTGGTTTGGGCTGTTTGTACAGAAAGGATATGTAAATTATTAGGGTTAGGATCTAACTCTGATGTGAGTGCGAGTGTGAAATTGCGTTTCCATGTTGAGAAGATCCCTGGGTGTCTCTGATGGTGACCCTTTGCGTATAGGTCCAGGCATCAGCTTTAGGGTTAAAATTTTGTATTCTCTGTGGTATACAGAGACATTCGCATTATGGATAGATTTATCTTCTGGGTCTGATGTGATGGGGAGCGCAAGATGGTGGATCAGGTTTATGGTGAGGCATGGTTGAAGTCAATGGTCAAGGTGAGTTGTCCGGACCACGAGCCAGGGCTAGAGTTAGGGTTAGGAATTTGGTAAGATGTTGGGGCAGGGTATTGATACATTTAGACTGAGTGTCCTTTTCCAACGTTAGGGCAACTGTCCAATTCAGTCGCAGGATTACAGTGAGGCAAGGGTGACATCCATGGAGATGGTGGAGGATCAGGCCACAGGTGTGTGCTAGGGTTAGGGTTAGGTAATTCTTAAATTGTATGCGGTGGATGGGGTTATGTTTAGATTTAGGATCCTACTCTGACGTGTGGGCAAAGGCCAGTTAGGAGTTCATCATTAAGGTATGGTATCGGTGACATCAATGCTGACAGTGAGCTTTCAGGTTAAGGAACCTGGGGTAGGGTTAGGGTTTTCTGTAAGGAAATATCTATGCACAAAATATGGTTATGGACATAATTAGGGTGCAATTCTGATGGGAAGGCGAGAGTGATATCGAGTCAGAGGATTAAGGGAGTCATAGTTGATAGCAAAGATGAACTTGAAGAATCTGGTTCAAGGGTCAGATCTAGGGTTAGGGTTATGTGTTTCATAAGGAGTATGGGTGAGACAGGGTTGCATTTAGAATTCGGATAAGCCTCTGATGTGAGGGTGAGTTCAAGAATAAGTTTAAATTTAAAGGTGAAGTGTGGGTGACATCAATGATGAAGGTGATGTTTCAGATCCTTGCACCAGGTTTGGTGTTAGCATTACTTGTAAGGAGTATGCGGAAGATTGAGTGACAGTTAGATTTCTGATCCCACTCTGACATGAGGGCAGTGGCCAGAACGATCTTCAGGATTATGGGGAGGAAAGGCAGACGTTGATGCTGATGGTGGCGGTTCAGTGAAAGGGGCCTGGGATAGGGTGTGGTTTATCAGTATAAAATCTATACAGAAGAGACGGTTACCAAGAAAATTAGGGTTCTCTTCTGATATGAGTTCGAGTGTGAGATTCAAGCTCCGAGTGAAGATGTGTCGTAGTTGACATCATTGTTGCAGATGAAGAATCTACTCCAGGGCTTGGCGCTAGGGTTAGGGTTAGGTGTTCAGTAACATTTAGAGGAATATGGAGTTACATTTAGAGTTCGCATCTGATCCTGATGTGAGGGCGAAGGCCACCTTGAGCTTCAGGCTTATGGTGTGGCATGACAGACGTTGAAGATGATAGTGTCGGTTCAGGTAAAGTTCCAAGGGCTAGAGTAAGTTTATTGTGCTCTGTAAGGTGTACAGGAAGGATAGGGTTATGGAAAGATTTCGAGTTTGCTTCTGATGGGACTGCATGTGCGGTATTGAGGATAAGGATTACAATGAAGCACTGGTGTTGCCAATGATTACGGTGAAGGGGCAGGTCCAAGAGTCATGGCTAGGGTTAGAATTACTGGTCTGGCCTGATGTACAGAAAGGATAAGTTAATTATTAGGGTTAGGGTCTAGCTCTGATGTGAGTGTGAGTGTGAAATTGCGTTTCCATGTTGAGGAGATCCCTGGGTATCTCTGATGCTGTCACTCTGCGTATAGGTCCAGGCATCAGTTTTATGGTTAAAATTTTGTGTTCTGTATGGTATACTGAAATATTCGCTATATGGATAGATTTAGCTTCTGGGTCTGATGTGACGGAGAGCGCAAGATGGTGGATCAGTTTTATGGTGAGGCATGGTTGACGTCAATGGTCAAGGTGAGGTGTCAGGGCCATAAGCCAGGGCTAGGTTTAGGGTTAGGATTTTGGAAAGGTGTATGGGCAGGTTATTGGTATGTTTAGACTGAGGGTCCTTCAAGTTTAGGGCAACTGTCCAATTCATTCGCAGGATTTCATTGAGGCAAGGGTGACATCCATGGTGATGGTGGAGGGTCAGGTCACAAGTATGTCCTAGGGCTGGGTTAGGTAATTGTTAAACTTTATGTGGTGGATGGGGTTATGTTTAGATTAAATATCCTACTCTGATGTGTGGGTGAAGGCCAGTTTGGACTTCATCATTAAGGTGTGGCATCGTGACATCTGTCCTGACGGTGAGCATTCAGGTTAAGTAACCTGGGCTAGGGTAAGGGTTTTCTGAAAGGAAAGGACTTTGCAGAAAGTATGGTTATGGACAGAATTAGGGTGCAATTCTGATGTGAACGCGAGGGTGAGATCGAGTCAGAGGACTAAGGGAGTCATAGTTGATAGCAATGGTGAAGGTGAAGAATCTGTTTCAAGGGTCAGATCTAGGGTTATGGTTATGTCTTCGATAAGGAGTACGGGTGAGATAGGGTTGCAGTTAAAATTCGGATCCGCCTCTGATGTGAGGGTGAGTGCAAGAATAATTTTAAGTTTTAAGATGAAGTGAGGGTGACATCAATGAAGAAGGTCAAGTGTCAGATCCTGGCACCAGGAATAGGGTTAGCATTAGTTGTAAGGTAAGTGGTATGTGGAAGATTGAGTGACAGTTTGAGTTCTGATACGAATCTGACATGAGGGCAGTGGCCAGAACGAGCTTCAGGATTATGGGGAGGATTGACAGACGTCGATGTTGATGGTTGCGGTTCAGTGAAAGGGGCCTGAGATAGGGTTTGGGTTATCTGTAAGAGAAAATCTATGTGGAAGAGACAGTTACCGAGAGAATTAGGGTTCTCTTCTGATGTGAGTGCGAGTGTGAGATTCAAGCTCCGAGTTAAGATGTGTCTTAGTTGACTTCAATGTTACAGGTGAAGTATCTAGTCCTGGGCGTGGTGCTAGGGTTATGGTTAGGTGTTCAGTAAGATTTACAGAAATATGGAGTTACATTTAGAGTTTGCATCTAACCCTGACGTGAGGGCGAGGGTCACCTTGTGCTTCAGGGTTATGGTGCGGCATGACAGATGTTGAAGCTGATGGTGTCGGTTCACGAAAAGTGCCCATAGCTATTGTAAGTGTATTGAGTTCTGTAAGGTGTACAGGAAGGATAGGGTTATGGAAAGATTTCGGATTTTTCTCTGATGAGAAGGCAATTGCGGCATTGAGGTTTAGGATTACGATGAAGTGCGGTTCATGCCAATGGTTACGGTGAAGGGGCAGGTCCCAGACTCACGGCTAGGGTTAGAATTACAGGTTTGGGCTGTTGTATATAAAGGAGGAGTTAATTATTAGGGTTAGGGCCTAGTTGTGATGTGAGTGCGAGTGTGAAATTGCATTTCCGTGTTGAGGAGATCCCTGGGTGTCTCTGATGCTGATGCTTTGCGCATAGGTCCAGGCATCAGTTTTAGGGTTAAAATGTTGTGTTCTCTCTCGTATACAGTGACATTCGCATTATGGATATAGTTAGCTTCCTGGTCTGATGTGACTGGGAGCGCAAGATGGTGGAGCGGGTTTATGGTGAGGCATGGTTGACATCAATTGTCAAGGTGAGGTGTCAGGACCACGAGCCAGGGCTAGGGTTAGGGTTAGGTTTTTGGAAAGCTGTAGGGGCAGGGTATTGGTACGTTTACACTGAGGGTCCTTATCCAAGTTTAGGGCAACAGTCCAATTCAGTTGCAGGATTACAGTGAGGCAAGGGTGCCATACATGGTGATGGTGGAGGGTCATGCCACAGGTATGTGCTAGGGTTAGGGTTAGGTAATTGTTAAAGTGTATGCCTTGGATGGGGTTATGTATCGATTTCGGATCCTACTCTGACCTGTGGGCGAAGGCCAGTTTGGACTTCATCATTAAGGTATGGCATCGGTGACATCAATGCTGACGGTGAGCATTCAGGTTAAGGATCTTCAGCTAGGGTTAGAGATTTCTGTAAGGACAGGTCCATGCAGAAAATATGGTTATGGACAGAATTAGGGTGCAATTCTGATGTGAGTGTGAGTGTGATATAGAGTCAGAGGATTAAGGAAATCATGGTTGACAGCAATGGTGAAGCTGAAGAGTGTGGTTCAAGGGTGAGAACTAGGGTTAGGGTTATATGTTCGATAAGGAGTATAGGTGAAATAGGGTTGCAGTTAGAATTCGGATCCGCCTCTGATGTGAGGGTGAGGGCAAGAATAAGTTTAAGTCTCAAGTGAACTGAGGGTGACATCAATGATGAAGGTGAAGTGTCAGATCCTGGCACCAGAGATAGGTTTAGCATTAGTTGTAAGGTAAGGAGTATGCGGAAGATTGAGTGACACTTAGAGTTCTGATCTGACTCTAACATGAGGGCAGTGGCTAGTACGAGCTTCAGGATTACGGGGAGGATTAACAGACGTCAATACTGATGGTGGTGATTCAGTGAAAGGGGACTGGGATAGGGTTACTGTTCTCTGGAAGAGAAAATCTATGCAGAAGAGATGGTTACCGAGAGAATTAGGGTTGTCTTCTGATGTGAGTGCATATGTGAGATTCAAGCTCAGTGTTAGGATGTGTCATAGTTGACATCAATGTTGCAGGTGAAGTATCTAGTCCAGGGTTTTGCGCTAGGGTTAGGGTTAATTGTTCAGTAAGATTTACAGGAATATGGACTTACGTTGATAGTTCACATCTGACCCTGACGTGAGGGCGAGGGCCATCCTGAGCTTTAGGCTTATGGTGCAGCATGACGGACATTGAAGCTGTTGGTGTCGCTTCAGGTAAAGTGCCCCAGGCTAGAGTAAGTGTACTGTGTTCTGTAAGGTGTACAGGAAGGATAGGGTTATGGATAGATTTTGGGTTTGTCTCTGATGGGAGGGTAAGTGCGGGATAGAGGTTAAGGATTACGATGAAGCGCGGGTGATGCCAATGGTTACAGTGAAGGGGCAGGTCCAAGAGTCATTGCTAGTGTTAGAATTCCTGGTTCGGCTCTTATACAGAAAGTACAAATTAATTATTGGGGTTAGGGTCTAGCTCTGATGTGAGTGCGAGTGCTCATAGCGTTTCCCTGTCGAGGTGTTGCCTGGGTGTCTCTAATGGTGACGCTTTGTGTTTAGGTCCACGCATCAGTTTAAGAGTTAAAGTTTGTGTTATCTGTGGTATATAGAGACATTCGCATTATTGATAGAGGTAGCTTCTGGGTCGGATGTGACGTGGAGCCCAAGATGGTGGATCAGGCTTATGGTGAGATATGGTTGACGTCAATGGTCAAGGTGAGGTGTCAGGACAACGAGCCAGGGCTAGGGTTAGGGTTAGGTATTTGGAAAGCTGTAGGGGCAGGGTATTGGTACGTTTAGACTGATGTTTCTTCTCCAAGGTTAGGGCAACTGTCCAATTCAGTCGCCGGATTACAGTGAGGCAAGGGTGACATCCATGGTGATGGTGGAGGGTCAGGACACAGGTATGCACTAGGGTTAGGGTTAGGTAATTGTTAAAGTGTATGCGATGAATGGGTTTATGTTTAGATTTATGATCCTACTGTGACGTGTGAGCGAAGGCTATTTTGGACTTCATCATTAAGGTATGGAATTGGTGGCATCATTGCTGACGGTGAGCATTCAGGTTACGGAAATTGGGCTAGGGTTATGGTTTTCTGTAAGGAAAGGTCTATGCACGTCTATGCAGAATATATGGTTATGGAGAGAATTAGGGTGCAATACTGATGTGAGGGCGAGTGTGATTTCGAGTCTGAGGATGAAGGGAGTCATAGTTGACAGCAACAGTGAAGTTGAAGAATCTGGTTCAAGTGTCAGATCTAGGGTTAGGTATGTGTTCAATAAGGAGTACGGGTGAGATAGGGTTGTAGTTAGAATTCGGATCCGCCTCTGATGTGGGGGTGAGTGCGAGAATAATTTTATGGTTTAAGGTGAAGTGAGGGTGACATCAATGATGAAGGTGAAGTGTCAGCTTTTGGAACCAGGGATAGGGTAAGCATTAGTTGTAAATTAACGAGTATGAGGAAGATTGAGTGACAGTTAGAGTTCTGATCCAACTCTGACATGAGGGCAGTGGCCAGAACGAGCTTCAGGATTATGGGGAAGAATGACAGACTTCGATGCTGATGGTTTCGGTTCAGTGAAAGGGGCCTTGGATAGGGTTAGCGTTATCTGTAAAAGAAAATCTGTCTGGAAGAGATGGTTACCGAAAGAATTAGGGTTCTCTTCTGATGTGAGTGCGAGTGTGAGACTCAAGCTCCCAGTTAAGATGTGTTGTAGTTAACATCAGTGTTACAGGTGAAGAATCTTTCAAAGGCATGGTGCTAGGGATAGGTTTAGGTGTTCAGCAAAATTTACGGTAATATGGAGTTACATTTAGAGTTCGCATCTGACCCTCTCGAGAGGATGAGGGCCACCTAGAGCTTCAGGCTTATGGTGCTGCATGACAGACATTGAAGCTGATGGTGTCGGTTCAAGTAAAGTGCCCGGGGCTACAATAAGTTCATTGTGTTCTGTAAGGTGAACAGGTAGGATAGGTTCATGGAAAGATTTCGGGTTTGTCTGTGATGGTAGGGCAAGTGCGGAATTGAGGTTAAGGATTACGAGGAAGCGTGGGTGATGCCAATGTTTACAGTAAAGGGGCAGTTCCAAGAGCCATGGCCAGGGATAGAATTACTGTTTTGTGCTGTTGTACAGAAAGGATGAGTTAATTATTAGGTTACGGTCTCACTCTGATGTGAGTGTGAGTGTGAAATTGCGTTTCCATGTTGAGGAGATCCCTGGGTGTCCCTGATGCTGACGCTTTGCGTATAGGTCCAGGCATCAGTTTTAGGGGGAAAATTTTCTGTTATCTCTGTTATACAGAGACATTCGCATTATGGATAGACTTAGCTTCTGGGTCTGATGTGACGGGGCTGTAAGATGGTGGATCAGGATTATGGTGAGTCATGGTTGACGTCAATGTAGAAGGTGAGGTGTCAGGACAACGAGCCAAGGCTAGGTTTAGGGTAAGGTTTTTGGAAATCTGTAGGTGCTGGGTATTGGTAAGTTTAGCGTGAGGTTCCTTCACCAAGGTTAGGGCAACTGTCCAATTCAGCCGCAGGATTACAGTGAGGCAAGGGTAACATCCATAGTGATGGTGGAAAGTCAGGGAACAGGTATGTGCTAGGGTTGGGGTTAGATAAAAGTGTGTGCGGTGGCTGGGGTTATGTTTAGATTTAGGAACCTACTCTGACGTGTGGGCGAAGATGAGTTTGGAGTTCATCATTAAGGTATGGCATCGGTGACATCAATGCCGACGGTGAGCATTCAGCTTAAGGTACCTGGGCTAGGGTTAGGGTTATCTGTAAGGAAAGGTCTATGTAGAAAATATGGCTAAGGACAGAATTAGGGTGCAATTATAATGTGACAGAAAGTGTGATTTCAAGTCAGAGGATTAAGGGAGTCATAGTTGATAGCAACGGTGAAGGTGAAGAATCTTGATCAAGGATCAGATCTAGGTTTAGGGTTATGTGTTCTATAAGGTGTACGGGTGAGATAGGGTTGCAGTTAGAATTCGGATCCGCCTCTGAGGGGAGGGTGAGTGCAAGAATAATTTAAGGTGTAAGGTGACGTGAGGGTGACATCAAAGATGAAGGTGAAGTGTCAGATCCTGGCACCAGGGATAGGGTTAGCACTAGTTGTAAGGTAAGGAGTATGCAGAAAATTGAGTGACAGTTAGAGTTCTAATCCGACTCTGACATGAGGGCAGTGGCCAGAATGAGCTTCAGGATTATGGGGAGGAAATACAGTCATCGATGCTGACGATGGCAGTTCAGTGAAAGGGGCCTGGGATAGGGTTAGGTTTATCTGTAAGAGAAAATCTATGCGGAGGAGATGGATATCGAGAGAATTAGGGTTCTCTTCTGATGTGAGTGCGAGTGTGACATTCAAGCTCTGAATTATTATGTGTCATAGTTGACATCAATGTTGCAGGTCAAGAATCTAGTCAAGGGCTTGGCGCTCGGGTTAGGGTTTGGTGTTCAGTAAGATTTACAGTAATTTGCAGTTACAATTAGAGTTCGCATTTGACCCTGGCTTGAGGGTGAGGGCCACCTTGAGCTTCAGGCTTATGGTGCGGCATGACAGACGTTGAATCTGATGGTGTCAGTTCAGGTAAATTTCCCAGGGCTAGAGCAAGTTTATTGTGTTCTATAATGTTTTCAGGAATGATAGGTTTATGGAAAGAGTTCAGGTTTGTCACTGATGGGAGGGCAAGTGTGGGATTGAAGTTAAGTATTACAATGAAGAGCCGGTGATGCCAATGGTTATGGTGAAGGGGCAGGTACAAGAGTCGTGGCTAGGGTTATAATTACTGGTTTGGGCTGTTGTACAGAAAGGATAAATTAATTATTAGGTTTAAGTTTTGGCTCTAATGTGAGTTCGAGAGTTGAATTGCGATTCCGTGTTGAGGAGATCACAGGGTGACTCTGATGCTGACGCTTTGCGTATAGGTTCAGACATAAGCTTTAGAGATAAAATGTTGTGTTCTCTCTGGTATACAAAGACATTCGCATTATGGACAGAGTTAGGTTCTGGTTTGATGTGATGGGGAGCGCAAGATGGTGGATCAGGTTTATGGTGAGGCATGGCTGACATCAAAGGTCAAGGTGAGTTGTCAGGACCACGAGCCAAGGCTAGGATTTGAGTTAGGATTTTGGAAAGCTGTAGACGCACTTTGTTGGTATGTTTAGACTCAGGGTCCTTCTCCAAGTTTAGGGCAACTGTCCAATTCATTCACAGGAGTACAGTGAGGCAAGCGTGACATCCATGGTGATGGTGGACTGTCAGGCCACAGGTATGTGCTAGGGTTAGGGTTAGGTAATTGTTAAAGTGTATGCAGTGGATGGGGTAATGTTTAGATTTAGGATTCTACTCTGACATGAGTGCGAAAGGCAGTTTGGACTTCATCATTAAGGTATGGCATTGGTGACATCAATTCTGATGGTGTGCTTTCAGGTAAAGGAATCTGGGCTAATGTTAGAGATTTCTGTAAGGAAAGGTCTATGCAGAAAATATGGTTATGGAGAGAATTAGGGTGCAATTCTTAATTGAGAGCAAGTATCAGTTCGAGTCAGAGGATTAAGGGAGTCATAGTTGATAGCAATGGTGAAGGTGAAGAATCTGGTTGAAAGGTGAGATCTAGGGTTAGGGTTATGTGCTCGATAAGGGGTACGGGTGAGATAGTTTTGCAGTTAGAATTCGGAATGCCGAATGAGTTCACATTTGACCCTGACGTGAAAGCGAGAGCCACCTTGAACTTCAGGCTTATGGTGCGGCATGACAGACGTTGAAGCTGTTCATATTGTTTCAGGTAAAATGCCCAGGGCTAGAGTATGTTTAGCGTTTTCTGTAAGGTGTACAGGAACGATAGGGTTATGGAAAGATTTCGGGTTTGTCTCTGATGGCAGGGCAAGTGCTGGACTGAGGTTAAGGATTACGACGAAGTGCGGGTGATGCCAATGGTTACGGTGAACGGGCAAGTCCAATAGTCATGGCTATGGTTACAATTACTGGTTTGGAGTGTTGTACAGAAATGATAAGTTAATTATTTGGGTTAGGGTCTAGCTCTGATGTGAGTGCAACTGTGAAGTGAAATTGCGTTTCCCTGTTGAGGAGGTCCCTGGGTGTCTCTTGTGCTGTCGATTTCGTATATGTCCAGGCATCAGTTTTAGGGTAAAAATTTTGTGTTCTCTCTCGTATACAGAGACATTCGCATTATGGATAGAGTTAGCTTCTGGGTCTGATGTGACCGGGAGTGCAGGATGGTGGATCAGGTTTATGGTGAGGCATGGTTTACTTCAATGTTCAAGGTGAGGTGTCAGGCACATGAGCCAGGGCGAGGGTTAGGGTTAGGTTTTGTAGTGTTGTAGGAGCAAGGTATTGGTACATTTAGACTGAGGGTCCTTCTCCAAGGTTTGGGCAACTGTCCAACTCAGTCGCAGAATTACAGTGAGGCAAGGGTGACATACATGGTGATGTTGGAGGGTCAGGCCACAGGTATGTGCTAGGGTTAGTGTTAGGTAATTGTTAAAGTGTATGTGGTGGATGGGGTTATGTTTAGATTTAGGATCATACTCTGATGTGTGGCAAAGGCCACTATGGACTTTATCATTAAAGTATGGTATCGGTGACATCAGTCCTGACGTGACCATTCAGGTTACGGAATATTGGCTAGGGTTAGAGTTTTTTGTAAGGAAAGGTCTATGCAGGTCTATACAGATAATATAGTTATGGACAGAATTAGAGTGTAATTCTGAATTGAGGGCGAGTGTGAGATTGAGTCAGAGGATTAAGGGAGTCATAGTTGGTAGTAATAGTGAAGGTGAAGAATCTGGTTTAAGGGTAAGATCTAGGGTTAGGGTTATGTGTTTGACTAGGAGTATGGGTGAGATAGGGTTGCAGTTAGAATTCTTATCCATCTGTGATGTGTGGGTGAGTGCAAGAATACGTTTAAGATCTAAGATGAAGTGAGGGTGATATCAATGATGAAGGTGAAGTGTTAGATCCTGGCACCAGGGATACGGATAGCATTAGTTGTATGGTAAGGAGTATGCGGAAGACTGAGTGACAGTGAGAGATCTGATCCAACTCTGACATGAGGGCAGAGGCCAGATTGAGATTCAGGATTATGAGGAGGAATGACATACATCAATGCTGATGGTGGTGATTCACAAACAGTGCCTGGGATAGGGTTAGGGTTATCTGTAAGAGAAAATCTACGTGGAAGAGACGGTTATCAAGAGAATTAGGGTTCTATTCTGATTTGAGTGCGAGTGTGATATTCAAGCTCCGAGTTAAGATGAGTCGTAGTTGACATCAATGTTGCTGGTGAAGAATCTAGTCCAGGGCTTGGCGCTAGGGTTAGGGTTAGGTGTTCAGTAGGATTTACAGGAATATGCAGTTATATTTAGAGTTCACATCTGACCCTGACCTGAGGTTGAGTGCCACCTTGAGCTTCAGGCTTATGGTGCGTCATAACAGGCGTTGAAGCTGATGGAGCCTGGTCAGGTAAAGTTCCCAGGGGTAGAGTAAGTGTATTGTGCTCTGTAAGGTGAACAGGAAGCATAGGGTTATGGAAAGATTTCGGGCTTGTCTCTGATGTGAGGGCAAGTTCGCGATTGAGGTTAAGGATTACGATGAATCGCTGGTGATGCCAATGGTTTTTGTGAAGGGGCAGGTCCAACACTCATGGCTAGAGTTAGAATTACTGGTTTGGGCTGTTCTACAGGAAGGATAAATTAATTATTAGGGATAGGGTCTAGCTGTGATGTAAATGCGAGTCTGAAATTGCATTTCCATTTTGAGGAGATCGCTCAGTTTCTCTGATGCTGACTCATTCCGTATAGGTCCAGGCATCAGTTTTAGGGTTTAAATTTTGTGTTCTCTCTGGTATACGGAGACATTCGCATTATGGATAGTGTTAGCTTCTTTGTCTGATGTGACGCAGAGCTCAAGATGGTGGACCAGGTTTATGGTGAGGCATGGTTGACATCAATGGACAAGGTGAGGTGTCAGGAACACGAGGCAGGACTAGGCTTAGGGTTACGTTTTTGGAATCCTGTAGGGGCAGGGTATTGGTATGTTTAGGCTGACGGTCCTTCTCCCAGGTTAGGGCAACTGTCCAATTCAGTCGCAGGGATACATTGATGCCTCGGTGACAACCATGGTGATACTGGAGGGTCTGGCTACAGGTTTGTGCTAGGGTTAGGGGTAGGTAATTGTTAAAGTGTATGCGGTGGATGCGGTTATGTTTAGATTTAGTTTCCTACTCTGACTTGTGGGCTAAGGCCAGTTTGGACTTCATCATTAAGTTATTGAATCAGTGACATAAATACTGATGGTGAACATTTAGGTTAAGAACCTGGGCTAGGGTAAGAGTTTTGTGAAAGGAAATGTCTATGCACAAAATATGGTTATAGACAGAATTAGGGTGCAGTTCTGATGTGAGGGCGAGTGTGAGATCGAGTCAGAGGATTAAGGGAGTCATAGTTGATAGCAACGGTGAAGTTGAAGATTCTTGTTGAAGGGTCAGATCTAGGGTAAGGGTTATGTTTTCGATAAGGAGTACGGGTGAGATAGGTTTGCGGTTAGAATTCAGATCCGCCTCTGATGTGAGGGTGAGTGCAAGAATAGGTTTAAAGTTTAAGGTGAAGTGAGGGTGACATCAATGATGAAGGTGAAGTGTCAGATTCCGGCACCAGGGACAGGGTTGGCATTAGTTGTTAGGGAAGAATTACTCGGAAGATTGAGTGACACTTAGAGTTCGGATCCGACTCAGACATGAGGGCATTGGCCAGAACGAGCTTCAGGATTTTGGGGAGGAATGACAGACGTCGATGCTGTTGTTGGTGGTTCAGTGAAAGGGCCTGGGATAGGGTTATGGTTATGTGTTAGAGAAAATCTATGTGGACGGGACGGTTACTGAGAGAATTAGGGTTCTCTTCTGTTGTGATTGGGAGTGTGAGATTCAAGCTCCCAGTTAAGATGTGTTGTAGTTGATGTCAATGTTGCAGGTGAAGAATCTAGCCCATGGATTGGCGCTAGAGTTAGAGTTAGGTGTTCAGTAAGATTTACAGGAATATGGAGTTACATTTACAGTGCACATCTGACCCTAAAATGAGGGCGAGGGCCACCTTGAGCTTCAGGCTTATGGTGCGGCATGACGGATGTTGAACCTGATGGTGTCGGTTCAGGTAAAGTGCCCAGGGCTAGGGTCAGTGTATTGTGTTCTGTAAGGTGTACAGGATGGATAGGGTTATGGAAAGATTTCGGGTTTGTCTCTTATGGGAGGGCAAGTTCGGGATTGAGGTTAAGCATTACGATGAAGCGCGGGCGATGCCAATGGTTACGGTGAATGGGCAGGTCCAAAAGTCATGGATCGGTTTAAAATTACTGGTTTGGGCTGTTGTACAGGAAGGATGAGTTAATTATTTGGGTTAGGGTCTTGCTCTGATGTGAGTGCAAGTGTGAAATTGTGTATCCATGTTGAGGAGATCTCCGGGTGACTCTGTTACTGCTGCTCTGTGTATAGTTCCAGGCATCAGTTTCTGGGTTAAAATTTTGTGTTCTCTCTGGTATATGGAGACATTTGCATTATGGATAGAGTTAGCTTCTGGGACTGATGTGATGGGTAGCGCAAGATGGTGGATCAGGTTTATGGTGCAGCATGGTTGACGTCAACGGTCAAGGTGAGGTGTCAGGAGCACTAGCCAGGGCTAGGGTTAGGGTTAGGTTTTTGGAAAGCTGTAGGTGCAGGGTATTGGTACATTTAGACTGAGGGTCCTTCTCCATGTTTAGTGCAACAGTCCAATTCAGTCGCAGGATTACAGTGAGGCAAGGGTGACATCCATGGTGATAGTGGAGGGTCAGGCTACAGGTATTTGCAAGGGTTGTGGTTAGGTAATTCTTAAGGTGTATGCGGTGGATGGGGTTATGTTTAGATTTAGGGTCCTATTTTGACGTGTGGGCGAAGGCAAGTTTGGAATTCATCATTAAGGTATGACATCGGTGACATCAATGCTGACGGTGAGCATTCAGGTTAAGGAACCTGGGCTAGGGTTAGAGTTTTCTGTTGGGAAGATCTATGCAGGTCAAGCAGATAATATGGTTATGGAGAGAATTAGGGTGCAATTCTGAATTTTGGACGAGTGGAGATCGAGTCAGAGGATTAAGGGAGTCATAGTTGATAGAAACGCTGAAGGTGAAGAATCTCGTTCAAGGGTCAGATCAACGGTTAGGGTTATGTGTTTGATAAGGAGTACGGGAGAGATAAGGTTGCAGTTAGATTTCGGATCCGCCTCTGATGTGAGGGTGAGGGCAAGAATAAGTTTATGGTTTAAGGTGAAGTGAGGATGACATCAATGATGAAGGTGAAGTGTCACATCCTGGCACCAGGGATGGGGTTAGCATTAGCTGTAAGGTAAGGAGTTTGCGGAAGATTGGGTGACAGTTAGACTTCTGATCCGACTCTGACATGAGGGCAGTGTCCAGAACGAGCTTCAGGATTATGGGGAAGAATGACCGACGTTGATGCTGATGGTGTCGCTTCAGTGAAAGGGGCCTGGGATAGGGTTAAGGTTATCTATAGGTGAAAATCTGTGCAGAAGAGATGGTTACCGAGAGAATAAGGTTCTCTTCTGATGTGAGTGCGAGTGTGATACTCAAGCTCCCAGTTAAGATGTGTCGTAGTTGACATCAGTGTTGCAGGCGAAGAATCTAGTCAAGGGCTTGTTGCTAGGGAAAGGGTTAGGTGTTCAGCAAGATTTACGGTAATATGGAGTTACATTTAGAGTTCACATCTGACCCTGACGAGGGTATGAGGGCCACCTTGATCTTCAGGCTTATGGTGAGGCATGACAGACGTTGAAGCTGATGGTGTCGGTTCAGGTAAAGTGCCCAGGGCTAGAGTAAGTTTATTGTGTTCTGTAAGGTGTACTGTAAGAATAGGGTTATGTGATTTCGGCTTTGTCTCTGATGGGAGGGCCAGTGCAGGGTTGAGGTTAATTATTACGATGAAGCGGGGATGATGCCAATGGTTACAGTGAAGGGGCAGTCCAAGAGACATGACTATGGTTAGAATTGCTCATTTGGGCTGTTGTACAGAAAGGATAAGTTTATTATCAGGGTTAGAGTCTAGCTCTGATGTGAGTGCGAGTGTGAATTTGCGTTTCCGTGTTGAGGAGATCCCTGGGTGTCTGTAATGATGACGCTTTGCATATAGGTCCATGCACCAGTTTTAGAGTTAAAATTTTTTGTTCTCTCTGGTATGCAGAGACATTGGCTTTACGGAAAGAGTTGACTTCTGGGTCTGATGTGACGGGGAGTGCAAGAGTGTGGATGAGGTTTTTGGTGAGTGCATGGTTTACGTCAATGGACAAGATGATGTGTCAGGACCACAAGCCAGGGCTAGGGTTAGGGTTAAGTTTTTGGAAAGCTGTAGGGTCAGGGTATTGGTACGTTTAGACTGAGGGTCCTTCTCCAAGGTTAGGAAATCTGTCCAATTCAGTCACAGGATTACAGTGAGGCAAGGTGACATCCATGGGGATGGTGGAGGGTCACGCCACAGGTATGTGCGAGGTTTAGGGTTATGTAATTGTTAAAGTGTATGCGGTGGATGAGGTTATGTTTAGATTTAGGATCCTACTCTGACGTGTGGTCCAAGGCCAGTTTGGACTTCATCATTAAAGTATGGCATCGGAGACATCAATGCTGACTGTGAGCATTCAGGTTAAAGAACCTGGGCTAGGGTTAGAGTTTTCTGTACGGAAAGGTCTATGCAAAAAATATGGTTATGGACAGAATTAGGGTGCAATTCTGATGTGATGTCGAGTGTGAAATCGAGTCAGAGGTTTAAGGGAATCATAGTTGACAGCAACGGTGAAGGTGAAGAATCTGGATTAAGGGTCAGATCTAGGGTTAGGGTTATGTGTATGATAAGTAGTACGGGTGAGATAAGGTTGCAGTTAGAATTCGGATCCGCCTCTAATGTGAGGGTGAGTGCAAAAATAAGGTTAAGGTTTAAGGTGAAGTGAGGGTGACATCAATCATGAAGAAGATGTGTCAGATCCTGGCACATGGTATAGGGTTATTAGTTGTTAGGTAAGGGGTATGCTGAAGGTTGAGTGACAGTTAGAGTTCTGGTCCGAACCTGACATGAGGGCAGTGGCCAGAACGGGCTTCAGGATTATGGGGAAGAATGACAGGCTTCGATGCTCATGGTGGCGCTACAGTGAAAGGGTCCTTGGATAGGATAAGGTTATCAGTATGAGAAAATTCATGCGGAAGAAACGGTTACCGAGAGAATTAGGGTTCTCTTCTGATGTGAGTGCGAGTGTGAAATTCAAGCTCAGTGTTAAGATGTGTCGTAGTTGACATCAATGTTGCACGTGAAGAATCTAGTCCAGGGCTTGGAGCTACGGTTAGTTTTAGGTGTTCAGTAAGATTTACAGAAATATGCAATTACATTTAGAGTTCGCATCTGACCCTGACGTGATGGCGAGGGTCACCTTGAACTTCAGGCTTATCGTGCGGCATGACAGAAGTTGAAGCTGATGTTTTCGTTTCAGGTAAAGTGCCCAGGGATAGAGTAAGTGTATTGTGTACTGTAAGGTGTACAGGAAAAATAGGGTTATGGAAAGATTTCGTTTTTGTTTCTGATGGAAGGGCAAGTGCGGGATTGAAGTTCAGGATTACAATGAAGCACGGGTGATGCCAATGGTTATGGTGAAGGGGCAGGTCAACGAGTCATGGCTAGGGTTAGAATTACTGGTTTGGGCTGTTGAACAGAAAGTATAAGTCAATTATTATGGTTAGGGTCTAGCTCTGATGTGAGTGCAAGTGTGAAATTGAGTTACTGTGTTGAGGAGATCCCTGGGTGTCTCTGAAGCTGACGCTTTGCTTATAGGTCCAGGCATTAGATTTACGGTTAAAATTTTGTGTTCTCTCTGGTAAACAGAGACATTCTCATTATGGGTAGAGTTAGCTTCTGCGTCTGATGTGACGGGGAGTGCACGTTTGTGCATCAGGTTTATGGTGAGGCATGGTTGATGTCAATTGTCAAGGTGAGCTGTCAGAACCATGAGCCAAGGCTAAGGTTAGGGTGAGGTTATTGGAAAGCTGCAGGGGCAGGGTATTGGTATGTTTTGACAGAGGGTCCTCCTCAAAGTTTAGGGCAACTGTCAAATTCAGTCGCACGATAACAGTGAGGCAAGGGTGACATCCATGGTGATGGTAGAGGGTCAGTCCACAGGTATGGCTAGGGTTAGGGTTAGATAATTGTTAACGTGTATGCGGAGCATGGAGTTATGTTAAGGTATAGGCTCCTCTTCTGACATTTGGACGAAGGCCAGTTTGGACTTCATCATTACGGTATAGCATCGGTGACATCAATGCTGATGGTGAGCATTCAGGTTAAGGAACCTTGGCTACAGTTAGGGTTTTCTGTAAGGAAAGGTCTATGCAGAAAATATGGTTATGGACAGATTTAGGGTGCATTTCTGATGTGGGGGCGAGTGAGAAATCGAGTCAGAGGATTAAGGGAGTCATAGATGATAGCAACAGTGAAGGTGAAGAATCTGGTTCAGGGGTCTGATCTGGGGTTACATTTATGTGTTCGATAAGCAGTATGGGTTAGATAGGGTTGCAGTTAGAATTCGGATCCGCCTCTAATGTGATGGTGAGTGCAGGAATAAGTTTAAGGTTTAAGGTGAAGTGAAGGTGACATCAATGATGGTGAAGTGTCAGATCCTGTCACCAGGGATAGGGTTAGCATTAGTTGTAATGTAAGGAGTTTGCGGAAGATTGAGTTACAGTAAGAGTTCTGATCCCACTCTGACATGAGCGCATTGGCCAGAACGAGCTTCACGGTTATGAGGAGGAATGACAGACATCGATGCTGATGGTCATGGTTCAGTGTAAGGGGCCTGGGTAGGGTTAGGGTTATCTGTGAGAGAAAATCCATGCGAAAGAAATGGTTACCTTCACAATAAGGGTTCTCTTCTGATGTGAGTGTGAGTGTGAGATTCAAGCCTAGTGTTAAGGTGTGTCGTAGTTGGCATCAATGTTACACGTGATGTATCTAGTCCAGGACTTGTCTCTACGGTTAGGGTTAGGTGTTCAGTAAGATTTATAGGAATATGCAATTACTTTTAGAGTTCGCATCTGACCCTGACGTGAGGGCGAGGGCCACCTTGAGCTTCAGACTTATGGTGCGGCATGACTGACGTTGAAGCTGATGGTGTCTGTTCAGGTAATGTGCCCAGGACTAGATTAAGTGTATATTGTACTGTAAGTTGTACAGGAAGAATTGGGTTATGGAAAGATTTCGGGTTTGTCAGTGATGGGAGAGCAAGTGCGGGATTGAGGTTAATGATTCCGATGAAGCACGGGTGATGCCAATGGTTACGGTAAAGGGGCAGGTCCAGGCATCATGGTTAGGCTTAGAAATAGTGGTTTGGGGTGTTGTACAGAAAGATAAGTTAATTATTAGGGTTAGGGTCTAGCTTTGATGTGAGTGCGAGTGTGTAATTGCATTTCCTGGTTGAGGAGATCCTGGGTGTCTCTGATGCTGATGCTTTGATTATAGGTTCCAGCATCAGTTTAAGGGTTAAAATTTTGTGATCTCTCTGGGATACAGAGACATTCGCAATACAGATAGAGTGAGCTTCTGGGTCTGATGTCACAGGGAGCGCAAGATGGTGGATCATGTTGATGGTGAGGCATGGTTGACGTCAATGGTCAAGGTGAGGTGTCAGGACCAAGAGCCAGGGCTAGGGTTAGGGTTTGGTTTTTGGAAAGCTGTAGGGGTAGGGTATTGGTACGTTTACACTGAGTGTCCTTCTCCAAGGTTATGGCAACTGTCCAATTCAGTCACAGGATTACAGTGAGGCAAGGGTGACATCCATGGTGATGGTGGAGCGTCAGGCCAAATGTATGTGCTAGGGTTAGGGTTATGTAATTGTTAAATTGTATGCGGTGGATGGGGTTATGTTTAGGTTTAGGATCCTACTCTGACGTGTGGGCGAAGGACAGTTTGGACTTCATCATTAAAGTATGGCATCGGTGACATCAATGCTGACTGTGAGCATTCAGGTTAAAGAACCTGGGCTAGGGTTAGAATTTTCTGAAAGGAAAGGTCTATGCAGAAAAGATGGTTATGGACATAATTAGGGTGCAATTCTGATGTGATGTCGAGTGTGAAATCGAGTCAGAGGATTAAGGGAATCCTAGTTGATAGCAATGGTGAAGGTGAAGAATCTGGTTCAAGGGTCAGATCTAGGGTTAAGGTTGTGTGTTCAATAAGGAGTATGGGTGAGATAGGGTTGCAGTTAGAATTTGGATCCACCCCTAATGTGAGGGTGAGTGCAAGAATGAGGTTAAGGTTGAAGGTGAAGTGAGGGTGACATCAATCATGAAGGTGAAGTGTCAGATCCTGGCACAGGGTATAGGGTTAGTATTAGTTGTTAGGTAAGGTGTATGCAGAAGGTTGAGTGACAGTTAGAGTTCTGGTCTGAACCTGTCATGAGGGCAGTGGCCAGAACGAGCTTCAGGATTATGGGGTGGAATGACAGACGTCGATGCTGATGGTTGCGGTTCAGTGAAAGGGGCCTGGGATACGCTTAGGGTTATCTGTAAGAGAAAATCAGTGCGGAAAAGACGGTTTCCGAGAGAATTAGGTTCCCTTCTGATGTGAGTGCGAGTGTGAGATTTAAGATCCGAGTTAAGATGTGTTGTATTTGACATCATTGTTGCAGGTGAATAATCTGCTCCAGGGCTTGGCGCTGAGGTTAGGGATAGGTGTTCAGTAAGATTTACAGGAATATGGAGTTACATTTAGAGTTTGCATCCAACCCTGACGTGAGGGCGAGGGCCACCTTGAGCTTCAGGCTTATGGTGCGGCATGACAGACGTTGAAGCTGATGGTGTCGTTTCAGGTAATGTTCCAAGGGCGAGGGTACGTATATTGTGTTCTGTAAGGTGTACAGGAAGGATAGTGTTATGGAAAGATTTCGGGTTTGTATCTCATGGGAGTGCAAGTGCGGCATTGAGGTAAAGTATTATGACAAAGTGTGGGTGATGCCAATGGATACGATGAAGGGGCAGGTCCAAGATTCATGGCAAGGGTTATAATTAGTGATTTGAGATGTTGTACCAAAAGGATAAGTTAATTATTAGGGTTAGCGTCTATCTCTGATGTGAGTGTGATTGTGAAATTGTGTTTCCATGTTGAGGAGATCCCTGGGTGTCTCTGATGCTGACACTCTGCGTATAGGTCCAGGCGTCAGCTTTACGGATAAAATTTTGTGTTCTCTGTGGTATACAGAGACATTCGCATTATGGATAGTGTTAGCTTCTGGGTCTGATGTGACGGGGAGCACAAGGTGGTGGATCGGGATTATGGTGAGGCATGGTTGACATAAGTGTTCAAGGTGAGTTGTCAGGACCACGAGCCAGGGCTAGCGTTAGGGTTAGGTTTTTGGAAATCTGTAGGGGCAGGGTATTGTTATAATTAGACTGAGGGTCCTTCTCCAAGTTTAGGGCAACTGTCCAATTCAGTCGAGGATTACAGTGAGGCATTTGTGACATCCATGGTGGTTTTGTATGGTCTGTCCACAGGTGTGTACTAGGGTTAGGGTTAGGTAATTGTTAAAGTGTATGCATTGGATGGTGTTATGTTTAGATTTAGGATCCTACTCTGACGTGTGGGCGAAGGTCATTTTGGACTTCATCATTACAGTATGACATTGGTGACATCACTGCTGACGGTGAGCATTCAGGTTAAGGAACCTGGGGAGCTAGGTTTAGGGTTTTCTGAAAGGAAAGGTCTATGCAGAAAATATGGTTACGGAGAGAATTACAGTGCAATTCTGATGTGACGGCGAGTATGAAATCGAGTCAGAGGGCAATGGGAGTCATAGTTGACAGGTACGGTGATGGTGTAGAATCTGGTTCAAGGGTCAGATCTAGGGATAGGGTTATGTCTTCGATAAGGAGTACGGGTGAGATAGGGTTGCAGTTAAAATTTGCTACCGCCTCTGATGTGAGGGTGAGTGCAAGAATAAGTTAAGGTTTAGGGTGAAGTGAGGTAGACATCAATGATGAAGGTGAAGTGTTGGATCCTGGCACCCGGGTTTGGGTTAGCACTACTTTTAAGGTAAGGAGTATGTGGAAGATTGAGTACCAGTTAGAGTTCTGATCCGTCTCTGACATGACGGCAGTGGCCAGAACGAGCTTCAGGATTATGGGGAGTAATGACATTCGTCAATGCTGATGGTTGCGGTTCAGTGAAAGAGGCCTGGGATAGGGTTAGGGTTATCTGTAAGAGAAAATCTATACAGAAGAGACGTTTACCGAGAGAATTAGGGATCTCTTCTGATGTGAGTGCGAGTGTGAGATTCAAGCTCCAAGTTAAGGTGTGTCGTAGTTGACCTCAAAGGTGCAGGTGAAGAATTTGGTCAAGGGCTTGGCGCTAGGGTTAGGGTTATGTGTTCAGTAAGATTTACAGGAATGTGGAGGTAATTTAGAGTTCGCATCTGTCCCTGACGTGAGAGCGGGGGCCACCTTGAGTTTCAGGCTTATGGTACGGCATGACAGAAGCTGAAGCTGATGGTGTCGGTTCAGGTAAAGTGCCCAGGGGTAGAGTAAGTCTATTGTGTTCTGTAAGGTGTTAAGGAACGACAGGGTTATGGATAGATTTCGGGTTTGTCGCTGATGGGAGGGCAAGTGCGGGATTTAGGTTAAGTATTATGAGGAAGCCTGGGTGATGCCAATGGTTACGGTGAAGGGGCAGGTCCAAGAGTAATCGCTACGGTTAGAATTACAGGTTTGGGCTCTTGTACAGAAAGGATGAGTTAATTATTTGGGTTAGGATCTAGCTCTGATATGAGTGCAAGTGTGAAATTGCATTTCCATGTTGAGGATATCCCTGGGTGTCTCTGATGCTGACGCTTTGCGTATAGGTCCAGGCATCAGTTTTAGTGTTAAAATTTTTCATTTTCTGTGGTATACAGAGACATTCGCATTATGGATAGAGTTAGCTTCTTGGTCTGTTGTGACAGGGAGCACTGGATGGTGGATCAGGTTTATGGTGAGGCATGGTTGACATCAATGGCCAAGGTGACGTGTCAGGAATACGAGCCAGGGCACGGATTAGTGTTAGGTTTTTGGAAAGCAATAGGGGCAGGGTATTAGTACGTTTAGACTGAGGATCCTTCTCCAAGCTTTGGGCAACTGTCCAATTCAGTCGCAGGATTACAGTTAGGCAAGGGTGAAATCCATGGTGATGGTGGAGGATCAGGCCACAGGTATGTGCTAGGGCTGCGGTTAGGTAATTCTCAAAGTGTATGCAGTGGATGGGGTTATGTTTAGATTTAGGGTCCTATTCTGATGTGTGGGTGAAGGCAAGTTTGGACTTCATCATTAAGGTATGGCCTCCGTGACATCAATGCTGATGGTGAGCATTCAGGTTAAGGAACCTGGGCTAAGGTTAAGGATTTCTGTTAGGAAAGTTCTATGCAGGAAACATGGTTATGGACAGAATGATGGTGCAATTCTGATGTGAGGGCGTGTGTGAGATCGAGTCATAGGATTAAGGGAGTCATAGTTGTAAGCAACGGTGAAGGTGAAGAATCTGGTTCAAGGGTCAGATCTAGGGTTAGGGTTATGTGTTTGATAAGTTGTACCGGTGAGATAGGGTTGCAGTTAGAATTTGGATCCGCCTCTGATGTGAGGGTGAGTGCAAGAATAATTTTAAGATTTAAGGTGAAATTAGGGAGACATTAATGATGAAGGTGAAGTGTCAGATCCTGGCACCAGGGATAGGGTTAGCCTAAGTTGTAAGGTAAGGAGTATGCGGAAGATTAAGGGACAGTTAGAGTTCTGATCCGACTCTGACATGAGGGCAGTGGCGAGAATGAGCATCAGTATTATGGGGAGGAATGACAGACGTCGATGCTGAAGTTGGTGGTTCAGTGAAAGTGGCCTGGGATAGGGTAGGGTTATCTGTAAGAGAAAACTATGCGGAAGAGACGGTTACCGAGAGAATTAAGGTTCTCTTCTGATGTGAGTGTGAGTGTGACATTCCAGCTCAGTGTTAAGATGTGTCATAGTTGACATCAATGTTGCAGGAGAAGAATCTTGTCCAGGGCTTGGCGCTAGGGTTAGGTTTATGTTTGCAGTAAGATTAACAGGAATATGGAGTTACATTTAGAGTTCGCATCTGACCCTGACGTGAGTGCGAGGGCCACCTTGAGCTTCAGGCTTATGGTGTGGCATGATAGACGTTGAAGCTGATGGTGTCGGTTCAGGTAAAGTGCCCATGTCTATACTAAGTGTATTCTGTTCTGTTAGGTGTACAGGAAGTATAGGGTTATGGAAAGATATAGGGTTTGTCTCTGATGGGAGGGCAAGTATGGGATTGAGGTTAAGGATTACGATGAAGCGCGGGTGATTACAATGGTTACGGTGAAGGGGCAGGTCCAAGCGTCATGGCTAGGGTTAGAATTACAGGTTGGGGCTGTTGTACAGAAAGGATGAGTTAATCATTAGGGTTAGGGCTTAGTTCTGATGTGAGTGCGAGTGTGAAATTGCGTTTTCGTGTTGAGGAGATCCCTCGGTGTCTCTGATGCTGATGCTTTGCGTATAGGTCCAGGCATCAGTTTTAGGGTTAAAATTTTGTGTTCTCTCTGGTATACAGACGTATTCGGTTTATGGATAGAGATAGCTTCTGGGACTGATATGACGGGGAGCGTAAGATGGTGGATCAGGTTTATGGTGTAGCATGGTTGCGTCCATGGTCAAGGTGAGGGGTCAGGACCAATAGCCAGGGCTAGGGTTAGGGTTAGGTTTTTGGAAAGCTGTAGGGGTAGGGTATTGGTACGTTTAGACTGAGGGTCCATATCCTATGTTAGGGCAACTGTCCAATTCAGTCGCAGGATTACAGTGAGACAAGGGTGACATCCGTGGTGATGATGGAGGGTCAGGCTACAGGTATGTGCTAGGATAAGGGTTAGGTAATTGTTAAAGTGTATGCAGTGGATGGGGTTATGTTTAGATTTAGGATCCTTCTCTGACGTGTGGCCGAAGACCTGTTCGGACTTTATCACTATGGTGTGGTATCGGTGACATCAGTCCTGACGTGACCATTCAGGTTAAGGAACCTGGGCTTGGGTTAGAGTTTTCGGTAAGTAAAGGTCTGTGCAGAAAATATGGTTATGAACAGAATTAGGGTGCAATTCTGATGTGAGGGCGAATGTGAGATTAAGTCATTGGATTAAGGGAATCATAGTTTATAGTATCGGTGAAGATGAAGAATCTGATTCAAAGGGAAGATCTAGGGTTAGGGTTATGTGTTCGATAAGGTGTACGGGTGAGATATTGATGCAGTTAGAAGTCGGATCTGCGTCTGATGTTAGGGTGAGTGCAAGAATAAGTTTAAGTTTTAAGGTGAAGTGAGAGTGACATCAATTATGAAGGTAAACTTTCAGATCATGGCACCAGGGTTAGGGTTAGCATTAGCTGTAATGTAAGGTGTATGTGGAAGCTTGAGTGACAGTTATAGTTATGGCCCGACCCTGACCCTGACTCTGGTAGTGGCCAGAACGAACTTCAGGATTATGGGGAGGAATGACAGACGTCGATGCTGATGGTGGCAGTTCAGTGAATTGGGCCTGCGATAGGGTAGCATTATTTGTAAGAGAAAATCCATGCAGAAGAGACGGTTACCGAGAGAATTAGGGTTCTCCTCTGATGTGAGTGTGAGTATGAGATTCAAGCTCAGTATTAAGATGTGTCGTAGTTCACATCAATGATTAATGTGAAGAATCCAGTCCAGAATATGGTGCTAGTGTTTGGGTAAGGTGTTCAGTAGGATTTACAGGAATATGGAGGTACATGTAGAGTTCGATTCTGACCCTGACGTGAGGGTCAGTGCCACCTTAAGCTTCAGGCTTACGGTGCGGCATGACAGACGTTGAAGCTGATGTTGTCGGTTCATGTAAAGTGCCCAGATCTAGAATAAGTTTATTGTGTTCTGGAAGGTGTACAGGAAGGATAGCGTAATGGAAAGTTTTCGGGTTTGTCTCTGATGGGAGGGCAAGTGCGGGATTGAGGTTAAGGATTACGATGAAGCACGGGTGATGCCAATGTTTACGGTGAAGGGGCAGGTCGAAGAGTCATGGCTGGTGTTAGAACTACAGGTTTGGGCTGCTGTACAGAAAGGATGCGTGAATTATTAGGCTTAGGGTCTATCGCTGATGTGAGTGCGAGTGTGAAATTGCATTTCCATGGTGAGGAGAACACAGGGCGTCTCTGATGCTGACACTTTGTGTATAAGTAAATGCATGACTTTTAGGATTAAAATTTTGTGTTCTCTATGGTATACAGAGACATTCACATTATGGATAGAGTTAGCTTCTGGGTCTGATGTGACGGGGAGGGCTGGAAGGTGGATCAGGTTTATGGTGAGGTGTGGTTGACGTCACTGGTCAAGGTGAGGTGTCAGGACCACGAGCCAGGGCTACACTTAGGGTTATGTTTTGGAAAGCTGCAGGGGGCAGAGTATTGGTATGTTTAGACTGAGAGTCCTTCTCCAAGTTTAGGGCAACTATCCAATTCTGTTGCAGGATTACAGTGGGAAAGGGAGACATCCATGGTGATATTGTACAGTCAGGCCAAAGTATGTGCTGGTGTTAGGGTTAGGTACTTGTTAAAGTGTATGCGGTGGATGCGGTTATGTTTAGTTTAAGAACCTACTCTGACGTGTGGGTGAAGGACAGTTTGGACTTCATCATTAAGGTATGGCATCGGTGACATCAATGCTGATTGTGCACATTCAGGTTAATGACCCTGGGCTAGGATTAGGATTTTCTGTAAGGAAAGGTCTATGAAGAAAATATGGTTATGGACAGAATTAGGGTGTAATTCTGATGTGAGGGCGAGTGTGAGTTCGAGTCAGACGATTAAGGGAGTCATAGTTGATAGCAACGGTGAAGGTGAAGAATCTGGTACAAGGGTGAGATCTAGGGTTAGGGTTATGTGTTCGGTAAAGAGTACGGGTGAGATAGGGTTGCAGTTAGAATTCGGATCCACCTCTGATGTGAGTGTGAGTGCAAGAATAAATTTAAGGTTTAAGGTGAAGTGAGGGTGACACCAATGATGAAGGTGAAGTGTCAGATTCTGGCACCAGGGATAGGGCAAGCATTAGTTTTAAGGTAATGAGTATGCGGAAGATTGAGTGACAGAGTTCTGATCAGAATCTCACATGAGGGCAGTGGTCAGAACGAGCTTCAGGATTATGGGGAGGAATGACAGCCATTGATGCTGATGGTGGCGGATCAGTGAAAGGGGCCTGGGATAAGGTTATGGTTATCTGTAAGAGAAAATCCATGTGGATGAGATGGTTACTAAGACAATTAGGGTTCTCTTCTGATGTGAGTACGAGTGTGAGATTGAAGCTCCGAGTTAAGATATGTTGTAGATGAAATCAATCTTGCAGGTGAAGAATCTAGTCTAGGGCTTGGCGCCAGGGTTAGGTTTATGTGTTCAGTAAGATTTAAAGGATTATGGAGTTACATTTAGAGTTCGCATCTGACACTTACGTGAGGGCGAGGGCCACCTTGAGCTTCAGGCTTATGGTGCACCATGACAGACATTGAAGCTGATGGTGTCCATTCACGTAAAATGCCCAGGGCTAGAGGAAGAGTATTGTGTTGTGTAAGGTGTACAGGAAGGATAGGGTTATGGGAAGATTTCGGGTTTGTCTCTAATGGGAGGGCAAGTGCAGTACTGAGGTTAAGGATAACGATGAAGCGCGGGTGATGCCAATGGTTACGGTGAAGGGGCAGTTCCAATTGTCATGGCTAGGGTTAGAATTACTGGTTTGGGCTGTTGTACAGAAAGGATGAGTTAATTATTAAGTTTAGGGTCTAGCTCTGATGTGAGTGCGAGTGTGAAATTCTGTTTCCGTGGTGAGGAGTACCCAGGAAGTCTCTGATGCTGATGTTTTGCGTATAGGTCCAGGCATCAGATTTAGGGTTAAAATTTTGTGTTCTGTGTGGTAAACAGAGACATTTGCATTATGAATAGAGTTAGCTCCTGGGTCTGAAGTGACGGGAAGCGCAAGATGGTGGATCGGGTTTGTGGTGAGGCATGGTTGACGTCAAAGTTCAAGGTGAGGTGTCAGGTCCATGAGCCAGGGCGAAGGTTAGGTTTAGGTTTTTGGAATGCTTTAGGGGCACGGTATTGCTACGATTAGACTAAGGGTCCTTCCCCAAGTTTAGGTCAACTGTCCAATTCATTGGCAGGATTATAGTGAGCCAAGGGTGACATCTATAGTGATGGTTTAGGGTCAGGCCACAGGTTTGTGCTAGGGTTAGGGTTAGGTAACTGTTAAAGTGTATGCAGTGGATGGAGTGATGTTCAGATTTAGGATCCTACTCTGACGTGTTGGCGAAGGCCAGTTTGGAGTTCATCATTAAGTTATGGCATCGGTGATATCAATGCTGATGGTGAGCATTAAGGTTAAGGAACCTGGGATAGGGCTGGAGTTTTCTGAGAGTAAAGGTCTATGCAGGTCTATGCAGAATATATGGTTATGGACAGAATTGCGGTGCAATTCTGATGTGAGGGTGAGTGTGAGACCGAGCCAGAGGATTAAGGGAGTCATAGTTGAAAGCAATGGTGAAAGTGAATAATCTAGTTCAAGGATCAGATCTAGAGTTAGCATTATGTGTTCAATAAGGAGTACGGGTGAGATAGGGTTGCAGTTAGAATTCAGATCCTCCTCTGATGTGAGGGTGAGTGCAAGAATAAGTTTAAGTTTTAAAGTGAAGTGAGGGTGACTTCAATGATGAAGGTGAGGTGTCTGATCCTGACACCGGGATAGGGTTAGCAATAGTTTTAAGGTAAGGAGTGTGCAGATGATTGAGTGACAGTTAGAGTTCTAATCTGCCTCTGACATGAGGGCAGTGGCCAGAACGAGCTTCAGGATTATGGGGAGGAATGACAGACGTTGATAATGATGGCGGCGGTTCAGTGAATGGGGCCTGGGAGAGGGTAAGGGTTCTCTATTGTAGATAATCTATGTGGAAGACACGGTTACCGAGAGAATTAGTGTTCTCTTCTGATGTGAGTGCGAGTGTGAGATTCAAGCTCAGTGTTAAGATGTGTCGTAGTTGACATCAATGTTGCAGGTGAAGAATCTAGTCCAGGACTTGGCGCTAGGGTTAGGGTTAGGTGTTCAGGAAGATTTACAGGAATATGGAGGTACATTTAGAGTTTGCATCTGATCCTGACATGAGAGCGAGGGCCACCTTTAGCTTCAGGTTTATGGTGAGGCATGACAGACGTTGAAGCTGATGGTATCGGTTCAGGTAAAGTGTCCAGGGGTAGAGTAACTGTGTTGTGTTCTGTAAAGTGTACAGGAAGGATAGGGTTATGGAAAGATTTCGGGTTTGTCTCTGATGGGAGGGCAAGTGCGGGATTGATGTTAAGGATTACGGTGTAGCGCAGGTGATGCCAATGGTTACCATGAGGTGGCAAGTCCACAACTCAAGGCTAGGGTTAGAATTACTGGTTTGGGCTGTTTGTACAGAAAGGATAAGTAAATTATTAGGGTTAGGATCTAGCTCTGATGTGAGTGCGAGTGTGAAATTGCGTTTCCATGTTGAGGAGATCCCTGGGTGTCTCTGATGGTGACCCTTTGCGTATAGGTCCAGGCATCAGCTTTAGGGTTAAAATTTTGTGTTCTCTGTGGTATACAGAGACATTCACATTATGGATAGATTTATCTTCTGGGTCTGATGTGATGGGGAGCGCAAGATGGTGGATCAGGTTTATGGTGATGCATGGTTGAAGTCAATGGTCTAGGTGAGGTGACAGGACCATTAGCCAGGGTAGAGTTAGGGTTAGGAATTTGGTAAGATGTTGGGGCAGGGTATTGATACCTTTAGACTGAGTGTCCTTTTCCAACCTTAGGGCAACTGTCCAATTCATTTGCAGGATTACAATAAGGCAAGTGTGACATTCATGGTGATGGTAGAGAGTTAGGTCACAGGTATGTGCTAGAGTTAGGGTGAGGTAATTGTTAAAGTGTATGCGGTGGATGGAGTTATGTTTAGATTTAGGATCCTACTCTGAAGTGTGGGCGAACGCCTGTATGGACTTCATCATTAAGTTATGGCATCGGTGACATCAATGCTGACAGTGAGCATTCAGGTTAAGGAAACTGGGCTAGGGTTAGGGTTTTCTGTAAGGAAATGTCTACGCAGAAAATATGGTTATGGACAGTATTAGGGTTCAATTATGATGTGAGAGCGAGTGTGGGATCGAGTCAGAGGATTAAGGTAGTCATAGTTGTTAGCTACCATGTAGATGAAAAGTCTGGTTAAAGGGTCAGATGTAGGAGTAGAGTTATTTGTTCGATAAGGAGCACGGGTGAGATAGGGTTGCAATTAGATTCAGATACACCTCTCATGTGAGGGTGAGTGCCAGAATAACTTTAAGATTTAAGGTGAAGTGAGGGTGACATCAATGATGATGGTGAAGTGTCAGATCCTGGCACCAGGGATAGGGTTAGCATTACGTGTAAGTTAAGGAGTATGCAGAAAATTGAGTGACAGTTAGAATTCTGATCCATCTCTGACATGAGGGCAGTGGCCAGAACTAGCTTCAGGATTATGGGGAGGAATGACAGACGTGAATACTGAGGGGGGTGGTTTAGTGAAATGTGCCTGGGATAGGGTTTGGGTTATCTGTAAGAGAAAATCTACGCAGCAGAGACGGCTACCGAGAGAATTATTGTCCTCTTCTGATGTGAGTGCGAGTGTGACTTTCCAGGTCAGTGTTAAGATGTGTCGTAGTTCACATCAATGTTGCAGGTGAAGAATCTAGTCCAGGGCTTGGCACTAGGGTTAGAGGTAGGGGTTCAGTAAAATGTACAGAAATAGGGCGTAACATTTAGTGTTCGCATCTGACCCTGACGTGAGGGCGAGTGCCATCTTGAGCTTCACGCTTATGATGCAGCATGCCAGACGTTGAAGCTGATGGTGTTGGTTCAGGTAAAGTGCCCCGGGCTAAAGTAAGTGTATGTGTTCTGTAAGGTGTACAGAAAGGATAGGTTTATGGAAATATTTAGGATTTGTCTCTGATGGGAGGGCAAGTGCGGGATTGAGGTTAAGGATTACGATGAAGCGCGGGTGATGCCAATGGTTACGGTCGAGGGGCAGGTCCAAGAGACATAACTAGGGTTAGAATTACTGGTTTGGGATGTAGTACAGAAAGGACAAGTTAATTATTAGGCTTAGGGTCTAGCTCAGATGTGAGTGCGAGAGTGAAATTGTGTTTCTGTGTTGAGGAGATCCCTGGGTGTCTCTGATACTGATGCTTTGCGTATATGTCCATTCATCAGTTTTACGGTTAAAATTTTGTGTTCTCTCTAGTATACAGAGACATTCGCATTATGGATAGAGTTAGCTTCCGGGTCTGATGTGACGGGGAGTGCAAGATGGTGGATCAGGTTTATGGTGAGGCATGGTTTACATCAATGGTCAAGGTGAGGTGTCTGGACCACGAGCCAGGGCAAGTGTTAGGGTTAGGTTTTTTGAAAGTTGTAGGGGCAGGTTATTGGTACGTTTAGACTGAGGGTTCCCCTCCAAGGTTAGGGCAACTGTCCAATTCAGTTGCTGAATTACAGTGAGGAAAGGGTGATATCCATGGGGATGGTGGAGGGTCAGGCCACAGGTATGTGCTAGGGTTAGGGTAAGGTAATTGTTAAAGTGTATGCGGTGGATGTTGATATTTTTAGATTTAGGATCCTACACTGATGTGTGGGCGAAGGCCAGTTTGGACTTCATCGTTAAAGTATGGCATCGGTGTCATAAATGCTGACGGTGAGAATTCATGTTAAGGAACCTGAGCTAGGGTTAGGGTTTTCTTTAAGGAAATGTCTATGCAGAAAATATGGTTATGGACAGAATTAGGGTGCAATTCTGATGTGACGGCCTGAGTGAGATCTATTCAGAGGATTAAGGGAGTCATAGTTGATAGCAGTGGTGAACTTGAATAATCTGGTTCTAGGGTCAGATCTAGGATTAGGGTTATGTGTTCGATAATGAGTACGGGAGAGATAGGGTTGCAGTTAGAATTCTGATCCGCCTCTGATGTGAGGGTGAGAGCAAGAATAAGTTTAAGCTTTAAGGTGAAGTGAGGGTGACATCAATGATGAAGTTGAACTGTCAGATCATGGCACCAGCGATACGGTTAGCATTAGTTGTAAGGTAAGGAGGATGCGGAAGATTGAGTGACATTTAGAGTTTTGATCCAAATATGACATGAGTGCAGTGGCCAGAACGAGATTCAGGATTATGGGGAGGAATGACAGACGTCGATGCTGATTTTGGCGGTTCAGTGAAAGGGCCTGGGGTAGGGTTGGGGTTATCTGTAAGAGAAAATCAGTGGGGAAAAGATGGTTTCCAAGAGAATTAGGGTTCTCTTCTGATGTGAGTGTGAGTGTGAGATTCAAGCTCCGAGTTAAGATGTGTCGTAGTTGACATCAATGTTGCAGGTGAAGAATCTAGTCCAGGGCTTGGCACTAGGTTTAGGGTTAGGTGTTCAGTAAGATTTACAGGAATTTGGAGTTATATTTAGAGTTCACATTTGACCCTGACTTGACGGCGACGGCCATCTTGAGCTTCAAGCTTATGGTTCAGCAAGACAGACGTTGAAGCTGATGGTGTCTGTTCAGGTTAAGTTCCAAGGGCTAGAGAAAGTTTATTGTGTTCTGTAAGGTGTACAGGAAGGATAGGGTTATGGAAAGATTCAGGTTTGTCTCTGATGGGAGGGTAAGTGCGGGATTGAGGTTAAGGATTTCGATGAAGCGTTGGTAATGTCAATGGTTACGTTGAAGGGGCAGGTACAAGAGTCATGGCTAGGGTTAGAATTACTGGTTTGGGCTGTTGTACAGAAAGAAAAAGTTAATTATTAGTGTTAGGGTCTAGCTCTGATGTGAGTGCAAGTGTGAAATTGTGTTTCTGTGTTGAGGAGATCCCTGGGTGTCTCTGATGCTGACACTTTTCGTATAGGTCCAGGCACCAGTTTCAGGGTTAAAATTTTGTATTCTCTCTGGTATACAGACAAATTCGCATTATGGAGAGAGTTATCTTCTGTGTCTGATGTGACGGGGAGCGCAAGACGGTGGATCAGGTTTATGGTAAGGCATCGTTGACGTCAATGGTCAAGGTGAGGTGTCCAGACCACGAGCCAGGGCTAGGGTTAAGGTTAGGTTTTTGGAAACCTGTAGGGGTAGTGTATTGGTACGTTTAGAGTGTGGGTCCTTCTACAACGTTAGGGAAACTGTCCAATTTATTCGCAGGATTACACTGAGGCAAGGGTGACATCCATGGTGATGGTGGAGGATCAGGCCCCAGGTATGTGGTAGGGTTAGAGTTAGGTACTTGTTAAAGTGTATGCGGTGGATGGGTTAATGTTTAGATTTAGGAACCTACTCTGACATGAGGGCGAAGGACAGTTTGGTCTTCATCATTAAGTTATGGCATCGGTGACATCAATGCTGATTGTGAGCATTCAGGTTAAGGAACCTTGGATAGGGTTAGGGTTTTCTGTAAGGAAAGGTCTATGCGGAAAATATGGTAATGGACAGATTTAGGGTGCGTTTCTGAAGTGAGGGCAAGTGAGAAATCGAGTCAGAGGATTCAGGAAGTCATAGATCATAGCAACGGTGAAGGTGAAGAATCTGGTTCAAGGGTCAGATCTATGGTTAGGGTTATGTGTCCAATAAGAAGTACAGGTGAGGTAAGGTTGCACTTAGAATTCGGATCCACCTCTGATGTGAGGGTGAGTGTCAGAAGAAGTTTAAGAATTAAGGTGAAGTGAGGGTGACATCAATGATTATGGTGAAGCATCAGATCCTGGCACCAGGGATAGGGTTAGCATTAGTTGTAAGATAAGGAGTTTGTGGAAGGTGTCTGACAGTTAAAGCTCCGATATGAATCTTACATGAGGGTAGGGGCCATTACGAGATTCAGGATTATGAGGAGGAAAGAGTGATATCGATACTGAGGGGGTGGTTTAGTGAAAGAGACCTGGGATTGCTTTAGGGTTATCTGTAAGAGAAATTCTATGTGGAAAAGACAGTTACTGAGAGAATTAGTGTTCTTTTCTTATATGAGTGTAAGTGTGACATTCCGGCTCAGTGTTAAAATGTGTCGTCGTTGACATCAATGTTGCAGGTGAAGAATCTACTGAAGTGCTTGGCGCTTGGGTTTGTGTTAATGGTTCAGTAAGGTTTACAAAAACATGGAGGTACATTTAGAGTTCGCATCTGACCCTGACGTGAGGACGAGGGCCACCTTGAGCTTCAGCCTTATGGTGCGGCATGACAGACGTTGAAGCTGATGGTGTCGGTTCAGGTAAAGTGCCCAGGGCTAGAGTAAGTGTATAGTGTTCTGTAAGGTGTACAGGAAGGATAGCGGTATGGAAAGATTTCGGGTTTGTCTCTGATGGGAGGGCAAGTGTGGGATTGAGATTAAGGATAACGATGAAGCGTGGGTGAAGCCAAAGGTTATGGTGAAGGGGCAGGTCCAAGACTCATGGCTACAGGTAGAATTACTGGTTTGAGCTGTTGTGCAGAAAGGATAAGTTAATTATTATGGTTAGGGTCTAGCTCTGATGTGAGTGACTGTGTGAAATTGTGTTTCCGTGTTGAGGAGATCCCTGGGTGTTTCTGATGCTGACGCTTCGTGTACATGTCCATTTATCACTTTTAGGGTTAAATTTTTGTGTTCTCTCTGGTATACATAGACATTCGCATTATGTATAGAGTTAGCTTCTGGGTCGGATATGACAGGGAGCGCAAGATGGTGGATCAGGTTTATGGTGAGGCATGGTTGAAGTCAATAGTCAAGGTGAGGTGTCAGGACCACGAGCCAGGGGTAGGGTTAGGTTCAGGTATTTGGAAAGCTATTGGGGCAGTGTATTGATACGTTTAGGCTGAGGGTCCTTATCCAAGTTTAGGGCAACTGTCCAATTCAGTCACAGGATTACAGTTAGGAAAGGGTGATATCCATGGTGATGGTGGAGGGTCAGGCCACAGGTATTGCTAGGGTAAGTCTTAGGTAATTGTTAAAATGTATGCGGTAGGTGGGGTTATGTTTAGATTTAGGATCCTTCTCTGACGAGTGGGCGAAGGCCAGTTTGAACTTCATCACTAAGGTATGGCATCGGTGACATCAATGCTGACTGTGAGCATTCAGCTTAAGGAACCCTGGCTAGGGTTAGAGTTTTCTGTAAGGAAAGGTCTCTGCAGGTCTAGGCAGAATATAAGGTTATGGACAGAATTAGGGTGAAATTCTGATGTGCGGGCGAGTGTGAAATAGAGTCAGAGGATTATGGGATTCATAGTTGATAGCAATGGTGAAGGTGAAGAATCTGCTTCATGGATCAGATCTAGGGTTAGGATTATGTGTTTGATAAGGAGTACGGGTGAGATAAGGTTGCAGTTAAAAGTTGGATCCAGCTCTGATGTGAGGGTGAGTGCAAGAATAAGCTTAAGGTTTAAGTTGAAGTGAGGGTGACATCAATGATGAAGGTGAAGAGTCAGATCCTGGCACCAGGTATAGGATTAGCATTAATTGTAAGGTAAGGAGTATGCAGAAGATTGAGTGACATTTAGAGTTCTGATCCGACATTGACATGAGGGAAGTGGCCAGAACGAAATTCAGAATTATTGGGAGGAATGACAGACATCGATGCTGATGGAGGCGGTTCAGTGAAAGGGTCCCGGGATAGGCATAGGGTTATCTGTAAGAGAAAATCTCTGTGGAAGAGCCAGTTACCGAGAGAATTAAGGTTCTCTTCTGATGTGGGTTCGAGTGTGAGATTCAAGCTGAGTGTTAAGATGTGTCTTAGTTGATGTCAATGTTGCAGGTGAAGAACTTAGTCCAGGGCTTGGTGATAGCATTAGGGTTAGGTGTTCAGTAAGATTTACAGGAATATGTACTAACATTTAGAGTTTGTATCAGACCCTGACGTGAGGACGTGTGCCACCTTGAGCTTCAGGCTTATGGTGCGGCATAACAGACATTGAAGCTGATGATGTTGGTTCAGGTAAAGTGCCCAGGGATAGAGTAAGTTTATTGTATTCTGTAAGGTGCAAAAGAAGGATAGGGTTATGGAAAGATTTCAGGTTTCTCTCTGATGCGAGGGCAAGTGCGGCATTGTTGTTAAGGATTCAGGTGAAGCACGGATGATGACAATGTTTACGGTGAAGGGGCAGGTCCAAGAGTCATGGCTAGGGTTAGAATTACAGATTTGGGCTGTTGTACAGAAAGGAGGAGTTAATTATTAGGGTTAGGGCCTAGCTGTGATGAGAGTGCAAGTGTGAAATTGTGTTTCTGTGTTGAGGAGATAACCTCGGTGTCTCTGATGCTGACGCTTTGTGCATAGGTCCAGGCATCAGATTTTAGGGTTAAAATATTGTGTACTCTCTCGTATACAGAGACATTCGCATTATGGATAGAGTTAGCTTCCTGGTCTGATGTGACTGGGAGCTCCAGATGGTGGGGCAGGTTTATGGTGAGGCATGGTTGATGTCAATTGTCAAGGTGAGTTGTTAGGACCATGAGCCAGGGCTAGGGTTAGGGTTAGTTTTTTGGAAAGCTGTAGGGGAAGGGTATTGGTACATTTACACTGAGGGTCCTTATCCAAATTTAGGGCAACTGTCCAATTCAGTCAAAAAATTACAGAGAGGCAAGGGTGCCATCTATGGTGATGGTGGAGGGTCAGGCCACAGGTATGTGCTGGGTTAGGGTTAGGTAATTGTTAAAGTGTATGCGGTGGATGGGGTTATGTTTAGATTTAGTATCCTACTCTGACGTGTGTGCGAAGGCCAGTTTGGACTTCATCATTAAGGTATGGCATCAGTGACATCAATGCTGACGGTGAGCATTCAGGTTAAGGATATTCGGCTAGGGTTAGAGATTTCTGTAAGGACAGGTCCATGCAGAAAATATGGTTATGGACAGAATTAGGGTGCAATTCTGATGTGAGTGTGAGTGTGAGATAGAGTCAGAGGATTAAGGAAATAATAGTTGACAGCAATGGTGAAGCTGAAGAGTGTGGTTCAACGGTGAGATCTAGGTTTAGGGTTTTATGTTCAATAAGGAGTATAGGTGAAGTAGGGTTGCAGTTAGAATTCAGATCCGCCTCTGCTGTGAGGGTGAGTGCAAGAATAAGTTTAAGTCTTAAGGTGAACTGAGGGTGACATCAATGATGAAGGTGAAGTGTCCGATCTTGCACCAAGGACATGGTTAGCATTAGTTGTAAGGTAAGGAGTATGCGAAAGATTGAGTGACATTTAGAGTTCTGATCTGACTCTGAGAGGAGGGCAGTGGCCAGAACGAGCTTCAGGTTTTTGGGGAGGAATGAGAGACGTTGATGCTGATGGTGGCGGTTCAATGAAAGGGGCCTGGGATAAGGTTAGGGTTATCTGTATGAAAAAATCTATCTATGTGGAAGAGACGGTTACCGAGAGAATTGGGGTTCTCTTCTGATGTGAGTGCGAGTGTGAGTTTCAAGCTCTGAGTTAAGATGAGTAGTCGTTGACATCAATGTTGCAGGTGAAGAGTCTAGTCTAGGGCTTGGCACTAGGGTTAGGGTTAGGTGTTAGTTAAGATTTACAGGAATATGCAGTTACATTTAGAGTTCGCATCTGACCCTGACATGAGGACGTGGGCCATCTTGAGCTTCAGACTCATGGTTCGGCCTGACTGACGTTGAAGCTGTTGGTGTCAGTTCAGGTAAAGTGCCCAGGGATAGAGTAAGTGTATATTGTACTGTAAGGTGTACAGGAAGGATAGGGTTATGGAAAGATTTCGGGTTTGTCTGTGATGGGAGAGCAAGTGCGGGACTGAGGTTAATGGTTACGAGTATGCGCTGGTGACGCCAAAGGTTACGGTGAAGGGGCAGGTCCAAGAGTCATAGCTAGGGTTTGAATATACAGGTTAGGGCTCTTGTGCAGAAAGGGTAAGTTAATTATTAGGGTTAGGGTCTACCTCTGATGTGAATGCGAGTGTGAATTTGCGTTTCCGTGTTGAGGAGATCCCTGGGTGTCTGTGATGATGACGCATTGCGTATAGGTCCAGGCACCTGTTATAGAGTTAAAATTTTTTGTTCTCTCTGGTTTGCTGAGACATTGGCTTTATGGATAGAGTTGGCTTCTGGGTCTGATGTGACGGGGAGTGCAAGAGTGTGGGTCAGGTTTATGGTGAGGCATGGTTTACGTCAAAGGACAAGATGAGGTTTCAGGACCATGAGACAGGGCTAGGGTTAGGGTTAAATTTTTGGAAAGCTGTAGGGCCAGGGTATTGGTACGTTTAGACTGAGGGTCCTTCTCCAAGGTTGGGGCAACTGTAAAATTCAGTCGCAGGATTACAGTGAGACAAGGGTGATATCCATGGTGATTGTGGAGGGTCAGGTGACAGGTATGTGCTAGGGATAGGGTTATGTAATTGTTAAAGTGTATGCGGTGGATGGGGTTATGTTTAGATTTAGATTATGTTAGATATAGAATTGAGTTTCCGTGTTATTATAGTTAGGGTCTAGCTCTGATGTGAGTGCGAGTGTGAAATTGCGTTTCCGTGTTGAGGAGATCCCTGGGTGTCTCTGATGCTGACGCCACACACTCTGATGTGTGGGTGAAGGCCAGTTTGGACTTCATCATTAAGGTATGGCATCGGTGACATCAATGCTGACTGTGAGCATTCCGGTTAAAGAACCTGGGCTAGGGATAGAGTTTTCCGTAAGGAAAGGTCTATGCCGAAAATATGGTTACGGACAGAATTAGGGTATAATTCTGATGTGATGTCGAGTGTGAAATCGAGTCAGAGGATTAAGGGAATCCTAGTTGATAGCAACGGTGAAGGTGAAGAATCTGGTTCAGGGGTCAGATCTAGATTTAGGGTTATGTGTTCGATAAGGAGTACGGGTGAGATAGGGTTGGAGTTAGAATTCAAATCCGCCTCTAATGTGAGGGTGAGTGCAAGAATAAGGTTAAGATTTAAGGTGAAGTGAGGGTGACATCAATCATGAAGGTGAAGTGTCAGATCTTGGCACAGGGAATAGGGTTATTAGTTGTTAAGTAAGGTGTATGCGGAAGGTTGAGTGGCAGTTAGAGTTCTGGTCTGAACCTGACATGAGGGTAGTGGCCAGAACGTGTTTCAATTATGGGGAAGAATGACAGGCTTCGATGCTGATGGTTGCGGTACAGTGAAAGGGGCCTTGCATAGGATAAGGGTTATCTGTAAGTGAAAATCCATGCAGAAGAAGCGGTTACCGAGAGAATTAGGATTCTTTTCTGATGTGAGTGTGAGTGAGATTCAAGCTCAGTGTTAAGATGTGTCGTAGTTGACATCAATGTTGCATGTGAAGAATCTAGTCCAGGGCTTGGCGCTAGGGTTAGGGTTATGTGTTCAGTAAGTCTTTGAGGAATATAGAGTTACATTTAGGGTTTGCATCTGACACTGAAGTGATGGCGAGGGCCACCTTGAGCTTCAGGCTTATGGTGCGGCATGACAGAAGTTGAAGCTGATGGTTTCGATTCAGGTAAAGTGCCCAGGGGTAGAGTAAGTGTATTGTGTACTGTAAGGTGTACAGGAAAGATCATGTAATGGAAAGATTTCGGGTTTTTCTCTGATGGGAGGGCAAGTGGGGGATTGATGTTAAGGATAACAATGAAGTGCGGGTGATGCCAATGGTTACGATGAAGGGGCAGGTCCACGAGTCATCGCTAGGGTTAGAATTACTTGTTTGGGCTGTTGTACAGAAACGATAAGTTAATTATTATAGTTAGGGTCTAGCTCTGATGTGAGTGTGAGTGTAAAATTGCGTTTCCATGTTGAGGAGATCCCAGGGTGTCTCTGATGCTGACGCTTTGCGTATAGGTCCATGCGTCAGATTTAGGGTTAATATTTTGTGTTCTCTCTGGTAAACAGAGACATTCGCATTATGGGTAGAGTTAGCTTATGGGTCTGATGTGATGGGGATCGCACGATGGTGGATCAGGTTTATGGTGAGGCATGGTTGATGTCAATGGTCAAGGTGAGCTGTCAGGACCACGAGCCAAGGCTAGGGTTAGGGTGGGGTAATTGGAAAGCTGTAGGGGCAGGGTATTGGTATGTTTAGTAAGAGGGTCCTCCTCAAAGTTTAGGGCAACTGTCAATTTCTTTCGCACGATAACAGTGAGGGAAGGGTGACATCCATGGTGATGGTTGAGGGTCAGTCCACAGGTATGTGCTAGGGTTAGGGTTAGGTAATTGTTAAAGTGTATGCAGTGCATGGAGTATGTTTAGGTATAGGATCCTACTCTGAAGTTTGGACGAAGGCCAGTTTGGACTTCATCATTAAAGTATGGCATCGGTGACATCAATGCTGATGGTGAGCATTCAGTTTAAGGAACCTGGGCTAGGTTTAGGGTTTTCTGTAAGGAAAGGTCTATGCAGAAAATATGACTTTGGACAGAATTAGGGTGCAATTCTGATGAGAGGGCGAGTGAGAAATCTAGTCAGAGGATTAAGGGAATCCCAGTTGATAGCAACAGTGAAGGTGAAAAATCTGGTTCAAGGGTAAGATCTAGGGTTAGGGTTATGTGTTCGATAATGAGTACGGGTGATATAAGGTTGCACTTAGAATTCGAATCCGCCTCTGATGTGAGGGTGAGGGCAAGAGTAAGTTTAAGTTTTAAGGTGAAGTGAGGGCGACATCAATGATTAAGGTGAAGTGTCAGATACTGGCACCAGGGATAGGGTTAGCATTAGTTGTAATGTAAGGCGTATGCGGAAGGTGAGTGACAGTTAAAGCTCTGATCCGACTCTGACATGAGGGTAGTTGCCATTACGAGATTCAGGATTATGGGGAGGAAAGAGAGACGTCGATGCTGAGGGGACGGTTCAGTGAAAGAGGCCTGGGATTGTGTTAGGTTTATCTGTAAGAGAAAATCTACGTGGAAGAGACGGTTACCATGAGAATTAGGGTTATCTTCTTATGTGAGTGCGAGTGTGACATTCCAGCTCAGTGTTAAGATGTGTCGTCGTTGACATCAATGTTGCAGGTGAAGAATCTACCGCAGTGCTTGGCGCTTGGGTAAGGGTTAGGGGTTCAGTAAGATTTACAAAAATATGGAGCTACATTTAGAGTTCGCATCTGTCCCTGACGTGAGGATGAGGGCCACCTTGAGCTTCAGCCTTATGGTGTGGCATGACAGGCGTTGAAGCTGATGGTGTCGGTTCAGGTAAAGTGCCCATGGATAGAGTAAATGTATTGTGTTCTGTAAGGTGTACAGTAAGGATAGGTGTATGGAAAGATTTCGGGTTTGTCTCTGATGGGAGGGCAAGTGCGGGATTGAGGTAAAGGACAATGATGAAGCACGGGTAATGCCAAAGTTTATGGTGAAGGGGCAGTTCCATGAGTCATGGCTACAGTTAGAATTACTGGTTTGGGCTGTTGTGCAGAAAGGATAAGTTAAATGTTAGGGTCTAGCTCTGATGTGAGTGACAGTGTGAAATTTGGTTTCCGTGTTGAGGAGATCCCTGGGTGTTTCTGATTCTGACGCTTTGCGTATATGTCCATTCATCGGTTTCAGGGTTAAATTTTTGTGTTCTCTCTGGCATACAGAGACATTAGTATTATGTATAGAGTTAGCTTCCGGGTCTGATGTGACAGGGAGCACAAGATGGTGGATCAGATTTATGGTGAGGCATGGTTGACGTCAATGGTCAAGGTGAGGTGTCAGGACCACGAGCCAGGTCTGGGGTTAGGTTTAGGTTTTTGGAAAGGTGTTGGGGAAGGGTATTGGTGCGTTTAGACTGAGGGTCCTTATCCAAGTTTAGGGAAACTGTCCAATTCAGTCGAAGGATTACAGAGAGGCAAGGGTGACATACATGGTGATGGTGGAGGGTCAGGCCACAGGTATTGCTAGGGTAAGGTTTAGGTAATTGTTAAAATGTATGCGGTAGGTGGGGTTATGTTAAGATTTAGGATCCATCACTGACGAGTGGGCGAAGGCCAGTTTGGACTTCATCACTAAGTTATGGCATCGGTGACATCAATGGTGATGGTGAGCATTCAAGGTAAGGAACCTGGGCGAGGGTTAGGGTTGTCTGTAAGGAAAGGTCAATGAAGAAAATACGGTTACGTACAAAATTTGGGTGTCATTCTGATGTGAGTGCGAGTGTGAGATCGAGTCAGAGGATTAAGGGAGTCATAGTTGATAGCAACGGTGAATGTGAAGAAACTGGTTCAAGCGTCAGATGTAGGGTTAGGTTAATGTGTTCGATAAGTTTTACAGGTGAGTTAGTGTTGCAGTTAGAATTCGGATCTGCCTCTGATGTGAGGGTGTGTGCAAGAATAAGTTTAAGGTTTAAGGTGAAGTGAGTGGTAGGTCAATGATGAAGGTGATGTGTCAGATCCTGGCATGAGGGATAGGTTTAACATTAACTGTTAGGTATGGAATATGCGGAAGATTGAGTGACAGTTAGAGTTCTGATCTGACTCTGACATAAGTGCAGGGGACAGAACGAGCTTCAGGATTATGGGGAGGAATGAGAGATGTCGATGCTGATGGTGGCAGTTCAGTGAAAGTGGCATCGGATAGGGTTAGGGTTATCTGTAAGTGAAAATCTATGCGGAAGAGACATTTACTGAGAGAATTAGGGTTCTCTTCTGATGTGAGTGCGGGTGTGATTTTCAAGCTCCGACTTACGATGTGTCATAGCAGACATTAATGTTGCAGGTGAAGAATCTAGTCCAGGCCTTGGAGCTAGGGTTATGGTTAAGTGTTCAGTAAGATTTACAGGAATATGGAGTTATATTTAGAGTTCACATCTGACCCTGACCTGAGGTCGAGTGCCACCTTGAGCTTCAGGGTTATGGTGCGGCATGACGGACGTTGAAGCTGATGGTGTCCGTTCAGGTAAAGGGCCCAAGGCTAGAGTAAGTTTATTGTGTTCTCTGAGGTGTCCAAGAAGGATAGAGTTATGGAAAAATTTCGGGTTTGTCTCTGATGGGAGCACAAGTGAAGGATTGAGGTTAAGGATTACGATAAAGCGTGGGTGTTCCTAATGGTTACGGTGAAGGCACAGGACCAAAAGTCATGGTTAGGGTTACAATTACTGGCTTGGGCAGTTGTACATTAAGTATGAGTTAATTATTAGGGTTAGGGTCTAGCTATGATGTGAGTGCAAGTGTGAAATTGCGATTCCCTTTTGAGGAGATCCCTGGGTGCCTCTGATGCTGACGCTTTTCGTATAGGTCTAGGCATCATTTTTAGCGTTAAAATTTTGTGTTCTCTCTGGTATACAGAGACTTTCGCATTAAGGATTGAGTTAGCTTCTGTGCCTATGTGACGGGGAATGCAAGATTGTTGATCAGGTTTACGGTGAGGCATGGTTGACGTCACTGTTCAAAGTGAGATGTCAGGACCACGAGCTAGGCCTAGGTTTAGGGTTATGCTTTTGGAAATCTGTAGAGGCAGGGTATTGGTACATTTAGACTGATGGTCCTTCTCCAAGATTTGGGCAATGGTCCAGTTCAGTCGCAGGATTACAGTGAGGCAAGTGTGACATCCACAGTTATGATGGAGGGTCAGGCCACAGGTATGTGCTAGGGTTAGGGTTAGGTAATTGTTAAAGTGTACGCGTTGAATGGGGTTATGTTTAGATTTAGGATCCTACTCTGACGTGTGGGCGAAGGCCAGTTGGGACTTCATCATTAAGTCATGGCATCGTTGACATCAATGCTCACAGAGAGCATTCAGGTTAAGTAACATGGGATGGGGTTAGGGTTTTCTGTAAGGAAAGGTCTATGCAGAAAATATGGATAAGGACAGAATTAGAGTGCAATTCTGATTTGAGAGCGAGTGTGAGATCGAATCAGAGTATTATTGGAGTCGTTGATAGCAAAGGTGAAGGTGAAGCATCTGGTTCAAGGGTCAGATCTAGGGTTAGGTTATGTGTTCGATAAGGTTTTCGTTTGAGATAGGGTTGCAGTTAGAATTCGGATCGGCCTCTGATGTGAGGGTGAGTGCAAGAATAAGTTTAAGGTGTAAGGTGAAGTGAGGGTCACATCAATAATGAAGGTGAAGTGTCAGATCCTGGCACGAGGGTTAGGTTTACCATTAGCTGTAAGGTAAGGAGTATGCGGAAGAGTGAGTGACAGTTAGAGTCTGATTCAACTCTGACTTGCGGGTAGTGGCCAGAAGGAGCTTCAGGAACATTGGGAGGAATGAGAGACGTCAATGCTGATGATGGTGGTTCAGTGAAAGTGTCCCGGGATAGGCATCGGGTTATCTGTAAGAGAAAATCTATGTGGAAGAGACAGTTACCAAGAGAATTAGGGTTCTGTTCTGATACGAGTGCGAGTGTGATATTCAAACTCCGAGTTAAGATGTGTAGTAGTTGACAGTAATGTTGAAGGTGACGAATCTAGTCCAGGGCTTGGTGCTAGGGTGAGGGTTATGTGTTCAGTAAGATTGACAGGAATATGGAGTTACATTTAGAGTTCGCATCTAAACCTGACATGAGGGCGAGGGCCACCTTGAGCTTCAGGCTCATTGTGCGGCATGACAGACATTGAAGCTGATGGTGTCGGTTCAGGTAAAGTGCCCAGGGCTAGAGTAAGATTATTGTGTTCTGTAAGGTGTACAGGAAGCATAGGCTTATGGAAAAATTTCAGGTTAGTCTCTGATGGGAGGGAAAGTGCGGGATTGAAGTTAAAGATTACGATGAAGCGAAGGGGATGTCAATGGTTATGGTGAAGGGGCAGGTCCATGAGTAATGGCTAGGGTTAGAATTACTGGTTTGGGCTGTTGTACAGAAAGGATGAGTTAATTATTAGGGTTAGGGTCTAGCTCTGATGTGAGTGCGAGTGTGAAATTGCGTTTGCATGTTGAGGAGACTCCTTGGTGTCTCTGATGCCGGCACTTTGTGTATAGGTACCGGTATCAGTTTTAGGGTTAAAATTTTGTGTTCTCTCTGGTATACAGAGACATTCGCATTATGGACAGAGTTAGCTTCTGGGTGTGTTGTGACGAGGAGTGCATGATCGTGTATCAGGTTTATGGTGAGGCATGGTTGATGTCATTTGTCAAGCTGAGGTGTCACGACCACGAGCCAGGGATAGGGTTAAGGTTAGGTTTTTGGAAACCTGTAGGGGCAGGGTATTCTTACGTTAAGACTGAGGGTACTTCTCCAAGGTTAAGGCAACGGTCCAATTCAGTCGCAGGATTACAGTGAGACAAGGGTGACATCCATGGTGATGGTGGAGGTTCAGGCCACAGGTATGTGCTAGGGTTAGGGTTAGGTAATTGTGAAAGTGTATGTGGTAGATGGGGTTATGTTTTGATTTAGGATCCTACTCTGACTTGTGGGCGAAGGCCAATTTGGACTTCATCATTAAGGTATTGTTTCGGTGACATCAATGCTGATGGTGAGCATTCAGGTTAAGGAACCTGGGCTACGGTTAAGGCATACTGTAAGGAAAGGTCTATGCTCTAAATATGGTTATGGACAGAATTAGGGTGCAATTCTGATGTGATGTCGAGTCTCAAATAGAGTCAGAGGATTAAGGGAATCCTAGTTGATAGCAACGGTCAAGGTAAAGGATCTGGTTCAAGGTTGAGATCTAGGATTAGGATTATGTGTTCGATACGGAGTACGGGTGAGATAGGGTTGCAGTTAGAATTCGGATCCGTCTCTGATGTGAGGGTGAGTGCAAGAATAAGTTTAAGTTTTAAGATGAAGTCAGTGTGACATCAATGAAGAAGATGAAGTGTCAGATCCTGGCAGCAGGGATATGGTTAGTATTAGTTGTAAGGTAAGGAGTATGAGGAAATTGAGTGACAGTAAGAATTCTGACCTGACTCTAACATGAGGGCAGTAGCCAGAACGAGCTTCAGGATTATGGCGAGGAATGACAGATGTCGGTGCTGATGGTGGCGGTTCACTGAACATGGCATGGTATAGGGTTAAGTTTATCTGTAAGAGAATATCTATACTGAAGAGACGGTTACCGAGAGAATTAGGGTTCTCTTCTGATATGACTGCGAGTGTGAGATTCAAGCTCCGAGTTAAGATGTGTCGTAGTTGATATCAATGTTGCAAGTGAAGAATCTAGTCCACGGCTTTGCACTAGGGTTAGAGTTAGGTGTTCAGTTAGATTTACAGGAATATGGAGATACATTTAGAGTGCACGTCTGACCCTGGTGAGAGGGCGAGGGCCACTTTGAGCTTCAGACTTATGATTCGGCATGACTGACGCTGAAGCTGATGGTTTCGGTTCAGGTAAAGTGCCCAGGCTAGAGTAAGTCTATTGTGTTCTGTAAGGTGTACAGGAACGACAGGGTTATGGGTAGATTTCGGGTTTGTCTCTGATAGGAGGGCAAGTGCGCAATTGAGGTTAAGTATTACAAGGAAGCCCAGGTGGTTACGGTGAAGGGGCAGGTCCAAGAGTCATGGCTGCGGTTAGAGTTCCAGGTTTTTGCTGTTTCTACAGAAAGGATGAGTTAATTATTAGTGTTAGGGTCTAGCTCTGATATGAGTGCAAGTGTGAAATTGCGCTTCCGTGTTGAGGAGGTCCCTGGGTGTGTCTGATGCTGTCGCTTTGCGTATAGGTCCAGGCATCAGTTTTAGTGTTAAAATTTTGTGTTCTCTCTGGTATACAGAGACATTCGCATTATGGATAGTGTTAGCTTCTTTGTGTGATGTGAAAGGGAGCGCAAGATGGTGGACCCGGTTTATGGTGATGCATGGTTGATGTCAATGGTCAAGGTGATGTGTCAGGACAACAAGCCAGGGCTACAGTTAGGGTTAGGTTTTTGGAAAGCTGTAGGGGCAGATAATTGGCACGTGTAGACTGACGGTCCTTCTCCAAGGTTAGGGCAAGAGTCCAATTCAGTCACAGGATTATAGTGAGGCAAGGGTGCCATCCATGGTGATATTTTAGGGTCAAGCCACAGGTGTGTGCTCGGGTTAGGGTTAGGTCATTGTTAAAGTGTATGCAATGGATGGGTTTATGTTTAGATTTATGATCCTACACTGACGGCTGCGAGAAGGCCATTTTAGACTTCATCATTAAGGTATGACCTTGGTGGCATCAATGCTGACGGTGCGCATTCAGGTTAAAGAACCTTGCTAGTGTTAGTGTTTTCTGTAAGGGAATATCTATGCAGAAAATATGATTATGGACAGAATTAGGGTGCAATTCTGATGTGAGGGTGAGTGGGAGATCGAGTCAGAGGATTAAGGGTGTCATATTTGATAGCAACGGTGAAGGTGAAGAATCTGTTTCAAGTGTCAGATCTAGGGTTAGGGTTATGTGTTCGATAAGTAGTACGGGTGAGATAGGGTTGCAGTTAGAATTTGGATCCGCCTCTGAAGTGAGGGTGAGTGCAAGAGTAAGTTTAAGATTTAAGGTGAATTGAGGGTGACTTCAATTATGAAGGTGAAGTGTCAGATCCTGGCACCAGAGATAGGGTCAGCATTAGTTGTACAGTAAGGACTATGCGGAAGTTTGAGTGACAGTTAGAGTTCTGATACGACTCTGACATGAGGGCAGTGGCCAGAACGTGCTTCAGTATTATGGGGAGGAATGACAGACGTCGATGCTGATGGTGCCGGTTCAGTGAATTGGGCCTGGGATAGGGTAGCGTTATCTCTAAGAGAAAATCCATGTGCAAGAGACAGTTACTGAGAGAATTAGGGTTTCTCCTCTGATGTGAGTGCGAGTATGAGATTCAAGTTCTATATTAAGATGTGTCGTAGTTCACATCAATGTTGCATGTGAAGAATCCTGTCCAGGGCATGGCACTGGTGTTAGGGTTAGGTGTTCAGTAGCATTTACAGGAATATGGAGGTACATGTAGAGTTCGATTCTGACCCTGACGTGAGGGTAAGGGCCACCTTGAGCTTCAGGCTTACGGTGCGGCATGACAGACATTGAAGCTGACGGTGTCGGTTCAGGTAAAGTGCCCAGAGCTAGAGTAAGTTTACTGTGTTCTGGAAGGTGTACAGGAAGGATAGGGTAATGGAAAGTTTTCGGGTTTGTCTCTGATGGGAGGGCAAGTGCGTAATTGAGGTTAAGGATTATGATGAAGCACGGTTGATGCCAATGGTTACGGTGAAGGGGCAGGTCCAAGAGTCATGGCTTGGGTTAGAACTACAGTTTTGAACTGCTGTACAGAAACGATGCGTGAATAATTAGGCTTAGGGTCTAGCTCTGATGTGAGTGCGAGTGTGAAATTGCATTTCCGTGGTGAGGAGAACTCAGGGTGTCTCTGATGCTGACACTTTGTGTATAAGTCCATTCATCAGTTTTAGGGTTAAAATTTTGTGTTCTCTATGGTATACAGAGACTTTCACATTATGGATAGAGTTAGCTTCTGGGTCTGATGTGATGGGGAGCCTTAGAAGGTGGATCAGGTTTATGGTGAGGTATGGTTGACGTCAATGTTCAAGGTGAGGTGTCAGGACCATGAGCCAGTGTTTCAGTTAGGGTTATGTTTTGGAAAGCTGCACGGGCAGAGTATTGGTATGTTTAGACTGAGAGTCCTTCTCCAAGGTTAAGGCAACTATCCAACTCTGTTGCAGCATTACAGTGGGAAAGGGAGACATCCATGGTGATGGTGTATGGTCAGGCCAAAGTTATGTGCTGGTGTTAGGGTTAGGTACTTGTTAAAGTGTATGCGGTGGATGCGGTTATGTTTAGTTCAAGAACCTACTCTGACGTGTGGGTGAAGGACAGTTTGGACTTCATCATTAAGGTATGGCATTGGTGACATCAATGCTGATTGTGAGCATTCAGTTTAAGGAGCCTGGGCTAGGGTTAGAGTTTTCTGTAAGGAAATGTCTTTGCAGATTTATGCAGATAATATGGTTATGGACACAGTTATGGTGCGATTCTGAATTGAGGGTGAGTGTGAGATAGAGTCAGACCATTAAGGGAGTCATAGTGGTTAGCAACGGTGAGGTGAATATTCTGATTCAAGTGACAGATCTAGGGTTAGGGTTATGTGTTCGATAAGGAGTACAGGTGAGATAGGCTTGCAGTTAGAATTCGGATCCGCATCCAATGTTAGAGTCAGTGCACGAATAATTTTAAGGTTTAAGTTCCAGTGAGGGTGACATCAATGATGAAGATGAATTGTCAGATCCTGGCACCAGGGGTAGGGTTAGAATTACTTGTAAGGTAAGGAGTATGCCTAAGATTCAGTGACAGTTAGAGATCTGAACTGACTCTGACATGATTGTAGTTGCCAGAATGAGCTTCAGGATTATGGGGAGGAATGACAGACGTTGATGCTGATGGTGGCGGTTCAGTGAACGGGACTCGGATAGGGTTAGGGTTATCTGTAAGAGAAAGTCTATACGGAAGAGACGGTTACCGAGAGAATTATGGTTCTCCTCTGATGTGAGTGCGAGTGCGAGACTCAAGCTCAGTGTTATGATGTGTCGTAGTTGACATCAATGTTGCAGGTGAAGAATCTAGTGTAGGGCTTCGGGCTAGGGTTAGGGTTAGTTGTTCAGTAAGTTTTACAGGAATATGGAGTTACATTTAGATTTCGCATCTGACCCTGACGTGAGTGCGAGGGCAACCATGAGCTTCATGCTTATGGTGCAGTATGACAGATGTTGAAGCTGATGGTGACTGTTCAGGTAAAGTGCCCAGGGCCAGAGAAAGTGTATTGTGTTCTGTAAGGTGTACAGGAAGGATAAGGTTATGGAAAGATTTTGGGTTTGTCACTAATGGGAGGGCAAGTGTGGAATTGAGTTTATGGATTACGATGAAGCGCAGGTGATGCCAATGATTACGGTGAAGGGGCAGGTCCAAGAGTCATGGCTAGGGTTAGAATTACAGGTTTGGGCTGTTGTACAGGAAGGATGAGTTAATTATTTGGGTTAGGGTCTAGCTCTGATGTGAGTGCGACTGTGAAATTGCGTTTCCATGTTGAGGAGATTCCTGGTTGTCTCTGAGGCTGACGCTCTGCGTATAGGTTCAGGCATCAGTTTTAGTGTTAATATTTTGTGTTCTCTCTGGTATACAGAGACATTCACATGATGGATGGAGTTAGGTTCTGGGTCTGATGTGACAGGTAGCGCAACATGGTGGATCAGATTTATGGTGAGGCATGGTTGATGTCAATGGTCAAGGTGAGTGTCAGGACCACGAGCCAGGGCTAGGGTTAGGGTGAGGTTTTTTGAAAGCTGTAGGGGCAGGGTATTAGTACATTTAGACTGAGAGTCCTTCTCCAAGGTTAGGGCAACTGTCCAATTAAGTCGCAGGATTACAGTGAGGCCAGGGTGACATCCATGGTGATGGTGGGGGGTCAGGCCACAGGTATGTTTCTAGGGTTTGGGTTAGGTAATTGTTAAAGTGTATGCGGTACATTGGGTTATGTTTAGATTTAGGATCCTACTCTGACGTGTTTGCGAAGGCCAGTCTGGGCTTCATCATTAAGTTTTGGCATCTGTAACATCAATGCTGACGGTGAGCATTCAGGTTAAGGAACCTGGGCTAGGGCTGGAGTTTTCTGAGAGGAAAAGTCTATGCAGGTCTATGCAGAATATATGGTTATGGACAGAAATACAGTGCAATTCTGATGTGAGGGTGAGTGTGAGATCGAGCCAGAGGATTAAGGGAGTTATAGTTGAAAGCAATGGTGAAGGTGAATAATCTTGTTCAAGGGTCAGATCTAGAGTTAGCGTTATGTGTTCGATAAGGAGTACTGGTGAGATAGGGTTGCAGTTAGAATTCAGATCCTCCTCTGATGTGAGGGTGAGTGCAAGAATAAGTTTAAGATTTAAAGTGAAGTGAGGGTGAGTGACTTCAATGATGAAGGTGAGGTGTCTGATCCTGACACCGAGATAGGGTTAGCATTAATTGTAAGGTAATGAGTGTGCGGAAGATTGAGTGACATTTAGAGTTCTGATCTGACTCTGACATAAGGGCAGTGGCCAGAACAAGCTGCAGGATTATGGGGAGGAATGACAGACGTTGAGCTGATGGTGTCATTTCAGGTAAAGTGCCGAGGGCTTGAGTAAGTTTACTGTGTTCTGTAAGGTGTACAGGAAGGACAGTGTTATGGAAAGATTTCAGGTTTGTCTCTGATGGAATGACAAGTGCAGGATTGAGGTTAAGGATTACGATGAAGCGCGGGCGATGCCAATGGTTACGGTGAAGGGGCAGGTCCAAGAGTCATGGCTAGGTTTAGAATTACTGGTTTGGGCTGTTGTAATGAAAGGATGAGTTAATTATTAGGGTTAGTGTCTATCTCTGAAGTGAGTGTGAGTGTGTAATTGTGTTTCCATGGTGAGGAGAACGCAGGAAGTCTCTGATGCTGATGCTTTGCGTATAGGACCAGGCATCAGTTCTAGGGTTAAAATTTTGTGTTCTCTCTGGTAAACAGAGACATTTGCATTATGAGTCGAGTTAGATCCAGGGTCTGATGTGACGGGGAGCGTAACATCGTGGATCAGGTTTGTGGTGAGGCATGGTTGACGTCAAAGTTCAAGGTGAGCTGTCAGGTCCACGAGCCAGGGCTAGGGTTAGGTTTAGGTTTTTGGAAAGCTTTAGGGGCAGGGTATTGGTACGATCAGACTAAGGCTCCTTCTCCAAGGTTAGGTCAACTGTCCAAATCATTGGCAGGATTACAGTGAGGCAAGGGAGACATCCATGGTGATGGTTTAGGGTTAGGCCACAGGTTTGTGCTAGTGTTAGGGTTAGGTAATTGTTAAAGTGTATGCAGTGGATGGGGTTATGTTCAGATTTAGGATCCTACTGTGACCTGTGGGCGAAGGCCAGTTTGGAGTTCATCATTAAGTTATGGCATCGGTGATGTCAATGCTGACGGTGAGCAATTCAGGTTAAGTAACCTGGGCTAGGGTTAGGGTTTTCTGTAAGGAAAGGTCAATGCAGAAAATATGGTAATGGACAGAATTAGGGTGCAATTCTGATGTGAGGGCGAGTGTGAGATCGAGTCAGAGGATTAACGGAGTGATAGTTGATAGCAACGGTGAAGGTGAAGAATCTGGTTCAAGGGTCAGACCTAGGGTTAGGTTTATGTGTTCTATAAGGAGTACGGGTGAGATAGGGTTGCAGTTAGAATTCGGATCCGCCTCTAATGTGAGGGTGAGTGCAAGAGAAAGTTTAAGTTTTAAGGTGAAGTGAGGGTGACATCAATGTGGAAGGTGAAGTGTCAGGTCCTGCCACCATGGATAGGGTTAGCATTTGTTGTAAGGTAAAGAGTATGTGGAAAATTGAGTGACAGTTAGAGTTCTGATCCGAATCTGACATGAGGGCAGTGGCCAGAACGAGCTTCAGGATTATGGGGAGGAATGACATACGTCAATGCTGATAGTGGCGGTTCAGTGAACCAGGCCCAGGTTATGGTTAGGGTTATCTGTGAGAGAAAATCTACGCAGAAGAGACGGTTACCAAGAGAATAAGGGTTCTCTTCTGAAGTGAGTGCGAGTGTGAGATTCATGCTCAGTGTGAAGATGTGTCGTAGTTGACATCAATGTTGCAGGTGAAAAATCTAGTCCTGGGCTTGGGGCTAGGTTTATGTTTAGGTGTTCAGTAAGATTTACAGGAACATGCAGTTACATTTTGAGATCGCATCTGACCTTGAGTAAAGGGCGAGGGCCACCATGAGCTTCAGGCTTATGGTGCGACATGACAGATGTTGAAGCTGATGGTGTCGGATCAGGTAAAGTTTCCAGGGCTACAATAACTGTATTGTGTTCTGTAAGGTGTACAGGAAGGGTAGGTTCATGGAAAGATTTCAGGTTTGTCTCTGATCGGAGAGCAAGTTCGGGATTGAGGTAAAGGATTATGATGAAGCACGGGTGATGCCCATGTTTATGGTGAAGGGGCAGGTCTAAGCATCATGGGTTGTGTTATAATTACTGGTTTGTGATATTGTACAGAAAGGATGAGTTAATTATTAGGGTTAGGGTCTGGCTCTGATGTGAGTGTGAGTGTGAAATGGATTTTCCATGTTGAAGAGATCCCTAGGTGTCTCTGATGCTGACGCTTTGCTTATAGTTTCAGGCATCAGTTTTAGGGTTGAAATTTGTGTTCTCCCTGGTACACAGAGACATTCGCTTTATGAATAGAGTTAGCTTCTTGATCTGATGTGACAGGGAGCGCAAGATGGTGGATCAAATTTATGGTGAGGCATGGTAGACGTCATTGGTCAAGGTGAGGTGTCAGGACCACGAGCCAGGCCTAGGGTGAAGGTTAGGTTTTTGGAAAGCTGTAGGGGCAGGGTATTGGTACGTTTAGACTGAGGGTCCTTCTCCAAGTTTAGGGAAACTGTCCAGTTCAGTTGCAGGATTACAGTGAGGCAAGGGTGACATCCATGGTGATGGTGGAAGGTCAGGCCACAGGAATGTACTAGGTTCAGGGTTAGGTAATTGCTAAAGTGTATGTGGTGGATGGAGCAATGTTTAGATTTAGGATCATACTCTGACGTGTGGGTGAAGGCCAGTTTGGAATTCATCATTAAGGTATGGCATCAGTGACGTCAATGCTGATGGTGAGCATTCAGGATAAGGAACCTGGGCTAGGCTTAGAGTTTTCTGTAAGGAAAGGTCTATGAAGGTCTATGCAGATAATGTGGTTATGGATAGAAATAGGGTGCAATTCTGAATTTAGGTCCAGATTGAGATCGTGTCAGAGTATTAAGGGAGTCATAGATGATAGCAATGGTGAAGGTGAAGAATCTTTTTCAAGGGTCAGATCTAGGGCAGGGTTATGTGTCTGATAATGAGTACGGGTGAGATAGGGTTGCAGTTAGAATTCTGATCTGCCTCTGATGTGACGGTGAGTGCAAGAATAAGTTCAAGGTTTAAGATGAAGTGAGGGTGACATCAATGATGAAGGTGAAGTGTCAGATCCTGGCACCAGGGATAGGGTTAGCATTAGTTGTAAGGTAAGGAGTGCGCGGAAGACTGAGTGACAGATAGAGTTGTGATGCGACTCTGACATGAGGGCAGTGGCCAGAACTAGCTTCAGGATTATGGGGAGGAATGACAGACATCGATGCTGATGGTGGCCCTTCACTGAAAGAGTCCTGGGATATGGTTAGAGTTATCCGTAAGAGAAAATCAATGCAGAGGAGAAGGTTACCAAGAGAATTAGGGTTCTCTTCCGATGTGAGTGCGAGTGTGAGATTCAACATCCAATTTAAGAGGTGTCGTAGTTGACATCAGTGTTGCAGGTGAAGAATCTAGTCCTCGGCTTGGTTCAAGGTTTAGGGTTAGATGTTCAATAAGATTTACAGGAATATGTAGGTACATTTAGAATTCACATGTGACCCTGACGTGACAGCGAGAGCCACCTTGAGCTTCAGGCTTATTGTGCGGCATGACAGACGTTGAAGATGTTCTTATTGGTTGAGGTAAAATGCCCAGGGCTAGAGTATGTTTAGTGTTTTCTGTAAGGTGTAGAGGAACGATAGGGTTATGGAAAGATTTCGGGTTTGTCTCTGAAGGCAGGGCAAGTGCTGGATTGAGGTTAAGGATTACGATGAAGCGCGGGTGATGCCAATGGTTACGGTGAACGGGCAAGTCCAAGAGTCATGGCTATGGTTAGAATTACTGGTTTGGGGTGTTGTACAGAAATGATAAGTTAATTTTTTGGGTTAGGGTCTAGCTCTGATGTGAGTGCGACTGTGAAATTGAGTTTCCCTGTTTTGGAGGTCCTTGGGTGTCTCTGATGCTGACGTTTTCGTATATGTCCAAGCATCAGTTTTAGGGTAAAAATTTTGTGTTCTCTCTCGTATACAGAGACATTCGCATTATGGATAGAGTGAGCTTCTGGGTCTGATGTGACCGGGAGTGCAGGATGGTGGATCAGGTTTATGGTGATGCATGGTTTACTTCAATGTTCAAGGTGAGGTGTCAGGAACATGAGCCAGGGCGAGGGTCAGGGTTAGGTTTTGTAGTGCTGTAGGAGCAGGGTATTGGTACATTTAGACTGAGGGTCCTTCTCCAAGGTTTGGGCAACTGTCCAACTCAGTCACAGCATTACAGTGAGGCAAGGTGATGTTGGAGGGTCAGTCCACAGGTATGTGCTAGTGTTGGTGTTAGGTAATTATTAAAGTGTATGCGGTGGATGGGGTTATGTTTAGATTTAGGATCATACTCTGACGTGTGGCAAAGGCCACTATGGACTTCATCATTAAAGTATGGTATCCGTGACATCAGTCCTGACGGGACCATTCAGGTTAAGGAAGCTTGGCTAGGGTTAGAGTTTTCTGTAAGGAAAGGTCTATGCAGGTCTATACAGATAATATGGTTATGGACAGAACTAGGGTGCAATTCTGAATTGAGGGCGAGTGTGAGATCGAGTCAGAGGATTAAGGGAATCATAGTTGGTAGTAATAGTGAAGGTGAAGAATCTGGTTCAAGTGTAAGGTCTAGGGTTAGGGTTATGTGTACGACTAGGAGTATGGGTGAGATAGGGTTGCAGTTAGAATTCGGATCCGTCTGTGATGTGTGGGTGAGTGCAAGAATACGTTTAAGATCTAAGATGAAGTGAGGGGGATATCATGACAAAGGTGAAGTGTCAGATCCTGACACCAGGGATAGGGATAGCATTAGTTGTATGGTAAGGAGTATGCGGAAGACTGAGTGACAGTGAGAGATCTGATCCAACTCTGACATGAGGGCAGAGGCCATATCGAGCTTCAGGATTATGAGGAGGAATGACATACGTCAATGCTGATGGTGGTGGTTCAGTAAACAGTGCCTGGCATAGGGTTAGGGTCCTCTGTAAGAGAAAATCTATGTGGAAGAGTCGGTTACCAAGAGAATTAGGGTTCTCTTCTGATGTGAGTGCGAGTGTGAGATTCAAGCTCCGAGTTAAGATGAGTCGTAGTTGACATCAATTGCAGGTGAAGAATCTAGTCCAGGGCTTGGCTCTATGGTTAGGGTTAGGTGTTCAGTAAGATTTACAGGAATATGCAGTTATATTTAGACTTCACATCTGACCCTGACCTGAGGTCAGTGCCACCTTGAGCTTCAGGCTTATGGTGCGGCATAACAGGCGTTGAAGCCAATTGGGTCTGGTCAGGAAAAGTTCCCAGGGGTAGAGTAAGTGTATTCTGCTCTGTAAGGTGAACAGGAAGGATAGGGTTATGGAAAGATTTCGGGTTTGTCTCTGATGGGAGGGCAAGTGAGCGATTGAGGTTAAGGATTACGATGAATCGCTGGTGATACCAATGGTTTTTGTGAAGGGGCAGGTCCAACACTCATGGCTAGAGTTAGAATTACTGGTTTGGGATGTTGTACAGAAAGCACAAATTAATTATTAGGGATAGGGTCTAGCTGTGATGTGAGTGCGAATCTGAAATTGCGTTTCCATTTTGAGGAGATCACTCGGTTTCTCTGATGCTGACTCATTGCGTATAGGTCCAGGCATCAGTTTTAGGGTTAAAATTTTGTGTTCTCTCTGGTATACAGAGACATTCGCATTATGGATAGAGTTAGCTTCTGGGTCTTATGTGACGGGGAGTGAAAGATTGTGGATCAGGTTTATGGTGAGGCATGGTTGACGTCAATGATCAAGGTGAGTTGTCAGAACCACGAACCAGGGATAGGGTTAGGGTTAGGATTTTGGGAAGCTGTAGGGGCAGGGTATTGATACGTTTAGACTGAGTGTCCTTCTCCAAGGTTAGGGCAACTGTCCAATTCAGTCGCAGGATTACAGTGAGGCAAGGGTGACATCCATGGTGATGGTGGAGGGCCTGGCCGCAGGTATTTGCAAGGGTTAGTGTTAGGTAATTGTTAAACGATGTGTGGTGGATCTCTTCATGTTTAGATTTTGGATCATAATCTGACATGGGGGCGAACGCCTGTTTAGACTTCATCATTAAGGTATGGCATCGGTGACATCAATGCTGATAGTGAGCATTCAGGTTAAGGAACCTGGGCTAGGGTTAGGGTTTTCTGTAAGGAAATGTCTATGCACAAAATATGGTTATGGACAGAATTAGGGTGCAATTCTGATGTGAGTGCGAGTGTGAGATTGAGTCAGAGGATTAAAAGAGTCATAGTTGATAGCAGCGGTGCACTTGAAGAATCTGGTTCAAGGGTCAGATCTAGGGTTAGGGTTATGTGTTTGATAAGGAGTATGGATGAGATAGGGTTGCAGATAGAATTCGGATCCGCCTATGATGTGAGAGTGAGTGCAAGAATAAGTTTAAGGTTTAAGAAGTGAAGGTGACATCAATGATGGTGAAGTGTCAGATCCTGGCACCCGGGACAGGGTTAGCATTAGTTTTAAGGTAAGGAGTATGCAGAAGATTCAGTCACAGTTAGAGTTCTGATCTGACTCTGACATGAGGGCATTGGCCAGAACGAGCTACAGGATTATGGGAAGGAACGACAGACGTCGATGCTGATGGTGGCAGTTCAGTGAAATAAGCCTGGGATAGGGTTAGGGTTATCTGTAAGAGAAAATCTACGTGGAGAGACAGTTACCGAGTGATTTAGGGATCCCTTCTGATGTGAGTGCGAGTGTGATATTCAAGCTCCGAGTTAAGATGTGTCGTAGTTGACATCAATGTTGCAAGTGAAGAATCTATTCCAGGGCTTGGTGCTAGGGTTATAGTTTCGTGTTTAGTAAGATTTACAGGATTATGGAGTTACATTTACAGTTCGCATCTGATCCTGATTTGAGGGCGAGGGCCTCCTTGAGCGACAGGGTTATGGTGTGGCATGACAGATGTTGCAGCTGATGGTGTCGATTCAGGTAAAGTGCCCAGGGATAGAGTAAGTTTATTGTGTTCTGTAAGGTGAACAGCAAGTTTAAGGTTATGGAAAGATTTTGGGTTTGTCTCTGATGGGAGGGCAAGTGCGGGATTGAAGTTAAGGATTACCATGAAGCGCGGGTGATGCCAATGGTTACGGTGAAGGTGCAGGTCCACGAGTCATGGCTAGGGTTAGAATTACTGGTTTGGTCTGTTGTACAAAAAGGATGAATTAATTCTTATGATCAGGGTTTAGCTCAGATGTGTGTGGGAGTTTGAAATTGCGTTTCCATGTTGAGGAGATCCCTGGGTTTCTCTGATGCTGACGCTTTGTGTTAAGGTCCAGGCATCAGTTTTAGGATTAAAATTTTGTGTTCTCTCCCGTATACAGAGACATTCGCATTATGGATAGAGTTAGCTTCAGGCTCTGTTGTGACGGGGAGTGCAAGAAGGTGGATCAGGTTTATGGTGAGGCATGGTTGACGACAATGGTCAATGTGAGTCAGGACCAATACACAGGGCTAGGTTTAGGGATAGATTTTTGGAAAACCATACGGGCAGGGTATTGGGACGTTAAAACTGACTGTCCTTCTCCAAGGTTAGGGCAACTGTCCAAATCAATCGCACGATTACAGTGAGGCAAGTGTGACATTCATGGTGATGGTGGAGGGTCAGGCCACAGGTATGTGCTAGGGTTAGGGTTAGGCTATTGTTAAAGTGTATGCGGTGGATGGGGTTATGTTTAGATTTAGGATCCTACTCTGACATGTGGGCGAAGGCCAGTTTGAACTTCATCATTAAGGAATGGCATCGGTGACATCAATGCTGATGGTGAGCATTCAGGTTAAGGAACCGGGGCTGGGGTTAGAGTTTTTTGTAAGGAAAGGTCTATGTAGGTCTATGCAGAAAATATAGTTATGGACGGAATTAGGGTGCAATTGTGATGTGAGGGCGAGTGTGAGATCGAGTCAGAGGATTAAGGGACAGCAACGTTGAAGTTGAGGAATCTGGTTCAAGGGTCATATCTAGGGTTATGGTTATGTGTTCAATAAGGAGTTCAGGTGAGATAGGGTTGCAGTTAGAATTCCGATCCACCTCTCCTGTGAGGGTGAGTGCAAGAATAAGTTTAAGGTTTAAGGTGAAGTGAGGGTGACATCAATGATGAATGTGAAGGTTCATATCCTGGCACCACGGATAGGGTTAGCAGTAGTTGTAAGGTAAGTGTATGCAGAAGATTGAGTGACAGTCAGAGTTTTGTTCTGAGTCTGATATGAGGGCAATGGTCAGAACAAGCTTCAGGATTATTGGGAGGAATGACAGGCGTCGATGCAGATGTTGGTGGTTCAGTGAACGGGGACTGGGATAGGGTTAGAGTTATCTGTAAGAGAAAATCTATGCGGAAGAAACGGTTACTGAGAGAATTAGTGTTCTCTTCTGATGTTAGTGCGAGTGTGAGATTCAAGCTCAGTGTTAAGATGTGTCGCAGTAGATACCAATGTTGCACGTGACGAATCTAGTCCAAGGCTTGGCGCTAGGGTTAAGGTTAGGTGTTCAGTAAGATTTACAGGAATATGGAGTTACATTTAGAGTAAGCATCTGACCCTGACGTGAGGGCGAGTGCCATCTTGAACTTCAGGCTTATGGTGCAGCATGACAGACGTGGAACGTTATGGTGTCAGTTCAGGTAAAGTGCCCAGGGCTAGAGTAAGAGTATTGTTGTCTGTAAGTTGTACAGGAAGGATAGGTTTATGGAAAGATTTCGCTTTTGTCTCTGATGGTAGAGCAAGTGCGGGAGTGAGGTAAAGTATTATGATGAAGCACGGGTGATGCAAATGGTTACGGTGAAGGGGCATGTCCAAGAGTCATGGCTATGGTTAGAATTACTGGTTTGGGCTGCTGTACAGAAAGGATGAGTTAATTATTAGGGGAGGGTCCTAGCTCTGATGTGAGTGCGAGTGTGAAATTGCCTTTCTGTTTTTAAGAGATCCCTGGGTGTCTCTGATGCAGACGCTGTGCGTGTAGGTCCAGGCATCAGTTTTAGTGTTAAAATTTTGTGTTCTCTCTGGTATACGGAGACATTCGCATTCTGGATAGAGTTAGCATCTGTGTGTGATGTGACAGGGTGCACCAGATGGTGGATCAGGTTCATGGTGAGGCATGGTTTATGTCAATGTTCTAGGTGAGGTTTCAGGACCATGAGCCAGGGCTAGGGTCAGGGTTAGGTTTTTGGAAAGCTGTAGGGATAGACTATTGGTACGTTTAGACTGAGGGTCCTTCTCCAAGGTTAGGGCAACTGTCCAATTCAGTCGTAGGATTATAGTGAGGCAAGGGTGACATCCATGGTGATGGTGGAGGTTCAGGCCACAGGTATGTGCTAGGGATAGGGTAAGGTAATTGTTAAAGTATATGTGGTGAAAGTGGTTGTTTTTAGATTTAGGATCCTACTCTGACGTGTGGGCAAAGGCCAGATTGGACTTCATCATTAAAGTATGGAATCGGTGACATCAGTGCTGATGGTGAGTATTCAGGTTAAGGAACCTGGGCGAGGGTTAGGGTTCTCTGTAAGGAAAGGTCTATGCAGAAAATATGGATGTGGACAGAATTAGGATGCATTTCTGATGTGAGATCGAGTCAGAGGATTAAGGGAGTTGTAGTTGATAGCAACGGTGAAGGTGAAGAATCTGGTTCAGGGGTCTGATCAAGGGTTAGTTTCATGTGTTCGATAAGCAGTATGGGTTAGATAGGGTTGCACTTAGAATTCGGATCTGCCTCTGATGTGAGGGTGAGTGCAAGATTAAGTTTAAGGTTTAAGGTGAAGTGAAGGTGACATCAATGATGGTGAAGTGTCAGAACCAGGCACCAGGGATAGGGTTAGCTTTAGTTGTCATGTAAGGAGTTTGCAGAAGATTGAGTTACAGTAAGACTTTTGATCCGACTCTGACATGAACGCATTGGCCAGAACGAGCTTCAGGGTTATGAGGAGGAATGACAGACATCGATGCTGATGGTCACGGTTCAGTGAAAGGGGCCTGGGTAGGGTTAGGGTTATCTGTGAGAGAAAATCCATGCAGAAGAAATGGTTACCTTCAGAATAAGCGTTCTCTTCTGATGTGAGTGCGAGTGTGAGATTCAAGCTCAGTGTTAAGATGTGTCGTAGTTGGCATCAATGTTGCACATGATAAATCTAGTCCAGGGCTTGTCTCTACGGTTAGGGTTAGGTGTTCAGTAAGATTTACAGGAATATGCAATTACATTTAGAGTTTGCATCTGACCCTGACGTGAGGGCGAGGGTCACCTTGAGCTTCAGACTTATGGTGCGGCATGACTGACGTTGAAGCTGATGGTATCGTTTCAGGTAATGTTCCAAGGGTGAGAGTAAGTATATTTTGTTCTGTAAGGTGTACGGGAAGGATAGCGTTATGGAAAGATTTCGGGTTTGTATCTGATGGGAGGGCAAGTGCGGCATTGTGGTAAAGGATTATGATAAAGCGCGGGTGATGCCAATGGTTAAGATGAAGAGGCAGGTCCAAGAGTCATGGCAAGGGTTATAATTACTGATTTGAGATGTTGTACCGAAAGAATAAGTTAAGTATTAGGATTAGCGTCTAGCTCTGATGTGAGTGTGATTGTGAAATTGTGTTTCCATGTTGAGGAGATCCCTGGGTGTCTCTGATGCTGACACTCTGCATATCCGTCCAGGCGTCAGCTTTAGGGATAAAATTTTGTGTTCTCTGTGGTATACAGAGACATTCGCATTATGGATAGTGTTAGCTTCTGGGTCTGTTGTGACGGGGAGCACAAGGTGGTGGATCAGGTTTATGGTGAGGCATGCTTGACGTAAATGTTCAAGGTGAGTTGTCAGGACCACGAGCCAAGGCTAGGGTAAGGGTTAGGTTTTTGGAAAGCTGTAGGGGCAGGGTATTGTCATATTTAGACTGAGGGTCCTTCTCCAAGTTTAGGGCAACTGTCCAATTCAGTCGCAGGATTACAGTGAGGCATTTGTGACATCCATGGTGATTTTGTAGAGTCAGGCCACAGGTATGTACTAGGGTTAGGGTTATGTCATTGTTAAAGTGTATGCGGTGGATGGTGTTATGTTTACATATAGGATCCTACTCTGACGTCTGTGCGAAGGTCAGTTTGGACTTCATCATTACAGTATGACTTTGGTGACATCAATGCTGATGGTGAGCATTCAGGTTAAGGAACCTGGGCTAGGTTTAGGGTTTTCTGAAAGGAAAGGTCTATGTAGAAAATATGGTTATGGAGAGAATTAGGGTGCAATTCTGATGTGACGGCGAGTATGAAATCGAGTTAGAGGGTAAAGGGAGTAATAGTTGACAGCTACGGTGAAGGTGTAGAATCTGGTTCAAGGGTCAGATATAGGGTTAGGGTTATGTCTTCGATAAGGAGTACAGGTGAGATAGGTTTGCAGTTAGAATTCACTACCGCCTCTGATATGAGGGTGAGTGAAGGAATAAGTTTAAGGTTTAAGGTGAAGTGAGGGTGACATCAATGATGAACGTGAAGTGTCAGATCCTGGCACCAGGGTTTGGGTTAGCACTACTTGTAAGGTAAGGAGTATGTGGAAGATTAAGTGCCAGTTAGATTTCTGATCCGTCTCTGACATGAGGGGAGTGGCCCGAATGAGCTTCAGGATTATGGTGAGGAATGACATTCGTCGATGCTGATGGTGGCAGTTCAGTGAACTGGCCTGTGATAGGGTACGGTTATCTGTAAGAGAAAATCTATGTGGAAGAGATGGTTACCGAGAGAATCATGGTTCTCCTCTGATGTGAGTGAGAGTGCGAACCTCAAGGTCAATGTTATGATGTGTCGTAGTTGACATCAATGTTGCAGGTGAAGTATATAGTGTAGGGCTTGGGGCTAGGGTTAGGGTTAGTTGTTCAGTAAGTTTTACAGGAATATGGAGTTACATTTAGAGTTCGCATCTGACCCTGACGTGAGTGTGAGGGCAACCATGAGCTTCATGCTTATGGTGCGGTATGACAGATGTTGAAGATGATGGTGTCTGTTCAGGTAAAGGGCCCAGGGCCAGAGAAAGTGTATTGTGTTCTGTAAGGTGTACAGGAAGGATAAGGTTATGGAAAGATTTTGGGTTTGTGTCTAATGGGAGGGCAAGTGTGGAATTGAGTTTATGGATTACCATGAAGCGCAGGTGATGCCAATAGTTACAGTGAAGGGGCAGGCCCAAGAGTCATGGCTAGGGTTAGAGTTTCTGGTTTGGGCTGTTGTACAGGAAGGATCAGTTAATTATTTGGGTTATGGCCTAGCTCTGATGTGAGTGCGACTGTGAAATTGCATTTCCGTGTTTAGGAGATCCCTGGGTGCCTCTGAAGCTGACGCTCTGCATATATGTTCAAGCATCAGTTTTAGTGTTAAAATTTTGTGTTCTCTTGGTATACAGAGACATTCGCATGATGGATGGAGTCAGGTTCTGGGTCTGATGTGACAGGGAGCGCACCATGGTGGATCAGATTTATGGTGAGGCATCGTTGATGTCAATGGTCAAGGTGAGTGTCAGGACCACGAGCGAGGGCTAGGGTTAGGGTGAGGTTTTTGGAAAGCTGTAGGGGCAGGGTATTAGTACATTTTGACTGAGAGTCCTTCTCGAAGGTTAGGGCAACTGTCCAATTAAATTGCAGGATTACAGTGAGGCCAGGGTGACATCCATGGTGATGGTGGAGGGTCAGGCCACAGGTATGTTCTAGGGTTAGGGTTAGGTAATTGTTAAAGTGCATGCGGTAGATTGGGTTATGTTTAGATTTAGGATCCTACTCTGACGTGTGGGTGAAGGCCAGTTTGGACTTCATCATTAAGGTATGGCATCAGTGACATCAATGCTGACGGTGAGCATTCAGGTTAAGGAACCTGGGCTAGGGCTGGAATTTTCTGAGAGGAAAGGTCTATGCAGGTCTATGCAGAATATATGGTTATGGACAGAATTATGGTGCAATTCTGATGTGAGGGTGAGTGTGAGATCGAGCCAGAGGATTAAGGGAGTCATAGTTGAAAGCAATGGTGAAGGTGAATATTCTGGTTCAAGGGTCAGATCTAGAGTTAGCATTATTTGTTCGATAAGGAGTACGGGTGAGATAGGGTTGCAGTTAGAATTCAGGTCCTCCTCTGATGTGAGGGTGAGTGCAAGAATAAATTTAAGATTTAAAGTGACGTGAGGGTGACTTCAATGATGAAGGTGAGGTGTCTGATCCTGACACCGGGATAGGGTTAGCATTAGTTGTAAGGTAAGGAGTGTGCAGAAGATTGAGTGACATTTAGAGTTCTAATCTGACTCTGACATGAGAGCAGTGGCCAAACGAGCTTCAGGATTATGGGGAGGAATGACAGACGTCGATAATGATGGTGGCGGTTCAGTGAATGGGGCCTGGGATAGGGTAAGGGTTCTCTGTAATAGATAATCTATGCGGAAGACACGGTTTCTGAGAGAATTAGGGTTCTCTTCTGATGTGAGTGCGAGTGTGAGATTCAAGCTCAGTGTTAAGATGTGTCGTAGCTGACATCAATGTTGCAGGTGAAGAATCTAGTCCAGGGCTTGGCGCTAGGGTTAGGTTAAGGTGTTCAGTAAGATAAACAGGAATATGGAGTTACATTTAGAGTTTGCATCTGATCCTGACGTGAGGGCGAGGGCCACCTTTAGCTTCAGGCTTATGGTGAAGGTGACAGACGTTGAAGCTGATGGTATCGGTTCAGGTAGAGTGCCCAGGGGTAGAGTAAGTGTATGGTGTTCTGTAAAGTGTACAGGAAGGATAGGGTTATGGAAAGATTTCGGGTTTGTCTCTGATGGGAGGGCAAGTGCAGGATTGAGGTTAAGTATTTCGGTGAAGCGCGGGTGATGCCAATGGTTACCGTGAGGGGGCAAGTCCACGACTCAAGGCTATGGTTAGAATTACTGGTTTGGGCTGTTTGTACAGAAAGGATAAGTAAATTATTAGGGTTAGGATCTAGCTCTGATGTGAGTGCGAGTGTGAAATTGCGTTTCCATGTTGAGGAGATCCCTGGGTGTCTCTCATGGTGACCCTTGCGTATAGGTTCAGGCATCAGCTTTAGGGTTAAAATTTTGTGTTCTCTGTGGTATACAGAGACATTCGCATTATGGATAGATTTATCTTCTGGGTCTGATGTGATGGGGAGCGCAAGATGGTGGATCAGGTTTATGGTGAGGAATGGTTGAAGTCAATGGTCAAGGTGAGGTGACAGGACCATGAGCCAGGGTAGCATTAAGGTTAGGAATTTGGTAAGATGTTGGGGCAGGGTATTGATACGTTTAGACTGAGTGTCCTTTTCCAACCTTATTTCAACGGTCCAATTCATTTGCAGGATTACAGTGAGGCAAGGGTGACATTCATGGTGATGGTAGAGAGTTAGGTCACAGGTATGTGCTAGAGTTAGGGTTAGGTAATTGTTAAAGTGTATGCAGTGAATGGAGTTATGTTTAGATTTAGGATCCTACTCTGAAGTGTGGGCAAACGCCTGTATGGACTTCATCATTAAGGTATGGCATCAGTGACATCAATGCTGACAGTGAGCATTCAGGTTAAGGAAACTGGGCTAGGGTTAGGGTTTTCTGTAAGGAAATGTCTATGCAGAAAATATGGTTATGGACAGTATTAGGGTTCAATTATGATGTGAAGGCGAGTGTGGGATTGAGTCAGAGGATTAAGGTAGTCATAGTTGATAGCTACCATGTAGATGAAAAGTCTGGTTCAAGGGTCAAATCTAGGGGTAGGGTTATTTGTTCGATAAGGAGTACGGGTGACATAGGGTTGCAGTTAGATTCGGATACGCCTCTGATGTGAGGGTGAGTGCCAGAATAACTTTAAGATTTAAGGTGAAGTGAGGGTGACATCAATGATGACGGTGAAGTGTCAGATCCTAGCATCAGGGATAGGGTTAGCATTACGTGTAAGTTAAGGAGTATGGAGAAGATTGTGTGACAGTTAGACTTCTGATCCATCTCTGACGTGAGTGCAGTGGCCATAAATAGCTACAGGATTATGGGGAGGAGTGACAGACGTCAATACTGACGGGGGTGATTCAGTGAAATGCGCCTGGGATAGGGTTTGGGTTATCTGTAAGAGGAAATCTACGCAGCAGAGATGGCTACCGAGAGAATTATTGTCCTCTTCTGATGTGAGTGCGAGTGTGACTTTCCAGCTCAGTGTTAAGATGTGTCATAGTTCACATCAATGTTGCAGGTGAAGAATCTAGTCCAGGGCTTGGCACTAGGATTAGTGTTAGGGGTTCAGTACAATGTACAGAAATAGGGAGTTACCTTTAGAGTTCGCATCTGACCCTGACATGAGGGCGCGTGCCACCTTGAGCTTCACGCTTATGATGCGGCATGCCAGACGTTGAAGCTGATGGTGTCGGTTCAGGTAAAGTGCCCCGGGATAAAGTAAGTATATTGTGTTCTGTAAGGTGTACAGAAAGGATAGGTTTATGGAAAGATTTTGGGTTTTTCTCTGATGGGAGGGCATGTGCGGTATTGAGGTTAAGTATTACGATGAAGCGCAGGTGATGCCAATGGTTACGGTGAAGGGGCAGGTCCAAGAGTCATAGTTAGGGTTAGAATTACTGGTTTGGGATGTAGTAGAGAAAGGACAAGTTAATTATTAGGCTTAGGGTCTAGCTCAGATGTGAATGCGAGAGTGAAATTGTGTTTCTGTATTGAGGAGATCCCTGTGTGTCTCTGATACTGGTGCTTTGTGTATAGGTCCAGGCATCAGTTTTAGGGTTAAAATTTTGTGTTCTCTCTAGTATACAGAGACATTCGCATTATGGACAGAGTTAGCTTCCGGGTCTGATGTGACGGGGAGTGCAAGATGGTGGATCAGGTTTATGCTGAGGCATGGTTTACGTCAATGGTCAAGGTGAGGTGTCTGGACCACGAGCCAGGGCTAGGGTTAGGGTTAGGTTTTTTGGAAGTTGTAAGGGCAGGTTATTGGTACGTTTAGACTGAGGGTTCCTCTCCAAGTTTAGGGCAACTGTCCAATTCAGTCGCAGAATTACAGTGAGGAAAGCGTGATATCCATGGGGATGGGGGTGGGTCAGGAAACAGGTATGTGCTAGGGTTAGGGTAAGGTAATTGTTAAAGTGTATGCAGTGGATGTTGATATGTTTAGATTTAGGATCCTACCCTGATGTGTGGGCGAAGGCCAGTTTGGACTTCATCATTAATGTATGGCATCGGTGTCATAAATGCTGATGGTGAGAATTCACGTTAAGGAACCTGGGCTAGGGTTAGGGTTTTCTGTAAGGAAATGTCTATGCAGAAATTATGGTTATGGACAGAATTAGGGTGCAATTCTGATGTGACGGCCTGAGTGAGATCTATTCAGAGGATTAAGGGAGTCATAGTTGATAGCAGAGGTGAACTTGAAGAATCTGGTTCTAGGGTCAGATGTAGGGTTAGGGTTATGTGTTTGATAAGGAGTACGGGTGAGATAGTGTTGTAGTTAGAATTCTGATCTGCCACTGACGTGAAGGTCGGGGCAAGAATAAGTTTCAGGTTTAAGGTGAAGTGAGGGTGACATCAATGATGAAGGTGAACTGTCAGATCATGGCACCAGCGATACGGTTAGCATTATTTGTAAGGTAAGGAGGATGCGGAAGATTGAGTGACAGTTAGAGTTCTGATCCAAATATGACATGAGTGCAGTGGCCAGAACGAGATTGAGGATTATGGGGAGGAATGACAGACGTCGATGCTGTTGGTGGCGGTTCAGTGAAAGTGCTTGGGTTAGGGTTGGGGTTATCTGTAAGAGAAAATCATTGCGGAAAAGATGGTTTCCAAGAGAATTAGGGTTCTCTTCTGATGTGAGTGCGAGTGTGAGATTCAAGCTCCGAGTTAAGATGTGTCGTAGTTGACATCAATGTTGCAGGTGAAGAATCTAGTCCAGGGCTTGGCGCTAGGTTTAGGGTTAGGTATTCAGTAAGATTTACAGGAATTTGGAGTTACATTTAGAGTTCACATTTAACTCTGACGTGAGGGCGAGGGCCACCTTGAGCTTCAAGCTTATGGTTCAGCAGGACGGACGTTGAAGCTGATGGTGTCTGTTCAGGTTAAGTTCCAAGGGCTAGAGAAAGATTATTATATTCTGTAAGGTGTACAGGAAGGATACGATTATGGAAAGATTCAGGTTTATCTCTGATGGGAGGGTAAGTGCGGGTTTGAGTTTAAGGATTTCGATGACGCGTGGGTGATGTCAATGGTTACGTTGAAGGTGCAGGTACAAGAGTCATGGCTAGGGTTAGAATTACTGGTTTGGGCTGTTGTACAGAAAGAAAAAGTTAATTATTAGTGTTAGGGTCTATCTCTGATGTGAGTGCAAGTGTAAAATTGTGTTTCTGTGTTGAGGAGATCCCTGGGTGTCTCTGATGCTGACACTTTGTGTATAGGTCCAGGCACCAGTTTTAGGGTTAAAACTTTATATTCTCTCTGGTATACAGAGAAATTCACATTATGGATAGAGTTATCTTCTGTGTCTGATGTGACGGGGAGCGCAAGACGGTGGATCAGGTTTATGGTAAGGCATCGTTGACGTCAATGGACAAGGTGAGGTGTCCGGACCACGAGCCAGGGCTAGGGTTAGCGTTAGGTATTTGGAAACCCATAGGGGCAGCGTATTGGTACGTTTAGAGTGTGGGTCTTTCTACAACGTTAGGGAAACTGTCCAATTCATTCACAGAATTACACTGAGGCAAGGGTGACATCCATGGTAATGGTGGAGGATCAGTCCACAGGTATGTGCTCGGGTTAGGGTTAGGTAATTGTTAAAGTGTATGTAGTGCATGGGGTTATGTTTAGATTTAGAATCCTACTCTGATGTGTGGGCGAAGGCCACTTGGGCCTTCTTCATTAAGGTATGGCTTCAGTGACATCAATGCTGACGTTGAGCATCCAGGTTAAGGAACCTGGGCTAGGGTTAGAGTTTTCTGTAGGAAAGGTCTGTGCAGGTATATGCAGATAATATGCTTATGGACAGAATTAGGGTGCAATTCTGGATTGTGGGCGATTGTGAGATTGAGTCAGAGGATTAAGGGAGTCATAGTTGATAGAAACGGTGAAGGTGAAGAATCTGGTTCAAGGGTCAGATCAAGGGTAGGGTTATGTGTTTGATAAGGAGTACGGGTGGGATAGGGTTGTAGTTAGAATTCGTATCCGCCTCTGATGTGAGGGTGAGTGCAAGAATAAGTTTATGGTTTAAGGTGAAGTGAGGGTGACATCAATGATGAAGGTGTCAGCTTCTGGAACCAGTAATAGGGTAAGCATTAGTTGTAAGGTAAGGAGGATGCGGAAGATTGAGTGACAGTTAGAGTTCTGATCCAAATATGACATGAGTGCAGTGGCCAGAACGAGATTCAGGATTATGGGGAAGAATGACATACTTCGATGCTGATGGTGTCGGTTCAGTGAAAGGGGCCTGGGATAGGGTTAGGGTTATCTGTAAGAGAAAATCTGTGCAGAAGAGATGGTTACCGAGAGAATTAGGGTTCTCTTCTGAGGTGAGTGCGAGTGTGAGACTCAAGCTCTCAGTTAAGATGTGTCGTAGTTGACATCAGTGTTACAGGTGAAGAATATTTCAAGGGCATTGTGCTAGGAATAGGGATAGGTTTTCAGCAAGATTTACGGTAATATGGAGTTACTTTTGGAGTTCGTATCTGACCCTGACGAGGGGATGAGGGCCATTTTGAGCTTCAGGCTTATGGTGCTGCATGACAGACGTTGAAGCTGTTGGTGTCGGTTCAAGTAAAGTGCCCAGGGCTAGAGTAAGTGTATTGTGATCTGTAAGGTGTACAGGTAGTATAGGGTTATGGAAAGAATTCGGATTTGTCTCTGATGGGAAGGCAAGTGCGGGATTGAGGTTAAGGTTTACGATGAAGTGCGGGTGATGCCAATGGTTATGGTGAAGGGGCAGGTCGAAGAGTCATGGGTAGATTTAGAATTACATGTTTGGACTGTTGTACAGAAAGGATGAGTTAATTATTAGGGTAAGGGTCTAGCTCTGATGTGAGTGTGTGTGTGAAATTGCTTTTCTGTTTTGAGGATATCCCTGGGTGTCTCCAATGCTGACGCTTTGCTTATAGGTCCAGGCATGGGTTTTAGGCTTAAAATTTTGTGTTCTCCTGGTATACAGAGACATTCGCATTATGGATAGAGTAAGCTTCTGGGTCTGATGTGACCGGGAGCACAATATGATGGATCAGTTTTATGGTGAGGAATGGTTGGCATCAATGATCAAGGTGAGGTGTCTGGACCATGAGCAAGGGCTCGGTTTAGGGTTAGTTTTTTGGAAAGCTGTAGGGGCAGGGTATTGGTACATTTAGGCTGCGGGTCCTTCTCTAAGTTAAGGGCAAATGTCCAAGTGAGTCACAGGATTACAGTGAGGCAAGCGTGACATCCATGGTGATTATGGGGGGGTCAGGCCACAGTTATGTGGTAGGGTTAGGGATATGTAATTGTTAAAGTCTATGCGGAGGATGGGGTTATATTTGGATTTAGGATCCTTCTCTGACGTGTGGGCGAAGGCCAGTTTGGACTTCATCATTAAGTTATGGCATCGGTGACATCAATGCTGACTGTTAGCATTCAGGTTACGAAACCTGGGCTAGGGTTAGAGTTTTCTGTAAGGAAAGGTCTCTGCAGGTCTAGGCAGAAAATAAGGTTATGGACAGAATTAGGGTACAATTCTGATGTGAGGGTGAGTGTGAAATAGAGTCAGAGGATTATGGGATTCATAGTTGATAGCAATGGTGAAGGTGAAGAATCTGCTTCAAGGATCAGATCTAGGGTTAGGATTATGTGTTCGATAAGGAGTACGGGTGAGATAAGGTTGCAGTTAAAACTCGGATCCAGCTCTGATGTGAGGGTGAGTGCAAGAATAAGCTTAAGGTTTAAGTTGAAGTGAGGGTGACATCAATGATGAAGGTGAAGAGTCAGTTCCTGGTACCAGGGATAGGATCAGCATTAGTTGTAAGGTAAGGAGTATGCAGAAGATTGAGTGACATTTAGAGTTCTGGTCCGACCCTGACATGAGGGCAGTGGCCAGTACGAGATTCAGGATTATTGGGAGGAATGACAGATGTCAATGCTGATGGAGGCAGTTCAGTGAAATAGGCCCGGGATAGGCATAGGGTTATCTGTAAGAGAAAATCTATGTGGAGACAGTTACCGAGAGAATTAAGGTTCTCTTCTGATGTGAGTTCGAGTGTGAGATTCAAGCTCAGTGTTAAGATGTGTCTTAGTTGACGTCAATCTTGCAGGTGAAGAATTTAGTCCAGGGCTTGGCGATAGGGTTAGGGTTAAGTGTTCAGTAAGTTTTACAGTAATATGGAGTTCATTTAGAGTTCGCATCAGACCCTGACGTGAGGGCATGTGCCACCTTGAGCTTCAGGCTTATGGTGGGCATAACAGACGTTGAAGCTGATGGTGTCGGTTCAGGTAAAGTGCCCATGGTTTGAGTAAGTGTATTGTGTTCTGAAAGGTGTACTGGAAGGTAGTGTTATGAAAAGATTTCGGATTTGTCTCTGATGAGAGGGTAAATGCGGGATTGAGGTTAAGGATTACGATGACGCACAGGTGAAGCCAATGGTTACGGTGAAGGGGCAGGTCCAACAGTCATGCGTAGAGTTAGAATTACTGGTTTGTGCTGTCGTACAGAAAGGATAAGTTAATTATCAAGGTTACAGTGCAGCTCTGATGTGAGTGCGACTGTGAAATTGCGTTTCCATGTAAGGAGGATACCTGGGTGTCTCTGACGCTAACGCTTTGTGTATAGGTCCAGGAATCAGTTTTAGGGTTAAAATTTTGTGTTCTCTCTGGTATACAGAGACATTTGCATTATGTATAGAGTTAGCTTCTGGGTCTGATGTGACGGGGTGCAAAAGATGGTGGATCAGGTTTACGGTGCGGCATGGTTGCTGTGTATGGTCACGGTGAGCTGTCAGGATCATGAGCAGAGGCAAGGGTTAGGGTTAGGTTTTTGGAAAGCCGTAGTGTCAGGGTATTGGTACGTTTAGACTGAGGGACCTTCTCCAAGGTTAGGGCAATTACACAATTCAGTCACAGGATTACAGTGAGGCAAGGGTGACATCCATGGTGTTGGTGGAGGGTCAGGCAACAGGTATGTGCTAGGGTTAGGGTTAGGTACTTGTTAAACTGTATGCAGTGGATGGGGTAATATTTAGATTTAGGAACCTACTCTGACAAGAGGGCAAAGGGCAGTTTGGACTTCATCATTAAGGTATGGCATCGGTGACATCAATGCTGATTGTGAGCATTCAGGTTAAGGAACCTGGGCTAGGGTTAGGCTTTTCTGTAAGGAAAGGTCTATGCAGAAAATATGGTCATGGACAGAATTAGGGTGCAATTCTGATGTGAGGGCGAGTGTGAGTTCGAGTCAGAGGATAAAGGGAGTCATAGTTGATAGCAACAGTGAAGGTGAAGAATCTCGTTCAAGGGTTAGATCTAGGGTTAGGTTTATGTGTTCGATAAGAAGTACGGGTGAGATAGGGTTGCAGTTTTGAATTCGGATCCGCGTCTGATGTGAGGATGATTGCAGGAATAAGTTTAAGGTTTAAGGTGAAGTAAGGGTGACATCAATGATGAAGGTGAAGTGTCAGATCCTGGCACCAGGGATAGGGTTAGCATTAGTTGTAACGTAAGGTGTATGCAGAAGACTGAGTGACAGTTAGAGTTCTTATCCGACTCTGACATGTGGGCAGTGGCCAGAAGGAGCTTCAGGATTATGGGGAGGAATGAGAGACGTCGATGCAGTGGCGGTGCAGTGAAAGGGGCCTGAGATAGGATTAGCGTTTGCTGTAAGAGAAAATCCATGCGGAAGAGACGGTTCCTGAGAGAATTAGGGTTATCTTCTGATGTGAGTGCGACTGTGAGTTTTAAGCTCAGTGTTGAAATGTGTCGTACTTGACATCAATATTGCAGGTGAAGAATCTAGTCCAGGGCTTGGCTCTAGGGTTAGGGTAAGGTTTTCAGTAGGATTTACAGGAATATGGAGTTACATGTAGAGTTCGCATCTGACCCTGACATGAGGGTGAGGGCCACCTTCAGCTTCAGGATTATGGTGCGGCATTACAGACTTTGACACTGACAGTGTCGGTTCAAGTAATGTGCCCAGGGCTAGAGTAAGTTTATCGTGTTCTGTAAGGTGTACTGGAAGAAGAGGATAATGGAAAGATTTCGGGTTTGTCTCTGATTGGACTGCAAGTGCAGGATTGAGAGTAAGGATTACGATAAAGCTCTGGTGATGCCAATATTTACTGTGAAGGGGCAAGTCCACGAGTTATGTTTAGGGTTAGAATTACTGGTTTGGGCTGTTGTACAGAAAGGATAAGTTAATTATTAGGGTAAAGATCTACCTCTGAAGTGAGTGAGAGTGTGAAATTGGGATTCCGTGTTGAGTAGATCCCTGGGTGTCTCTGATGCTGACGCTTTGCATATAGGTCCAGGCATCAGTTTTTGGGTGAAAATTTTGTGTTCTCTCTGGTATACATAGACATAGGCCTTATGGATAGAGTTAGCTGCTAGGTCTGATATGATGGGGACAGCAAGATTTATGGGGACATCAGGTTTATGGTGATGCCTGGTTGATATCAATGGTCAAGGTGAGGTGTCAGGAACACGCACCAGGGCTAGGGTTAGGGTTATGGATTTGGAAAGCTGTAGGGGAAGGGTATTGGTACGTTTAGACTGAGGGTCCTTCTCCAAGGTTAGGGCAACTGTCAAACTCAGTCACAGGATTACAGTGAGGCAATAGTGACATCCATGGTGATGGTGGAGTGTCATGTCACAGGTACATGCTAGAGTTAGTGTGAGGTAATTGTTAAAGTCTAAGCGGTGGATGGGGTTATGTTTAGATTTAGGATCCTACTGTGATATGTGGGCGAAGACCAGTTTCGACGTCATTATTAAGGTATGGCATTGGTAACATCAATGCTGACGGTGAGCATTCAGGTTAAGGACCCTGGGCTATGGTTACAGTATTCTGTAAAGAAAAGTCTATGTAGAAAATATGGTTATGGACAGAATTAGGGTGCAATTCTGATGTGAGGGTGAGTGTGATATCGAGACAGAGGATTAAGGGAGTCATAGTAGATAGCAACAGTGAAGGTGAAGAATCTGGTTCAAGGGTCAGATCTAGGATTAGGTTAGGGTTACATATTCGATAAAGATTATGGGTGAGATAGGGTTGCAGTTAGAATTCGGAGCCGCCTCTGATGAGAGGGTGAGTGCAATAATAAGTTTAAGGTTTAAGGTGAAGTGAGGGTGACATCAATGATGAAGGTGAAGTGTCAGATCCTGGCACCAGTAATAGGGTTACCATTAGGTGCAAGGTAAGGAGTATGCGGAAGCTTGAGTTACAGTTAGAGTTCTTATCTGACTCTGACATGAGGGCAGTGGCCAGAACGAGCTTCAGCATTATGGGGAGGAATGACAGATGTCAATACTGATGGTGGAGGTTCAGTGACAGGGGCCTGGGATAGGGTTAGCATTTTCTGTAAGAGATAATCCATGTGAAAGAGATGGTTACCGAGAGAATTAGGGTTATCTTCTGATGTGAGTGCGAGTGTGAGATTCATGTTCAGTGTTAAGATGACAGTGTTAAGATGACAGTAGTTGACATTAATGTTGCACTTCAAGAATCTAGTCCAGGGTTTGACACTAGTGTTAGGGTTATGTGTTCAGTAGGATGTACAGGAATATGGAGTAACAATTAGAGTTCGCATCTGACCCTGACCTGTGGGCGAGGGCCACCTTGAGCTTCAGGCTTATGGTGCAGCATGACAGACGTTGAAGCTAATGGTGTCGGTTCAGGTAAATTGCCCAGGGCTAGAGTAAGTTTATTGTGTTCTGTAAGGTGTAAAGGACGGATAGGGCTATGGAAAGATTTCGGGTTTGTCTCTGATGGGAGCGCAAGTGTCGGATTGAGGTTAAGGATTATGGTGAAGCGCGGGTGATGCCAATGGTTATGGTGAAGGGGCAGATCCACGAGTCATGGCTAGGGTTAGAATTACTGGTTTGTGCTGTGGTACAGAAAGGATGAGTTAATTATTAGGGTTCAGGCCTAGCTCTGATGTGAGTGCGAGTGTGAAATTGCATTTCTGTGTTGAGGAGGTCCCTGGGTGTCTCTGATGATGACGCTTTGCATATAGGTCCAGGCATCAGGTTTAGGGTTAAAATTTTGTCATCTCTCTGGTATACAGAGACATTCGCATTATGGATAGAGTTAGCATCTGGGTTGATGTGACGGGGAGTGCAAGATGGTGGATCAGGTTTATGGTGAGGCATGGTTGACGTCAATGATCAAGGTGAGTTGTCAGAACCACGAACCTGGGCTAGGGTTAGGGTTAGGATTCTGGGAACGTGTAGGGGCAGGGTATTGGTACGTTTAGACTGAGGGTCCTTCTCCAAGGTTAGGGCAACTGTCCAATTCAGTTGCAGGATTACACAGAGTCAGGTGTGACATCCATGGTGATGGTGGTTGGTCTGGCCGCAGGTATTTGCTAGGGTTAGGGTTAGGTAATTGTTTTTTGGACAAGTCCAAGCTCAAGACCTCAAACAGTTTCACCATGATCACCCCGAGTCCACTTTAATACAATATGTAGATGATCTTCTACTCCGCAGTCCTTTGTGGGAACAGTCTCAACTTGACACTGCATCTCTACTTAACCTTCTAGCATCCAGAGGTTACCGGGTATCCCCCGTCAAAGCTCAAATCTCTTCCCCTTCTGTCACTTACCTTGGATTCCTTCTGTCTCAACAAAGAAAGTCCATTACCTTAGAAAACGACTCCTCTCTGACCTGCCCTTTCCCAAAACCAAGACAGATATCCTTTCCTTTCAAGGCCTGGCTGAGTATTTTAAAGCGTGGATCCCTAACTTCTCCCTGTTGGCAAGACCCCTATACGACCTCAGCAAGGGCCCCCCTGAAGAACCACTATCATACTCACCCCGACACTCCTTCATTAAACTGGACCAAGGACTTGTAGAAGCTCCAGATCTCCATCTCCCTGATTTGTCAAAACCCTTCTCATTATACATTCATGAGAGGTCCAGTCAAGCTCTAGGAGTCCTAGGCCAATATTATGGCCCATCCTTTGCCCCAGTAGCTTATCTCTCTAAGCAATTAGACCCCACAGTTCGGGGATGGGCCCCCTGCCTATGGGCATTAGCCGCTGGACAGCTCTTGCAGAAAGAAGCACATAAACTAACATTCGGAGCGCCCCTTACCATTCTGTCCCCACATCACCTAAAAGATCTCTTAACCTACAAAAGTTTAGAGACTCTCCCTCCCTCCAGACTTCTGACCTTACTGTCCTCTTTCCTCCAAAATCCAGACATTTTATTCCTCCCCTGCCAGCCCCTGAATCCGGCCACACTTCTTCCTCTACCCTACTCTCCACATTCTCCCTCACATGATTGCCTGAAAGCCCTTCACAACTTCCTTCCGTGCAACTCCACGATCTCCAAAGGAGCCCTCTCACACTCTGACCTCATCTGGTTTACTGATGGGTCCTCCTGTAAACATGAGGGCACCCACTACTCAGGATACGCAGTAGTCTCCCTCGAAGATGTCATTGAGGCACGAGCCCTACCCCCTGGTACAACCAATCAGCAGGCTGAACTCTTTGCAGCCACCAGAGCTTGCACTCTGGCCCGGGACATGTCTCTCACATTGTACACTGACTCCAAGTACGTATTCCACATTCTCTTCTCCCACGTGGCAGTATGGAAAGAACGAGGCCACCTCACCACAAAAGGGAATTCCATAACTAATTCAGCCTTAATTACTAAACTTCTAGAGGCTTCACAACTCCCAAACCGACTAGGCATAGTCCACTGCAAATCACATCAAAAAGATGACTCCCCCATTGCAAGAGGTAACAACAAAGCCGACAGAGTAGCCCGGTCAGTTGCCCTATCAGAAAACACACCAGACAACAATCCGTCTGCCCTTGTGGTTTTAGCCTTATCACAAGACGCCCTCTGCTCCCAGGACAAAGAGTCTCTCTTCCACCTCTTACATGACCTGTTCCATCCCACCCCCCAATCCTTGATCCATTTTTTACAATCTTTTTTTCCTCTCTCTCCTGAAGACAAAACCCTACTTAACCAAATCATCTGCAAGTGCACCATCTGCCGACGCACTAACCCTAATACCCCCCTCAAAGCCTGACCATTCCCGCTCATCAAGCAAGGGGTAATGTCCCCGCTACAGATTGGCAAATAGACTTCACTAACATGCCCCCTGTACGACGTACCAGATACCTACTCGAGCGCCCGTGGTTGCCTCTATCCTCCTCACCCAGATCTTTCTAAGTTCGGGATGCCCACTTCCCTCCAGTCAGATAATGGCTCTGAGTTCACTGCCCAAATTATCCAGAACCTCTCCAAGTCGCTCTCGCTCCCCTGGCATTTACATTGTCCTTATCGACCACAAGCTTCAGGGAAAGTAGAAAGAGCCAATAGGACTCTAAAAGACATCCTGACAAAACTATCTCTAGAACTACACCTTGACTGGGTTCACTTGCTTCCCTTAGCTCTACTCCGCATTTGAGCCCTCCCAAAGAAACCATCCTTCTTGTCGCCCTTTGAGATCATGTAGGGCCGCCAGTTTCTACCCCCTCGGCTCCCTTCCCACAAAGGACCAATTCCTCCCAATATAGCCCTTCCACTACTCTCTCTCCTCACACTGAATTGTGGAAATATCAGGATTGGCTCCTTCCTGATCCATCCGCCTCCCAAAATCCTCCTGTCTTACAGCCCGGCCAACTAGTGTTTTATAAGCCACCAGAAGATCGGCCGTCTCTCACCCCGAAATAGGAAGGTCCACACCCAGTTATTCTCTGCACCCCCTCGGCCGCCAAGCTCTTACTGCCTGATAACTCTGTCACCCCTTGGATTCATATCTCCAAGTTGAAACCAAATACCCAAGACCCACCTTCTCTGGACACCCAAGACCCATCAGTCACAATCCAGAGTCCTTCGGATACAGCCCAAGACGCTGTCTACTCTACCACGCCTCATCCCTCTGATCCCTTGAAGCTCCACATCTCCCGTGCACCCCCTTTGCCATCCATACCCGAATCATGACATTTTCCTCCTTTACTGCTCTCTCGCTTTTTTCCCTCATTCCTATTGTCTTCCCCACCACCCCACCCTCCTCTGTATGGCGATTCAAAGTCAGGCAGACTTACACACCACATCAAACAAAAGTTACTGCCCTCATTGCCACATCAGACTGCCCTCTGAAAGGCTGCTCTGAGCCTTTGTACCTCCACTTTCCTCCCTCCACCAAAGTATTCATTTACAGCTACCTTTATTGTCCCTACCTCTGGTTCCTCTATGACCAAAGACAAGCCTATTGCAGGCAATGGCAAGACACCTATGGGGGATGTCCCTACTGGTCTTGCGCCATTCACTACATGGGTGACTTCCAGTTCACCCACAGTATTACTCCTCCAACCGTTTCATGAAATATCCCAACGGCTCATTCTCCTTATCAATCCCAGATCCCTGGGACTCTCGATGGGCTGCTGGAGTAATAGCCTCAGTTTACTACTAGGGGTCCTCGACCCCCCACGGTACCCTTCATATCTCTTGAGAGTATGTTCCCTCTCGCTCCCAAATCTCTCAAGTTTCATCACATATCAGACATTCCGAGAATGTCATTATCCAAACTCTAGCTGGCACCTCTTCATCTCTTTATTCCTCCTACTCTTGGTTACAGCTCATTCAAGACACCACCATCTTTCTCAACCACACCCTCAACACCGCCGATTGTTTCTTGTGCGCATCGCTACAGCGCTCACTCTGGCCGCCGTGCCCCTCAATATTTCCAACTACTCTTTCCATGCAGAAGGACAACCCCTCCGTCCCCTGGCAGACATACCCCTATGGGAACCACAATACGCAGATAATCTCACCATCCACCACTGTGTAGGCCCAACTCCACCCCCCTCCAGGGCACTTCACTGCCTCTCTATCTACACCCCTACTTCCGGCTCTAAGACTTTTGCACAACCGGGACACTTCTTTTAGTGTAATGGCAGTCTTTTCAACTCACTGCCTCTCAACTCTGATACACCCTGCATTCTCGTTACCCTAATCCCACAGCCTACACTTTACAGCATGGCAGAATTCCTTGAGCTCCAACCTCCCTTGCACTTGCGCACAAAAAGGGCTGCTTTCCTTCCCATCATGGTCGGTATCTCTTTGATCACCACAGCCATTGGGGCGGGGTTTTCGAAAGGAGCCTTGGGTCACTCTCTATGGGTAGTTAGAGATCTCGACGCCAAACTTGAGGGAGCCATGACATCCACTGCCGATTCCCTAGCCTCTCTCCAAAGACAGGTCACTTCGCTAGCTAAAGTCACCCTTCACAACCGGAGGGCCCTAGATCTGCTTACAGCCGAGAAGGGTGGCACCTACGTCTTCCTCCAGGAAGAGTGCTGCTTTTACATCAACGAATCCGGCATTGTAGAAACTGACATCACCAAACTCACCGACCTTGCCTCCAGTCTCCACTCTGCTTCCAATTCCAACCCATTCTCTTCAATACTAACAAACCCCCTCCTCACCTACCTCTGGCCCATTGCAGGCCCCATAATAATCATTCTTCTCGAGTGTCTCTTCTTAACCTGTATAATAAAGTTCATCAAATCCCAAGTCAGAAAAATCTCTAATCAAGCTTTCAACCAGCTTTTACTCAAGAACTACCAGCTTCTAGCCACAGAAGATCCCTCTCCCTCAGGTGACCTCCTCACCACACGCTGAGATGGACCTCTCTCTCCACTGGAAACTGTTCCTGGAAACATTGGCTGCAGACTCCTGGATCCTGACACCCATATCCTCTTGGCACCATTGGAATCAACAGGTCCTCAACCTATGGTTACAGGGAACATTCATTGATTTCCAAACCTGAAGAAGTCCACATCTACTCGTCCTTACTGCGGGGAGACCTATCAACCCTTTCCTCCCAATCCTCAAGCCCTCACTCCCTTCTCTGCCCCTGTTCAGCAGGAAGCATCCAGAGAGAAAGCAACGTCCGCAACCCCATAGAGGAGAAAGGTGGGAATGAAGGGTCCCCACCAGAAAGATGGCCAACTTCCGGCTTCTCTTCGGGGTCCTCAGTTCCCGCCGTCGCCACCTGAAGCGCAATCACCTCTCGCCCCCCTACCAATCCAGGCATCTAGCCAACAGCCACCAGCCCCGTAGAAGTGACACCTCAATCAATTCATGCCCCTTCCTATATAACCCAGCACCTTACCCTAATATACCGGAACTCTCCAGTGAATTGCTGCTGTGTGTTGCGCCTTTCCTTTCAGTTACTCAGAGAATTAGGGTTATCTTCTGATGTGAGTGCGAGTGTGAGATTCAAACAGTGTTAAGATGTGTCGTAGTTGACATCAATGTTGCACGTGAAGAATTTAGTCCAGGGCTTGGTGCTAGGGTTAGTGTTAGGTGTTCAGTAAGATTTACAGAAATACGGAGTTACATTTAGAGCTCGCATCTGTCCCTGATGTGAGGGCGAGGGCCACCTTGAGCTTCAGGCTTATGGTGCGGCATGACAGACGTTGAAGCTGACGCTGTTGGTTCAGGTAAAGTCCCCAGGGTAGAGTAAGTGTATTGTGTTCTGTAAAGTGTACAGGAAGGATAGGGATATGGAAAGATTTCGGGTTTGTCTCTGATGGGAGGGCAAGTGTGGGATTGAGATTAAGGAATACGATGATGTTCGGGTGATGCCAATGTTTAAGGTTAAGGGGCAGGACCAAGAGTCATGGCTAGGATTAGAATAACTTGTTTGGGCTGTTGTACAAAAAGGACGAGTTAATTCTTAGGGTTAGGGTCTAGCTCTGATGTGAGTGCGAGTGTGAAATGGCATTTCCGTGTTGAGGAGATCCCTGGGAGTCTCTGATGCTGACACTTTGCGTATAGGTCCACGCATCAGTTTTAGGGTTAAAATTTTGTGTTCTCTCTGGTATACGGAGACATTTGCATTATGGATAGTGTTAGCTTCTTTGTCTGATGTGACGGGGAGCTCAAGGTGATGGATCAGGTATATGGTGAGGCATGGTTGACATCAATGGACAAGGTGAGGTGTCAGGAACACGAGTCAGGACTAGGCTTACAGTTACGTTTTTGGAATGCTGTAGGGGCAGGGTATTGGTATGTTTAGACTGATGGTCCTTCTCCAAGGTTAGGGCAACTGTCCAATTCAGTCGCAGGGATCCAGTGAGGCCAGGGTGACCACCATGGTGATACTGAAGGGTCTGGCTACAGGTATGTGCTAGGGTTATGGGTAGGTAATTGTGAAAGTGTATGCGGTGGATGGGGTTATGTTTAGATTTAGTTTCCTACTCAGACGTGTGGGCTAAGGCCAGTTTGGACTTCATCATTAAGTTATTGAATCAGGGACATAAAAGCTGACCGTGAACATTTAGGTTAAGAAACCTGGGCTAGGTTAAGGGTTTAGTGAAAGGAAATGTCTATGCACAAAATACGGTTATAGACATAATTAGGGTGCAGTTCTGATGTGAGGGTGAGTGTGAGATCGAGTCAGAGGATTAAGGGAGTCATAGTTGATAGCAATGGTGAAGGGGAAGAATGTGGTTTAAGGGTAATATCTATGGTCAGGGTTATGTGTTCGATAAGGTTACGGGTGAGATAGGGTTGCAGTTAGAATTCGGATCCCCCTCTGATGTGAGGGTGGGTGCAAGAATAAGTTTAAGGGTTAAGGTGAAGTGAGGGTGAAATCAATGATAAAGGTGAAGTGTCAGATCCTGGCACCAGGGATTGGGTTAGCATTAGTTGTAAGGTAAAGAGTATGCGGAACATTGACTGACAGTTAGAGTTCTGATCTGACTCTGACATGAGGGCAGTGGCCAGAACGAGCTTCAGGATTATGGGGAGGAATGACAGAAGTCGATGATGATGGTTGCGATTCAGTGAAAGGGGCCTGGGATAGGGTTAGGGTTATCTGTAAGAGAAAATCTATGCAGAGGAGACAGTTACCAAGAGAATTAGAGTTCTCTTCTGATGTGAGTGCGAGTGTGAGATTCAAGATCATTGTTAAGATGTGTCATAGTTGACATCAATGTTACAGGTGAAAAATCTAATGGAAGGCTTGGCGCTAGGGTTAGGGTTAGGTGTTCAGTAAGATTTACAGGAATATGGAGTTACATTTAGAGTTTGCATCTGACCCTGACGTGAGGGCGAGTGCCACCTTGAGCTTCAGGCTTATGGTGCAGCATGACAGATGTGGAACCTTATGGTGTCAGTTCAGGTAAAGTGCCCAGGGATAGAGTAAGAGTATTGTTGTCTGTAAGTTGTACAGTAAGGATAGGTTTATGGAAAGATTTCGCTTTTGTCTCTGATGGGAGGGTTAGTGCGGGAGTGAGGTTAAGTATTATGTTGAAGCACGGGTGATGCCAATGGTTGCGGTGAAGGGGCATGTCCAAGGGTCATGGCTAAAGTTAGAATTACTGGTTTGGGCTGCTGTACAGAAAGGAAGAGTTAATTATTAGGTGAGGGGCCAAGCTCTGATGTGAGTGCGAGTGTGAAATTGCCTTTCTGTTTTTAAGAGATCCGTGGGTGTCTCTGATGCAGACGCTTTGCGTGTAGGTCCAGGAATCAGTTTTAGGGTCAAAATTTTGTGTTCTCTCTGGTATACAGAGACATTCGCATCTGAATAGAGTTAGCATCTGCATGTGCTTTGACAGGGTGCGCAAGATGGTGGATCAGGTTTATGGTGAGGCATGGTTTATGTCAATGTTCAAGGTGAGGTTTCAAGACCATGAGCCAAGGCTAGGGTCAGGGTTAGGTTATTGGAAAGCTGTAGGGGCAGACTATTGGTACGTTTAGACTGAGGGTCCTTCTCCAAGGTTAGGGCAACTGTGCAATTCAGTCATAGGATTATAGTGAGGCAAGGGTGACATCCATGGTGATGATGGAGGGTCAGGCCATAGGTATGTGCTAGGGTTAGGGTAAGGTAAATGTTAAAGTGTATGTGGTGGATGGGGTTATGTTTAGATATAGGAACCTACTCTGACGAGTGGGTGAAGGCCAGATTGGACTTCATCATTAAGGTATGGCATCGGTGACATCAATGCTGATGGTGAGCATTAAGTTTAAGGAGCCTGGGCTTGGGTTAGAGTTTTCTGTAAGGAAAGGTCTTTGCAGATCTATGCAGATAATATGGTTATGGACAGAGTTAGGGTGCAATTCTGAATTGAGGGCGAGTGTGAGATCGAGTCACACCATTAAGGGAGTCATAGTGGTTAGCAACAGTGAGGTGAATAATCTGATTCATGGGTTACATCTAGGATTAGGGTTATGTGTTCTATAAGGAGTACGGTAGAGATAGGGTTGCAGTTAGAATTCGGATCCGCCTCCGATGTTAGAGTCAGTGCACGAATAATTTTAAAGTTTAAGTTCCAGTGAGGGTGACATCAATGATGAAGATGAATTGTCAGATCCTGGCACCAGGGATAGGGTTAGAATTAGCTGTAAGGTAAGGAGTATGTGGAAGATTCAGTGACAGAGATCTGAACTGACTCTGACATGCGTGTAGTTGCCAGAATGAGCTTCAGGATTATGGGGAGGATTGACAGACGTCGATGCTGATGGTGGCTGTTCAGTGAACAGGACTGTGATAGGGTTAGTGTTATCTGTAACAGAAAATCTATGCAGAAGAGACGGTTACCGAGAGAATTATGGTTCTCCTCTGATGTGAGTGTGAGAGCAAGACTGAAGCTCAGTGTTATGATGTGTCGTAGTTGACATCAATGTCGCAGGTGAAGAATCTAGTGTAGGGCTTGGAGCTAGGGTTAGGGTTAGTTGTTCAGTAAGTTTTACAGGAATACGCAGTTCAATTTAGAGTTCGCATCTGACCATGACCTGAGAGCGAGGGGCACCTTGAGGTTCAGGCTTATGGTGCGTCATGACAGACGATGAAGCTTATGGTGTCGGTTCAGTTAAATTTCCCAGGTTTAGAGTAAGTGTACTGTGTTCTGTAAGGTGTACAGGAAGGATAGGGTTATGGAAAGATTTCAGGTTTATCTCTGATCGGTGAGCAAGTGCGAGATTGAGTTTAAGGATTAAGATGAAGCACAGGTGATGCGAATGGTTACGGTGAAGGGGCAGATCGAAGAGTCATGGGTAGGGTTAGAATTAATGGTTTGGGCAGTTGTACAGAAAGGATGTGTGAATCACTATGGTTAGGGTCTAGCTATGATGTGAGTCCGAGTGTGAAATTGCGTTTCCGTTTTGAGTGTTCCCTGGGTATCTCTGATGCTGACTCTGCGTATAGGTCCAGGCATCAGTTTTAGGGTTAAAATTTTGTGTTCTCTCTGGTATACAGAGACATTCGCATTATGTATAGCGTTAGCTTCTGGGTCTGATGTGACGGGGAGTGAAAGATGGTGGATCAGGTTTACGGTGCGGCATGGTTGCTGTGAATGGTCATGGTGAGGTGTCAGGACCATGAGTCAGGGCAAGGGCTGGGTTAGGTTTTTGGAAAGCCGTAGTGGCAGTGTATTGGTACGTTTAGACTGAGGGTCCTTCTTCAAAGGTAGGGCAATTTCCCAATTCAGTCACAGGATTACAGTGAGGCAAGAGTGACATCCAGGGTGTTGGTGGAGGGTCAGGCCACAGGTATGTGCTAGGGCAAGGGTTAGGTTCTTGTTAAACTGTATGCAGTGGATGGGGTAATGTTTAGATTTAGGAACCTACTCTGACCTATGGGCGAAGGCCAGTTTGGACTTCATCATAAAGTATGGCATCGGTGACATCAATGCTGATTGTGAGCATTCAGGTTTAGTAACCTGGGCTAGGGTTAGGGTTTTCTGTAAGGAAAGGTCTAAGCAGAAAATATGGTAATGGACAGATTTAGAGTGCATTTCTGATGTGAGGGCGAGTGAGAAATCGAGTCAGAGGATTATGGAAGTCATAGATGATTGCAACGGTGAAGGTGAAGAATCTGGTTCAAGGGTCAGATCTAGGGTTAGGTTTATGTGTTCGATAAGGAGTACGGGTGTGATAGGGTTGCAGTTTTGAATTCGGATCCGCCTCTGATGTGAGGGTGATTGCAAGAATAAGTTTAAGGTTTAAGGTGAAGTGAGGGTGACATCAATGATGAAGGTGAAGTGTCAGATCCTGGCACCAGGTATAGGGTTAGCATTAGTTGTAAGGCAAGGTGTATGCGGAAGATTGAGTGACAGTTAGAGTTCTTATCCGACTCTGACATGTGGGTAGTGTCCAGAATGAGCTTCAGATTTATGGGGAAGAATGAGAGACGTCGATGATTATGGTGGCGGTTCAGTGAAAGGGGCCTGAGATAGGGTTAGCGTTTACTGTAAGAGAAAATCCATGCGGAAGAGACGGTTCCCTAGAGAATTAGGGTTATCTTCTGATGTGACTGCGAGTGTGAGTTTTAAGCTCAGTGTTGAGATGTGTCGTAGTTGACATCAATATTGCAGGTGAAGAACCTAGTCCAGGGCTTGGCACTAGGGTTAGGGTTAGGTTTTCAGTAGGATTTACAGGAATATGGAGTTACATGTAGAGTTCGCATCTGACCCTGACATGAGGGTGAGGGCCACCTTCAGCTTCAGGATTATGGTGCGGCATTACAGACTTTGACACTGACAGTGTCGGTTCAAGTAATGTGCCCAGGGGTAGAGTAAGTTTATCGTGTTCTGTAAGGTGTACTGGAAGAATAGGATAATGGAAAGATTTCGAGTTGGTCTCTGATGGGAGGGCAAGTGCAGGAATGAGAGTAAGGATTACGATAAAGCTCTGGTGATGCCAATATTTACGGTGAAGGGGCAAGTCCACGAGTTATGGTTAGGGTTAGAATTACTGGATTGGGCTGTTGTACAGAAAGGATAAGTTAATTATTAGGGTAAAGATCTACCTCTGAAGTGAGTGAGAGTGTGAAATTGGGATTCCGTGTTGAGTAGATCCCTGGGTGTCTCTGACGCTGACGCTTTGCATATAGGTCCAGGCATCAGTTTTTGGGTGAAAATTTTGTGTTCTCTCTGGTATACATAGACATAGGCCTTATGGATAGAGTTAGCTGCTAGGTCTGATATGATGGGGACCCCAAGATGTTGGATCAGGTTTATGGTGACACATGGTCGATATCAGTGGTCAAGGTGAGGTCTCAGGAACACGCCCCAAGGCTAGGGTTAGGGTTATGTATTTGGAAAGCTGTAGGGGAAGGGTATTGGTACGTTCAGACTGAGGGTCCTTCTCCAAGGTTAGGGCAACTGTCCAATTCTGTCGCAGGATTACAGTGAGGCAATAGTGACATCCAAGATGATGGTGGAGTGTCACGTCACAGGTACGTGCTAGAGTTAGCGTTAGGTAATTGTTAAAGTCTAAGCGGTGGATGGGTTTATGTTTAGCTTTAGGATCCTACTCTGATATGTGGGCGAAGGCCAGTTTCGACTTCATTATTAAGGTATGGCATTGGTGAAATCAATGCTGACGGTGAGCATTCAGGTTTAGGAACCTGGGCTATGGTTAGAGTATTCTGTAAAGAAAGGTCTATGTAGAAAATATGCTAATGGACAGAATTAGGGTGCAATTCTGATGTGAGGGCGAGTGTGATATCGAGACAGAGGATTAAGGGAGTCATAGTATATAGCAACAGTGAAGGTGAAGAATGTGGTTCAAGTGTCAGATCTAGGATTAGGGTTACATGTTCGATAAAGATTATGGGTGAGATAGGGTTGCAGTTAGAATTTGGAGCTGCCTCTAATGAGAGGGTGAGTGCAATAATAAGTTTAAGGTTTAAGGTGAAGTGAGAGTGACATCAATGATGAAGGTTAAGTGTCAGATCCTGGCACCAGGGATTGGATTACCATTAGGTGCAAGGTAAGGAGTATGTGGAATCTTGAGTTACAGTTAGAGTTCTGATCCGACTCTGACATGAGGGCAGTGGCCAGAACGAGCTTCAGGATTATGGGGAGGAATGACAGACGTCGATGCTGATGGGGGCAGTTCAATGAAAGTTGCCTATGATTGGGTTTGGGTTATCTGTAAGAGAAAATCTATGTGGAAGAGATGGTTACTGAGATAATTAGGGTTCTCTTCTTATGTGAGTGCTAGTGTGAGATTCAAGCTCCGAGTTAAGATGTGTCTTAGTTGTCATCAATGCTTCAGGTGAAGAATCTAGTCCAGGGCTTGGCGCTATTGTTAGGGTTTGGTGTTAGGTAAGATTTACAGGAATATGAAGTTACATTTAGAGTTCGAATCTGACCATGACCTGAGAGCGAGGGCCACCTTGGTCTTCAGGCTTATGGTGCCGCATGACAGGCGTTGAAGATGATGGTGGCGGTTCAGGTAAATTGCCCAGGGCTAGAGTAAGTGTATTGTGTTCTGTAAGGAGTACAAGAATGATAGGGTTATGAAAAGGTTCCGGTTTTGTCTCTAAGGGTGGCTAAGTGCAGGATTGAGGTTAGGGTTACGATGTAACACGGGTGGTGCCAATGGTTACTGTGAAGGGGCAGGTCCAAGAGTCATGGATAGGTTTAGAATTACTGGTTTGGGCTGTTGCACAGAAAGGATGAGTTAATTATTATTGTTAGGGTCTAGCTCTGATGTGAGTGCGAGTGTGAAATTGCGTTTCCGTGTTGAGGAGATCCCTGGGTGTCTCTGATGCTGATGCTTTGCGTATAGGTCCTGGCATCAGTTTTAGGGTTAAAATTTTGTGTTCTCTCTGGTATACAGAGACATTCGCATTATGGATAGAGTTAGCTTCTGGGTGTCATGTGATGGCAGCCCAAGTTTGTGGATCAGTTTTATGGTGAGGCATGGTTGACGTCAATAGTCAAAGTGAGGTGTCAGAACCATGAGCCAGGGCTAGGGTTAGTTTAGGTTTTTGGAAAGCTGTAGGGGCAGGTTATTCTTACATTTAGTCTGAGGGTTCTTCTCCAAGTTTAGGGCAACTGTCCAATTCAGTCACAGGATTACTGTGAGGCAACGGTGACATCCATGGTGATGGTCAAGGGTCAGGCCAGAGGTATGTGCTAAGGCTAGGGTTAGGTAATTGTTAAAGTGTATGCGGTGGATGCGGTTATGTTTAGATTTCGGATCCTATTCTGACGTGTGGGCAACCGCCAGTTTGGACTTCATCATTAAGTTATAGCATCGGTGACATCAATGCTGACAGTGAGCATTCAGGTTAAGGAACCTGAGCTAGGGTTAAGGTTTTCTGTAAGGAAAGGTCTATGCAGGTCTATGCAGAAAATATGTCTATGGACAGAATTCGGTGCAATTCTGATGTGAGGGCGAGTGTGAGATCGAGTCAGAGGATTAAGGGAGTCATAGTTGATAGCAACGGTGAAGGTGAAGAATCTGGTACATGTGTAAGATGTAGGGTTAGGGTTATGTGTTCGATAAGGGGTTCGGGTGAGATAGGGTTGCAGTTATAATTCGGATCGGCCTCTAATGTGAGGGTGAGGGCAAAAATAAGTTTAAGGTTTAAGGTGAAGTGAGGGTGACATCAATGATGAAGGTGATGTGTCAGATCCCAGCACCAGGGATAGGGTTACCATTAGCTGTAAGGTAAGGAGTATGCGGAAGATTGAGTGACATATAGAGTTTTGATCCGACTCTGTCATGAGGGCAGTAGCCAGAACGAGCTTCAGGATTATGGGGAGGAATGACAGACGTCGATGCTTATGGTGACAGTTCAGTGAAAGGGGCCTCGGATAGGGGTAAGGGTTATCTGTAAGGGAAAATATATGCAGAAGAGAAGGTTACCGAGAGAATTAGGGTTCTCTTCTGATGTGAGAGCGAGTGTGAGTTTCAAGCTCTGACTTAAAATGTGTCATGGCAGACATCAATGTTGCAGGTGAAGAATCTAGTCCAGGGCTTGGCTCTAGGGTTCAGGATAGGTGTTCAGTAAGATATACAGTAATATGGAGTTACATGTAGAGTTTGCATCTGACCCTGACGTGAGGGCGAGGGCTACCTTGAACTTATGGGTTATGGTGCGGCATGACTGACGTTGAAGCTGATGGTATCAGTTCAGGTAAAGTTCCCAGGGTTAGAGTAAGTGTGTTGTGTTCTGTAAGGTGTACAGGATGGATAGGGTTATTGAAAGATTTTTGGGTTTGTCTCTAATGGGAGGGCAAGTGCGGTATTGAGTTTCAGGATTACGATGAAGCGTGGGTGATGCCAATGGTTACGGTGAAGGGGCAGGTCCAATAGTCATGGCTGGGTTAAAATTACTGGTTTGGGCTGTTGTACATAAAGTATAAGTTAATTATTAGGGTTAGGTCTAGTCTTATGTGAGTGCGAGTGTGAAATTACGTTTCCGTGTTGAGGAGGTCCCTGGGTGTCTCTGGTGCTGACACTTTGCGTATAGGTCCAGGCATCAGTTTTAGGGTTAAAATTTTGTGTTCTCTCATGTATACAGAGACATTCGCTTTAAGGATGGAGTTACCTTCTGGGTCTGATGTGATGGGGAGCACAAGATGGTGGATCAGGTTTATGGTGAGGCATGGTTGACGTTGATGTTCAAGGCGAGGTGTCAGGACCCACAAGCCAGGGCTAGGGTTAGGGTTAGGTATTTGCAAAGTTGTAGAGGAAGGTTATGGGTACGTTTAGACTGAGGGCTCCTCTTCAAGGTTAGGGCAACTGTACAATTCAGTCACAGGATTACCTTGAGGGAAGGGTAATATCCATGGTGATGGTCGTGGGTCAGGCCACAGGTATGTGGTAGGGTTAGGGTTATGTAATTGTTATAGTGTATGCGGTGGATGTTGTTATGTTTAGATTAAGGATACTACACTGACGTGTGGGCGAAGGCCAGTTTGGACTTAAGCATTAATGTATGGCATCGGTGACATAAACGCTGATGGTGAGGATTCAGGTTAAGGAACCTGTGCTAGGGTTAGGTTTTTTTTGTATGGAATGTTCTATGAAGAAAATATGGTTTTGGATGGAAATAGGGTGCTATTCTAATGTGAGTGCGAGTGTGAGATCGTGTCAGAGGATTACGGGAGTCATAGTTTCTAGCAATGGTGAAGGTGAAGAATCTGGTTCAAGGGTCAGATCTAGGGTTAGGGTTATGTGTTCGATAAGGAGTACTGGTGAGATACAGTTGCACTTAGAATTCTGATCCGCCTCTGATGTGAGGGTGAGTGTAAGAATAAGTATAAGATTTAAGGTGAAGTGAGGGTGACATCAATGATGAAGGTGAAGTGTCAGATCCTGGCACCAGGGATAGGGTTGGCATTAGTTGTAATGTAAGGAGTATGCAGAAGATTTAGCGACAGTCAGAGTTCTGAAACGACACTGACATGAGTGCAGTGGCCAGAATGAGCTTCAGGATTATGGGGAGGAATGACAGACGTCGATGCTGATGGTGGTGTTTCAGTGAAAGGGGACTGGGATAGGGTTACGGTTATCTGTAAGAGAAAATCTATGTGGAAGAGACAGTTACCGAGAGAATTAGGGTTCTCTTCTGATGTGAGTGCGAGTGCGAGTCTCAAGCTCAGTGTTACGATGTGTTGTAGTTGACATCAATGTTGCACGTGAAGAAGCTAGTCCTGGGCATGGCACTAGGGTTAGGGTTAGTTGTTCAGTAAGATTTACAGGAATATGGAGTTACATTAAGAGTTTGCATCTGACCCTGACATGAAGGCGAGTGCCACATTGAGCTTCAGGCTAATGGTGCGGCATAACAGACGTAAAGCTGATGGTGTCGGTTCACGTAAAGTGCCCAGGGCTAGAGTAAGTGTATTGTGTCTGTAGGGTGTACAGGAAGGATAGTGTTATGGAAAGATTTCGGGTTTGTCTCTGATGGGAGGGCAAGTGCGGGATTGAGGTTAAGGATTACGATGAAGCGCGGGTGATGCCAATGGTTACAGTGAAGGGGCTGGTCCAAGAGTCATGGCTAGGGTAGAATTACAGGATTGGGCTGTTGTGCAGAAATGATGAGTTAATTATTAGGGTTAGGGCCTAGCTCTGATGTGAGTGCAAGTGTGAAATTGCGTTTCCATTTTGAGGAGATCCTTGGGTGTCTCTGATGCTGATGCTTTGCATATATGTCCATTCATCAGTTTTAGTGATAAATATTGTGTTCTCTCTGGTACACAGACACATTCGCATTTTGGATAGAGTAAGCTTCCGGTCTGATGTGACGGGGTGCACAAGATGGTGGATCACGTTTATGGTGAGCCATTCTTGACGATAATGGTCATGCTGAGGTGTCAAGACAACGAGCCCCGGCAAGGGTTAGGGTTAGGATTTTTGAGAGCTGTAGGGGCAGGGTATTGGTATCCTGCTCCAAGGTTAGAGCAACTGTACAATTCAGTCGCAGGATTACAGTGAAGCAAGGTTGACATCCATGGTGATGGTGGAGGTTCAGGCCACAGGTATGTGCTATGGCTAGGGTTAGATTATTCTTAAAGTGTATGCGGTGGATGGGGATATGTTTAGATTTAGATTCCTACTCTGACGTGTGGGTGATGGCCAGTTTGGACTTCATCATTAAGTCATGGCATCGGTGACATCAATGCTGACGGTAAGCATTCAGGTTAAGGAACCTGTGCTAGGGCTTGGGTTTTCTGTAAGGAAAGGTCTATGCAGAAAATATGGATATGGACAGAATTATGGTGCATTTCTGATGTGAGATCGAGTCAGAGTCTTAAGGGAGTCATAAGTTGATAGCAACGGTGAAGGTGAAGAATCTGGTTCAGGGGTCTGATCTAGAGTTATGTTTATGTGTTCAATAAGCAGTATGGGTGAGATAGGGTTGCAGATAGAATTCGGATCCCCCTCTGATGTGAGGGTGAGTGCAAGAATAAGTTTAAGGTTTAAGGTGAAGTGAAGGTGAAATCAATGATGGTGAAGGCTCAGATCCTGTCACCAGGGATAGGGTTAGCATTAGTTGTAATGTAAGGAGTTTGCGGAAGACTGAGTTACAGTAAGAGTTCTGATCTGAATCTGACATGAGCGCATTGGCCAGAACGAGCTTCAGGGTTATGAGGAGGAATGACATACATCGATGCTGATGGTAGCGGTTCAGAGAAAGGGGCCTGAGTCAGGGTTAGGGTTATCTGTAAGAGAAAATCTATGCGGAAGAGACAGTTGCCGAGAGAATTAGGGTTCTCTTCAGATGTGAGTGCAAGTGTGAGATTCAAGCTCCGAGTGAATATGTGTCGTAGTTGACATCATTGTTGCAGATGAAGAATCTACTCCAAAGTTGGCGCAAGGGTGAGGGTTAGGTGTTCAGTAAGAATTACAGGAATATGGAGTTACATTTAGAGTTCGCATCTGACCCTGTCGTGAGGTCGAGGGCCACCTCGAGCTTCCGGCTTATGGTGTGGCATGACAGACATTGAAGCTGATGGTGTCGGTTCAGGTAAAGTTCCAAGGGCTACAGTAAGTTTATTGTGTTCTGTAAGGTGTACAGGAAGGATAGGGTTATGGAAAAATTTCAGGTTTGTCTCTGATGGGAGGGCAAGTGCAGAATTGAGGTTAAGTATTACAATGAAGTGCAGCTCATGCCAATGGTTACAGTGAAGACGCATGTCCAAGAGTCATGCCTAGGGTTAGAATTACTGGTTTGAGATGTTATACAGAAAATATAAGTTAATTTTTAGGGTTAGGGTCTAGCTCTGATGTGAGTGTGAGTGTGAAATTGCGTTTCCATGTTGATTAGATCCCTGGGTGTCTGTGATGCTGACACTCTGCATATAGGTCCAGGCATCAGTTTCATGGTTAATATTTTGTGTTCTCTCTGGTAGACAGAAACATTCGCTTTATGGATAGAGTTAGCTCCTGGTTCTGATGTGACGGGGAGCACAAGATGGTGGATCACGTTTATGGTGAGGCATGGTTAAAGTCAATGGTCAAGGTGAGGTGTCAGGGCCATGAGCCAGGGCTAGGTTTAGGGTTAGGTATTTGGAAAGCTGTACGAGCAGGGTATTGGTGCGTTTAGACTAAGGGTCCTTCTCCAAGGTTAGGGCAACTGTCCAATTCAGTCGCAGGATTACAGTGAGGCAAGGGTGACATCCATGGTGATGATGGAGGGTCAGGCCACAGATATGTGCTATGGTTAGGGTTAAGTAATTGTTATACTGTATGCCGTGGATGGGGTTATGTTTAGATATAGGATCCTACTCTGACGTGTGGGTGAAGGGCAGTTTGGACTTCATCATTAAGGTATGGCATCAGTGACATCAATGCTGATGGTGAGCATTCAGGTTAAGGAAACTCGGCTAGGGTTAGAGTTTTCTGTAAGGAAAAGTCCATGCAGATCTATGCAGATAATCTGGTTATGGACAGAGTTAGAGTGCAATTCTGATTTGAGGGCGAGTGTGAGATTGAGTCAGACCATTAAGGGAGTCATAGTGGTTAGCCACGGTGATAGTGAATAATCTGATTCAAGGGACAAATCTAGGGTTAGGGTTATGTGTTCGATAAGGAGTACAGGTGAGATACTGTTGCAGTTGGTATTTGGATCCGCCTCTGATGTTAGAGTCAGTGCACAAATAATTTAAAGTTTTAAGTTCCAGTGAGGTTGACATCAATGATGAAGGTGAATTGTCAGATCGTGGCAGCAGGAATAGGGTTAGAATTATTTGTAAGGTAAGGAGTATGTGGAATATTGAGTGACAGTTAGAGATCTGTACTGTCTTTGACATGAGTGCAGTTGCCAAAATGAGCTTCAGGATTATGGGGAGGAATAACAGATGTCGATGCTGATGGTGGCGGTTCACTGAATGGGCCTGTGATAGGGTTAGGGTTATCCGTAAGAGAAAATCTATGGAGAAGAGATGGTTACTGAGAGAATTATGGTTCTCCTCTGATGTGAGTGCGAGTGCGAGACTCAAGCTCAGTGTTATGATGTGTCGTAGTTGACATCAATGTTGCAGGTGAAGAATCTAGTGTAGGGCTTGGGGATAGGTTTAGGGTTAGTTGTTCAGTAAGTTTTACAGGAATATGGAGTTACATTTAGAGTTCGCATCTAACCCTGACGTGAGGGCGAGGGCCACCATGAGCTTCATGCTTATGGTGCGGTATGGCAGATGTTGAAGCTGATGGTGTCTGTTCAGGTAAAGTGCCCAGGGCCAGAGAAAGTGTATTGTGTTCTGGAAGCTGTAGAGGAAGGATAGGGATATGGAAAGATTTTGGTTTTATCTCTGATCAGAGGGCAAGTGTGGAACTCAGTTGAAGGATTACGATGAAGCGCGGGTGATGCCAATGGTTACAGTGAAGGGGCAGGTCCAAGAGTCATGGGTACAGTTAGAATTACTGGTTTGGGCTGTTCTACAGAAAGGATGAGTTAATTATTAGGGTTGGGGTCTAGCTGTGATGTGATGGTGGATCAGGTTTATGGTGAGGCACGGTTTACATCAATGGCCAAAGTGAGGTGTCAGGACCACGAGCAAGGGCTAGGGTAGGGTTAGGTTTTTGGAAAGCTGTACGTGCAGGGTATTGGTACATTTAGACTGAGGGTCCTTATCCAAGGTTAGGGCAACTGTCCAATTCAGATCCAGGATTACAGTGAGGCAAGGGTGACATCCATGGTGATGGTGGAGGATCAGGCCACAGGTATGTGCTAGGGTAAGGGTTAGGTAATTGTTAAAGTGTATGCGGTGGATGGGGTTACGATTAGATTTAGGATCGTACTCTGACGTGTGGGCGAAGGCCAGTTTGGAATTCATCACTAAGGTATGGCATCAGTGATATCAATGCTGACGGTGAGCATTCAGTCTAAGTAACCTCGGCTAGGGTTAGGGTTTTCTGTAATGAAAAGTCTATGCAGAAAATATGGTTATGGAGAGAATTAGCATGCAATTCTGATGTGAGGGCGAGTGTGAGATCGAGTCAGAGGAATAAGGGAGTCATAGCTGATAGCAACGGTGAAAGTGAAGAATCTGGTTCAAGGGTCAGATCTAGGGTTGTGTTATGTGTTTGAGAAGGAGTACGGGTGAGATACGGTTGCAGTTACAATTCGGATCCGCCTCTGATGTGAGGGTGAGTGCAAGAGAAAGTTTAAGTTTTAAGGTGAAGTGAGGGTGACATCAATGATGAATGTGATGTGTCAGATTCTGGCGCCAGGAATAGGGTTAGCATTAGTTGTAAGGTAAGGAGTATGCGGAAGATTGAGTGACAGTTAGAGTTCTGATCCAACTCTGACATGAGGGCAGTGGCCAGAACAAGCTTCAGGTTTATGGGGAGGAATGACACACGTCGATGCTGATGGTGTCGGTTCAGTGAAAGTGGCCTGGGAAAGGGTTATGGTTATCTGTAAGTGAAAATCTATGTGGAAGAGATGGTTTCTGAGAGAATTAGGGTTCTCTACTGATGTGAATGTGAGTGTGAGATTCAAGCTCTGAGTTAAGATGTGTCGTAGTTGACATCAATGTTGCAGGTGAAGAATCTAGTCGAGGGCATTGCGTTAGGGTTAGAGTTAGGTGTTCAGTAAGATTTACAGAAATATGGAGTAACATTTAGGGTTCGCATCTGACCCTGACCTTAGGGCTAGGGCCACCTTGAGTTTCAGGCTTACGGTGCGGCATGACAGACGTTGAAGCTGATGGTGTCGGTTCAGGTAAAGGGCCCAGGGCTATAGTAAATTTATTGTGTTCTGTAAGGAGTAGAGGGAGGATAGGGTTTTGGAAAGATTTCGGGTTTGTCTCTGATGGAAGGGCAAGTGCGGTATTGAGGTTAAGGATTACGTTGAAGCACGGGTGATGCCAATGGTTACGGTGAAGGGGCAGGTCCAAGAGTCATGGCTAGGGATAGTATTAAGGGTTTCGGCTCTTGTGCAGGCAGCATGAGTTAATTATTAGGGGTAGGGTCTAGCTCTGATGTGAGTGCTAGTGTGAAATTGCCTTTCTGTGTTTAGGAGATCCCTGGGTGTCTCTTATGCTGACTCTTTTCGTATAGGTCCAGACATCTGATTTAGAGTTAAAATTTTGTGTTCTCTCTGGTATACAGAGACATTCGCATTAAGGATAGAGTTAGTTTCTGTGTCTGATGTGACCAGGAGCACAAGACGGTGGACCAGGTTTATGGTAAGGAATCGTTGACATCAATGGTCAAGGTGAGGTGTCCGGACCACGAGCCAGGGCTAGGGTTAGGGTTAGGTTTTTGGAATCCCGTAGGGGCAGTGAATTGGTACGTTTAAGTGTGGGTCCTTCTCAACGTTAGGGAAACTGTCCAATTCATTCGCAGCATTACAGTGAGGCAAGGGTGACATCCATGGTGATGGTGGAGGGTCAGGCCTCAAGTATGTGCTCGGGTTAGGGTTAGGTAAATGGTAAATGTTAAAGTGTATGCGGTGCATGGGTTTATGTTTAAATTTAGAATCCTACTGTGATGTTTGGGCGAATGCTACTTTGGACTTAATCATTAAGGTATGGCATCAGTGAAATCAATGCTGACGGTGAGCATCCTGGTTAAGGAACCTGGGCTAGGGTTATTATTTTCTGTAGGAAAGGTCTATGCAGGTCTATGCAGATAATATGGTTATGGACAGAATTAGGCTGCAATTCTGGATTGTGGGCGAGTGTGACATCAAGTCAGAGGATTAAGGGAGTCATAGTTGATAGAAACTGAAGGTGAGGAATCTGGTTGAAGGGTCAGATCTAGGGTTAGGGTTATGTGTCTGATAAGGAGGACGGGTGAGATAGGGTTGCAGTTAGAATTCGGATCCGCCTCTGATGTGAGGGTGAGTGCAAGAATAAGTTTATGATTTAAGGTGAAGTGAGGGTGACATCAATGATGAATGTGAAGTGTCAGATTCTGGCACCAGGGATAGGGTAAGCATTAGTTGTAAGGTCAGGAGTATGAGGAAGATTGAGTGACAGAGTTCTGATCCGACTCTGACATGAGGGAAGTGTCCAGAACGAGCTTCAGGATTATGGGGAAGAATGACCGACGTCGATGCTGATGGTGTCAGTTCAGTTATAGGGGCCTGGGATAGGGATAGGGTTATCTGTAAGAGAAAATCTGTGCGGTAGAGATGGTTACTGAGAGAATTAGGGTTCTCTTCTGATGTGTGTGCGAGTGTGAGACTCAAGCTCCCCGTTAAGATGTGTCGTATTTGACATCAGTGTTACAGGTGAAGAATCTTTTAAGGGCATGGTGGTAGGGATAGGGTTAGGTGTTCAGCAAGATTTACGGTAACATGGAGTTACATTTAGTGTTCGCATCTGCCCCTGACAAGGGAATGAGGGCCACCTTGAGCTTCAGGCTTATGGTGCAGCATGACAGACATTGAAGCTGATGGTGTCGGTTCAGGTAAATTGCCCAGGGCTAGAGTAAGTGTATTGTGATCTGTAAGGTGTACAGGAAGGATAGTGTTATGGAAAGATTTCGGTTTTGTCTCTGATGGGAGGGCAACTGCGGGATTGAGGTTAATTATTACAATGAAGCGGGGGTGATGCCTATGGTTATGGTGAAGAGGCAGGTCCAAGAGACATGGCTATGGTTAGAATTGCTGGTTTGGGCTGTTGTACAGAAAGGATAATTTTATTGTCAGTGTTAGTGTCCAACTGTGAAGTGAGTGCGAGTGTGAAACTGCGTTTCTGTGTTGAGGAGATCCCTGGGTGTCTACGATGCTGACGCTTTGCGTATAGATCCAGGCATCAGTTATAGGGTTAAAACTTTGTGTTCTCTCTGGTATACAGAGACATTTGCATTATGGATAAAGTTAGCTTCTGGGTCTGATGTGACCGGATGAGAAAGATCGTGGACAAGGTTTATGGTGCGGCATTGTTGTCCTCAATGGTCAAAGTGAAGGTATCAGGACCACAAGCAGGGTTAGGGTTAGGGTTAGGTTTTTGGAAACCCTTAGGGGCAGTGTATTGTTACGTTTAGAGTGTGGGCCTTCTCCAAGGTTAGGGAAAGTGTCCAATTCGTTTGCAGGTTTACAGTGAGGCAATGGTGACATCATTGGTTATGGTGGAATTTCAGGCCACCTGTTTGTGCTAGCGTTAGGGTTAGGAAATTGCTAAAGTGTATGTGGTGAATCGGGTTATGTTGAGATTTAGGATCCCACTCTGACGTATGGGCGAAGGACAATTTGCACTTCATCATTAAGGTATGGCAGCGGTGAAATCAATGCTATTGGTGAGCATTCATGTTAAGGATCCTGGGCTAGTGTTAGGGTTTTCTGTAAGTAACAGTCTATGCAGAAAATATGGTTATGGACAGAATTAGGGTGCAATTCTGATGTGAGGGCGAGTGTGAGATTGAGGCAGAGGATTAAGGGACTCATAGTTGACAGCAACGGTGAAGGTGAAAAATCTGGTTCAAGGGTCAGATCTAGGGTTAGGGTTATGTGTTTGATAAGGAGTACGGGTGAGGAAGGGTTGCAGTTAGAATTCGGATCCGCGTCTTATGGGAGGGTCAGTGCAAGAATAAGTTAAAGTTTAAGGTGAAGTGAAGGTGACATCAATGTTGAAGGTGAAGTGTCACATACTGGCACCATGGATAGGGTTAGCATTAGTTGTGAGGTAAGGAGTATGTGGGAGATTGAGTGACAGTTAGAGTCCTGATCCGACACTGACATGAGTGCAGTGGCCAGAACGAGCTTCAGGATTGTGTGGAGGAATGACAGACGTTGATGCTAATGGTGGCGGTTCTGTGAATGGGGTGTGGGATAGGGTTAGGTTTATCTGTAAGAGAAAATCTATGTGGAAGTGACGGTTAAGGAGAGAATTAGGGTTCTCTTCTAATGTGAGTGCAAGTGTGAGATTCAAGCTCAGTGTTATGATGTGTCGTAGTTCACATCAATGTTGCAGGTGAAGAATCTAGTCCAGGGCTTGGCGCTAGGGTTAGGGTTAGGTGTTCAATAAGATTTACAGGAATATGGAGTTACATTTAGAGTACGCAAATGACCCTGACGTGAGGGCAAGGGCCACCTTTAGCTTCAGGCTAATGCTGCAATCATAACAGATGTTGAAGCTGATGGTGTTGTTTCAGGTAAAGTGCCCTGGGCTAGTGTAAGTGTATGGTGTTCTGTAGGGTTTACAGGAAGGTTAAGGTTATGTTAAGATTTTGGGTTTGTCTCTGATGGGAGGGCAAGTGCGGGATTGATGTTAAGGATTACGATGAAGCACGGGTGATGCCAATGGTTACTGTGAAGGGGCAGGTACAAGAGTTATGGCTAGGGTTAGAATTACTGGTTTGGGCTGTTGTACAGCAAGGATGAGTTAATTATTACAGTTAGGGCCTAGCTTTGATGAGAGTGCAAGTGTGAAATTTCATTTCCGTGTTGAGGAGATCCCTGGGTGTCTCTGATGCAGAGGCTTTGCGTATAGCTCCAGGCATCAGTTTTAGGGTTAAAATTTTGTGTTCTCGCTTCTATACAGAGACATTTGCGTTATGGATAGAGTTAGCTTCTGGGTCTGATCTGACGGGGAGGGCAAGATGGTAGATCAGGTTTATGGTGAGGCACGGTTGACGTCAAAGGTCAAGGTGAGGAATCAGGACCACGAGCCAGGTCTAGGGTTAGGTTTAGGTTTTTGGGAAGCTGTAGTGGCAGGGTATTGGTACGTTTAGCGTGAGGGTGTTTTCCAAGGTTAGGGCAACTGTCCAGTTCAGTCACAGGATTACAGTGAGGCAAGGGTGTCATCCATGGTGATGTTGGAACGTCAGGCCACAGGTATGTGCTGGGGCTGGGTTATGTAATTGTTAAAGTGTATGCGGTGGATGGGCTTATGTGTAGATTTAGGATCCTACTCCTACGTGTGTGCGAAGGCCAGTATGGACTTCATCATTAAGTTATGAAATCAGTGACATCAATGCTGACGGTGAGCATTCAGGTTAAGGGAACTAGGCTAGGGTTAGGGTTTTCTCTAAGGAAAGGTCTATGCAGAAAATATGGTTATGGACAGAATTAGGGTGCAATTCTGATGTGAGGGCGAGTGTGAATTCAAGTCAGAGGATTAAGGGAGTCATAGTTGATAGCAACGGTGAATGTGAAGAATCTGGTTCAAGGGTCAGATCAAGGGTTAGGGTTATGTGTTTTATAAGGATCATGGGTGAGTTAGGGTTGCTGTTAGAATTCGTATTGGCATCTGATGTGAGGGCTGTGCAAGAATAAGTTTAAGGTTTAAGGAGATGTGAGGGTGACATCAATGATTTAGATGAAGTGTCAGATCCTGACAGCAAGGATAGGGTTAATATTAGTTGTAAGGTAAGGAATATGCAGAAAATTGAGTGACCGAGTTCTCATCCGACTCTGACATGAGGGCAGTGGCCAGAACGAGCTTCAGGATTATGGGGAGGAATGACAGCCGTCGATGCTGATGGTGGCGGTTCAGTGAAAGGGACCTGGGATAGGGTTAGGGTTATCTGTAAGAGAAAATGTATGCGGAAGAGACGGTTACCAAGAGAATGATGGCTCTCTTCTGATGTGAGTGCGAGTGTGAGATTCAAGCTTCGAGTTAAGGTGTGTCGTACTTGAAATCAATGTTGCAGGTGTAGAACCTAGTCCATGGCTTGGCGCTAGGTTTAGGGTTAGGTGTTCAGTAAGATTTACAAGAATATGCAGTTACATTTAGAGTTCACATCTTTCTCTGATGTGAGGGCGAGGGCCACCTTAAGCCTCAGGCTTATGGTGCGGCATGACAGGCGTTGAATCTGATGATGTCAGTTCAGGTAAAGTCCCCAGGGATAGAGTAAGTGTACTGTGTTCTGTAACGTGTACAGGAAGGATAGGGTTATGGAAAGATTTCGGTTTGTCTCTGATGAGTGGGCAAGTACGGGATTTAGATAAAGGATTACTATGAAGCGCGGGTGCTGCTAATGGTTACAGTGAAGGGGCAAGTCCAGGAGTCATGGCTAGGGTTAGAATTACAGGTTTGGGCTGTTGTACAGAAAGGATAAGATAATTATTTGGGTTACGATGTAGCTCTGATGTGTGTGTGAGTGTGAAATTGCGTTTCCGTTTTGAGGAGATCCTGGATGTCTCTGATGCTGACGTTTTGTGTATAGGTCCAGGCATCATTTTTAGGTTTAAAATTTTGTGTTCTCTCTGGTATACAGAGACATTCGCATTATGTATAGCGTTAGCTTCTGGGTCTGACGTGACGGGGAGCAAAAGATGGTGGATCAGGTTTACGGTGTGGCATGGTTGCTGTGAATGGTCAATGTGAGGTGTCAGGACCATGAGTCAGGGCAAGGGTTAGGGTTAGGTATTTGGAAAGCCATAGTCGCAGGGTATTGGTACACTTAGACTGAGGGTCCTTCTTCAAGGTTAGGGCAATTACCCAATTCAGTCGCAGGATTACAGTGAGGCAAGAGTGACATCCATGGTGTTGGAGAAGTGTTAGGCCACAGGTATGTGCTAGGGTAAGGGATAGGTAGTTATTAAACTGTCTGCAGTGGATGGGGTAATGTTTAGATTTAGGAACCTACTCTGACTTGTGGGTGAAGGCCTGTATCGACTTCATCATTAAGGTATGGCATCGATGACATCAATGCTGATTGTGAGCATTCAGGTTAAGGAACCTGGGCTAGGGTTATGGTTTTCTGTAAGGAAAGGTCTAAGCAGAAAATATGGTTATGGACAGAATTAGGGTGCAATTCTTATGTGAGGGCGAGTGTGAGTTCGAGTCAGATGATAAAGGGAGTCATAGTTGATAGCAACAGTGAAGGTGAAGAATCTGGTTCAAGGGTCAGATCTAGGGTTAGGTTTATGTGTTCGATAAGAAGTACGGGTGAGATAGGGTTGCAGTTAGAATTCGGATCAGCCTCTGATGTGAGGGTGAGTGCAAGAATAAGTTTAAGTTTTAAGCTGCAGTGAGGGTGACATCAATGATGATGGTGAAGTGTCAGATCCTGGCACCAGGGATAGGGTTAGCATTAATTGTAAGGAAAGGAGTATGCAGAAGATTGAGTGACAGTTAGAGTTCTTATCCCAGTCTGACATGAGGTCAGTGGCCAGAATGAGCTTCCGGATTATGGGGAGGAATGACGGTCGTCAATGCTGATGGGGCGGTTCAGTGAAAGGGGCCTGGGATAGGGTTAGGGTTATATCTACGAGAAAATCTATGCGGAAGAGATGGTTACCGAGAGAATTAGGGTTCTCTTCTGATGTGAGTGCAAGTGTGAGATTCAAGCTCAGTGTTAAGAAGTGTCGTGGTGACATCAATGTTGAGTTGAATAATCTAGGCCAGGGCTTGGCGCTAGTGTTAGGGTTAGGTGTTGTGTAAGATTTACGGGAATATGGAGTAATATTTAGAGCTTGGATCTGACCCTAACGTGAAGGTGAGGGCCACCTTGAGCTTCAGTCTTATGGGGCGGCATGACAGACGTTTAAGCTGATGGTGTCGGTTCACAAAAAGTGCCCAGGGCTAGAGTAAGTGTATTGTGTTCTGTAAGGTGTACAGGAAGGACAGTGTTATGGAAAGATTTCGTGTTTGTCTCTGATGGGAGGGCAAGTGCGGGATTGAGGTTAAAGATTACGATGAAGGGCGGGTGGTATCAATGGTTACAGTGAAGGGGCTGGTCTAAGAGTCATGGCTAGGGTTAGAATTACAGGTTTGGGCTGTTGTGTAGAAAGGATGAGTTAATTATTAGGGTTAGGGCCTAGCTCTGATGTGAGTGCAAGTGTGAAATTGCGTTTCCGTTTTGAGGAAATCCTTGGGTGTCTCTGATGCTGAAGCTTTGCGTATATGTCCATTCATCAATTTTAGTGTTAAAATGTTGTGTTCTCTCTGGTATACAGAGACATTCGCATTCTGGATAGAGTTACCTCCTGGGTCTGATGTGACGGGGAGCGCAAGATGGTGGGTCAGGTTTATGGTGTAGTATCGTTGACGTCAATGGTCAAGGTGAGGTGTCAGGAAGACGAGCCAGGTCTAGGGTTAGAGTTAGGTTATGAAATGCTGTAGGGGCACATATTGGTACATTTAGACTGAGCGTCATTCTCCAAGGTTAGGGCAACTGTCCAATTCAGTCGCAGGATTACAGTGAGGCAAGGGTGACATCCATGGTCATGGTGGAGGGTCAGGCCACAGGTATGTGCTAGGGATAGGGTTACGTAATTGTTAAAGTGTATGCGGTGGACGTGATTATGCTTAGATATGGAATCCTAATGTGACGTGTGGGTTAAGGCCAGTTTGGGCTTCATCATTAAGGTATGGCATCTGTGAGAGCAATTCTGATGGTGAACATTCAGGTTAAGGAGCCTGGGCTAGGATTAGAGTTTTCTGTAAGGAAAAGTCTATGTAGGTCTATGCAGAAAATATGGTTATGGAGAGAATTAGGGTGCAATTCTCATGTGAGTGCGAGTGGGAGATCGAGTCAGAGGATTAAGGGAGTCATAGTTGATAGCAACCCTGAAGGTGAAGAATCTGGTTCAAGGTTCATTCTAGGTTTAGGGTTATGAGTTCGATAAGGAATACGGGTGATATAGGGTTGCAGTTAGAATTCGGATCCCCGTCTTATGTGCGGGTGAGTGCAAGAATAAGTTTAAGGTTTAAGGTGTAGTGAGGGTGACATCAATGATGAAGGTGAAGTGTCAGATAGTGGCACCAGGGATAGGGTTAGCATTAGTTGTAAGGTAAGGAGTATGCAGAAGATTGAGTGACAGTTAGAGTTCCGATAAGACTCTGACATGAGGGCAGTGGCCAGAACGAGCTTCAGGATTATGGGGAGTAATGACAGACTTCGATGTTGATGGTGGCGGTTCAGTGAAAGGGGCCTGGGATAGGGTTAGGGTTATCTGTAAGAGAAAATTTATGCAGAAGAGACGGTTACCGAGAGAATTAGGGTTCTCTTCTGTAGTGAGTGCGACTGTGAGATTAAAGCTCAGTGTTAAGATGTGTCGCAGTTCACATCAATGTTGCAGGTGAATAATCTAGTCCAGGGCTTGGCGCTAGGGTTAGGTTTACGTTTGCAGTAAGATTAACAGGAATATGGAGGTACATTTAGAGTTCGCATCTGACCCTGACGTGAGTGCGAGGCCACCTTGAGCTTCACACTTATGGTGTGGCATGACAGACGTTGAAGCTGATTGTGTCGGTTCAGGTAAAGTGCCCAGGGCTAGAATAAGATTATTGTGTTCTGTTAGGTGTACAGGAAGGATAGGGTTATGGAAAGATTTCGGGTTTGTCTCCAATGGGAGGGCAAGTGAGGGATTGAGGTTAAGGATTACGATGAAGCGCAGGTGATGCCTATGGTTACTGTGAAGGGGCATGTCCAAGCATCATGGCTCGGTTTAGAATTACTGGTTTGGGCTGTTGTACAGAAAGGATGAGGTAATTATTAGGGTTAGGCTCTAGCTCTGATGTGAGTGCGAGTGTGAATTTGCTTTTCTGTGGTATGGAGATCCATGGTTGTCTCTGATGCTGACCTTTGCGTATAGGTCCAGGCATCAGTTTTAGGGTTAACATATTGAGTTCTCCCTCATATACAGGGACATTGTCATTATGGATAGAGTTAGCTTCTGGTTCTGATGTGATGGGGAGCGCAAGATGGTGGATCAGGTTTATGTTGAGGCATCGTTGACGTCAATAGTCAAGGTGAGGTGTCAGGACCACGAGCCACAGTGAGGTTTAGGCTTAGGATTTTGGAAAACTGTAGGGGCTGGGTATTGGTATGTTTAGACTGAGGGTCCTTCTCCAAGGTTAGGGCAATTGTCCAACTCAGTCGCAGGATTACAGTGAGGCTAGGGTGACATCCATGGTGATGGCGGAGGGTCAGGCCACAGGGTAGGGCTAGGGTTAGGGTTAGGTAATTGTTAAAGTGTATGCGGTGGATGGGGTTATGTTTAGATTTAGGATCCTACTCTTACATGTGGGCAAAGGCCAGTTTGAACTTCATCATTAAGGTATGGCATCGGTGACAACAATGCTGACGGTGAGCTTTTAGGTTAAGGTACCTTAACTAGGGTTATGGTTTCTGTAAGGATAGGTCTATGAAGAAAATGTGGTTATGGACAGAATTAGGGTGCAAGTCTTATGTGAGGGCGAGTGTGATATCAAGTCAGAAGATTAAGGGAGACAAAGTTGATACCAGCCGTGAAGGTGAAAATTCTGGTTGAAGGGTCAGATCTAGGGTTAAGGTTATATGTTCGATAAGAATAATGAAGGAGATAGTGTTGCAGTTAGAATTCGGATTCGCCGCTTATGAGAGGGTGAGTGCAATAATATGTTTAAGGTTTAAGGGGAAGTGAAGGTGACATCAATGATGAAGGTGATGTGTCAGATCCTGGCACCAGGGATAGTGTTAGCATTAGTTGTAAGTATGGAGTATGTGGAAGATTGAGTGACAGAGTTCTGATCTGACTCTGACATGAGGGCAGTGGCCAGAATGAGCTTCAGGATTATGGGGAGGAATGACAGACTTCGATGCTGATGATGGCGGTACAGTGAAAGTGGCCTGGGATAGGGTTAGTGTTTTCTGTAAGAGAAAATCCATGCAGAAGAGACGGTTACTGAGAGAATTAGGGTTATCTTCTGATGGGAGTGCGAGTGTGAGATTCAACCTTAGTGTTAAGATGTGTCCTAGTTGACATCAATGTTGCAGGTGAAGAATCTAGTCCAAGGCTTGGCACTAGGGTTAGGGTTAGGTGTTCATTAAGATATACATGAATATGCAATTCAATTTAGAGTTCGCATCTTACTCTGTCGTGAGAGCGAGGGCCACCTTGAGCTTCAGGCTTATGGTGCGGCATGACAGACATTGAAGCTGATGGTGTCGGTTCAGTTAAATTTCCCAGGTTAGAGTAAGTTATTGTGTTCTGTAAGGTGTACAGGAAGGATAGGGTTATGGAAAGATTTCACTTTTGTTTCTAATGGGAGAGCAAGTGCGGGATTGAGTTTAAGGATTATGGTGATACGAATGGTTACGGTGAAGGGGCAGATCGATGGGTCATGGCTAGTTTTAGAATTAATGGTTTGGGCTGTTGCACAGAAAGGATGTGTGAATTATTATGGTTAGGGTCTATCTATGATTTGAGTCCGAGTGGGAAATTGCATTTCCGTTTTGAAGTGTTCCCTGGGTATCTCTGATGCTGACTCTTTGCGTATAGGTCCAGGCATCAGTTTTAGGGTTAAAATTTTGTGTTCTCTCTGGTATACAGAGACATTCGCATTATGGATAGAGTTAGCTTCTGGATCTGATGTGACAATGCGTGCAAGATGGTGGATCACGTTTATGGTGAGGCATGGTTGACGTCAATTGTCAAGGTGAGGTGTCAGGTCCACGAGCCATGGATAGGGTTAGGGTTAGGTTTTTGGAAAGCTGTAGGGGCAGGGTATTGGATCGTTTAGACTGAGTGTCCTTCACCAAGGTAAGGGCATCTGTCCCATTCAGTCGAGGATTACAGTGAGGCAAGGGTGACATCCATGGTGATGGTGGAGGTTCAGGCCACAGTTATGTGATTGGGTTAGGGTTAGGTAATTGTTAAAGTGTATGCGGTGAATGGGATTATGTTTAGATTAGGGATCCTACTCTGATGTGTGGGCGAATGCCAGTTCGACTTCATCATTAAGGTATGGCATTGGTCACATCAATGCTGTCGGTGAGCATTCAGGTTAAGGAACCTGCGATAGGGTTAGGGTTTTCTGTAAGGAAAGGTCTATGCAGAAAATATTGCTATGGACAGAATTAGGTTTCAATTCTGATATGAGGGCGAGTGTGAGATTGATTCAGAGGATGAAGGGAGTCATAGATGATAGCAACCGTGAAGGTGAAGAACCTGTTACAAGGGTCAGATCTAGGGTTAGGGTTATGTGTTCGATAAGGAGTACGGGTGAAATAGGTTTGTACTTAGAATTCGGATCCGCCTCTGATTTGAGGGTGAGAGCAAGAATAAGTTTAAGGTTTAAGGTGAAGTGAGGGTGACATCAATGATGAAGGTGAAGTGTCAGATCCTTGCACCCGGAGTAGGGTTAGCATTAGTTGTAAGGTAAGGAGTATGCGGAAGATTGAGTGACTGTTAGAATTCTGATCTGACGCTCACATGAGGGCAGTGGCAAGAACGTGCTTCAGAATTATTGGGAGGAATGACAGATGTCGATGCTGATCGTGGCTGTTCAGGGAAAGGTGCCTGGGATAGGATTAGGATTATCTGTAAGAGAAAGTCTATGCAGAAAAGACGGTTACGCAGAGAATTAGGGTTCTATTCAGATGTGAGTTCGAGTGTGAGATTCAAGCTCCGAGTTTAGATGTGACATAGTTGACATCAGTGTTACAAGTGAAGAATCTACTGCAGGACTTCGAGCTAGGGTTAGGGTTATGTGTTCAGTAAGTTTTAATGGAATATTCAGTGACATTTAGTGTTCGTATTTGACTCTGTCATGAGGGCGATGGCCACCTTGAGCTTCAGGCTTATGGTGCACCAAGCAGTCGTTGAAGCTGATGGTGCCTGTTCAGGTAATGTGCCCAGGGCTAGAGTAAGTGTATTGTGTTCTGTAAGGTGTACAGGTAGTATAGGATTATGGAAAGAATTCGGGTTTGTCTCTGATGGGAAGGTAAGTGTGGGATTGAGGTTAAGTTTTACGATGAAGTGAGGGTGATGCCAATGGTTACGGTGAAGGGGCAGGTAGAAGAGTCATGGGTAGGTTTAGAATTACTTGTTTGGGTTGTTGTACAGAAAGGATGAGGTAATTATTAGGGTTAGGGTCTAGCTCTGATGTGAATGTGAGTGTGAAATTGCGGTTCTGTTTTGAGGAGATCCCTGGGTGTCTCCGATGCTGACACTTTGCTTATAGGTCCAGGCATCAGTTTTACGGTTAAAATTTTGTATTCTCCCTGATATACAGAAACATTCGCATTATGGATAGAGTAAGCTTCTGGGTCTGATGTGACGGGGAGCACAAGATGGTCGATCAGGTAATGGTGAGGAATGGTTGATGTCAATGGTCAAAGTGAGGTGTCAGGACTATGAGCAAGGGCTTGGACTGGGTTAGATTTTTGGAAAGCTGTAGGGGCAGGGTATTGGTACGTTTAGACTAAGGGTCCTTCTCCAAGTTAAGGGCAAATGTCCAACTCAGTTGCAGGATTACAGTAAGGCAAGCGTGACATCCATGGTGATGGTGGAGGGTCAGGCCACAGGTATGTCCTAGGGTAAGGGATATGTAATTGTTAAAGTCTATGCGGAGTATGGGGTTATGTTTGGATTTAGGATCCTTCTCTGACATGTGGGCGATGGCCAGTTTGGACTTCATCATTAAGTTATGGCATCGGTGACATCAATGCTGACTGTGGGCATTCAGGTTAAGGAACCTGGGCTAGGGTTAGAGTTTTCTGTAAGGAAAGGTCTCTGCAGGTCTAGGCAGAAATTAAGGTTATGGACAGAATTAGGGTGCAATTCTGATGTGAGGCCGCGTGTGAAATAGAGTCAGAGGATTATGGGAGTCATAGTTGATAGCAATGGTGAAGGTGAAGAATCTGCTTCACGGCTCAGATCTAGGGTTATGATTGTGTGTTCGATAAGGAGTACGGGTGAGATAAGGTTGCAGTTAAAGGTCGGATCCAGCTCTATTGTGAGGGTGAGTGCAAGAATAAGCTTAATGTTCAAGTTGAAGTGAGGGTGACATCAGTGATGAAGGTGAAGAGTCAGATCCTGGCACCAGGTATAGGGTTAGCATTAGGTGCAAGGTAAGGAGTATGCAGACGATTGAGTGACATTTAGAGTTCTGATCTGACCCTGACATGAGGGCAGTGGCCACATCGAGATTCAGGATTATTGAAAGGAATGACACACATCGATGGTGATGGAGGCGGTTCAGTGAAAGGGGCCCGGGTTAGGCATATGGTTATCTATAAGAGAAAATCTATGTGGAACAGACAGTTACCGAGAGAATTGGGGTTCTCTTCTGATGTGAGTTCGAGTGTGAGATTCAAGCTCAGTGTTAAGATGTGTCTTAGTTGACGTCAATGTTGCAGGTGAAGAATTTAGTCCACGGATGGTGATTGGATTAGGGTTAGGTGTTCAGTAAGATTTACAGGAATATGGAGTTAAATTTAGAGTTCGCATCAAACCCAGACTTGAGGGCGTGTGCCACCTTCAGCTTCAGGCTTATGGTGCGGCATAACAGACGTTGAAGCTGATGGTGTTGGTTCAGGTAAAGTGACAGGGCTTGAGTAAGTGTATTCTGTTCTGAAAGGTGTACAGGACGGATAGTGTTATGCAAAGATTTCGCGTTTGTCTCTGATGGGAGGGCAAGTGCGGGACTGAGGTTAAGGATTACGACGAAGCGCGGGTGATGCCGATGGTTACGGTGAAGGGGCAGGTACAAGAGTCATGGCTAGGGTTAGAATTACAGTTTTGGGCTGTTGTACAGAAAGGATGAGTTAATTATTACTGTTAGGGTCTAGCTCTGCTGTGAGTGCGAGTGTGAAATTGCGTTTCCTTCTTGAGGAGATCCCTGGGTGTTTCTGATGCTGATGCTTTGCGTATAGGTCAGGCATCAGTTTTAAGGTTAAAATTTTGTGTTCTCTCTGGTATACAGAGACTTTCGCATTACGGATAGAGTTAGCTTCTGGGTCTGATGTGACAGGGAGCGCAAATGGTGGATCAGGTTTATGGTGAGACATGGTTGACGTCAATGGTCGAGGTGAGGAGTCATGACCACGAGCCATGCCTAGGGTTACGGTTAGGTTTTTGGGAAGCTGTAGAGGCAGCGATTGGTATATTTAGACTGAGGGTGTTTCTCCAAGGATAGGGCTACTGTCCAATTCAGTCACCGGATTACAGTGAGGCAAAGGTGACATCCATTTTGATGGTGGAAGGTCAGGGCACAGGTATGTGCTAGGGCTAGGTTAGGTAATTCATAATGTGTATGTGGTGGATGGGGTTATGTTTAGATTTAGGATCCTACTCTGACGTGTGGGCAAAAGGCCAGTTTGGACTTCATCATCAAGGTATGGCATCAGGGACATCAATGCCGACGGGGAGCATTCAGGTTAAGGAACATGGGCTAGGGTTAGGGTTTTCTGTATGGAAAGGTGTATGCAGAAAATATGGTTATGGACAGAATTAGGGTGCAATTGTGATGTGAGGGCGAGTGTGAGATCGATGCAGAGGAATAAGTTAGTCATAGTTGATAGCAACGGTGAAGGTGAAGAATCTGCTTCAAGGGTCAGAACTAGGGTTAGTGATATGTGTTCGATAATGAGTACGGGTGAGATAGGGTTGCAGTTAGAAATCGGATCCAGCACTGATGTGACGTTGAGTGCAAGAATAAGCTTACGGTTTACGTTGAAGTGAGGGTGACATCACTGATGAAGGTGACGTGTCAGATCCTGGCACCAGGGATAGGGTTAGCATTAGTTGTAATGTAAGAAGTATGCGGAAGATTGAGTGACAGTTACAGTTCTGATCCAACTCTGACATGAGGGCATTGGCCAGAACGAGCTTCAGCATTATAGGGATGAATGACATACGTTGATGCTGATTGTGGCAGTTCAGTGAAAGGGGCCTGGGATAGGGTTAGGTTTATCTGTTAGAGAAAATCTATGTGGAAGAGATGGTTACTGAGAGCATTAGGGTTCTCTTCTGATGTGAGTGCGAGTGTGAGATTCAAGCTCCGAGTTAAGATGTGTCGTAGTTGACATCAATGTTGCAGGTGAAGAATCTAGTCCAGGGATTGGCGCTAGGGTTAGGGTTAGGTGTTCAGTAAGATTTAGAGGAAAATGGAGTTACATTTAGAGTTCACATCTGACCCTGAGATGAGGGTGAGGGCCACTTTGAGCTTCAGGCTTATGGTGCGCCATTACAGGCGTTGAAGCTGATGGTGTCGGTTCAGGTAAAGTGCCCAGGGATAGAGTAAGTGTATTGTGTTCTGTAAGGTGTACAGGAAGGATAGGGTTATGGAAAGATTTCAGATTTCTGTCTGATGGGAGGGCAGGTTCGCAATTGAGGTTAAGGATTATGGTGAAGTGGGGGTTATGCCAGTGGTTACGGTGAAGTGGCAGGTCCAAGAGTCATGGCTAGGGTTAGAATTACTGGTTTGTGCTCTTGTACAGAAAGGATGAGTTAATTATTACTGTTAGGGTCTAGGTCTGATGTGAGTGAGATTGTGAAATTCCGTTGCCATGTTTAGAGTATCCCTGGCTGTCTCGGATGTTAACGCTTTGCGTATAGGTCCAGGCATCAGTTTTAGGGTTAAAATTTTGTGTTCTCTCTGGTATACAGAGACTTTCGCATTATGGATAGAGTTAGATTCTGGGTCTGATGTGACAGGGAGCGCAAATGGAGGATCAAGTTTATGGTGAGGCATTGTTGACATCAATGGTTAACGTCAGGTGTCAGGACCGCAAGCCAGGGCGAGGGTTAGGTTAGGTTTTTGTAAAGCTGTAGGGGTAGGGTATTGGTACGTTTTGACTGAGGGTGCTTCTCCAAAGTTAGGGCAACTGTGCAAATCTGTTGCAGGATTACAGTGATGCAAGGTTGCATCCACGGTGATGATGGTGGGTCAGGCCACTGGTATGTGCTAGGGTTAGGGTTAGGTAATTGTTAAAGTGTATGCGGTGGATGGGGATATGTTTAGATTGAGGATCCTAATCTGACGTGTGGGCAAAGTCCAGTTTGAACTTCATCATTAGGGTATGGCATCGGTGACACCAATGCTGATGGTGAGCATTCAGGTTAAGAAACCTGGGCTAGGGTTAGAGTTTTCTATAAGGAAACGTCTATGCAGGTCTATGCAGATAATATAATTATGGACAGAATTAGGGTGCAATTCAGAATTGAGTGCGAGTGTGAGATCGAGTCAGAGGATTAAGGGAGTCATAGTTGACAACAACGGTGAAGGTGAACAATCTGGTTGAAGGGTCAGACCTAGGGTTAGGATTATGTGTTCAACAAGGAGTACGAGTGAGATACGGTTGCAGTTAGAATTCGGATCTGCCTCTGATGTTAGGGTGAGTGCAAGAATAAGTTTAAGGTTTAAGGTGAAGTGAGGGTGACATCAGTTACGAAGGTGAAGTGTCAGATCCTGGCACCAGGGATAGGGTTAGCATTAGTTGTGAGGTAAGGAGTATGCGGAAGATTGAGTGACAGTTAGAGTTCTGATCTGACTCTGACATGAGCGCACTGGCCAGAACAAGCTTCAGGATTATGGGGAGGTATGACAGACCTCGATGCTTGGCCCTTGGTTTAGTGTTGATGCTGTCAATTCAGGTAAAGTGCCCCGGGCTAAAGTAAGTGTATTGTGTTCTGTAAGGTGTACAGGAAGGATAGGGTTATAGAAAGATTTCGGGTTTGTCTCTGATGGTAGGGCAAGTGCGGTATTGAGGTTAAGGATTACGATAATGGGTGGTTGATGCCAATGGTTACGGTGAAGTGGCAGGTCCAGGAGTCATGGCTAGGGTTACAATTACAGGTTTGGGCTGTTGCACAGAAAGGATGATTTAATTATTAGGCTTAGGGCTAGCTCTGATGTGAGTGTGAGTGTGAAATTGCTTTTCCTTGTTGAGGAGATCCCTGGGTGTCTCTGATGCCAACGCTTTGCATATAAGTCCAGGCATCAGTTTCAGGGTTAAAATTTTGTATTCTCTCTGGTATACAGAGAAATTCGCATTATGGATAGAGTTAGCTTCTGGGTCTGACATGACGGGGAGCGCAAGATGGTGGATCCGGTTTATGGTGAGGCATGGTTGACGTCAAAGGTCAAGGAGACTTGTCAGGACCTCGAGCCAGGGCTAGGGATTTTGTTAGGTGTTTGGAAAGCTGTAGGTGCAGGGTATTGGTACGTTTAGACAGAGGGTCCTTCTCCAAGTTTAGGGCGACTGTCCAATTCAGTCGAAGGATTACAGTGAGGCAAGGGTGACATCCATGCTGATGGTGGAGGGTCAGGCCACAGGTCTGTGCTATAGTTTGTGTTAGGTAATTGTTAAAGTGTATGCGGTGCATGTGGATATGTTTAGATTTAGGGTCCTACTCTGACATGTGGTCGAAGGCCAGTTTGGACTTCATCATGAAGGTAAGGCATCGGTGACATCAATGCTGACGGTGAGCATTCAGATTCAGGAACCTGGGCTAGGGTTGGGGTTTTCTGTTAGGAGTGGTCTATGTAGCAAATATGGTTATGGACAGAATTAGGGTGCAATTCTGATGTGAGGACGAGTGTGAGATCGAGTCAGAGGATTATGGTAGTCATAGTTGTTAGCAAAGGTGAAGGTGAAGAATCTGGTTCAAGGCTCAGATGTAGGGTTAGGGTTATATGTTCGATAAGGTGTAAGGGTGAGATAGGCTTGCAGTTAGAATTCGGATCCACCTCTGATGTGAGTGTGAGTGCCAGAATAAGTTTAAGGTTTAAAGAGAAGTGAGGGTGACATCAATGATGAAGGTGAAGTGTCAGATCTTGGCACCAGGGATAGGGTTAGCATTAGTTTTAAGGTAAGTAGTATGCGGAAGATTGAGTGACAGTTACAGTACTGATCCGACTCTGACATGAGGGCAGTGGCCAGAACGAGCTTCAGAATTATGGGGAGATATGACAGACGTCGATGCTGATGGTGGCGGTTCAGAGAAAGGGGCCTGGGATAGGGTTAGGGTTATCTGTAAGGGAAAATCTATGTGGAAGTGACAGTTACCGAGAGAATTAGGGTTCTCTTCTGATGTGAGTGCGAGTGTGAGGTTCAAGCTCCGAGTTAAGATGTGTCGTGTCGTAGTTGACATCAATGTTGCAGGTGAAGCATCTAGTCCAGGCATTGGCGTTACGTTTAGGGTTAGATGTTCAGAAAGATTTCGGGTTTGTCTCTGATGGGAGGGCAAGTGCAGGATTGAGGCTAAGGATTACGATGAAGCGCGGGTGATGCCGATGGTTACGGTGAAGGGGCAGGTACAAGAGTCATGGCTACGGTTAGAATTACAGTTTTGGGCTGTTGTACAGAAAGGATGAGTTAATTATTACTGTTAGGGTCTAGCTCTGCTGTGAGTGCGAGTGTGAAATTGCGTTTCCTTCTTGAGGAGATCCCTGGGTGTTTCTGATGCTGATGCTTTGCGTATAGGTCAGGCATCAGTTTTAGGGTTAAAATTTTGTGTTCTCTCTGGTATACAGAGACTTTCGCATTATGGATAGAGTTAGCTTCTGGGTCTGATGTGACAGGGAGCGCAAATGGTCTATCAGGTTTATGGTGAGACATGGTTGACGTCAATGGTCGAGGTGAGGAGTCATGACCACGAGCCATGCCTAGGGTTACGGTTAGGTTTTTGGGAAGCTGTAGAGGCAGCGATTGGTATATTTAGACTGAGGGTGTTTCTCCAAGGATAGGGCTACTGTCCAATTCAGTCACCGGATTACAGTGAGGCAAAGGTGACATCCATTTTGATGGTGGAAGGTGAGGGCACAGGTATGTGCTAGGGCTAGGTTAGGTAATTCATAATGTGTATGTGGTGGATGGGGTTATGTTTAGATTTAGGATCCTACTCTGACGTGTGGGCAAAAGGCCAGTTTGGACTTCATCATGAAGGTATGGCATCAGGGACATCAATGCCGACGGGGAGCATTCAGGTTAAGGAACATGGGCTAGGGTTAGGGTTTTCTGTATGGAAAGGTGTATGCAGAAAATATGGTTATGGACAGAATTAGGGTGCAATTGTGATGTGAGGGCGAGTGTGAGATCGATGCAGAGGAATAAGTTAGTCATAGTTGATAGCAACGGTGAAGGTGAAGAATCTGCTTCAAGGGTCAGAACTAGGGTTAGTGATATGTGTTCGATAATGAGTACGGGTGAGTTAGGGTTGCAGTTAGAAATCGGATCCAGCACTGATGTGACGTGGAGTGCAAGAATAAGCTTAAGGTTTACGTTGAAGTGAGGGTGACATCACTGATGAAGGTGACGTGTCAGATCCTGGCACCAGGGATAGGGTTAGCATTAGTTGTAATGTAAGGAGTATGCGGAAGATTGAGTGACAGTTACAGTTCTGATCCAACTCTGACATGAGGGCATTGGCCAGAACGAGCTTCAGCATTATAGGGATGAATGACATACGTTGATGCTGATTGTGGCAGTTCAGTGAAAGGGGCCTGGGATAGGGTTAGGTTTATCTGTTAGAGAAAATCTATGTGGAAGAGATGGTTACTGAGAGCATTAGGGTTCTCTTCTGATGTGAGTGCGAGTGTGAGATTCAAGCTCCGAGTTAAGATGTGTCGTAGTTGACATCAATGTTGCAGGTGAAGAATCTAGTCCAGGGATTGGCGCTAGGCTTAGGGTTAGGTGTTCAGTAAGATTTAGAGGAAAATGGAGTTACATTTAGAGTTCACATCTGACCCTGAGATGAGGGTGAGGGCCACCTTGAGCTTCAGGCTTATGGTGCGCCATGACAGGCGTTGAAGCTGATGGTGTCGGTTCAGGTAAAGTGCCCAGGGATAGAGTAAGTGTATTGTGTTCTGTAAGGTGTACAGGAAGGATAGGGTTATGGAAAGATTTCAGATTTCTGTCTGATGGGAGGGCAGGTTCGCAATTGAGGTTAAGGATTATGGTGAAGCGGGGGTTATGCCAGTGGTTACGGTGAAGTGGCAGGTCCAAGAGTCATGACTAGGGTTAGAATTACTGGTTTGTGCTCTTGTACAGAAAGGATGAGTTAATTATTACTGTTAGGGTCTAGGTCTGATGTGAGTGAGATTGTGAAATTCCGTTTCCATGTTTAGAGGATCCCTGGCTGTCTCTGATGTTAACGCTTTGCGTATAGGTCCTGGCATCAGTTTTAGGGTTAAAATTTTGTGTTCTCTCTGGTATACAGAGACTTTCGCATTATGGATAGAGTTAGATTCTGGGTCTGATGTGACAGGGAGCGCAAATGGAGGATCAAGTTTATGGTGAGGCATTGTTGACATCAATGGTTAACGTCAGGTGTCAGGACCGCAAGCCAGGGCTAGGGTTAGGTTAGGTTTTTGTAAAGCTGTAGGGGTAGGGTATTGGTACGTTTTGACTGAGGGTGCTTCTCCAAAGTTAGGGCAACTGTGCAAACCTGTCACAGGATTACAGTGATGCAAGGTTGCATCCACGGTGATGATGGTGGGTCAGGCCACTGGTATGTGCTAGGGTTAGGGTTAGGTAATTGTTAAAGTGTATGCGGTGGATGGGGATATGTTTAGATTTAGGATCCTAGTCTGACGTGTGGGCAAAGTCCAGTTTGAACTTCATCATTAGGGTATGGCATCGGTGACATCAATGCTGATGGTGAGCATTCAGGTTAAGAAACCTGGGCTAGGGTTAGAGTTTTCTATAAGGAAACGTCTATGCAGGTCTATGCAGATAATATCATTATGGACAGAATTAGGGTGCAATTCAGAATTGAGTGCGAGTGTGAGATCGAGTCAGAGGATTAAGGGAGTCATAGTTGACAACAACGGTGAAGGTGAACAATCTGGTTCAAGGGTCAGATCTAGGGTTAGGATTATGTGTTCAACAAGGAGTACGAGTGAGATACGGTTGCAGTTAGAATTCGGATCTGCCTCTGATGTTAGGGTGAGTGCAAGAATAAGTTTAAGGTTTAAGGTGAAGTGAGGGTGACATCAGTTACGAAGGTGAAGTGTCAGATCCTGGCACCAGGGATAGGGTTAGCATTAGTTGTGAGGTAAGGAGTATGCGGAAGATTGAGTGACAGTTAGAGTTCTGATCTGACTCTGACATGAGCGCACTGGCCAGAACAAGCTTCAGGATTATGGGGAGGTATGACAGACCTCGATGCTTGGCCCTTGGTTTAGTGTTGATGCTGTCAATTCAGGTAAAGTGCCCCGGGCTAAAGTAAGTGTATTGTGTTCTGTAAGGTGTACAGGAAGGATAGGGTTATAGAAAGATTTCGGGTTTGTCTCTGATGGTAGGGCAAGTGCGGTATTGAGGTTAAGGATTACGATAATGGGTGGTTGATGCCAATGGTTACGGTGAAGTGGCAGGTCCAGGAGTCATGGCTAGGGTTACAATTACAGGTTTGGGCTGTTGCACAGAAAGGATGATTTAACTATTAGGCTTAGGGCTAGCTCTGATGTGAGTGTGAGTGTGAAATTGCCTTTCCTTGTTGAGGAGATCCCTGGGTGTCTCTGATGCCAACGCTTTGCATATAGGTCCAGGCATCAGTTTCAGGGTTAAAATTTTGTATTCTCTCTGGTATACAGAGAAATTCGCATTATGGATAGAGTTAGCTTCTGGGTCTGACATGACGGGGAGCGCAAGATGGTGGATCCGGTTTATGGTGAGGCATGGTTGACGTCAAAGGTCAAGGAGACTTGTCAGGACCACGAGCCAGGGCTAGGGATTTTGTTAGGTGTTTGGAAAGCTGTAGGTGCAGGGTATTGGTACGTTTGGACAGAGGGTCCTTCTCCAAGATTAGGGCGACTGTCCAATTCAGTCGAAGGATTACAGTGAGGCAAGGGTGACATCCATGCTGATGGTGGAGTGTCAGGCCACATGTATGTGCTATAGTTAGTGTTAGGTAATTGTTAAAGTGTATGCGGTGCATGTGGATATGTTTAGATTTAGGGTCCTACTCTGACATGTGGTCGAAGGCCAGTTTGGACTTCATCATGAAGGTAAGGCATCGGTGACATCAATGCTGACGGTGAGCATTCAGATTCAGGAACCTGGGCTAGGGTTGGGGTTTTCTGTTAGGAGTGGTCTATGTAGCAAATATGGTTATGGACAGAATTAGGGTGCAATTCTGATGTGAGGACGAGTGTGAGATCGAGTCAGAGGATTATGGTAGTCATAGTTGTAAGCAAAGGTGAAGGTGAAGAATCTGGTTCAAGGCTCAGATATAGGGTTAGGGTTATATGTTCGATAAGGTGTAAGGGTGAGATAGGCTTGCAGTTAGAATTCGGATCCACCTCTGATGTGAGTGTGAGTGCCAGAATAAGTTTAAGGTTTAAAGAGAAGTGAGGGTGACATCAATGATGAAGGTGAAGTGTCAGATCTTGGCACCAGGGATAGGGTTAGCATTAGTTTTAAGGTAAGTAGTATGCGGAAGATTGAGTGACAGTTACAGTACTGATCCGACTCTGACATGAGGGCAGTGGCCAGAACGAGCTTCAGGATTATGGGGAGATATGACAGTCGTCGATGCTGATGGTGGCGGTTCAGAGAAAGGGGCCTGGGATAGGGTTAGGGTTATCTGTAAGGGAAAATCTATGTGGAAGTGACAGTTACCGAGAGAATTTGGGTTCTCTTCTGATGTGAGTGCGAGTGTGAGGTTCAAGCTCCGCGTTAAGATGTGCCGTGTCGTAGTTGACATCAATGTTGCAGGTGAAGCATCTAGTCCAGGCATTGGCGTTACGTTTAGGGTTAGATGTTCAGAAAGATTTCGGGTTTGTCTCTGATGGGAGGGCAAGTGCAGGATTGAGGCTAAGGATTACGATGAAGCGCGGGTGATGCCGATGGTTACGGTGAAGGGGCAGGTACAAGAGTCATGGCTAGGTTTAGAATTACAGGTTTTGGCTGTTGAACAGAAAGGATGAGTTAATTATTACTGTTAGGGTCTAGCTCTGCTGTGAGTGCGAGTGTGAAATTGCGTTTCCTTCTTGAGGAGATCCCTGGGTGTTTCTGATGCTGATGCTTTGCGTATAGGTCAGGCATCAGTTTTAGGGTTAAAATTTTGTGTTCTCTCTGGTATACAGAGACTTTCACAGTATGGATAGAGTTAGCTTCTGGGTCTGATGTGACAGGGAGCGCAAATGGTGGATCAGGTTTATGGTGAGACATGGTTGACGTCAATGGTCGAGGTGAGGAGTCATGACCACGAGCCATGCCTAGGGTTACGGTTAGGTTTTTGGGAAGCTGTAGAGGCAGCGATTGGTATATTTAGACTGAGGGTGTTTCTCCAAGGATAGGGCTACTGTCCAATTCAGTCACCGGATTACAGTGAGGCAAAGGTGACATCCATTTTGATGGTGGAAGGTCAGGGCACAGGTATGTGCTAGGGCTAGGTTAGGTAATTCATAATGTGTATGTGGTGAATGGGGTTATGTTTAGATTTAGAATCCTACTCTGACGTGTGGGCAAAAGGCCAGTTTGGACTTCATCATGAAGGTATGGCATCAGGGACATCAATGCCGACGGGGAGCATTCAGGTTAAGGAACATGGGCTAGGGTTAGGGTTTTCTGTATGGAAAGGTGTATGCAGAAAATATGGTTATGGACAGAATTAGGGTGCAATTGTGATGTGAGGGCGAGTGTGAGATCGATGCAGAGGAATAAGTTAGTCATAGTTGATAGCAACGGTGAAGGTGAAGAATCTGCTTCAAGGGTCAGAACCAGGGTTAGTGATATGTGTTCGATAATGAGTACGGGTGAGATAGGGTTGCAGTTAGAAATCGGATCCAGTACTGATGTGTCGTGGAGTGCAAGAATAAGCTTAAGGTTTACGTTGAAGTGAGGGTGACATCACTGATGAAGGTGACGTGTCAGATGCTGGCACCAGGGATAGGGTTAGCATTAGTTGTAATGTAAGGAGTATGCGGAAGATTGAGTGACAGTTACAGTTCTGATCCAACTCTGACATGAGGGCATTGGCCAGAACGAGATTCAGCATTATAGGGATGAATGACATACGTTGATGCTGATTGTGGCAGTTCAGTGAAAGGGGCCTGGGATAGGGTTAGGTTTATCTGTTAGAGAAAATCTATGTGGAAGAGATGGTTACTGAGAGCATTAGGGTTCTCTTCTGATGTGAGTGCGAGTGTGAGATTCAAGCTCCGAGTTAAGATGTGTCGTAGTTGACATCAATGTTGCAGGTGAAGAATCTAGTCCAGGGATTGGCGCTAGGGTTAGGGTTAGGTGTTCAGTAAGATTTTGAGGAAAATGGAGTTACATTTAGAGTTCACATCTGACTCTGAGATGAGCGTGAGGGCCACATTGAGCTTCAGGCTGATGGTGCGCCATGACAGGCGTTGAAGCTGATGGTGTCGGTTCAGGTAAAGTGCCCAGGGATAGAGTAAGTGTACTGTGTTCTGTAAGGTGTACAGGAAGGATAGGGTTATGGAAAGATTTCAGATATCTGTCTGATGGGAGGGCAGGTTCGCAATTGAGGTTAAGGATTATGGTGAAGCGGGGGTTATGCCAGTGGTTACGGTGAAGTGGCAGGTCCAAGAGTCATGGCTCGGGTTAGAATTACTGGTTTGTGCTCTTGTACAGAAAGGATGAGTTAATTATTACTGTTAGGGTCTAGGTCTGATGTGAGTGAGATTGTGAAATTCCGTTGCCATGTTTAGAGGATCCCTGGCTGTCTCTGATGTTAACGCTTTGCGTATAGGTCCTGGCATCAGTTTTACGGTTAAAATTTTGTGTTCTCTCTGGTATACAGAGACTTTCGCATTATGGATAGAGTTAGATTCTGGGTCTGATGTGACAGGGAGCGCAAATGGAGGATCAAGTTTATGGTGAGGCATTGTTGACATCAATGGTTAACGTCAGGTGTCAGGACAGCAAGCCAGGGCTAGGGTTAGGTTAGGTTTTTGTAAAGCTGTAGGGGTAGGGTATTGGTACGTTTTGACTGAGGGTGCTTCTCCAAAGTTAGGGCAACTGTGCAAATCTGTCGCAGGATTACAGTGATGCAAGGTTGCATCCACGGTGATGATGGTGGGTCAGGCCTCTGGTATGTGCTAGGGTTAGGGTTAGGTAATTGTTAAAGTGTATGCGGTGGATGGGGATATGTTTAGATTTAGGATCCTAATCTGACGTGTGGGCAAAGTCCAGTTTGAACTTCATCATTAGGGTATGGCATCGGTGACATCAATGCTGATGGTGAGCATTCAGGTTAAGAAACCTGGGCTAGGGTTAGAGTTTTCTATAAGGAAACGTCTATGCAGGTCTATGCAGATAATATCATTATGGACAGAATTAGGGTGCAATTCAGAATTGAGTGCGAGTGTGAGATCGAGTCAGAGGATTAAGGGAGTCATAGTTGACAACAACGGTGAAGGTGAACAATCTGGTTCAAGGGTCAGATCTAGGGTTAGGATTATGTGTTCAACAAGGAGTACGAGTGAGATACGGTTGCAGTTAGAATTCGGATCTGCCTCTGATGTTAGGGTGAGTGCAAGAATAAGTTTAAGGTTTAAGGTGAAGTGAGGGTGACATCAGTTACGAAGGTGAAGTGTCAGATCCTGGCACCAGGGATAGGGTTAGCATTAGTTGTGAGGTAAGGAGTATGCGGAAGATTGAGTGACAGTTAGAGTTCTGATCTGACTCTGACATGAGCGCACTGGCCAGAACAAGCTTCAGGATTATGGGGAGGTATGACAGACCTCGATGCTTGGCCCTTGGTTTAGTGTTGATGCTGTCAATTCAGGTAAAGTGCCCCGGGCTAAAGTAAGTGTATTGTGTTCTGTAAGGTGTACAGGAAGGATAGGGTTATAGAAAGATTTCGGGTTTGTCTCTGATGGTAGGGCAAGTGCGGTATTGAGGTTAAGGATTACGATAATGGGTGGTTGATGCCAATGGTTACGGTGAAGTGGCAGGTCCAGGAGTCATGGCTAGGGTTACAATTACAGGTTTGGGCTGTTGCACAGAAAGGATGATTTAACTATTAGGCTTAGGGCTAGCTCTGATGTGAGTGTGAGTGTGAAATTGCCTTTCCTTGTTGAGGAGATCCCTGGGTGTCTCTGATGCCAACGCTTTGCATATAGGTCCAGGCATCAGTTTCAGGGTTAAAATTTTGTATTCTCTCTGGTATACAGAGAAATTCGCATTATGGATAGAGTTAGCTTCTGGGTCTGACATGACGGGGAGCGCAAGATGGTGGATCCGGTTTATGGTGAGGCATGGTTGACGTCAAAGGTCAAGGAGACTTGTCAGGACCACGAGCCAGGGCTAGGGATTTTGTTAGGTGTTTGGAAAGCTGTAGGTGCAGGGTATTGGTACGTTTGGACAGAGGGTCCTTCTCCAAGATTAGGGCGACTGTCCAATTCAGTCGAAGGATTACAGTGAGGCAAGGGTGACATCCATGCTGATGGTGGAGTGTCAGGCCACATGTATGTGCTATAGTTAGTGTTAGGTAATTGTTAAAGTGTATGCGGTGCATGTGGATATGTTTAGATTTAGGGTCCTACTCTGACATGTGGTCGAAGGCCAGTTTGGACTTCATCATGAAGGTAAGGCATCGGTGACATCAATGCTGACGGTGAGCATTCAGATTCAGGAACCTGGGCTAGGGTTGGGGTTTTCTGTTAGGAGTGGTCTATGTAGCAAATATGGTTATGGACAGAATTAGGGTGCAATTCTGATGTGAGGACGAGTGTGAGATCGAGTCAGAGGATTATGGTAGTCATAGTTGTAAGCAAAGGTGAAGGTGAAGAATCTGGTTCAAGGCTCAGATATAGGGTTAGGGTTATATGTTCGATAAGGTGTAAGGGTGAGATAGGCTTGCAGTTAGAATTCGGATCCACCTCTGATGTGAGTGTGAGTGCCAGAATAAGTTTAAGGTTTAAAGAGAAGTGAGGGTGACATCAATGATGAAGGTGAAGTGTCAGATCTTGGCACCAGGGATAGGGTTAGCATTAGTTTTAAGGTAAGTAGTATGCGGAAGATTGAGTGACAGTTACAGTACTGATCCGACTCTGACATGAGGGCAGTGGCCAGAACGAGCTTCAGGATTATGGGGAGATATGACAGTCGTCGATGCTGATGGTGGCGGTTCAGAGAAAGGGGCCTGGGATAGGGTTAGGGTTATCTGTAAGGGAAAATCTATGTGGAAGTGACAGTTACCGAGAGAATTTGGGTTCTCTTCTGATGTGAGTGCGAGTGTGAGGTTCAAGCTCCGCGTTAAGATGTGCCGTGTCGTAGTTGACATCAATGTTGCAGGTGAAGCATCTAGTCCAGGCATTGGCGTTACGTTTAGGGTTAGATGTTCAGAAAGATTTCGGGTTTGTCTCTGATGGGAGGGCAAGTGCAGGATTGAGGCTAAGGATTACGATGAAGCGCGGGTGATGCCGATGGTTACGGTGAAGGGGCAGGTACAAGAGTCATGGCTAGGTTTAGAATTACAGGTTTTGGCTGTTGAACAGAAAGGATGAGTTAATTATTACTGTTAGGGTCTAGCTCTGCTGTGAGTGCGAGTGTGAAATTGCGTTTCCTTCTTGAGGAGATCCCTGGGTGTTTCTGATCCTGATGCTTTGCGTATAGGTCAGGCATCAGTTTTAGGGTTAAAATTTTGTGTTCTCTCTGGTATACAGAGACTTTCACAGAATGGATAGAGTTAGCTTCTGGGTCTGATGTGACAGGGAGCGCAAATGGTGGATCAGGTTTATGGTGAGACATGGTTGACGTCAATGGTCGAGGTGAGGAGTCATGACCACGAGCCATGCCTAGGGTTACGGTTAGGTTTTTGGGAAGCTGTAGAGGCAGCGATTGGTATATTTAGACTGAGGGTGTTTCTCCAAGGATAGGGCTACTGTCCAATTCAGTCACCGGATTACAGTGAGGCAAAGGTGACATCCATTTTGATGGTGGAAGGTCAGGGCACAGGTATGTGCTAGGGCTAGGTTAGGTAATTCATAATGTGTATGTGGTGAATGGGGTTATGTTTAGATTTAGAATCCTACTCTGACGTGTGGGCAAAAGGCCAGTTTGGACTTCATCATGAAGGTATGGCATCAGGGACATCAATGCCGACGGGGAGCATTCAGGTTAAGGAACATGGGCTAGGGTTAGGGTTTTCTGTATGGAAAGGTGTATGCAGAAAATATGGTTATGGACAGAATTAGGGTGCAATTGTGATGTGAGGGCGAGTGTGAGATCGATGCAGAGGAATAAGTTAGTCATAGTTGATAGCAACGGTGAAGGTGAAGAATCTGCTTCAAGGGTCAGAACCAGGGTTAGTGATATGTGTTCGATAATGAGTACGGGTGAGATAGGGTTGCAGTTAGAAATCGGATCCAGTACTGATGTGTCGTGGAGTGCAAGAATAAGCTTAAGGTTTACGTTGAAGTGAGGGTGACATCACTGATGAAGGTGACGTGTCAGATGCTGGCACCAGGGATAGGGTTAGCATTAGTTGTAATGTAAGGAGTATGCGGAAGATTGAGTGACAGTTACAGTTCTGATCCAACTCTGACATGAGGGCATTGGCCAGAACGAGCTTCAGCATTATAGGGATGAATGACATACGTTGATGCTGATTGTGGCAGTTCAGTGAAAGGGGCCTGGCATAGGGTTACGTTTATCTGTTAGAGAAAATCTATGTGGAAGAGATGGTTACTGAGAGCATTAGGGTTCTCTTCTGATGTGAGTGCGAGTGTGAGATTCAAGCTCCGAGTTAAGATGTGTCGTAGTTGACATCAATGTTGCAGGTGAAGAATCTAGTCCAGGGATTGGCGCTAGGGTTAGGGTTAGGTGTTCAGTAAGATTTTGAGGAAAATGGAGTTACATTTAGAGTTCACATCTGACTCTGAGATGAGCGTGAGGGCCACATTGAGCTTCAGGCTTATGGTGCGCCATGACAGGCGTTGAAGCTGATGGTGTCGGTTCAGGTAAAGTGCCCAGGGATAGAGTAAGTGTACTGTGTTCTGTAAGGTGTACAGGAAGGATAGGGTTATGGAAAGATTTCAGATTTCTGTCTGATGGGAGGGCAGGTTCGCAATTGAGGTTAAGGATTATGGTGAAGCGGGGGTTATGCCAGTGGTTACGGTGAAGTGGCAGGTCCAAGAGTCATGGCTAGGGTTAGAATTACTGGTTTGTGCTCTTGTACAGAAAGGATGAGTTAATTATTACTGTTAGGGTCTAGGTCTGATGTGAGTGAGATTGTGAAATTCCGTTGCCATGTTTAGAGGATCCCTGGCTGTCTCTGATGTTAACGCTTTGCGTATAGGTCCTGGCATCAGTTTTAGGGTTAAAATTTTGTGTTCTCTCTGGTATACAGAGACTTTCGCATTATGGATAGAGTTAGATTCTGGGTCTGATGTGACAGGGAGCGCAAATGGAGGATCAAGTTTATGGTGAGGCATTGTTGACATCAATGGTTAACGTCAGGTGTCAGGACAGCAAGCCAGGGCTAGGGTTAGGTTAGGTTTTTGTAAAGCTGTAGGGGTAGGGTATTGGTACGTTTTGACTGAGGGTGCTTCTCCAAAGTTAGGGCAACTGTGCAAATCTGTCGCAGGATTACAGTGATGCAAGGTTGCATCCACGGTGATGATGGTGGGTCAGGCCTCTGGTATGTGCTAGGGTTAGGGTTAGGTAATTGTTAAAGTGTATGCGGTGGATGGGGATATGTTTAGATTTAGGATCCTAATCTGACGTGTGGGCAAAGTCCAGTTTGAACTTCATCATTAGGGTATGGCATCGGTGACATCAATGCTGATGGTTAGCATTCAGGTTAAGAAACCTGGGCTAGGGTTAGAGTTTTCTATAAGGAAACGTCTATGCAGGTCTATGCAGATAATATCATTATGGACAGAATTAGGGTGCAATTCAGAATTGAGTGCGAGTGTGAGATCGAGTCAGAGGATTAAGGGAGTCATAGTTGACAACAACGGTGAAGGTGAACAATCTGGTTCAAGGGTCAGATCTAGGGTTAGGATTATGTGTTCAACAAGGAGTACGAGTGAGATACGGTTGCAGTTAGAATTCGGATCTGCCTCTGATGTTAGGGTGAGTGCAAGAATAAGTTTAAGGTTTAAGGTGAAGTGAGGGTGACATCAGTTACGAAGGTGAAGTGTCAGATCCTGGCACCAGGGATAGGGTTAGCATTAGTTGTGAGGTAAGGAGTATGCGGAAGATTGAGTGACAGTTAGAGTTCTGATCTGACTCTGACATGAGCGCACTGGCCAGAACAAGCTTCAGGATTATGGGGAGGTATGACAGACCTCGATGCTTGGCCCTTGGTTTAGTGTTGATGCTGTCAATTCAGGTAAAGTGCCCCGGGCTAAAGTAAGTGTATTGTGTTCTGTAAGGTGTACAGGAAGGATAGGGTTATAGAAAGATTTCGGGTTTGTCTCTGATGGTAGGGCAAGTGCGGTATTGAGGTTAAGGATTACGATAATGGGTGGTTGATGCCAATGGTTACGGTGAAGTGGCAGGTCCAGGAGTCATGGCTAGGGTTACAATTACAGGTTTGGGCTGTTGCACAGAAAGGATGATATAACTATTAGGCTTAGGGCTAGCTCTGATGTGAGTGTGAGTGTGAAATTGCCTTTCCTTGTTGAGGAGATCCCTGGGTGTCTCTGATGCCAACGCTTTGCATATAGGACCAGGCATCAGTTTCAGGGTTAAAATTTTGTATTCTCTCTGGTATACAGAGAAATTCGCATTATGGATAGAGTTAGCTTCTGGGTCTGACATGACGGGGAGCGCAAGATGGTGGATCCGGTTTATGGTGAGGCATGGTTGACGTCAAAGGTCAAGGAGACTTGTCAGGACCTCGAGCCAGGGCTAGGGATTTTGTTAGGTGTTTGGAAAGCTGTAGGTGCAGGGTATTGGTACGTTTGGACAGAGGGTCCTTCTCCAAGTTTAGGGCGACTGTCCAATTCAGTCGAAGGATTACAGTGAGGCAAGGGTGACATCCATGCTGATGGTGGAGGGTCAGGCCACAGGTCTGTGCTATAGTTAGTGTTAGGTAATTGTTAAAGTGTATGCGGTGCATGTGGATATGTTTAGATTTAGGGTCCTACTCTGACATGTGGTCGAAGGCCAGTTTGGACTTCATCATGAAGGTAAGGCATCGGTGACATCAATGCTGACGGTGAGCATTCAGATTCAGGAACCTGGGCTAGGGTTGGGGTTTTCTGTTAGGAGTGGTCTATGTAGCAAATATGGTTATGGACAGAATTAGGGTGCAATTCTGATGTGAGGACGAGTGTGAGATCGAGTCAGAGGATTATGGTAGTCATAGTTGTTAGCAAAGGTGAAGGTGAAGAATCTGGTTCAAGGCTCAGATATAGGGTTAGGGTTATATGTTCGATAAGGTGTAAGGGTGAGATAGGCTTGCAGTTAGAATTCGGATCCACCTCTGATGTGAGTGTGTGTGCCAGAATAAGTTTAAGGTTTAAAGAGAAGTGAGGGTGACATCAATGATGAAGGTGAAGTGTCAGATCTTGGCACCAGGGATAGGGTTAGCATTAGTTTTAAGGTAAGTAGTATGCGGAAGATTGAGTGACAGTTACAGTACTGATCCGACTCTGACATGAGGGCAGTGGCCAGAACGAGCTTCAGGATTATGGGGAGATATGACAGACGTCGATGCTGATGGTGGCGGTTCAGAGAAAGGGGCCTGGGATAGGGTTAGGGTTATCTGTAAGGGAAAATCTATGTGGAAGTGACAGTTACCGAGAGAATTAGGGTTCTCTTCTGATGTGAGTGCGAGTGTGAGGTTCAAGCTCCGCGTTAAGATGTGTCGTGTCGTAGTTGACATCAATGTTGCAGGTGAAGCATCTAGTCCAGGCATTGGCGTTACGTTTAGGGTTAGATGTTCAGAAAGATTTCGGGTTTGTCTCTGATGGGAGGGCAAGTGCAGGATTGAGGCTAAGGATTACGATGAAGCGCGGGTGATGCCGATGGTTACGGTGAAGGGGCAGGTACAAGAGTCATGGGTCGGTTTAGAATTACAGGTTTTGGCTGTTGAACAGAAAGGATGAGTTAATTATTATTGTTAGGGTCTAGCTCTGCTGTGAGTGCGAGTGTGAAATTGCGTTTCCTTCTTGAGGAGATCCCTGGGTGTTTCTGATGCTGATGCTTTGCGTATAGGTCAGGCATCAGTTTTAGGGTTAAAATTTTGTGTTCTCTCTGGTATACAGAGACTTTCACAGTATGGATAGAGTTAGCTTCTGGGTCTGATGTGACAGGGAGCGCAAATGGTGGATCAGGTTTATGGTGAGACATGGTTGACGTCAATGGTCGAGGTGAGGAGTCATGACCACGAGCCATGCCTAGGGTTACGGTTAGGTTTTTGGGAAGCTGTAGAGGCAGCGATTGGTATATTTAGACTGAGGGTGTTTCTCCAAGGATAGGGCTACTGTCCAACTCAGTCACCGGATTACAGTGAGGCAAAGGTGACATCCATTTTGATGGTGGAAGGTCAGGGCACAGGTATGTGCTAGGGCTAGGTTAGGTAATTCATAATGTGTATGTGGTGAATGGGGTTATGTTTAGATTTAGGATCCTACTCTGACGTGTGGGCAAAAGGCCAGTTTGGACTTCATCATGAAGGTATGGCATCAGGGACATCAATGCCGACGGGGAGCATTCAGGTTAAGGAACATGGGCTAGGGTTAGGGTTTTCTGTATGGAAAGGTGTATGCAGAAAATATGGTTATGGACAGAATTAGGGTGTAATTGTGATGTGAGGGCGAGTGTGAGATCGATGCAGAGGAATAAGTTAGTCATAGTCGATAGCAACGGTGAAGGTGAAGAATCTGCTTCAAGGGTCAGAACTAGGGTTAGTGATATGTGTTCGATAATGAGTACGGGTGAGATAGGGTTGCAGTTAGAAATCGGATCCAGCAGTGATGTGACGTGGAGTGCAAGAATAAGCTTAAGGTTTACGTTGAAGTGAGGGTGACATCACTGATGAAGGTGACGTGTCAGATCCTGGCACCAGGGATAGGGTTAGCATTAGTTGTAATGGAAGGAGTATGCGGAAGATTGAGTGACAGTTACAGTTCTGATCCAACTCTGACATGAGGGCATTGGCCAGAACGAGCTTCAGCATTATAGGGATGAATGACATACGTTGATGCTGATTGTGGCAGTTCAGTGAAAGGGGCCTGGGATAGGGTTAGGTTTATCTGTTAGAGAAAATCTATGTGGAAGAGATGGTTACTGAGAGCATTAGGGTTCTCTTCTGATGTGAGTGCGAGTGTGAGATTCAAGCTCCGAGTTAAGATGTGTCGTAGTTGACATCAATGTTGCAGGTGAAGAATCTAGTCCAGGGATTGGCGCTAGGGTTAGGGTTAGGTGTTCAGTAAGATTTTGAGGAAAATGGAGTTACATTTAGAGTTCACATCTGACCCTGAGATGAGGGTGAGGGCCACCTTGAGCTTCAGGCTTATGGTGCGCCATGACAGACGTTGAAGCTGATGGTGTCGGTTCAGGTAAAGTGCCCAGGGATAGAGTAAGTGTATTGTGTTCTGTAAGGTGTACAGGAAGGATAGGGTTATGGAAAGATTTCAGATTTCTGTCTGATGGGAGGGCAGGTTCGCAATTGAGGTTAAGGATTATGGTGAAGCGGGGGTTATGCCAGTGGTTACGGTGAAGTGGCAGGTCCAAGAGTCATGGCTAGGGTTAGAATTACTGGTTTGTGCTCTTGTACAGAAAGGATGAGTTAATTATTACTGTTAGGGTCTAGGTCTGATGTGAGTGAGATTGTGAAATTCCGTTGCCATGTTTAGAGGATCCCTGGCTGTCTCTGATGTTAACGCTTTGCGTATAGGTCCAGGCATCAGTTTTAGGGTTAAAATTTTGTGTTCTCTCTGGTATACAGAGACTTTCGCATTATGGATAGAGTTAGATTCTGGGTCTGATGTGACAGGGAGCGCAAATGGAGGATCAAGTTTATAGTGAGGCATTGTTGACATCAATGGTTAACGTCAGGTGTCAGGACCGCAAGCCAGGGCTAGGGTTAGGTTAGGTTTTTGTAAAGCTGTAGGGGTAGGGTATTGGTACGTTTTGACTGAGGGTGCTTCTCCAAAGTTAGGGCAACTGTGCAAATCTGTCGCAGGATTACAGTGATGCAAGGTTGCATCCACGGTGATGATGGTGGGTCAGGCCACTGGTATGTGCTAGGGTTAGGGTTAGGTAATTGTTAAAGTGTATGCGGTGGATGGGGATATGTTTAGATTTAGGATCCTAGTCTGTCGTGTGGGCAAAGTCCAGTTTGAACTTCATCATTAGGGTATGGCATCGGTGACATCAATGCTGATGGTGAGCATTCAGGTTAAGAAACCTGGGCTAGGGTTAGAGTTTTCTATAAGGAAACGTCTATGCAGGTCTATGCAGATAATATCATTATGGACAGAATTAGGCTGCAATTCAGAATTGAGTGCGAGTGTGAGATCGAGTCAGAGGATTAAGGGAGTCATAGTTGACAACAACGGTGAAGGTGAACAATCTGGTTCAAGGGTCAGATCTAGGGTTAGGATTATGTGTTCAACAAGGAGTACGAGTGAGATACGGTTGCAGTTAGAATTCGGATCTGCCTCTGATGTTAGGGTGAGTGCAAGAATAAGTTTAAGGTTTAAGGTGAAGTGAGGGTGACATCAGTTACGAAGGTGAAGTGTCAGATCCTGGCACCAGGGATAGGGTTAGCATTAGTTGTGAGGTAAGGAGTATGCGGAAGATTGAGTGACAGTTAGAGTTCTGATCTGACTCTGACATGAGCGCACTGGCCAGAACAAGCTTCAGGATTATGGGGAGGTATGACAGACCTCGATGCTTGGCCCTTGGTTTAGTGTTGATGCTGTCAATTCAGGTAAAGTGCCCCGGGCTAAAGTAAGTGTATTGTGTTCTGTAAGGTGTACAGGAAGGATAGGGTTATAGAAAGATTTCGGGTTTGTCTCTGATGGTAGGGCAAGTGCGGTATTGAGGTTAAGGATTACGATAATGGGTGGTTGATGCCAATGGTTACGGTGAAGTGGCAGGTCCAGGAGTCATGGCTAGGGTTACAATTACAGGTTTGGGCTGTTGCACAGAAAGGATGATTTAACTATTAGGCTTAGGGCTAGCTCTGATGTGAGTGTGAGTGTGAAATTGCCTTTCCTTGTTGAGGAGATCCCTGGGTGTCTCTGATGCCAACGCTTTGCATATAGGTCCAGGCATCAGTTTCAGGGTTAAAATTTTGTATTCTCTCTGGTATACAGAGAAATTCGCATTATGGATAGAGTTAGCTTCTGGGTCTGACATGACGGGGAGCGCAAGATGGTGGATCCGGTTTATGGTGAGGCATGGTTGACGTCAAAGGTCAAGGAGACTTGTCAGGACCTCGAGCCAGGGCTAGGGATTTTGTTAGGTGTTTGGAAAGCTGTAGGTGCAGGGTATTGGTACGTTTGGACAGAGGGTCCTTCTCCAAGTTTAGGGCGACTGTCCAATTCAGTCGAAGGATTACAGTGAGGCAAGGGTGACATCCATGCTGATGGTGGAGGGTCAGGCCACAGGTCTGTGCTATAGTTAGTGTTAGGTAATTGTTAAAGTGTATGCGGTGCATGTGGATATGTTTAGATTTAGGGTCCTACTCTGACATGTGGTCGAAGGCCAGTTTGGACTTCATCATGAAGGTAAGGCATCGGTGACATCAATGCTGACGGTGAGCATTCAGATTCAGGAACCTGGGCTAGGGTTGGGGTTTTCTGTTAGGAGTGGTCTATGTAGCAAATATGGTTATGGACAGAAATAGGGTGCAATTCTGATGTGAGGACGAGTGTAAGATCGAGTCAGAGGATTATGGTAGTCATAGTTGTTAGCAAAGGTGAAGGTGAAGAATCTGGTTCAAGGCTCAGATATAGGGTTAGGGTTATATGTTCGATAAGGTGTAAGGGTGAGATAGGCTTGCAGTTAGAATTCGGATCCACCTCTGATGTGAGTGTGAGTGCCAGAATATGTTTAAGGTTTAAAGAGAAGTGAGGGTGACATCAATGATGAAGGTGAAGTGTCAGATCTTGGCACCAGGGATAGGGTTAGCATTAGTTTTAAGGTAAGTAGTATGCGGAAGATTGAGTGACAGTTACAGTACTGATCCGACTCTGACATGAGGGCAGTGGCCAGAACGAGCTTCAGGATTATGGGGAGATATGACAGACGTCGATGCTGATGGTGGCGGTTCAGAGAAAGGGGCCTGGGATAGGGTTAGGGTTATCTGTAAGGGAAAATCTATGTGGAAGTGACAGTTACCGAGAGAATTAGGGTTCTCTTCTGATGTGAGTGCGAGTGTGAGGTTCAAGCTCCGCGTTAAGATGTGTCGTGTCGTAGTTGACATCAATGTTGCAGGTGAAGCATCTAGTCCAGGCATTGGCGTTACGTTTAGGGTTAGATGTTCAGAAAGATTTCGGGTTTGTCTCTGATGGGAGGGCAAGTGCAGGATTGAGGCTAAGGATTACGATGAAGCGCGGGTGATGCCGATGGTTACGGTGAAGGGGCAGGTACAAGAGTCATGGCTCGGGTTAGAATTACAGTTTTGGGCTGTTGTACAGAAAGGATGAGTTAATTATTACTGTTAGGGTCTAGCTCTGCTGTGAGTGCGAGTGTGAAATTGCGTTTCCTTCTTGAGGAGATCCCTGGGTGTTTCTGATGCTGATGCTTTGCGTATAGGTCAGGCATCAGTTTTAGGGTTAAAATTTTGTGTTCTCTCTGGTATACAGAGACTTTCGCATTATGGATAGAGTTAGCTTCTGGGTCTGATGTGACAGGGAGCGCAAATGGTGGATCAGGTTTATGGTGAGACATGGTTGACGTCAATGGTCGAGGTGAGGAGTCATGACCACGAGCCATGCCTAGGGTTACGGTTAGGTTTTTGGGAAGCTGTAGAGGCAGCGATTGGTATATTTAGACTGAGGGTGTTTCTCCAAGGATAGGGCTACTGTCCAATTCAGTCACCGGATTACAGTGAGGCAAAGGTGACATCCATTTTGATGGTGGAAGGTCAGGGCACAGGTATGTGCTAGGGCTAGGTTAGGTAATTCATAATGTGTATGTGGTGGATGGGGTTCTGTTTAGATTTAGGATCCTACTCTGACGTGTGGGCAAAAGGCCAGTTTGGACTTCATCATGAAGGTATGGCATCAGGGACATCAATGCCGACGGGGAGCATTCAGGTTAAGGAACATGGGCTAGGGTTAGGGTTTTCTGTATGCAAAGGTGTATGCAGAAAATATGGTTATGGACAGAATTAGGGTGCAATTGTGATGTGAGGGCGAGTGTGAGATCGATGCAGAGGAATAAGTTAGTCATAGTTGATAGCAACGGTGAAGGTGAAGAATCTGCTTCAAGGGTCAGAACTAGGGTTAGTGATATGTGTTCGATAATGAGTACGGGTGAGATAGGGTTGCAGTTAGAAATCGGATCCAGCACTGATGTGACGTGGAGTGCAAGAATAAGCTTAAGGTTTACGTTGAAGTGAGGGTGACATCACTGATGAAGGTGACGTGTCAGATCCTGGCACCAGGGATAGGGTTAGCATTAGTTGTAATGGAAGGAGTATGCGGAAGATTGAGTGACAGTTACAGTTCTGATCCAACTCTGACATGAGGGCATTGGCCAGAACGAGCTTCAGCATTATAGGGATGAATGACATACGTTGATGCTGATTGTGGCAGTTCAGTGAAAGGGGCCTGGGATAGGGTTAGGTTTATCTGTTAGAGAAAATCTATGTGGAAGAGATGGTTACTGAGAGCATTAGGGTTCTCTTCTGATGTGAGTGCGAGTGTGAGATTCAAGCTCCGAGTTAAGATGTGTCGTAGTTGACATCAATGTTGCAGGTGAAGAATCTAGTCCAGGGATTGGCGCTAGGGTTAGGGTTAGGTGTTCAGTAAGATTTAGAGGAAAATGGAGTTACATTTAGAGTTCACATCTGACCCTGAGATGAGGGTGAGGGCCACCTTGAGCTTCAGGCTTATGGTGCGCCATGACAGACGTTGAAGCTGATGGTGTCGGTTCAGGTAAAGTGCCCAGGGATAGAGTAAGTGTATTGTGTTCTGTAAGGTGTACAGGAAGGATAGGGTTATGGAAAGATTTCAGATTTCTGTCTGATGGGAGGGCAGGTTCGCAATTGAGGTTAAGGATTATGGTGAAGCGGGGGTTATGCCAGTGGTTACGGTGAAGTGGCAGGTCCAAGAGTCATGGCTAGGGTTAGAATTACTGGTTTGTGCTCTTGTACAGAAAGGATGAGTTAATTATTACTGTTAGGGTCTAGGTCTGATGTGAGTGAGATTGTGAAATTCCGTTGCCATGTTTAGAGGATCCCTGGCTGTCTCTGATGTTAACGCTTTGCGTATAGGTCCAGGCATCAGTTTTAGGGTTAAAATTTTGTGTTCTCTCTGGTATACAGAGACTTTCGCATTATGGATAGAGTTAGATTCTGGGTCTGATGTGACAGGGAGCGCAAATGGAGGATCAAGTTTATGGTGAGGCATTGTTGACATCAATGGTTAACGTCAGGTGTCAGGACCGCAAGCCAGGGCTAGGGTTAGGTTAGGTTTTTGTAAAGCTGTAGGGGTAGGGTATTGGTACGTTTTGACTGAGGGTGCTTCTCCAAAGTTAGGGCAACTGTGCAAATCTGTCGCAGGATTACAGTGATGCAAGGTTGCATCCACGGTGATGATGGTGGGTCAGGCCACTGGTATGTGCTAGGGTTAGGGTTAGGTAATTGTTAAAGTGTATGCGGTGGATGGGGATATGTTTAGATTTAGGATCCTAGTCTGACGTGTGGGCAAAGTCCAGTTTGAACTTCATCATTAGGGTATGGCATCGGTGACATCAATGCTGATGGTGAGCATTCAGGTTAAGAAACCTGGGCTAGGGTTAGAGTTTTCTATAAGGAAACGTCTATGCAGGTCTATGCAGATAATATCATTATGGACAGAATTAGGGTGCAATTCAGAATTGAGTGCGAGTGTGAGATCGAGTCAGAGGATTAAGGGAGTCATAGTTGACAACAACGGTGAAGGTGAACAATCTGGTTCAAGGGTCAGATCTAGGGTTAGGATTATGTGTTCAACAAGGAGTACGAGTGAGATACGGTTGCAGTTAGAATTCGGATCTGCCTCTGATGTTAGGGTGAGTGCAAGAATAAGTTTAAGGTTTAAGGTGAAGTGAGGGTGACATCAGTTACGAAGGTGAAGTGTCAGATCCTGGCACCAGGGATAGGGTTAGCATTAGTTGTGAGGTAAGGAGTATGCGGAAGATTGAGTGACAGTTAGAGTTCTGATCTGACTCTGACATGAGCGCACTGGCCAGAACAAGCTTCAGGATTATGGGGAGGTATGACAGACCTCGATGCTTGGCCCTTGGTTTAGTGTTGATGCTGTCAATTCAGGTAAAGTGCCCCGGGCTAAAGTAAGTGTATTGTGTTCTGTAAGGTGTACAGGAAGGATAGGGTTATAGAAAGATTTCGGGTTTGTCTCTGATGGTAGGGCAAGTGCGGTATTGAGGTTAAGGATTACGATAATGGGTGGTTGATGCCAATGGTTACGGTGAAGTGGCAGGTCCAGGAGTCATGGCTAGGGTTACAATTACAGGTTTGGGCTGTTGCACAGAAAGGATGATTTAACTATTAGGCTTAGGGCTAGCTCTGATGTGAGTGTGAGTGTGAAATTGCCTTTCCTTGTTGAGGAGATCCCTGGGTGTCTCTGATGCCAACGCTTTGCATATAGGTCCAGGCATCAGTTTCAGGGTTAAAATTTTGTATTCTCTCTGGTATACAGAGAAATTCGCATTATGGATAGAGTTAGCTTCTGGGTCTGACATGACGGGGAGCGCAAGATGGTGGATCCGGTTTATGGTGAGGCATGGTTGACGTCAAAGGTCAAGGAGACTTGTCAGGACCTCGAGCCAGGGCTAGGGATTTTGTTAGGTGTTTGGAAAGCTGTAGGTGCAGGGTATTGGTACGTTTGGACAGAGGGCCCTTCTCCAAGTTTAGGGCAACTGTCCAATTCAGTCGAAGGATTACAGTGAGGCAAGGGTGACATCCATGCTGATGGTGGAGGGTCAGGCCACAGGTCTGTGCTATAGTTAGTGTTAGGTAATTGTTAAAGTGTATGCGGTGCATGTGGATATGTTTAGATTTAGGGTCCTACTCTGACATGTGGTCGAAGGCCAGTTTGGACTTCATCATGAAGGTAAGGCATCGGTGACATCAATGCTGACGGTGAGCATTCAGATTCAGGAACCTGGGCTAGGGTTGGGGTTTTCTGTTAGGAGTGGTCTATGTAGCAAATATGGTTATGGACAGAATTAGGGTGCAATTCTGATGTGAGGACGAGTGTGAGATCGAGTCAGAGGATTATGGTAGTCACAGTTGTTAGCAAAGGTGAAGGTGAAGAATCTGGTTCAAGGCTCAGATATAGGGTTAGGGTTATATGTTCGATAAGGTGTAAGGGTGAGATAGGCTTGCAGTTAGAGTTCGGATCCACCTCTGATGTGAGTGTGAGTGCCAGAATAAGTTTAAGGTTTAAAGAGAAGTGAGGGTGACATCAATGATGAAGGTGAAGTGTCAGATCTTGGCACCAGGGATAGGGTTAGCATTAGTTTTAAGGTAAGTAGTATGCGGAAGATTGAGTGACAGTTACAGTACTGATCCGACTCTGACATGAGGGCAGTGGCCAGAACGAGCTTCAGAATTATGGGGAGATATGACAGACGTCGATGCTGATGGTGGCGGTTCAGAGAAAGGGGCCTGGGATAGGGTTAGGGTTATCTGTAAGGGAAAATCTATGTGGAAGTGACAGTTACCGAGAGAATTAGGGTTCTCTTCTGATGTGAGTGCGAGTGTGAGGTTCAAGCTCCGAGTTAAGATGTGTCGTGTCGTAGTTGACATCAATGTTGCAGGTGAAGCATCTAGTCCAGGCATTGGCGTTACGTTTAGGGTTAGATGTTCAGAAAGATTTCGGGTTTGTCTCTGATGGGAGGGCAAGTGCAGGATTGAGGCTAAGGATTACGATGAAGCGCGGGTGATGCCGATGGTTACGGTGAAGGGGCAGGTACAAGAGTCATGGCTACGGTTAGAATTACAGTTTTGGGCTGTTGTACAGAAAGGATGAGTTAATTATTACTGTTAGGGTCTAGCTCTGCTGTGAGTGCGAGTGTGAAATTGCGTTTCCTTCTTGAGGAGATCCCTGGGTGTTTCTGATGCTGATGCTTTGCGTATAGGTCAGGCATCAGTTTTAGGGTTAAAATTTTGTGTTCTCTCTGGTATACAGAGACTTTCGCATTATGGATAGAGTTAGCTTCTGGGTCTGATGTGACAGGGAGCGCAAATGGTGGATCAGGTTTATGGTGAGACATGGTTGACGTCAATGGTCGAGGTGAGGAGTCATGACCACGAGCCATGCCTAGGGTTACGGTTAGGTTTTTGGGAAGCTGTAGAGGCAGCGATTGGTATATTTAGACTGAGGGTGTTTCTCCAAGGATAGGGCTACTGTCCAACTCAGTCACCGGATTACAGTGAGGCAAAGGTGACATCCATTTTGATGGTGGAAGGTCAGGGCACAGGTATGTGCTAGGGCTAGGTTAGGTAATTCATAATGTGTATGTGGTGGATGGGGTTATGTTTAGATTTAGGATCCTACTCTGACGTGTGGGCAAAAGGCCAGTTTGGACTTCATCATGAAGGTATGGCATCAGGGACATCAATGCCGACGGGGAGCATTCAGGTTAAGGAACATGGGCTAGGGTTAGGGTTTTCTGTATGGAAAGGTGTATGCAGAAAATATGGTTATGGACAGAATTAGGGTGCAATTGTGATGTGAGGGCGAGTGTGAGATCGATGCAGAGGAATAAGTTAGTCATAGTTGATAGCAACGGTGAAGGTGAAGAATCTGCTTCAAGGGTCAGAACTAGGGTTAGTGATATGTGTTCGATAATGAGTACGGGTGAGATAGGGTTGCAGTTAGAAATCGGATCCAGCACTGATGTGACGTGGAGTGCAAGAATAAGCTTAAGGTTTACGTTGAAGTGAGGGTGACATCACTGATGAAGGTGACGTGTCAGATCCTGGCACCAGGGATAGGGTTAGCATTAGTTGTAATGGAAGGAGTATGCGGAAGATTGAGTGACAGTTACAGTTCTGATCCAACTCTGACATGAGGGCATTGGCCAGAACGAGCTTCAGCATTATAGGGATGAATGACATACGTTGATGCTGATTGTGGCAGTTCAGTGAAAGGGGCCTGGGATAGGGTTAGGTTTATCTGTTAGAGAAAATCTATGTGGAAGAGATGGTTACTGAGAGCATTAGGGTTCTCTTCTGATGTGAGTGCGAGTGTGAGATTCAAGCTCCGAGTTAAGATGTGTCGTAGTTGACATCAATGTTGCAGGTGAAGAATCTAGTCCAGGGATTGGCGCTAGGGTTAGGGTTAGGTGTTCAGTAAGATTTAGAGGAAAATGGAGTTACATTTAGAGTTCACATCTGACCCTGAGATGAGGGTGAGGGCCACCTTGAGCTTCAGGCTTATGGTGCGCCATGACAGGCGTTGAAGCTGATGGTGTCGGTTCAGGTAAAGTGCCCAGGGATAGAGTAAGTGTATTGTGTTCTGTAAGGTGTACAGGAAGGATAGGGTTATGGAAAGATTTCAGATTTCTGTCTGATGGGAGGGCAGGTTCGCAATTGAGGTTAAGGATTATGGTGAAGCGGGGGTTATGCCAGTGGTTACGGTGAAGTGGCAGGTCCAAGAGTCATGGCTAGGGTTAGAATTACTGGTTTGTGCTCTTGTACAGAAAGGATGAGTTAATTATTACTGTTAGGGTCTAGGTCTGATGTGAGTGAGATTGTGAAATTCCGTTTCCATGTTTAGAGGATCCCTGGCTGTCTCTGATGTTAACGCTTTGCGTATAGGTCCAGGCATCAGTTTTAGGGTTAAAATTTTGTGTTCTCTCTGGTATACAGAGACTTTCGCATTATGGATAGAGTTAGATTCTGGGTCTGATGTGACAGGGAGCGCAAATGGAGGATCAAGTTTATGGTGAGGCATTGTTGACATCAATGGTTAACGTCAGGTGTCAGGACCGCAAGCCAGGGCTAGGGTTAGGTTAGGTTTTTGTAAAGCTGTAGGGGTAGGGTATTGGTACGTTTTGACTGAGGGTGCTTCTCCAAAGTTAGGGCAACTGTGCAAATCTGTCGCAGGATTACAGTGATGCAAGGTTGCATCCACGGTGATGATGGTGGGTCAGGCCACTGGTATGTGCTAGGGTTAGGGTTAGGTAATTGTTAAAGTGTATGCGGTGGATGGGGATATGTTTAGATTTAGGATCCTAGTCTGACGTGTGGGCAAAGTCCAGTTTGAACTTCATCATTAGGGTATGGCATCGGTGACATCAATGCTGATGGTGAGCATTCAGGTTAAGAAACCTGGGCTAGGGTTAGAGTTTTCTATAAGGAAACGTCTATGCAGGTCTATGCAGATAATATCATTATGGACAGAATTAGGGTGCAATTCAGAATTGAGTGCGAGTGTGAGATCGAGTCAGAGGATTAAGGGAGTCATAGTTGACAACAACGGTGAAGGTGAACAATCTGGTTCAAGGGTCAGATCTAGGGTTAGGATTATGTGTTCAACAAGGAGTACGAGTGAGATACGGTTGCAGTTAGAATTCGGATCTGCCTCTGATGTTAGGGTGAGTGCAAGAATAAGTTTAAGGTTTAAGGTGAAGTGAGGGTGACATCAGTTACGAAGGTGAAGTGTCAGATCCTGGCACCAGGGATAGGGTTAGCATTAGTTGTGAGGTAAGGAGTATGCGGAAGATTGAGTGACAGTTAGAGTTCTGATCTGACTCTGACATGAGCGCACTGGCCAGAACAAGCTTCAGGATTATGGGGAGGTATGACAGACCTCGATGCTTGGCCCTTGGTTTAGTGTTGATGCTGTCAATTCAGGTAAAGTGCCCCGGGCTAAAGTAAGTGTATTGTGTTCTGTAAGGTGTACAGGAAGGATAGGGTTATAGAAAGATTTCGGGTTTGTCTCTGATGGTAGGGCAAGTGCGGTATTGAGGTTAAGGATTACGATAATGGGTGGTTGATGCCAATGGTTACGGTGAAGTGGCAGGTCCAGGAGTCATGGCTAGGGTTACAATTACAGGTTTGGGCTGTTGCACAGAAAGGATGATTTAACTATTAGGCTTAGGGCTAGCTCTGATGTGAGTGTGAGTGTGAAATTGCCTTTCCTTGTTGAGGAGATCCCTGGGTGTCTCTGATGCCAACGCTTTGCATATAGGTCCAGGCATCAGTTTCAGGGTTAAAATTTTGTATTCTCTCTGGTATACAGAGAAATTCGCATTATGGATAGAGTTAGCTTCTGGGTCTGACATGACGGGGAGCGCAAGATGGTGGATCCGGTTTATGGCGAGGCATGGTTGACGTCAAAGGTCAAGGAGACTTGTCAGGACCTCGAGCCAGGGCTAGGGATTTTGTTAGGTGTTTGGAAAGCTGTAGGTGCAGGGTATTGGTACGTTTGGACAGAGGGCCCTTCTCCAAGTTTAGGGCAACTGTCCAATTCAGTCGAAGGATTACAGTGAGGCAAGGGTGACATCCATGCTGATGGTGGAGGGTCAGGCCACAGGTCTGTGCTATAGTTAGTGTTAGGTAATTGTTAAAGTGTATGCGGTGCATGTGGATATGTTTAGATTTAGGGTCCTACTCTGACATGTGGTCGAAGGCCAGTTTGGACTTCATCATGAAGGTAAGGCATCGGTGACATCAATGCTGACGGTGAGCATTCAGATTCAGGAACCTGGGCTAGGGTTGGGGTTTTCTGTTAGGAGTGGTCTATGTAGCAAATATGGTTATGGACAGAATTAGGGTGCAATTCTGATGTGAGGACGAGTGTGAGATCGAGTCAGAGGATTATGGTAGTCATAGTTGTTAGCAAAGGTGAAGGTGAAGAATCTGGTTCAAGGCTCAGATATAGGGTTAGGGTTATATGTTCGATAAGGTGTAAGGGTGAGATAGGCTTGCAGTTAGAGTTCGGATCCACCTCTGATGTGAGTGTGAGTGCCAGAATAAGTTTAGGGTTTAAAGAGAAGTGAGGGTGACATCAATGATGAAGGTGAAGTGTCAGATCTTGGCACCAGGGATAGGGTTAGCATTAGTTTTAAGGTAAGTAGTATGCGGAAGATTGAGTGACAGTTACAGTACTGATCCGACTCTGACATGAGGGCAGTGGCCAGAACGAGCTTCAGAATTATGGGGAGATATGACAGACGTCGATGCTGATGGTGGCGGTTCAGAGAAAGGGGCCTGGGATAGGGTTAGGGTTATCTGTAAGGGAAAATCTATGTGGAAGTGACAGTTACCGAGAGAATTAGGGTTCTCTTCTGATGTGAGTGCGAGTGTGAGGTTCAAGCTCCGAGTTAAGATGTGTCGTGTCGTAGTTGACATCAATGTTGCAGGTGAAGCATCTAGTCCAGGCATTGGCGTTACGTTTAGGGTTAGATGTTCAGAAAGATTTCGGGTTTGTCTCTGATGGGAGGGCAAGTGCAGGATTGAGGCTAAGGATTACGATGAAGCGCGGGTGATGCCGATGGTTACGGTGAAGGGGCAGGTACAAGAGTCATGGCTACGGTTAGAATTACAGTTTTGGGCTGTTGTACAGAAAGGATGAGTTAATTATTACTGTTAGGGTCTAGCTCTGCTGTGAGTGCGAGTGTGAAATTGCGTTTCCTTCTTGAGGAGATCCCTGGGTGTTTCTGATGCTGATGCTTTGCGTATAGGTCAGGCATCAGTTTTAGGGTTAAAATTTTGTGTTCTCTCTGGTATACAGAGACTTTCGCATTATGGATAGAGTTAGCTTCTGGGTCTGATGTGACAGGGAGCGCAAATGGTGGATCAGGTTTATGGTGAGACATGGTTGACGTCAATGGTCGAGGTGAGGAGTCATGACCACGAGCCATGCCTAGGGTTACGGTTAGGTTTTTGGGAAGCTGTAGAGGCAGCGATTGGTATATTTAGACTGAGGGTGTTTCTCCAAGGATAGGGCTACTGTCCAATTCAGTCACCGGATTACAGTGAGGCAAAGGTGACATCCATTTTGATGGTGGAAGGTCAGGGCACAGGTATGTGCTAGGGCTAGGTTAGGTAATTCATAATGTGTATGTGGTGGATGGGGTTATGTTTAGATTTAGGATCCTACTCTGACGTGTGGGCAAAAGGCCAGTTTGGACTTCATCATGAAGGTATGGCATCAGGGACATCAATGCCGACGGGGAGCATTCAGGTTAAGGAACATGGGCTAGGGTTAGGGTTTTCTGTATGGAAAGGTGTATGCAGAAAATATGGTTATGGACAGAATTAGGGTGCAATTGTGATGTGAGGGCGAGTGTGAGATCGATGCAGAGGAATAAGTTAGTCATAGTTGATAGCAACGGTGAAGGTGAAGAATCTGCTTCAAGGGTCAGAACTAGGGTTAGTGATATGTGTTCGATAATGAGTACGGGTGAGATAGGGTTGCAGTTAGAAATCGGATCCAGCACTGATGTGACGTGGAGTGCAAGAATAAGCTTAAGGTTTACGTTGAAGTGAGGGTGACATCACTGATGAAGGTGACGTGTCAGATCCTGGCACCAGGGATAGGGTTAGCATTAGTTGTAATGGAAGGAGTATGCGGAAGATTGAGTGACAGTTACAGTTCTGATCCAACTCTGACATGAGGGCATTGGCCAGAACGAGCTTCAGCATTATAGGGATGAATGACATACGTTGATGCTGATTGTGGCAGTTCAGTGAAAGGGGCCTGGGATAGGGTTAGGTTTATCTGTTAGAGAAAATCTATGTGGAAGAGATGGTTACTGAGAGCATTAGGGTTCTCTTCTGATGTGAGTGCGAGTGTGAGATTCAAGCTCCGAGTTAAGATGTGTCGTAGTTGACATCAATGTTGCAGGTGAAGAATCTAGTCCAGGGATTGGCGCTAGGGTTAGGGTTAGGTGTTCAGTAAGATTTAGAGGAAAATGGAGTTACATTTAGAGTTCACATCTGACCCTGAGATGAGGGTGAGGGCCACCTTGAGCTTCAGGCTTATGGTGCGCCATGACAGGCGTTGAAGCTGATGGTGTCGGTTCAGGTAAAGTGCCCAGGGATAGAGTAAGTGTATTGTGTTCTGTAAGGTGTACAGGAAGGATAGGGTTATGGAAAGATTTCAGATTTCTGTCTGATGGGAGGGCAGGTTCGCAATTGAGGTTAAGGATTATGGTGAAGCGGGGGTTATGCCAGTGGTTACGGTGAAGTGGCAGGTCCAAGAGTCATGGCTAGGGTTAGAATTACTGGTTTGTGCTCTTGTACAGAAAGGATGAGTTAATTATTACTGTTAGGGTCTAGGTCTGATGTGAGTGAGATTGTGAAATTCCGTTTCCATGTTTAGAGGATCCCTGGCTGTCTCTGATGTTAACGCTTTGCGTATAGGTCCAGGCATCAGTTTTAGGGTTAAAATTTTGTGTTCTCTCTGGTATACAGAGACTTTCGCATTATGGATAGAGTTAGATTCTGGGTCTGATGTGACAGGGAGCGCAAATGGAGGATCAAGTTTATGGTGAGGCATTGTTGACATCAATGGTTAACGTCAGGTGTCAGGACCGCAAGCCAGGGCTAGGGTTAGGTTAGGTTTTTGTAAAGCTGTAGGGGTAGGGTATTGGTACGTTTTGACTGAGGGTGCTTCTCCAAAGTTAGGGCAACTGTGCAAATCTGTCGCAGGATTACAGTGATGCAAGGTTGCATCCACGGTGATGATGGTGGGTCAGGCCACTGGTATGTGCTAGGGTTAGGGTTAGGTAATTGTTAAAGTGTATGCGGTGGATGGGGATATGTTTAGATTTAGGATCCTAGTCTGACGTGTGGGCAAAGTCCAGTTTGAACTTCATCATTAGGGTATGGCATCGGTGACATCAATGCTGATGGTGAGCATTCAGGTTAAGAAACCTGGGCTAGGGTTAGAGTTTTCTATAAGGAAACGTCTATGCAGGTCTATGCAGATAATATCATTATGGACAGAATTAGGGTGCAATTCAGAATTGAGTGCGAGTGTGAGATCGAGTCAGAGGATTAAGGGAGTCATAGTTGACAACAACGGTGAAGGTGAACAATCTGGTTCAAGGGTCAGATCTAGGGTTAGGATTATGTGTTCAACAAGGAGTACGAGTGAGATACGGTTGCAGTTAGAATTCGGATCTGCCTCTGATGTTAGGGTGAGTGCAAGAATAAGTTTAAGGTTTAAGGTGAAGTGAGGGTGACATCAGTTACGAAGGTGAAGTGTCAGATCCTGGCACCAGGGATAGGGTTAGCATTAGTTGTGAGGTAAGGAGTATGCGGAAGATTGAGTGACAGTTAGAGTTCTGATCTGACTCTGACATGAGCGCACTGGCCAGAACAAGCTTCAGGATTATGGGGAGGTATGACAGACCTCGATGCTTGGCCCTTGGTTTAGTGTTGATGCTGTCAATTCAGGTAAAGTGCCCCGGGCTAAAGTAAGTGTATTGTGTTCTGTAAGGTGTACAGGAAGGATAGGGTTATAGAAAGATTTCGGGTTTGTCTCTGATGGTAGGGCAAGTGCGGTATTGAGGTTAAGGATTACGATAATGGGTGGTTGATGCCAATGGTTACGGTGAAGTGGCAGGTCCAGGAGTCATGGCTAGGGTTACAATTACAGGTTTGGGCTGTTGCACAGAAAGGATGATTTAACTATTAGGCTTAGGGCTAGCTCTGATGTGAGTGTGAGTGTGAAATTGCCTTTCCTTGTTGAGGAGATCCCTGGGTGTCTCTGATGCCAACGCTTTGCATATAGGTCCAGGCATCAGTTTCAGGGTTAAAATTTTGTATTCTCTCTGGTATACAGAGAAATTCGCATTATGGATAGAGTTAGCTTCTGGGTCTGACATGACGGGGAGCGCAAGATGGTGGATCCGGTTTATGGTGAGGCATGGTTGACGTCAAAGGTCAAGGAGACTTGTCAGGACCTCGAGCCAGGGCTAGGGATTTTGTTAGGTGTTTGGAAAGCTGTAGGTGCAGGGTATTGGTACGTTTGGACAGAGGGTCCTTCTCCAAGTTTAGGGCGACTGTCCAATTCAGTCGAAGGATTACAGTGAGGCAAGGGTGACATCCATGCTGATGGTGGAGGGTCAGGCCACAGGTCTGTGCTATAGTTAGTGTTAGGTAATTGTTAAAGTGTATGCGGTGCATGTGGATATGTTTAGATTTAGGGTCCTACTCTGACATGTGGTCGAAGGCCAGTTTGGACTTCATCATGAAGGTAAGGCATCGGTGACATCAATGCTGACGGTGAGCATTCAGATTCAGGAACCTGGGCTAGGGTTGGGGTTTTCTGTTAGGAGTGGTCTATGTAGCAAATATGGTTATGGACAGAATTAGGGTGCAATTCTGATGTGAGGACGAGTGTGAGATCGAGTCAGAGGATTATGGTAGTCATAGTTGTTAGCAAAGGTGAAGGTGAAGAATCTGGTTCAAGGCTCAGATATAGGGTTAGGGTTATATGTTCGATAAGGTGTAAGGGTGAGATAGGCTTGCAGTTAGAATTCGGATCCACCTCTGATGTGAGTGTGAGTGCCAGAATAAGTTTAAGGTTTAAAGAGAAGTGAGGGTGACATCAATGATGAAGGTGAAGTGTCAGATCTTGGCACCAGGGATAGGGTTAGCATTAGTTTTAAGGTAAGTAGTATGCGGAAGATTGAGTGACAGTTACAGTACTGATCCGACTCTGACATGAGGGCAGTGGCCAGAACGAGCTTCAGAATTATGGGGAGATATGACAGACGTCGATGCTGATGGTGGCGGTTCAGAGAAAGGGGCCTGGGATAGGGTTAGGGTTATCTGTAAGGGAAAATCTATGTGGAAGTGACAGTTACCGAGAGAATTAGGGTTCTCTTCTGATGTGAGTGCGAGTGTGAGGTTCAAGCTCCGAGTTAAGATGTGTCGTGTCGTAGTTGACATCAATGTTGCAGGTGAAGCATCTAGTCCAGGCATTGGCGTTACGTTTAGGGTTAGATGTTCAGAAAGATTTCGGGTTTGTCTCTGATGGGAGGGCAAGTGCAGGATTGAGGCTAAGGATTACGATGAAGCGCGGGTGATGCCGATGGTTACGGTGAAGGGGCAGGTACAAGAGTCATGGCTACGGTTAGAATTACAGTTTTGGGCTGTTGTACAGAAAGGATGAGTTAATTATTACTGTTAGGGTCTAGCTCTGCTGTGAGTGCGAGTGTGAAATTGCGTTTCCTTCTTGAGGAGATCCCTGGGTGTTTCTGATGCTGATGCTTTGCGTATAGGTCAGGCATCAGTTTTAGGGTTAAAATTTTGTGTTCTCTCTGGTATACAGAGACTTTCGCATTATGGATAGAGTTAGCTTCTGGGTCTGATGTGACAGGGAGCGCAAATGGTGGATCAGGTTTATGGTGAGACATGGTTGACGTCAATGGTCGAGGTGAGGAGTCATGACCACGAGCCATGCCTAGGGTTACGGTTAGGTTTTTGGGAAGCTGTAGAGGCAGCGATTGGTATATTTAGACTGAGGGTGTTTCTCCAAGGATAGGGCTACTGTCCAATTCAGTCACCGGATTACAGTGAGGCAAAGGTGACATCCATTTTGATGGTGGAAGGTCAGGGCACAGGTATGTGCTAGGGCTAGGTTAGGTAATTCATAATGTGTATGTGGTGGATGGGGTTATGTTTAGATTTAGGATCCTACTCTGACGTGTGGGCAAAAGGCCAGTTTGGACTTCATCATGAAGGTATGGCATCAGGGACATCAATGCCGACGGGGAGCATTCAGGTTAAGGAACATGGGCTAGGGTTAGGGTTTTCTGTATGGAAAGGTGTATGCAGAAAATATGGTTATGGACAGAATTAGGGTGCAATTGTGATGTGAGGGCGAGTGTGAGATCGATGCAGAGGAATAAGTTAGTCATAGTTGATAGCAACGGTGAAGGTGAAGAATCTGCTTCAAGGGTCAGAACTAGGGTTAGTGATATGTGTTCGATAATGAGTACGGGTGAGATAGGGTTGCAGTTAGAAATCGGATCCAGCACTGATGTGACGTGGAGTGCAAGAATAAGCTTAAGGTTTACGTTGAAGTGAGGGTGACATCACTGATGAAGGTGACGTGTCAGATCCTGGCACCAGGGATAGGGTTAGCATTAGTTGTAATGGAAGGAGTATGCGGAAGATTGAGTGACAGTTACAGTTCTGATCCAACTCTGACATGAGGGCATTGGCCAGAACGAGCTTCAGCATTATAGGGATGAATGACATACGTTGATGCTGATTGTGGCAGTTCAGTGAAAGGGGCCTGGGATAGGGTTAGGTTTATCTGTTAGAGAAAATCTATGTGGAAGAGATGGTTACTGAGAGCATTAGGGTTCTCTTCTGATGTGAGTGCGAGTGTGAGATTCAAGCTCCGAGTTAAGATGTGTCGTAGTTGACATCAATGTTGCAGGTGAAGAATCTAGTCCAGGGATTGGCGCTAGGGTTAGGGTTAGGTGTTCAGTAAGATTTAGAGGAAAATGGAGTTACATTTAGAGTTCACATCTGACCCTGAGATGAGGGTGAGGGCCACCTTGAGCTTCAGGCTTATGGTGCGCCATGACAGGCGTTGAAGCTGATGGTGTCGGTTCAGGTAAAGTGCCCAGGGATAGAGTAAGTGTATTGTGTTCTGTAAGGTGTACAGGAAGGATAGGGTTATGGAAAGATTTCAGATTTCTGTCTGATGGGAGGGCAGGTTCGCAATTGAGGTTAAGGATTATGGTGAAGCGGGGGTTATGCCAGTGGTTACGGTGAAGTGGCAGGTCCAAGAGTCATGGCTAGGGTTAGAATTACTGGTTTGTGCTCTTGTACAGAAAGGATGAGTTAATTATTACTGTTAGGGTCTAGGTCTGATGTGAGTGAGATTGTGAAATTCCGTTTCCATGTTTAGAGGATCCCTGGCTGTCTCTGATGTTAACGCTTTGCGTATAGGTCCAGGCATCAGTTTTAGGGTTAAAATTTTGTGTTCTCTCTGGTATACAGAGACTTTCGCATTATGGATAGAGTTAGATTCTGGGTCTGATGTGACAGGGAGCGCAAATGGAGGATCAAGTTTATGGTGAGGCATTGTTGACATCAATGGTTAACGTCAGGTGTCAGGACCGCAAGCCAGGGCTAGGGTTAGGTTAGGTTTTTGTAAAGCTGTAGGGGTAGGGTATTGGTACGTTTTGACTGAGGGTGCTTCTCCAAAGTTAGGGCAACTGTGCAAATCTGTCGCAGGATTACAGTGATGCAAGGTTGCATCCACGGTGATGATGGTGGGTCAGGCCACTGGTATGTGCTAGGGTTAGGGTTAGGTAATTGTTAAAGTGTATGCGGTGGATGGGGATATGTTTAGATTTAGGATCCTAGTCTGACGTGTGGGCAAAGTCCAGTTTGAACTTCATCATTAGGGTATGGCATCGGTGACATCAATGCTGATGGTGAGCATTCAGGTTAAGAAACCTGGGCTAGGGTTAGAGTTTTCTATAAGGAAACGTCTATGCAGGTCTATGCAGATAATATCATTATGGACAGAATTAGGGTGCAATTCAGAATTGAGTGCGAGTGTGAGATCGAGTCAGAGGATTAAGGGAGTCATAGTTGACAACAACGGTGAAGGTGAACAATCTGGTTCAAGGGTCAGATCTAGGGTTAGGATTATGTGTTCAACAAGGAGTACGAGTGAGATACGGTTGCAGTTAGAATTCGGATCTGCCTCTGATGTTAGGGTGAGTGCAAGAATAAGTTTAAGGTTTAAGGTGAAGTGAGGGTGACATCAGTTACGAAGGTGAAGTGTCAGATCCTGGCACCAGGGATAGGGTTAGCATTAGTTGTGAGGTAAGGAGTATGCGGAAGATTGAGTGACAGTTAGAGTTCTGATCTGACTCTGACATGAGCGCACTGGCCAGAACAAGCTTCAGGATTATGGGGAGGTATGACAGACCTCGATGCTTGGCCCTTGGTTTAGTGTTGATGCTGTCAATTCAGGTAAAGTGCCCCGGGCTAAAGTAAGTGTATTGTGTTCTGTAAGGTGTACAGGAAGGATAGGGTTATAGAAAGATTTCGGGTTTGTCTCTGATGGTAGGGCAAGTGCGGTATTGAGGTTAAGGATTACGATAATGGGTGGTTGATGCCAATGGTTACGGTGAAGTGGCAGGTCCAGGAGTCATGGCTAGGGTTACAATTACAGGTTTGGGCTGTTGCACAGAAAGGATGATTTAACTATTAGGCTTAGGGCTAGCTCTGATGTGAGTGTGAGTGTGAAATTGCCTTTCCTTGTTGAGGAGATCCCTGGGTGTCTCTGATGCCAACGCTTTGCATATAGGTCCAGGCATCAGTTTCAGGGTTAAAATTTTGTATTCTCTCTGGTATACAGAGAAATTCGCATTATGGATAGAGTTAGCTTCTGGGTCTGACATGACGGGGAGCGCAAGATGGTGGATCCGGTTTATGGTGAGGCATGGTTGACGTCAAAGGTCAAGGAGACTTGTCAGGACCTCGAGCCAGGGCTAGGGATTTTGTTAGGTGTTTGGAAAGCTGTAGGTGCAGGGTATTGGTACGTTTGGACAGAGGGCCCTTCTCCAAGTTTAGGGCAACTGTCCAATTCAGTCGAAGGATTACAGTGAGGCAAGGGTGACATCCATGCTGATGGTGGAGGGTCAGGCCACAGGTCTGTGCTATAGTTAGTGTTAGGTAATTGTTAAAGTGTATGCGGTGCATGTGGATATGTTTAGATTTAGGGTCCTACTCTGACATGTGGTCGAAGGCCAGTTTGGACTTCATCATGAAGGTAAGGCATCGGTGACATCAATGCTGACGGTGAGCATTCAGATTCAGAAACCTGGGCTAGGGTTGGGGTTTTCTGTTAGGAGTGGTCTATGTAGCAAATATGGTTATGGACAGAATTAGAGTGCAATTCTGATGTGAGGACGAGTGTGAGATCGAGTCAGAGGATTATGGTAGTCACAGTTGTTAGCAAAGGTGAAGGTGAAGAATCTGGTTCAAGGCTCAGATATAGGGTTAGGGTTATATGTTCGATAAGGTGTAAGGGTGAGATAGGCTTGCAGTTAGAATTCGGATCGACCTCTGATGTGAGTGTGAGTGCCAGAATAAGTTTAGGGTTTAAAGAGAAGTGAGGGTGACATCAATGATGAAGGTGAAGTGTCAGATCTTGGCACCAGGGATAGGGTTAGCATTAGTTTTAAGGTAAGTAGTATGCGGAAGATTGAGTGACAGTTACAGTACTGATCCGACTCTGACATGAGGGCAGTGGCCAGAACGAGCTTCAGAATTATGGGGAGATATGACAGACGTCGATGCTGATGGTGGCGGTTCAGAGAAAGGGGCCTGGGATAGGGTTAGGGTTATCTGTAAGGGAAAATCTATGTGGAAGTGACAGTTACCGAGAGAATTAGGGTTCTCTTCTGATGTGAGTGCGAGTGTGAGGTTCAAGCTCCGAGTTAAGATGTGTCGTGTCGTAGTTGACATCAATGTTGCAGGTGAAGCATCTAGTCCAGGCATTGGCGTTACGTTTAGGGTTAGATGTTCAGAAAGATTTCGGGTTTGTCTCTGATGGGAGGGCAAGTGCAGGATTGAGGCTAAGGATTACGATGAAGCGCGGGTGATGCCGATGGTTACGGTGAAGGGGCAGGTACAAGAGTCATGGCTACGGTTAGAATTACAGTTTTGGGCTGTTGTACAGAAAGGATGAGTTAATTATTACTGTTAGGGTCTAGCTCTGCTGTGAGTGCGAGTGTGAAATTGCGTTTCCTTCTTGAGGAGATCCCTGGGTGTTTCTGATGCTGATGCTTTGCGTATAGGTCAGGCATCAGTTTTAGGGTTAAAATTTTGTGTTCTCTCTGGTATACAGAGACTTTCGCATTATGGATAGAGTTAGCTTCTGGGTCTGATGTGACAGGGAGCGCAAATGGTGGATCAGGTTTATGGTGAGACATGGTTGACGTCAATGGTCGAGGTGAGGAGTCATGACCACGAGCCATGCCTAGGGTTACGGTTAGGTTTTTGGGAAGCTGTAGAGGCAGCGATTGGTATATTTAGACTGAGGGTGTTTCTCCAAGGATAGGGCTACTGTCCAACTCAGTCACCGGATTACAGTGAGGCAAAGGTGACATCCATTTTGATGGTGGAAGGTCAGGGCACAGGTATGTGCTAGGGCTAGGTTAGGTAATTCATAATGTGTATGTGGTGGATGGGGTTATGTTTAGATTTAGGATCCTACTCTGACGTGTGGGCAAAAGGCCAGTTTGGACTTCATCATGAAGGTATGGCATCAGGGACATCAATGCCGACGGGGAGCATTCAGGTTAAGGAACATGGGCTAGGGTTAGGGTTTTCTGTATGGAAAGGTGTATGCAGAAAATATGGTTATGGACAGAATTAGGGTGCAATTGTGATGTGAGGGCGAGTGTGAGATCGATGCAGAGGAATAAGTTAGTCATAGTCGATAGCAACGGTGAAGGTGAAGAATCTGCTTCAAGGGTCAGAACTAGGGTTAGTGATATGTGTTCGATAATGAGTACGGGTGAGATAGGGTTGCAGTTAGAAATCGGATCCAGCACTGATGTGACGTGGAGTGCAAGAATAAGCTTAAGGTTTACGTTGAAGTGAGGGTGACATCACTGATGAAGGTGACGTGTCAGATCCTGGCACCAGGGATAGGGTTAGCATTAGTTGTAATGTAAGGAGTATGCGGAAGATTGAGTGACAGTTACAGTTCTGATCCAACTCTGACATGAGGGCATTGGCCAGAACGAGCTTCAGCATTATAGGGATGAATGACATACGTTGATGCTGATTGTGGCAGTTCAGTGAAAGGGGCCTGGGATAGGGTTAGGTTTATCTGTTAGAGAAAATCTATGTGGAAGAGATGGTTACTGAGAGCATTAGGGTTCTCTTCTGATGTGAGTGCGAGTGTGAGATTCAAGCTCCGAGTTAAGATGTGTCGTAGTTGACATCAATGTTGCAGGTGAAGAATCTAGTCCAGGGATTGGCGCTAGGGTTAGGGTTAGGTGTTCAGTAAGATTTAGAGGAAAATGGAGTTACATTTAGAGTTCACATCTGACCCTGAGATGAGGGTGAGGGCCACCTTGAGCTTCAGGCTTATGGTGCGCCATGACAGACGTTGAAGCTGATGGTGTCGGTTCAGGTAAAGTGCCCAGGGATAGAGTAAGTGTATTGTGTTCTGTAAGGTGTACAGGAAGGATAGGGTTATGGAAAGATTTCAGATTTCTGTCTGATGGGAGGGCAGGTTCGCAATTGAGGTTAAGGATTATGGTGAAGCGGGGGTTATGCCAGTGGTTACGGTGAAGTGGCAGGTCCAAGAGTCATGGCTAGGGTTAGAATTACTGGTTTGTGCTCTTGTACAGAAAGGATGAGTTAATTATTACTGTTAGGGTCTAGGTCTGATGTGAGTGAGATTGTGAAATTCCGTTGCCATGTTTAGAGGATCCCTGGCTGTCTCTGATGTTAACGCTTTGCGTATAGGTCCAGGCATCAGTTTTAGGGTTAAAATTTTGTGTTCTCTCTGGTATACAGAGACTTTCGCATTATGGATAGAGTTAGATTCTGGGTCTGATGTGACAGGGAGCGCAAATGGAGGATCAAGTTTATGGTGAGGCATTGTTGACATCAATGGTTAACGTCAGGTGTCAGGACCGCAAGCCAGGGCTAGGGTTAGGTTAGGTTTTTGTAAAGCTGTAGGGGTAGGGTATTGGTACGTTTTGACTGAGGGTGCTTCTCCAAAGTTAGGGCAACTGTGCAAATCTGTCGCAGGATTACAGTGATGCAAGGTTGCATCCACGGTGATGATGGTGGGTCAGGCCACTGGTATGTGCTAGGGTTAGGGTTAGGTAATTGTTAAAGTGTATGCGGTGGATGGGGATATGTTTAGATTTAGGATCCTAGTCTGACGTGTGGGCAAAGTCCAGTTTGAACTTCATCATTAGGGTATGGCATCGGTGACATCAATGCTGATGGTGAGCATTCAGGTTAAGAAACCTGGGCTAGGGTTAGAGTTTTCTATAAGGAAACGTCTATGCAGGTCTATGCAGATAATATCATTATGGACAGAATTAGGGTGCAATTCAGAATTGAGTGCGAGTGTGAGATCGAGTCAGAGGATTAAGGGAGTCATAGTTGACAACAACGGTGAAGGTGAACAATCTGGTTCAAGGGTCAGATCTAGGGTTAGGATTATGTGTTCAACAAGGAGTACGAGTGAGATACGGTTGCAGTTAGAATTCGGATCTGCCTCTGATGTTAGGGTGAGTGCAAGAATAAGTTTAAGGTTTAAGGTGAAGTGAGGGTGACATCAGTTACGAAGGTGAAGTGTCAGATCCTGGCACCAGGGATAGGGTTAGCATTAGTTGTGAGGTAAGGAGTATGCGGAAGATTGAGTGACAGTTAGAGTTCTGATCTGACTCTGACATGAGCGCACTGGCCAGAACAAGCTTCAGGATTATGGGGAGGTATGACAGACCTCGATGCTTGGCCCTTGGTTTAGTGTTGATGCTGTCAATTCAGGTAAAGTGCCCCGGGCTAAAGTAAGTGTATTGTGTTCTGTAAGGTGTACAGGAAGGATAGGGTTATAGAAAGATTTCGGGTTTGTCTCTGATGGTAGGGCAAGTGCGGTATTGAGGTTAAGGATTACGATAATGGGTGGTTGATGCCAATGGTTACGGTGAAGTGGCAGGTCCAGGAGTCATGGCTAGGGTTACAATTACAGGTTTGGGCTGTTGCACAGAAAGGATGATTTAACTATTAGGCTTAGGGCTAGCTCTGATGTGAGTGTGAGTGTGAAATTGCCTTTCCTTGTTGAGGAGATCCCTGGGTGTCTCTGATGCCAACGCTTTGCATATAGGTCCAGGCATCAGTTTCAGGGTAAAAATTTTGTATTCTCTCTGGTATACAGAGAAATTCGCATTATGGATAGAGTTAGCTTCTGGGTCTGACATGACGGGGAGCGCAAGATGGTGGATCCGGTTTATGGCGAGGCATGGTTGACGTCAAAGGTCAAGGAGACTTGTCAGGACCTCGAGCCAGGGCTAGGGATTTTGTTAGGTGTTTGGAAAGCTGTAGGTGCAGGGTATTGGTACGTTTGGACAGAGGGCCCTTCTCCAAGTTTAGGGCAACTGTCCAATTCAGTCGAAGGATTACAGTGAGGCAAGGGTGACATCCATGCTGATGGTGGAGGGTCAGGCCACAGGTCTGTGCTATAGTTAGTGTTAGGTAATTGTTAAAGTGTATGCGGTGCATGTGGATATGTTTAGATTTAGGGTCCTACTCTGACATGTGGTCGAAGGCCAGTTTGGACTTCATCATGAAGGTAAGGCATCGGTGACATCAATGCTGACGGTGAGCATTCAGATTCAGGAACCTGGGCTAGGGTTGGGGTTTTCTGTTAGGAGTGGTCTATGTAGCAAATATGGTTATGGACAGAATTAGGGTGCAATTCTGATGTGAGGACGAGTGTGAGATCGAGTCAGAGGATTATGGTAGTCACAGTTGTTAGCAAAGGTGAAGGTGAAGAATCTGGTTCAAGGCTCAGATATAGGGTTAGGGTTATATGTTCGATAAGGTGTAAGGGTGAGATAGGCTTGCAGTTAGAGTTCGGATCCACCTCTGATGTGAGTGTGAGTGCCAGAATAAGTTTAGGGTTTAAAGAGAAGTGAGGGTGACATCAATGATGAAGGTGAAGTGTCCGATCTTGGCACCAGGGATAGGGTTAGCATAGGTTTTAAGGTAAGTAGTATGCGGAAGATTGAGTGACAGTTACAGTACTGATCCGACTCTGACATGAGGGCAGTGGCCAGAACGAGCTTCAGAATTATGGGGAGATATGACAGACGTCGATGCTGATGGTGGCGGTTCAGAGAAAGGGGCCTGGGATAGGGTTAGGGTTATCTGTAAGGGAAAATCTATGTGGAAGTGACAGTTACCGAGAGAATTAGGGTTCTCTTCTGATGTGAGTGCGAGTGTGAGGTTCAAGCTCCGAGTTAAGATGTGTCGTGTCGTAGTTGACATCAATGTTGCAGGTGAAGCATCTAGTCCAGGCATTGGCGTTACGTTTAGGGTTAGATGTTCAGAAAGATTTCGGGTTTGCCTCTGATGGGAGGGCAAGTGCAGGATTGAGGCTAAGGATTACGATGAAGCGCGGGTGATGCCGATGGTTACGGTGAAGGGGCAGGTGCAAGAGTCATGGCTACGGTTAGAATTACAGTTTTGGGCTGTTGTACAGAAAGGATGAGTTAATTATTACTGTTAGGGTCTAGCTCTGCTGTGAGTGCGAGTGTGAAATTGCGTTTCCTTCTTGAGGAGATCCCTGGGTGTTTCTGATGCTGATGCTTTGCGTATAGGTCAGGCATCAGTTTTAGGGTTAAAATTTTGTGTTCTCTCTGGTATACAGAGACTTTCGCATTATGGATAGAGTTAGCTTCTGGGTCTGATGTGACAGGGAGCGCAAATGGTGGATCAGGTTTATGGTGAGACATGGTTGACGTCAATGGTCGAGGTGAGGAGTCATGACCACGAGCCATGCCTAGGGTTACGGTTAGGTTTTTGGGAAGCTGTAGAGGCAGCGATTGGTATATTTAGACTGAGGGTGTTTCTCCAAGGATAGGGCTACTGTCCAACTCAGTCACCGGATTACAGTGAGGCAAAGGTGACATCCATTTTGATGGTGGAAGGTCAGGGCACAGGTATGTGCTAGGGCTAGGTTAGGTAATTCATAATGTGTATGTGGTGGATGGGGTTATGTTTAGATTTAGGATCCTACTCTGACGTGTGGGCAAAAGGCCAGTTTGGACTTCATCATGAAGGTATGGCATCAGGGACATCAATGCCGACGGGGAGCATTCAGGTTAAGGAACATGGGCTAGGGTTAGGGTTTTCTGTATGGAAAGGTGTATGCAGAAAATATGGTTATGGACAGAATTAGGGTGCAATTGTGATGTGAGGGCGAGTGTGAGATCGATGCAGAGGAATAAGTTAGTCATAGTCGATAGCAACGGTGAAGGTGAAGAATCTGCTTCAAGGGTCAGAACTAGGGTTAGTGATATGTGTTCGATAATGAGTACGGGTGAGATAGGGTTGCAGTTAGAAATCGGATCCAGCACTGATGTGACGTGGAGTGCAAGAATAAGCTTAAGGTTTACGTTGAAGTGAGGGTGACATCACTGATGAAGGTGACGTGTCAGATCCTGGCACCAGGGATAGGGTTAGCATTAGTTGTAATGTAAGGAGTATGCGGAAGATTGAGTGACAGTTACAGTTCTGATCCAACTCTGACATGAGGGCATTGGCCAGAACGAGCTTCAGCATTATAGGGATGAATGACATACGTTGATGCTGATTGTGGCAGTTCAGTGAAAGGGGCCTGGGATAGGGTTAGGTTTATCTGTTAGAGAAAATCTATGTGGAAGAGATGGTTACTGAGAGCATTAGGGTTCTCTTCTGATGTGAGTGCGAGTGTGAGATTCAAGCTCCGAGTTAAGATGTGTCGTAGTTGACATCAATGTTGCAGGTGAAGAATCTAGTCCAGGGATTGGCGCTAGGGTTAGGGTTAGGTGTTCAGTAAGATTTAGAGGAAAATGGAGTTACATTTAGAGTTCACATCTGACCCTGAGATGAGGGTGAGGGCCACCTTGAGCTTCAGGCTTATGGTGCGCCATGACAGACGTTGAAGCTGATGGTGTCGGTTCAGGTAAAGTGCCCAGGGATAGAGTAAGTGTATTGTGTTCTGTAAGGTGTACAGGAAGGATAGGGTTATGGAAAGATTTCAGATTTCTGTCTGATGGGAGGGCAGGTTCGCAATTGAGGTTAAGGATTATGGTGAAGCGGGGGTTATGCCAGTGGTTACGGTGAAGTGGCAGGTCCAAGAGTCATGGCTAGGGTTAGAATTACTGGTTTGTGCTCTTGTACAGAAAGGATGAGTTAATTATTACTGTTAGGGTCTAGGTCTGATGTGAGTGAGATTGTGAAATTCCGTTGCCATGTTTAGAGGATCCCTGGCTGTCTCTGATGTTAACGCTTTGCGTATAGGTCCAGGCATCAGTTTTAGGGTTAAAATTTTGTGTTCTCTCTGGTATACAGAGACTTTCGCATTATGGATAGAGTTAGATTCTGGGTCTGATGTGACAGGGAGCGCAAATGGAGGATCAAGTTTATGGTGAGGCATTGTTGACATCAATGGTTAACGTCAGGTGTCAGGACCGCAAGCCAGGGCTAGGGTTAGGTTAGGTTTTTGTAAAGCTGTAGGGGTAGGGTATTGGTACGTTTTGACTGAGGGTGCTTCTCCAAAGTTAGGGCAACTGTGCAAATCTGTCGCAGGATTACAGTGATGCAAGGTTGCATCCACGGTGATGATGGTGGGTCAGGCCACTGGTATGTGCTAGGGTTAGGGTTAGGTAATTGTTAAAGTGTATGCGGTGGATGGGGATATGTTTAGATTTAGGATCCTAGTCTGACGTGTGGGCAAAGTCCAGTTTGAACTTCATCATTAGGGTATGGCATCGGTGACATCAATGCTGATGGTGAGCATTCAGGTTAAGAAACCTGGGCTAGGGTTAGAGTTTTCTATAAGGAAACGTCTATGCAGGTCTATGCAGATAATATCATTATGGACAGAATTAGGGTGCAATTCAGAATTGAGTGCGAGTGTGAGATCGAGTCAGAGGATTAAGGGAGTCATAGTTGACAACAACGGTGAAGGTGAACAATCTGGTTCAAGGGTCAGATCTAGGGTTAGGATTATGTGTTCAACAAGGAGTACGAGTGAGATACGGTTGCAGTTAGAATTCGGATCTGCCTCTGATGTTAGGGTGAGTGCAAGAATAAGTTTAAGGTTTAAGGTGAAGTGAGGGTGACATCAGTTACGAAGGTGAAGTGTCAGATCCTGGCACCAGGGATAGGGTTAGCATTAGTTGTGAGGTAAGGAGTATGCGGAAGATTGAGTGACAGTTAGAGTTCTGATCTGACTCTGACATGAGCGCACTGGCCAGAACAAGCTTCAGGATTATGGGGAGGTATGACAGACCTCGATGCTTGGCCCTTGGTTTAGTGTTGATGCTGTCAATTCAGGTAAAGTGCCCCGGGCTAAAGTAAGTGTATTGTGTTCTGTAAGGTGTACAGGAAGGATAGGGTTATAGAAAGATTTCGGGTTTGTCTCTGATGGTAGGGCAAGTGCGGTATTGAGGTTAAGGATTACGATAATGGGTGGTTGATGCCAATGGTTACGGTGAAGTGGCAGGTCCAGGAGACATGGCTAGGGTTACAATTACAGGTTTGGGCTGTTGCACAGAAAGGATGATATAACTATTAGGCTTAGGGCTAGCTCTGATGTGAGTGTGAGTGTGAAATTGCCTTTCCTTGTTGAGGAGATCCCTGGGTGTCTCTGATGCCAACACTTTGCATATAGGTCCAGGCATCAGTTTCAGGGTTAAAATTTTGTATTCTCTCTGGTATACAGAGAAATTCGCATTATGGATAGAGTTAGCTTCTGGGTCTGACATGACGGGGAGCGCAAGATGGTGGATCCGGTTTATGGCGAGGCATGGTTGACGTCAAAGGTCAAGGAGACTTGTCAGGACCTCGAGCCAGGGCTAGGGATTTTGTTAGGTGTTTGGAAAGCTGTAGGTGCAGGGTATTGGTACGTTTGGACAGAGGGCCCTTCTCCAAGTTTAGGGCAACTGTCCAATTCAGTCGAAGGATTACAGTGAGGCAAGGGTGACATCCATGCTGATGGTGGAGGGTCAGGCCACAGGTCTGTGCTATAGTTAGTGTTAGGTAATTGTTAAAGTGTATGCGGTGCATGTGGATATGTTTAGATTTAGGGTCCTACTCTGACATGTGGTCGAAGGCCAGTTTGGACTTCATCATGAAGGTAAGGCATCGGTGACATCAATGCTGACGGTGAGCATTCAGATTCAGGAACCTGGGCTAGGGTTGGGGTTTTCTGTTAGGAGTGGTCTATGTAGCAAATATGGTTATGGACAGAATTAGAGTGCAATTCTGATGTGAGGACGAGTGTGAGATCGAGTCAGAGGATTATGGTAGTCACAGTTGTTAGCAAAGGTGAAGGTGAAGAATCTGGTTCAAGGCTCAGATATAGGGTTAGGGTTATATGTTCGATAAGGTGTAAGGGTGAGATAGGCTTGCAGTTAGAGTTCGGATCCACCTCTGATGTGAGTGTGAGTGCCAGAATAAGTTTAGGGTTTAAAGAGAAGTGAGGGTGACATCAATGATGAAGGTGAAGTGTCCGATCTTGGCACCAGGGATAGGGTTAGCATAGGTTTTAAGGTAAGTAGTATGCGGAAGATTGAGTGACAGTTACAGTACTGATCCGACTCTGACATGAGGGCAGTGGCCAGAACGAGCTTCAGAATTATGGGGAGATATGACAGACGTCGATGCTGATGGTGGCGGTTCAGAGAAAGGGGCCTGGGATAGGGTTAGGGTTATCTGTAAGGGAAAATCTATGTGGAAGTGACAGTTACCGAGAGAATTAGGGTTCTCTTCTGATGTGAGTGCGAGTGTGAGGTTCAAGCTCCGAGTTAAGATGTGTCGTGTCGTAGTTGACATCAATGTTGCAGGTGAAGCATCTAGTCCAGGCATTGGCGTTACGTTTAGGGTTAGATGTTCAGAAAGATTTCGGGTTTGCCTCTGATGGGAGGGCAAGTGCAGGATTGAGGCTAAGGATTACGATGAAGCGCGGGTGATGCCGATGGTTACGGTGAAGGGGCAGGTGCAAGAGTCATGGCTACGGTTAGAATTACAGTTTTGGGCTGTTGTACAGAAAGGATGAGTTAATTATTACTGTTAGGGTCTAGCTCTGCTGTGAGTGCGAGTGTGAAATTGCGTTTCCTTCTTGAGGAGATCCCTGGGTGTTTCTGATGCTGATGCTTTGCGTATAGGTCAGGCATCAGTTTTAGGGTTAAAATTTTGTGTTCTCTCTGGTATACAGAGACTTTCGCATTATGGATAGAGTTAGCTTCTGGGTCTGATGTGACAGGGAGCGCAAATGGTGGATCAGGTTTATGGTGAGACATGGTTGACGTCAATGGTCGAGGTGAGGAGTCATGACCACGAGCCATGCCTAGGGTTACGGTTAGGTTTTTGGGAAGCTGTAGAGGCAGCGATTGGTATATTTAGACTGAGGGTGTTTCTCCAAGGATAGGGCTACTGTCCAACTCAGTCACCGGATTACAGTGAGGCAAAGGTGACATCCATTTTGATGGTGGAAGGTCAGGGCACAGGTATGTGCTAGGGCTAGGTTAGGTAATTCATAATGTGTATGTGGTGGATGGGGTTATGTTTAGATTTAGGATCCTACTCTGACGTGTGGGCAAAAGGCCAGTTTGGACTTCATCATGAAGGTATGGCATCAGGGACATCAATGCCGACGGGGAGCATTCAGGTTAAGGAACATGGGCTAGGGTTAGGGTTTTCTGTATGGAAAGGTGTATGCAGAAAATATGGTTATGGACAGAATTAGGGTGCAATTGTGATGTGAGGGCGAGTGTGAGATCGATGCAGAGGAATAAGTTAGTCATAGTCGATAGCAACGGTGAAGGTGAAGAATCTGCTTCAAGGGTCAGAACTAGGGTTAGTGATATGTGTTCGATAATGAGTACGGGTGAGATAGGGTTGCAGTTAGAAATCGGATCCAGCACTGATGTGACGTGGAGTGCAAGAATAAGCTTAAGGTTTACGTTGAAGTGAGGGTGACATCACTGATGAAGGTGACGTGTCAGATCCTGGCACCAGGGATAGGGTTAGCATTAGTTGTAATGGAAGGAGTATGCGGAAGATTGAGTGACAGTTACAGTTCTGATCCAACTCTGACATGAGGGCATTGGCCAGAACGAGCTTCAGCATTATAGGGATGAATGACATACGTTGATGCTGATTGTGGCAGTTCAGTGAAAGGGGCCTGGGATAGGGTTAGGTTTATCTGTTAGAGAAAATCTATGTGGAAGAGATGGTTACTGAGAGCATTAGGGTTCTCTTCTGATGTGAGTGCGAGTGTGAGATTCAAGCTCCGAGTTAAGATGTGTCGTAGTTGACATCAATGTTGCAGGTGAAGAATCTAGTCCAGGGATTGGCGCTAGGGTTAGGGTTAGGTGTTCAGTAAGATTTAGAGGAAAATGGAGTTACATTTAGAGTTCACATCTGACCCTGAGATGAGGGTGAGGGCCACCTTGAGCTTCAGGCTTATGGTGCGCCATGACAGACGTTGAAGCTGATGGTGTCGGTTCAGGTAAAGTGCCCAGGGATAGAGTAAGTGTATTGTGTTCTGTAAGGTGTACAGGAAGGATAGGGTTATGGAAAGATTTCAGATTTCTGTCTGATGGGAGGGCAGGTTCGCAATTGAGGTTAAGGATTATGGTGAAGCGGGGGTTATGCCAGTGGTTACGGTGAAGTGGCAGGTCCAAGAGTCATGGCTAGGGTTAGAATTACTGGTTTGTGCTCTTGTACAGAAAGGATGAGTTAATTATTACTGTTAGGGTCTAGGTCTGATGTGAGTGAGATTGTGAAATTCCGTTGCCATGTTTAGAGGATCCCTGGCTGTCTCTGATGTTAACGCTTTGCGTATAGGTCCAGGCATCAGTTTTAGGGTTAAAATTTTGTGTTCTCTCTGGTATACAGAGACTTTCGCATTATGGATAGAGTTAGATTCTGGGTCTGATGTGACAGGGAGCGCAAATGGAGGATCAAGTTTATGGTGAGGCATTGTTGACATCAATGGTTAACGTCAGGTGTCAGGACCGCAAGCCAGGGCTAGGGTTAGGTTAGGTTTTTGTAAAGCTGTAGGGGTAGGGTATTGGTACGTTTTGACTGAGGGTGCTTCTCCAAAGTTAGGGCAACTGTGCAAATCTGTCGCAGGATTACAGTGATGCAAGGTTGCATCCACGGTGATGATGGTGGGTCAGGCCACTGGTATGTGCTAGGGTTAGGGTTAGGTAATTGTTAAAGTGTATGCGGTGGATGGGGATATGTTTAGATTTAGGATCCTAGTCTGACGTGTGGGCAAAGTCCAGTTTGAACTTCATCATTAGGGTATGGCATCGGTGACATCAATGCTGATGGTGAGCATTCAGGTTAAGAAACCTGGGCTAGGGTTAGAGTTTTCTATAAGGAAACGTCTATGCAGGTCTATGCAGATAATATCATTATGGACAGAATTAGGGTGCAATTCAGAATTGAGTGCGAGTGTGAGATCGAGTCAGAGGATTAAGGGAGTCATAGTTGACAACAACGGTGAAGGTGAACAATCTGGTTCAAGGGTCAGATCTAGGGTTAGGATTATGTGTTCAACAAGGAGTACGAGTGAGATACGGTTGCAGTTAGAATTCGGATCTGCCTCTGATGTTAGGGTGAGTGCAAGAATAAGTTTAAGGTTTAAGGTGAAGTGAGGGTGACATCAGTTACGAAGGTGAAGTGTCAGATCCTGGCACCAGGGATAGGGTTAGCATTAGTTGTGAGGTAAGGAGTATGCGGAAGATTGAGTGACAGTTAGAGTTCTGATCTGACTCTGACATGAGCGCACTGGCCAGAACAAGCTTCAGGATTATGGGGAGGTATGACAGACCTCGATGCTTGGCCCTTGGTTTAGTGTTGATGCTGTCAATTCAGGTAAAGTGCCCCGGGCTAAAGTAAGTGTATTGTGTTCTGTAAGGTGTACAGGAAGGATAGGGTTATAGAAAGATTTCGGGTTTGTCTCTGATGGTAGGGCAAGTGCGGTATTGAGGTTAAGGATTACGATAATGGGTGGTTGATGCCAATGGTTACGGTGAAGTGGCAGGTCCAGGAGTCATGGCTAGGGTTACAGTTACAGGTTTGGGCTGTTGCACAGAAAGGATGATTTAACTATTAGGCTTAGGGCTAGCTCTGATGTGAGTGTGAGTGTGAAATTGCCTTTCCTTGTTGAGGAGATCCCTGGGTGTCTCTGATGCCAACGCTTTGCATATAGGTCCAGGCATCAGTTTCAGGGTAAAAATTTTGTATTCTCTCTGGTATACAGAGAAATTCGCATTATGGATAGAGTTAGCTTCTGGGTCTGACATGACGGGGAGCGCAAGATGGTGGATCCGGTTTATGGCGAGGCATGGTTGACGTCAAAGGTCAAGGAGACTTGTCAGGACCTCGAGCCAGGGCTAGGGATTTTGTTAGGTGTTTGGAAAGCTGTAGGTGCAGGGTATTGGTACGTTTGGACAGAGGGCCCTTCTCCAAGTTTAGGGCAACTGTCCAATTCAGTCGAAGGATTACAGTGAGGCAAGGGTGACATCCATGCTGATGGTGGAGGGTCAGGCCACAGGTCTGTGCTATAGTTAGTGTTAGGTAATTGTTAAAGTGTATGCGGTGCATGTGGATATGTTTAGATTTAGGGTCCTACTCTGACATGTGGTCGAAGGCCAGTTTGGACTTCATCATGAAGGTAAGGCATCGGTGACATCAATGCTGACGGTGAGCATTCAGATTCAGGAACCTGGGCTAGGGTTGGGGTTTTCTGTTAGGAGTGGTCTATGTAGCAAATATGGTTATGGACAGAATTAGGGTGCAATTCTGATGTGAGGACGAGTGTGAGATCGAGTCAGAGGATTATGGTAGTCACAGTTGTTAGCAAAGGTGAAGGTGAAGAATCTGGTTCAAGGCTCAGATATAGGGTTAGGGTTATATGTTCGATAAGGTGTAAGGGTGAGATAGGCTTGCAGTTAGAGTTCGGATCCACCTCTGATGTGAGTGTGAGTGCCAGAATAAGTTTAGGGTTTAAAGAGAAGTGAGGGTGACATCAATGATGAAGGTGAAGTGTCAGATCTTGGCACCAGGGATAGGGTTAGCATTAGTTTTAAGGTAAGTAGTATGCGGAAGATTGAGTGACAGTTACAGTACTGATCCGACTCTGACATGAGGGCAGTGGCCAGAACGAGCTTCAGAATTATGGGGAGATATGACAGACGTCGATGCTGATGGTGGCGGTTCAGAGAAAGGGGCCTGGGATAGGGTTAGGGTTATCTGTAAGGGAAAATCTATGTGGAAGTGACAGTTACCGAGAGAATTAGGGTTCTCTTCTGATGTGAGTGCGAGTGTGAGGTTCAAGCTCCGAGTTAAGATGTGTCGTGTCGTAGTTGACATCAATGTTGCAGGTGAAGCATCTAGTCCAGGCATTGGCGTTACGTTTAGGGTTAGATGTTCAGAAAGATTTCGGGTTTGCCTCTGATGGGAGGGCAAGTGCAGGATTGAGGCTAAGGATTACGATGAAGCGCGGGTGATGCCGATGGTTACGGTGAAGGGGCAGGTGCAAGAGTCATGGCTACGGTTAGAATTACAGTTTTGGGCTGTTGTACAGAAAGGATGAGTTAATTATTACTGTTAGGGTCTAGCTCTGCTGTGAGTGCGAGTGTGAAATTGCGTTTCCTTCTTGAGGAGATCCCTGGGTGTTTCTGATGCTGATGCTTTGCGTATAGGTCAGGCATCAGTTTTAGGGTTAAAATTTTGTGTTCTCTCTGGTATACAGAGACTTTCGCATTATGGATAGAGTTAGCTTCTGGGTCTGATGTGACAGGGAGCGCAAATGGTGGATCAGGTTTATGGTGAGACATGGTTGACGTCAATGGTCGAGGTGAGGAGTCATGACCACGAGCCATGCCTAGGGTTACGGTTAGGTTTTTGGGAAGCTGTAGAGGCAGCGATTGGTATATTTAGACTGAGGGTGTTTCTCCAAGGATAGGGCTACTGTCCAACTCAGTCACCGGATTACAGTGAGGCAAAGGTGACATCCATTTTGATGGTGGAAGGTCAGGGCACAGGTATGTGCTAGGGCTAGGTTAGGTAATTCATAATGTGTATGTGGTGGATGGGGTTATGTTTAGATTTAGGATCCTACTCTGACGTGTGGGCAAAAGGCCAGTTTGGACTTCATCATGAAGGTATGGCATCAGGGACATCAATGCCGACGGGGAGCATTCAGGTTAAGGAACATGGGCTAGGGTTAGGGTTTTCTGTATGGAAAGGTGTATGCAGAAAATATGGTTATGGACAGAATTAGGGTGCAATTGTGATGTGAGGGCGAGTGTGAGATCGATGCAGAGGAATAAGTTAGTCATAGTCGATAGCAACGGTGAAGGTGAAGAATCTGCTTCAAGGGTCAGAACTAGGGTTAGTGATATGTGTTCGATAATGAGTACGGGTGAGATAGGGTTGCAGTTAGAAATCGGATCCAGCACTGATGTGACGTGGAGTGCAAGAATAAGCTTAAGGTTTACGTTGAAGTGAGGGTGACATCACTGATGAAGGTGACGTGTCAGATCCTGGCACCAGGGATAGGGTTAGCATTAGTTGTAATGTAAGGAGTATGCGGAAGATTGAGTGACAGTTACAGTTCTGATCCAACTCTGACATGAGGGCATTGGCCAGAACGAGCTTCAGCATTATAGGGATGAATGACATACGTTGATGCTGATTGTGGCAGTTCAGTGAAAGGGGCCTGGGATAGGGTTAGGTTTATCTGTTAGAGAAAATCTATGTGGAAGAGATGGTTACTGAGAGCATTAGGGTTCTCTTCTGATGTGAGTGCGAGTGTGAGATTCAAGCTCCGAGTTAAGATGTGTCGTAGTTGACATCAATGTTGCAGGTGAAGAATCTAGTCCAGGGATTGGCGCTAGGGTTAGGGTTAGGTGTTCAGTAAGATTTAGAGGAAAATGGAGTTACATTTAGAGTTCACATCTGACCCTGAGATGAGGGTGAGGGCCACCTTGAGCTTCAGGCTTATGGTGCGCCATGACAGACGTTGAAGCTGATGGTGTCGGTTCAGGTAAAGTGCCCAGGGATAGAGTAAGTGTATTGTGTTCTGTAAGGTGTACAGGAAGGATAGGGTTATGGAAAGATTTCAGATTTCTGTCTGATGGGAGGGCAGGTTCGCAATTGAGGTTAAGGATTATGGTGAAGCGGGGGTTATGCCAGTGGTTACGGTGAAGTGGCAGGTCCAAGAGTCATGGCTAGGGTTAGAATTACTGGTTTGTGCTCTTGTACAGAAAGGATGAGTTAATTATTACTGTTAGGGTCTAGGTCTGATGTGAGTGAGATTGTGAAATTCCGTTTCCATGTTTAGAGGATCCCTGGCTGTCTCTGATGTTAACGCTTTGCGTATAGGTCCAGGCATCAGTTTTAGGGTTAAAATTTTGTGTTCTCTCTGGTATACAGAGACTTTCGCATTATGGATAGAGTTAGATTCTGGGTCTGATGTGACAGGGAGCGCAAATGGAGGATCAAGTTTATGGTGAGGCATTGTTGACATCAATGGTTAACGTCAGGTGTCAGGACCGCAAGCCAGGGCTAGGGTTAGGTTAGGTTTTTGTAAAGCTGTAGGGGTAGGGTATTGGTACGTTTTGACTGAGGGTGCTTCTCCAAAGTTAGGGCAACTGTGCAAATCTGTCGCAGGATTACAGTGATGCAAGGTTGCATCCACGGTGATGATGGTGGGTCAGGCCACTGGTATGTGCTAGGGTTAGGGTTAGGTAATTGTTAAAGTGTATGCGGTGGATGGGGATATGTTTAGATTTAGGATCCTAGTCTGACGTGTGGGCAAAGTCCAGTTTGAACTTCATCATTAGGGTATGGCATCGGTGACATCAATGCTGATGGTGAGCATTCAGGTTAAGAAACCTGGGCTAGGGTTAGAGTTTTCTATAAGGAAACGTCTATGCAGGTCTATGCAGATAATATCATTATGGACAGAATTAGGGTGCAATTCAGAATTGAGTGCGAGTGTGAGATCGAGTCAGAGGATTAAGGGAGTCATAGTTGACAACAACGGTGAAGGTGAACAATCTGGTTCAAGGGTCAGATCTAGGGTTAGGATTATGTGTTCAACAAGGAGTACGAGTGAGATACGGTTGCAGTTAGAATTCGGATCTGCCTCTGATGTTAGGGTGAGTGCAAGAATAAGTTTAAGGTTTAAGGTGAAGTGAGGGTGACATCAGTTACGAAGGTGAAGTGTCAGATCCTGGCACCAGGGATAGGGTTAGCATTAGTTGTGAGGTAAGGAGTATGCGGAAGATTGAGTGACAGTTAGAGTTCTGATCTGACTCTGACATGAGCGCACTGGCCAGAACAAGCTTCAGGATTATGGGGAGGTATGACAGACCTCGATGCTTGGCCCTTGGTTTAGTGTTGATGCTGTCAATTCAGGTAAAGTGCCCCGGGCTAAAGTAAGTGTATTGTGTTCTGTAAGGTGTACAGGAAGGATAGGGTTATAGAAAGATTTCGGGTTTGTCTCTGATGGTAGGGCAAGTGCGGTATTGAGGTTAAGGATTACGATAATGGGTGGTTGATGCCAATGGTTACGGTGAAGTGGCAGGTCCAGGAGTCATGGCTAGGGTTACAATTACAGGTTTGGGCTGTTGCACAGAAAGGATGATTTAACTATTAGGCTTAGGGCTAGCTCTGATGTGAGTGTGAGTGTGAAATTGCCTTTCCTTGGTGAGGAGATCCCTGGGTGTCTCTGATGCCAACGCTTTGCATATAGGTCCAGGCATCAGTTTCAGGGTTAAAATTTTGTATTCTCTCTGGTATACAGAGAAATTCGCATTATGGATAGAGTTAGCTTCTGGGTCTGACATGACGGGGAGCGCAAGATGGTGGATCCGGTTTATGGCGAGGCATGGTTGACGTCAAAGGTCAAGGAGACTTGTCAGGACCTCGAGCCAGGGCTAGGGATTTTGTTAGGTGTTTGGAAAGCTGTAGGTGCAGGGTATTGGTACGTTTGGACAGAGGGCCCTTCTCCAAGTTTAGGGCAACTGTCCAATTCAGTCGAAGGATTACAGTGAGGCAAGGGTGACATCCATGCTGATGGTGGAGGGTCAGGCCACAGGTCTGTGCTATAGTTAGTGTTAGGTAATTGTTAAAGTGTATGCGGTGCATGTGGATATGTTTAGATTTAGGGTCCTACTCTGACATGTGGTCGAAGGCCAGTTTGGACTTCATCATGAAGGTAAGGCATCGGTGACATCAATGCTGACGGTGAGCATTCAGATTCAGGAACCTGGGCTAGGGTTGGGGTTTTCTGTTAGGAGTGGTCTATGTAGCAAATATGGTTATGGACAGAATTAGGGTGCAATTCTGATGTGAGGACGAGTGTGAGATCGAGTCAGAGGATTATGGTAGTCACAGTTGTTAGCAAAGGTGAAGGTGAAGAATCTGGTTCAAGGCTCAGATATAGGGTTAGGGTTATATGTTCGATAAGGTGTAAGGGGGAGATAGGCTTGCAGTTAGAGTTCGGATCCACCTCTGATGTGAGTGTGAGTGCCAGAATAAGTTTAGGGTTTAAAGAGAAGTGAGGGTGACATCAATGATGAGGGTGAAGTGTCAGATCTTGGCACCAGGGATAGGGTTAGCATTAGTTTTAAGGTAAGTAGTATGCGGAAGATTGAGTGACAGTTACAGTACTGATCCGACTCTGACATGAGGGCAGTGGCCAGAACGAGCTTCAGAATTATGGGGAGATATGACAGACGTCGATGCTGATGGTGGCGGTTCAGAGAAAGGGGCCTGGGATAGGGTTAGGGTTATCTGTAAGGGAAAATCTATGTGGAAGTGACAGTTACCGAGAGAATTAGGGTTCTCTTCTGATGTGAGTGCGAGTGTGAGGTTCAAGCTCCGAGTTAAGATGTGTCGTGTCGTAGTTGACATCAATGTTGCAGGTGAAGCATCTAGTCCAGGCATTGGCGTTACGTTTAGGGTTAGATGTTCAGAAAGATTTCGGGTTTGCCTCTGATGGGAGGGCAAGTGCAGGATTGAGGCTAAGGATTACGATGAAGCGCGGGTGATGCCGATGGTTACGGTGAAGGGGCAGGTGCAAGAGTCATGGCTACGGTTAGAATTACAGTTTTGGGCTGTTGTACAGAAAGGATGAGTTAATTATTACTGTTAGGGTCTAGCTCTGCGGTGAGTGCGAGTGTGAAATTGCGTTTCCTTCTTGAGGAGATCCCTGGGTGTTTCTGATGCTGATGCTTTGCGTATAGGTCAGGCATCAGTTTTAGGGTTAAAATTTTGTGTTCTCTCTGGTATACAGAGACTTTCGCATTATGGATAGAGTTAGCTTCTGGGTCTGATGTGACAGGGAGCGCAAATGGTGGATCAGGTTTATGGTGAGACATGGTTGACGTCAATGGTCGAGGTGAGGAGTCATGACCACGAGCCATGCCTAGGGTTACGGTTAGGTTTTTGGGAAGCTGTAGAGGCAGCGATTGGTATATTTAGACTGAGGGTGTTTCTCCAAGGATAGGGCTACTGTCCAACTCAGTCACCGGATTACAGTGAGGCAAAGGTGACATCCATTTTGATGGTGGAAGGTCAGGGCACAGGTATGTGCTAGGGCTAGGTTAGGTAATTCATAATGTGTATGTGGTGGATGGGGTTATGTTTAGATTTAGGATCCTACTCTGACGTGTGGGCAAAAGGCCAGTTTGGACTTCATCATGAAGGTATGGCATCAGGGACATCAATGCCGACGGGGAGCATTCAGGTTAAGGAACATGGGCTAGGGTTAGGGTTTTCTGTATGGAAAGGTGTATGCAGAAAATATGGTTATGGACAGAATTAGGGTGCAATTGTGATGTGAGGGCGAGTGTGAGATCGATGCAGAGGAATAAGTTAGTCATAGTCGATAGCAACGGTGAAGGTGAAGAATCTGCTTCAAGGGTCAGAACTAGGGTTAGTGATATGTGTTCGATAATGAGTACGGGTGAGATAGGGTTGCAGTTAGAAATCGGATCCAGCACTGATGTGACGTGGAGTGCAAGAATAAGCTTAAGGTTTACGTTGAAGTGAGGGTGACATCACTGATGAAGGTGACGTGTCAGATCCTGGCACCAGGGATAGGGTTAGCATTAGTTGTAATGTAAGGAGTATGCGGAAGATTGAGTGACAGTTACAGTTCTGATCCAACTCTGACATGAGGGCATTGGCCAGAACGAGCTTCAGCATTATAGGGATGAATGACATACGTTGATGCTGATTGTGGCAGTTCAGTGAAAGGGGCCTGGGATAGGGTTAGGTTTATCTGTTAGAGAAAATCTATGTGGAAGAGATGGTTACTGAGAGCATTAGGGTTCTCTTCTGATGTGAGTGCGAGTGTGAGATTCAAGCTCCGAGTTAAGATGTGTCGTAGTTGACATCAATGTTGCAGGTGAAGAATCTAGTCCAGGGATTGGCGCTAGGGTTAGGGTTAGGTGTTCAGTAAGATTTAGAGGAAAATGGAGTTACATTTAGAGTTCACATCTGACCCTGAGATGAGGGTGAGGGCCACCTTGAGCTTCAGGCTTATGGTGCGCCATGACAGACGTTGAAGCTGATGGTGTCGGTTCAGGTAAAGTGCCCAGGGATAGAGTAAGTGTATTGTGTTCTGTAAGGTGTACAGGAAGGATAGGGTTATGGAAAGATTTCAGATTTCTGTCTGATGGGAGGGCAGGTTCGCAATTGAGGTTAAGGATTATGGTGAAGCGGGGGTTATGCCAGTGGTTACGGTGAAGTGGCAGGTCCAAGAGTCATGGCTAGGGTTAGAATTACTGGTTTGTGCTCTTGTACAGAAAGGATGAGTTAATTATTACTGTTAGGGTCTAGGTCTGATGTGAGTGAGATTGTGAAATTCCGTTTCCATGTTTAGAGGATCCCTGGCTGTCTCTGATGTTAACGCTTTGCGTATAGGTCCAGGCATCAGTTTTAGGGTTAAAATTTTGTGTTCTCTCTGGTATACAGAGACTTTCGCATTATGGATAGAGTTAGATTCTGGGTCTGATGTGACAGGGAGCGCAAATGGAGGATCAAGTTTATGGTGAGGCATTGTTGACATCAATGGTTAACGTCAGGTGTCAGGACCGCAAGCCAGGGCTAGGGTTAGGTTAGGTTTTTGTAAAGCTGTAGGGGTAGGGTATTGGTACGTTTTGACTGAGGGTGCTTCTCCAAAGTTAGGGCAACTGTGCAAATCTGTCGCAGGATTACAGTGATGCAAGGTTGCATCCACGGTGATGATGGTGGGTCAGGCCACTGGTATGTGCTAGGGTTAGGGTTAGGTAATTGTTAAAGTGTATGCGGTGGATGGGGATATGTTTAGATTTAGGATCCTAGTCTGACGTGTGGGCAAAGTCCAGTTTGAACTTCATCATTAGGGTATGGCATCGGTGACATCAATGCTGATGGTGAGCATTCAGGTTAAGAAACCTGGGCTAGGGTTAGAGTTTTCTATAAGGAAACGTCTATGCAGGTCTATGCAGATAATATCATTATGGACAGAATTAGGGTGCAATTCAGAATTGAGTGCGAGTGTGAGATCGAGTCAGAGGATTAAGGGAGTCATAGTTGACAACAACGGTGAAGGTGAACAATCTGGTTCAAGGGTCAGATCTAGGGTTAGGATTATGTGTTCAACAAGGAGTACGAGTGAGATACGGTTGCAGTTAGAATTCGGATCTGCCTCTGATGTTAGGGTGAGTGCAAGAATAAGTTTAAGGTTTAAGGTGAAGTGAGGGTGACATCAGTTACGAAGGTGAAGTGTCAGATCCTGGCACCAGGGATAGGGTTAGCATTAGTTGTGAGGTAAGGAGTATGCGGAAGATTGAGTGACAGTTAGAGTTCTGATCTGACTCTGACATGAGCGCACTGGCCAGAACAAGCTTCAGGATTATGGGGAGGTATGACAGACCTCGATGCTTGGCCCTTGGTTTAGTGTTGATGCTGTCAATTCAGGTAAAGTGCCCCGGGCTAAAGTAAGTGTATTGTGTTCTGTAAGGTGTACAGGAAGGATAGGGTTATAGAAAGATTTCGGGTTTGTCTCTGATGGTAGGGCAAGTGCGGTATTGAGGTTAAGGATTACGATAATGGGTGGTTGATGCCAATGGTTACGGTGAAGTGGCAGGTCCAGGAGTCATGGCTAGGGTTACAATTACAGGTTTGGGCTGTTGCACAGAAAGGATGATTTAACTATTAGGCTTAGGGCTAGCTCTGATGTGAGTGTGAGGGTGAAATTGCCTTTCCTTGGTGAGGAGATCCCTGGGTGTCTCTGATGCCAACGCTTTGCATATAGGTCCAGGCATCAGTTTCAGGGTTAAAATTTTGTATTCTCTCTGGTATACAGAGAAATTCGCATTATGGATAGAGTTAGCTTCTGGGTCTGACATGACGGGGAGCGCAAGATGGTGGATCCGGTTTATGGCGAGGCATGGTTGACGTCAAAGGTCAAGGAGACTTGTCAGGACCTCGAGCCAGGGCTAGGGATTTTGTTAGGTGTTTGGAAAGCTGTAGGTGCAGGGTATTGGTACGTTTGGACAGAGGGCCCTTCTCCAAGTTTAGGGCAACTGTCCAATTCAGTCGAAGGATTACAGTGAGGCAAGGGTGACATCCATGCTGATGGTGGAGGGTCAGGCCACAGGTCTGTGCTATAGTTAGTGTTAGGTAATTGTTAAAGTGTATGCGGTGCATGTGGATATGTTTAGATTTAGGGTCCTACTCTGACATGTGGTCGAAGGCCAGTTTGGACTTCATCATGAAGGTAAGGCATCGGTGACATCAATGCTGACGGTGAGCATTCAGATTCAGGAACCTGGGCTAGGGTTGGGGTTTTCTGTTAGGAGTGGTCTATGTAGCAAATATGGTTATGGACAGAATTAGGGTGCAATTCTGATGTGAGGACGAGTGTGAGATCGAGTCAGAGGATTATGGTAGTCACAGTTGTTAGCAAAGGTGAAGGTGAAGAATCTGGTTCAAGGCTCAGATATAGGGTTAGGGTTATATGTTCGATAAGGTGTAAGGGGGAGATAGGCTTGCAGTTAGAGTTCGGATCCACCTCTGATGTGAGTGTGAGTGCCAGAATAAGTTTAGGGTTTAAAGAGAAGTGAGGGTGACATCAATGATGAAGGTGAAGTGTCAGATCTTGGCACCAGGGATAGGGTTAGCATTAGTTTTAAGGTAAGTAGTATGCGGAAGATTGAGTGACAGTTACAGTACTGATCCGACTCTGACATGAGGGCAGTGGCCAGAACGAGCTTCAGAATTATGGGGAGATATGACAGACGTCGATGCTGATGGTGGCGGTTCAGAGAAAGGGGCCTGGGATAGGGTTAGGGTTATCTGTAAGGGAAAATCTATGTGGAAGTGACAGTTACCGAGAGAATTAGGGTTCTCTTCTGATGTGAGTGCGAGTGTGAGGTTCAAGCTCCGAGTTAAGATGTGTCGTGTCGTAGTTGACATCAATGTTGCAGGTGAAGCATCTAGTCCAGGCATTGGCGTTACGTTTAGGGTTAGATGTTCAGAAAGATTTCGGGTTTGCCTCTGATGGGAGGGCAAGTGCAGGATTGAGGCTAAGGATTACGATGAAGCGCGGGTGATGCCGATGGTTACGGTGAAGGGGCAGGTGCAAGAGTCATGGCTACGGTTAGAATTACAGTTTTGGGCTGTTGTACAGAAAGGATGAGTTAATTATTACTGTTAGGGTCTAGCTCTGCGGTGAGTGCGAGTGTGAAATTGCGTTTCCTTCTTGAGGAGATCCCTGGGTGTTTCTGATGCTGATGCTTTGCGTATAGGTCAGGCATCAGTTTTAGGGTTAAAATTTTGTGTTCTCTCTGGTATACAGAGACTTTCGCATTATGGATAGAGTTAGCTTCTGGGTCTGATGTGACAGGGAGCGCAAATGGTGGATCAGGTTTATGGTGAGACATGGTTGACGTCAATGGTCGAGGTGAGGAGTCATGACCACGAGCCATGCCTAGGGTTACGGTTAGGTTTTTGGGAAGCTGTAGAGGCAGCGATTGGTATATTTAGACTGAGGGTGTTTCTCCAAGGATAGGGCTACTGTCCAACTCAGTCACCGGATTACAGTGAGGCAAAGGTGACATCCATTTTGATGGTGGAAGGTCAGGGCACAGGTATGTGCTAGGGCTAGGTTAGGTAATTCATAATGTGTATGTGGTGGATGGGGTTATGTTTAGATTTAGGATCCTACTCTGACGTGTGGGCAAAAGGCCAGTTTGGACTTCATCATGAAGGTATGGCATCAGGGACATCAATGCCGACGGGGAGCATTCAGGTTAAGGAACATGGGCTAGGGTTAGGGTTTTCTGTATGGAAAGGTGTATGCAGAAAATATGGTTATGGACAGAATTAGGGTGCAATTGTGATGTGAGGGCGAGTGTGAGATCGATGCAGAGGAATAAGTTAGTCATAGTCGATAGCAACGGTGAAGGTGAAGAATCTGCTTCAAGGGTCAGAACTAGGGTTAGTGATATGTGTTCGATAATGAGTACGGGTGAGATAGGGTTGCAGTTAGAAATCGGATCCAGCACTGATGTGACGTGGAGTGCAAGAATAAGCTTAAGGTTTACGTTGAAGTGAGGGTGACATCACTGATGAAGGTGACGTGTCAGATCCTGGCACCAGGGATAGGGTTAGCATTAGTTGTAATGTAAGGAGTATGCGGAAGATTGAGTGACAGTTACAGTTCTGATCCAACTCTGACATGAGGGCATTGGCCAGAACGAGCTTCAGCATTATAGGGATGAATGACATACGTTGATGCTGATTGTGGCAGTTCAGTGAAAGGGGCCTGGGATAGGGTTAGGTTTATCTGTTAGAGAAAATCTATGTGGAAGAGATGGTTACTGAGAGCATTAGGGTTCTCTTCTGATGTGAGTGCGAGTGTGAGATTCAAGCTCCGAGTTAAGATGTGTCGTAGTTGACATCAATGTTGCAGGTGAAGAATCTAGTCCAGGGATTGGCGCTAGGGTTAGGGTTAGGTGTTCAGTAAGATTTAGAGGAAAATGGAGTTACATTTAGAGTTCACATCTGACCCTGAGATGAGGGTGAGGGCCACCTTGAGCTTCAGGCTTATGGTGCGCCATGACAGACGTTGAAGCTGATGGTGTCGGTTCAGGTAAAGTGCCCAGGGATAGAGTAAGTGTATTGTGTTCTGTAAGGTGTACAGGAAGGATAGGGTTATGGAAAGATTTCAGATTTCTGTCTGATGGGAGGGCAGGTTCGCAATTGAGGTTAAGGATTATGGTGAAGCGGGGGTTATGCCAGTGGTTACGGTGAAGTGGCAGGTCCAAGAGTCATGGCTAGGGTTAGAATTACTGGTTTGTGCTCTTGTACAGAAAGGATGAGTTAATTATTACTGTTAGGGTCTAGGTCTGATGTGAGTGAGATTGTGAAATTCCGTTGCCATGTTTAGAGGATCCCTGGCTGTCTCTGATGTTAACGCTTTGCGTATAGGTCCAGGCATCAGTTTTAGGGTTAAAATTTTGTGTTCTCTCTGGTATACAGAGACTTTCGCATTATGGATAGAGTTAGATTCTGGGTCTGATGTGACAGGGAGCGCAAATGGAGGATCAAGTTTATGGTGAGGCATTGTTGACATCAATGGTTAACGTCAGGTGTCAGGACCGCAAGCCAGGGCTAGGGTTAGGTTAGGTTTTTGTAAAGCTGTAGGGGTAGGGTATTGGTACGTTTTGACTGAGGGTGCTTCTCCAAAGTTAGGGCAACTGTGCAAATCTGTCGCAGGATTACAGTGATGCAAGGTTGCATCCACGGTGATGATGGTGGGTCAGGCCACTGGTATGTGCTAGGGTTAGGGTTAGGTAATTGTTAAAGTGTATGCGGTGGATGGGGATATGTTTAGATTTAGGATCCTAGTCTGACGTGTGGGCAAAGTCCAGTTTGAACTTCATCATTAGGGTATGGCATCGGTGACATCAATGCTGATGGTGAGCATTCAGGTTAAGAAACCTGGGCTAGGGTTAGAGTTTTCTATAAGGAAACGTCTATGCAGGTCTATGCAGATAATATCATTATGGACAGAATTAGGGTGCAATTCAGAATTGAGTGCGAGTGTGAGATCGAGTCAGAGGATTAAGGGAGTCATAGTTGACAACAACGGTGAAGGTGAACAATCTGGTTCAAGGGTCAGATCTAGGGTTAGGATTATGTGTTCAACAAGGAGTACGAGTGAGATACGGTTGCAGTTAGAATTCGGATCTGCCTCTGATGTTAGGGTGAGTGCAAGAATAAGTTTAAGGTTTAAGGTGAAGTGAGGGTGACATCAGTTACGAAGGTGAAGTGTCAGATCCTGGCACCAGGGATAGGGTTAGCATTAGTTGTGAGGTAAGGAGTATGCGGAAGATTGAGTGACAGTTAGAGTTCTGATCTGACTCTGACATGAGCGCACTGGCCAGAACAAGCTTCAGGATTATGGGGAGGTATGACAGACCTCGATGCTTGGCCCTTGGTTTAGTGTTGATGCTGTCAATTCAGGTAAAGTGCCCCGGGCTAAAGTAAGTGTATTGTGTTCTGTAAGGTGTACAGGAAGGATAGGGTTATAGAAAGATTTCGGGTTTGTCTCTGATGGTAGGGCAAGTGCGGTATTGAGGTTAAGGATTACGATAATGGGTGGTTGATGCCAATGGTTACGGTGAAGTGGCAGGTCCAGGAGTCATGGCTAGGGTTACAATTACAGGTTTGGGCTGTTGCACAGAAAGGATGATTTAACTATTAGGCTTAGGGCTAGCTCTGATGTGAGTGTGAGGGTGAAATTGCCTTTCCTTGGTGAGGAGATCCCTGGGTGTCTCTGATGCCAACGCTTTGCATATAGGTCCAGGCATCAGTTTCAGGGTTAAAATTTTGTATTCTCTCTGGTATACAGAGAAATTCGCATTATGGATAGAGTTAGCTTCTGGGTCTGACATGACGGGGAGCGCAAGATGGTGGATCCGGTTTATGGCGAGGCATGGTTGACGTCAAAGGTCAAGGAGACTTGTCAGGACCTCGAGCCAGGGCTAGGGATTTTGTTAGGTGTTTGGAAAGCTGTAGGTGCAGGGTATTGGTACGTTTGGACAGAGGGCCCTTCTCCAAGTTTAGGGCAACTGTCCAATTCAGTCGAAGGATTACAGTGAGGCAAGGGTGACATCCATGCTGATGGTGGAGGGTCAGGCCACAGGTCTGTGCTATAGTTAGTGTTAGGTAATTGTTAAAGTGTATGCGGTGCATGTGGATATGTTTAGATTTAGGGTCCTACTCTGACATGTGGTCGAAGGCCAGTTTGGACTTCATCATGAAGGTAAGGCATCGGTGACATCAATGCTGACGGTGAGCATTCAGATTCAGGAACCTGGGCTAGGGTTGGGGTTTTCTGTTAGGAGTGGTCTATGTAGCAAATATGGTTATGGACAGAATTAGGGTGCAATTCTGATGTGAGGACGAGTGTGAGATCGAGTCAGAGGATTATGGTAGTCACAGTTGTTAGCAAAGGTGAAGGTGAAGAATCTGGTTCAAGGCTCAGATATAGGGTTAGGGTTATATGTTCGATAAGGTGTAAGGGGGAGATAGGCTTGCAGTTAGAGTTCGGATCCACCTCTGATGTGAGTGTGAGTGCCAGAATAAGTTTAGGGTTTAAAGAGAAGTGAGGGTGACATCAATGATGAAGGTGAAGTGTCAGATCTTGGCACCAGGGATAGGGTTAGCATTAGTTTTAAGGTAAGTAGTATGCGGAAGATTGAGTGACAGTTACAGTACTGATCCGACTCTGACATGAGGGCAGTGGCCAGAACGAGCTTCAGAATTATGGGGAGATATGACAGACGTCGATGCTGATGGTGGCGGTTCAGAGAAAGGGGCCTGGGATAGGGTTAGGGTTATCTGTAAGGGAAAATCTATGTGGAAGTGACAGTTACCGAGAGAATTAGGGTTCTCTTCTGATGTGAGTGCGAGTGTGAGGTTCAAGCTCCGAGTTAAGATGTGTCGTGTCGTAGTTGACATCAATGTTGCAGGTGAAGCATCTAGTCCAGGCATTGGCGTTACGTTTAGGGTTAGATGTTCAGAAAGATTTCGGGTTTGCCTCTGATGGGAGGGCAAGTGCAGGATTGAGGCTAAGGATTACGATGAAGCGCGGGTGATGCCGATGGTTACGGTGAAGGGGCAGGTGCAAGAGTCATGGCTACGGTTAGAATTACAGTTTTGGGCTGTTGTACAGAAAGGATGAGTTAATTATTACTGTTAGGGTCTAGCTCTGCGGTGAGTGCGAGTGTGAAATTGCGTTTCCTTCTTGAGGAGATCCCTGGGTGTTTCTGATGCTGATGCTTTGCGTATAGGTCAGGCATCAGTTTTAGGGTTAAAATTTTGTGTTCTCTCTGGTATACAGAGACTTTCGCATTATGGATAGAGTTAGCTTCTGGGTCTGATGTGACAGGGAGCGCAAATGGTGGATCAGGTTTATGGTGAGACATGGTTGACGTCAATGGTCGAGGTGAGGAGTCATGACCACGAGCCATGCCTAGGGTTACGGTTAGGTTTTTGGGAAGCTGTAGAGGCAGCGATTGGTATATTTAGACTGAGGGTGTTTCTCCAAGGATAGGGCTACTGTCCAACTCAGTCACCGGATTACAGTGAGGCAAAGGTGACATCCATTTTGATGGTGGAAGGTCAGGGCACAGGTATGTGCTAGGGCTAGGTTAGGTAATTCATAATGTGTATGTGGTGGATGGGGTTATGTTTAGATTTAGGATCCTACTCTGACGTGTGGGCAAAAGGCCAGTTTGGACTTCATCATGAAGGTATGGCATCAGGGACATCAATGCCGACGGGGAGCATTCAGGTTAAGGAACATGGGCTAGGGTTAGGGTTTTCTGTATGGAAAGGTGTATGCAGAAAATATGGTTATGGACAGAATTAGGGTGCAATTGTGATGTGAGGGCGAGTGTGAGATCGATGCAGAGGAATAAGTTAGTCATAGTCGATAGCAACGGTGAAGGTGAAGAATCTGCTTCAAGGGTCAGAACTAGGGTTAGTGATATGTGTTCGATAATGAGTACGGGTGAGATAGGGTTGCAGTTAGAAATCGGATCCAGCACTGATGTGACGTGGAGTGCAAGAATAAGCTTAAGGTTTACGTTGAAGTGAGGGTGACATCACTGATGAAGGTGACGTGTCAGATCCTGGCACCAGGGATAGGGTTAGCATTAGTTGTAATGTAAGGAGTATGCGGAAGATTGAGTGACAGTTACAGTTCTGATCCAACTCTGACATGAGGGCATTGGCCAGAACGAGCTTCAGCATTATAGGGATGAATGACATACGTTGATGCTGATTGTGGCAGTTCAGTGAAAGGGGCCTGGGATAGGGTTAGGTTTATCTGTTAGAGAAAATCTATGTGGAAGAGATGGTTACTGAGAGCATTAGGGTTCTCTTCTGATGTGAGTGCGAGTGTGAGATTCAAGCTCCGAGTTAAGATGTGTCGTAGTTGACATCAATGTTGCAGGTGAAGAATCTAGTCCAGGGATTGGCGCTAGGGTTAGGGTTAGGTGTTCAGTAAGATTTAGAGGAAAATGGAGTTACATTTAGAGTTCACATCTGACCCTGAGATGAGGGTGAGGGCCACCTTGAGCTTCAGGCTTATGGTGCGCCATGACAGACGTTGAAGCTGATGGTGTCGGTTCAGGTAAAGTGCCCAGGGATAGAGTAAGTGTATTGTGTTCTGTAAGGTGTACAGGAAGGATAGGGTTATGGAAAGATTTCAGATTTCTGTCTGATGGGAGGGCAGGTTCGCAATTGAGGTTAAGGATTATGGTGAAGCGGGGGTTATGCCAGTGGTTACGGTGAAGTGGCAGGTCCAAGAGTCATGGCTAGGGTTAGAATTACTGGTTTGTGCTCTTGTACAGAAAGGATGAGTTAATTATTACTGTTAGGGTCTAGGTCTGATGTGAGTGAGATTGTGAAATTCCGTTGCCATGTTTAGAGGATCCCTGGCTGTCTCTGATGTTAACGCTTTGCGTATAGGTCCAGGCATCAGTTTTAGGGTTAAAATTTTGTGTTCTCTCTGGTATACAGAGACTTTCGCATTATGGATAGAGTTAGATTCTGGGTCTGATGTGACAGGGAGCGCAAATGGAGGATCAAGTTTATGGTGAGGCATTGTTGACATCAATGGTTAACGTCAGGTGTCAGGACCGCAAGCCAGGGCTAGGGTTAGGTTAGGTTTTTGTAAAGCTGTAGGGGTAGGGTATTGGTACGTTTTGACTGAGGGTGCTTCTCCAAAGTTAGGGCAACTGTGCAAATCTGTCGCAGGATTACAGTGATGCAAGGTTGCATCCACGGTGATGATGGTGGGTCAGGCCACTGGTATGTGCTAGGGTTAGGGTTAGGTAATTGTTAAAGTGTATGCGGTGGATGGGGATATGTTTAGATTTAGGATCCTAGTCTGACGTGTGGGCAAAGTCCAGTTTGAACTTCATCATTAGGGTATGGCATCGGTGACATCAATGCTGATGGTGAGCATTCAGGTTAAGAAACCTGGGCTAGGGTTAGAGTTTTCTATAAGGAAACGTCTATGCAGGTCTATGCAGATAATATCATTATGGACAGAATTAGGGTGCAATTCAGAATTGAGTGCGAGTGTGAGATCGAGTCAGAGGATTAAGGGAGTCATAGTTGACAACAACGGTGAAGGTGAACAATCTGGTTCAAGGGTCAGATCTAGGGTTAGGATTATGTGTTCAACAAGGAGTACGAGTGAGATACGGTTGCAGTTAGAATTCGGATCTGCCTCTGATGTTAGGGTGAGTGCAAGAATAAGTTTAAGGTTTAAGGTGAAGTGAGGGTGACATCAGTTACGAAGGTGAAGTGTCAGATCCTGGCACCAGGGATAGGGTTAGCATTAGTTGTGAGGTAAGGAGTATGCGGAAGATTGAGTGACAGTTAGAGTTCTGATCTGACTCTGACATGAGCGCACTGGCCAGAACAAGCTTCAGGATTATGGGGAGGTATGACAGACCTCGATGCTTGGCCCTTGGTTTAGTGTTGATGCTGTCAATTCAGGTAAAGTGCCCCGGGCTAAAGTAAGTGTATTGTGTTCTGTAAGGTGTACAGGAAGGATAGGGTTATAGAAAGATTTCGGGTTTGTCTCTGATGGTAGGGCAAGTGCGGTATTGAGGTTAAGGATTACGATAATGGGTGGTTGATGCCAATGGTTACGGTGAAGTGGCAGGTCCAGGAGTCATGGCTAGGGTTACAATTACAGGTTTGGGCTGTTGCACAGAAAGGATGATTTAACTATTAGGCTTAGGGCTAGCTCTGATGTGAGTGTGAGGGTGAAATTGCCTTTCCTTGGTGAGGAGATCCCTGGGTGTCTCTGATGCCAACGCTTTGCATATAGGTCCAGGCATCAGTTTCAGGGTTAAAATTTTGTATTCTCTCTGGTATACAGAGAAATTCGCATTATGGATAGAGTTAGCTTCTGGGTCTGACATGACGGGGAGCGCAAGATGGTGGATCCGGTTTATGGCGAGGCATGGTTGACGTCAAAGGTCAAGGAGACTTGTCAGGACCTCGAGCCAGGGCTAGGGATTTTGTTAGGTGTTTGGAAAGCTGTAGGTGCAGGGTATTGGTACGTTTGGACAGAGGGCCCTTCTCCAAGTTTAGGGCAACTGTCCAATTCAGTCGAAGGATTACAGTGAGGCAAGGGTGACATCCATGCTGATGGTGGAGGGTCAGGCCACAGGTCTGTGCTATAGTTAGTGTTAGGTAATTGTTAAAGTGTATGCGGTGCATGTGGATATGTTTAGATTTAGGGTCCTACTCTGACATGTGGTCGAAGGCCAGTTTGGACTTCATCATGAAGGTAAGGCATCGGTGACATCAATGCTGACGGTGAGCATTCAGATTCAGGAACCTGGGCTAGGGTTGGGGTTTTCTGTTAGGAGTGGTCTATGTAGCAAATATGGTTATGGACAGAATTAGGGTGCAATTCTGATGTGAGGACGAGTGTGAGATCGAGTCAGAGGATTATGGTAGTCACAGTTGTTAGCAAAGGTGAAGGTGAAGAATCTGGTTCAAGGCTCAGATATAGGGTTAGGGTTATATGTTCGATAAGGTGTAAGGGGGAGATAGGCTTGCAGTTAGAGTTCGGATCCACCTCTGATGTGAGTGTGAGTGCCAGAATAAGTTTAGGGTTTAAAGAGAAGTGAGGGTGACATCAATGATGAAGGTGAAGTGTCAGATCTTGGCACCAGGGATAGGGTTAGCATTAGTTTTAAGGTAAGTAGTATGCGGAAGATTGAGTGACAGTTACAGTACTGATCCGACTCTGACATGAGGGCAGTGGCCAGAACGAGCTTCAGAATTATGGGGAGATATGACAGACGTCGATGCTGATGGTGGCGGTTCAGAGAAAGGGGCCTGGGATAGGGTTAGGGTTATCTGTAAGGGAAAATCTATGTGGAAGTGACAGTTACCGAGAGAATTAGGGTTCTCTTCTGATGTGAGTGCGAGTGTGAGGTTCAAGCTCCGAGTTAAGATGTGTCGTGTCGTAGTTGACATCAATGTTGCAGGTGAAGCATCTAGTCCAGGCATTGGCGTTACGTTTAGGGTTAGATGTTCAGAAAGATTTCGGGTTTGCCTCTGATGGGAGGGCAAGTGCAGGATTGAGGCTAAGGATTACGATGAAGCGCGGGTGATGCCGATGGTTACGGTGAAGGGGCAGGTGCAAGAGTCATGGCTACGGTTAGAATTACAGTTTTGGGCTGTTGTACAGAAAGGATGAGTTAATTATTACTGTTAGGGTCTAGCTCTGCGGTGAGTGCGAGTGTGAAATTGCGTTTCCTTCTTGAGGAGATCCCTGGGTGTTTCTGATGCTGATGCTTTGCGTATAGGTCAGGCATCAGTTTTAGGGTTAAAATTTTGTGTTCTCTCTGGTATACAGAGACTTTCGCATTATGGATAGAGTTAGCTTCTGGGTCTGATGTGACAGGGAGCGCAAATGGTGGATCAGGTTTATGGTGAGACATGGTTGACGTCAATGGTCGAGGTGAGGAGTCATGACCACGAGCCATGCCTAGGGTTACGGTTAGGTTTTTGGGAAGCTGTAGAGGCAGCGATTGGTATATTTAGACTGAGGGTGTTTCTCCAAGGATAGGGCTACTGTCCAACTCAGTCACCGGATTACAGTGAGGCAAAGGTGACATCCATTTTGATGGTGGAAGGTCAGGGCACAGGTATGTGCTAGGGCTAGGTTAGGTAATTCATAATGTGTATGTGGTGGATGGGGTTATGTTTAGATTTAGGATCCTACTCTGACGTGTGGGCAAAAGGCCAGTTTGGACTTCATCATGAAGGTATGGCATCAGGGACATCAATGCCGACGGGGAGCATTCAGGTTAAGGAACATGGGCTAGGGTTAGGGTTTTCTGTATGGAAAGGTGTATGCAGAAAATATGGTTATGGACAGAATTAGGGTGCAATTGTGATGTGAGGGCGAGTGTGAGATCGATGCAGAGGAATAAGTTAGTCATAGTCGATAGCAACGGTGAAGGTGAAGAATCTGCTTCAAGGGTCAGAACTAGGGTTAGTGATATGTGTTCGATAATGAGTACGGGTGAGATAGGGTTGCAGTTAGAAATCGGATCCAGCACTGATGTGACGTGGAGTGCAAGAATAAGCTTAAGGTTTACGTTGAAGTGAGGGTGACATCACTGATGAAGGTGACGTGTCAGATCCTGGCACCAGGGATAGGGTTAGCATTAGTTGTAATGTAAGGAGTATGCGGAAGATTGAGTGACAGTTACAGTTCTGATCCAACTCTGACATGAGGGCACTGGCCAGAACGAGCTTCAGCATTATAGGGATGAATGACATACGTTGATGCTGATTGTGGCAGTTCAGTGAAAGGGGCCTGGGATAGGGTTAGGTTTATCTGTTAGAGAAAATCTATGTGGAAGAGATGGTTACTGAGAGCATTAGGGTTCTCTTCTGATGTGAGTGCGAGTGTGAGATTCAAGCTCCGAGTTAAGATGTGTCGTAGTTGACATCAATGTTGCAGGTGAAGAATCTAGTCCAGGGATTGGCGCTAGGGTTAGGGTTAGGTGTTCAGTAAGATTTAGAGGAAAATGGAGTTACATTTAGAGTTCACATCTGACCCTGAGATGAGGGTGAGGGCCACCTTGAGCTTCAGGCTTATGGTGCGCCATGACAGACGTTGAAGCTGATGGTGTCGGTTCAGGTAAAGTGCGCAGGGATAGAGTAAGTGTATTGTGTTCTGTAAGGTGTACAGGAAGGATAGGGTTATGGAAAGATTTCAGATTTCTGTCTGATGGGAGGGCAGGTTCGCAATTGAGGTTAAGGATTATGGTGAAGCGGGGGTTATGCCAGTGGTTACGGTGAAGTGGCAGGTCCAAGAGTCATGGCTAGGGTTAGAATTACTGGTTTGTGCTCTTGTACAGAAAGGATGAGTTAATTATTACTGTTAGGGTCTAGGTCTGATGTGAGTGAGATTGTGAAATTCCGTTTCCATGTTTAGAGGATCCCTGGCTGTCTCTGATGTTAACGCTTTGCGTATAGGTCCAGGCATCAGTTTTAGGGTTAAAATTTTGTGTTCTCTCTGGTATACAGAGACTTTCGCATTATGGATAGAGTTAGATTCTGGGTCTGATGTGACAGGGAGCGCAAATGGAGGATCAAGTTTATGGTGAGGCATTGTTGACATCAATGGTTAACGTCAGGTGTCAGGACCGCAAGCCAGGGCTAGGGTTAGGTTAGGTTTTTGTAAAGCTGTAGGGGTAGGGTATTGGTACGTTTTGACTGAGGGTGCTTCTCCAAAGTTAGGGCAACTGTGCAAATCTGTCGCAGGATTACAGTGATGCAAGGTTGCATCCACGGTGATGATGGTGGGTCAGGCCACTGGTATGTGCTAGGGTTAGGGTTAGGTAATTGTTAAAGTGTATGCGGTGGATGGGGATATGTTTAGATTTAGGATCCTAGTCTGACGTGTGGGCAAAGTCCAGTTTGAACTTCATCATTAGGGTATGGCATCGGTGACATCAATGCTGATGGTGAGCATTCAGGTTAAGAAACCTGGGCTAGGGTTAGAGTTTTCTATAAGGAAACGTCTATGCAGGTCTATGCAGATAATATCATTATGGACAGAATTAGGGTGCAATTCAGAATTGAGTGCGAGTGTGAGATCGAGTCAGAGGATTAAGGGAGTCATAGTTGACAACAACGGTGAAGGTGAACAATCTGGTTCAAGGGTCAGATCTAGGGTTAGGATTATGTGTTCAACAAGGAGTACGAGTGAGATACGGTTGCAGTTAGAATTCGGATCTGCCTCTGATGTTAGGGTGAGTGCAAGAATAAGTTTAAGGTTTAAGGTGAAGTGAGGGTGACATCAGTTACGAAGGTGAAGTGTCAGATCCTGGCACCAGGGATAGGGTTAGCATTAGTTGTGAGGTAAGGAGTATGCGGAAGATTGAGTGACAGTTAGAGTTCTGATCTGACTCTGACATGAGCGCACTGGCCAGAACAAGCTTCAGGATTATGGGGAGGTATGACAGACCTCGATGCTTGGCCCTTGGTTTAGTGTTGATGCTGTCAATTCAGGTAAAGTGCCCCGGGCTAAAGTAAGTGTATTGTGTTCTGTAAGGTGTACAGGAAGGATAGGGTTATAGAAAGATTTCGGGTTTGTCTCTGATGGTAGGGCAAGTGCGGTATTGAGGTTAAGGATTACGATAATGGGTGGTTGATGCCAATGGTTACGGTGAAGTGGCAGGTCCAGGAGTCATGGCTAGGGTTACAATTACAGGTTTGGGCTGTTGCACAGAAAGGATGATTTAACTATTAGGCTTAGGGCTAGCTCTGATGTGAGTGTGAGGGTGAAATTGCCTTTCCTTGGTGAGGAGATCCCTGGGTGTCTCTGATGCCAACGCTTTGCATATAGGTCCAGGCATCAGTTTCAGGGTTAAAATTTTGTATTCTCTCTGGTATACAGAGAAATTCGCATTATGGATAGAGTTAGCTTCTGGGTCTGACATGACGGGGAGCGCAAGATGGTGGATCCGGTTTATGGCGAGGCATGGTTGACGTCAAAGGTCAAGGAGACTTGTCAGGACCTCGAGCCAGGGCTAGGGATTTTGTTAGGTGTTTGGAAAGCTGTAGGTGCAGGGTATTGGTACGTTTGGACAGAGGGCCCTTCTCCAAGTTTAGGGCAACTGTCCAATTCAGTCGAAGGATTACAGTGAGGCAAGGGTGACATCCATGCTGATGGTGGAGGGTCAGGCCACAGGTCTGTGCTATAGTTAGTGTTAGGTAATTGTTAAAGTGTATGCGGTGCATGTGGATATGTTTAGATTTAGGGTCCTACTCTGACATGTGGTCGAAGGCCAGTTTGGACTTCATCATGAAGGTAAGGCATCGGTGACATCAATGCTGACGGTGAGCATTCAGATTCAGGAACCTGGGCTAGGGTTGGGGTTTTCTGTTAGGAGTGGTCTATGTAGCAAATATGGTTATGGACAGAATTAGGGTGCAATTCTGATGTGAGGACGAGTGTGAGATCGAGTCAGAGGATTATGGTAGTCACAGTTGTTAGCAAAGGTGAAGGTGAAGAATCTGGTTCAAGGCTCAGATATAGGGTTAGGGTTATATGTTCGATAAGGTGTAAGGGGGAGATAGGCTTGCAGTTAGAGTTCGGATCCACCTCTGATGTGAGTGTGAGTGCCAGAATAAGTTTAGGGTTTAAAGAGAAGTGAGGGTGACATCAATGATGAAGGTGAAGTGTCAGATCTTGGCACCAGGGATAGGGTTAGCATTAGTTTTAAGGTAAGTAGTATGCGGAAGATTGAGTGACAGTTACAGTACTGATCCGACTCTGACATGAGGGCAGTGGCCAGAACGAGCTTCAGAATTATGGGGAGATATGACAGACGTCGATGCTGATGGTGGCGGTTCAGAGAAAGGGGCCTGGGATAGGGTTAGGGTTATCTGTAAGGGAAAATCTATGTGGAAGTGACAGTTACCGAGAGAATTAGGGTTCTCTTCTGATGTGAGTGCGAGTGTGAGGTTCAAGCTCCGAGTTAAGATGTGTCGTGTCGTAGTTGACATCAATGTTGCAGGTGAAGCATCTAGTCCAGGCATTGGCGTTACGTTTAGGGTTAGATGTTCAGAAAGATTTCGGGTTTGCCTCTGATGGGAGGGCAAGTGCAGGATTGAGGCTAAGGATTACGATGAAGCGCGGGTGATGCCGATGGTTACGGTGAAGGGGCAGGTGCAAGAGTCATGGCTACGGTTAGAATTACAGTTTTGGGCTGTTGTACAGAAAGGATGAGTTAATTATTACTGTTAGGGTCTAGCTCTGCGGTGAGTGCGAGTGTGAAATTGCGTTTCCTTCTTGAGGAGATCCCTGGGTGTTTCTGATGCTGATGCTTTGCGTATAGGTCAGGCATCAGTTTTAGGGTTAAAATTTTGTGTTCTCTCTGGTATACAGAGACTTTCGCATTATGGATAGAGTTAGCTTCTGGGTCTGATGTGACAGGGAGCGCAAATGGTGGATCAGGTTTATGGTGAGACATGGTTGACGTCAATGGTCGAGGTGAGGAGTCATGACCACGAGCCATGCCTAGGGTTACGGTTAGGTTTTTGGGAAGCTGTAGAGGCAGCGATTGGTATATTTAGACTGAGGGTGTTTCTCCAAGGATAGGGCTACTGTCCAACTCAGTCACCGGATTACAGTGAGGCAAAGGTGACATCCATTTTGATGGTGGAAGGTCAGGGCACAGGTATGTGCTAGGGCTAGGTTAGGTAATTCATAATGTGTATGTGGTGGATGGGGTTATGTTTAGATTTAGGATCCTACTCTGACGTGTGGGCAAAAGGCCAGTTTGGACTTCATCATGAAGGTATGGCATCAGGGACATCAATGCCGACGGGGAGCATTCAGGTTAAGGAACATGGGCTAGGGTTAGGGTTTTCTGTATGGAAAGGTGTATGCAGAAAATATGGTTATGGACAGAATTAGGGTGCAATTGTGATGTGAGGGCGAGTGTGAGATCGATGCAGAGGAATAAGTTAGTCATAGTCGATAGCAACGGTGAAGGTGAAGAATCTGCTTCAAGGGTCAGAACTAGGGTTAGTGATATGTGTTCGATAATGAGTACGGGTGAGATAGGGTTGCAGTTAGAAATCGGATCCAGCACTGATGTGACGTGGAGTGCAAGAATAAGCTTAAGGTTTACGTTGAAGTGAGGGTGACATCACTGATGAAGGTGACGTGTCAGATCCTGGCACCAGGGATAGGGTTAGCATTAGTTGTAATGTAAGGAGTATGCGGAAGATTGAGTGACAGTTACAGTTCTGATCCAACTCTGACATGAGGGCATTGGCCAGAACGAGCTTCAGCATTATAGGGATGAATGACATACGTTGATGCTGATTGTGGCAGTTCAGTGAAAGGGGCCTGGGATAGGGTTAGGTTTATCTGTTAGAGAAAATCTATGTGGAAGAGATGGTTACTGAGAGCATTAGGGTTCTCTTCTGATGTGAGTGCGAGTGTGAGATTCAAGCTCCGAGTTAAGATGTGTCGTAGTTGACATCAATGTTGCAGGTGAAGAATCTAGTCCAGGGATTGGCGCTAGGGTTAGGGTTAGGTGTTCAGTAAGATTTAGAGGAAAATGGAGTTACATTTAGAGTTCACATCTGACCCTGAGATGAGGGTGAGGGCCACCTTGAGCTTCAGGCTTATGGTGCGCCATGACAGACGTTGAAGCTGATGGTGTCGGTTCAGGTAAAGTGCCCAGGGATAGAGTAAGTGTATTGTGTTCTGTAAGGTGTACAGGAAGGATAGGGTTATGGAAAGATTTCAGATTTCTGTCTGATGGGAGGGCAGGTTCGCAATTGAGGTTAAGGATTATGGTGAAGCGGGGGTTATGCCAGTGGTTACGGTGAAGTGGCAGGTCCAAGAGTCATGGCTAGGGTTAGAATTACTGGTTTGTGCTCTTGTACAGAAAGGATGAGTTAATTATTACTGTTAGGGTCTAGGTCTGATGTGAGTGAGATTGTGAAATTCCGTTTCCATGTTTAGAGGATCCCTGGCTGTCTCTGATGTTAACGCTTTGCGTATAGGTCCAGGCATCAGTTTTAGGGTTAAAATTTTGTGTTCTCTCTGGTATACAGAGACTTTCGCATTATGGATAGAGTTAGATTCTGGGTCTGATGTGACAGGGAGCGCAAATGGAGGATCAAGTTTATGGTGAGGCATTGTTGACATCAATGGTTAACGTCAGGTGTCAGGACCGCAAGCCAGGGCTAGGGTTAGGTTAGGTTTTTGTAAAGCTGTAGGGGTAGGGTATTGGTACGTTTTGACTGAGGGTGCTTCTCCAAAGTTAGGGCAACTGTGCAAATCTGTCGCAGGATTACAGTGATGCAAGGTTGCATCCACGGTGATGATGGTGGGTCAGGCCACTGGTATGTGCTAGGGTTAGGGTTAGGTAATTGTTAAAGTGTATGCGGTGGATGGGGATATGTTTAGATTTAGGATCCTAGTCTGACGTGTGGGCAAAGTCCAGTTTGAACTTCATCATTAGGGTATGGCATCGGTGACATCAATGCTGATGGTGAGCATTCAGGTTAAGAAACCTGGGCTAGGGTTAGAGTTTTCTATAAGGAAACGTCTATGCAGGTCTATGCAGATAATATCATTATGGACAGAATTAGGGTGCAATTCAGAATTGAGTGCGAGTGTGAGATCGAGTCAGAGGATTAAGGGAGTCATAGTTGACAACAACGGTGAAGGTGAACAATCTGGTTCAAGGGTCAGATCTAGGGTTAGGATTATGTGTTCAACAAGGAGTACGAGTGAGATACGGTTGCAGTTAGAATTCGGATCTGCCTCTGATGTTAGGGTGAGTGCAAGAATAAGTTTAAGGTTTAAGGTGAAGTGAGGGTGACATCAGTTACGAAGGTGAAGTGTCAGATCCTGGCACCAGGGATAGGGTTAGCATTAGTTGTGAGGTAAGGAGTATGCGGAAGATTGAGTGACAGTTAGAGTTCTGATCTGACTCTGACATGAGCGCACTGGCCAGAACAAGCTTCAGGATTATGGGGAGGTATGACAGACCTCGATGCTTGGCCCTTGGTTTAGTGTTGATGCTGTCAATTCAGGTAAAGTGCCCCGGGCTAAAGTAAGTGTATTGTGTTCTGTAAGGTGTACAGGAAGGATAGGGTTATAGAAAGATTTCGGGTTTGTCTCTGATGGTAGGGCAAGTGCGGTATTGAGGTTAAGGATTACGATAATGGGTGGTTGATGCCAATGGTTACGGTGAAGTGGCAGGTCCAGGAGTCATGGCTAGGGTTACAATTACAGGTTTGGGCTGTTGCACAGAAAGGATGATTTAACTATTAGGCTTAGGGCTAGCTCTGATGTGAGTGTGAGTGTGAAATTGCCTTTCCTTGGTGAGGAGATCCCTGGGTGTCTCTGATGCCAACGCTTTGCATATAGGTCCAGGCATCAGTTTCAGGGTTAAAATTTTGTATTCTCTCTGGTATACAGAGAAATTCGCATTATGGATAGAGTTAGCTTCTGGGTCTGACATGACGGGGAGCGCAAGATGGTGGATCCGGTTTATGGCGAGGCATGGTTGACGTCAAAGGTCAAGGAGACTTGTCAGGACCTCGAGCCAGGGCTAGGGATTTTGTTAGGTGTTTGGAAAGCTGTAGGTGCAGGGTATTGGTACGTTTGGACAGAGGGCCCTTCTCCAAGTTTAGGGCAACTGTCCAATTCAGTCGAAGGATTACAGTGAGGCAAGGGTGACATCCATGCTGATGGTGGAGGGTCAGGCCACAGGTCTGTGCTATAGTTAGTGTTAGGTAATTGTTAAAGTGTATGCGGTGCATGTGGATATGTTTAGATTTAGGGTCCTACTCTGACATGTGGTCGAAGGCCAGTTTGGACTTCATCATGAAGGTAAGGCATCGGTGACATCAATGCTGACGGTGAGCATTCAGATTCAGGAACCTGGGCTAGGGTTGGGGTTTTCTGTTAGGAGTGGTCTATGTAGCAAATATGGTTATGGACAGAATTAGGGTGCAATTCTGATGTGAGGACGAGTGTGAGATCGAGTCAGAGGATTATGGTAGTCACAGTTGTTAGCAAAGGTGAAGGTGAAGAATCTGGTTCAAGGCTCAGATATAGGGTTAGGGTTATATGTTCGATAAGGTGTAAGGGGGAGATAGGCTTGCAGTTAGAGTTCGGATCCACCTCTGATGTGAGTGTGAGTGCCAGAATAAGTTTAGGGTTTAAAGAGAAGTGAGGGTGACATCAATGATGAAGGTGAAGTGTCAGATCTTGGCACCAGGGATAGGGTTAGCATTAGTTTTAAGGTAAGTAGTATGCGGAAGATTGAGTGACAGTTACAGTACTGATCCGACTCTGACATGAGGGCAGTGGCCAGAACGAGCTTCAGAATTATGGGGAGATATGACAGACGTCGATGCTGATGGTGGCGGTTCAGAGAAAGGGGCCTGGGATAGGGTTAGGGTTATCTGTAAGGGAAAATCTATGTGGAAGTGACAGTTACCGAGAGAATTAGGGTTCTCTTCTGATGTGAGTGCGAGTGTGAGGTTCAAGCTCCGAGTTAAGATGTGTCGTGTCGTAGTTGACATCAATGTTGCAGGTGAAGCATCTAGTCCAGGCATTGGCGTTACGTTTAGGGTTAGATGTTCAGAAAGATTTCGGGTTTGCCTCTGATGGGAGGGCAAGTGCAGGATTGAGGCTAAGGATTACGATGAAGCGCGGGTGATGCCGATGGTTACGGTGAAGGGGCAGGTGCAAGAGTCATGGCTACGGTTAGAATTACAGTTTTGGGCTGTTGTACAGAAAGGATGAGTTAATTATTACTGTTAGGGTCTAGCTCTGCGGTGAGTGCGAGTGTGAAATTGCGTTTCCTTCTTGAGGAGATCCCTGGGTGTTTCTGATGCTGATGCTTTGCGTATAGGTCAGGCATCAGTTTTAGGGTTAAAATTTTGTGTTCTCTCTGGTATACAGAGACTTTCGCATTATGGATAGAGTTAGCTTCTGGGTCTGATGTGACAGGGAGCGCAAATGGTGGATCAGGTTTATGGTGAGACATGGTTGACGTCAATGGTCGAGGTGAGGAGTCATGACCACGAGCCATGCCTAGGGTTACGGTTAGGTTTTTGGGAAGCTGTAGAGGCAGCGATTGGTATATTTAGACTGAGGGTGTTTCTCCAAGGATAGGGCTACTGTCCAACTCAGTCACCGGATTACAGTGAGGCAAAGGTGACATCCATTTTGATGGTGGAAGGTCAGGGCACAGGTATGTGCTAGGGCTAGGTTAGGTAATTCATAATGTGTATGTGGTGGATGGGGTTATGTTTAGATTTAGGATCCTACTCTGACGTGTGGGCAAAAGGCCAGTTTGGACTTCATCATGAAGGTATGGCATCAGGGACATCAATGCCGACGGGGAGCATTCAGGTTAAGGAACATGGGCTAGGGTTAGGGTTTTCTGTATGGAAAGGTGTATGCAGAAAATATGGTTATGGACAGAATTAGGGTGCAATTGTGATGTGAGGGCGAGTGTGAGATCGATGCAGAGGAATAAGTTAGTCATAGTCGATAGCAACGGTGAAGGTGAAGAATCTGCTTCAAGGGTCAGAACTAGGGTTAGTGATATGTGTTCGATAATGAGTACGGGTGAGATAGGGTTGCAGTTAGAAATCGGATCCAGCACTGATGTGACGTGGAGTGCAAGAATAAGCTTAAGGTTTACGTTGAAGTGAGGGTGACATCACTGATGAAGGTGACGTGTCAGATCCTGGCACCAGGGATAGGGTTAGCATTAGTTGTAATGTAAGGAGTATGCGGAAGATTGAGTGACAGTTACAGTTCTGATCCAACTCTGACATGAGGGCATTGGCCAGAACGAGCTTCAGCATTATAGGGATGAATGACATACGTTGATGCTGATTGTGGCAGTTCAGTGAAAGGGGCCTGGGATAGGGTTAGGTTTATCTGTTAGAGAAAATCTATGTGGAAGAGATGGTTACTGAGAGCATTAGGGTTCTCTTCTGATGTGAGTGCGAGTGTGAGATTCAAGCTCCGAGTTAAGATGTGTCGTAGTTGACATCAATGTTGCAGGTGAAGAATCTAGTCCAGGGATTGGCGCTAGGGTTAGGGTTAGGTGTTCAGTAAGATTTAGAGGAAAATGGAGTTACATTTAGAGTTCACATCTGACCCTGAGATGAGGGTGAGGGCCACCTTGAGCTTCAGGCTTATGGTGCGCCATGACAGACGTTGAAGCTGATGGTGTCGGTTCAGGTAAAGTGCCCAGGGATAGAGTAAGTGTATTGTGTTCTGTAAGGTGTACAGGAAGGATAGGGTTATGGAAAGATTTCAGATTTCTGTCTGATGGGAGGGCAGGTTCGCAATTGAGGTTAAGGATTATGGTGAAGCGGGGGTTATGCCAGTGGTTACGGTGAAGTGGCAGGTCCAAGAGTCATGGCTAGGGTTAGAATTACTGGTTTGTGCTCTTGTACAGAAAGGATGAGTTAATTATTACTGTTAGGGTCTAGGTCTGATGTGAGTGAGATTGTGAAATTCCGTTGCCATGTTTAGAGGATCCCTGGCTGTCTCTGATGTTAACGCTTTGCGTATAGGTCCAGGCATCAGTTTTAGGGTTAAAATTTTGTGTTCTCTCTGGTATACAGAGACTTTCGCATTATGGATAGAGTTAGATTCTGGGTCTGATGTGACAGGGAGCGCAAATGGAGGATCAAGTTTATGGTGAGGCATTGTTGACATCAATGGTTAACGTCAGGTGTCAGGACCGCAAGCCAGGGCTAGGGTTAGGTTAGGTTTTTGTAAAGCTGTAGGGGTAGGGTATTGGTACGTTTTGACTGAGGGTGCTTCTCCAAAGTTAGGGCAACTGTGCAAATCTGTCGCAGGATTACAGTGATGCAAGGTTGCATCCACGGTGATGATGGTGGGTCAGGCCACTGGTATGTGCTAGGGTTAGGGTTAGGTAATTGTTAAAGTGTATGCGGTGGATGGGGATATGTTTAGATTTAGGATCCTAGTCTGACGTGTGGGCAAAGTCCAGTTTGAACTTCATCATTAGGGTATGGCATCGGTGACATCAATGCTGATGGTGAGCATTCAGGTTAAGAAACCTGGGCTAGGGTTAGAGTTTTCTATAAGGAAACGTCTATGCAGGTCTATGCAGATAATATCATTATGGACAGAATTAGGGTGCAATTCAGAATTGAGTGCGAGTGTGAGATCGAGTCAGAGGATTAAGGGAGTCATAGTTGACAACAACGGTGAAGGTGAACAATCTGGTTCAAGGGTCAGATCTAGGGTTAGGATTATGTGTTCAACAAGGAGTACGAGTGAGATACGGTTGCAGTTAGAATTCGGATCTGCCTCTGATGTTAGGGTGAGTGCAAGAATAAGTTTAAGGTTTAAGGTGAAGTGAGGGTGACATCAGTTACGAAGGTGAAGTGTCAGATCCTGGCACCAGGGATAGGGTTAGCATTAGTTGTGAGGTAAGGAGTATGCGGAAGATTGAGTGACAGTTAGAGTTCTGATCTGACTCTGACATGAGCGCACTGGCCAGAACAAGCTTCAGGATTATGGGGAGGTATGACAGACCTCGATGCTTGGCCCTTGGTTTAGTGTTGATGCTGTCAATTCAGGTAAAGTGCCCCGGGCTAAAGTAAGTGTATTGTGTTCTGTAAGGTGTACAGGAAGGATAGGGTTATAGAAAGATTTCGGGTTTGTCTCTGATGGTAGGGCAAGTGCGGTATTGAGGTTAAGGATTACGATAATGGGTGGTTGATGCCAATGGTTACGGTGAAGTGGCAGGTCCAGGAGTCATGGCTAGGGTTACAATTACAGGTTTGGGCTGTTGCACAGAAAGGATGATTTAACTATTAGGCTTAGGGCTAGCTCTGATGTGAGTGTGAGGGTGAAATTGCCTTTCCTTGGTGAGGAGATCCCTGGGTGTCTCTGATGCCAACGCTTTGCATATAGGTCCAGGCATCAGTTTCAGGGTTAAAATTTTGTATTCTCTCTGGTATACAGAGAAATTCGCATTATGGATAGAGTTAGCTTCTGGGTCTGACATGACGGGGAGCGCAAGATGGTGGATCCGGTTTATGGCGAGGCATGGTTGACGTCAAAGGTCAAGGAGACTTGTCAGGACCTCGAGCCAGGGCTAGGGATTTTGTTAGGTGTTTGGAAAGCTGTAGGTGCAGGGTATTGGTACGTTTGGACAGAGGGCCCTTCTCCAAGTTTAGGGCAACTGTCCAATTCAGTCGAAGGATTACAGTGAGGCAAGGGTGACATCCATGCTGATGGTGGAGGGTCAGGCCACAGGTCTGTGCTATAGTTAGTGTTAGGTAATTGTTAAAGTGTATGCGGTGCATGTGGATATGTTTAGATTTAGGGTCCTACTCTGACATGTGGTCGAAGGCCAGTTTGGACTTCATCATGAAGGTAAGGCATCGGTGACATCAATGCTGACGGTGAGCATTCAGATTCAGGAACCTGGGCTAGGGTTGGGGTTTTCTGTTAGGAGTGGTCTATGTAGCAAATATGGTTATGGACAGAATTAGGGTGCAATTCTGATGTGAGGACGAGTGTGAGATCGAGTCAGAGGATTATGGTAGTCACAGTTGTTAGCAAAGGTGAAGGTGAAGAATCTGGTTCAAGGCTCAGATATAGGGTTAGGGTTATATGTTCGATAAGGTGTAAGGGGGAGATAGGCTTGCAGTTAGAGTTCGGATCCACCTCTGATGTGAGTGTGAGTGCCAGAATAAGTTTAGGGTTTAAAGAGAAGTGAGGGTGACATCAATGATGAAGGTGAAGTGTCAGATCTTGGCACCAGGGATAGGGTTAGCATTAGTTTTAAGGTAAGTAGTATGCGGAAGATTGAGTGACAGTTACAGTACTGATCCGACTCTGACATGAGGGCAGTGGCCAGAACGAGCTTCAGAATTATGGGGACATATGACAGACGTCGATGCTGATGGTGGCGGTTCAGAGAAAGGGGCCTGGGATAGGGTTAGGGTTATCTGTAAGGGAAAATCTATGTGGAAGTGACAGTTACCGAGAGAATTAGGGTTCTCTTCTGATGTGAGTGCGAGTGTGAGGTTCAAGCTCCGAGTTAAGATGTGTCGTGTCGTAGTTGACATCAATGTTGCAGGTGAAGCATCTAGTCCAGGCATTGGCGTTACGTTTAGGGTTAGATGTTCAGAAAGATTTCGGGTTTGCCTCTGATGGGAGGGCAAGTGCAGGATTGAGGCTAAGGATTACGATGAAGCGCGGGTGATGCCGATGGTTACGGTGAAGGGGCAGGTGCAAGAGTCATGGCTACGGTTAGAATTACAGTTTTGGGCTGTTGTACAGAAAGGATGAGTTAATTATTACTGTTAGGGTCTAGCTCTGCGGTGAGTGCGAGTGTGAAATTGCGTTTCCTTCTTGAGGAGATCCCTGGGTGTTTCTGATGCTGATGCTTTGCGTATAGGTCAGGCATCAGTTTTAGGGTTAAAATTTTGTGTTCTCTCTGGTATACAGAGACTTTCGCATTATGGATAGAGTTAGCTTCTGGGTCTGATGTGACAGGGAGCGCAAATGGTGGATCAGGTTTATGGTGAGACATGGTTGACGTCAATGGTCGAGGTGAGGAGTCATGACCACGAGCCATGCCTAGGGTTACGGTTAGGTTTTTGGGAAGCTGTAGAGGCAGCGATTGGTATATTTAGACTGAGGGTGTTTCTCCAAGGATAGGGCTACTGTCCAATTCAGTCACCGGATTACAGTGAGGCAAAGGTGACATCCATTTTGATGGTGGAAGGTCAGGGCACAGGTATGTGCTAGGGCTAGGTTAGGTAATTCATAATGTGTATGTGGTGGATGGGGTCATGTTTAGATTTAGGATCCTACTCTGACGTGTGGGCAAAAGTCCAGTTTGGACTTCATCATGAAGGTATGGCATCAGGGACATCAATGCCGACGGGGAGCATTCAGGTTAAGGAACATGGGCTAGGGTTAGGGTTTTCTGTATGGAAAGGTGTATGCAGAAAATATGGTTATGGACAGAATTAGGGTGCAACTGTGATGTGAGGGCGAGTGTGAGATCGATGCAGAGGAATAAGTTAGTCATAGTTGATAGCAACGGTGAAGGTGAAGAATCTGCTTCAAGGGTCAGAACTAGGGTTAGTGATATGTGTTCGATAATGAGTACGGGTGAGATAGGGTTGCAGTTAGAAATCGGATCCAGCACTGATGTGACGTGGAGTGCAAGAATAAGCTTAAGGTTTACGTTGAAGTGAGGGTGACATCACTGATGAAGGTGACGTGTCAGATCCTGGCACCAGGGATAGGGTTAGCATTAGTTGTAATGTAAGGAGTATGCGGAAGATTGAGTGACAGTTACAGTTCTGATCCGACTCTGACATGAGGGCATTGGCCAGAACGAGCTTCAGCATTATAGGGATGAATGACATACGTTGATGCTGATTGTGGCAGTTCAGTGAAAGGGGCCTGGGATAGGGTTAGGTTTATCTGTTAGAGAAAATCTATGTGGAAGAGATGGTTACTGAGAGCATTAGGGTTCTCTTCTGATGTGAGTGCGAGTGTGAGATTCAAGCTCCGAGTTAAGATGTGTCGTAGTTGACATCAATGTTGCAGGTGAAGAATCTAGTCCAGGGATTGGCGCTAGGGTTAGGGTTAGGTGTTCAGTAAGATTTAGAGGAAAATGGAGTTACATTTAGAGTTCACATCTGACCCTGAGATGAGGGTGAGGGCCACCTTGAGCTTCAGGCTTATGGTGCGCCATGACAGACGTTGAAGCTGATGGTGTCGGTTCAGGTAAAGTGCCCAGGGATAGAGTAAGTGTATTGTGTTCTGTAAGGTGTACAGGAAGGATAGGGTTATGGAAAGATTTCAGATTTCTGTCTGATGGGAGGGCAGGTTCGCAATTGAGGTTAAGGATTATGGTGAAGCGGGGGTTATGCCAGTGGTTACGGTGAAGTGGCAGGTCCAAGAGTCATGGCTAGGGTTAGAATTACTGGTTTGTGCTCTTGTACAGAAAGGATGAGTTAATTATTACTGTTAGGGTCTAGGTCTGATGTGAGTGAGATTGTGAAATTCCGTTGCCATGTTTAGAGGATCCCTGGCTGTCTCTGATGTTAACGCTTTGCGTATAGGTCCAGGCATCAGTTTTAGGGTTAAAATTTTGTGTTCTCTCTGGTATACAGAGACTTTCGCATTATGGATAGAGTTAGATTCTGGGTCTGATGTGACAGGGAGCGCAAATGGAGGATCAAGTTTATGGTGAGGCATTGTTGACATCAATGGTTAACGTCAGGTGTCAGGACCGCAAGCCAGGGCTAGGGTTAGGTTAGGTTTTTGTAAAGCTGTAGGGGTAGGGTATTGGTACGTTTTGACTGAGGGTGCTTCTCCAAAGTTAGGGCAACTGTGCAAATCTGTCGCAGGATTACAGTGATGCAAGGTTGCATCCACGGTGATGATGGTGGGTCAGGCCACTGGTATGTGCTAGGGTTAGGGTTAGGTAATTGTTAAAGTGTATGCGGTGGATGGGGATATGTTTAGATTTAGGATCCTAGTCTGACGTGTGGGCAAAGTCCAGTTTGAACTTCATCATTAGGGTATGGCATCGGTGACATCAATGCTGATGGTGAGCATTCAGGTTAAGAAACCTGGGCTAGGGTTAGAGTTTTCTATAAGGAAACGTCTATGCAGGTCTATGCAGATAATATCATTATGGACAGAATTAGGGTGCAATTCAGAATTGAGTGCGAGTGTGAGATCGAGTCAGAGGATTAAGGGAGTCATAGTTGACAACAACGGTGAAGGTGAACAATCTGGTTCAAGGGTCAGATCTAGGGTTAGGATTATGTGTTCAACAAGGAGTACGAGTGAGATACGGTTGCAGTTAGAATTCGGATCTGCCTCTGATGTTAGGGTGAGTGCAAGAATAAGTTTAAGGTTTAAGGTGAAGTGAGGGTGACATCAGTTACGAAGGTGAAGTGTCAGATCCTGGCACCAGGGATAGGGTTAGCATTAGTTGTGAGGTAAGGAGTATGCGGAAGATTGAGTGACAGTTAGAGTTCTGATCTGACTCTGACATGAGCGCACTGGCCAGAACAAGCTTCAGGATTATGGGGAGGTATGACAGACCTCGATGCTTGGCCCTTGGTTTAGTGTTGATGCTGTCAATTCAGGTAAAGTGCCCCGGGCTAAAGTAAGTGTATTGTGTTCTGTAAGGTGTACAGGAAGGATAGGGTTATAGAAAGATTTCGGGTTTGTCTCTGATGGTAGGGCAAGTGCGGTATTGAGGTTAAGGATTACGATAATGGGTGGTTGATGCCAATGGTTACGGTGAAGTGGCAGGTCCAGGAGTCATGGCTAGGGTTACAATTACAGGTTTGGGCTGTTGCACAGAAAGGATGATTTAACTATTAGGCTTAGGGCTAGCTCTGATGTGAGTGTGAGGGTGAAATTGCCTTTCCTTGGTGAGGAGATCCCTGGGTGTCTCTGATGCCAACGCTTTGCATATAGGTCCAGGCATCAGTTTCAGGGTTAAAATTTTGTATTCTCTCTGGTATACAGAGAAATTCGCATTATGGATAGAGTTAGCTTCTGGGTCTGACATGACGGGGAGCGCAAGATGGTGGATCCGGTTTATGGCGAGGCATGGTTGACGTCAAAGGTCAAGGAGACTTGTCAGGACCTCGAGCCAGGGCTAGGGATTTTGTTAGGTGTTTGGAAAGCTGTAGGTGCAGGGTATTGGTACGTTTGGACAGAGGGCCCTTCTCCAAGTTTAGGGCAACTGTCCAATTCAGTCGAAGGATTACAGTGAGGCAAGGGTGACATCCATGCTGATGGTGGAGGGTCAGGCCACAGGTCTGTGCTATAGTTAGTGTTAGGTAATTGTTAAAGTGTATGCGGTGCATGTGGATATGTTTAGATTTAGGGTCCTACTCTGACATGTGGTCGAAGGCCAGTTTGGACTTCATCATGAAGGTAAGGCATCGGTGACATCAATGCTGACGGTGAGCATTCAGATTCAGGAACCTGGGCTAGGGTTGGGGTTTTCTGTTAGGAGTGGTCTATGTAGCAAATATGGTTATGGACAGAATTAGGGTGCAATTCTGATGTGAGGACGAGTGTGAGATCGAGTCAGAGGATTATGGTAGTCACAGTTGTTAGCAAAGGTGAAGGTGAAGAATCTGGTTCAAGGCTCAGATATAGGGTTAGGGTTATATGTTCGATAAGGTGTAAGGGGGAGATAGGCTTGCAGTTAGAGTTCGGATCCACCTCTGATGTGAGTGTGAGTGCCAGAATAAGTTTAGGGTTTAAAGAGAAGTGAGGGTGACATCAATGATGAAGGTGAAGTGTCAGATCTTGGCACCAGGGATAGGGTTAGCATTAGTTTTAAGGTAAGTAGTATGCGGAAGATTGAGTGACAGTTACAGTACTGATCCGACTCTGACATGAGGGCAGTGGCCAGAACGAGCTTCAGAATTATGGGGACATATGACAGACGTCGATGCTGATGGTGGCGGTTCAGAGAAAGGGGCCTGGGATAGGGTTAGGGTTATCTGTAGGGGAAAATCTATGTGGAAGTGACAGTTACCGAGAGAATTAGGGTTCTCTTCTGACGTGAGTGCGAGTGTGAGGTTCAAGCTCCGAGTTAAGATGTGTCGTGTCGTAGTTGACATCAATGTTGCAGGTGAAGCATCTAGTCCAGGCATTGGCGTTACGTTTAGGGTTAGATGTTCAGAAAGATTTCGGGTTTGCCTCTGATGGGAGGGCAAGTGCAGGATTGAGGCTAAGGATTACGATGAAGCGCGGGTGATGCCGATGGTTACGGTGAAGGGGCAGGTGCAAGAGTCATGGCTACGGTTAGAATTACAGTTTTGGGCTGTTGTACAGAAAGGATGAGTTAATTATTACTGTTAGGGTCTAGCTCTGCGGTGAGTGCGAGTGTGAAATTGCGTTTCCTTCTTGAGGAGATCCCTGGGTGTTTCTGATGCTGATGCTTTGCGTATAGGTCAGGCATCAGTTTTAGGGTTAAAATTTTGTGTTCTCTCTGGTATACAGAGACTTTCGCATTATGGATAGAGTTAGCTTCTGGGTCTGATGTGACAGGGAGCGCAAATGGTGGATCAGGTTTATGGTGAGACATGGTTGACGTCAATGGTCGAGGTGAGGAGTCATGACCACGAGCCATGCCTAGGGTTACGGTTAGGTTTTTGGGAAGCTGTAGAGGCAGCGATTGGTATATTTAGACTGAGGGTGTTTCTCCAAGGATAGGGCTACTGTCCAATTCAGTCACCGGATTACAGTGAGGCAAAGGTGACATCCATTTTGATGGTGGAAGGTCAGGGCACAGGTATGTGCTAGGGCTAGCTTAGGTAATTCATAATGTGTATGTGGTGGATGGGGTTATGTTTAGATTTAGGATCCTACTCTGACGTGTGGGCAAAAGTCCAGTTTGGACTTCATCATGAAGGTATGGCATCAGGGACATCAATGCCGACGGGGAGCATTCAGGTTAAGGAACATGGGCTAGGGTTAGGGTTTTCTGTATGGAAAGGTGTATGCAGAAAATATGGTTATGGACAGAATTAGGGTGCAACTGTGATGTGAGGGCGAGTGTGAGATCGATGCAGAGGAATAAGTTAGTCATAGTTGATAGCAACGGTGAAGGTGAAGAATCCGCTTCAAGGGTCAGAACTAGGGTTAGTGATATGTGTTCGATAATGAGTACGGGTGAGATAGGGTTGCAGTTAGAAATCGGATCCAGCACTGATGTGACGTGGAGTGCAAGAATAAGCTTAAGGTTTACGTTGAAGTGAGGGTGACATCACTGATGAAGGTGACGTGTCAGATCCTGGCACCAGGGATAGGGTTAGCATTAGTTGTAATGTAAGGAGTATGCGGAAGATTGAGTGACAGTTACAGTTCTGATCCGACTCTGACATGAGGGCATTGGCCAGAACGAGCTTCAGCATTATAGGGATGAATGACATACGTTGATGCTGATTGTGGCAGTTCAGTGAAAGGGGCCTGGGATAGGGTTAGGTTTATCTGTTAGAGAAAATCTATGTGGAAGAGATGGTTACTGAGAGCATTAGGGTTCTCTTCTGATGTGAGTGCGAGTGTGAGATTCAAGCTCCGAGTTAAGATGTGTCGTAGTTGACATCAATGTTGCAGGTGAAGAATCTAGTCCAGGGATTGGCGCTAGGGTTAGGGTTAGGTGTTCAGTAAGATTTAGAGGAAAATGGAGTTACATTTAGAGTTCACATCTGACCCTGAGATGAGGGTGAGGGCCACCTTGAGCTTCAGGCTTATGGTGCGCCATGACAGACGTTGAAGCTGATGGTGTCGGTTCAGGTAAAGTGCCCAGGGATAGAGTAAGTGTATTGTGTTCTGTAAGGTGTACAGGAAGGATAGGGTTATGGAAAGATTTCAGATTTCTGTCTGATGGGAGGGCAGGTTCGCAATTGAGGTTAAGGATTATGGTGAAGCGGGGGTTATGCCAGTGGTTACGGTGAAGTGGCAGGTCCAAGAGTCATGGCTAGGGTTAGAATTACTGGTTTGTGCTCTTGTACAGAAAGGATGAGTTAATTATTACTGTTAGGGTCTAGGTCTGATGTGAGTGAGATTGTGAAATTCCGTTGCCATGTTTAGAGGATCCCTGGCTGTCTCTGATGTTAACGCTTTGCGTATAGGTCCAGGCATCAGTTTTAGGGTTAAAATTTTGTGTTCTCTCTGGTATACAGAGACTTTCGCATTATGGATAGAGTTAGATTCTGGGTCTGATGTGACAGGGAGCGCAAATGGAGGATCAAGTTTATGGTGAGGCATTGTTGACATCAATGGTTAACGTCAGGTGTCAGGACCGCAAGCCAGGGCTAGGGTTAGGTTAGGTTTTTGTAAAGCTGTAGGGGTAGGGTATTGGTACGTTTTGACTGAGGGTGCTTCTCCAAAGTTAGGGCAACTGTGCAAATCTGTCGCAGGATTACAGTGATGCAAGGTTGCATCCACGGTGATGATGGTGGGTCAGGCCACTGGTATGTGCTAGGGTTAGGGTTAGGTAATTGTTAAAGTGTATGCGGTGGATGGGGATATGTTTAGATTTAGGATCCTAGTCTGACGTGTGGGCAAAGTCCAGTTTGAACTTCATCATTAGGGTATGGCATCGGTGACATCAATGCTGATGGTGAGCATTCAGGTTAAGAAACCTGGGCTAGGGTTAGAGTTTTCTATAAGGAAACGTCTATGCAGGTCTATGCAGATAATATCATTATGGACAGAATTAGGGTGCAATTCAGAATTGAGTGCGAGTGTGAGATCGAGTCAGAGGATTAAGGGAGTCATAGTTGACAACAACGGTGAAGGTGAACAATCTGGTTCAAGGGTCAGATCTAGGGTTAGGATTATGTGTTCAACAAGGAGTACGAGTGAGATACGGTTGCAGTTAGAATTCGGATCTGCCTCTGATGTTAGGGTGAGTGCAAGAATAAGTTTAAGGTTTAAGGTGAAGTGAGGGTGACATCAGTTACGAAGGTGAAGTGTCAGATCCTGGCACCAGGGATAGGGTTAGCATTAGTTGTGAGGTAAGGAGTATGCGGAAGATTGAGTGACAGTTAGAGTTCTGATCTGACTCTGACATGAGCGCACTGGCCAGAACAAGCTTCAGGATTATGGGGAGGTATGACAGACCTCGATGCTTGGCCCTTGGTTTAGTGTTGATGCTGTCAATTCAGGTAAAGTGCCCCGGGCTAAAGTAAGTGTATTGTGTTCTGTAAGGTGTACAGGAAGGATAGGGTTATAGAAAGATTTCGGGTTTGTCTCTGATGGTAGGGCAAGTGCGGTATTGAGGTTAAGGATTACGATAATGGGTGGTTGATGCCAATGGTTACGGTGAAGTGGCAGGTCCAGGAGTCATGGCTAGGGTTACAATTACAGGTTTGGGCTGTTGCACAGAAAGGATGATTTAACTATTAGGCTTAGGGCTAGCTCTGATGTGAGTGTGAGTGTGAAATTGCCTTTCCTTGTTGAGGAGATCCCTGGGTGTCTCTGATGCCAACGCTTTGCATATAGGTCCAGGCATCAGTTTCAGGGTTAAAATTTTGTATTCTCTCTGGTATACAGAGAAATTCGCATTACGGATAGAGTTAGCTTCTGGGTCTGACATGACGGGGAGCGCAAGATGGTGGATCCGGTTTATGGTGAGGCATGGTTGACGTCAAAGGTCAAGGAGACTTGTCAGGACCTCGAGCCAGGGCTAGGGATTTTGTTAGGTGTTTGGAAAGCTGTAGGTGCAGGGTATTGGTACGTTTGGACAGAGGGTCCTTCTCCAAGTTTAGGGCAACTGTCCAATTCAGTCGAAGGATTACAGTGAGGCAAGGGTGACATCCATGCTGATGGTGGAGGGTCAGGCCACAGGTCTGTGCTATAGTTAGTGTTAGGTAATTGTTAAAGTGTATGCGGTGCATGTGGATATGTTTAGATTTAGGGTCCTACTCTGACATGTGGTCGAAGGCCAGTTTGGACTTCATCATGAAGGTAAGGCATCGGTGACATCAATGCTGACGGTGAGCATTCAGATTCAGGAACCTGGGCTAGGGTTGGGGTTTTCTGTTAGGAGTGGTCTATGTAGCAAATATGGTTATGGACAGAATTAGGGTGCAATTCTGATGTGAGGACGAGTGTGAGATCGAGTCAGAGGATTATGGTAGTCACAGTTGTTAGCAAAGGTGAAGGTGAAGAATCTGGTTCAAGGCTCAGATATAGGGTTAGGGTTATATGTTCGATAAGGTGTAAGGGGGAGATAGGCTTGCAGTTAGAGTTCGGATCCACCTCTGATGTGAGTGTGAGTGCCAGAATAAGTTTAGGGTTTAAAGAGAAGTGAGGGTGACATCAATGATGAAGGTGAAGTGTCAGATCTTGGCACCAGGGATAGGGTTAGCATTAGTTTTAAGGTAAGTAGTATGCGGAAGATTGAGTGACAGTTACAGTACTGATCCGACTCTGACATGAGGGCAGTGGCCAGAACGAGCTTCAGAATTATGGGGAGATATGACAGACGTCGATGCTGATGGTGGCGGTTCAGAGAAAGGGGCCTGGGATAGGGTTAGGGTTATCTGTAAGGGAAAATCTATGTGGAAGTGACAGTTACCGAGAGAATTAGGGTTCTCTTCTGATGTGAGTGCGAGTGTGAGGTTCAAGCTCCGAGTTAAGATGTGTCGTGTCGTAGTTGACATCAATGTTGCAGGTGAAGCATCTAGTCCAGGCATTGGCGTTACGTTTAGGGTTAGATGTTCAGAAAGATTTCGGGTTTGCCTCTGATGGGAGGGCAAGTGCAGGATTGAGGCTAAGGATTACGATGAAGCGCGGGTGATGCCGATGGTTACGGTGAAGGGGCAGGTGCAAGAGTCATGGCTACGGTTAGAATTACAGTTTTGGGCTGTTGTACAGAAAGGATGAGTTAATTATTACTGTTAGGGTCTAGCTCTGCTGTGAGTGCGAGTGTGAAATTGCGTTTCCTTCTTGAGGAGATCCCTGGGTGTTTCTGATGCTGATGCTTTGCGTATAGGTCAGGCATCAGTTTTAGGGTTAAAATTTTGTGTTCTCTCTGGTATACAGAGACTTTCGCATTATGGATAGAGTTAGCTTCTGGGTCTGATGTGACAGGGAGCGCAAATGGTGGATCAGGTTTATGGTGAGACATGGTTGACGTCAATGGTCGAGGTGAGGAGTCATGACCACGAGCCATGCCTAGGGTTACGGTTAGGTTTTTGGGAAGCTGTAGAGGCAGCGATTGGTATATTTAGACTGAGGGTGTTTCTCCAAGGATAGGGCTACTGTCCAATTCAGTCACCGGATTACAGTGAGGCAAAGGTGACATCCATTTTGATGGTGGAAGGTCAGGGCACAGGTATGTGCTAGGGCTAGGTTAGGTAATTCATAATGTGTATGTGGTGGATGGGGTTATGTTTAGATTTAGGATCCTACTCTGACGTGTGGGCAAAAGGCCAGTTTGGACTTCATCATGAAGGTATGGCATCAGGGACATCAATGCCGACGGGGAGCATTCAGGTTAAGGAACATGGGCTAGGGTTAGGGTTTTCTGTATGGAAAGGTGTATGCAGAAAATATGGTTATGGACAGAATTAGGGTGCAATTGTGATGTGAGGGCGAGTGTGAGATCGATGCAGAGGAATAAGTTAGTCATAGTTGATAGCAACGGTGAAGGTGAAGAATCTGCTTCAAGGGTCAGAACTAGGGTTAGTGATATGTGTTCGATAATGAGTACGGGTGAGATAGGGTTGCAGTTAGAAATCGGATCCAGCACTGATGTGACGTGGAGTGCAAGAATAAGCTTAAGGTTTACGTTGAAGTGAGGGTGACATCACTGATGAAGGTGACGTGTCAGATGCTGGCACCAGGGATAGGGTTAGCATTAGTTGTAATGTAAGGAGTATGCGGAAGATTGAGTGACAGTTACAGTTCTGATCCAACTCTGACATGAGGGCATTGGCCAGAACGAGCTTCAGCATTATAGGGATGAATGACATACGTTGATGCTGATTGTGGCAGTTCAGTGAAAGGGGCCTGGGATAGGGTTAGGTTTATCTGTTAGAGAAAATCTATGTGGAAGAGATGGTTACTGAGAGCATTAGGGTTCTCTTCTGATGTGAGTGCGAGTGTGAGATTCAAGCTCCGAGTTAAGATGTGTCGTAGTTGACATCAATGTTGCAGGTGAAGAATCTAGTCCAGGGATTGGCGCTAGGGTTAGGGTTAGGTGTTCAGTAAGATTTAGAGGAAAATGGAGTTACATTTAGAGTTCACATCTGACCCTGAGATGAGGGTGAGGGCCACCTTGAGCTTCAGGCTTATGGTGCGCCATGACAGACGTTGAAGCTGATGGTGTCAGTTCAGGTAAAGTGCCCAGGGATAGAGTAAGTGTATTGTGTTCTGTAAGGTGTACAGGAAGGATAGGGTTATGGAAAGATTTCAGATTTCTGTCTGATGGGAGGGCAGGTTCGCAATTGAGGTTAAGGATTATGGTGAAGCGGGGTTTATGCCAGTGGTTACGGTGAAGTGGCAGGTCCAAGAGTCATGGCTAGGGTTAGAATTACTGGTTTGTGCTCTTGTACAGAAAGGGTGAGTTAATTATTACTGTTAGGGTCTAGGTCTGATGTGAGTGAGATTGTGAAATTCCGTTTCCATGTTTAGAAGATCCCTGGCTGTCTCTGATGTTAACGCTTTGCGTATATGTCCAGGCATCAGTTTTAGGGTTAAAATTTTGTGTTCTCTCTGGTATACAGAGACTTTCGCATTATGGATAGAGTTAGATTCTGGGTCTGATGTGACAGGGAGCGCAAATGGAGGATCAAGTTTATGGTGAGGCATTGTTGACATCAATGGTTAACGTCAGGTGTCAGGACCGCAAGCCAGGGCTAGGGTTAGGTTAGGTTTTTGTAAAGCTGTAGGGGTAGGGTATTGGTACGTTTTGACTGAGGGTGCTTCTCCAAAGTTAGGGCAACTGTGCAAATCTGTCGCAGGATTACAGTGATGCAAGGTTGCATCCACGGTGATGATGGTGGGTCAGGCCACTGGTATGTGCTAGGGTAAGGGTTATGTAATTGTTAAAGTGTATGCGGTGGATGGGGTTATGTGTAGATTTAGGAGCCTACTCTGACGTGTGGACGAAGGCCAGTTTGGACTTCAACATTAAGGTATGGCATCGGTGACATCAATGCTGACGGTCAGCATTCAGGATAAGGGAACTGGGCTAGGGTTAGGGTTTTCTGTAAGGAAAGTTCTATGCAGAAAATATGGTTATGGACAGAATTAGAATGCAATTCTGATGTGAGGGCGAGTGTGAGATCGAGTCAGAGGATTAAGGGAGTCATAGTTGACAACAACGGTGAATGTGAAGAATCTGGATCAATGGTCAGATCTAGGGTTAGGGTTATGCGTTCTATAAGGATCACGGGTGAGATAGGGTTGCAGTTAGAATTCGGATCGGCCTCTGATGTGAGGGTGAATTCAAGAATATGTTTAAGGTTTAAGGTGAAGTGAGGGTGACATCAATAATGAAGTTGTAGTGTCAGATCCTGATACCAGGGATAGGGTTAACATTAGTTGTATGGTAAGGAGTATGCAGAAGATTGAGTGACTGAGTTATCATCCAACTCTGACATGAGGGCAGTGGCCAGAACGAGCTTCAGGATTATGGGGAGGAATGACAGACGTCGATGCTGATGGTGGCGGTTCAGTGAAAGGGGCCTAGGATAGTGTTAGGGTTATCTGCATGAGAAAATCTATGCGTAAGAGACGGTTTCCAAGAGAATTAGGGTTCTCTTCTGATGTGAGTGCGAGTGTGAGATTGAAGCTCTGAGTTAAGGTTTGTCGTAGTTGACATCAAAGTTGCAGGTGAAGAATCTAGTCCAGGGCTTGGCGCTAGGTTTAGGGTTAGGTGTTCAGTAAGATTTACAAGAATATGTACTTACCCTTAGAGTTCGCATCTGACCCTGATGTGAGGGCGAGGGCCACCTTGAGCTTCAGGCTTATGGTGCTGAATGACAGGCATTGAATCTGATGGTGTCGGTTCAGGTAAAGTGCCCAGGGTTAGAGTAAGTGTATTGTGTTCTGTAACGTGTACAGGAAGGATAGGGTTATGGAATGATTTTGGTTTGTCTCTGATGACAGGGAAGTACGAGATTTAGTTTAAGGATTACGATGAAGCGCGGGTGATGCTAATGGTTATGGTGAAGGGGCAAGTGCAGGAGTAATGGCTAGGGGTAGAATTAATGGTTTGGGCTGTTGTACGGAAAGGATATGATAATTATTAGGGTTACGATCTAGCTCTGATGTGTGTGCAAGTGTGAAATTGCGTTTCCGTGTTGAGGAGATCCCTGGGTGTCTCTGATGCTGATGCTTTGCATATAGGTCCAGGTGTCAGTTTTAGGGTTAAAATTTTGTGTTCTGTCGGGTATACAGAGACATTCGTATTATGGATAGAGAAAGCTTCTGGGTCTGACGTGACGGGGAGCACAAGATGGTGGATCAGGCTTATTGTGAGGCATGGTTGACATCAACAGTCAAGGTGAGTTGTCAGGACCACGAGTCAGGTCTAGTGTTTGTGTTAGGTTTTTGGAAAGCTGTAGGGGCATGGTATTGGTATGTTTAGACTGAGTGTCCTTCTCCAAGTTTAGGGCAACTGTCCAATTCCATCACTGGATTACAGTGTGGCAAGGGAGATATAAATGGTGATGGTGGATGGTCAGGCCACAGGTATGTGCTAGGGTTAGGGTTAGGTAATTGTTAAAGTGTATGCGGTGGATGGGGTTATGTTTACATTTAGGATCCTACTCTGACGTGTGGGCGAAGGCCAGTTTGGACTTCATCATTAACGTATGGCATCGGTGACATCAATGCTGATGGTGAGTATTCATTTTAATGTACCTGGGCTAGGGTGAGGGTTATCTGAAAGGAAAAGTCTATGCAGAAAATATGGTTATGGATAGAATTAAGGTGCAATTCTGATGTGAGGGCGAGTGTGAGATTGAGTCAGAGGATTAAGGGAGTCATAGTTGATAGAAACGGTGAAGTTGAAGAATCTGGTTCAAGGGTAAGATCTAGGGTTAGGGTTATGTGTTCGATAAGGACTATGGGTGAGATACGGCTTCAGTTATAATTCAGATCCGCCTCTGATGTGAGGGTGAGTGCAAGAATAAGTTTAAGCTTTAAGGTGAAGTGAGGGTGACATCAATGATGAAGGTGAAGTGTCAGATCCTGGCACCAGGGATAGGGTTACCATTAGTGGTAAGTTAAGGAGTATGTGGAAGATTGAGTGACAGTTAGAGTTCTCATCCGACTCTGACATGACGGCAGTGGCCAGAACGAGCTTCAGGATTATGGGGAGGAATGACAGACGTCGATGCTGATGGTGGCGGTTCAGTGAAAGGGGCGTGGGATAGGGTTAGGGTTATCTGTAAGAGAAAATCTATGCAGAAGAGACGGTTACCAAAAGAATTAGTGTTCTCCTCTGATGTGAGTGTGAGTGTGACATTCAAGCTCCGAGTTAAGATGAGTCGTAGTTGACAGCAATGTTGCTGGTGAAGAATCTAGTCCAGGGCTTGGCGCTAGTGTTTGCGCTTGGTATTCAGTAAGATTTACAGGAATATGGAGTTCATTTAGAGTTCGCATCTGTCCCTGACGTGTGGGCAAGGGCCACCTTGAGATTCAGGCTTATTGTTCGGCATGACAGACGTTGAAGCTGATGGTATCGGTTCAGGTAAATTTCCCAGTGCTAGAGTAAGTTTATTGTGTTCTGGAAAGTGTACAGGACGGATAGGGTTATTGAAAGATTTCTGCTTTGTCTCTGATGGGAGGGCAAGTGCGGGATTGAGGTTAAGGATTACAACGAAGCAAGAGTGATGCAATGGTAACGTTGAAGGGGCAGGTCCAAGAGTCATGGCTGGTGTTACAATTAATGGTTTGGGCTGCTGTACAGAAAGGATATGTTAATTACTAGGATTAGGATCTAGCACTGATGTGAGTGTGAGTGTGAAATTGGGTTTCCGTGTTGAGGAGATGCCTTGGTGTCTCTGATGCTGACGCTTTGTGTATAGGTCAAGGCATCAGTTTTAGTGTTAAAATTTGGGTTTCCCTCTAGTATACAGAAACATTCGTATTATGGATAGAGTTAGCTTCTGCGTCTGATGTGAAGGGGAGTGCAAGATGGTGGATCAGGTTTATGGTGAGGCATGGTTGACATCAATTGTCAAGGTGAGGTGTCATGACCACGAGTCAGGGCTAAGGTTTGTGCTAGGTTTTGGGAAAGCTGTAGGGGCAGGGTATTGGTATGTTTAGACCGACGGTCCTTATCCAAGGTTAGGGCAACTGTCCAATTCAGACACAGGTTTACACGGAAGCAAGGGTGACATCCATGGTGATGGTGGAGGGTCAGGCCACAGGTATGTGCTAGGGTTAGGGTTAGGTAATTGTTAAAGTCTATGCGGTGGATGGGGTTATGTTTAGATTTAGGATCGTACTCTCAGGTGTGGGTGAAGGCAAGTTTGCACTTCATCATTAAGGTATGGCATCGGTGACATCAATGCTGACAGTGAGTATTCATGTTAAAGAACCTGGGCTAGGATTAGGGTTTTCTGTAAGGAAAGGTCTTTGCAGAAAACATGGGTATGGACAGAATTAGGTGCAATTCTGAATTGAGGGCGAGTATGAGATCGAGTCTAGAGGACTAAGGGAGTCATAGTTGATAGCAATGGTGAAGGTGAAGAATCTGGTTCAAGGGTCAGACTAGTTTTAGGGTTATGTGTTTGATAAGGAGTACGGCTGAGACAGGGCTGCAGTTAGAATTCAGGTCCTCCTCTGTTGTTAGGGTGAGTGCAAGTATAAGCTTAAGGTTTTAGGTGAAGTGAGGGTGACATCAATGATGAAGGTGCAGTGTCACATCCTGGCTACAGAGATAGGGTTAGCATTAGTTGTAAGGTAAGCAGTATGCGGAAGATTGAGTGACAGTTAGACTTCTGATCCGACTCTGACATGAGGGCATTGGCCAGAACGTGCTTCAGGATTATGGGGAGGAATGACAGATATCGATGGTGATGATGGCGGTTCAGTGAACGAGGCATGGGATAGGGTTAGGGTTATCTGTAAGTGAAAATCCGTGCAGAAGAAACGGTTACTGAGAGAATTAGGGTTCTATTCTTATGTGAGTGCGAGTGTGAGATTCAAGCTCAGTGTTAAGATATGTCGTAGTTGACATCAATGTTGCAGGTGAAGAATCTAGTCCAGGGCTTGGCGCTAGGGTTAGGGTTAGGTGTTCATTAAGATTTACAGGAATATGGAGTAACATTCAGAGTTCGCATCTGACCCTAAAGTGAGGGCGAGGGTCACCTTGAGCTTCAGCCTTATGGTGCAGCATGACAGACGTTGAAGCTTATGGTATCAGTTCAGTTAAATTGCCCAGGGGGAGAGTAAGTTTATTGTGTTCTGTAAGGTGTACAGGGAGGATAGGGTTATGGAAAGATTTCGGGTTTGTCTCTGATGGGAGGGCAAGTGCGGGATTGAGGTTCAGGAATACGATGATTCATGGTGATCCCAGAGGTTATGGTGAAGGGGCAGGTCCACGAGTCATGGGTAGGGTTAGAATTAATAGTTTGGGCTGTTGTACAGAAAGGATGAGTTAATTATTAGGGTTAGGGCCTAGCTCTGTTGTGAGTGCGAGTGTGAAATTGCGTTTCTGTGTCTGTGTCTCTGATGCTGACGCTTTGCAGAGAGGTCCAGGCTTCAGTTTTAGTTTTAAAATTTTGTGTTTTCTCTGGTATGCAGAGACATTCGCATTATGTATAGAGTTAGCTTCTGGGTCTGATGTGACGGGGAGTGCAAGATGGTGGATCAGGTTTATGGTGAGGCATCGTTGACGTCAATGGTCAAGGAGAGGTGTCCGGACCATGAGCCAGGGCTACTGTTAGGGTTAGGTTTTTTGAAACCCGTAGGGGCAGTGTATTGGTACATTTAGAGTGTGGGTCCTTTTCCAAAGTTAGGGAAACTGTCCAATTCAGTCACAGGATTAGAGTGAGGCAAGGGTGACATCCATGGTTATGGTGGAGGGTCAGGCCACAGGTATGTGCTAGGATTAGGGTTAGGTAATTGTTAAAATGTATACAGTGAATGGGGTTATGTTTAGATTTAGGATCATACTCTGACGTGTGGACGAAGACCAGTTTGGGCTTCATCATTAAGGTATGGCATCGGTGACATCAATGCTGACGGTGAGCATTCAGGTTAAGGAACCTGGTCTGGGTTTAGAGTTTCTGTAAGGAAACGTCTATGCAGGTCTCTATAGAAAATATGGTTATGGACAGAATTAGGGTGCAATTCTGATGTGAGGGCGAGTGTGAGATCGAGTCAGAAGATTAAGGGAGTCAGAGATTATAAGCAATGGTGAAGGTGAGGAATCTGGTTCAAGGGTCAGATCTAGGTTTAGGGTTATGTGTTCGATAAGGAGTACTGGTGAGATAGGGTTGCTGTTAGAATTCAGATCCACCTCTGATGTGTGCGTGAGTGCAAGAATAAGTTTAAGTTTTAAGGTGAAGTGAGGGTGACATCAATGATGAAGGTGAAGTGTCAGATACTGGTACCAGGGATAGGGTTAGCATTAGTTGTAAGGTAAGGTGTATGCGGAAGATTGAGTGACAGTTAGAGTTCTGATCCTACTCTGACATCAGCGCAGCATCCAGAACGAGCTTCAGGATTATTGTGAGGAATGACAGATGTTGATGCTGATGGTGGCGGTTCAGTGAAATTGGCCTGGGATAAGGTTAGGATTATCTGTAAGAGAAAATCTATGCGGAAGAGACGGTACCGAGAGAATTAGGGTTTTCTTCTGATGTGAGTGCGAATGCAAGATTCAATCTCAGTGTTAAGAAGTGTCATAGTTGACATCAATGTTGAGGTGAATAATCTAGGCCAGGGCTTGGCGCTAGTGTGAGGGTTAGGGGTTGTGTAAAATTTACAGAAATATCGAGTAACATTTAGAGTTCGCATCTGACCCCGACGTGAGCTCAAGGACCACCTTGAGCTTCAGGCTTATGGTGCGGCATGACAGATGTTGAAGCTGATGTTGTCAGTTCAGGTAAAGTGCACAGGTGTAGAGTAAGTTTATTGTGTACTCTAAGGTCTAAAGGACGGATAGGGTTATGGAAAGTTTTCGGGGTTGTCTCTGATAGGAGTGGAAGTGCAGGATTGAGGTTAAGGATTACAATGAAGCTCGGGTAATGCCAATGGTTATGGTGAAGGGGCAGGTCCAAGAGTCATGGCTAGGGTTAGAATTATGGTTTGGCCTTTTGTACAGAACGGATGACTTAATTATTAGGGTTAGGGTCTAAATCTGTCTTTTTTCCTCTTTCTTCTTTTGCCTTCCTTTCTTTCATTCTTCCTTCATATTACTCTCTTCTTTCTTTGTCTCTTTCCTTCCTTTCTTTCCTTTAGTCTTCTTTTCTCTTTTTTTCTTTCTCATTCTTTCTTTCTTTCGTCTTTTCACTTCCATTTTTCTCTCCTTGTTTCCTTCCTTCTTTCGTTCTATCTTCTTTTTTGCATCTTTCATGTTTTTCATTCATTCTTTCTTTTCTTCCTTTCTTTCCTTTCTTTTCTTTTCTTTCTTCTTTCCTTCTTTCTTCTTCCTTCTTTCTTCTTTCTTCTATCTCAAGTCTTTCATCTTCCTTTCACTCCTTCTTTCTTTCATTCTTTTTTTTTTCTTTGATTCTTTTTTTCTGTCTTTTTTTCCTCTTTCTTCTTTTTCCTTCCTTTCTTTCTTTTTTTTTTCCTTCCTTCATATTACTCTCTTCTTTCTTTGTTTCTTTCATCTTCATTGTCTCTTTCGTTCCTTTCTTTCCTTCAGTCTTCTTTTCTCTCTTTTTCTTTCTCATTCTTTCTTTCTTTCTTTCGGCTTTTCACTTTCATTTTTCTCTCCTTGTTTCCTTCCTTCTTTCTATCTTCTTTTTTGCGTCTTTCATGTCTTTCATTCATTCTTTCTCTCTTTTCGTCCTTTCTTTCCTTTTGTTTCTTCTTTCCTTCTTCATCCTTCTTTCTTCTTTCTTTCTCTCTTCTCTCTCAAGTATTTCATCTTCCTTTCATTCCTTCTCTCTTTCATTCTTTTTTTCTTCTTTCATTCTTTTTTCTGTCTTTTTTCTCTTTCTTCTTTTGCGTTTCTTTCTTTCTTTCTTTCTTCCTTCATATTACTCTCTTCTTTCTTTGTTTCTTTCATCTTTCTTTGTCTCTTTCCTTCCTTTCTTTCCTTCAGTCTTCTTTTCACTTTTTTCTTTCTCATTCTATCTTTCTTTCGTTTTCACTTTCATTTTACTCTCCTTGTTTCCTTCCTTCTCTCTTTCCTTCTATCTTCTTTTTTGCGTCTTTCATGTCTTTCATTCATTCTTTCTCTTTTCTTCCTTTCTTTCCTTTCTTTTCTTTTCTTTCTCTTTTCCTTCTTTCTTCCTTCTTTCTTTCTTCTATCTCAAGTCTTTCATCTTCCTTTCATTCCTTCTTTCTTTCATTCTGTTTTCTTTCATTCTTTTTTCTGTCTTTTTTTCTTTCTTCTTTTGCCTTTCTTTCTTTCATTCTTCCTTCCTTCATATTACTCTGTTCTTTCTTTCATCTTTCTTTGTCTCTTTCCTTCAGTCTTCTTTTTTTTTTTTTCTTCCTCCTTATTTCTTTCTTTCGTCTTTTTTCTTTCTTTTTTCTCTCCCTGTTTCCTTCTTTCTTTCTTTCTTCTTTTTTTCATCTTTCATGTCTTTCATTCATTCTTTCTCTCTTTTCTTCCCTTCTTTCCTTTCTTTTCGTTTCTTTCTTCTTTCCTTCTTTCTTCTTCCTTCTTTCTTTCTTTTCTCTCAAGTCTTTCATCTTCCTTTCATTCCTTCTTTCTTTCATTCTGTTTTCTTTCATTCTTTTTTCTGTCTTTTTTTCTTTCTTCTTTTGCCTTTCTTTCTTTCATTCTTCCTTCCTTCATATTACTCTCTTCTTTCTTTCATCTTTCTTTGTCTCTTTCCTTCAGTCTTCTTTTTTCTTTTTTCTTCCTCATTATTTCTTTCTTTCGTCTTTTCACTTTCATTTTACTCTCCTTGTTTCCTTCTTTCTATCTTCTTTTTTGCATCTTTCATGTCTTTCATTCATTCTTTCTCTCTTTTCTTCCCTTCTTTCCCTTCTTTTCGTTTCTTTCTTCTTTCCTTCTTTCTTCTTCCTTCTTTCTTTCTTTCTTTTCTCTCAAGTCTTTCATCTTCCTTTCATTCCTTCTTTCTTTCATTCTTTTTTTCTTCTTTCATTCTTTCTTTCTGCCTTTTTTCCTCTTTCTTCTTTTGTCTTCCATTCTTTCTTTCATTCTTCCTTCCTTCATATTACTCTCTTCTTTCTTTGTTTCTTTCATCTTTCTTTGTATCTTTCCTTCCTTTCCTTCCTTCAGTCTTCTTTTCTCTTTTTTTCTTTCTCATTCTTCCTTTCTTTCTTTCAGCTTTTCACTTTCATTTTTCTCTCCTTGTTTCCTTCCTTCTTTCTTTCTATCTTCTTTTTTGCATCTTTCATGTCTTTGATTCATTCTTTCTCTCTTTTCTTCCTTTCTTTCCTTTCTTTTCTTTGCTTTCTTCTTTCCTTCTTTCGTCTTCCTTCCTTCTTTCTTTCTTTCTTTCTTTCTTTCTTTCTTTCTTTCTTTCTTTCTTTCTTTCTTTCTTTCTTTCTTTCTTCTCTCTCAAGTCTTTCATCTTCCTTCCATTCCTTGTTTCTTTCATTCTTTCTTTCTTCTTCATTCTTTTTTTCTGCCTTTTTTCTTCTTTCTTCTTTTGCCTTCCTTTCCTTCTTTCATTCTTCCATCCTTCATATTACTCTTCTTTCTTTGTTTCTTTCATCTTTCTGTGTCTCTTTCCTTTCTTTCCTTCAGTCTTATTTTCACTTTTTATTTCTCATTCTTTTTTCTTTCTTTCGTCTTTTCACTTTCATATTTCTCTCCTTGTTTCCTTCCTTCTTTATTTCTGTCTTCTTTTTTGCGTCTTTCATGTCTTTCATTCATTCTTTCTCTCTTTTGTTCCTTTCTTTTCTTTTCTTTCTTCTTTCCTTCTTTCTTCTTCCTTGTTTCTTCTTTCTTTCTTCTCTCTCGTTTTTCATCTTCCTTTCATTCCTTCTTTCTTTCATTCTTTTTTTCTGTCCTTTTTCCTCTTTCTTCTTTTGCCTTCCTTTCTTTCTTTCATTGTTCCTTCCTTCATATTAATCTCTACTTTCTTTGTTTCTTTCATCTTTCTTTGTCTCTTTCCTTCCTCTCTTTACTTTAGGCTACTTTTCTGTTTTTTTCTTTCTCATTCTTTCTTTCTTTCATTTTTTCACTTTCATTTTTCTCTACTTGTTTCCTTCCTTCCTTCTTTCTATCTTCTTTTTTGCATCTTTCATGTCTTTCATTCATTCTTTCCTCTTTTCTTCCTTTCTTTCCTTTCTTTTCTTTTCTTTCTTCTTTCCTTCTTTGTTCTTCCTTCTTTCTTTTCTCTCAAGTCTATCATATTCCTTTCATTCCTTCTTTCTTTCATTCTTTTTTCTTCTTTCATTCTGTTCTTCTGTCTTTTTTCCCTCTTTTTTCTTTTGCCTTTCTTTCTTTCTTTCTTTCTTTCTTTCTTTCTTTCTTTCTTTCTTTCTTTCTTTCTTTCTTTCTTTCTTTCTTTCATTCTTCCTTCCTTCATATTACTCTCTTCTTTCTTTGTTTCTTTCATCTTTGTTTGTCTCTTTCCTTCCTTTCTTTCCTTTAGTTTTCTTTTCTCTTTTTTTCTTTCTCACTCTTTCTTTCTTTCATCTTTTCACTTTCATTTTTCTCTCCTTGTTTCCTTCCTTCTTTCTTTCTACCTTCTTTTTTGCGTCTTTCTTCTCTTTCATTCCTTCTTTCTCTCTTTTCTTCCTGTCTTTCCTTTCTTTTCTTTTCTTACTTCTATCGTTCTTTCTTCTTTCTTTCTTTCTTCTCTCTCAAGTCTTTCATCTTCCTTTCATTCCTTCTTTCTTTCATTCTTTTTTCTTCTTTCATTGTTATTTTCTCTTCCTTTCCTCTTTCTTCTTTTGCCTTTCTTTCTTTCTTTCATTCTTCCTTCCTTCATATTTCACTCTTCTTTCTTTGTTTCTTTCAGCTTTCTTTGTCTCTTTCCTTACTATCTTTGCTTTAGTCTACTTTTCTCTTTTTTTTTCATTCTTTCTTTCTTTTGTCTTTTGTCTTTCATTTTCTCTCCTTGTTTCCTTCCTTCTTTCTTTCTTTCTGTCTTCTTTTTTGCATCTTTCATGTCTTTCATGCATTCTTTCTCTCTTTTCTTCCTTTATTTCCTTTCTTTTCTTTTCTTTCTTCTTTCCTTCTTTCTTCTTCCTTCTTTCTTCTTTCTTTTTTTCTTCTCTCTCAAGTCTTTCATTTTCCTTTCATTCTGTCTTTCTTTCATTCTTTTTTCTTCTTTCATTCTTTTTTTCTGTCTGTTTTCCCTCTTTCTTCTTTTGCATTTCTTTCATTCTTTCATTCGTCCTTTCTTCATATTACACTCTTCTTTCTTTGTTTCATTCATCTTTGTCTCTTTCCTTCCTTTCTTTCCTTTAGTCTACTTTTCTTTTTTTTCTTTCTCATTCTATCTTACTTTCTTTCGTCCTTTCACTTTCATTTTTCTCTCCTTGTTTCCTTCCATCTTTCTTTCTTTCTGTCTTCTTTTTTTTGTCTTTCATGTCATGTCTTTCATTCATTCTTTCACTCTTTTCTTCCTTTCTTTCCTTTCTTTTCTTTTCTTTCTTCTTTCCTTGTTTCTTCTTCCTTCTTTCTTCTTTCTTTCTTTCTTCTCTCTCAATTCTTTCATCTCCCTTTCATTCCTTCTTTCTTTCATTCTTTTTTCTTCTTTCATTTTGTTTTTCTTTTATTTTCCTGTTTCTTCTTTTGCCTTTCTTTCTTTCTTTCTTTCTTTCTTCCTTCCTTCATATTACTCTCTTCTTTCTTTGTTTCTTTCATCTTTCTTTGTCTCTTTCCTTCCTCTCTATCCTTTAGTCTACTTTTCCCTTTTTTTCTTTCTCATTCTTTCTTTCTTTCGTTCGTCTTTTCACTTTCATTTTTCTCTCCTTGTTTCCTTCCTTCTTTCTTTCTTTCTGTCTTCTTTTTTGCGTCTTTCATGTCTTTCATTCATTCTTTCTCTCTTTTCTTCCTTTCTTTCCTTTCTTTTGTTTACTTTCTTCTTTCCTTCTTTCTTCTTCCTTCCTTCTTTCTTTCTTTCTTCTCTCTCAAGTCTTTCATCTTACTTTCATTCCTTTCTTTCATTTTTTTTTTCTTTCATTCTTTTTTTTGTCTTTTTTTTCTTTCTTCTTTTGCCTTCCTTTCTTTCTTTCATTTTTCCTTCCATCATATTACTCTCTTCTATCTTTCTTTCTTTCATCTTTCTTTGTCTCTTTCCTTCCTTTCTTTCCTTTTGTCTTCTTTTATTTTTTTCTTTCTCATTCTTTATTTCTTTTCACTCTCATTTTTCTCTCCTTGTTTACTTCCTTCTTTCTTTATTTTTATCTTCTTTTTCTCATCTTTCATGTCTTTCATTCATTCTTTTTCTCTTTTCTTCCTTTTTTTGCTTTTTTTTTTTTTTTTTCTTCTTTCCATCTTTCTTCTTTCTTTCTTTTTTCTTTCTTTCTTTTTTCTCAGTCTAGAATTTCATCTTCCTTTCATTCCTTCTTTCTTTCATACTTTTTATCTCCTTTCATTCTTATTTTCTCTCTTTTTTCCTCTTTCTTCTTTTGCCTTCCTTTCTTTCTTTCATTCTTCCTTCCTTCATATTACTCTCTTCTTTCTTTGTTAATTTCATCTTTCTTTGTCTCTTTCCTTCCTTTCTTTACCTTAGCCTTCTTTTCTCTTTTTTTTTATCTTATTCTTTCTTTCTTTCTTTCGTCTTTTCACTTTCATTTTTCTCTCCTTGTTTCCTTCCTTCTTTCTTTCTTTCTATCTTCTTTTTTGCGTCTTTCATGTCTTTCATTCAATCTATCTCTCTTTTCTTCCTGTCTTTTCTTTTCTTTTTTCTTTCTTTATTTCTTCTTCCTTCTTTCTTCTTTCATTCTTTCTTCTCTATCAGGTCTTTCATCTTCCTTTCATTCCTTCTTTCTTTCATTCTTTTTTTTTTTTTCTTTCTTTTTTTTTGTCTTTTTTTTATTTTTTTTTTTTCCTTCCTTTCTTTCTTTCATTCTTCCTTTCTTCATATTACTCTCTTCATTATTGTTTCTTTCATCTTTCTTTGTCTCTTTCCTTACTTTCTTTCCTTTAGTCTTCTTTTCTCTTTTTTTCTTTCTCATTCTTTCCTCCTTTCGTCTTTTCACTTTAATTTTTTCTATCCTTGTTTCCTTCCTTCTTTCTTTCTATCTTCTGTTTTGCAACTTTCATGTCTTTCATTCATTTGTTCTCTCTTTTCTTCCTTTCTTTCCTTTCTTTTCTTTCTTCTTCCCTCCTTCTTTCTTTCCTTCTTCTCTCTTAAGTCTTTCATCTTCCTTTCATTCCTACTTTCTTTCATTTTTTTCTTCTTTCATTCTTTTTTTCTGTCTTTTTTCCTCTTTCTTCTTTTACCTCCTTTCTTTCTTCCATTCTTCCTTCATATTACACTCTTCTTTCTTTGTTTCTATCATCTTTCTTCGTCTCTTTCCTTCCTTTCTTTCCTTTAGCCTTCTTTTCTCTTTTTTCTTTCTCATTCTTTCTTTCTTTCATCGTTTCACTTTCATTTTTCACTCCTTGTTTCTTTCCATGTTTCTTTCTTTCCATCTTCTTTTTTGCGTCTGTCATGTCTTTCATTCATTCTTTCCCTTTGGTACCTGTTAGTCCATTTTTGGGTTCTGTAATTCCACTGCTGTTTTGTTCCTTCAGTTTTTCCTTTGTTCCTATACTCCTCAGATGAGTGAAATCATTTGGTATTTCCCTTTCTCCGCTTGGCTTTTTTCACTGAGCATAATACTCTCCAGCTCCATCCATGTTGCTGCAAATGATTGGATTTTTCCACTTCTTATGGCTGAGTAGTATTCTATGGTGTATATGAACAACATTTTCTTTATCCATTCATCTACCGATGGACATTTACGTTGCTTCCACTTCTTGGCTATTGTAAATAGTGCTGCAATAAACATAGGGGTGCATCTGTCTTTCTCAAACTTGATTGCTGCGTTCTTAGGGTAAATTCCTAGGAGTGGAATTCCTGGGTCAAATGGTAGGTCTGTTTTGAGCATTTTGATGCACCTCCATACTGCTTTCCACAATGGTTGAACTAATTTACATTCCCACCAGCAGTGTAGGAGGGTTCCCCTTTCTCCACAGCCTCGCCAACATTTGTTGTTGTTTGTCTTTTGGATGGCAGCCATCCTTACTGGTGTGAGGTGATATCTCATTGTAGTTTTAATTTGCATTTCTCTGATAATTAGCGATGTGGAGCATCTTTTCATGTGTCTCTTGGCCATCTGTATTTCTTTTTTGGAGAACTGTCTGTTCAGTTCCTCTGCCCATTTTTTAATTGGGTTATTTGTTTTTTGTTTGTTGAGGCATGTGAGCTCTTTATATATTCTGGACGTCAAGCCTTTATCGGATCTGTCATTTTCAAATATATTCTCCCATACTGTAGGGTTCCTTTTTGTTCTATTGATGGTGTCTTTCGCTGTACAGAAGCTTTTCAGCTTAATGTAGTCCCACTTGCTCATTTTTGCTGTTGTTTTCCTTGCCCGGGGAGATATGTTCAAGAAGAGATCACTCATGTTTATGTCTAAGAGGTTTTTGCCTATGTTTTTTTACAAGAGTTTAATGGTTTCATGACTTACATTCAGGTCTTTGATCCATTTTGAGTTTACCTTTGTATATGGGGTTAGACAATGGTCCATTTTCATTCTCCTACATGTAGCTGCCCAGTTTTGCCAGCACCATCTGTTGAAGAGACTGTCATTTTGCCATTGTATGTCCATGGCTCCTTTATCAAATATTAATTGACCATATATGTTTGGGTTAATTTCTGGGGTCTCTAATCTGTTCCACTGGTCTGTGGCTCTGTTCTTGTGCAAGTACCAAATTGTCTTGATTACTATGGCTTTGTAGTAGAGCTTGAAGTTGGGGAGTGAGATCCCCCCTACTTCATTCTTCTTTTTCAGGATTGCTTTGGGTATTCAGGGTCTTTGGTGTTTCCATATGAATTTTTGAATTATTTGTTCCAATTCATTGAAGAATGTTGCTGGTAATTTGAGAGGGATTGCATCGAATCTGTATATTGCTTTGGGCAGGATGGCCATTTTGATGATATTAATTCTTCCTAGCCATGAGCATGGGATGAGTTTCCATTTATTAGTGTCCCCTTTAATTTCTCTTAAGAGTGACTTGTAGTTTTCAGAGTATAAGTCTTTCACTTCTTTGGTTAGGTTTATTCCTAGGTATTTTATTCTTTTTCATGCAATGGTGAATGGAATTGTTTTCCTGATTTCTCTTTCTATTGATTCGTTGTTAGTGTATAGGAAAGCTACAGATTTCTGTGTGTTAATTTTGTATCCTGCAACTTTGCTGTATTCTGATATCAGTTCTAGTAGTTTTGGAGTGGAGTCTTTAGGGTTTTTTATGTACAGTATCATATCATCTGCAAATAGTGACAGTTTAACTTCTTCTTTACCAATCTGGATTCCTTGTATTTCTTTGTTTTGTCTGATTGCCGTGGCTAGGACCTCCAGTACTATGTTAAATAACAGTGGGGAGAGTGGGCATCCCTGTCTGGTTCCCGATCTCAGAGGAAATGCTTTCAGCTTCTCGCTCTTCAGTATAATGCTGGCTGTGGGTTTATCATATATGGCCTTTATTATGTTGAGGTACTTGCCCTCTATTCCCATTTTGCTGAGAGTTTTTATCATGAATGGATGTTGAATTTTGTCAAATGCTTTTTCAGCATCTATGGAGATGATCATGTGGTTTTTGTCTTTCTTTTTGTTGATGTGGTGGATGATGTTGATGGATTTTCGAATGTTTTACCATCCTTGCATCCCTGGGATGAACCCCACTTGGTCATGGTGTATGATCCTTTTGATATACTGTTGAATTCTGTTTGCTAATATTCTATTGAGTATTTTTGCATCTACATTCATCAGGGATATTGGTCTGTAATTTTCTTTTTTGGTGGGGTCTTTGCCTGGTTTTGGTATTAGGGTGATGTTGGCCTCATAGAATGAGTTTGGGAGTATTCCCTCTTCTTCTATTTTGTGGAACACTTTAAGGAGAATGGGTATTATGTCTTCTCTGTGTGTCTGATAAAATTCCGAGGTAAATCCGTCCGACCCCGGGGTTTTGTTCTTGGGTAGTTTTTTGATTACTGTTTCAATTTCTTTGCTTGTAATTGGTTTGTTTACCTTTTGTGTTTCTTCCTCGGTCAGTCTTGGGAGGTTGTATTTTTCTAGGAAGTTGTCCATTTCTTCTAGGTTTTCCAGCTTGTTGGCATATAGGTTTTCATAGTAGTATTTAATAATTCTTTGTATTTCTGTGGAGTCTGTCGTGATTTTTCCATTCTCATTTCTGATTATGTTGATTTGTGTTGACTCTCTTTTTCTCTTAATAAGTTGGGCTAGAGGCTTATCTATTTTGTTTATTTTCTGAAAGAACCAGCTCTTGGTTTCGTTGATTTTTGCTATTGTTTTATTCTTCTCAATTTTGTTTATTTGTTCTCTGATCTTTATTATGTCCCTCCTTCTGCTGACTTTAGGCCTCATTTGTTCTTCTTTTTCCAGTTTTAATAATTGTGATGTTAGACTATTCATTTGGGATTGTTCTTCCTTCTTCAAGTGTGCCTGGATTTCTATATACTTTCCTCTTAAGACTGCTTTTGCTGCGTCCCACAGAAGTTGGGGCTTTGTGTTGTTGTTGTCATTTGTTTCTATATATTCCTTGATCTCTATTTTGATTTGTTCATTGATCCATTGATTATTTAGTAGCATGTTGTTAAGCCTCCATGTGTTTATGAGCCTTTTTGTTTTCTTTGTAGAATTTATTTCTACTTTTATACCTTTGTGGTCTGAAAAATTGGTTGGTAGAATTTCAATATTTTGGAATTTACTGAGGCTCTTTTTGTGAGGTAGTATGTGGTCTATTCTGGAGAATGTTCCATGTGCACTTGAGAACAATGTATATCCTGTTGCTTTTGGATGTAGAGTTCTATAGATGTCTATTAGGTCCATCTGTTCTAGTGTGTTGTTCAGTGCCTGTGTGTCTTTACTTATTTTCTGCCCGGTGGATCTATCTCCTTTGGGGTGAGTAGTGTGTTGAATTCTCCTACAATGAATGCATTGCAGTCTATTTCCCTCTTTAGTTCTGTTAGTCTTTGCTTCACATATGCTGGTGCTCCTGTATTGGGTGCATATATATTTAGAATGGTTATATCCTCTTGTTGGACTGAGCCCTTTATCATTATGTAGTATCCTTCTTTATCTCTTGTTATTTTCTTTGTTTTGAAGTCTATTTTGTCTGATATTAGTACTGCAACCCCTGCTTTCTTCTCACTGTTGTTTGCCTGATATATGTTTTTCCATCCCTTGACTTTTAGTCTATGCTTGTCTTTGGGTTTAAGGTGAGTTTCTTGTAAGCAGCATATAGATGGGTCTTGCTTTTTTATCCATTCTATTACTCTATGTCTTTTGATTGGTGCATTAAGTCCATTTACATTTAGGGTGACTATTGAGAGATATGTACTTATTGCCATTGCAGGCTTTAGATTCGTGGTTACCAAAGGTTCAAGGTTAGCTTCTTTAGTATCTTACTGCCTAACTTAGCTGGCTAACTGAGCTGTTATATACACTGTCTGGAGATTCTTTTCTTCTCTCCCTTCTTATTCCTCCTCCTCCATTCTTCATATGTTGTGTGTTTTGTTCTGTGCTCTTTTTAAGGTTGCTCCCATCTAGAGCAGTCCCTGTAGGATGCCCTGTAGAGGTGTTTTGTGGGAAGCAAATTCCCTCAGCTTTTGCTTGTCTGGGAATTGTTTAATCCCGCCATCATATTTAAATGATAGTCGTGCTGGATACAGTATCCTTGGTTCAAGTCCCTTCCGTTTCATTGCATTAAGTATATCATGCCATTCTCTTCTGGCCTGTAGGGTTTCTGTTGAGAAGTCTGATGTTAGCCTGATGGGTTTTCCTTTATAGGTGACCTTTTTCTCTCTAGCTGCCTTTAAAACTCTTTCCTTGTCCTTGATCCTTGCCATTTTAATTACTATGTGTCTTGGTGTTGTCCTCCTTGGATCCTTTCTGTTGGGAGTTCTGTGTAATTCCATGGTCTGTTCGATTATTTCCTCCCCCAGTTTGGGGAAGTTTTCAGCAATTATTTCTTCAAAGAGACTTTCTATCACTTTTCCTCTTTCTTCTACTTCTGGTATCCCTATAATATGAATATTATTCCTTTTGTATTTGTCACATATTTCTCTTAGTGTTGTTTCATTCCTGGAGATCCTTTTATCTCTATGTCAGCTTCTATACGTTCCTGTTCTCTGGCTTCTATTCCTTCAATGGCCTCTTGCATCTTATCCATTCTGCTTATAAATCCTTCCAGGGATTTTTTCACTTCTGTGATCTTCTTCCTGACCTCTGTGATCTCCTTCCAGACTTCATCCCACTGCTCTTGCATTTTTCTCTGCATCTCATCCCATTGCTCTTGCATTTTTCTCTTCATCTCTGTCAGCATGTTCATGATTTTTATTTTGAATTTTTTTTCAGGAGGAATAGTTAGGTCTGTCTCCCTCTCAGGTGTTGTCTCTGTGATCTTTGTCTGCCTGTAGTTTTGCCTTTTCATGGTGATAGAAATAGTTTGCAGAGCTGGTACAAGTGACTGCTGGAAGAGCTTCCCTTCTTGTTGGTTTGTGGCCTTTTCCTGGGAGAATAGCGACCTCTAGTGGCTTGTGCTGCGCAGCTGTGTGCAGACAGGGCTTCTGCTTCCTGCCCAGTTGCTTTGGGGTTTATCTCCGCTGTTGCTGTGGGCTTGGCCTGGCTGGGGCTGTTCCTCCAAAATGGTGGAGCCCCGTTGGAGGGGGAGCGGCCGGGGGGCTATTTATCTCCGTAAGGGGCCTCTGTGCTCCCTGCTGCCCAGGGGGTTAGAGTGCCCAGAGATCCCCAGATTCCCTGCCTCTGGTCTGAGTGACCTGTCCTGCCCGTTTAAGACTTCCAGAAAGCACTCTCCAAACCAAAACAACAACAGCAACAGTGAGAGAGGGAACAGAAAGAAAAAAAAAAGGAAAAACCACGCGATTTTTTTTTTTTTTTTGTCCTCAGGTGCCGGTCCCAAGCACCCGCTCACTGGTCCTGCTGCCCTGTCTCCCTAGCACCAGGGTCCCTGTCCTTTCAAGGCTTCCAAAAGGCACCCACCCAGCGGTCCCTCAGGGAAGGAATGCTCGATATTCTTTGTCCTCAGGCGCTGGTCCCAGGCATCCGCTCACCAGTCCCTCCTCCCTGCCTCCCTAGCACCGGGGTCCCTGTCCCTTTTAGGCTTCCAAAAAGCGCTCGCCAAAAAAGAAAAAAAAAGGGGAAAAACGAGCGATTTCCTCCGTCCTCAGGCGCCGGTCTCAGGCACCCGCCCGCCGGTTCCGCAGGGAGAAACGCAGGATATTCTTTGTCCTCAGGCGCCGGTCCCAGGCACCTGCTCACCGGTCCCGCTACCCTGCCTCCCTAGCAACGGGGGCCCGTCCCTTTAAGGCTTCCAATAAGCACTCGCCAAAAAAAAACGGCTCTGGTTTCTTTCCACCCGCCGGGAGCCGGGGGGAGGGGCGTTCGGGTCCCGCCGGGCCAGGGCTTGTATCTTACCCCCTTCACAAGGCGCTGGGTTTTGCAGGTGTGGATGTGGTCTGGATGTTGTCCTGTGTCCTGTCGTCTCTATTTTAGGAAGATTTTTCTTTGTTATATTTTTATAGCTCTATGTGTTTTTGGGAGGAAATTTCCACTGCTCTACTCACGCCGCCATCCTGGCTCCGCCTCTATCTTCTTTTTGCGTCTTTCATTCATTTTTTCTCTCTTTTCTTCCTTTCTTTCCTTTCTTTTCTTTTCTTTCTTCTTTCCTTCTTCCTTCTTCCTTCTTTCTTCTTTCTTTCTTCTCTCTCAAGTATTTCATCTTCCTTTCATTCCTTCTTTCTTTCATTCTTTTTTCTTCTTTCATTCTTTTTTCTTTTTTTCTTCTTTGTTCTTTTGCCTTCCTTTCTTTCTTTCATTCTTCCTTCCTTCATTTTACTTTCTTCTTTCTTTGTTTCTTTCATCTTTCTTTGTCTCTTTCCTTCCTTTCTTTCCTTTAGTCTTCTTTTCTCTTTTTTTCTTTCTCATTCTTTCTTTCTTTCGTCTTTTCACTTTTATTTTTCTCTCCTTGTTTCCTTCCTTCTTTCTTTCTTTCTATCTTCTTTTTTGCATCTTTCTTATCTTTCATTCATTCTTTCTCTCTTTTCTTCCTTAATTTCTTTTTTTTCTTTCTTCTTTGCTTCTTTCTTCTTTCTTTCTTTCTGTCTTCTCTCTCAAGCCTTTCATCTTCCTTTCATTCCTTCTTTCTTTCTTTTTTCTTCTTTCATTCTTTTTTTCTGTCTTTTTTCTATCTTCTTTTGACTTCCTTTCTTTCTTTATTTCTTCCTTCCTTCATATTACTCTCTTCTTTCTTTGTTTCTTTCATCTTTCTTTGTCTCTTTCCTTCCTTTCTTTCCTTTAGTCTTCTTTTCACTTTTTTTCTTTCTCATTCTTTCTTTCTTCTTTTCACTCTCATTTTTCTCTCCTTGTTTCCTTCCTTCTTGCTTTCTATTTTCTTTTTTGCATGTTTCATGTCTTTCATTCATTCTTTCTCTCTTTTCTTCCTTTCTTTCCTTTCTTTTCTTTTATTTCTTCTTTCCTTCTTCCTTCTTCCCTCTTTCTTTCTTTCTTCTCTCTCAAGTCTTTCATCTTCCTTTCATTCCTTCTTTCTTTCAGTCTTTTTTCTTTTTCATTCTTTTTTTCTGTCTTTTTTCCTCTTTCTTCTTTTGCCTTCCTTTCTTTCATTCTTCCTTCTTTCATATTACTCTCTTCTTTCTTTGTTTCTTTCATCTTTCTTTGTTTCTTTCCTGTCTTTCTTTCCTTTAGTCTTCTTTTCTCTTTTTTTCTTTCTAATTCTTTCTTTCGTCTTTTCACTTTCATTTTTCTCTCTTGTTTCCTTCCTTCTTTCTTTCTATCTTCTTTTTCATTCTTTCATGTCTTTCATTTTTTCTTTCTCTCTTTTCTTCCTTTCTTTCCTTTCTTTTCTTTTCTTTCTTTTTTCCTTCTTCCTTCTTCCTTCTTTCTTCTTTCTTCCCTCAAGTATTTCATCTTCCTTTCATTCCTTCTTTCTTTCATTCTTTTTTTCTTCTTTCATTCTGTTTTTCTGTCTTTTGTTCCTCTTTTTTCTTTTGCCTTTCTTTCTTTCTTTCATTCGTCCTTCCTTCATGTTACTCTCTTCTTTCTTTGTTTCTTTCATCTTTCTTTGTCTCTTTCCTTCCTCTTTCCTTTTGTCTACTTTTCTCTTTTTTTTCTTTCTCTTTCTTTCTTTTTTTCTTTGGTCTTTTCACTTTCATTTTTCTCTCCTTGTTTCCTTCCTTCTTTCTTTCTTTCTTTCTATCTTCTTTTTTGCATCTTTCATGTCTTTCATTCGTTTTTTCTCTCTTTTCTTCCTTTCTTTCCTTTCTTTTCTTTCTTTCTTCTTTCCTTCTTCTTTCTTTCTTTCTTTCTTCTCTCTCAAGTCTTATATCTTACTTTCATTCCTACTCTCTTTCATTTTTTTTTTTCTTTAATTTTTTTTTTCTGTCTTTTTTTCTTCTTTCTTTTTTTTTCTTCCTTTTTTCCTTCTTCTTTTCTTTCTTTTACTTTCTTCTTTCTTTGTTTTTTTCATCTTTTTTTTTTTTTTTCCTTACTTTCTTTCCCTTAGTCTTTCTTTCTCTTTTTCTCATTCCTATTCTTTCTTTCCTTGTCTTTTCCCTTTCATTTTTCTCTCCTTGTTTCCTTCATTCTTTCTTTCTCTCTTATTTTTTGCCTCTTTCATGTCTTTCATTTATTCTTTCTTTTCTTCCTTTCTTTCCTTTTTTTTCTTTTCTGTCTTCTTTCTTTCTCCCTGCTTTCGCCTATCTTTCTTCTTTCTCAAGTCTTTCATCTTTCCTTCATCACCTTCCTTTCATTCTTTTTCTTTCCTTCATTCTTTCTTTCTTCTTTCATTCTTTTTTTACTGTCTTTCTCTCTTCTTTCTTCTTTTCCAATCCTTACTTTCTTTCATTCTTCTCTCATTCATTTTACTTTCTTTTTTCTTTTTTTCTTTCTTCTTCCTGTCTCCCTTTCCTTCCTTTCTTTCCTTTATTCTTCCTGTCTCTTTTTCTTTTTTTTCCTTTCTTTTTTTCTTTTTTTTTTTCTCTTTCATTTTTTTTTCCTTTTTTCCTTCCTTCTTTCTTTTTTTCTATCTTCTTTTTCCATCTTTCATGTCTTTCATTCGTTTTTTCTCTCTTTTCTTCCTTTCTTTCCTTTCTTTTCTTTTCTTTCTTCTTTCCTTCTTCTTCTTTCCTTCTTCTTTCTTTCTTTCTTCTCTCTCAAGTCTTATATCTTACTTTCATTCTTAGTCTCTTTCATTTTTTTTTCTTCTTTAATTCTTTTTTTCTGTCTTTTTTTCTTCTTTCTTCTTTTGCCTTCCTTTTTTTCTTTCGGTCTTCTTTCGTTCATTTTACATTCTTCTTTCTTTGTTTCTTTCATCTTTCTTTCTCTCTTTCCTTACTTTCTTTCCCTTATTCTTCCTTTCTCTTTTTCTCATTCGTTTTCTTTCTTTCTTTGTCTTTTCCCTTTCTTTTTTCTTTCCTTTTTTCCTTTATTCTTTCTTTCTCTCTTATTTTTTGCCTCTTTCATGTCTTTCATTTATTCTTTCTTTTCTTCCTTTCTTTCCTTTTTTTTCTTGTCTGTCTTCTTTCTTTCTTCCTGCTTTCGCCTTTCTTTCTTCTTTCTCAAGTCTTTCATCTTTCCTTCATTCTCCTTCCTTTCATTCTTTTTCTTTCCTTCATTCTTTCTTTCTTCTTTCATTCTTTTTTACTGTCTTTCTTTCTTCTTTTTTCTTTTCCAATCCTTACTTTCTTTCATTCTTCTCTCATTCATTTTACTTTCTTCTTTCTTTGTTTCTTTCATCTTCCTGTCTCGCTTTCCTTCCTTTCTTTCCTTAAGTCTTCCTTTCTCTTTTTCTTTCTTTCCCATTCTTTCCTTCTTTTGTCTTTTCACTTTCATTTTTCTCTCCTTGTTTCCTTCCTTCTTTCTTTCTTACTATCTTCCTTTTTGCGTCTTTCATGACTTTCATTCATTCTTTCTTTTCTTCCTTTCTTTCCTTTTTCTTTCTTCTTTCTTTCTTCTTCCTGCTTTCGTCATTCTTTCTTTCTTCTTTCTCATGTCTTTCACCTATATTTCTTTCTTTCACCTTCCTTTCATTCTTCCTTTTCCTTATTCTTACTTTCTTCTTTCATTCTCTTTTCTGTCTTTCCTTCATCTTTCTTCTTTTGCCTTCCTTGTTTTCTTTCGTTTTTTTACTTTCGTTTTATTTTCTTCTTTGTTTGTTTCATCTTTCTCTCTTTGCTTCCTTTCTTTCCTTTAGTCTTTCTTTCTCTTTTTCTTTCTTTCCCATTCTTTCTTTCTTTCTTTTGTCTTTTCACTTTCATTTTTCTCTCCTTGTTTCCTTCATTCTTTCTTTCTTTGTATATTCTCTTTTGTGTCTTTCATGTCTTTCATTTATTCCTTCTTTCTTTTCTTCCTTTCTTTCCTTTCTTTTCTTTTCCTTCTTCTTACTTTCTTCTTCCTGCTTTCGTCTTTGTTTCTTTCTTCTTTCTCAAGACTTTCATCTTTCTTTTTTTCGACTTTCTTTCATTCTTCTCTTTCCTTCATTCTTACTCTGTTCTTTCATTTTTTTTCTGTCTTTCTTTCCTCTTTCTTCTTTTGCCTTCCTTTCTTTCATTCTTCTTTCCTTCATTTTACTTTCTTCGTTCTTTGTTTCATCTTTCATTCTCTCTTTCCTTCCTTTCTCTCCTTTAGTCTTCCTTTCTCTTTTTCTTTCTTTCCCATTCAGTCTTTCTTTCTTTTCAGTTTTCACTTGCATTTTTCTCTCCTTGTTTCCTTCATTCTTTCTTTCTTTGTATCTTCTTTTTTGCGTCTTTCATGTGTTTCATTCATTCTTTCATTTCTTTCTTTTTTTCCTTTCTCTTCTTTTCTTTCTTCTTTCTTTCTTCTTCCTGCTTTCGTCTTTCTTTCTTTCTTCTTTCTTAAGTCTTTCACCCTTCTTTCTTTCTTTCACCTTCCTTTCATTCTATGTCTTTCTTCTTTCATTCTTTATTTCTGTCTTTCTTTCTTCTTTCTTCTTTTGCCTTCCTTTCTTTCTTTTGTTCTTCTTTCCTTCATATTACTTCTTTCTTTGTTTCTTTCATCGTTATTTCTCTCTTTCCTTCCTTTCTTTCCTTTAGTCTTCCTTTCTCTTTTTCTTTCTTTCCCATTCTTTCTTTCTTTCTATTGTCTTATCACTTTCATTTTTCTCTCCTTCTTTCCTTCCTTCTCTCTTTCTATATTCTTTTTGTGTCTTTCATATCTTTCATTCATTCTTTCTTTCTTTTCTTCCTTTCTTTTCTTTCTTCTTTCTTCTTCCTGCTCTCATCTTTGTTTCTTTCTTCTTTGTCAAGACTTTCATCTTTCTTTCTTTCACCTTCCTTTCATTCTTCTCTTTCCTTCATTCTTACTTTCTTTTTTCATTCTTTTTTTCTGTCTTTTTTCTTCTTTCTTCTTTTGCCTTGCTTTCTTTCTTCGTTCTTCTTTCCTTCATTTTACTTTCTTCTTTCTTTGTTTCTTTCATCTTTCTCTCTTTCCTTTCTTTCTTTTCTTTAGTCTTCATTTCTCTTTTTCGTTCCCATTCTTTCTTGCTTGCTTTTATCTTTTCACTTTCATTTTTCTCTCCTTGTTTCCTTTATTCTTTCTTTCATTCTGTGTTCCTTTTTGCGTCCTTCATGTCTTTCATTCATTCATTCTTTCTTTTCTTCCTTCCTTTCCTTTCTTTTCTTTCTTCTTTTTTTCTTCTACCTGCTTTCGTCTTTCTTTCTTTCCTTTTTCTCAAGTCTTTCATCTTTCTTTCTTTCTTTCACATTCCTTTCATTCTTCTTTCTTTCCTTTATTCTTTCTTTCTTCTTTCAGTCTTTTTTTCTGTCTTTCTTTCTTCTTTCTTCTTTTGCCTTCCTTTCTTCTTCATTTTACTTTCTTTCTTTGTTTCTTTCCTTCCTTTCCTTCCTTTAGTCTTCCTTTCTCTTGTTCTTTCTTTCCCATTCTTTCTTTCTTTCTTTCTTTTGTCTTTTCACTTTCATTTTTCTCTCATTGTTTCCTTCCTTCTTTCTTTCTTTCTTCCTTTCTTTCTTTCTTTCGTTCTTTCTTCTATCTTGCCTATTTTATGTCTTTCATTCATTCTTCTTTCTTTTCTTCCTTTCTTTTCTTTCTTCTTTCTTCTTCCTGCTTTCGTCTTTCTTTCTTCTTTCTCAAGTCTTTCATGTTTCTTTCTTCAACCTTCCTTTCTTTCTTCTTCCTTTCCTTCATTCTTACTTTCTTTTTTCATTCTTTTTTCTGTCTTTCTTTCTTCTTTCTTCTTTTGCCTTCCTTTCTTTCTTTCGTTCTTCTTTCCTTCATTTTACTTTCTTCTTTCTCTGTTTCTTTCACCTTTCTTCCTCTCTTTCCTTCCTTTCTTTCCTTTAGTCTTCCTTTCTGTTTTTCTATCTTTCTTTCTTTTGTCTTTCAACTTTCATTTTTCTCTCCTTGTTTCCTTCATTTTATCTTCTTTTCTATATACTTTTTTGCATCTTTCATGTCTTTCATTCATTCTTTCTTTTCTTCATTTCTTTCCTTTCTTTTCTTTTCTTTCTTCTTTCTTTCTTCTTCCTGCTTTCACCTTTATTTCGTTCTTTCTTAAGTCTTTCTTCTTTTTTTCTTTTTTTCTCCTTCCTTTCTTTCTTTTTTTTCCCTTCTTTCTTTCTTTCTTCTTTCATTCTTTTTTTCTGTGTTTCTTTCCTCTTTCTTCTTTTGCCTTCCTTTATTTCATTCTTCTTTCCTTCATATTACTAACTTCTTTCTTTGTTACATTGATCTTTCTTTCTCTCTTTCATTCCTTTCTTTCCTTTAGACTACCTTTCTCTTTTTCTTTCTTTCCCAATCTTTCTTTCTTCCCTTTGTCTTTTCACTTTCATTTTTCTCTCCTTGTTTCCTTCACTCTTCCTTTCTTTCTATCTTCTTTTTGCGTCTTTCATGTCTTTCATTCATTCTTTCTTTTCTTCCTTTCTTTCATTTCTTTTCTTTTCTTTCTTCTTTCATTCTTCTTCCTGCTTTCGTCTTTCTTTCTTTCTCAAGTCTTTCATCTTTCTTTCTTTCAGCTTCCTTTCATTCTTCTTTCTTTCCTCCATTGTTTCTTTCTTCTTTCATTCTTTTTTCTGTCTTTCTTTCTTCTTCTTTTGCCTTGCTTTCTTTCTTTCGTTCTTTCCTTCATTTTACTTTCTTCTTTCTTTGTTTCTTTCTTCTTTTTTTTTCTCTTTCCTTCCTCTCTTTCCTTTATACTACCTTTCTCTTTTTCTTTCTTTCCCATTCTTTCTTTCTTTCTTTTTTCTTTTCACTCACATTTTTCTCTCCTTGTTTCCTTCACTCTTTCTTTCTATCTTCTTTTTTGCGTCTTTCATGACATTCATTCATTCTTCTTTTCTTCCTTTCTTTCCTTCTTTTCTTTTCTTTCTTCTTTCTTCTTCCTGCTTTTGTCTTTCTTTCTTCTTTCTCAAGTCTTTCATCTTTCTTTCTTTCACCTTCCTTTCTTTCTTCTTTCTTTCCTTCATTCTTTCTTTCTTCTATCATTCTTTATTTCTGTCTTTTGTCTTTCTTCTTTTGCCTTTCTTTTTTTCTTTCGTTCTTCTTTCCTTCATTTTACTTTCTTCTTTCTTTGTTTCTTTCATCTTTCTTTGCTCTTTCCTTCCTTTCTTTACTTTAGTCTTCCTTTCTCTTTTTCCTTCTTTCCCGTTCTTACTTTCTTTCTTTCTTTTCTCTTTTCACTTTCATTTTTATCTCCTTGTTTCCTTCTTTCCTTCTTCTTATCTTCTTTTTTGCCTCTTTCATGTCTTTCATTCATTCTTCTTTCTTTTTTTCCTTTCTTTCCTTTCCTTTCTTTTCTTTCTTCTTTCTTTCTTCTTCCTGCTTTCTTCTTTCTTTCTTTCTCAGGTCTTTCAACTTTCTTTCTTTCAGCTTCCTTTCATTCTTCTTTCTTTCCTCCATTCTTTCTTCTTTCATTCTTTTTTTCTGTCTTTCTTTCTTCTTTCATCTTTTGCCTTCCTTTCTTTCTTTCGTTCTTCTTTCCTTCATTTTACTTTCTTCTCTCTTTGTTTCTTTCATCTTTCTTTCTCCCTTTCAATCCTCTCTTTCCTTTTCTCTTCCTTTCTCCTTTTTTTCTTTCCTATTCTTTCTTTCTTTCTTTTGCCTTTTCACTTTCATTGTTCACTCCTTGTTTCCTTCATTCTTTCTTTCTATCTTCTTTTTTGCGTCTTTCATGTCTTTCATTTTTTCCTTCTTTCTTTTCTTCCTTTCTTTCCTTTCTTTTCTTTCTTCTTTCATCTTCCTACTTTCGTCTTTCTTTCTTTCTTCTTTCTCAAGTCTTTCATCTTTCTTTCTTTCACCTTCCTTTCATTCTACTTTCTTCTTTCTTTTTTTTTTTCTGTCTTTCTTCTTTCTTCTATTGCCTTCCTTTCTTTCTTTTGTTCTTCTTTCCTTCATTTTACTTTCTTGTTTCTTTGTTTCTTTCATCTTTCTTTCTCTTTCCTTCATTTCTTTACTTTAGTCTTCCTTTCTCTTTTTCTTTCTTTCCCATTCATTCTTTCTTTCTTTTGTCTTTTCACTTTCATTTTTCTCTTCTTGTTTCCTTCATTCTTTCTTTGTTTCTCTGTTATTTTTTGCCACTATCATGACTTTAATTCATTCTTTTTTCTTTCTTCCTTTCTTTAGTTTCGTTTCTTTTCTTTCTTCTTTCTTCTTCCTGCTTTTGTCTTTCTTTCTTCTTTGTCAAGTCTTTCATCATTCTTTCTTTCACCTTCCTTTCATTCTTCTTTTTTTCCTTCATTCTTTCTTTCTTCTTTCATTCTTTTTTTCTGTCTTTCTTCCTTCTTTCTTCTTTTGCCTTCCTTTCTTTCTTTCGGTCTTCTTTCGTTCATTTTACATTCTTCTTTCTTTGTTTCTTTCATCTTTCTTTCTCTCTTTCCTTCCTTTCTTTCCTGTAGTCTTCCTTTCTCTTTTTCTATCTTTCCCGTTCTTTCTTTCTTTCTTTTGTCTTTTAACATTCATTTTTCTCGCCTTGTTTCCTTCATTCTTTCTTTCTTTCTATCTTCCTTAATGTGTATTTCATGTCTTTCATTCATTCTTTCTTTTCTTCCTTTCTTTCCTTTCTTTTCTTTTCTTTCTTCTTTCTTTCTTCTTCCTGCTTTCGTCTCTCTTTCTTTATTCTTTCTCAAGGCATTCATGTTCATTTCTTTCTTTCACCTTCCTTTCATTCTTCTTTCTTTCCTTCATTTTTTCTTTCTTCTTTCATGCTTTTTTTCTCTCTTTCTTCCTTCTTTCTTCTTTTGCCTTCCTTTCTTTCTTTCGGACTTCTTTACTTCATTTTACTATCTTCGTTCTTTGTTTCTTTCATTTTTCTTTCTCTCTTTCCTTCCTTTCTTTCCTTTAGTCTTCCTTTCTCTTTTTCTTTCGTTCCCATTCTTTCTTTCTTTCTATCTCCCTGCTTGTGTCTTTCATGTCTTTCATTCATTCTTTCTTTTCTTCCTTTCTTTCCTTTCTTTTCTTTTCTTTCTTCTTTCTTTCTTCTTCCTTCTTTCGTCTTTCTTTCTTCTTTCTCAAGTCTTTCACCTTCATATCTTTCTTTCACCTTCCTTTCCTTCTTCTTTCTTTCCTTCATTTTTTTTCTTCTTTCATTGTTTTTTTCTGTCTTTCTTCCTTTCTTCTTTTGCCTTCCTTTCTTTCTTTCAGTCTTCTTTCCTTCATTTTACTTTCTTCTTTCTTTGTTTCTTTCATCGTTCTCTCTTTCCTTCCTTTTTTCCTTTAGTCTTCCTTTTTCTTTTTCTCTTTCCCATTCTTTCTTTGTTTCTTTTGTCTTTTCACTTTCATTTTTCTCTCCTTGTTTCCTTCTTTCTTTCTTTCTTTTTATCTTGTTTTTTGCAATTTTAATGTCTTTTTTTCCTTCTTTCTTTCTTTTCTTCCTTTCTTTCCTGTCTTTTTTTCTTTCTTCTTTCTTACATCTTCCTGCTATCATCTTCTTTCTTTCTTCTTTCTCAAGTCTTTCATCTTTCTTTCTTTTACCTCCTTACATTCTTCTCTTTCCTTCATTCTTACTTTCTTCTTTCCTTTTTTCTGTCTTTCCTTCTTCTTTCTTCTTCTGCCCTACTTTCTTTCGTTCTTTCCTTCATTTTACTTTCGTCTTTCTTTGTTTCTTTCATCTTTCTTTGTCACTTTCCTTCCTTTCTTTCCTTCAGTCTTCTTTTCTCTTTTTTCTTTCTCATTCTTTCTTTCTTTCGTCTTTTCACTTTCATTTTTCTCTCATTGTTTCCTTCCTTCTTTCTTTCTATCTCCTTTTTTGCATCTTTCATGTCTTTCATTCATTCTTTCTCTCTTTTCTTCCTTTCTTTCATTTCTTTTCTTTTCTTTCTTCTTTCCTTCTTTCTTCTTCCTCCTTTCTTCTTTCTTTCTTTCTTCTCTCTCAATTCTTTCACCTTCCTTTCATTCATTCTTTCTTTCATTCTTTTTTACTTCTTTCATTCGTTTTTTCTCTTTTTTACCTCTTTCTTCTTTAACTTTCATTTCGTTCTTTCATTCTTCCTTCCTTCATATTACTCTCTTATTTCTTTGTTTCTTTCATCTTTCATTGTCTGTTTCCTTCCTCTCTTTCCTTTAGTCTACTTTTCTCTTTTTTTATTTCTCATTGTTTCTGTCTTTCTTTCGTATTTTCACTTTCATTTTTCTCGCCTTGTTTCCTTCCTTCTTTCTTTCTTTCTGTCTTCTTTTTTGCGTCTTTCATGTCTTTCATTCATTCTGCCTCCCTTTTCTTCCTTTCTTTCCTTTCCTTTCTTTTCTTTCTCCTTTTCTTCTTTCTTCTTCCTTCCTTCTTCTTTCTTTCTTCTCTCTCAAGTCTTTCATCTTCCTGTCATTCCTTCTTTCTTTCATTTTTTTCTTCTTTTCTTTTTTCTCTTTTTTTCTTTCTTCTTTTGCCTTCCTTTCTTTCTTTCATTTTTCCTTCCTTCTTTTTTCTCTCTTCTTTCTTTCTTTTTTTCTTCTTTCTTTCTCTCTTTCCTTCCTTTCTTTCCTTTAGTCTTCTTTTCTTATTTTTCTTTCTCATTCTTTCTTTCTTTTCACTCATTTTTCTCTCCTTGTTTCCTTCCTTCTTTCTTTCATTCCATATTCTCTTTTACATCTTTCATGGCTTTCATTCATTCTTCCTGTCTTTTCTTCCTTTCTTTCATTTCTCTTCTTTACTTTCTTCTTTCCTGCTTTATTCTTCCTTCTTTCTTCATTCTTTCTTCTCTCGCAAGTCTTTCATCTTCCTTTCATTCCTTCTTTCTTTCATTCTTTTATTCTTTTTTTCTGTCTTTTTTTCCTCTTTCTTCTTTGGCCTTCCTTTCTTTCTTTCATTCTGCCATCCTTCATATTACTCTCTTCTTTCTTTGTTTCTTACATCTTTCTTTGTCTTTTTCTTTCCTCTCTTTCCTTTTGTCTACTTTTCTCTTTTTTTTTCTAATTCTTTCTTTCTTTATATCTTCTTTTTTGGGTCTTTCATTTCTTTCATTCATTCATTCTTTCTTTTCTTCCTTTCTTTCCTTTCTTTTCTTTTCTTTCTTTTTTCTTTCGTTCTTCTTCCTGCTTTCATCTTTCTTTATTCTTTCTCAAGTCTTTCATTTTTCTTTCTTTCTTTCACCTTCCTGTCATTCTTATTTCTTTCCTTCATTCTATATTTCTTCTTTCATTCTTTTTTTTGTGTTTCTTTGTTCTTTCTTCTTTTTCTTTCCTTTCTTTCTTTCGTTCTTCTTTTCTTCATATTACTTTCTTCTTTCTTTGTTTCTTTCATCTTTCTTTGTCTCTTTCATTCCTTTCTTTCCTTTAGTCTTCCTTTATGTTTTTCTTTCTTTCCCATTCTTTCTTTCTTTCTTTTGTCTTTTCACTTTTTTGTTCTCTCCTTGTTTCCTTCATTCTTTGTTTCTATCTTCTTTTTTCCGTGTTTCATGTCTTTCATTTATTCTTTCTTTCATTGCATCTTCTCTTTTCCGTCTTTCATGTCTTTCATTCATTATTCCTTTCTTTTCTTCCTTTCTTTCCTGTCTTTTCTTTTCTTTCTTCTTTCCTTCTTTCTTCTTCCTTCTTTCTTCCTTTCTTTCTTCTCTCTCAAGTCTTTCATCTTCCTTTCATTCCTTCTTTCTTTCATTCTTTATTCTTCTTTCATTCTTCGGTCATTTTTTTTCTTTCTTCTTTTGTCTTCCTTTCTTTCTTTCATTCTTTCTTCCTTCATATTACTCTCTTCTTTTTTGTTTCTTCTTCCTGCTTTCGTCTTTCTTTCTTTGTTTCTTCTTTCTCAAGTCTTTCATTTTTCTTTCTTTCTTTCATCTTTCTTTCATTGTTCTTGCTTTCTTTCATTCTTTTTTTCTTCTTTTTTTCTTTATTTCTGTCTTTCTTTCTTCTTTCTTCTTTTGCCTACCTGTCTTTCTTATGTTTTTCTTTCCTTCATATTTCTTTCTTCCTTCATTGTTTCTTTCATCTAACTTTATCTCTATCCTTCCTTACTATCCTTTAGTGTTCCTTTCTCTTTTTCTTTCTTTCTCATTCTTTCTTTCTTTTGTCTTTTCACTTTCATTTTTCTCTCGTTTCCTTCTTTCTTTCTTTCTATCTTCTTTTTCCGTCTTTCATGTCTTTCATTCATTCTTTCTTTTCTTTCTTTCCTTTCTTTTCTTTTCTCTCTTTTTTTTCTTTCTTTTTTCTTCCTTCTTCCTTGTTTCTTTCTTTCTTTTTTCTCATGTCTTTCATTTTCTTTTTTTTTTTTACCTTCCTTTCCTACTTCTTTCTTTCCTTCTTTCATTCTTCCTTATTTCAATATTTTTTCTGTCTTTCTTCTTTCTTCTTTTGCCTTCTTTTCTTTCTTTCGTTCTTCTTACCTGCATATTACTTCTTTCTTTGTTTATTTCATATTTCTTTGTCTCTTTCCTTCATTCGTTCCTTTAGTCGTCCTTTCTCTTTTTCTTTCTTTCCCATTCTTTCTTTCTTTCTTTCTTTCGTCTTTTAACTTTCATTTTTCTCTCCTTGTTTCCTTCATTCTTTCTTTCTAACTTCTTTTTTGTGTCTTTCATGTCTTTCATTCATTCTTTCTTTCTTTTCTTCCTTTCTTTCATTTTCATCCTTATTTCTTTCTTCTTCCTTATTTCGTCTTTCTTTCTTCTTTCTTCAGTCTTTCATCTTACTTTCTTTCACCTGCCTTTCATCGTACCCCTAAACCTAGCCGTGTCTCGTTGCCCTGACACTTCACGTTGAATATCGAAGTCAACCATGACTCGTCATAAACCAGAAACTCCATCTTGAACTCCCAGGCCCATCTGACCAAGAACCTAACTCTTCCCATATTGCGAATGTCTCCGTACAGAAGAGAGAACATATAATTTAACAGTAGCACTGAGTCCTGGACCTATACACACAATGTCAGACCAAAATCAACCTTGGGCACTGCTCAACACAGTATCGCAATTTCACACTCGCACTCACATCAGAGCTGGACCCTAACCCTAATTATTTACTTATGCTTTCTGCACAACAGAACAAAGCAGTAATCCTAACACTAGCCATGACGCTTTCAGCTGTCCCTTCACCATAACCACTGGCATCACCCACGCATCACCATTATCCTGAACTTCAATCACGCACTTGCGGTCACATCAGAGAAAAACCCTAAATCTTTACATAACCCTCTCCCTCCTGTACACCTTATGGAAAACAGTACCCTAAATCCAGTCCAGGCCACTTTACCTGAACCAACACCATCAGCTTCAACATCTCTCAAGCCGTATCCTAAACCTGAAGCTCAATCTGGCCATCGTCCTCACATCAAGTTCAGATGCATACTCTAAATGTAACTCCATATTCCTGTAAATCTTACTGAACACCTAACCCTAACCCTAGCCCCAAGGTCTGAACTAGCTCCTTCACCTTCAACATTGATGTCAACTACGACACATCTTAACCCTGAGTCTCAATCTCACACTCACCTTCACATAAGAAGTGAACCCTAATTCTCTCAGTAACCATCTAATCCGCACAGATTTTCTCTTATAGGAAACCCTAACCCTAGCCCAGGCGCCTTTTACTGATCAGCCACGATCAGCATCGATGACTGTCATTACTCCCCGTAATCCTGAAGCTCATTCTGGCCAATGCCCTCCTATCAGAGTCGTTTCAGAACTCTATCTGTCCCTCAACCTTCCACATAGTCCTTACCTTGCAAGTAATGCTAAGGCTTGCACTTGCGCCAGGATGTGACACATCACCATCATCATTGATGTCACCCACAATTCACTTTACACCTGAAAGTTACTCCTGCACTCGCCCTCACATCAGACCCGGTTATGAAGTCCAACTGTAACCGTAACCTTAACCCTAGACCAGAATCATGGACCAGATACTTCACATTCACCATTGATATCAACAATGACTCCCTTAATCCTGTGACTCGATCTCACACTCGCCCTCATATCAGAATTGTACCCTAATCCTGTTCATAACCGAGTCTTCTGCATAGACATTTCCTTACAGAAAACCCTGACCCTAGCCCAGATCCTTTAACCTGAACCCACACCTTCAGCATTGATGTCTCCATTACCACACCATAATGATGAAGATCAATATGGTCATCACCCTCACATCAGAGTAGGGTCCTAAATCTACCCATAACCCCATGCACCGCATACTATTTAACGATTTCCTAACCCTAACCCTAGATCATACCTGTGACGTGACACTCCAGCATCAGCATGGATATGACACTTGTGTCACTCTAATCCTGAAAATGAACTGCACAGTCCAACTAACATTAGAGAAGGACCATACATAAAAACGTAACAATACTCAGCATCTACAGCTTTCCAAAAACCTAACCCTAACCCTAGACCTGTCTCAATGTCCTGATACCTCACCTTGAACATTGACATCAACCATGCCTCATCATAAACCTGAATTTCCATTTTGTGCTTCCCCTCACATCAGACCTGGAAGGTAACTCTTTCCATACTAGGAATGTCTCCGTAAACCAGAGTGAAGACATAATTTAGCACTAGCACTGAGCCCTGAACCTATACACACAACATCATATCAACATCACCGTTGGCCTCTGCTCAACACTGAGTCGCAATTTCACACTCGCACTCACAACAGAGCTGGACCCTAACCCTAACTATTAACTTATCCTTTCTGCACAACAGAACAAAACAGTTATCCTAACCCTAGCCATGACACTTTCACCTGTCCCTTCACCGTAAATACTGGCATCACCCACGCTTCACCATTATCATGAACCTCAAACATGCACTTGCCCTCACATCAGAGAAAAACCCTAAATCTTTACATAACCCTCTCCTTCCAGCACACCTTATGGAACACAGTAGCCTAACTCTAGCCCTGGCCTTGTTACCTGAACCAACACCATCAGCTTCAACAACTCCCAAGCCGCACGATAATCCTGAAGCTCAATCTGGCCATAGTCCTCACCTAAGGTTCAAATGCATACTCTAAATGTAACTTCATATTCCTGTAAATCTTACTGAACACGTAAGCCTAATCCTAGCTCCAAGCTTGGGACTAGCTCCTTCAACTTCAACATTGATGGCAACTACGACACATCTTAACCCTGAGCCTCAATCTCACACTCGCCCTCACATCAGAAGTGAACCCTAATTCTCTCGGGAACCATCTCATCCACATAGATTTTCTCTTACAGGAAACCCTAACCCTAGCCCAGGCCCCGGTCACTGAACGGCCACCATCAGCATCAATGTCTCATTCCTCCCCACAATCCTGAAGCTCATTCTGGCCATTGCCCTCATATCAGAGTGGGATCAGAACTCTAACTGTCATTCAATCTTCCGCATACACCTTACCTTATAACAAATGCTAAGCCTAGCCCTGACGCAAGGATCTGACACTTCTCCTTCATCATTGATATCACCCACACTTTGCCTTAAACCTGAAACTGTTTCCTGCACTCGCCCTCATGTCCAAAGTCTAACTGTGACTCTATCTCACCCATACTCCTTATCGAACACCTAACTGTTATCCTAGATCTGACGCATGGACCAGATACTTCACCTTCACCATTGATATCAACTATGACTCCCTTAATTCTGTGACTCAATCTCACACTCGCCCTCACATCAGAATTGCACCTTAATCCTCTTCATAACCGTATCTTCTTCATAGACTTTTCCTTACAGAGAACCCTAACGATAGCCCAGGTTCTTTAATCTGTACCCTCACCGTCAGCATTGATGTCACCGTTGCCACACCATACTGATGAAGATCAATCTGGATATCGCCCTCACATCAGAGTAGGATCCTAACTCCCCCGTAACCCCATGCACCACATACTATTTAACAATTACCTAACCCTAACCCCAGCACATAAATGTGGCGTGACCCTCAAGCATCAGCATGGAAAGGACACCTGTCTCACTCTAATCCTGAAAATGAACTGCACCGTCCCACTAACATTAGAGAGGGACCCTACGTATAAACGTAACAATACCGTGCATCTACAGCTTTCCAAAATCCTAACCCTACCCCTACCCCTGTCTCATTGTCCTGACACATCATCTTGAACATTGAAGTCAACCATGCCTCGTCATAAACCTGAATCTCCATCTTGCACTCCACGTCATATCAGACCCAGAACATGACTCTTTTCATATTGGGAATGTCTCCGTAAACCAGAGGGTACACACAATTTAGCACTAGCACTGAATCCTGGACCTATACACACAATGTCAGATTGACATCAACCTTGGGCTCTCTCAACACTGCAACGCAATTTCACACTGGCACTCACATCAGAGCTGGACTCTAACCCTGATTATTAACTGATCCTTTCTGCACAACAGAAGAAACCAGTAATACTAACCTTAGCCATGAAGCTTTCACCTGTCCCTTCACCATAACCACAGGCATCACCCACGCATCACTGTTATCCTGAACCTCAATCACGCATTTGCCCTCACATCAGAGAAAAACCCTAAATCTTTACATAACCCTCTCCTTCCTGTACACCTTATGGAACACAGTACCCTAACTCTAGCCCTGACCACTTTACCTGAACCAACACCATCAGCTTCAATTTCTCCCAAGCCACACCATAAACCTAAAGCTCAATCTGGCCATCGCCCTCACATCAGGATCAGATGCATACTCTCAATGTAACCCCATATTCCTGTAAATCTTACAGAACACCTAACCCTAACCATAGCCCGATGCCCTAGACAAGCTACTTCACCTTAAACATTGATGTCAACTACGACACATCTTAACCCTGAGCCTCAATCTCATACTTGCCCTCACATCAAAAGTGAACCCTAATTCTCTCGGTAACCATCTCATCTGCATAGATTTTCTCTTACAGGAAACCCTTACCCTAGTCCAGGCACCTTTCACTGAATGGCCACCGTCTGCATTGACGTCTGTCATTCCTCCCCGTAATACTGAAGCTCATTCTGGCCATTGCCCTCATATCAGAGTCAGAGCAGAACTTGAACTGGCAGTCAATCTGCCGCATACTCCTTACCTTGCAACTAATGCTAAGCCTAGCCCTGGCTCCAGGATCTGACACTACACCGTCATCATTGATGTCACCCACAATTCACCTTACTCCTGAAAGTTATTCCTGCACTCGCCCTCACATCAGACCCGTATCCGAAGTCTATCTGTAACCATATCTCTCCAGTACTCCCAATTGAACACCTAACCCTAACCCTAGACCCGACCCATTATCCAGAATACTTCACCTTCACCATTGAGATCAACTATGACTCCCTTAATCTATGACTCGATCTCACAGTCGCCCTCACTATCAGAATGGCACCTTAATCCTGTTCATAACCATATATTCTGCATAGACATTTCCCTTCAGGAAACTATAGCCCTAGCCCAGGTTCTTTAACCTGAACCCTCACTGTCAGAATTGATGTCACCGTTGCCACACCATAATGATAAAGATCAATCTAGACATCGACCTCACATCAGAGTAGGATCCTAACTCCCCCCATAACCCAATTCACCACATACTATTTAACGATTACCTAACTCTAACCCTAGCACATACCTATGGCATGAACATCCAGCATCAGCATGGATATGACACTTGCTCACTCTAATTCTGAGAATGAACTGCACAATCCCACAAACATTAGAGGACCCTACGTATAAACGAACAAACCCTGCATCTACAGCTTTCCTAAATCCTAACCCTAACCCTATCCCTGTCTCATTGTCCTGACACCTCACCTTCAACATTGAAGTCAACCTTGCATCGTCATAAACCTGAATCTCCATCTTGCGTTCCACGTCACATCAGACCAAGAACCTAAATCTTTCCATATTGGGAATGTCTCTGTAAACCAGGGAGAATACATAATTTAGCACTAGCACTGAGTGCTGGACCTATAAACACAATGTCAGATCAACCTCACCCTTGGGCTCTGCTCAGCAGTGAGTCGCAATGTCACAATCGCACTCACAAAAGAGCTGGACCATAACCCTAATTATTAACTTATCTTTTCTGCACAACCGAACAAACCAGTAATCCTAACCCTAGCCGTGAGGCTTTCACCTGTTTCTTCAGCGTAACCACTGGATACACCCACGTGTCACCTTTAACCTGAACCTCAATCACGCACTTGCCCTCACATCAGAGAAAAACCCTAAATCTTTACATAACCCTCTCCTTCCTGTACACCTCATGGAACACAGTACCCTAACTCTAGCCCTGGCCACTTTACCTGAACCAACACCATCAGCTTCAGCATCTCCCAAGCCGCACCATAAACCTGAAGCTCAATCTGGCCATCGTCCTCACATCAGGTTCAGATGTGTACTCTAAATGTAACTCCATATTCCTGTAAATCTTACAGAACACCTAAACCTAACCATAGACCGAAGCCCTGGACAAGCTCCTTCACCTGAATCATTGATGTCAACTACGACACATCTTAACCCTGAGCCTCAATCTCACACTCGCCCTCATATCAGAGGTGAACCCTAATTCTCTAGGTAACCATCTCATCCACATAGATTTTCTCTTACAGAAAACTCTAACACTAGTCCAGGCCCCTTTCACTGAACAGCCACCATCATCATTGACGTCTGTCATTCCTCCCTGTAATACTGAAGCTCATTCTGGCCATTGCCCTCATATCAGGGTCGGATCAGAACTCGAACTGTCACTCAATCTGCTACATAATCCTTACCTTGCAACTAATGCTAAGCCTAGCCCTGGCTCCAGGATCTGACACTACACCTTCATTATTGATGTCACCCACACTTCACCTTAAACCTGAAAGTTATTCCTGCACTCGCTCTCACATCATACCCGGATCCGAAGTGTAACTGTAACCTTATCTTACCCGTACTCCTTATCGAACACCTAACCCTAAACGTAGACCCAACCCGTGGACCAGATACTTCACCTTCACCATTGGTATCAACTATGACTCCCTTAATCCTGTGACTCGATCTCACACTTGCCCTCATATCAGAATTGCACCCTAGTCGTGTTCATAACCATATCTTCTGCATCGACATTTCCTTACAGAAAACCCTAACCAAAGCCCGGGACCTTTAACCTTTACCCTCAATGTCAGCATTGATGTCACCGTTGCCACACCATAATGAAGAAGATGAATCTGGACTTTGCACTCACATCAGAGTACTATCCTAACTCTAACCATAAAATCATGCACTGCATACCATTTAACGATCACCTAACCCTAACCCTAGCACATTCCTGTGACCTCACGCACCAGCATCAGCATGGATATCACACTTGCCTCACCGTAATCATGAAAATTAATTGAATATTCCCACTAACATTAAAGAAGGACTCTTAAACGTAACAATAACCTGCATCCAGAGCTTTCCAAAAACCTAACCGTAACCCTGGTCATGGCTCGTCGTCCTGACACCTCAACTTGAACCTTGACATCAACCATGATTCATCATAAACCTGAATCTCCATCTTGCACTCTCAGACACATCTGACCCAGAACCTAACTCTTTCCATATTGGGAATGTCTCCGTACACCAGAGAGAACATATAATTTAGCACTAGCACTGACTCCTTGACCTATACAGACGTCAGATGCACAACACCTTTGGGCTCTCCTCAACACTGAATCGCAATTTCACACTCGCACTCACATCAGATCTGGACCCTAAGCCTAATTATTAACATCCTTTCTGCACCACAGAACAAACCAGTAATCCTAACCCTAGCCATGACTCTTTCAACTGTCCCTTCACCGTAACCACTGGCATCAACCACGCATCACCGTATTCCTGATACTCAATCTCACACTTGGCCTCACATCAGAGACAAACCCTAAATCTTTACGTAACCCTCTCCTTCCTGTACACCTTAAGGAACACAGTACACTAACTGTAGCCCTGGCCACTTTACCTGAACCAACACCATCAGCTGCAATGTCTCTCACGCGGTAACATAAACCTGAAGCTGAATCTGGCCATCGTCCTCACATCAAGTTGAGATGTGTACTCTAAATATAACTCCATGTTCCTGTAAATCTTACTGAACACCTGACACTAAACCTAGCCCCAAGCCCTGGACTAGCTCACTCACCTTCAACATTGATGTCAACTATGACACATATTAACACTGAGCCTCAATCTCACACTCGCCCTCACATCAGATGTGAACCCTAATTCTCTTGGTAACCATCACATCAGCATTGATTTTCTCTTACAGGAAATCCTAACCCTAGCACAGTCCCATTTCACTGAACGGCCACCCTCAGCATCAACCACTGTCATTCCTCCCCATACTACTGAAGCTCATTCAGGCAATTGCCTTAAAATCAGAGTTGGACCAGAACTCTGTCACTCAATCTTCTGCAGATTCCTTTCCAGAATGCTAATGCTAAGCCTAGCCCTGGCGCCAGGATCTGACACTTCATTTTCATCATTGATGTTACCCACACTTCACCTTAAACCGGTAAGTTATTCCTGCACTTGCCCTCACGTCAGACCCGGATTCAAAGTCTAACGGTATCCCTATCTCACCCATGCTCCTTATCAAACACCAACCCTAAACCTAGAACTGACCTATGTACCAGATACTTCACCTTCACCATTGATATCAACTTGGACTCCCTTAACCCTGTGACTCGATCTCACACTCGCCCTCACATCAGAATTGCACCCTAATTCTGTTCATAACCGAATATTCTGCATAGATATTTCCTTACAGAATACCCTAACGCTAGCCCAGGTCCTTTATCCTGAACCCTCACCGTCAGAATTGATGTCACCTTTGCCACACCATACTGATGAAGTTCAATCTGGACATCGCCCTCACATCAGAGTATGATCTTAACTCTACCCATAACCCCATGCACCACATTTATGTAAAGATTATGTAACCCTAATACTAGCATATACCTGTGGCGTAACCCTCCAGCATCAGCATGGATATGACAGTTGCCTCACTCTAATCCAGAGAATGAACTGCACAGTCCCACTAACATTAGAGAAGGACCCTACATATAAACGTAACAATACCGTGCATCTACAGCTTTCCAAAATCCTAACCCTAACCCAAGGTGTGTCTCGTTGTCCTGTCACTTCACCTTGAACATTGAAGTCAAACATGCCTCCCCATAAAGGTGAATCTCCATCTTGCGGTCCCCATGACATTAGACCAAGAACCTAAATCTTTCCATATAGGAAATGTCTCCATAAACCAGAGGGAACAAATAATTTAGGACTAGCACTGATTGCTGGACCTATACCAACAACGTCAGATCGACATCACCCTTCGGCTCTGCTCAACACCGAATCGCAATTTCACACTCACACTCAGAACAGAGCTGGACACTAACCCTAATTATTAACTTATCCTTTCTGCACAACAGAACAAACAAGTTATCCTAACACTAGCCATGATGGTTTCACCTGTCCCTTCACCCTAACCACTGGCATCTTCCAAGCGTTAGCGTAAACCTGAACCTCAATCACGCACTTGCCCTCAGAGCAGAGAAATACCCTATATCTTTACATAACCCTCTCCATCCTGTACACTTTACAGAACACAGTACCATAACTCTAGCCCAGGCCACGTTACCTAAATCAACACCACCAGCTTCAACGTCTCCCAAGCCGCACCAGAAACCTGAAGCTCAATCTGGCCATCGTCCTCACATCAGGGTCAAATGCGTGCTCTAAATGTAACTCCGTATTCCTGTAAATCTTACTGAACACCTATCCCTAACCATAGCCCCAAGCACTGTACTAGCTCCTTCACCTTCAATATTGATGTCAACTATGACACATCTTAGCACTGAGCCTCAATCTCACACTCTCCCTCACATCAGAAGTGAACCCTAATTCTCTTGGTAACCACCTCTTCCACATAGATTTTCTCTTAAAGGAAACCCTAACCCTAGCCCAGGCCCCTTTCCCTGAACGGCCACAATCAGCATCGACTTCTGTCATTCCTCCTCATAATGTCACTGTTGAAACACCATACTGATGAAGATCAATCTGGACATCGTCCTCACATCAGAGTTGGATCCTAACTCTACCTGTAACCACATGCACCACATACTATTTAAACATTACGTAACCTTAACCCTCACACATACCTGAGTGTGACACTCCAGCATCAGCATCGGTATGGCACTTGCCCCACTCCAATCCTGAAAATTAACTGCACAGTCCCACCAACATTAGAGAAGGACCCTACGTATAAACATAAAAATACCGTGCATCTACAGCTTTCCAAAATCCTAACCCTAACCCAGACCTGTCTCATTGTCCTGACACCTCACCTTGAACATTGAAGTCAACCATGACACGTCATAAACCTGAATCTCCATCTTGCGCTCCACGCCACATCAGACCCAGAATCTATCTCTTTCCATATTGGGAATGTCTCCCTAAGCCAGAGAGAAAACATAATTTATCAAAAGCACTGAGTCCTGGACCTATACACACAACGTCAGATCAAAATCACCCCTGGGCTCTGCTCATGAATGAATCGCAATTTCACACTCGCACTCACAACAGAGCTGGACCCTAACCCTAATTATTAACTTATCCTTTCTGCACAACAGAACAAATCAGTAATCCTAACCCTAGCCATGACGCTTTCACCTGTCCCTTCACTGCAACCACTGGCATCACCCACGCGTCACAGGAATCCTGAACTTGAATCTTGCACTTGACCTCACTTCAGAGACAAACCCTAAATCTTTACGTTACTCTCTCCTTCCTGCACACTTTATGGATCACAATACCCAGCTCCAGCCCTCTCTTCTTCACCTGAACCAACACCATCAGCTTCATCGTCTCTAAATCCGCACCCTAAACCTGAAGTTCAACCTGGCCATCGTCCTCACATCAGGTTCAGATGCATACTCTAAATGTATCTCCATATTCCTGTAAATCTTACTGAACACCTAACCCTAACCCTAGCCCCAAGGCCTGGACTAGCTCCTTCAACTTCAACATTGATGTCAACTATGACACATCTTCACCCTAAGCCTCAATCGCACACTCTCCCTCACATCAGAAGTGAACCCTAATTATCTCGGAAACCATATCATCTACATAGATTTTCTCTTATAAGAAACCCTCACCCTTGCCCATGCCCCTTTCACTGAACCGCCACCATCAGCATCGACGTCTGTCATTCCTCCCCATAATCCTGAAGCTCATTCTGGCCATTGCCCTCATGTCAGAGTTGGATCAGAACTGTGTCACTCAATCTTCTGAAGAATCCTTACATTACAGCTAATGCTAAGCAGAGCCTTGGTGCCAGGATATTACATTTTACCTTCTTCATTGATGTCATCCACACTTCACCTTAAACCTGAAAGTTATTCCTACACTTGCCCTCATGTCAGACCCCGATCCGAAGTCTAACTATAACCCTATCTCACCCATACACTTTATCGAACAACTAACCCTAACCCTAGAGCCGACCCATGAACCAGATACTTCACCTTCACCATTTATATCAACTCTGACTCCCTTAATCCTCTGACTGGACATCACACTCGCCCTCACATCAGAATTATACCCTAATCATGTTCTTAACCATATCTTCTCCATAGACATTTCCTTACTGAAAACTCTAACCCTATCCCAGGTGCTTTAACTTGAACCGTCACCGTCAGCATTGATGTCACCATTGCCATACCATAATGATGAAGTTCAATCTGGACTTTGCCCTCACATCAGAGTACGATCCTAACTCTACTCGTAACCCCGTGCACCACATACAACTAAACGGTTACCTAACCATATCCCTAACACATAGCTCTGTTCTGACACTCTAGCATCACCGTGGATATCACACTTGTCTCACTGTAATCCTGAAAATGAATTCCAAAATCTGTCTTACAGTAGAAAAGGACCCTGGGTATAAACGTAACAATACCCTGCCTCTAGAGCTTTCTAAAAACCTAACCATAGCCCTAGCCCTGGCTCATGGTCCTTACACCTCACCTTGAACATTGACAACAACCATACCTCACCATAAACCCGAACCTCCATCTTGCGCTGCCCGTCACATCTGACAAAAAACCAAACTCTTTCCATATTGGGAATGTCTCCGTAAACCAGAGAGAACACGTAATTTAGCACCAGCACTGAGTCCTGGACCTATACATGCAACGTCAGATCGACATCACCCTTGGGCTGTCCTCAACACTAAATCGCAATTTAACACTCGCACTCAAATCACAGCTTGACACTAACCATGATTATTAACTTATCCTTTCTGTACAACAGAACAAACCAGTAATCCTAAACTAGCCAATGCACTTTCACCTATCCCTTCCCTGAAACAATTGGCATCACCCACGCATTAGTGTAATCCTGAACCTCAATCTCGCACTTGCCCTCAAATCAGAGACAAACCCTAAATCTTTACATAACACTCACCTTCCTGCCCACCTTATGGAACACAATACCCTAACTACAGCCATGGCCACTTTACCTGAACCAACACCATCACTTTCAAGGTCTCTCAAGCCGCACCATAATCTTAAAGCTCAATCTGGCCATCTTCCTCACATCAGGTTGAGATGCGTACTCTAAATGTAACTCCACATTACTGGAAATCCTACTGAAAACTTAACCCTAACCACAGCCCCAAGCCCTGGACTAGCTCCTAAACCTTCAAACATTGATGTCAAATATGACACAGCTTAACGCTGAGCCTCAATCTCACACTCGCCCTCACATCAGAAGTGAACGCTAATTCTCTCGGTAACCATCTCATCCACATAGATTTTCTCTTAAAGGAAACCCTAACCCTAGGCCTGGCTCCTTTCACTGAACGGCCACCATCAGCATCGACGTCTGTCATTCCTCACCATAATACTGAAGCTCACTCTGGCCATTGCCCTAATATCAGAGTCGGATCAGAATTCTAACTGTCACTAAATCTTCTGCATTCTCCATACCTAGCAACTAATATTAAGCCTTGCCCTGGTGCCAGGATCTGACACTACACCTTCATCTTTGATGTCACCAACACTTCACCTTCAAACTCACAGTTATTCCCTGCACTCGCCCTCGAGTCAGACCCTGATCCAAAGACTAACTGCAACCCTATCTCACCCGTCCTCCTTATCGAACACCTAACTCTAACCCCAGACCCGACCCATGGACCAGATTCTTCAACTTCACCATTGATATCAATAATGACTCCCTAAATCCTGTGATTCGATCTCACACTCGCTCTCACATCAGAATTGCACACTAATCCTTTTCATAAACGAATCTTCTTCATAGACATTTCCTTACAGAAAAAGCTAACCCTAGCCCAGGTCCTTTATCCTGAACCTTCACCGTAAGCTTTGATGTCACCATTGCCACACCATACTGATGAAGATCAATCTGGACATCACCCTCACAGCAGAGTAGGATCCTAACTCTACCCGTAACCTCATGCACCACATACTATTTAAAGATTACCTAACCCTAACCCTAGAACATACCTGTGGCGTGACCCTCCAGCATCAGCATGGATATGACACTTGCCTCACTCTAATCCTGAAAATGAATTGCACAGACCCACTAACATTAGAGAAGGACCCCACTTATAAACATAACAATACCGTGCATGTACAGCTTTCAAAATCCTAACCCTAACCCTCGCACTGTCTCGTTGTCCTGACACCTCACCATGAACATTGAAGTCAACCATGCCTCGTTATAAACCTGAATCTACATCTTGCCCTCCACGACTCCTTAGACCCAGAACCTAACTCTTTCCATATTGGGAATGTCTCCGTAAAACAGAGAGAACACATAATTTAGCAAAGGCATTGAGTCCTGGACCTATGTATACAACGTCAGATTGACATCACCCTTGGGTTCTGCTCTACACTGAATCGCAATTTCACACTCGCACTCACAACAGAGCTGGACCCAAAACCTAATTATTAACTTATCCATTCTGCACAACAGAACAAACCAGTAAGCCTAACGCTAGCTATGACGCTTTCTCCTGTCCCTTCACTGTAACCACTGGCATCACCCATGCGTCACCGTTATCCTGAACCTCAATCACGCCCTTGCCCTCACATCAGAGAAAAACCCTAAATCTTTACATAACCCTCTCCTTCCTGTACACCTTACGGAACACAGTACCCTAACTCTAGCCCTGGCCACTTTACCTGAAACAACAGCACCAGCTTCAACGTCTACCAAGCCGCAACATAAAACTGAAGCTCAATCTGGCCATCGTCCCCACATTAGGTTCAAATGCGTACTCTAAATGTAACTCCATATTCCTGTCAATCTTACTGAACACCTAACTTTAACCCTAGCCCCAAGCCCTGGAGTAGCTCCTTCAACTTCAACATTGATGTCATCTACGACACATCTTAAACCTGAGCCTCAATCTCACACTCACCATCACATCAGAAGTGAAGCCTAATTCTCTCAGTAAACATCTCATCTGCATAGATTTTCTCTTACAGGAAACCCAAACGCTTGCCCAGGCCCCTTTCACGGAACGGCCACAATCATCATCGACGTCTGTCGTTCCTCCCCATAATCCTGAAGCTCATTCTGGCCATTGCCCTCATATCAGAGACGGATCAGAACTCTAACTGTCACTCAATCTTCCGCATACTCATTCCTTTACAACTAATGCTAAGCCTAGCCCTGACGCAAGGGTCGGACACTTCTTCTTCATCATTGATGTCACCCACACTTCACCTTTAACGTGAAAGTTATTCCTGCACTCGCCCTCATGTCAGACCCGGATCTGAAGTCTAATTGTAAACCTATCTCTCCCGTACTCCTTATTGAACACCTATTCCTAACACTAGACCTGACCTATGGACCAGATACTTAACCTTCACCATTGATAACACCTATGACTCCCTTAATCCTGTGACTCGATCTCACACTCGCCCTCACATCAGAATTGCACTCTAATCCTGTTCATAACCAAATATTCTGCAAAGACCTTTACTTACAGAAAACCCTATTACTAGCCCAGGTCCTTTAACCTGAACCCTCACCGTCAGCGTTGATGTCACCGTTACCACACCATAATGATGAAGATCAATCTGGACATCGCGCTCACATCAGAGTAGGATCCTAACTCTACCCGTAACCCCATGCACCACATACTTTTTAAACATTACCTAACCTTAACCATAACACATACCTGTGGCATGACCCTCCAGAATCAGTATCGATATGACACTTGCCCCACTCTAATCCTGAAAATGAACAGCACAATCCCACTAACATTAGAGAAGGACTCTACGTATATACATAACAATACCGAGCATCTACAGCTTTCCAAATTCCTAATCCTAAATCTAGCCCTGTCTCGTTGTCCTGACACCTCACCTTGAACATTGAAGTCAACGATGCCTGGTCATAAACTTGAATCTCCATCTTGCGCTCCACGTCACATCACACACAGAACCTAACTCTTTCCATAATGGGAATGTCTCCGTAAACAAGAGAGAACACATAGTTTAGCACTAGCACTGAATCCTGGACCTATACACACAACGTCAGATCGGCATCACCCTTTTGCTCTGCTCAACACTGAATCGCAATTTCACACTCGCACTCACAACAGAGCTGGACCCTAATGCAGGGTCCCCACCAGTAAGATGGCAAACTTCCAGCTTCTTTTTGGGGTCCTCGGTTCCCGCTGGCACCACCTGAAGCCGAATCCCCTCTCGCCCACCTCCCAATCCCAGCACCTAGCCAACAGACCCCAGCCCTGTAGAAGTAACACCACAATCACCCTATGCCCCTTCCTATATAACCCAGCACCTTTCCCTAATAAAGCAGAACTCTACGGTGAATTGCTGCTGTGTGTCGCTCCTTTCCTTTCATTGGTGCCGAAACCCGGGAGACGGGGCACCCCAACTGGGATCCGTCTTCCCCCCGACACCAGCAGCAGCTTACCCTCGTCCTCTTTTTCCAGCGCTGGCTCATCACACTCACCACTCCTCTCTGCCCTTTAGGTAAGTTTTACCCACGGAGTGGGCCAAGCTTCTCTGAGCAGTGTCATTGACCGTGATCGTCCGGCAAGGCCCTGACGCTCGGGGATGAGGAGGGAACTCTCCCCTCCTCAGGCCTTCACGGCTGCGTCAGACCCTCAGGCCCCTCCTCCAACAGCCATAAATACCTGCCTCAGGCCTTCACGGCTGCGGCCGACTCTCAGGCACCCCCCTCCAACAGCCATAAACGAGGTGACTCCTTTGTGGATGAGAACGCTCCCTTTCCCCCCCCTCCTCCTTCTGCTCCATTCACTGAAAACGCCTAGCGCTAGGTACCTCGTGACTCCGGCACTCTGCCTTCTTAGGGAAGTCTGGGTGATGACCCACACTTCCTAAGAAATTCCAACTCGTATACGAGTTTCCGCAGACCACCAAGGATCATCGGGGACACCCTTTGTCTCCTTGTGGTCTGCTTCCAGTCCGAGGATCTCCGTTTGTCTTCCCCTGTTTGTCTCCTTCTCTGTCCTTTAGCCATGGGAGCCTCCTCATCCCTCCCTGAAAGTTCACCTCTTGAATGCCTGCTTAAGCATCTGGCTACCCTCTCCCTGACGCCTGATATAAAACCAAGACTGCTCCATAAATATTGCTCCCAAGATTGGCCGACATACCCCCTAGACAATAACAACCAATGGCCTGCAGGGGGAACTCTTGATCCTAACATCACTCGCAATCTCTTTAACTACTGCCAGCGCCTGAAAAAATGGAAGGAGATTCCCTATATCGAAGCTTTTCGCCTCCTAGCTCAAAATCCCAGCCTCTGCACCACCTGCTCCCCGCCCCAAGTTCTCCTAGCCTGCAAGCCGTCTCCCTCCCCTCCACACACTCCCAGTCCCTCTTCAATTACCTTTGACCCGGCCTACGAGCCTTCACCATACAGACTTCCCCCTTCGGCCCCACCCCCTCCTACAACCCCTCCACCCTCCACCGCCACTGCTGCCTCTTTCCCCGCATCAGAAGCCTCCCGTCCTCTCTCTTCCCCCTCTTCTCATACAACAGCCCCTCCCCCTTCCTCTACTGCTGCCACCGCTGCCTCTTTTCCGACGGCAGAAGCCTCCCGTCCTCTCCCTTCCCCTTCTCCTCCTACAACAGCCCCTCCCCCTTCCTCTACCGCCGCCACCGCTGCCTCTTTCCCAGCGGCAGAAGCCTCCCGTCCTCTCCCTTCCCCTTCTTCTCCTACAACAGCCCCTCCCCCTTCCTCTACCGCTGCAACCGCTGCCTCCTTCCCCTCAGCAGAAGCCTCCCATCCTCTCCCTTCCCCTCCTCTACCATCTCTTCCTGCAGCTCACCCCCTGCTCCTCCATACCCCTCACCTTCCCCCCTCCTGCAAATCGAGCCTGAGCCTTTTAGCCCCCCTCTAACTAAATTCCAAGAGCCTCGTCCGTCTTTGCCCCCTCAGATTCAGTCCCAAGAGCCTCCCAAAATTATCGCGGCTTTGCCCCATCAGCTGTTTCCCCCGCACAGACTGAGCCAGAACCCTTCAGTTCCCCTCAGACTCGGTCCCGAGGGCCTCCCAAAATTATCGCCCCCCTCCGGGAAGTAGCAGGATCCGAAGGCTTCGTGCGCGTTCATGTCCCTTTCTCCTTAGGAGATTTAGCCAACTAGAGAAATGCCTAGGTTCCTTTTCCACTGATCCCACAACATACATCAGGGAGTTTCAATGGACACTCCAGTCTTACAGCCTCACGCATCATGACATTTTCATGCTCCTGGCCAATACTCTCCTCCCTGAAGAGCGTAGACCAGCTTGGGACTTCGTTCCAAATCCATACACCATTTTATCGCAGATCCCTGCTTCTGCATCCCACTTCTCAGCCCTAGATCTCAAGGACACATTTTTTTCTATCCCTCTAGACCCCTCCTCCCATGATTTTTTTTGCCTTCACCTGGACGGACCCATACACCAGACATTCTGTACAACTTACTTGCACAGTTTTGCCACAAGGCTTCCGAGATAGTCCCCATATTTTTGGACAAGTCCCAGCTCAAGACCTCAAACAGTTTCACCCATGATCACCCCGAGTCCACTTTATTACAATATGTAGATGATCTTCTACTCTGCAGTCCCTCGTGTGAACAGTCTCAACTTGACACTGCGTCTCTACTTAACCTTCTAGCTTCCAGAGGTTACCGGGTATCTCCTGTCAAAGCTCAAATCTCTTCCCCTTCTGTCACTTACCTTGGATTCCTTCTGTCTCAACAAAGAAAGTCCATTACCTTAGACAGAAAATGACTCCTCTCTGACCTGCCCGTTCCCAAAACCAAGACAGAAATCCTTTCCTTCCTAGGCCTGGCTGGGTATTTTAGTGCGTGGATCCCTAACTTCTCCCTGTTGGCAAGACCCCTATACGACCTCAGAAAGGGACCCCCTGAAGAACCATTATCATCCTCACCCCGACACTCCTTCATTAAGCTCAGCCAAGCCCTTGTAGAAGCTCCAGCTCTCCATCTCCCTGATTTGTCAAAACCCTTCCTTTATACATTTATGAGAGGTCCAGTCAAGCTCTAGGAGTCCTAGGCCAATATTATGGCCCATCCTTTGCCCCAGTAGCTTATCTCTCCAAGCAATTAGACCCCACAGTTCGGGGATGGGCCCCCTGCCTACGGGCATTAGCCGCTGGACAGCTCTTGCAGAAAGAAGCTCATAAACTAACATTCGGAGCGCCCCTTACCATACTGTCCCCACATCACCTAAAAGATCTCTTGACCTACAAAAGTTTACAGACTCTCCCCCCCTCCAGACTCCTGAACTTACTATCCTCTTTCCTCCAAAACCCAAACATTTCTTTCCTCCCATGCCAGCCCCTGAATGCGGCCACTCTTCTTCCTCTACCCTACTCTCCTCATACTCCCTCGCATTATTGCCTGGAAGCCCTTCACAACTTCCTTCCGTGCCACTCCATGATCTCTGAAGGAGCCCTCTCACACTCCGGCCTCATCTGGTTTACTGATGTGTCCTCCTTTAAACATGAGGGCACCCACTACTCAGGATACACAGTAGTCTCCCTCGAAGATGTCATTGAGGCACGAGCCCAAAACCCTGGTACAACCAATCAGCAGGCTGAACTCATTGCAGCCACCAGAGCTTTCAGTCTGGCCCGAGACACGTCTCTCACATTGTACACTGACTCCAAGTACGTATTCCACATTCTCTTGTCCCACGCGGCAGTATGGAAAGAACGAGGCCTCCTCACCACAAAAGGGAATTCGATAACTAATTCAGCCTTAATTACTAAACTTCTAGAGGCTTCACAACTCCCACATCGACTAGGCATAGTCCACTGCAAATCACATCAAAAAGATGACTCCCCCATTGCAAGAGGTAACAACAAAGCTGACAGAGTAGCCTGGTCAGTTGCCCTATCAGAAAACACACCAGACAACAATCCGTCTGCCCTTGCGGTTTTAGCCTTATCACACGACGCCCTCTGCTCCAAGGACAAAGAGTCTCTCTTCCGCCTCTTACATGACCTGTTCCATCCCAGCCCCCAATCCTTGAACCATTTTTTACAATCTTTTTTTCCTCTCTCTCCTGAAGACATAACCCTACTTAACCAAATCACCTGCAAGTGCACCATCTGTTAACGCACCAACCCTAATACCCCCCTCAAAGCCCGACACTTCCTGGCTCATCAAGGGGTAATGTCCCCGCTGCAGATTGGCAAATAGACTTCACTAACATGCCCCCTGTACGAGGTACCAGATACCTACTCATGCTAGTAGATACATTTTCAGATTGGGTCGAAGCTTTCCCCACCACTAACAAATGAGCGCCCGTAGTTGCCTCTATCCTCCTCACCCAGATCTTTCCTAGGTTCGGGATGCCCACTTCCCTCCAATCAGATAACGGCCCAGAGTTCACTGCCCAAATTATCCAAAACCTCTCCAAGTCGCTCTCGCTCCCCTGGCATTTACATTGTCCTTATCGACCACAAGCTTCAGGAAAAGTAGAAAGAGCCAGTAGGACTCTAAAAGACATCCTGACAAAACTGTCTCTAGAACTACACCTTGGCTGGGTTCGCTTACTTCCCTTAGCTCTACACTGCATTCGAGCCCTCCCAAAGAAACCTTCCTTCTTGTCGCCCTTTGAGATCATGTATGGCCGCCCGATTCTACCTCTGGGGCTCACTTCCCACAAAGGACCAATTCCTCCCAATATAGCCCTTACACTACTCTCTCTCCTCCACACTGAATTGTGGAAATATCAGGATTGGCTCCTGCCTGATCCATCCGCCTCCCAAAATCCTCCTGTCTTACAGCCCAGCCAACAAGTGTTTTATAAGCCACCAGAGGATCAGCCCTCTCTCACCCCGAAATGGGAAGATCCACACCCAGTTATTCTCTGCACCCCCTCGGCCGCCAAGCTCTCACTGCCTGATAACTCTGTCACCCCTTGGATTCATATCTCCAGGTTGAAATCAAATACCCAAGACCCACCTTCTCTGGACACCCAAGACCCATCAGTCACAATCCTGAGTCCTTCGGATACAGCCCGATGCTGTCTACTCTACCATGCCTCATCCGTCTGATCCCATGAAGCTCCGCATCTCCCGTGCACCCCCTTTGCCATCCATACCCGAATCATGACTTTTTCCTCCTTTACTGCTCTCTTGCTTTTTTCCCTCATTCCTATTGTCTTCCCTGCCGCCCCACCCTCCTTTGTATGGAGATTCAAAGTCAGGCAGACTTACACACAGCATCAAACAAAAGTTACTGCCCTCATTGCCACATCAGACTGCCCTCTGAAAGGCTGCTCTGAGCCTTTGTACCTCCACTTTCCTCCCTCTACCTAAGTATTCATTTACAGCTAACTGTATTCTCCCTATATCTGCTTCCTCTATGACCAAAGACAAACCTATTGCAGGCAATGGCAAGACACCTACGGGAGATGTCCCTACTGGTCTTGCACCATTCACTACATAGGTGACTTTCAGCACCCACAGTATTACTCCTCCAACCATTTCATGAAATATCCCAATGGCTCATTCTCCTTATCAATCCCAGATCCCTGGGACTCTCGATGGGCTGCTGGAGTAACAGCCTCAGTTTACTACAAGGGGTCCTCGACCCCCCACGGTACCCTTCATATCTCTCGAGAGTATGTTCCCTCTCGCTCCCAGATCTCTCAAGTTGCATCAGATTTCAGACATTCAGGAAAGTCATTATCCAAACTCTTGATGGCACCTCTTCATCTTCTTATTCCTCCTACTCTTGGTTACAGCTCATTCAAGACACCACCATCTTTCTCAACCACACCCTCAACACCGCCAATTGTTTCATGTGTGCATCACTACAGCGCACACTGCTGGCCGCCGTGCCCCTCACTATTTCCAACTACTCTTTCCATGCAGAAGGACAACCCCTCCGTCCCCTGGCAGACATACCCCTATGCGAACCAGAATACGCAGATAATCTCACCATCCACCACTGTGTAGGCCCAACTCCACCCTCCTCCAGCACACTTCACTGTCTCTCTATCTATACCCCTACCTCCGGCTCAAAGACATTTACACAACCGGGACACTTCTTTTGGTATAATGGCAGTCTTTTCAACTCACTGCCTCTCAACTCCAATACACCCTGCATTCTCATCACCCTAATCCCACAGGTTACCCTTTACAGCATGGCAGAATTCCTTGAGCTCCACCTCCCTTGCACTCGTGCACAAAAAGGGCTGCTTTCCATCCCATCATGGTCGGTATCTCTTTGATCACCTCAGCCATTGGGGTGGGGTTTTCAGGAGGAGCCTTGGGTCACTCTTTATGGGCAGTTAGAGATCTCGACGCCAAACTTGAGGGAGCCCTGACATCCACTGTCGATTCCCTAGCCTCTCTCCAAAGACAGGTCACTTCGCTAGCTAAAGTCACCCTTCAAAACCGGCGGGCCCTAGATCTGCTTACAGCCGAGAAGGGTGGCACCTGCGTCTTCCTCCAGGAAGAGTGCTGCTATTACATAAACGAATCTGGCATTGTAGAAACTGACATCACCAAACTCACTGACCTTGCCTCCAGTCTCCACTCTGCTTCCAATTCCAACCCATTCTCTTCAATACTAACAAACCCCTCCTCACCTGTCTCTGGCCCATTGCAGGCCCCATAATAGTCATTCTTCTCGTCTGTCTCTTCTTACCCTGTATAATAAAGTTCATCAAATCCCAAGTCGGAAAAATCTCTAATCAAGCTTTCAACCAGCTTTTACTCAGGAACTACCAGCTTCTGGCCACAGAAGATCCCTCACCCTCACGTGACCTCCTCACCACATGCTGAGATGGACCCCTCTCTCCACTGGAAACTGTTCCTGGAAACAATGGCCACAGACACCTGGCTCCTGACACCCATATCCTCTTGGCACCATTGGAATCAACAGGTCCTCAACCTATGGTTACAGGGAACCTTCATTGATTTCCAACCTGAAGAAGTCCACATCTACTCATCCTTACTGTGGGGAGTCCTATCAACCGTTTCCTCCCAATCCTCAAACCCTCACTCCCTTCTCCACCCCTGTTCAGCAAGAAGCAGTCAGAGAGAAAGCAACGGCCGCAAACCCATAGAGGATAAAGGGGGGAATGAAGGGTCCCCACCAGTAAGATGGCAAACTTCCGGCTTCTTTTCGGGGTCCTCTGTTCCCGCCGGCTCCACCTGAAGCCCAATCACCTCTCGTCCCCCTCCCAATCCCAGCACCTATCCAACAGCCACCAACCACATAGAAGTAACAGCACAATCACAATATGCCGCTTTATATATAACCCAGCACCTTTCCCTAATAAAGCGGAACTCTCCGGTGAATTGCTGCTGTGTGTCGCTCCTTTCCTTTCACTAACCCTAATTATTAACATATCCTTTCTGCACATCAGAACAAACCAGTAATCCTGACCCTAGCCATGATGCATTCAACTGTCCCTTCACCGTAACCAGTGGCATCACCCACGAGTCACCGTTATACTGAACCTCAATCACGCACTTGCCCTCACATCAGAGAAAAACCCTAAATCTTTACATAACCCTCACCTTCCTGTACACCTCACGGGACACAGTACCCTAACTCCAGCCCTGGCCACGTTACCTGAACCAACACCATCAGCTTCAACGTCTCCCAAGCCGCACGATAAACCTGAAGCTCAATCTTGTCATCGTCCTCACATCAGGTTCAAAAGCGTACTCTAAATGTAACTCCATATTCCTGTAAATCTTACTGAACACATAACCCTAACCCTCGAACCAAGCCCTGGACTAGCTCCTTCAACTGAAACATTGATGTCAACTATGACACATCTTCACCCTGAGCCTCAATCTCACACTCGCCCTCAATTCGGAAGTGAACCCTAATTCTCTTGGTATCCATCTCATCCGCATAGATTTTCTCTTACAGGAATCTCTAACCCTAGCCCAGATCCCTTTCACTGTACGGCCACCATCAGCATCGATGTCTGTCATTCCTCCCCATAACCCTGACGCTCATTCTAGCCAGTGCCCTCATATCAGAGTCGGATCAGAAATCTAACTGTCACTCAATCTTCCACATACTCCTTACCTTGCAACTAATGCTAAGCATAGCCCAGATGCCAGGATGTGACACTTCACCTTCATCATTAATGTCACCCACACTTCACCTTAAACCTGTAAGTTATTCCTGCACTCGACCTCATGGCAGACCCGGATCCTAAATCTAACTGTAACCCTATCTCACCCATACTCCTTATCGAACACCTAACCCTAAACCTAGACCCAACCCGTGGACCAGATACTTCACCTTCACCATTGGTATCAACTATGACTCCCTTAATCCTGTGACTCGATCTCACACTCGCCCTTATATCAGAATTGCACCCTAATCGTATTCATAACCATATCTTCTGCATAGACATTTCCTTACAGAAGACACTAACCCAAGCCCGGGACCTTTAACCTGTACCCTCAACGTCAGCATTGATGTCACCGTTGCCACACCATAATGATGAAGATGAATCTGGACTTTGCACTCACATCAGAGAACTATCCTAACTCTACCCATAAAATCATGCTCCGCATACCATTTAACGATCACCTAACCCTAACCCTAGCACATTCCTTTGACCTCATGCCCCAGCATCAGCATGGATATCACACTTGCCTCACCATAATCCTGAAAATGAATTGCATAGTCCCACTACCATTAGAGAAGGACTCTAAGTATAAAAGTAAGAATAACCTCCATCCAGAGCTTTGCAAGAACCTAACCCTAACCCTGGTCCTGGCTCGTCGTCCTGACACCTCAACTTGAACCTTGACGTCAACCATGATTCATCATAAACCTGAATCTCCACCTTGCACTCCACATGACATCAGACCAAGAACCAAACTCTTTCATTATTGGGAATGTCTCCGTAAACTAGAGGGAACAAATAATTTAGGTCTAGCACTGAGTCGAGTACCTATACACACAACGTCAGATCGACATCACCGTTGGGCTCTGCTCAACACTGAATCGCAATTTCACACTCGCACTCACAAGAGCTGGACACTAAACCTAATTATTAACTTATCATTTCTGCACAACAGAACATACCAATAATCCTAATCCTAGCCATGACGCTTTCAACCGTCCCTTCACCGTAACCATTGGCATTACCCACGCGTCACCGTAAACCTGAACCTCAATCACGCACTTGCCCTCACATCAGAGAAAATCCCTACATCTTTACATAACCCTCTCCTTCCTGTAAACCTTACGGAACACAGTACCCTATCTCTAGCCCGGGCCACTTTACCTGAACAAACACCATGAGCTTCAACACCGCCCAAGCCACAACATAAACCTGAAGCACCATCTGGCCATCGTCCTGACATCAGTTACAAATGCATACTCTAAATGTAACTCCATATTCCTGTAAATCTTACTGAACACCTAACCCTAACCATAGCCCAAGCCCTGCACTAGCTCCTTCACCATCAACATTGATGTCAACTACGACACATCTTAACCCTGAGCCTCAATCTCACACTCGCCCTCATAACAGAAGTGAACCCTAATTCTCTCGGAAACGATCTCATCCGCATAGATTTTCTCTTGCAGGAATCCCTAACCTTAGCCCAGGCCCCTTTCACTGAACGGCCACCATAACCATCGACGTCTGTCATTTTTCCCCATAATAATGAAGCTCATTCTGGCCATTGCCCAAATATCAGAGTCGGATCACAACTCAAAATGTCACTCAATATTCCGCATTCTCCTTTCCTTGTAACTAATGCTAAGCCTAGCCCTGGAGCCAGGATCTAACACTTCACCTTCATCATTGATGTCACACACACTTCAACTTAAACCTGTAAGTTATTCCTGCACTCACGCTCACGTCAGACCAGGATTCGAAGTCTAACTGTGACCCTATCTCACCCGTGCTTCTTATCGAACACCAACCCTTATCCTAGACCCGTCCCATGGACCAGATACTCCACTTTCAACATTGATATCAACTATGACTCCCTTAAACATGTGACTCGATCTCACAGACGTCCTCACATCAGAATTGCACCCTCATCCTGTTCATAACCATATCTCCTGCACAGACATTTCCTTACAGAAAACCCTAATCCGAGCCCAGCTCCATTAACCTGAACCATCACCATTAGCATTGATGTCTCCGTCCCCACACCGTAATGATGAAGATCAATATAAAGTTTGCCCTCACATCAGAGGAGGATCCTAATTCTACCCATATTCCCATGCACCACATACCATTTAACGATTACCTAACCCTAACCCTAGCACATACCTGTGGCCTGAATCTCCAGCATCAGCATGGATATCACACTTGCATCACCGTAATCCTGAAACTGAATTGACAGTCCCTCTAACATTAGAGAAGGATCCTAAGTATAAGCGTACCAATACCATACCTCTAGAGCTTTCCAAATCCTAACCCTAACCCTAGCCGTGGCTCGTGGTCCTGACACCTCACCTTGAACATTGACGTCAACCATGCCTTACCATAATCCTGAACATCCATCATGTGCTCCACGTCACTTCAGACCCAGAACCTAACTCTTTCCATATGGCGATTGTCTCCGTATACGAAAGAGTACACATAATTTAGCACTAGCACTGAGTTTGGACCTATACAATGTCAGATTGTCATCACCATTGGGCTCTCCTCAACACTGAATTGCAATATCACACTCGAACTCACATCAGAGCAGAACTCACCCTAATTATTACCTTATCCTTTCTGCACAACAGACAAACCAGTAATCCTAACTGTAGCCATGAGTCTTTCACCTGTGCCTTCACCGTACCCATTGGCATCACCCACGATTCACCGTAATCCTGAACCTCAATCTCGCACTTGCCCTCACATCAGAGACAAACAGAAAATCTTTACGTAAACCTATCCTTCCTGTAGACCTTATGGAACACAATACCCTAACTCTTGTCCTAGCCACTTTACCTGAACTGACACCATCAGATTCAACATCTGTCAAGCCGCACCAGAAGCCTGAAGCTCAATGTGGCCATCTCAATCACATCAGGTTCAGATGCATACTCTAAATGTAACTCAATATTCCTATAAATTGTACTGAACACCTAACCCTAACCCTAGCCCCAAGACCTGGACTGGCTCCTTAACCTTCAACATTTGCGTCAACTATGACACATCTTAACCCTGAGCCTCAATCTCACACTCGTCCTCATATCAGAAGTGACCACTAATTCTCTCAGTAACCATCTCATCTGCATGGATTTTCTCTTACAGGAAACCCTAGCCCTAGCCCAGGCCCCTTTCACTGAATCACCACCATCAGCATCGACGTCTGTCATTCCTCCCCATAATACTGAAGCTCATATTGGCCATTGCCTTCATATCAGAGTCAGATCAGAACATTAACGTCACTCAATCTTCCGCATACTCCTTACATTACAACTAATGCTAATCCTAGCCCTGTTGCCAAGATCTGACATTTCACATTCATCATTGGTTTCACCCACACTTCACCTAAAACCTGAAAGTTATTCCTGTACTCGCCCTCACATCAGAGCCGCATCCGAAGTCTAACTGTAACCCTATCTCAGCCGTACTCCTTATCGAACACCTATCCCTAAACCTAGACACGAACCATGGACCAGATACTTCACCTTCACCATTGATATACACTATGACTCTCTTAATCCTGTGACTCTATCTCACACTCACCCTCACGTCAGAATTCCAACCTAATCCTGTTCATAAACATAACTTCTGCATATACATTTCTTTACTGAAAACCCAGCCTTAGCCAAGGTTCGTTAACCAGAACACTCACCGTCTGCATGGACGTCACCGATGCTACACCATAATGATGAAGATCAATCTGACCTTCGCCCGCACATCAGAGTAGGATCCTAAATCTACCCATATCCCCATCCACCACATACCATTTAATGATTACCTAACCCTTACCCTAGCACATACCTGTGGCCTGAAACTCCACCATTAGTATGGATATCACACTTGCATCACCGTAATCCGAAACTGAATTGCACAGTCCCACTAACATTAGAGAAGGATCCTAAGTATAAGCTAAACAATAAAATACCTCTACAGCTTTCCAAATACTGAACCCGAACCCTAGCCCTGGCTCGTGGTCCTGACACCTCACCTTGAACATTGACGTCAACCATGCCTCACCATAAAACTGAACTTCCATCATGTGCTCCCTGTCACATCAGACCCAGAACCTAAATCTTTCCAAATTGCAATTGTCTCCGTAAATCAGAGAGTACACATATATTAGCACTATCACTGAGTCCTGGACCTATACACACAACATTAGATCGACATCACCCTTGGGCTCTCCTCAACACTGAATCGCAATATCACACTTGCACTCACATCAGAGCAGGACCCTAACAGTGATTATTAACTCATCCTTTCTGCAAAACAAACAAACGAGTAATCCTAAATATAGCCATGAGTCATTCACCTGTCCCTTCAACATAACCATTGGCATAATCTAGGTGTCCGAGTTATCCTGAACCTCAATTTCGCACTTGCCCTCACATGAGAGACAAACCCTAAATCTTTACGTCACCCTATCCTTCTTGTAGACCTTACGGAACAACATACCCTATCTCTAGCCCTGGCCACTTTACCTCAACCAACACCATCCGCTACAACGTCTCAAGCCGCCCAATAAAGATGAAGCTCAATCTGGCCATCGAACTCACATCAAGTTCAGATGCATACTCTAAATGTAACTACATATTCCTGTAAATCTTACTGAACACTCAACCGTAACCGTAACCCCAAGCCATGGACTAGCTCCTTCACCTTCAACATTGATGTAAACTATGACACATCTTAACCCTGAGCCTCAATCTCACACTCGCCCTCACATCAGAAGTGAACCCTAATTCTCTTGGTAACCATGTCATCTGCATAGATTTTCTCCTCCACGAAATCCTAACCCTAGCACAGGCACCATTCACTGAAAGGCCACCATCAGCATCTACGTCTGTCATTCCTCCCCATAATCCTGAAGCATATTCTGGCCATTGCCTCATATCAGAGTAAGATCAGAACTCTAGCTGTCACTCACTCTTCCGCATAACCCTTACCTAACAACTAATTCTAAGCATAGCCCTTATGCCAGGATCTGACACTTCACGTTCATCATTGATGTCACCCACACTTCACCTTAAACCTGAAAGTTATTCCGGCACTCGCCCGCACCTCAGACCCGGATCCGACATCCAACTGTAACCCTATCTCACCCATACACCTTATCGAACACCTAACCCTAACCCTAAAACCGACACATGGACCAGATACTTCACCTTCACCAGTCATATCAACTATGACACCCTTAATACTGTGACTCGATCTCACACTCGCCCTCACATCAGAATTGCACTCTAATCCTGTTCATAACCGTATCCTCTACATAGACATTTCCTTACAGAAAACCCTAACCCTAGCCCAGGTCCTTTAACCTGAACCCTCACCATCAGAATTGATGTAACCATTGCCACACCAAACTGAAGATCAGTGTCGACTTCACCCTCACATCAGAGTAGGATCCTAACTCTACCCGAAACCACATGCACCACATAATAATTAAAGTTTACCTAACCTTAACCCTCTCACATACCTGTGGAGTGACCCTCCAGCATCAGCATGGATATATCACTTGCGTCACTCTAATCCTGAAAATGAACTGCACAGTCCCACTAACATTAGAGAAGGACCCTAGGTATAAACGTAACAATACCGTGCAACTACAGATTTCCAAAATCCTAACCATAACCATAGCCCTGTCTCGTTGTCCTGACACTGCACTTTGAACATTGAAGTCAACCATGCCTCGTCATAAACCTGAATCTACATCTTGCACTCCACATCACATCAGACCCAGAACCTAACACTTTCCATATTGGGAGTGTCTCCCTTAACCTGAGAGAAGTCATAATTTAGCACTAGCACTGAGTCCTGGACCTATACACACAACGTCACGTAGACATCACCCTTGGGCTCTGCTCAACACCTAATCGCAAATTCACACTCACACTCACAACAGAGCAGGACCCAACCCTAATTATTAACTTATCCTTTCTGCACAAGAGAACAAACCAGTAATCCTAACCCTAGCCATGACGCTTTCACCTGTCCCTTCTTTGTAAACACTGGCATCACCCACGCGTCAACGTTATCCTGAACCTCAATCACGCACTTGCCCTCACATCAGAGAAAAACCCTAAATCTTAACATAACCCTCTCCTTCCTGTACACGTTACGGAACACAGTACCCTAACTGTAGCCCTGGGCACTTTACCTGAACCAACACCATCAGCTTCAACGTCTGCCAAGCCGCACCATAAACGTGAAGCTCAATCTGGCCATCGTCCTCACATCAGGTTCAAATGCGTACTCTAAATGTAACTCCATATTCCCGTAAATCTTACTGAACACCTAAGTCTACCCTTAGCACCAAGCACTGGACTAGCTCCTTCACCTTCAACATTGATGTCAACTAAGAAACATCTAACCCTGAGCCTCAATCTCACACTCGCCCTCACATCAGAAGTGAACCCTAATTCTCTCGGTAACCATCTCATCTGCATAGATTTTCTCTTCAGGAAACCTGATCCCTAGCACATGCCCCATTCACTGAACGGCACCATCAGTATCGACGTCTGTCATTCCTCCAAGTAATACTGAAGCTCACTCTGGCCATTGCCCTAATATCAGAGCTGGATAAGAACTCTAACTGTCACTCAATCTTCCGAATACTCCTTACCTTGCAACAAATGCTAAGCCAGGCTCTGGGCCCAGGATCTGACACTACAACTTCATCACAGATGTCACCCGGACTTCAGTTTAAACCTCAAAGTTAATCCTGCATTCGCCCTCATGTCAGACCCGGATCTGAAGACTAGGTATAACCCTATCTCTCCTGTACACCTTATCGAACACCTACCACTAACCCTATACACGACCCATTGTTCAGATAATTCACCTTCACCACTGATACCAACAATGACACCCTTAATCCTGTGACTCGATCTCACACTCACCCTCACATAAGAATTGTACCCTAATTCTGTTCATAGCCAAATCTTCTGCATAGACATTTACTTACAGAAAACCCAAACCCTAGTCCAGGTTCTTTATCCTGAACCATCACCATCAGCATTGATGTCACCGTTGCCACACCATACTGATGATATTCAATCTGGACATCGCCCTCATATCAGAGTAGGATCCTAACTCTACACATAACCCATGCACCACATACTATTTAAAGATTACCTAACCTTAACCCTAGCACATACCTGTGGCGTGACCCTTCAGCATAAGCATGGATATGACACTTGCCTCACTTTAATCCTGAAAATGAACTGCACAGTCCCACTAAAATTAGAGAAGGACCCGACGTATAAATGTAACAATACCGTGCATCTACAGCTTTCCAAAATCGTAACCCTAACCCTAGCCCTGTCTCGTTGTCCTGACACCTCACCTTGAACATTGACGTCAACCATGCCTCGTCATAAACCAGAATCTCCATCTTGCGCTCCACGTAACATCAGACCAAGAACCTAACACTTTCCTTATTGGGAATGTCTCCGTAAACCACAGAGAACACATAATTTAGCACTAGCACACAGTCCTGTACCTATACACACAACGTCAGATCGACATCACCCTTGGGCTCTGCTCAACACTGAATCGCAATTTCACACTCTCACTCACAACAGAGCTGGATCCTAACCCTAATTATTAAGTTATCCTTTCTGCACAACAGAACAAACCAGTAATCTTGACCCTAGCCATGACGCTTTCACCTGTCCCTTCACCGTAACCACTGGCATCACCCACGTGTCACTGTAATATTGAACCTCAATCTCGCACTTCCCCTCACATCAGAGACAAAACCTAAATCTTTACATAACCCTCTCCTTCCTGCACACCTTACGGAACACAATACCCTAAATCTAGCCCTGGCCACTTTACCTGAACCAACACCATCAGCTTCAATGTGTCCCATGCCGCACCATAAACCTGAAGCTCAATCTGGCAATCGTTATCACATCAGGTTCAAAAGCCTACTCTAAATGTAACCCCATATTCCTATAAATTTTACTGAACAACTAAACCTAACCCCAGCCCCAAGCCCTGGACTACCTCCTTCACCTTCAACATTGATGTCAACTATGACATATCGTAAACCTGAGCCTCAATCTCACACTCGCCCTCACATCAGAAGTGAACACTAATTCTCTCAGTAACGATCTCATCTGATTAGATTTTTCCTTACAGGGAATCCAAATACTATCCCAGGCCCCTTACACTGAATGGCCATGACCAGCATCAACTTCTGTCATTCTTCCCCATAATTCTGAAGCTCATTCAGGCCATTGCCCTCATATCAGAGTCGAATCAGTACACTAACTGTCCCTCATTCTTCGGAATACTCCTTACCTTGCAACTAATGCTAACCCTAGCCCTGGCTACACGATCTGACACTTCACCTTCATCACTGAAGTCACCCACTCTTCACCTTAAACCTGAGTGTTATTCCTGCACTTGGCCTCACGTCAGACCCGGATCCGATGTCTAACTGTAACCCTATCTCAAAATACTCCTTATCGAATACCTAACCCTAACCCTAGAACTGCCCCATGTACCAGATACTTCACCTTCACCATTGATATCAACTATGACGCCCTTAATCCTGTTACTCGAAATCACAGCCGCCCTCACCTCAGAATTGCACCCTAATCATGTTCATAACCATATCTTCTCCATAGACATTTCCTTACAGAAAACCCTAAACCTAGCCCAGGTCCTTTACCCTGAACCCTCACCATCAGCATTGATGTCACCGTTGCCACACCATAATGATGAAGATCAATCTGGGCATCGCCCTCACATCAGAGTAGGATCCTAACTCTATCCGTAAGCCCATGCACCACATACTATTTAACGATTACCTAACACTAACCCAGCACATACCTGTGGCGAGACCCTCCAGCATCAGCATGGATATGACACTTGCCTCACTCTGATCCTGAAAATGAACTGTACAGTCCCACTAACATTAGAGAAGCACCCTTTGTATAAACGTCACAATGCCCTACATCTACAGCTTTCCAAAATCCTAACCCTAACCCTGGAACTGTCACATTGTCCTGGCACATCACCTTGAACATTGATGTCAAACATGCCTCGTCATAAATCTGAATCTCCATCTTGCGCTCCCCGTCACATCAGACCCAGAACCAAACTCTTTCCCTATTGGGAATGTCTCCATAAACCAGTGAGAACACATAATTTAGCACTAGCACTGTGTCCTGGACTTATACACACAACGTCAGATCGACATCATCCTTGGGCTCTGCTCAACACTGAATAGCAATTTCACACTCACACTCACAACAGAGCTGGACCCTAACCCTAATTATTAACTTCTTCTTTCTGCACAACAGAACAAACCAGTAATCCTAACCAAAGCCATGACTATTTCACCTGTCCATTCACCATAAACACAGGCATCACCCCTCGTCACTGTAATCCTGAAACTCAACTCGCACTTGCCCTCACATCAGAGACAAACCCTAAATATTTACATAATCCTCTCCTTCCCTACACCTTACGGAACACAGTACCCTAACTCTAGCCCTGGCCACTTTACCTGAACCAAACAACATGAGCTTCAAAGTCTCCAAAGCCGCACCATAAACCTGAAGCTCAATCTGGCCATCGTCCTCACATCAGGATCAAATGCGTACTCTAAATGTAAATCCATATTCCTGTAAATCTTACTGAACTCCTAACCCTAACCTACCCCCAGGCCCTGGAATAGCTCCTTCACCTTCAATATTGAAGACAACTACGACACAACATAACCCTGAGCCTCAAACTCACACTCGCCCTCACATCAGATGTGAACCTTAATTCTCTCGGTAACCATCTCATCCACATAGATTTTCTCTTACATGAAACCCTTACCCTAGCCCAGGCCCCTTTCACTGAACAGCCCCCATCAGCATCGACGTCTGTCATTCCTCCCCATAATCCTGAAGCTCATTCTGGCCATTGCCCTCATATCAGAGTCGGATTAGAACTCTAACGGTCACTCAATCTTCTGCATACTTCTTACCTTGCATCTAATGCTAAGCCTACGCTGGCGCCAGGATCTGACACTTCACCTTCATCATTTATATCACCCACACTTCACCTTCAACATGAAAGTTATTCCTGCACTCGCCCTCATGTCGGACCAGGATCCGAAGTCTAACTATAACCCTATCTCACCCGTACCCCTTATCGAACACCTAACCCTAACCCTAGAACCGACCCATGGACCAGATACTTCACCTTCACAATTGATATCAAATTTGACTTCCATAACTCTGTGACTCGATCTCACACTCGCTCTCACATCAGAAGTGAACCCTAATTCTCTTGGTAACCATGCATTCGCATAGATTTTCTGTTACAGGAAAACCTAACGCTAGCCCAGGCCCCTTTCACAGAATGGCCACCATCAGCATCGACGTCTGCAATTCTTGCCCATAATCCTGAAGCTCATTCTGGCCATTGCCATTATATCAGAGTTGGATCAGAACTCTAACTGTCACTCAATCTTTCACAAACTCCTTACCTTGCAACTAATGTTAAGCGTAGCCTTGGCGCCAGGATCTGACACTGCACCTACATCATTGATGTCACCCACACTTCACCTTTAACCTTAAAGTTATTCCTGCACTCGCCCTCACGTCAGACCCATATCCGAAGTCTAACATCAACCATCTTTCACCCGTACTCCTTATCAAACACCTAACGCTAACCCTAGACCCTCCCCATGGAGCAGATACTTCACCTTCACCATTGATATCAACTATGATTCCATTAATCCAGTGACTCGATCTCACACTCGCACTCTCATCAGAATTGCAACCTAATCCTGTTCATAACCTAATCTTCTGCATAGACATTTCCTTACAAAAAACAATAACCATAGCCCAGGTCCTTTAACCCGAACCCTCAACGTCGCATTGATGTCACCGTTGCCACACCATAATGATGAAGATCAATCTGCACTTCGCCCTCACATCAGTGTAGGATCCTAACTCTACCAATAACCCCATGCAACACATACAATTTAACGATTACCTAACCCTAACCATAGCACACACTTGTGGCGTGACCCTCCAGCATCAGCATGGATATGACACTTGACTCACTCTAATCCTGAAAATGAACTGCACAGTCCCACTACCATTAGAGAAGGAATCTTCATATAAACGTTAAAATACCCTACATCTACAGCTTTCCAAAAACCTACCCCTAAATCTAGCACTTTCTCGTTGTCCTGATACCTCACCATGAACATTGACATCAACCATGCCTCATCATAAATCTGAATGTCCATGTTGCTCTCAAAGTCACATCAGACCCAGAACCTAACTCTTTCCATATTGGGAATGTCTCTGTAAACCAGAGAGAACACATAATTTAGCACTAACACTGAGTACTGGCCCTATACACACAAACGTCAGGTCGACATCACCCTTGGGCTCTGCTCACCAGTGAATCGCAATTTCACACTCGCACTCACAAGAGAGCTGGACCCTATTTATTAACTTATTCTTTCTACAGAACAAAACAAAACAGTAATCCTAACCGTAGCTATGACTCTTTCACCTGCCCTTCACTGTAACCACAGCATCACCCACACGTCACCGCAATCCTGAACCTCAATCTCGCACTTGCCCTCACATCAGAGAAAAACCCTTAATCTTTACGTAACCCTCTCCTTCCTGTACACCTTACGGAACACTATATCCTAACTCTTGCCCTGGCCACTTTCCCTGGACCAACACCATCAACTTCAGTGTCTCTCTAGCCGCACAATAAACCTGAAGCTCAATCTGGCCATCGTCCTTATATCATGTTCAGATGTGTACTCAAAATGTAGCTTCATCAGACCCACAACCTAACACTTTTCATATTGGGAATGTCTCCCTAAACCAGAGAGAACACATACATTAGCACTAGCACTGAGTCCTGGAAGTTTACAACAATGTCAGATCGAAACCACCCTTGGGCTCTGCTCAACACTGAATTGCAATTTCACACTCGCACTCACAACAGAGCTGGGCCCTAACCCTAATTATTAACTTATCCTTTCTGCACAATGGAGCAAATCAGTAATCCTAACCCTAGCCATGAAGCTTTCACCTGACCCTTCACCACAACCACTGGCATCACCCACGTGTCACCATTATCCTGAACCTCAATCACGCCCTTGCCCTCACATCAGAGAAAAACCCTAAATCTTTACAGAACCCTCTCCTTGCTGTACACCTTATGGAACACAGTACCCTAACTCTAGCCCTGGCCAGTTTACGTGAACCAACACCATCAGCTTCAACGTCTCCCAAACCGCACCATACAACTGAAGCTCAATCTGGCCATCGTCCTCACATCAGGTTTAAATGCATACTCTAAATGTAACTTCATATTCCTGTAAATCTTACTGAACACCTAACCGTAACCGTAGCCCCAAGCCCTGGAGTAGCTCCTTCAACTTCAACATTGATGTCAACAACGACACATCTTAACCCTGAGCCTCAATCTCACACTCACCCTCACAACAGAAGAGAAGCCTAATTCTCTCGGTAACCATCTCATCCACATGGATTTTCTCTTACAGGTAACCTGAACCCTAGCCCCAGGCCCCTTTCCCAGAACGGCCACCATCAGCATCAACGTCTGTCATTCCTCGTCATAATCCTGAAACTCATTCCGGCCATTACCCTCATATCAGAGTCGGATCAGAACTCTAAGTGACACTCAATCTTCCGCATACTCCTTACCTTGCAACTAATGCTAAGCCTAGCCCTGGCGCCAGGATCTGACACTTCACCTTCATTATTGATTTCACGCACACTTCACCTTAAACCTGAAAGTTATTCCTGCACTCTCCCTCACATCAGAGCCAGATCTGAACTAAAACTGTAACTCTATCTACCCGTAGTGCTTATCGAACCCCTCACAATAAACCTAGGTATGACCCATGGACCAGACATTTCACCTTCACCATTTATATCCACTACAACTCCCTTAATCCTGTGACTCTATCTCACACTCGCCCTCACGTCAGAATTTCACCCTAATCCTGTTCATAACCATATATTCTGCATTGACATTTCCTTACAGAAAACCCTAAACCCAGCACAGGTTCTTTAACCTGAACCCTCACCGTCCACATTGATGTGACCGATGCCACAACATAATGATGAAGATCAATCTGGCCTTCGCTCTAACATCAGAGTAGGATCCTAACTCTACCCATAACTCCATCCACCACATACCATTTAACGATTACCTAACCCTATCCCTAGCACATAGCTGTGGAATGAACCTCCAGCATCAGCATCGATATCACACTTGCCCCACTGTAATCCAGAAACTGAATTGCACGGACCCACTAACAATAGAGAAAGACCGTAAGAATAAGCATAATAATACCCTTCCACAACAGCTTTCCAAAACCTGACCTTAACCCTAGCCATGGCTCGTTGTTCTGACACCTCACCATGAACATTGACTTCAACCATGCCTCACCATAAACCTGAACCTCCATCTAGCGCTCCCCGTCAGATCAGACCCAGAACATAACTCTTTCCATATTCCGAATGTCTCCGGAAACCAGAGAGAATGCATAACTTAGCACTACCACTGAGTCCTGGACCTATACACACAACGTCAGACGGAAATCAACCTTGGGCACTGCTCAACACTGAATCGCAATTTCACACTCGCACTCACATCAGAGCTGGACCCTAACCCTAATTATTAACTATCCTTTCTGCACAACAGAACAAACCATTAATCCTAACCCTAGCCATGACTCTTTCACCTGTCCCTTCACCGTAACCATTGGCATCACCCACGGTTCTCCGTAATCCTGAACCTCAATTTCGCACTTGCCCTCACATCAGAGACAAACAATATATCTTTACATGACGCTAACCTTCCTGTACACCTTACAGAGCACAATAACCTAACTCTAGCCTTGGCCACTTTACCTGAAACAACACCATCAGCTTCAACGTCTGTCAAGCTGCACCATAAGCCTGAAGTTCAATGTGGCCATCGCACTCACATCAGGTTCAGGTGAGTACTCTAAATGTAACTCCATATTCCTGGAAATCTTACTGAACACCTAACATTAACCCCAGCCCCACACCCTGGACTCGCTCCTTCACCTTCAACATTGATGTCAACTACGACACATCTTAAACCTGAGCTTCAATCTCACACTCGCCCTCACATCAGAAGTGAACACTAATTCTCTCCATAACCATCTCATCCGATTAGATTTTCTCTTAAAGGAAACCCTAATACTATCCCAATCCACTTACACTGAACAGCCACGATCAGCATCGACTTCTGTCATTCTTCCACATAATTCTGAAGTTCATTCGAGCCATTGCCCTCATATCAGAGTCGGATCAGAACACTAACTGTCACTCATTCTTCGGCATACTCCTTACCTTGCAACTAATGCTAACCTTAGCCCTAGATACAGGATCTGACACTTCACCTTCATCATTGATGTCACCCAATCTTCACCTTAAACCTGAGAGTTCTTCCTGCACTTGCCCACACGTCAGACCCAGATCCAATGTCTAACTGTAACCCTATCTCAAAATACTCCTTATCGAATACCCAACCCTAACCTTAGAACCGACCCATGGACCAGATACTTCACCTTCACCATTGATATCAACTATGACTCCCTTAACCCTGTGACTCCAAATCACACTCGCTCTCACCTCAGAATTGCACCCTTATCCTGTTCATATCCGAATCTTCTGCATAGACATTTCCTTACAGAAAACCATAATGCTAGCCCAGGTCCTTTAACCTAAACCCTCACCGTCAGCATTGATGTCACCGTTGCCACACCATAATGATGAAGATAAATCTGGACATCGCCCTCACATCAGAGTAGGATCCTAACTCTATCTGTAACACCATGCACCACATACTATTTAACGATTACCTAACACTAACCCAAAACATACCTGTGGTGTGACCCTCCAGCATCAGCATGGATATGACACTTGCATCACTGTAATCCTTTAAATGAACTGCAGGGTTTTACTAAGATTAGAGGAGGACCCTACATATAATAGTAACAATACCCTGCATCTACAGCTTTCCAAAAACCTAACCCTATCCTTAGACCTGTTTCATTGTCCTGACACCTCACCTTGAACATTGACGTCAAATATGCCTCGTCATAAATCTGAATCTCCATCTTGCGCTCCCCGTCATATAAGACCCAGAAACAAACTCTTTCCCTGTTGGGAATGTTTCCGTAACCAGAGAGAACACATAATTTAGCACTAGCACTGAGTCCTGGACCTATACACACAACATCAGAATATCACCCTTGGGCTCTACTTAACACTGAATAGCAAATTCACACTCACACTCACAACTGAGCTGGACGCTAACCCTAATTATTAACTTATCCTTTCTGCACAACAGAACAAACCATTAGTCCTAATCCTGAGCCTCAATTTCGCACTTGCCCTCACATCAGAGACAAACACTAAATCTTTACGTGACCCTAACCTTCCTGTACACGTTACGGAGCACAATAACCTAACTCTAGCCCTGGCCACTTTACCTGAACCAACACCATCAGCTTCAACGTCTGTCAAGCTGCACCACAAGCCTGAAGTTCAATGTGGCCATCGCACTCACATCAGGTTCAGATGAGTACTCTAAATGTAACTCCATATTCCTGGAAATCTTACTGAACACCTAACATAAACCCCAGAACCACGCCCTGGACTAGTTCCTTCACCTTCAACATTGATGTCAACTACAACACATCTTAAAACTAAGCCTCAATCTCACACTCGCCCTCACATCAGAAGTGAACACTAATTCTCTCGGTAACCATCTCATCTGATTAGATTTTCTCTTACAGGAAACCCTAATACTATCCCAGGCCCCTTACACTGAATGGCCACGATCAGCATCGAATTCTGTCATTCTACCCCATAAATCTGAAGCTCATTCGGGCCATTGCCCTCATACCAGAGTCGGATCAGAACACTAACTGTCACTCATTCTTCAGCATACTCCTTACCTTGCAACCAATGCTAAGCCTTGCCCTGGTGCCAGGATATGACACTTCACCTTCATCATTGATGTCACCCACACAACACCTTCAACGTGAAAGTTATTCTGCACTCTCCCTCACGTCAGAACCGCGTCTGAAATCTAACTGTAACCCTATCAAACCCGTACTGCTTATCGAAATCCTAACAATAACCCTAGGCTTGCCCCATGGACCAGATACTTCAACTTCAGCATTGATGTCAACTATGACTCCCTTAATATTGTGAATCAATCTCACACTCGCCCTCACATCAGAATTGCAGCCTAATCCTGTTCATAACCGTATCTTCTGCATAGACATTTCCTTACAGAAGACCCTGACCCTAGCCCAGGTCCTTTAACCTAAACCCTCTCCGTCAGCAGTGATGTCACCTTTGCAACAACATAATGATGAAGATCAACCTGGACATCACCCTCACATCAGAGTAGGATCCTAACTCTACCCTTATCCCCATGCACCACATACTATTTAATGATTACCTTACCCCAAACCTAGCACATTCCTGTGGCGTGACACTCCAGCATTAGCATGGATATGACACTTGCCTCACTCTAATACTGAAAATGAAGTGCACAGCCCCACAAACGTTAGAGAAGGACCCTACGTATTAATGTAAAAATACCCTGCCTCTACTGCTTTCCAAAAAACTAACACTAACGGTGGCCATTTCCCATTGTACTGACACCTCACCTTGAACATTGACATCAACCAAAGCTCATTATAAACCTGAATAACCATCCTGTGCTCTCCATCACATCAGAACCAGAACCTAACTCTTTCCATATTGGGAATGTCTCCATAAACAAGAGAGAAGACATAATTTCGCACTACCACTGAGTCGTGGACCTATACACACAATGTCATATCGACATCACCCTTGGGCTTTGCAAAACACTGAATCGCAATTTCACACTTGCACTGACATAAGAGATAGAACCTAACCCTAATTATGAACTTATACTTTCTACACAACAGAACAAATCAGTAATCATAAACCTAGCCATGACGCTTTCACCTGTCCCTTTCCCGTGACCACTGGTATCACCCACTTGTCAACGTAATCCTCAACCTCAATCTCGCACTTGCCCTCACATCAGAGACTAACCCTAAATCTTTAGGCAAAGCTCTCCTACCTGTACACATTACAGAACACAGTACCCTAACTCTAGCCCTGGCCTCTTTACCTGAACAAACACCATCAGCTTCAACATCTCCCAAAGCCACACCATAATCCTGAAGCTCAATCTGGCCATCATCCTCACATCAGGTTTAGAACCGTACTCTAAATGTAACTCCATATTCCAGTAAATCTTACTGAACACCTAACCCTAACACTAGCCCAAAGCCCTGGACTTGCTCCAACACCTTCATCATTGATGTCAGCTGACACATCTTAACCATGAGCTGCAATCTCACACTCGCCCTCACATCAGAATTGAACCCTGTTTCTCTCGGTAACCATCTCATCCGCATAGATTTTCACTTACAAGAAACCCTAACCCTAGCCCAGGCCCCTTTCACTGAACGGCCACCATCAGCATCGATTTCTGTCATTCCTCCCCATAATCCAGAAGCTCATACTGGCCATTGCCATCATATCAGAGTTGGATCAGAACTCTTACTGTCGCTCAATCTTCCACATACTCCTTACCTTACAACTAATGCTAAGCCTAGCCCTGGCGCCAGGATTTGACACTTCACCTTCATCATTGATATCACCCACAATTCACTTTAAACCTAAAAGTTATACCTGCACTCGCCCTCATGTCAGACCCGGATCCGAAGGATAACTGTAACCCTCTCTCACCTGTACCCCTTATCGAACACCTAACCCTAACCCTAGACCCGACCCATGGACCGGACACTTCACCTTCACAATTGATATCAACTATGACTCCCTTAATCCTGTGACTCGATCTCACACTCGCCCTCGCATTAGAATTGCACCCTAATCTTGTTCATAACCGAATCTTCCACATAGACGTTTCCTTACAGAAAACCCTAACCCTAGCCTAGGTCCATTATCTTGAACCCACACCGTCAGCATTGATGTCACTGTTGCCACACCATACTGATGAAGATCAATCTGGACATCGCTCTCACATCAGAGTTGGATCCTAACTCTACCCATAACCCCATGCACCACATACTATTTAAACATTACCTAACCTTAACCCTAACTCATACCTGTGGCGTGACCCACCAGCATCAGCATCGATATGACACTTGCCCCACTCTAATCCTGAAAATGAACTGCACAGTCCCACTAACATTACAGCAGTACCCTACATACAAACATAAAAATACTGTGCATCTACAGCTTTCCAAAATCTTAACCCTAACCCTAGCCCTGTCTCTCTGTCATGACACCTCACCTTAAATAGTGAACTCAACCATGCCTCATCATAAACCTGAACCTCCATCTTATGCTCCCCATCACATCAGACCCAGAACCTAACTCTTTCCATATTGCGAATGTCTCTGCAAACCAGAGAGAACACATAATATAGCACTAGCACTGAGTCCTGGACCTATATACACAACGTCACATCGATATCACCCTTGGGCTCTGCTCAACACAATATTGCAATTTCACACTCGCACTCACATCAGGGCTGGACCCTAACCTGAATTATTTACTTATCCTTTCTGCACAACAGAGCAAACCAGTAATCCTAACCCTTGCCATGACGCTTTCACCTGTCTCTTCTCTGTAACAACAGGCATCACCCACGTGTCACCATTATCCTGAACCTCAAACATGCACTTGCCCTCACATCAGAGATAAAACCTAAATCTTTACATAACCATCTCCTTCCTGTACACCTTACAGGACACAGTACTCTAACTCTAGCCCTGGCCACGTTACCTGAACCAACATCATCAACTTCAATGTCTCCGACGCCGCACCATAAACCTGAAGCTCAATCTGGCCATCGTCCTCACATCAGGTACAAATGCGTACTCTAAATCTAACTACATATTCCTGTAAATCTTACTGAACACCTAATCCTAACCCTATCTCCAAGACCTAGACTAGCTCCTTCAACTTCAACATTAACGTCAACAATGTACAATCTTAACCTGAGCCTCAATCTCACACTCGCCCTCACATCAGACGTGAACCCTAATTCTCTCGGTAACGATCTCATCTGCATAGATTTTCTCTTACAGGAATACGTAACCCAAGCCCAGGTCCCTTTCACTGAAAGGCCACCATCAGCAACGACATCTGTCATTCCTCCCCATAATCCTGAAGCTCATTCTGGCAATTTCCCTCATATCAGAGTCTGCTGAGAACTCTGTCAATCAATCTTCTGCATATACCTTACCTTGCAACTAATACTAAGCCTAGCCTTGGTGCCAGGATGTGACACGTCACCTTCATCATTGATGTCACCCACACTTCACCTGAAACCTGAAAGTGATTCCTGCACTCGCCCTTACCTCAGACCCGGATCCGAATTGTAACTGTAACCCCATCTCACCCGTACTCCTTATTGAATAGATAACCCTAAACATAGCCCAGTCTCGTTGTCCTGACAGCTCCCCTTGACTATTGACATCAACCATGCCTCAGCATAAACCTGAACTCCATCTTGCACTCCCCGTCACATCTGACCCAGAATTTAACACTTTCTGTATTGAGAATGTCTCCGTAAACCAGAGAGAACACAATATTTAGCACTAGCACTGAGTCCTGGACCTAAACACACAATGTCAGATCGACATCAGCCTTGGGCTCTCCTCAACACTGAATCACAATATCACACTCACACTCACATCAGAATTGCACCATAATCCTTTTCATAACCGAATATTCTGCATAGACATTTCCTTACAGAAAATCCTAACCCTACCCCACTTCCTTTAACCTAACCCCTCACCGTCAGCATTGATGTCACCGTTGCCACACCATACTGATGAAGATCAATCTGGACATCGCCCCCACATAAGAGTAGGATCCTAACTCTACCCGTAATCCCATGCACCACATACCATTTAACGATTACCTACCCCTAAACCCAGCATATCCCTGTGGCGAGACCCTCCAACATCAGCATGGAAATGACACTTGCCTCACTCTAATTCTGAAAATGAACTGCACAGTCCCACTAACATTACAGAAGGACCCTAAGTATAAGCGTAACAATACCCTACCTATTCAGCTTTCCAAAAACCTAACCCTAACCCTAGCCCTGTCTCGTTGTCCTGACACATCATCTTGAACATTGAACTAAACCATTTCTCGTCATAAACCTGAATCTCCATCTTACTCTCCATGTCACATCAGACCCAGAAATTTACTCTTTCCATATTGGGAATGTCTCCTTACACCAGAGGGAACACATAATTTAGCACTAGCACTGATTCCTGGACCTATACACACAACGTCAGATCGACATCACCCTTGGCCTCTGCTCAACACTGAATTACAATTTCACACACGCACTCATAACTAGCTGGACCCTAACCCTAAATATTAACTTATCCATTCTGCACAACAGAAAAGAGCAGTAATCCTAATCCTAGCCATGACGCTTTCACCTGTCCCTTCACCCTAACCACTGGCATCACCCACACGTCACCATTATCCTTACCTTGCAACTAATGAATACCCCATCCCTGGTACCAGGATCTGACACTAAACCTTCATCATTGAGGTCACCCACACTTCACCTTAAGCCTTAAAGTAATTTCTGCACTCACGCTCACGTCAGTCCCAGATCCGAAGTCTAACTGTACCACTACCTCACACATACTCCTTATCGAACACCTAACCCTAAACCTGGACCTGACCCATGGACCAGATACTTCACCTTCACCATTGATATCAACAATGACTCCCTTAATCCTGTGACTCGATCTCACTCTCGCACTCACATCAGAATAGCACCCTAATCCTGTTCATAACCAAATCTTCTGCATAGACATTTCCTTACAGAAAACCCTAGCCCTAGCCCAGGTCCTTTATCCTGAACACTCACCGTCAGCCTTGATGTCACCGTTGTCACACCATACTGATGAAGATCAATCTGGACATCGCCATCACATCAGAGTAGGATCCTAACTCTACCTGTAAGCCCATGCACCACATACTATTTAAAGATTACCCAAAGCTAACCCTAGCACATACATGTGGCGAGAACCTCCAGCATCAGCATGGGTATGACACTTGCCTCACTGTAATGCAGAAAATTAACTGCATAGTCCCACTAACATTTGAGAAGGACCCTACAGATAAAGGTAACAATACCGTGCATCTACACCTTTCCAAATTCCTAACACTAACCTCAGCCCTGTCTCGTTGTCCTGACACCTCACCTTGAATATTGAAGTCAACCATTTCTCGTCATAAACCTGAACCTCCATCTTGTGCTACACGTCACATGAGACCCAAAACCTAACTCTTTCCATATTGGGAATGTCTCCCTAAACCAGGGAGAACACATACTTTAGCACTAGCACTGAGTCCTTGACGTATACACACAACGTCAGATTGACATCACCCTTGGGCTCTGCTCAAAACTGAATTGCAATTTCACACTCGCACTCACAACAGAGCTGTACCCTAACCCTAATTATTAACCTATCCTATCTGCACAACAGAACAAACCAGTAATCCTAACCCAAGCCAAGACGCTTTCACCTGTCGCTTCCCCGTGAACACCGGCATCACCCACGGGTCACCGTTATCCTGAAACTCAATCACGCACTTGCCCTCACATCAGAGAAAAACCCTAAATCTTTACATAACAATCTCCTTCCTGTACACCTTATGGAACACAGTACCCTAACTCAAGCCCTGGCCACTTTACCTGAACCAACACCATCATCTTCAACGTTTCCAAAGCCGCACCACAAACCTGAAGCTCAATCTGGCCATCGTCCTCACATCAGGTTCAAATGCATACTCTAAATGTAACTCCATATTCCTGTAAACCTTACTGAACATCTAAACCTAACCCTGGTCCCAAGCCCTAGACTAGCTCCTTCAACTTCAACATTGATGTCAACAACGACACATCTTAACCCTGAGCCTCAGTCTCACACTCGCCCTCACATCAGAAGTGATCCCTAATTCTGTCGGTAACCATCTCATCCGCATAGATTTTCTCTTACAGGAAACCCTATCCCTAGCCCAGGCAGCTTTCCCTGAACGGCCACCATCATCATCGACGTCTGTCATTCCTCCCCATAACACTGAATATCATTCTGGCCATTGCTCTAATATCACAGTCGGATGAGAACTCTAACTGTCACTCAATCTTCCGCATACTCCTTACCTTGCTACTAATGCTAAGCCTAGCACTGGAACCAGGATCTGACACTGCACCTTCATCATTGATGTCACCCACACTTCTCCTTAAAGTTATTGCTGTGCTCGCCTTCACGTCAGACCGTATCCAAAGGCTAACTGTAGCCCTATCTCAACCATACTCCTTATCGAACACCTAACCCAAACCCTAGACCTGACCCATGGCCCAGATACTTCACCTTCACCTTTGATATCAACTATGACTGCTTTAATCCTGTGAATAGATCTCACACTCGCCCTCACATCAGAATTGGGCCCTAATCCTGTTTATTACCGTATCTTCTGCTTAGACATTTACCTTCAGTAAACCCGAACCCTAGCCCATGTCCGTTAACCTGAACCCTCCCCATCAGCATTGATGTCACCGTTGCCACACAAAAATGAAGATCAATCTGAACTTTGCCCTCACATCAGAGTAGAATCCTAATTCAACCCATATCGCCATGCTCCACATACCATTTAATGATTACTTAACCCTAACACTAGCACATACCTGTGGCGAGACCCTCCAGCATGAGCATGGAAATGAAACTTGCCTCAATCTAATCCTGAAAATGAACTGCACACTCCCTCTTACATTAGAGAAGGACCCTACGTATAAGTGGAACAATACCCTGCCTCTGCAGCTTTAATAACCTAACCCTAACCCTTGCCCTGGCTCATTGCCCTGACACCTCACCTTGAACATTGACGTCAACCATGCCTCTTCATGAACCTGAATCTCCATCTTGCGCTCCACGTCACATCACACCCAGAACCTAACACATTCCATATTGGGAATGTCTCCATAAACCAGAGAGAACACTGAATTTAGCATTAGCACTGAGTCCTGGACCTGGACACACAATGTCAGATCGACATCACCCTTGGGCTCTCCTCAACAGTGAATCGCAATTTCACACTCGCACTGACATCAGAGGTGGACCCTATCCCTGTTTATTAAATTATCCATTCTGCACAACAGAACAAACCAGTAATGTTAACCCAAGCCATGACTCTTTCACCTGTCCCTTCACCGTATCCATGGCATAATTCAGGTGTCACCACTGTAATCCTGAAACTCAAACTCACACTCGCCCTCACATCACTAGTGAATCCTAATTCTTTCGGAAAATATCTCATCCACATAGATTTTCTCTTACAGGAAACCCTTACCCTAGTCCTTGCTCCTTTCACTGAAATGCCACCATCAGCATCTTCGTCTGTCATTCCTTCCTATAATCCTGAAGCTCATTCTGGCCATTGCCCTCATATCAGAGCCGTATCAGAATTCTAACTGTCACTCAATCTCCCGCATACTCCTTACCTTACAACTAATGCGATGCCTAGCCCTGGCACCGGGATGTGAAACTTCACCTTCATTATTAATGTCACCCATACTTCACTTAAACCTGAAAGTTATTCCTGCACTCGCCCTCACATTAGACATGGATCCATAGTCTAACTGTATCCCTTTCTCACCGGTACTCCATCTCGAACACCTAACCCTAACCCTGGACACGACCCATGGACCAGATACTTCACCTCCACCATTGATATAAACTATGACTCCCTTAATCCTGTGACTCGATCTCACACCGCCCTCACATCAGAATTGCACCCTCATCCTGTTCATAACCATATCTTCTGTATAGACATTTCCTTACAGAAAACCCTAACCCTACCCAAGGTCCGTTAACGTGAAACTCACCATCAGTATGGATGTCACCGTTGCCACACCATAATGATGAAGATCAATCTGAACTTTGCCCTCACATCAGAGTAGGATCCTAACTCTAAACACAACCCCATGTACCACATACTATTTAAAGATTACCTAACCCTAACCCTAGTACATACCTGTGGTATTACCCTCCAGCATCAGCATGGATATAACACTTGCCTCACTCTAATCCTGAAAATGAACTGCAGAGTCCCACTAACATAAGGGAAGGACCCTACGTATAAACGTAACAATACCCTGCCACTACAGCTTTAAATACCTAACCCTAACCATAGCCATGACTCCTTGTCCTGATACCTCACCTTGAACATTGACGTCAGCAATGCCTCATCAGAAACCTAAATCTCCATCTTCTGCTCCCCGAAACATTAGTCCCAGACCCTAACTCTTTCCATATTGGGATTGTCTCCATAAACCAGACAGAACACATAATTTAGCTTTAGTACTGAGTCCTGGACCTATACACACAAGAGCAGATCGACATCACCCTTGGGCTCTGCTCAACACTGAATCGCAATTTCACACTTGCACTCACAACAGACCTGGACCTTATCCCTAATTATTAACTTATCCATTCTGCAAAAAAGAACAATCCAGTAATCCTAACCCTAGCCATGACTCTTTCACCTGTCCCTTCACCGTAACCACTGGCATCACCCACTCGTCAACGTAATCCTGACCTCAATCTTGCACTTGCTCTCACATCAGAAACAAACACTAAATCTTTACATAACACTCTCCTTCCCATACACCCTACAGAACACAATACCCTAACTCCAGCCCGGGCGTCTTTACCTGAAACAACACCATCAGATTCAATGTCTCTCAAGCTGCACCATAAACCTGAAGCTCAATCTAGCCATCGTCCTCACATCAGGTTCAAATGCGTACTCTAAATGTAACTCTATATTCCTGTAAATCTTACTGAACACCTAACCCTAACCCTAGCCCCAAGCCCTGGACTAGCTCCTTCACCTTCAAAATTGATGTCAACTATGACACATCTTAACCCTGAGCCTCAATCTCACACTCTCCCTCAAATCAGAATTGAACCCTATTTCTCTCGGTAACCATCTCATCCACATAGATTTTCTCTTACAGGAAACCCAAACCCTAGCCTAGGACCCTTTCACTGAACAGCCACCATCAGCAGCGACGTCTGTAATACCTCCCCATAATCCTGAAGCTCATTCTGGCCATTACCTTAATATCAGAGTCAGATCAGAACTCTAAATGTCACTCAATCTTCTTCATACTCCGTACCATGGAAATAATGCTAAGCCTAGCGCTGGCGCCAGGATCTGACACTTCACCTTCATCATTGATGTCAACCACACTTCACCTTAAAACTGAAAGTTATTCCTGCACTCACCCTCACGTCAGACCCGGATCAGAAGTCTAACTGTAACCCTATCTCACCCGTACTCCTTAATGAACAAACCTAACCCTAGACCCGACCCATGGACCAGATACTTCACCTTCACCATTGATATCAACTATGACTCCCTTAATTCTGTGACTCGCTCTCAAACTCGTTCTCACATCAGAATTGCACCCTAATCCTTTTCATAACTGAATCTTCTACATAGTTATGTCCTTACATAAAACCCTAACCCTAGCCCATGTCCTTTAACCTGAACCCTCACCGTCAGCATTGATATCACCATTGCCACACCATAATGATGAAGATTAAACTGGACTTTGCCCTCACATCAGAGTACAATCCTAACTCTACCCATAACCCCATGCACCACTTACCATTTAACGATTACCTAACACTTACCCTAGCACACACCTGTGGCCTGACACTCCAGCATCAGCATGGATATGACACTTGACTCACTCTAATCCTGAAAATGAACTGCAGAGTCCCACTAACATTAGAGAAGGAGCCTACGAATAACCGTAACAATACCCTGCATCTACAGCTTTCCAAAAACCTAACACTAACCCTAGCCTTTTCTCGTTGTGCTGTCACCTCACCTTGAACATTGACGTCAACCATGCCTCATCATAAACCTGAATCCCCATCTTGTGCTCCCCGTCACATCAGACCCAGAACCTAACTCTTTCCATATTTTGAATGTCTCCATAAACCAGAGAGAACACATAATTTACCATTAGCAATGAGTCCTGGACCTATACTCAGAACGTCAGATAGAGATCACCCTAGGGATCTGCAAAACACTGAATCACAATTTCACACTCGCACTGACATCAGAGATGGACCGTAACCCTAATTATTAACTTATCCTCTCTGCACAACAGGACAAACCAGTAATCCTAACACTAGGTATGATGCTTTCATCTGTCCCTTCACCGTAACCACTGGCATCAACCACTCGTCACTGTAACCCTGAACCTCAATTTCATACTTGCCCTCACATCAGAGACAAACCCTAAATCTTTATGTAAACCTCTCCTTCCTGTGCACCTTATGTAACAGAGTACCCTAACTCTAGCAATGGCCAATTTACCTGATAAAACACCATCAGCTTCAAAGTCTGCCAAGCCGCACCATAAACCTGAAGATCAACCTGGCCACGTCCTGACATCACGTTCAGATGCATACTCTAAATGTAACTCTATATACCTGTAAATCTTACTGAACACCTAACCCTAACCCTAGCCACAAGCCCTTGACTACCTCCTTCTCCTTCAACATTGATGTCAAGCTACGACACATCTTAACCCTGAGCCTCAGTCTCACACTTGCCCTCACATCAGAAGTGAACCCTCATTCTCTCAGTAACCACATCATCCACATAGATTTTCTCTTACAAGTAACCCTTACCCTATCCCAGGCCCCTTTCAATGAATGGTCATCATCAGCATCGATGTCTGTCATTCCTCACCATAATCCTGAAGCTCATTCGGCCATTCCCCTCATATCAGAGTCGAATCAGAATTCTAACTGTCCCTCAATCTTCTGCATACTCCTTTCCTAGCAACTAATGCTAAGCCCAGCCCTGGGGCCAGGATGTCACATTTAACCTTCATCATTGATGTCAACCACACTTCACCTTAAACCTGAAATTTATTCCTGTGCTCGTCCTCACGTCAGACCCAGATACGAAGTCTAACTGTAACCCTATCTCACCCGTACTCCCTATAGAACATGTAAACTTATCCCTACACCCGATCCATGGAGAAGCTACTTCACCTTCACCATTGATATCAACTATGACTCCCTGAATCATGTGACTCGAACTCACACTCGCCCTCACATCAGAATTGCACCCTATCCTGTTCATAACCGAATCTTCTGCATAGACATTTCCTTACAGATAACCCAAACTCTTGCCCAGGTCCTTTAACATGAACCGTCAACATCAGCATTGATGTCACCATTGCCTAACCATAATGAACATCAATCTGGACTTTGCCCTCACATCAGAGTAGGATCATAACTCTACCCGTAACCCCATGCACCACATACTATTTAACGATCACCTAACACTAACACTAGCATAAACATGTGGCAAAACCCTCCCGCATCAGCCTAGATATGACACTTGCCTCACTCTAATCCTGAAAATGAACTGCACACTCCCACTACCATTAGAGATGGACCCTGCATATAAATGTAACAATACCCTGCCTCTACAACTTTAAAAACGTAGCCCTAACCATAGCCCTGGCACATTGTCCTGACACCTCACCTTGAACATTGATATCATCCATGCCTCATTATAAACCTGAATCTCCATCTTGCACTCCCCGTCACATCGGACCCAGAACCTAACTCTTTCCATATTGGGAATGTCTCTGTAAACCAGAGAGAACACATAATTTCGCACTAGCCCTGAGTCCTTTACCTTTACAAACAATGTCAGATGGACATCACCCATGGGCTCCTCTTAACACTGAAGCGCAATTTCACACTTGCACTCACATCAGAGCTGGACCCTAACCCTGATTATAATTTATCTTTTCTGCACAGCAGAACAAACCAGTAATCCTAACCTAGCCATGACACATTCACCTGTCCCTTCACATTAACCACTGGCATAACCTACACGTCACCATAATCGTGAACATCAATCTCGCACTTTCCCTCACATCAGAGACAACTCCTAAATCTTTGCACCACCCTCTCCTTCCTGCACACCTTATGGAACACAATACCCTTACTCCAGCCCAGGCCACCTTACCTGAACCAACACCATCAGCTTCAACGTCCCCCAAGCCACACCCTAACCCTGAAGCCCAATCTGGCCATCGTCCTCACATCAGGTCCAGATGCGTACTCTAAATGTAACTCCATATTCCTGTAAATATTACTGAACACCTAAACCTAAACATAGCCCCAAGCCCTGGACTAGCTCCTTCACCTTCAACATTGATGTCAACTACGACACATCTTAACCCTGATCCTCAATCTCACACTCGCCCTCACATCAGAAGTGAACACTAATTCTCTCAGCAACCATCTCATCCGCATAGATTTTCTCTCACAGGAAACCCTAACCCTAGCCCAGGCCCCTTTCAGTGAATGGCCACCATCAGCATCGACGTCTGTCATTCTTCCCCATAATAATGAAGCTCATTCTGGCCATTGCCCTAATATCAGAGTCGGATCAGAACTGTAACTGTCACTCAATCTTCCACATACGAATTACCTTGCAACTAATGCTAAGCCTAGCCCTGGCGCAATGATCTGACACTTCACCTTCATCATTGATGTCAGCCACACTTCACCTAAAAGCTGATAGTTATTCCTGCACTCGCATTCACGTCAGACCAGAATCCAAAGTCTAACTGTAACCCTATCACACCTATACCCCTTATCAAACACCTAACACTAACCCTAGACCCAACACGTGGAACATATTAACTATGACTGCCTTAACCCTCTGACTCGATCTCACTCTCGCCCTCACATCAGAATTGTACCCTAATCCTGTTCAAAACCGTATCTTCTGAATATACATTTCCTTACGCAAAACCCATGCTTAACCCAGGTCCTTTAACGTGAATCCTCACCATCAGCATTGATGTCACCATTGCCACACCATACTGATGAAGATCAATCTGGACATCGCCCTCACGTCAGAGTACAATCCTAAATCTACCCGTAACCCCATGCACCACATAATATTTAAAGATTACCTAACCCTAACCCTAGCACATACCTGTTGCATGACCTCCAGCATCACCATGGATATGACACTTGCCTCACTCTAATTTTAAAAATGAACTGCACAGTACCACTAACATTAGAGAAGGACCCTACATGTAAACATAACAATACCGTGCTTCTACAGCTTTCCAAAATACTAACCCTAACCCTAGACCTCTCTCATTGTCCTGACACCTCACCTTGAACATTGAAGTCATCCATGACTCGTCATAAACGTGAATCTCCATCTGGCACTCCACGTAACATCAGACCCAGAACTTAACTCTTTCCATATTGGGAATGTCTCCATAAACGAGAGAGAACACATAATTTAGCAGCAGCAGTGAGTCCTAGTCCTATACACACAACGACAGATCGGCATCACCCTTTTGTTCCGGTCAACTCTGAATCGCAATTTCACACTCGCACTGACAACTGAGCTGCACCCTAAGCCTAATTATTAACTTATTCTTTCTGCACAACAGAACAAACCAGTACTCCTAACCCTAGCCATGATGCTTTCACCTGTCCCTTCACCATAACCACTGGCATCACCCACGTGTCACCATTATCCTGTACCTCAATTACGGACTTGCTGTCACATCAGAGAAATACCCTAAATCTTTACATAACCCTCTCCTTCCTATACACCTTACGGAAAACAGTACCCTAACTCTAGCCCTGGCCACTTTACCTGAACCAACACCTAGAGCTTCCACGTCTCCCAAGACGCACCATAAACCTGAAGCTCAAACTGGCCATTATCCTCACATCAGGTTCAAATGCGTACTCTAAATGTAACTCCAAATTCCTGTAAATCTTACTGAACACCTAACCCTAACCCTCGCCCAAGCCGTAGACTAGCTCCTTTGACTTCAAGATGGATGTCAACAATGACACATCTTAACACTGAGCCTCAATCTCACACTTCTCCTCACATCATAAGTGAAACCTAATTCTCTCGGTAACCATCTCATCTGCATAGATTTTCTTTTACAGGAAAATCTAGGTCTAGCCCAGGCCCGTTTCACTGAATGGCCACCATCAGCTTCGACTTCTGTCATTCCCCCCCATAAAACTGAATCTCATTCTGGTCTTTGCTAAATATCAGATTCGGATCAGAACTCTAACTGTCACTCAATCTTCCGCATACTCCTTACATTGCAACTAATGCTAAGCCTAGCCCTGGCGCCAGGATCTGACACTCCACCTTCATCATTGATGTCACCGACACTTCACCTTAAACCAGAAAGTAATTTCTGCACTCGCCCTCACGTCAGACACAGATCCAAAGTCTAACTATAACCCTATTTCACCCGTACTCCTTACCGAACACCTAACACTAACCCTAGACCCAACCCATGGACCAGATACTTCACCTTCACCTTTGATATAAACAAAGACTCCCTTAATCCTGTGTATCGATCTCACACTCGCCCTCACTTCAGAATTGCACCCTAATCCTGTACATAACCGAATCTTCCGCATCGATGTTTCCTTACGGAAAACCCTTACCCTAGCCCAGGACCTTTACCCTGAACCCTCACCGTCAGCTTTGATGTGCCCGTTGCCACAGCATACTGATAAAGATCAATCAGGATATCGGCCTCACATCAGATTAGGATTCTAACTCTACCCGTAACCCCATGCACAACATACTGTTTAAACATTTCCTAACCTTATCGCAAACACATACCTGTGGCGTGAACCTCCAGCATCAGCATCAATATGACACTTGCCCCAGTGTAATCCTTATAATAAACTGCATAGTCCCAATAACATTAGAGACGGACCCTACGTATAAACATAACAATACTGTGCATCTACAGCTTTCCAAAATCATAACCCTAACCCTAGCCCTGTTTCGTTATCCTGACACCTCACCTTGAACGTTGAAGTCAACCATGCCTCGTCCTAAACATGAATCTCCATCTTGCGCTCCATGTCACATCACACCCAGAACCTAAATGTTTCCATATTGGGAGTGTCTATCTAAACCTGAGATAACACATAATTTAGCACTAGCACTGAGGCCTGGACATATACTCACAACATCAGATCGACATCACCCTTGGGCTCTGCTGGACACTGAATCGTAATTTCACACTCGCACTCACGACAGAGCTGGACCCTAACCCTAATCATTAACTTATCCTTTCTGCACAACAGAACAAACCAGTAATCGTAACCCTAGCCATGATGCTTTCACCTGTCCCTTTACCGTAACCACTGGCATCACCCACGCGTCAACGGTATCGTGAACCTCAACCACGCACTTGCCCTCACATCAGAGAAAAACCCTAAATCTTTACGTTACCCTCTCCTTCCTGCACACTTTATGGCACACAATACCCAGCTCCAGCCCTGACCACTTCACCTGAACCAATACTATCAGCTTCAACATCTATAAAGCCACACCATAAACCTGAAGTTCAAACTGGCCATCGTCCTAACATCAGGTTCACATGCATACTCTAAATATAACTCCATATTTCTGTAAATCTTACTGAACAACTAACCCTATCTCTAGCCCCAATGCCTGGACTAGCTCCTTCACCTTCAACATTGATATCAACTACAACACATCTTAACCCTGAGCCTCAATCTCAAACGAGCCCTCACATCACAAGTGAACCCTAATTCTCTCGGTAACCATCTCATCTACATAGATTTTCTCTTACAAGACACCCTAACCCTTGCCCAGGCCCCTTTCACTGAACGGCCACCATCAGCATCGACGTCTGTCATTCCTCCCCATAATCCTGAAGCTCATTCTGGCCATTGACCTCATATCAGAGTTCGATCAGAAGTCTAATTGTCACTCAATTTTCTGCATAATCCTTACATTACAGCTAATGCTAAGCCTAGACCTGGCGCTAGGATCTGACATTTCACCTTCATCATTGATGTCACCCACACTTCACCTTAATCCTGAAAGTTATTCCTGCACTCGCCTACATGTCAGACCCGGATCCGAAATCTAACTGTAAACCTATCTCACCCGTACTCCTTATCGATCACCTAACCCTAACCCTAGAGCCAACCCATGGACTAGATACTTCACCTTCACCATTCATATCAACTCTGACTCCCTTTATCCTGTGACTGGACGTCACACATGCCCTCACATCAGAATTGCACCGTAATCATGTTCATAACCTCATCTTCTGCATAGACATTTCCTTACTGAAAACCCTAACCCTAACCCAGGTCCTTTAACCTGAACCGTCACCGTCAGCATTGATGTCACCATTGCCATACCATAATGATGAAGATCAATCTGGACTTCATCCTTACATCAGAGTACGATCCTACCTCTACCCATAACCACGTGCACCACATACAATTTAATGATTACCTAACCATAACCCTAGTACATACCTCTGGCCTGTCACTCTAGCATCAGTGTGGATATCACACTTGCCTCACTGTAATCCTGAAAATGAATTCCATAGTCCCTCTAACATTAGAGAAGGACCCGATGTATAAACATAACAATACCCTGCCTCTACAGCTTACTAAAAACCTAACCATAGCCCTAGCCCTGGCTCATGGTCCTGACACCTCACCTTGAACATTGAAGACAATCATACCTCACAGTAAACCTGAAACTCTATCTTGCACTCCCTGTCACATCTGACACAAAACCAAACTCCTTCCATATTGGGAATGTCTCTGTAAACCAGAGAGAACACGTAATTTAGCACTAGCACTGAGTCCTGTACCTATACACACAACGTCAGATCGACATCACTCTTGGGCTCTCCTCAACACTAAATCGCAATTTCACACTCGTACTAACAACAGAGCTGGACCTTAACACTAATTATTAACTTATTCTTTCTGCACAACAGAGCAAAGCAGTAATCCTAACCTAGCCATGACACTTTCACCTATCCTTCCCCGTAACAAATGCCATCACCCACACGTCACTGTAATCCTGAACCTCAATCTCACACTTCAACTCACATCAGAGAAAAACCCTAAATCTTTACATAACACTCTCCTTCCTGCACACATTACGGAACACAATACCCTAACTCCAGCCTTGGCCACTTTACCTGAACCAACAAAATCAGCTTCAACGTATATCAAGCGGCACCATAATCTTGAAGCTCAATCTGGCCATCTTCCTCACATCAGTTTCAGATGCGTACCCTAAATGTAACTCCACATTCCTGTAAATCTTACAGAAAACCTATCCGTAACCCTAGCCCCAAGCCCTGGACTACCTCCTTCACCCCAAGCCCTGGACTACCTCCTTCACCTTCAACATTGATGTAAACTACGACACATCTTAACGCTGAGCCTCAATCTCACACTCGCCCTCACATCAGATGTGAAGCCTAATTCTCTCGGTAACTATCTCATCTGCATAGATTTTCTCTTACTATTAATCCTAACCCTAGCCCAGTCCCCTTTCACTGAACAGCCACCATCAGCATCGACGTCTGTCATTCCTGCCCATTATCCTGAAGCTCATTCTGGCCATTGCCCTCATATCATATTCGGATCAGAACTCTAACTGTCACTCAATCTTCCACATACTCCTTACCTTACAACTAATGGTAAGCCTAGACCTGGCGCCAGGATCTGACACTTCACCTTCATCATTGATATCACCCACACTTCACCTTAAACCTGGAAGCTATTCCTGCACTCGCCCTCATGTCAGACCCGGATTCAAATTCTAACTATAATCCTATCAAACCCGTACTCCTTTTCGCACACCAAACCCTAACCCTAGACCCTACCCATTGACCAGATACTTCAACTTCACAATTGATATCAACTATGACTCCCCTACTCCTGTGACTGGATGTCACACACGCCCTCACATCAGAATTGGACCCTAATCCTGTTCATAACCGTATCTTCTGCATAGACATTTCCTTACAGAAAACCCTAACCCCAGCCCAGTTCCTTTAATCGGAAACCTCACCCTCAGCATTGATGTCTCCGTTGCCACACCATAATGAGGAAGATCAATCTGAACTTCTCCATCACATCAGAGTAGGATCCTAACTCTACCAGTAACCCCATGAACCACATAATATTTAACGATTACCTAACCATAACGCTAGCACATACCTGTGGCGTGGCACTCCAGCATAAGCATGGATATGACATTTGCCTCACTCTGATGGTGAAAATGAACTGCACAGTCCCACTAACATTAGGGAGGGACTCTACGTTTAAACATAACAATACCGTGCATCTCCAGCTCTCCAAAATCCTAACCCTAACCCTAGCCCTGTCTCATGTCCTGACACCTTACCTTGAACATTGAAGTCATCCATGCCTCATCATAAACCTGAATCTCCATCTTGCCCTCCACGTCACATCAGACCCAGAACCTAACTCCTTCCGTATTGGGAATGTCTCCGTAAACCAGAGAGAACACAATATTTAGCACTAGCACTGAGTCCTGGAAGTAAACACACAATATCAGATCGACATCGCCCTTGGGCTCTCCTCAACACTGGATTGCAATTACAAACTCGCACTCACATCAGAGCTGGAACCTAACCCTGATTATTAACTTATCCTTTCTGCAAAACAGAACTAACCAGTAATACTATCCCTAGTCATGACTCTTTCACTTGTCCCTTCATGATAACCATTGTCGTCACCCAGGCGTCACTGTTATCCTGAACATCATCTAGCACTTGCCCTCACATCAGAGACAAACCCTAAATCTTTATGTCACTCTATCCTTCTTGTTCACCTTATGGAACACAATACCCTATCTCTAGCCCTGGCCTCTTTCCCTGAACCGACACCATCAGCTTCAACGTCTCCCAATCTGCACCATAAACTTGAAACTCAAACTGGCCATCGTCCTCACATCAGGTTCGGATGAGTTCTCTAAATGTAACTTCATGTTCCTGTAAAACTTACTGAACACCTAACCCTAACCCTAGCTCCAAGCCCTGGACGAGCTCCTTTACCTTCAACATTGATGTCAACTACGACACATCTTAACACTGAGCCTCGATCTCACACTCTCCCTCACATCAAAAGTGCTCCCAAATTCTCTTGGTAACCATCTCATATGCACAAATTATCTCTTATAGGAAACCCTAACCCTACACCATGCCCCTTTCACTGAATGGCCACCATCAGCATCGATATGACACTTGCCTCACTCTAATCCTGAAAATGAACTGCACAGTCCACTAACATTAAAGAAGGACCCTACGTGTAAGTGTAACAATACCATGCATCTTCAGCTTTCCAAAATCCTAACCCTAAACGTAGCCCTGTCTCGTTGTCATGACACCTCACCTTGAATATTGAAGTCAACCATGCCTCGTCATAAACATGAATCTCCTTCTTGCACTCAATGTCACATCAGACCCAGAACCTAACTCTTTCCGTATTGGGCATATCTCCCTAAACCAGAGGCAACACCTAATTTAGCACTAGCACTAAGTCCTGGACATGTACACACAACGTCAGATCGACATCACCCTTGGGCTCTGCTCAACACTGAATCGCAATTTCACACTCCCACTCATAACAGTGCTGGACCCTTACCCTAATTATTAACTTATCCTTTCTGCACAACAGAACAAACCAGTAATCCTAAACCTAGCCATGACTCTTTCACATGTCCCTTCACTGTAAACACTGGCATCACCCACGCATCACAGTTATCCTGAACCTCAAACACGCACTTTCCCTCACATCAGAGAAAAACCCTAAGTCTTTACATAACCCTCTCCTTCCTGTACACCTTATGGAACACAGTACCCTAACTCTAACCCTGGCCACTTTACCTGAAACAACACCATCACCTTCCATGTCTTCCACGCCACACCATAAACCTGAAGCTCCATCTGGCCATTGTCCTCACATCAGGTTCTAATGCGTAATCTAAATGTATCTCCATATTCCTGTAAATCTTACTGAACACCTAACCCGAACCCTAGCCCCATGCCATGGACTGGCTCCTTCACCTTCAACATTGATGTCAACTACGACACATCTTAAGGCTGAGCCTCAATTTCACACTCTCCCTCACATCACAAGTGAACCTGAACCCGAATTCTCTTGTTAACCATCTCATCCACATAGATTTTCTCTTACACGAACCCTAACCCTACCCCTGGCCCCTTTCACTGAACGGCCACCATCAGTATTGACATCTGTCATTCCTCCCATAATCCTAAATCTCATTCTGGCATTTGCCCTCATATCAGTGTCAGATCAGATCTCTAACTGTCACTCAATCTTCTGCATACTCCTTACCTTGCAACAAATGCTAAGCCTAGCCCTGGCGCCAGGATCTGACACTACACCTTCATCACTGATATCACCCACACTTCACCTTAAACCTGAAAGTTATTCCTGCACTTGCCCTCACGTCAGACGCAGATCCAAAGTCTAACTGTACACCTATCTCACCCGTACTCCTTATTGAACACCTAACCCTAACCCTAGACACGACCCATGGACCAGATACTTCACCTTCACTATTGCTTTCAACAATGACTCCCTTAATCCTGTGAATCGAACTCACACTCGACCTCACATCAGAAACGCACCCTAATAGTGTTCATAACCGAATCTTCCGCATAGACGTTTCCTTAGAGAATACCCTCACCCTAGCCCAGGTACTTTATCCTTAAACCACACCATCGGTATTGATGTCACCGTTACCACACCATACTGATGAAGATCAGTCTGGACATTGCCCTCACATCAGAGTTGAATCCTAACTCTACCCGTAACCCCATGCACCACATACTATTTAAACTTTACCTAACCTTAACCCTAACACATACCTGTGGCATGACCCTCCAGCATCAGCATGGATATCACACTTGCCTCACTCTAATCCTGAAAATGAACTGCACAGTCCCACTAACATTAGAGAAGGACCCTATGTATAAATGTAACTATACCCTGCCTCTACAGCTTTCTAAAAACCTAACCATAGCCCTAGCCCTGATTCGGGGTCCTGTCACTTCACCTTGAACATTGACAACAGCCATACCTCAAAAGAAACCTGAACCTTCATCTTGCTCTCCCAGTTACATCTGACGCAGAACCTAACTCTTTCCATATTGGGAATGTCTCCGTAAACCAGAGAGAACACGTAATTTAGCACTAGCACTGAGTCCTGGACCTATACACACAACGTCAGATCGACATCACCCTTGGGCTCTCCTCAACACTAAATCGCAATTTCACACTCGCACTCACATCACAGCTGGACACTAACCATGATTATTAACTTATCCTTTCTGCAAACTGAACAAACCAGTAATCTTAACCTAGCCATGAGACTTTCACCTATCCCTTCCCCGTAACAAATGGCATCACCCACGCGTCACTGTAATCCTGAACCTCAATCTCACACTTGCCCTCACATCAGAGAGAAACCCTAAATCTTTACATAACACTCTCCTTCCTGCACACCTTACGGAACACAATACCTAACTTCAGCCTTGGCCACTTTACCTGAATCAACACCATCAGCTTCAACTTCTCACAAGCTGAATCCTAAACCTGAAGCTCAATCTGGCCATCGTCCTCACATCAGTTTCAAATGCGTACTCTAAAAGTAACTCCATATTCCTGTAAATCATACTGAGCTCCTAACCCTTAGCCTAGCCCCAAGCCCTGTACTAGCTCCTTCACCTTCAACATTGATGTCAACTATGACACATCTTAACCATGAGCCTCAATCTCACACTCGCCCTCACATCAGACGTGAACCCTAATTCTCTCGGCAATGATCTCACTGCATAGATTTTCTCTGACAGGAGAACCTCACCCAAGCCCAAGCCCCTTTCACTGAAAGGCCACCAACAGCAACAACGTCTCTCATTCCTCCCCATAATCCTGAACCTCATTCTGGCAATTTCCCTCATATCAGAGTCTAATGACAACTCTGTCAATCAATCTTCTGCATATACCTTACCTTGCAACTAATACTAAGCCTAGCCTTGGCTCCAGGATGTGACACTTCACCTTCATCATTGATGTCACCCACACTTCCTCTTAAACCTGAAAGTGATTCCTGCACTCGCCCTCACCTCAGACCCTGATCCGAATTGTAACTGTAACCCTATTTCACTCGTACTCCTTATTGAACTCCTAACCCTAAACCTAGCCCAGTCTCATTGTCCTGACAGCTCCCCTTCACCATTGACATCAACCATGCCTCACCATATACCTGAACTCCATCTTGCGCTCCCCGTCACATCTGACCCAGAATATAACTCTTTCCATATTGAGGATGTCTCCATATACCAGAGAGAACACAATATTTAGCACTAGCACTGAGTCCTGGACCTAAACATACTATGTCAGATCGACATCACCCTTGGGCTCTCCTCAACCCTGAATCACAATATCACACTCAGACTCACATCAGAGCTGAACTCTAACCCTGATTATTAACTTATCCTTTCTGCAAAACAGAACAAACCAGTAATCCTAACCCTAGCCATGAATCTTTCACCTGTTCCTTCACCGTAACCACTGCAATCACCCACTTCACCGTAATCCTGAACATCAATCTCGCACTTGTCCTCACATCAGAGACAAACCCTAAATCTTTACATAAGCCTCTCCTTCCTGTACACCTTACAGAACATAGTACACTAACTGTAGCCCTGGTCACTTTACCTTACCCAAAACCATCAGCTTCAACGTCTCTTAAGGTGCACCATAAACCTGGAGCTCAATCTGGCCATCGTCCTCACATCAGGATCCGATGTGTACTCTAAATGTAACTCTACATTCCTGCTAATCTTACTGAACACCTAACCATAACCCAAGCCCCAAGTCCTGGACTAGGTCCTTCACCTTCAAACATTGATGTCAACTACGACACATCTTAAGACTGAGCCTCAATCTCACACTCGCCCTCACATCAGAAGTGAACCCTAAATCTCTAGGTAACCATCTCATCTGCATAGATTTTCTCTTACAGGAATCCCTACAACTATCCCAGGCCCCTTTCACTGAACGGCCATGATCAGCACTGACGTCTGTTTTTCCTACCCATAATCCTGACGCTCATTCTGGCCGTTGCCCTCATATCAGAGTCGGATCAGAACTCTAACTGTCACTCAATCTTCTGCATACTCCTTACCTTACAACTACTTCTAAGCCTAGACTTGGCTGCAGGATCTCACACTTCACCTTCATCATTGATGTCACCCACATTTCACCTTAAACCTGAAAGTTATTTTTCCACTCGTCCTCACGTCAGACCCGGATCCGAAGTCTAACTGTAACCCTATCTCACCCGTACACTTTACCGAAAACCTAATCCTAACTCTAGACCCGACCCAGGGACTAGATACTTCACCTTCACCATTGGTATCATCTATGACTGCCTTAATCCTGTGACTCGATCTCACACTCGCCCTCACATCAGAATTCCCCCTAATCGTGTTCATAACCGTATCTTCTGCATAGACATTTCCTTACAGAAAACCCGAACCCTAGCCCAGGTCCTTTATCCTGAACCCACACCGTAAGCATTGATGTCACTGTTGCCACACGATACTGATGAAGAACACTCTGGACATCGCCCTCACATCAGAGTTGGATCCTAACTCTACCTGTTACCCTGTGCACCAGATACAACTTAACGATTACCTAACCATAACCCTAGCACATACCTCTGGCCTGACACACTAGCATCAGCGTGGATATCATACTTGTCTCACTGTAATCCTTAAAATGAATAGCACAGTCCCACTAACATTAGAGAAGGACCCTAAGTATAAACTTAGATATACCCTGCCTGCACAGCTTTCCATAAATCTATCCCTAACCCTAACACTGGCTCGTTGTCCTGACACCCCATCTGGAACCTTGACGTCAACCAAGCCTCACCATAAACCTGAAACTCCATCTTGTGCTCCCAGTCACATCTGACCGAGAACCTAACTCTTTCCATATTGGGAATATCTCGCTAAACCATAGAGAACACATAATTTAGCACTAGCACTGAGTCCTGGACCTATACACACAACATCAGATCGACATCACCATTGGGCTCTCCTCAACACTGAATTGCAATATCAAACTCGCACTCACATCAGAGCGGGACCCTAACCCTGATTATTAACTTATCCTTTCTGCAAAACAGAACAAACCAGTAATCCTAACCGTAGCCATGTCTCTTTCACTTGTCTCTTCACGATAATCATAGGCATCACCCAGGCATCACTGTTATCCTGAACCTCAATTTCGCACTTGCCCTCACATCAGAGACAAACCCTAAATCTTTATGTCACCCTATTCTTCTTGTTTACCATATGGAACACAATACCCTATCTCTAGCCCTGGCCTCTTTCCCTGAACCAACACCATCAGCTTCAACGTCTCCCAATCTGCACCATAAACTTGAAACTCAAACTGGCCATCGTCCTCACATCAGGTTCGGATGAGTTCTCTAAATGTAACTTCATGTTCCTGTAAAACTTACTGAACACCTAACCCTAACCCTAGCCCCAAGCCCTAGAGTAGCTCCTTCACCTTCAACATTGATGTCAACTACGACACATCTTAACCCTGAGCCTCAATCTCACACTTGCCCTCAAATGAGAAGTGAACTCTAATTCTCTCAGTAACCATCTCATCCGCATAAATTTTCTCTTACAGGAAAATCTAACCCTAGCCCAGGCCCATTTCACTGAACGGCCACCATCAGCATCAACGTCTGTCATTCCTCCCCATAATTCTGAAGCTCATTCTGGCCATTGCCCTCATAGCATATTCGGAACACACCTCTAACTGTCACTCAATCTTCCACATACACCTTACCTTACAACTAAAGCTAAGCCTAGACTTGGCGCCAACATCTGACACTACACCTTCATCATTGATGTCACCCAAACTTCACCTTAAACCTGAAAGTTATTCCTGCACTCACCTTCATGACAGACCCGGATCCAAAGTGTAACTGTAACCCTATCTCACCCGTACTCCTTATCGAACTCCTGACACTAACCCTAGACCCAACCCATGGACCAGAAACTTCACCTTCACCACTGCTGTCAACAATGACTCCTTTAATCCTGTGAATCGACCTCACACTCAACCTCACATCAGAATTGCACCCTAATCCTGTTCATAACCGAATATTCCACATACACGTTTCCTTACAGAAAACCGTCACCCTAGCCCAGGTCCTATATCCTGAACCCACACCATCAGTATTGATGTCACCGTTGCCACACCATACTGATGAAGATCAATCTGGACATCGCCCTCACATCACAGTTGGATCCTAACTCTACCCGTAACCCCATGCACCACATATTATTTAAACATTACATAACCTTAACCCTAACACATACCTGTGGCGTGACCCTGAAGCATCAGCATGGATATCACACTTGCCTCACTCTAATCCTGAAAATGAACTGCACAGTCCCACTAACATTAGGGAAGGACCCTATGTATAAACGTAAAAATACCCTGCCTCTACAGATTTAAAAACCTTACCGTAACCCTTGCCCTGACTCATTGTCTTCACACCTCACCTTGAACATTGACGTCAACCATGCCTCATCATAAACGTGAATCTCCGTCTTTCGATCCCCATCACATCAGACCCAGTACCTAACTCTTTCCATATTGGGAATGTTTCAATAAACCAGAGAGAACACATAATTTACCACTGGCACTGATTGCTGAACCTATACAAACAAGATCAGATCGACTTTACCCTTGGGCTCTTCTCAACACTGAATCGCAATTTCACACTCACAATCACATCAGAGCTTTACACTAACCCTGATTATTAACTTATCCTTTCTGCACAGCAGAACAAATCTGTAATGCTAACCCTAGCCATGACTCTTTCACCTCTCCCTTCGCTGTAACCACTGGCTTCACCCACAGGTTACAGGAATCCTGAAACTCAATCATGCACGTGCACTCACATCAGAGAAAAAACCCAAATCTTTGCATAACCCTCTCCTTCCTGTACAACTTACAGAACACAGTAACCTAACTCTTGCCCTGGCCACTTTACCTGAACCAACACCATCAGCTTCAACGTGTACCACGCTGCACCATAAACCTGAAGCTCAATCTGGACATCGTCCTCACATCAGGTTCAAATGCGTACTCTAAATGTAACTCCATATTCCAGTAAATCTTACTGAACACCTAACCCTAAAATAAGCCCCAAGCTCTGGACTAGCTCATTCACCTTCAACCTTGATGTCAACTACGACACATCTTAACACTGAGCCTCAATCTCACACTCACCCTCACATCAGAAGTGAACCCTAATTCTCTCAGTCATCATCTCGTCTGTATATATATTCTCTTACAGGAAACACTAACCCTAACCCTGGCCCTTTTCACTGAACAGCCACCATCAGCATCGACGTCTATCATTACTCCCCATAATACTGAAGCTCATTCTGGCCATTGCCCTAATATCAGAGTCCGATAAGAACTCTAATTGTCACTCAATCATACGCAGACTCCTTACCTTGTAACTAATGCTAAGCCTAGACCTGGCGTCAGGATTTGACACTACACCTTCATGATTGATGTCACCCACACTTCACCTTAAACCTGAAAGTTATTCCTGCACTCGCCCTCACGTCACACCCAGATCCGAAGACTAACTGTAACCCTACCTCACCGGTACTACTTATGGAACACCTAACCCAAACCTTAGACACGACCGATGGACTGGATACTTAACCTTCACCATTGATATCAACAATGACTCCCTGAATCCTGTGACTCGATCTCACACACGCCCTCACATCAGAATTGCACCCTAACCCAGTTCATAACCGAATCTTCTGCATAGACATTTCCTTACAGAAAACCCTATCCCGAGAACAGGTGTTTGATCCTGAACCCTCACCGTCAGCATTGATATCACCGTTGCCACACCATACTGATAAAGATCAATCTGGACATCGCCCTCACATCAGAGTAGGACCCTAACTCTACCCGTAACCCCATGCACCACATACTATTTAAACATTACCTAACCCTAACCCTAGCACATACCTGTGGCGTGACCCTCCAGCATCAGCATGGATATAACACTTGCCTCACTCTAATCCTGAAAATGAACTGCACAGTCTCACTAACATTAGAATTGGACCCTATGTATAAACGTAACAATACCGTGCATCTACAGCTTTTCAAAATCCTAACTCGAACCCTAGCCGTGTATCGTTCTCCTGACACCTTTCCTTGAACATTGAACTCAACCATGCCTCGTCATAAACCTGAATCTCCATCTTGCGCTCCATGTCACATCAGACCCAGAACCTAACTCTTTCCATCTTGGGAATGTCTCCCTAAACCAGAGAGAACACATAATTTAGCACTAGCACTGAGTCCTGGACCTATATACACAACGTCAGATTGACATCAACCTTGGGCTCTGCTTAACACTGAATCGCAATTTCACACTCGCACTCTCAACAGACCTGGACCCTAACACCAATTATTATCTTATCCTTTCTGCACAACAGAAAAAACCAGTAATCATAACCCTAGCCATGAAGCTTTCACCTGCCCCATCACCGTAACCACTGGCATCACCCACGCGTCACCGTTATCCAGAACCTCAATCACGCACTTGTCCTCACATCAGAGAAAAAACCTAAATCTTTGCATAACCCTCTCCTTCCTGTACACCTTACGGAACACAGTACCCTAACTCTAGCACTGGCCAGTTTACTTCATCCAACACCATCAGCTTCAACGTCTCCCAAGCTGCACCATAAACCTGAAGCTCAAACTGGCCATCGGCCTCACATCAGGTTCAAATGCGAAGTCTAAATGTAACTCCATTTTTCTGTAAATCTTACTGAAAACCTAACCCTAACCCTAGCCCCAAGCCCTGGACAAACTCCTTCACCTTCAACATTGATGTCAGCTACGACCCATCTAAACACTGAGCCTCAATCTCACACTCACACTCACATCAGAAGTGAACACAAATTTTCTAGGTGACCATATCATCCGCATAGATTTTCTCTTACAGGAAACCCTAACCCTACCGAGGGTACAGTCACTGAACGGCCCCCATCAGCATCGACATCTGTCATTCCTCCCCATAAACCTGAAGCTCATTCTGGCCATTGCCCTCATATCAGAGTTGGATCAGAATTCTACCTGTCACTCAATCTTCCTCATACACCTTATCTTACAACCAATGCTAAGCCTAGCCCTGGCACCAGGATATGACACTTCACCTTCATCATTGATGTCACCCACACTTCACCTTAAACCTGAAAGTTATTCCTGCACCTGCCCTCACGTCAGACCCGGATCCGAAGTCTAACTGTAACCCTATCTCACCCGTACTCCTTATCGAACACCTAACCCTAACCTTAGATCCGACACATGGAACAGATAATTCACCTTCACCATTGATATCAACAATGACTCCCTTAATCCTGTGACTCGATCTCACACTCGCCCTAACATCAGAAGTACACCCTAATCCTGTTCATAACCGTGTCCTCTGCATAGACATTTCCTTACAGAAAACCCTAACCCTAGACCAGGTCCTTTAACCTGAACCCTCACCGTCAGCATTGATGTCACCATTGCCACACCATAATGATGAAGATCAATCTGGACTTCGCCCTCACATCAGAGTAGGACCCTAACTCTACCGTAACCCAATGCACCACATACCATCTAACGAATACCTAACCCTAACCCTAGCACATACTTGTGGCGAGATCATCCAGCATCAGGATGGATATGACAATTGCCTCACTCTAATTATGAAAATGAACTGCACATTCCCACTTACATTACAGAAGGACCCTATGTATAAACGTAAAAATAACCTGCCTTTACACCATTAAATACCTAACCCTAACCCTAGCCAAGGCTCAATGTCCTGACACCTCACTTTGAACATTGACGTCAACAATGCCTCATCAGAAACTTAAATCTCCATCTTCTGTTCGCTGAAACATCAGTCCCAGACCCTCACTCTTTCCATATTGGGATTGTCTCTGTAAACCAGAGAGAACACATAATTTAGCACTAGCACTAAGTACTGTACTTATACACACAAAGACAGATCGACATCACCCTGGGGCTCTCCTCAACACTGAATCGCAATTTCACAGTCGCATTCACATCAGAGCTGGACCCTAACCTTAATTATTAACTTATCCTTTCTGCACAACAGAACAAACCAGTAATCCTAACCATTGGCATGACTCTTTCACCTGCCCCTTCACCGTAACCACGGCATCACCCACGCATTGACATAACCCTGAACCTCAATCTCGCACTTATCCTCACATCAGAGACAAACCCTAAAACTTTACATAACCCTCTCCTTCCTGTACACCTTACGGAACACAATATCCTAACTCTAACCCGGTCCACTTTACCTGAACCAACACTATCAGCTTCAACGTCTCTCAAGTCGCACCATAAATGGGAAGCTCAATCTGGCCATCGTCCTCACATCAGGTTCTGATGCGTATTCTAAATGTAACTCCATATTCCTGTAAATCTTTCTGATCACGTAAACCTAACCCAAGCCCCAAGCCCTGGACTAGCTCAAACACCTTCAACATTGATGTCAACTACGACCCATCTTAGCACTGAGCCTCAATCTCACACTCGCACTCACATCAGAAGTGAACACAAATTCTCTAGGTGACCATATCATCCGCATAGATTTACTCTTACAGGAAACTGTAACCCTAGCCAGGCCATGGTCACTGAACGGCCACGATCAGCATGGACGTCTGTCATTCCTCCCCATCAACCTGAAGCTCATTCTTGCCCTTGCCCTCATATCAGAGTTGGATCAGAATTCTACCTGTCACTCAATCTTCCGCATACACCTTAACTTACAACTAATGCTAAGCCTAGCCCGGGTGCCAGGATCTGACACTTCACCTTCATCATTGATGTCACCCACACTTCACCTTAAACCTGAAAGTTATTCCTGCACCTGCCCTCACGTCAGACCTGGATCCGAAGTCTAACTGTAACCCGATCACACGCCTACTCCTTATCGAACACCTAACACTAACCTGAGACCCAACCCATGGAACAGATACTTCACCTTCACCATTGATATAAACTATGACTCCCTTAATCCTGTTCCTCGATCTCACACTCTCCCTCACATCAGAATTGCACCCTCATCCTGTTCATAACCCTATCTTCTCCATAGATATTTCTTTACAGAAAGTCCTAAGCCTAGCCCTGGTCCTTTATCCTAAGACCTCACAGTCGGCATTGATGTCACAGTTGCCACACCATACTGATGGAGATCAATCTGGACATCGCCCTCACATCAGAGTAGGATCCTAACTCTATCCATAACCCCACGCACCACATACTATTTAAACTTTACCTAACCCTAACCCAAGCACATACCTGTGGCGTGACCCTCCAGCATCAGGATCGATATGACACATGCCTCACTCTAATCCTGAAAATGAACTTCACAGTCCCACTAAAATTAGAGAAGGACCCTAAGTATAAACACAACAATACCGTGCATCCACAGCTTTCCAAAATCCTAACCCTAAACCTATCCCTGTCTCGTCCTGACACCTCACCTTGAACATTGAAGTCAACCATGCCTCATCATAAACCTGAATCTCCATCTCGCGCTCCAAATCACATCAGACCCAGAACCTAACTCTTTCCATATTGGGATTGTCTCTGTAAACCAGAGAGAACACATAATTTAGCACTAGCACTGAGTCCTGGACCTATATACACAACATCAGATCAACATCACCCTTGGAATCTGCTCAACACTGAATCGCAATTTCACACTCGCACTCACATCAGAGCTGGACCATAACCCTAATTATTAACTTATCCTTTCTGCACAACAGAACAAACCAGTAATCCTAACCCTAGCCATGACTCTTTCACCTGTCCTTTCATCGTAACCACAGGCATCACCCACGCGTCACCGTTATCCTGAACCTCAATCACGCACTTGCCCTCACATCAGAGAAAATCCCTAAACCTTTACATAACCCTCTCCTTCCTGTACTCCTTACAGAACACAGTACCCTAACTCTAACCCTGGCCGTGTTACCTGAACCAACATAATTAGCTTCAACGTCTCCCAAGCCGCACCATAAAACTGAAGCTCCATCTGGGCATCATCCTCACATCAGTTTCAAATGTGTACTCTAAATGTAACTGCGTATTCCTGTAAATGTTAGTGAAGAACTAACCCTTAACCTAGCCCCATCACGTGGACTATCTCCTTCACCTTCAACATTGATGTCAACTACGACACATCTTATCCGTGAGCCTCAGTCTCACACTCGCCCTCACATCAGAAGTTAACCCTAATTCTCTCGGTAACTATCTCATTTGCATAGATTTTCTCCTACAGGAAACCCTTTCCCTAGCCCGAGCAACTTTCACTGAACGGCTACCATCAGCATCGACGTCTGTCATTCCTACCCATAATGCTGAAGCTCATTCTGGCCATTGAACTCAGATCAGACACGGATCAGAACTCTAACAGTCACTCAATCTTCCGCAAAATCCTTACCTACAAACTAATGCTAAGCCTAGCCCTGGCGCCAGGATCTGACACTTCACCTTCATCATTGATGTCACCCACACATCACCTTCAACGTGAAAGTTATTCCTGCACAAGCCCTCATGTCAGAACCGGGTCCCAATTCTAACTGCAACCCTATCAATCCAGAACTGCTTATCGAAAACCTAACCCTAACCCTGGGCTTGACCCATGGACCAGATACTTCACTTTCACCATAGATATCAACTATGACTCCCTTAATCCTGTGAATCGATCTCACACTCGCCCTCACATCAGAATTGAAGCCTAATACTGTTCATAGCCTTATCTTCTGCATAGACATTTCCTTACAGAAAACCCTAACCCTAGCCCAGTTCCTTTAACCTAAACCCTCACCGTCGGCAGTGATGTCACCTTTGCCACAACATAATGATGTAGATCAACCTGGACATCACCCTCACATCAGAGTAGGATCCTAACTGTACCCGAAACCCCATGCACCACATACTAATTAACAATTACCTAACTCCAAACCTAGCACATTCCTGTGGTGTGACACTCCAGCATCAGCATGGATATGACACTTGCCTCACTCTAATCCTGAAAATGAACAGCACAATCTAACAAACATTAGAGAAGGACCCTACATATTAACGTAACAATACCCTGCATCTACTGCTTTCCAAAAACCTTACACTAATGGTGGCCCTTTCCCATTGTACTGACAACTCACCTTGAACATTGACGTCAACCATGCCTCATCATAAACCTGAATCTCAATCTTATGCTCCCCGTCACATCAGACCCTGAACCTAACTCTTTCCATATTGGGAATGCCTCCGTAAACAAGAGAGGACACATAATTTAGCACTAGCACTGAGTCCTGAACCTATATACACAACGTCAGATCGACATCACCCTTGGGCTCTGCTCAGCACTGAATCGTAATTTCACACTCGCACTCACATCACAGCTGGACCCTAACCCAAATTATTAACTTATCTTTTCTGCACAACAGAACAAACCAGTAATCCTTAGCCGAGCCATGACGCTTTCACCTGTCCCATCACCGTAACCACTGGCATCATCCACGCATCACCATTATCCTGAACCTCAATCATGCACTTGCCCTTACATCAGAGAAAAACCCTAAATCTTTACATAAACCTCACCTCCCTGTACACCTTACGGAACACAGTACAGTAACTCTAGCACTGGCCACTTTACCTGAACCAACACCATCAGCTTCAACGTCTCCCAAGCTGCACCATAAACCTGAAGCTCAAACTGGCCATCGGCCTCACATCAGGTTCAAATGCGAAGTCTAAATGTAACTCCATTTTTCTGTAAATCTTACTGAAAACCTAACCCTAACCCTAGCCCCAAGCCCTGGACAAACTCCTTCACCTTCAACATTGATGTCAGCTACGACCCATCTAAACACTGAGCCTCAATCTCACACTCACACTCACATCAGAAGTGAACACAAATTTTCTAGGTGACCATATCATCCGCATAGATTTTCTCTTACAGGAAACCCTAACCCTACTGAGGGTACAGTCACTGAACGGCCCCCATCAGCATCGACATCTGTCATTCCTCCCCATAAACCTGAAGCTCATTCTGGCCATTGCCCTCATATCAGAGTTGGATCAGAATTCTACCTGTCACTCAATCTTCCTCATACACCTTATCTTACAACCAATGCTAAGCCTAGCCCTGGCACCAGGATATGACACTTCACCTTCATCATTGATGTCACCCACACTTCACCTTAAACCTGAAAGTTATTCCTGCACCTGCCCTCACGTCAGACCCGGATCCGAAGTCTAACTGTAACCCTATCTCACCCGTACTCCTTATCGAACACCTAACCCTAACCTTAGATCCGACACATGGAACAGATAATTCACCTTCACCATTGATATCAACAATGACTCCCTTAATCCTGTGACTCGATCTCACACTCGCCCTAACATCAGAAGTACACCCTAATCCTGTTCATAACCGTGTCCTCTGCATAGACATTTCCTTACAGAAAACCCTAACCCTAGACCAGGTCCTTTAACCTGAACCCTCACCGTCAGCATTGATGTCACCGTTGCCACACCATAATGATGAAGATCAATCTGGACTTCGCCCTCACATCAGAGTAGGACCCTAACTCTACCGTAACCCAATGCACCACATACCATCTAACGAATACCTAACCCTAACCCTAGCACATACTTGTGGCGAGATCATCCAGCATCAGGATGGATATGACAATTGCCTCACTCTAATTATGAAAATGAACTGCACATTCCCACTTACATTACAGAAGGACCCTATGTATAAACGTAAAAATAACCTGCCTTTACACCATTAAATACCTAACCCTAACCCTAGCCAAGGCTCAATGTCCTGACACCTCACTTTGAACATTGACGTCAACAATGCCTCATCAGAAACTTAAATCTCCATCTTCTGTTCGCTGAAACATCAGTCCCAGACCCTCACTCTTTCCATATTGGGATTGTCTCTGTAAACCAGAGAGAACACATAATTTAGCACTAGCACTAAGTACTGTACTTATACACACAAAGACAGATCGACATCACCCTGGGGCTCTCCTCAACACTGAATCGCAATTTCACAGTCGCATTCACATCAGAGCTGGACCCTAACCTTAATTATTAACTTATCCTTTCTGCACAACAGAACAAACCAGTAATCCTAACCATTGGCATGACTCTTTCACCTGCCCCTTCACCGTAACCACGGCATCACCCACGCATTGACATAACCCTGAACCTCAATCTCGCACTTATCCTCACATCAGAGACAAACCCTAAAACTTTACATAACCCTCTCCTTCCTGTACACCTTACGGAACACAATATCCTAACTCTAACCCGGTCCACTTTACCTGAACCAACACTATCAGCTTCAACGTCTCTCAAGTCGCACCATAAATGGGAAGCTCAATCTGGCCATCGTCCTCACATCAGGTTCTGATGCGTATTCTAAATGTAACTCCATATTCCTGTAAATCTTTCTGATCACGTAAACCTAACCCAAGCCCCAAGCCCTGGACTAGCTCAAACACCTTCAACATTGATGTCAACTACGACCCATCTTAGCACTGAGCCTCAATCTCACACTCGCACTCACATCAGAAGTGAACACAAATTCTCTAGGTGACCATATCATCCGCATAGATTTACTCTTACAGGAAACTGTAACCCTAGCCAGGCCATGGTCACTGAACGGCCACGATCAGCATGGACGTCTGTCATTCCTCCCCATCAACCTGAAGCTCATTCTTGCCCTTGCCCTCATATCAGAGTTGGATCAGAATTCTACCTGTCACTCAATCTTCCGCATACACCTTAACTTACAACTAATGCTAAGCCTAGCCCGGGTGCCAGGATCTGACACTTCACCTTCATCATTGATGTCACCCACACTTCACCTTAAACCTGAAAGTTATTCCTGCACCTGCCCTCACGTCAGACCTGGATCCGAAGTCTAACTGTAACCCGATCACACGCCTACTCCTTATCGAACACCTAACACTAACCTGAGACCCAACCCATGGAACAGATACTTCACCTTCACCATTGATATAAACTATGACTCCCTTAATCCTGTTCCTCGATCTCACACTCTCCCTCACATCAGAATTGCACCCTCATCCTGTTCATAACCCTATCTTCTCCATAGATATTTCTTTACAGAAAGTCCTAAGCCTAGCCCTGGTCCTTTATCCTAAGACCTCACAGTCGGCATTGATGTCACAGTTGCCACACCATACTGATGGAGATCAATCTGGACATCGCCCTCACATCAGAGTAGGATCCTAACTCTATCCATAACCCCACGCACCACATACTATTTAAACTTTACCTAACCCTAACCCAAGCACATACCTGTGGCGTGACCCTCCAGCATCAGGATCGATATGACACATGCCTCACTCTAATCCTGAAAATGAACTTCACAGTCCCACTAAAATTAGAGAAGGACCCTAAGTATAAACACAACAATACCGTGCATCCACAGCTTTCCAAAATCCTAACCCTAAACCTATCCCTGTCTCGTCCTGACACCTCACCTTGAACATTGAAGTCAACCATGCCTCATCATAAACCTGAATCTCCATCTCGCGCTCCAAATCACATCAGACCCAGAACCTAACTCTTTCCATATTGGGATTGTCTCTGTAAACCAGAGAGAACACATAATTTAGCACTAGCACTGAGTCCTGGACCTATATACACAACATCAGATCAACATCACCCTTGGAATCTGCTCAACACTGAATCGCAATTTCACACTCGCACTCACATCAGAGCTGGACCATAACCCTAATTATTAACTTATCCTTTCTGCACAACAGAACAAACCAGTAATCCTAACCCTAGCCATGACTCTTTCACCTGTCCTTTCATCGTAACCACAGGCATCACCCACGCGTCACCGTTATCCTGAACCTCAATCACGCACTTGCCCTCACATCAGAGAAAATCCCTAAACCTTTACATAACCCTCTCCTTCCTGTACTCCTTACAGAACACAGTACCCTAACTCTAACCCTGGCCGTGTTACCTGAACCAACATAATTAGCTTCAACGTCTCCCAAGCCGCACCATAAAACTGAAGCTCCATCTGGGCATCATCCTCACATCAGTTTCAAATGTGTACTCTAAATGTAACTCCGTATTCCTGTAAATGTTAGTGAAGAACTAACCCTTAACCTAGCCCCATCACGTGGACTATCTCCTTCACCTTCAACATTGATGTCAACTACGACACATCTTATCCGTGAGCCTCAGTCTCACACTCGCCCTCACATCAGAAGTTAACCCTAATTCTCTCGGTAACTATCTCATTTGCATAGATTTTCTCCTACAGGAAACCCTTTCCCTAGCCCGAGCAACTTTCACTGAACGGCTACCATCAGCATCGACGTCTGTCATTCCTACCCATAATGCTGAAGCTCATTCTGGCCATTGAACTCAGATCAGACACGGATCAGAACTCTAACAGTCACTCAATCTTCCGCAAAATCCTTACCTACAAACTAATGCTAAGCCTAGCCCTGGCGCCAGGATCTGACACTTCACCTTCATCATTGATGTCACCCACACATCACCTTCAACGTGAAAGTTATTCCTGCACAAGCCCTCATGTCAGAACCGGGTCCCAATTCTAACTGCAACCCTATCAATCCAGAACTGCTTATCGAAAACCTAACCCTAACCCTGGGCTTGACCCATGGACCAGATACTTCACTTTCACCATAGATATCAACTATGACTCCCTTAATCCTGTGAATCGATCTCACACTCGCCCTCACATCAGAATTGAAGCCTAATACTGTTCATAGCCTTATCTTCTGCATAGACATTTCCTTACAGAAAACCCTAACCCTAGCCCAGTTCCTTTAACCTAAACCCTCACCGTCGGCAGTGATGTCACCTTTGCCACAACATAATGATGTAGATCAACCTGGACATCACCCTCACATCAGAGTAGGATCCTAACTGTACCCGAAACCCCATGCACCACATACTAATTAACAATTACCTAACTCCAAACCTAGCACATTCCTGTGGTGTGACACTCCAGCATCAGCATGGATATGACACTTGCCTCACTCTAATCCTGAAAATGAACAGCACAATCTAACAAACATTAGAGAAGGACCCTACATATTAACGTAACAATACCCTGCATCTACTGCTTTCCAAAAACCTTACACTAATGGTGGCCCTTTCCCATTGTACTGACAACTCACCTTGAACATTGACGTCAACCATGCCTCATCATAAACCTGAATCTCAATCTTATGCTCCCCGTCACATCAGACCCTGAACCTAACTCTTTCCATATTGGGAATGCCTCCGTAAACAAGAGAGGACACATAATTTAGCACTAGCACTGAGTCCTGAACCTATATACACAACGTCAGATCGACATCACCCTTGGGCTCTGCTCAGCACTGAATCGTAATTTCACACTCGCACTCACATCACAGCTGGACCCTAACCCAAATTATTAACTTATCTTTTCTGCACAACAGAACAAACCAGTAATCCTTAGCCGAGCCATGACGCTTTCACCTGTCCCATCACCGTAACCACTGGCATCATCCACGCATCACCATTATCCTGAACCTCAATCATGCACTTGCCCTTACATCAGAGAAAAACCCTAAATCTTTACATAAACCTCACCTCCCTGTACACCTTACGGAACACAGTACAGTAACTCTAGCACTGGCCACTTTACCTGAACCAACACCATCAGCTTCAACGTCTCCCAAGCTGCACCATAAACCTGAAGCTCAAACTGGCCATCGGCCTCACATCAGGTTCAAATGCGAAGTCTAAATGTAACTCCATTTTTCTGTAAATCTTACTGAAAACCTAACCCTAACCCTAGCCCCAAGCCCTGGACAAACTCCTTCACCTTCAACATTGATGTCAGCTACGACCCATCTAAACACTGAGCCTCAATCTCACACTCACACTCACATCAGAAGTGAACACAAATTTTCTAGGTGACCATATCATCCGCATAGATTTTCTCTTACAGGAAACCCTAACCCTACTGAGGGTACAGTCACTGAACGGCCCCCATCAGCATCGACATCTGTCATTCCTCCCCATAAACCTGAAGCTCATTCTGGCCATTGCCCTCATATCAGAGTTGGATCAGAATTCTACCTGTCACTCAATCTTCCTCATACACCTTATCTTACAACCAATGCTAAGCCTAGCCCTGGCACCAGGATATGACACTTCACCTTCATCATTGATGTCACCCACACTTCACCTTAAACCTGAAAGTTATTCCTGCACCTGCCCTCACGTCAGACCCGGATCCGAAGTCTAACTGTAACCCTATCTCACCCGTACTCCTTATCGAACACCTAACCCTAACCTTAGATCCGACACATGGAACAGATAATTCACCTTCACCATTGATATCAACAATGACTCCCTTAATCCTGTGACTCGATCTCACACTCGCCCTAACATCAGAAGTACACCCTAATCCTGTTCATAACCGTGTCCTCTGCATAGACATTTCCTTACAGAAAACCCTAACCCTAGACCAGGTCCTTTAACCTGAACCCTCACCGTCAGCATTGATGTCACCGTTGCCACACCATAATGATGAAGATCAATCTGGACTTCGCCCTCACATCAGAGTAGGACCCTAACTCTACCGTAACCCAATGCACCACATACCATCTAACGAATACCTAACCCTAACCCTAGCACATACTTGTGGCGAGATCATCCAGCATCAGGATGGATATGACAATTGCCTCACTCTAATTATGAAAATGAACTGCACATTCCCACTTACATTACAGAAGGACCCTATGTATAAACGTAAAAATAACCTGCCTTTACACCATTAAATACCTAACCCTAACCCTAGCCAAGGCTCAATGTCCTGACACCTCACTTTGAACATTGACGTCAACAATGCCTCATCAGAAACTTAAATCTCCATCTTCTGTTCGCTGAAACATCAGTCCCAGACCCTCACTCTTTCCATATTGGGATTGTCTCTGTAAACCAGAGAGAACACATAATTTAGCACTAGCACTAAGTACTGTACTTATACACACAAAGACAGATCGACATCACCCTGGGGCTCTCCTCAACACTGAATCGCAATTTCACAGTCGCATTCACATCAGAGCTGGACCCTAACCTTAATTATTAACTTATCCTTTCTGCACAACAGAACAAACCAGTAATCCTAACCATTGGCATGACTCTTTCACCTGCCCCTTCACCGTAACCACGGCATCACCCACGCATTGACATAACCCTGAACCTCAATCTCGCACTTATCCTCACATCAGAGACAAACCCTAAAACTTTACATAACCCTCTCCTTCCTGTACACCTTACGGAACACAATATCCTAACTCTAACCCGGTCCACTTTACCTGAACCAACACTATCAGCTTCAACGTCTCTCAAGTCGCACCATAAATGGGAAGCTCAATCTGGCCATCGTCCTCACATCAGGTTCTGATGCGTATTCTAAATGTAACTCCATATTCCTGTAAATCTTTCTGATCACGTAAACCTAACCCAAGCCCCAAGCCCTGGACTAGCTCAAACACCTTCAACATTGATGTCAACTACGACCCATCTTAGCACTGAGCCTCAATCTCACACTCGCACTCACATCAGAAGTGAACACAAATTCTCTAGGTGACCATATCATCCGCATAGATTTACTCTTACAGGAAACTGTAACCCTAGCCAGGCCATGGTCACTGAACGGCCACGATCAGCATGGACGTCTGTCATTCCTCCCCATCAACCTGAAGCTCATTCTTGCCCTTGCCCTCATATCAGAGTTGGATCAGAATTCTACCTGTCACTCAATCTTCCGCATACACCTTAACTTACAACTAATGCTAAGCCTAGCCCGGGTGCCAGGATCTGACACTTCACCTTCATCATTGATGTCACCCACACTTCACCTTAAACCTGAAAGTTATTCCTGCACCTGCCCTCACGTCAGACCTGGATCCGAAGTCTAACTGTAACCCGATCACACGCCTACTCCTTATCGAACACCTAACACTAACCTGAGACCCAACCCATGGAACAGATACTTCACCTTCACCATTGATATAAACTATGACTCCCTTAATCCTGTTCCTCGATCTCACACTCTCCCTCACATCAGAATTGCACCCTCATCCTGTTCATAACCCTATCTTCTCCATAGATATTTCTTTACAGAAAGTCCTAAGCCTAGCCCTGGTCCTTTATCCTAAGACCTCACAGTCGGCATTGATGTCACAGTTGCCACACCATACTGATGGAGATCAATCTGGACATCGCCCTCACATCAGAGTAGGATCCTAACTCTATCCATAACCCCACGCACCACATACTATTTAAACTTTACCTAACCCTAACCCAAGCACATACCTGTGGCGTGACCCTCCAGCATCAGGATCGATATGACACATGCCTCACTCTAATCCTGAAAATGAACTTCACAGTCCCACTAAAATTAGAGAAGGACCCTAAGTATAAACACAACAATACCGTGCATCCACAGCTTTCCAAAATCCTAACCCTAAACCTATCCCTGTCTCGTCCTGACACCTCACCTTGAACATTGAAGTCAACCATGCCTCATCATAAACCTGAATCTCCATCTCGCGCTCCAAATCACATCAGACCCAGAACCTAACTCTTTCCATATTGGGATTGTCTCTGTAAACCAGAGAGAACACATAATTTAGCACTAGCACTGAGTCCTGGACCTATATACACAACATCAGATCAACATCACCCTTGGAATCTGCTCAACACTGAATCGCAATTTCACACTCGCACTCACATCAGAGCTGGACCATAACCCTAATTATTAACTTATCCTTTCTGCACAACAGAACAAACCAGTAATCCTAACCCTAGCCATGACTCTTTCACCTGTCCTTTCATCGTAACCACAGGCATCACCCACGCGTCACCGTTATCCTGAACCTCAATCACGCACTTGCCCTCACATCAGAGAAAATCCCTAAACCTTTACATAACCCTCTCCTTTCTGTACTCCTTACAGAACACAGTACCCTAACTCTAACCCTGGCCGTGTTACCTGAACCAACATAATTAGCTTCAACGTCTCCCAAGCCGCACCATAAAACTGAAGCTCCATCTGGGCATCATCCTCACATCAGTTTCAAATGTGTACTCTAAATGTAACTCCGTATTCCTGTAAATGTTAGTGAAGAACTAACCCTTAACCTAGCCCCATCACGTGGACTATCTCCTTCACCTTCAACATTGATGTCAACTACGACACATCTTATCCGTGAGCCTCAGTCTCACACTCGCCCTCACATCAGAAGTTAACCCTAATTCTCTCGGTAACTATCTCATTTGCATAGATTTTCTCCTACAGGAAACCCTTTCCCTAGCCCGAGCAACTTTCACTGAACGGCTACCATCAGCATCGACGTCTGTCATTCCTACCCATAATGCTGAAGCTCATTCTGGCCATTGAACTCAGATCAGACACGGATCAGAACTCTAACAGTCACTCAATCTTCCGCAAAATCCTTACCTACAAACTAATGCTAAGCCTAGCCCTGGCGCCAGGATCTGACACTTCACCTTCATCATTGATGTCACCCACACATCACCTTCAACGTGAAAGTTATTCCTGCACAAGCCCTCATGTCAGAACCGGGTCCCAATTCTAACTGCAACCCTATCAATCCAGAACTGCTTATCGAAAACCTAACCCTAACCCTGGGCTTGACCCATGGACCAGATACTTCACTTTCACCATAGATATCAACTATGACTCCCTTAATCCTGTGAATCGATCTCACACTCGCCCTCACATCAGAATTGAAGCCTAATACTGTTCATAGCCTTATCTTCTGCATAGACATTTCCTTACAGAAAACCCTAACCCTAGCCCAGTTCCTTTAACCTAAACCCTCACCGTCGGCAGTGATGTCACCTTTGCCACAACATAATGATGTAGATCAACCTGGACATCACCCTCACATCAGAGTAGGATCCTAACTGTACCCGAAACCCCATGCACCACATACTAATTAACAATTACCTAACTCCAAACCTAGCACATTCCTGTGGTGTGACACTCCAGCATCAGCATGGATATGACACTTGCCTCACTCTAATCCTGAAAATGAACAGCACAATCTAACAAACATTAGAGAAGGACCCTACATATTAACGTAACAATACCCTGCATCTACTGCTTTCCAAAAACCTTACACTAATGGTGGCCCTTTCCCATTGTACTGACAACTCACCTTGAACATTGACGTCAACCATGCCTCATCATAAACCTGAATCTCAATCTTATGCTCCCCGTCACATCAGACCCTGAACCTAACTCTTTCCATATTGGGAATGCCTCCGTAAACAAGAGAGGACACATAATTTAGCACTAGCACTGAGTCCTGAACCTATATACACAACGTCAGATCGACATCACCCTTGGGCTCTGCTCAGCACTGAATCGTAATTTCACACTCGCACTCACATCACAGCTGGACCCTAACCCAAATTATTAACTTATCTTTTCTGCACAACAGAACAAACCAGTAATCCTTAGCCGAGCCATGACGCTTTCACCTGTCCCATCACCGTAACCACTGGCATCATCCACGCATCACCATTATCCTGAACCTCAATCATGCACTTGCCCTTACATCAGAGAAAAACCCTAAATCTTTACATAAACCTCACCTCCCTGTACACCTTACGGAACACAGTACAGTAACTCTAGCACTGGCCACTTTACCTGAACCAACACCATCAGATTCAACGTCTCCCAAGCCGCACCATAAACCTGAAGCTCAGTTTGGCCATCGTCCTCACATCAGGTTCAAATGCGTACTCTAAATGTAACTCCATATTCCTGTAAATCTTACTGAACACCTAACCCGAACACTAGCCCCAAGCCCTAGACTAGCTCCTTCAACTTCAACATTGATGTCAACAATGACACATCTTTTCCTTGAGCCTCAATCTCACACTCGCCCTCACATCAGAAGTGAACCCTAATTCTCTTGGGAACCATCTCATCTGCATAGATTTTCTCTTAAAGGAAACCCAAACCCTAGCCAAGGCCAATTTCCCTGAATGGCCACCATCAGCGTCGACTTCTCTCCTTCCTCCCCATAATACTGAAGCTCATTCTGGCCATTGCTCTAATATCAGAATCAGATCAGAACTCTGTCACTCAATCTTCTGCATACTCCTTACCTTGAAACTAATGCTAAGCCTATCCCTGGCACCAGGATCTCACACTACACCTTCATCATTGATGTCACCCACACTTCACCTTAAAGCTGAAAGTTATCTCTGTACTCGCCCTCACGTCAGACCCGGTTCAAAATTCTAACTGTAAACGTATCTCAACCGTACTCCTCATTGAACACCTAACCATCACCCTAGACCCAAACCATGGACCAGATACTTCACCTTCACCATTGATACCAACAATGACTCACTTAATCCTGTGAATCGATCTCACACTCACCCTCACATCAGAATTGCACCCTAATCCTGTTCATAACCGAATCTTTCGCATAAACGGTTCCTTACATAAAACTCTAAACCTAGCCCAGGTCCTTTAACCTGAACCCTCACTATCAGCATTGATGTCACTGTTGCCACACCATAGTGATGAAGATCAATCAGGATATCGCCCTCACATCAGAGTTGGATCCTAACTCTACCCGTAACACCATGCACCATATACTGTTTAAACATTACCTAACCTTAAAACTAACACATACTTGTGGCATGACCCTCCAGCATCAGCATTGATATGATGCTTGCCCCACTCTGATCCGGAAAATGACCTGCACAGTCCCACTAACATTACAGAAGGAACCTACGAATAAACATAACAATACCGTGCATCTACAGCTTTCCAAAATCCTAACCGTAACACTAGTCCTGTCTCATTGTCCTGACACTTCACCTTGAACATTGAAGTCAACCATGCCACGTCATAAACCTGAATCTCCATTTCCGCTCCACGTCACATCAGACCCAGAACCTAACTCTTTCCTTATTGTGATTGTCTCCATAAACCAGAGAGAACACATAATTTAGCACTAGCACTGAGTCCTGGACCTATACACACAACTACAGATTGACTACAACCTTGGGCTCTGCTCAACACTGAATCGCAATTTCACACTCGCACACACAACAGAGCTGGACCCTAACCCTAATTATTAACTTATCCTTTCTGTACAACAGAAAAAAGGAGTAATCATAATCCTAGCCATGACGCTTTCACCTGTCCGTTCACCGTAACCACTGGCATCACCGACGCGTCACCCTTATCCTGAACCTGAATCTCGCACATGCTCCCACATCAGAGACAAACCCTGAATCTTTAGGGAAACCTCTCCTTCCTGTACACCTTACAGAACACAGTACCCTATCTCTAGCCCTGGCCTCTTTACCTGAACCAACACCATCAGTTTCAACATCTCCCAAGCCGCACCATAAACCTGAAGCTCAATCTGGATATCGTCCACACATCAAGTTCAAATGCATACTCTAAATGTAACTCCATATTCCGGTAAATCTTATGGAACACCTATCCCTAACCCTAGCCCTATGCCCTGCACTAGCTCCTTAAACTTCAACATTTATGTCAACAACGTCACATTTTTACCCTGAGCTGCAATCTCACTCGCCCTCACATCAGAATTGAACCCTGTTTCTCTCGGTAACCATCTCATCCACATAGATTTTCTCGTACAGGAAACCCTAACCCTAGCCCAGGCCCCTTTCTCTGAAAGTCCGCAGTCAGCATCGACGTCTGTAATTCATCCCCGTAATCCTGAAGCTCTTTCTGGCCATTGCCCTAGTATCAGAGTCGGATCAGAACTCTAACTGTCACTCAATCTTCTGCATACTCCTTACCTTGGAACTAATGCGAAGCCTACCTGGCGCCAGGATCTGACACTTCACCTTCATCATTGATGTCACCCTCACTTCACCTTAAACCTGAAAGTTATTCCTGCACCCGTCCTCAAGTCAGAACCGGATCCGAAGTCTAACTGTAACCCTATCTCACCCGTAATCCTTATTGAACAGCTAAACCCAACCCTAGACCCGATCCGTGGAGCAGATACTTCACTTTCACCATTGATATCAACTATGACTCCCTTAATCCTGTGACTCGCTCTCACACTCACTCTCACATCAGAATTGCACCCTAATCCTGTTCATAACCGAATCTTCATAGACATTTCCTTACAGAAAACCCTAACCCTAGCCCAGGTCCTTTAATCTGAACCCTCACCGTCAGCATTGATGTCACCGTTGCCACACAGTAATGATGAAGATCAATCTGATCTTCGCCCTCACATCAGAGTACAATCCTAACTCTACCCATAACCCCGTGAACCACTTACCATTTAAGGATTACCTAACCCTGACCCTAGCACATACCTGTGGCCTGACACTCCAGCAGCAGCATGGATTAGGTACTTGCCTCACTCTAATCCTGAAAATGAACTGTACATTCCCACTAACATTAGAGAAGGATCCCACGTGTAAGCGTAACTATACCCTGCATCTACAGCTTTCCAAAACACTAACCCTAACCCTAGCCCTGTCTCGTTGTCCTGATACTTCACATTAAAGATTGAACTCAACCATGCCTCGTCATAAACCTGAATATCCATCTTGCACTCCACGTCACATCAGACCCAGAACCTAACTCTTTCCATATAGGGAATGTCTCCCTGAACCAGAGAGAACCCATCATTTAGCACTAGCACTGATTCCTGGACCTATAAACAAAAAATCAGATCTACATCACCCTTCGGCTCTGCTCACCAGTGAATCGCAATATCACACTCCACTCACAACAGAGCTGGAGCCAAATCCTACTTATTGACTTATCCTTTCTGCACAACAGAACATACCAGAAATCCTAACCGTAGCCATGACGCTTTCACCTGTCCCTTCACCGTAACCACTTGCATCACCCACGCGTCACCGTTATCCTGAACCTCAATTACGCAATTGCCCACACATCACAGAAAAACCCTATATTTTTACATAACCCTCTCCTTCCTGGAAACCTGACGGAACACAGTACCCTATCTCTAGCCCTGGCCACTTTACCTGAAACAACACCATCACCATCAATGTCTCCAAAGCCGCACCAAAAACCTGAAGCTCAGTCTGGACATCGTCCTCACATCAGGTTCAAATGCGTACTCTAAATGTAACTCCATATTCCTGTAAATCTTAGTGAACACCTAACCCTAACCCTAGTCCCAAGACCTGGGCTAGCTCCTTCACCTTCAACATTGATATCTACTATGACACATCTTAACCCTGAGCCTCAATCTCACACTCGCCCTCACATCAGAAGTGAACCCTAATTCTCTCAGTGACCATCTCATCTGCATAGACTTTCTCTTATAGGAAACCCTTTCACTGAACGGCCACCATCAGCATCGACGTCTGTCATTCCTCCCCTTAATACTGTAGTTCACTCTGGCCATTGCCCTAATATCAGAGTCGGATAAGAACTCTAACTGTCACTCAATCCTCCGCAGACTCCTTACCTTGCAACTAATGCTATGCCTAGCCCTGGTGCCAGGATCTGACACTACACCCTCATCATTGATGTCACACACACTTCACCTTAAAATTGAAAGTTATTCCCGCACTCGCCATCACGTCAGACCCGCATCCAAAGACTAACTGTATCCCTCTCTCACGCGTACTCTTCATCAAACACCTAACCCTAACCCTTGATCCGACCCATGGACCAGACACTTCACCTTCACCATTGATATCAACTATGACTCCCTTAATCCTGTGACTCGAACTCACACGCGCGGTCACATCAGAATTGAACCCTAATCCTGTTCATAACCGAATTTTCTTCATAGACATTTCCTTACAGAAAACCCTAAACCTAGCCCAGGTCCTTTATCCTGAACCCTCATGGTCAGCATTGATGTCAGCGTTGCAACACCATACTGATGAAGATCAATCTGGACATCGCATTCACATCAGAGTAGGTTCCAAACTCTACCCGTAACCCCATGCACCACATACTATTTAAAGATTACCTAACCCTAACCCTAGCACATACCTGTGGTGTGACCCTCGAGCATCAGCATGGATATGACACTTGCCTCAGTCTGTTCCTGAAAATGAACAGCACAGTCCCACTAACATTAGAGAAGGACCATACATATAAACGTAACAATACCATGCATCTACAGCTTTCCAAAATCCTAACCCTATCCCTAGCCCTGTCTCATTGTCCTGACACCTCACCTTGAATAGTGAAGTCAACCATGCCTCGTCATAAACCTGAATCACCATCTTGCCCTCCACGACACATCCGACCCAGAACCTAACTCTTTCCATATTGGGAATGTCTCTGTAAACCAGAGAGAACACATAATTTAGCACTACCACTGAGTCCTGGACCTATACACACAACGTCAGATTGACATCACCCTTGGGCTCTGCTCAACACCTAATCGCATTTTCACAGTCGCACTCACGACAGAGCTAGACCCTAACCCTAATTATTAACTTATCCTTTCTGCACCACAGAACAAACCAGTAATCCTAACCCTGGCCATGATGCTTTCACCTGTCCCTTCACCGTATCCACTGGCATCACCCATGCGTCACCGTTATCCTGAACCTCAATCATGCACTTGCCCTCACATCAGAGAAAAACCCTAAATCTTTACATAACCCTCTCCTTCCTGTACACCTTACGGAACACATACCCTAACTCTAGGCCTGGCCATGTTACCTGAACCAACATCATCAACTTCAATGTCTCCCAAGCCGCACCATAAAAGTGAAGCTCAGTCTGGCCATCGTCCTCACATCAGGTTCAAATGCGTACTCTAAGTGTAACTACATATTCCTGTAAATATTACTGAACACCTAATCGTAACCCTAGCACCAAGCCCTAGACTAGCTCCTTCAACTTCAACATTGACGTCAACAAAGAACCATCTTAACCCTGAGCCTCAATCTCACACTCGCCATCACATCACATGTGAACCCTAAATCTCTTGGTAACGATGTTATCTGCATAGATTTTCTCTTACAGTAAAACCTAACCCAAGCCCAGGTCCCTTTCACTGGAAGGCCACCATCAGCAACGACGTCTGTCATTCCTCCCCATAATCCTGAAGCTCATTCTGGCCATTGCCCTCATATCAGTGTCTGATCAGAACTCTGTCAATGAATCTTCTGCATATACCTTACCTTGCAACTAATACTAAGCCTACCCTAGGCGTCAGGATGTGACACTTCACCTTCATCATTGATGTCACCCACACTTCACCTGAAACCTGAAAGTGATTCCTGCACTCGCCCTCACCTCAGACCCGGATGCGAATTGTAACTGTAACCCTATCTCACCCGTACTCCTTATTGAACAAATAACCCTAAACATACCCCAGTCTTGTTGTCCTGATAGCTCCCCTTTACTATTGACATCAACCATGCCTCACCATAAACCTGAACTCCATGTTGCGCTCCCCGTCACATCTGACCCAGAATTTAACTCTTTCCGTATTGAGAATGTCTCTCTAAACCAGGGAGAACACAATATTTAGCACTAGCACTGAGTGCTGGACCTAAACACACAATGTCAGATCGACATCATCCTTGGGCTCTCCTCAACACTGAATCGCAGTATCACACTCACACTCACATCAGAATTGCACCATAATCCTGTTCATAACCGAATATTCTGCATAGACATTTCCTTACAGAAAATCCTAACCCTACTCCAGGTCCTTTAACCTGAACCCACACCATCAGCATTCATGTCACCGTTGCCACATCATAATGATGAAGATCAATCTGGACATTGCCCTCACATCAGAGTAGGATACTAACTCTATCCGTAACCCCATGCACCACATATCATTTAAAGATTACCTAACCCTAAACCTAGCACATACCTGTGGCGTGACCCTCCAGCATCAGCATGGATATGACACTTGACCCACTCTAATCCTGAAAATGAACTGCACAGTCCCACTAACATTAGAGAAGGACCCTACGTATAAGCGTAACAATACACTGAATCTACACCTTTCCATAAACCTTACCCTAACCCTAGCACTGTCTGGTCCTGACACCTAACCTTGAATGTTGACGTCAACTATTCCTCGTCATAAACCTGAATCTTTATCTTGCGCTCCACGTCACATCAGACCGAGAATGGAACTCATTCCATATTGGCAATGTCTCCATAAACCAGAGAGAACACATAATTTAGCACTTTGTCCTTGACCTATACACACAACGTCAGACTGTCAACAGCCTTGGGCTCTCCTCAACACTGAATCGCAATTTCACACTCGTACTCACAACAGAGCTGGAACCAAAACCTAATTATTAACTTATCCTTTCTGCACAACAGAACAAACCAGTAATCCTAACCCTAATCATGAAGATTTCACTTGTCCCATCAGCATAACCAATGGCATCACCCACGTGTCACCGTTATCCTGAACCTCAATCTCGCACTTGCGCTCACATCAGAAAAAAAACCAAAATCTTTACGTAGCCCTCTCCTTACTGTACACGTTACGGAATACAGTACCCTACCTCTAGCCCTGGCCACTTTACCTGAAGCAACACCATCAGATTCAATGTTACCAAAGCTGCACCATAAACCTGAACCTCAATCTCGCCATCGTCCTCACATCACGTTCAGATGTGTTCTCTAAATGTAACTTCATATTCCTCTAAATCTTACTGAACACCTAACCCTAACCCTAGCCCCAAGCCCTGTACTAGCTCCTTCACCTTCAACATTGATGTCAACTACGACACATCTTAACCCTGAGCCTCAATCTCACACTCGCCCTCACATCAGAAGTGAACCCTAATTCTCTCAGTAACCATCTCATCCACATAGATTTTCTCTTAAAGAAAATCCTAACCCTATCCCAGGGCCCTTTCACTGAATGGCCACCATTAGCATCAAGATCTATCATTCTTCCCCATGATCCTGAAGCTCATTCTATCCATTCCGCTTATATCAGAGTCAGATCAGAACTCTGTCACTCAATCTTCCGCATACTCCTTACCTTGTGACCAATGCTAAGCCTAGCCATGGCGCCAGGATCTGACACTACACCTTCATAATTGATGTCACCCACACTTCACTTTAAACCTGAAATTTTTTCCTGCACTAGAACTCACGTCAAACCCGTATCCGAAGTCTATCAGCAACCATCTTTCACCGGTTCTCCTTATTGAACACCTAACCCTAACCCTAGACCCGCCCCATGGACCAGATACTTCACCCTCACTATTGATATCAACTATGACTCCCTTAACCATGTGACTCGATATCACACTCACACTCACATCAGAATTGGACCCTCATCCTGTTCATAACGAGATCTTCTCCATAGATATTTCCTTACAGAAAGCCCTAACCCTAGCCCAGGTGATATAACATGAACCCTCAACATCAGCATTTATGTCACCATTGCCACACTATAATAAATATCAATCTGAACTTCACCCTCACATCAGAGTATGATCCTAACTCTACCCATAACCCTATGCACCACATACAATTTTACGATTACATAACCCTTTCCCTAGCACATACCTGTTTCCTGATGCACCAGCATCAGCATGGATATCACACTTGCCTCACTGTTATCCAGAAAATGAATTGCATACTCCCACAAACATTAGAGAAGGACCCTACGTATAAAAGTAACAATACCCTGCATCTACAGCTTTCCAAAATCCTAACCCTATCCCTAGCCTTGTCTCCATGTCCTGACACGTCACCTTGAATATTGACACGTCAACCATGCCTCGTCATAAACCTGAAACTCCATCCTGCGCACCCCGTCACATGAGACTCAGAACGTGACTCTTTCCATATTGGAATTGTCCCCGTAAACCAGAGAGAACACATCATTTAGCACTAGCACTGAGTCCTGCACCTATACACAAAACATCAGGTCTACATCACCCTTGGGCTCTGCTCACCAGTGAATCGCAATTTCACACTCCACTCAAAACAGACCTGAACCCTAACCCTACTTATTAACTTATCCTTTCTAAAAAACAAAACAAACCATTAATCCGAACCCTTGCCATGACGCTTTCACTTGTCACTTCACCGTAACTACTGGCATCACCCACGCCTCACCGTAATACTGAACCTCAATCTCGCATTTCCTCTCAAATCAGAGAAAAACCGTAAATTGTTACATAATCCTCTCCTTCCTGTACACCTTATGGAACAGAGTACCCTAACTCTAGCCCTGGCTACTTTACCTGAACCAACACATTCAGCTTCAATGTCCAGCAAGCCGCACCATAAACCTGAAGCTCAATCTGGCCTTCGTCCTCACATCAGGTTCAAATGTGTACTCTAAATGTAACTCCATATTCCTGTAAATCTTACTGAACACCTAAACCTAACCATCACCCCAAGTCATGGACTAGCTCCTTCACCTTCAACATTGATGTCATCTACGACACATCTTAACCCTGAGCCTCAATCTCACACTCGCCCTCATATTAGAAGTGAACACTAATTCTATCGGTAACCATCTCATCTGCATAGATATTCTGTCACAGGAAACCCTAACGATAGCCCAGGCCCTTTTCACTGAACGGCCACCATTAGCATTGACGTCTGTCACTCCTCCCCATAATACTGAAGCTCATTGCCCTAATATCAGAGTCAGATGAGAACTCTGTCACTCAATCTTCCTCAGACAACTTACCTTGCAACTAATGCTAAGCCTAGCCCTGGCACCAGGGTCTGACACTACACCTTCAACATTGATGTCACCCACACTTCAAATTAAAACTGATAGATATTCCTGCACTCACCCTCATGTCACACCCAGATCCAAAGTCTAACTGTAACACTATCTCACCCGTATTGCTTATTGAACACCTAACCCTAACCCTAGATCCGACCCATGAACCAGATTATTCACCTTCACCATTGATATAAACAATGACTCACTTAACGCTGTGACTTGATCTCACACACGCCCTCACATCAGAACTACACCTTAATCCTGTTCATAGCAGAATCTTCTGCATAGAGAATTCCTTACAGAAACCCTAACCCTAGCCCACGTCCTTTATCCTGAACCCTCATCGTCAGCATTGATGTCACCGTTGCAAACCATACTGATGAAGATCAATCTGGACATCGCCCTCACATCAGAGTAGGATCCTAACTCTACCCGTAACACCATGCACCACATACTATTTAAAGTTTACCTAACCCAAACCCAAGCACATACTTGACCCTACGGATAAAGGTAACAATACCGTGCATCTAAAGCTTTCCAAAATCCTAACCGTAACCCTAGTCCTGTCTCGTTGTCCTGACACCTCACCTTGAACATTGAAGTCAACCATGCATCATCATAAACCTGAATCTCCATCTTGCACTGCACGTCACATCAGACCCAGAACCTAAATCGTTCCATATTGGGAGTGTCTCCCTAAACCAGAGAGAACACATAATTCAGCACTAGCAGTGAGTCCTGGACCTATATACACAACGTCAGATGGACATCACCCTTGGGCTCTGCTCAACACTGAATGACAATTTCACACACACACTCACAACAGAGCTGGAGCCATTGCCCTAATATCAGAGTCGGATAAGAACTCTAACAGTCACTCAATCTTCCTCAGACACCTTACCTTGCAATTAATGCAAGCCTAGCCCTGGCGCCAGGATCTGACACTACACCTTCATCATTGATGTCACCCACACTTCACCTTAAACCTGAAAGTTATTCCTGCACTCGCCCTCACGTCAGACCCGGATCCGAAGACTAACTGCAACCCTACCTCACACGTACTACTTATGGAACACCTAACCCTAACCTTAGACATGACCGATGGACCAGATACTTCACCTTCACCGTTGATATCAACAATGACTCCCTTAATCCTGTGACTCGATCTCACAGTCGCCCTCACATCAGAATTGCACCCTAATCTTTTTCATAAACGAATCTTCTGCATAGACATTTCCTTACAGAAAACTCTAACCCCAGCTCAGGTCATTTAACCTGAACTCTCACCATCAGCATATTTGTCACTGTTGCCAGTCAATACAGATGAAGATCAATCTGGACATCACCCTCACATCAGAGTAGGATCCTAACTCTACCCTTAACCCCATGCACCACATAGTATTTAAAGATTACCTAACCCTAACCCTAGCACATACCTGTGGTGTGACCCTGCAGCATAAGTATGGATATGACACTTGCTCACTCTGATCCTGAAAATGAACTACACAGTCCCACTAACATTAGAGAAGGACCCTACGTATAAATGTAAAAATACCGTGCATCTACAGCTTTCCAAAATCGTAACGCCAACCCTAGCCCTTTCTCGTTGTCCTGACACCTTGAACATTGAAGTAAACCATGCCTCTTCAGAATCCTGAATCTCCATCTTGCGCTCCAAGTCACATCAGACCCAGAAACTAACTCTTTCCATATTGGGAATATCTCCGTAAACCAGAGAGAACACATAATTTAGCTCTAGCACTGAGTCCTGGACGTATACACACAACGTTAGATTGACATCACCCTTGGGCTCTGCTCAACACTGAATCGCAATTTCACACTCGCACTCACAACAGACCTGGACACTAACCCTAATTATTATCTTATCCTTTATGCACAACAGAACAAACCAGTAATCATAACCCTAGCCATGACGCTTTCACCTGTCCCTTCACCGTAACCACTGACATCACCCATGCGTCACCGTTATCCAGAACCTCAAACACGCACTTGCCCTCACATCAGAGAAAAACCCCAAATCTTTGCATAACTGTCTCCTTCCTGTACACCTTACAGAACACAGTACCCTAAATCTGGCCCGGACCACTTTACCAGAACCAACACCATCAGCTTCAACGCGTCCCACGCTGCACCATAAACCTGAAGCTTAATCTGGACATTGTCCTCACATCAGGTTCAAATGCGTACTCTAAATGTAACTCCATATTCCTGTAAATCTTAGAGAACACCTACCCCTAACCCTAGACACTTGCCCTGGACCAGCTCCTTGAACTTCCACATTGAAGTCAATAACGACACATCTTAACCCTGAGCCTCAATCTCACGCTCGGCCTCACATCAGAAGTGAACGCTAATTCTCTCGGTAACCATCTCATCCGCACAGATTTTCTCTTACAGGAAGCCCTAACCCTAGCCCTAGCCCCATTCCCTGAACGGCCAATATTAGCATCGGCGTTTGTCATTCCACCCCATAATCCTGAAGCTCATTCTGCCCATTGCCCTCATATCAGTGTTGGATCAGATCTCTAACAGTCACTTTGTCTTCCACATACTCCTTACCTTGCAACTAATGCTAAGCATAGCCCTTGTGTCAGGATCTGACACTACACCTTCATCATTGATGTCACCCACACTTCACCTTAAAACTGAAAGATATTCCTGCAAACGCCCTAATGTCAGACCCGGATCCAAAGTCTAACTGTAACCCTATCTTACCCGTACTCCTTATCGAACACCTAACCCTAACCCTACTTCCAACCCATGGACGAGATAATTCACCTTCACCATTGATATGAGCAATTAATCCCTTAATACTGTGATTCGATCTCACACTCGCCATCACATCAGAATTACACCCTAATCCTGTTCGTAACCGAATCTTCTGTATAGACATTTCCTTACAGAAAACCCTTACCCTAGCCCAGATCCTTTATGCTGAACCCTCACCGTCATCATTGATGTCACCGTTGACACACTATACTCATGAAGATCAATCTGGACATCACCCTCACATCAGAGTAGTATCCTAACTCTACCCGTAACCCCATTCACCACATACTATTTAAAGTTTACCTAACCCTAACCCTAGCACATACCTGTGGCGTGACCATCCAGCATCAGCATGGATATGACACTTGCGTCATTCTAACCCTGAAAATGAACTGCACATTCACACTAACATTAGAGAAGGACCCTACGTATAAACATAACAATACCGTGCATCTACAGCTTTCCAAAATCCTAACCCTAATCCTAGTCCTGTCTCATCCTGACACCTCACCTTGAACATTGAAGTCAACCATGCCTCATCATAAACCTGAATCGCCGTTTTGCACTCCATGTCACATCAGACCCAGAACCTAACTCTTTCCCTATTGGGAATGTCTCCGTAAACCAGAGAGAACACATAATTTAGCACTAGCACTGAGTCCTGGACCTATACACACAACGTCAGATCGACATCAACCTTGGGCTCTGCTCAACACTGAATCACAGTTTCACACACACACTCACAACAGAGATGGACCCTAACCTTTATTATTAACTTATCCTTTCTGCGAAACAGAACAAACCAGTAATACTAACCCTAGCAAAGACGCTTTCACCTGTCCCTTCACCAAAACCACTGGCATCACCCATGCGTCACCGTTATCCTGAACCTCAATTATGCACATGTGCTCACATCAGAAAAAACCCTTAATTTTTACATTACCCTCTCCTCCCTGTACACCTTACGGAACACAGTACCCTAACTGTAGCCCTGGCCATGTTACCTGAACCAACACCATCAGCTTCAACGTCTCCCAAGCCGCACCATAAACCTGAAGCTCAGTCCGGCCATAGTCCTCACATCAGGTTCAAATGCATAGTCTAAATGTAACTCCATATTCCTGTAAATCTTACTGAACACCTAACCCGAACCCTAGCCCCAAGCCCTGGACTAGCTCCTTCAACTTCAACATTGATGTCAACTACGACACATCCTCACCCTGAGCCCCAATCTCACACTCGCCCTCACATCAGAACTGAACCCTAATTCTCTCGGTAACTTTTCCATTCACGTAGATTTTCTCTTCGAGGAAACCCTAACCCTAGCCCAGGCCCCTTTCACTGAATGGACACCATCAGCATCGACTTCTGTCATTCCTCCCCATAATACTGAAGCTCATTCTGGCCATTGCTCTAATTTCAGAATCGGATCAGAACTCTAACTGTCACTCAATCTTCTGCATACTCTTTACCTTGCACCTAATGCTAAGCCTTGCCCTGGTGCCAGGAAGTGACAATAAAACTTCATAATTGATTTCACCCACACTTCACCTTAAACCTGAAAGTTATTCCTGCAGCTGCCCTCACATCAGATCCGTATCCAAGTTCTATCTGTAACCTTATCTCACCCATACTCCTTATCGAACACCTAACATTAACCCTAGATCCAACCCATGGACCAGATACTACACCTTCAACATTGATATCAACAATGACTCCCTTAATCCTGTGACTCGATCTCACACTCGCCCTCACATCGGAATTGCACCGTAATCCTGTTCATAACCGAAACTTTCGCATAGACATTTCCTTACAGAAAATCCTAACCATAGTCCAGATCCTTTATCCTGATCCCTCACCTCAGCATTGACGTTACCGAATCAACACAATAATGATGAAATTCAATATGGCCTTCTCCCTCACATCAGAGCAGAATCCTAACTCTACACGTAACCCCATCCAACACATACCATTTAACATTTACCTAGCCCTGAAACTAGCACATAGCTGTGGCCTGACCATCCAGCATCAGCATGGATATCACACTTGCCTCAGTGTAATCGTGAAACTGAATGGCACACTCCCACTATCATTAGAGAAGGACCCTAAGTAAAAGCATAACAATACCCTAGGTCTACAGGTTTCCAAAAACCTCACCCTAACCCTAGCCATGGCTCGTGGTCCTGACACCTCAACTTGAACTTTGATGTCAACCATGCCTCACCATAAACCTGAACCTCCATCTTGCGCTCCCCGTCAGATAATACCCAGAACCTACATATTTACATATTGGGAATGTCTCCGTACACCAGAGAGAACACATAATTTAGTACTAGTACTGAGTCCTGGAACTCTACACACAACGTCAAATCAACATCACCATTGGTCTCTGCTCAACAGTGAATCGCAATTTCACACTCGCACTCACAAAAGAGCTGGACCCTAACCCTGATTATAACCTTATCCTTTCTGCAAGAAAGAACAAACCAGTAATCTTAAACCTAGCCATGACGCTTTCACCTCTCCCTTCAAAGTAACCACTGGCATCACCCACGCGTCACCGTTATCCTGAACCTCAATCATGCACTTGCCCTCAAATTACAGAAAAACCCTTAATCTTTACATAATCCTCTCATTCCTGTACAACTTATGGAATGCAGTACCCTAACTCTAGCCCTGGCCACTTTAACTGAACCAACACCATCAGCTTCAACGTCTCACGAGCAGCAACATAAACCTGAAGCTCAATCTGGCCATCGTCCTCACATCAGGTTCAAATGTGTACTCTAAACGTAACTCCATATTCCTGTAAATCTTACTGAACACCTAACCCTAACCCTAGCCCCAAGCACTAGACCAGCTCCCTCAACTTCAACATTCATGTCAACTACGACACATCTTAACACTGAGCCTCAATCTCACACTCGCCCTCACATCATAAGTAAACCCTAATTCTCTCGGTAACCATCTCATCTGCATAGATTTTCGCTTACAGGAAACCCTAACCCTAGGCCAGGCCCCTTTCACTGAACGGCCACCATCCGCATCGACGTCTGTCATTCTTCCCCATAATACTGAAGCTCATTCTGGCCATTGCCCTATCTGACACTACATCTTCATCATTGATGTCACCCGCACTTCACATTAAACCTGAAAGTTATTCCTGCACTCGCCCTCACATCAGACCCGGATCCGAAGTCTAACTGTAACCCTATCTCACCCCTACTCCTTAGTGAACACATAACCCTAGTCCTAGACCCTACCCATGGACCAGATACTTGACCTTCACCATTGATATCAACTATGACTCCCTTAATCCTGCGACTCGATCTCACACTCGCCCTCACATCAGAATTGCACCCGAATCATGTTCATAAACAAATCTTCTGCAAAGACATTTCCTTACAGAAAATCCTAAACCTAGCCAAGGTCCTTTAACCTGAACCCTCAACATCAGCATTGATGTCACCGTTGCCACACTATAATGATGAAGATCAATCTGGATATCACCCTCACATGAGAGTAGAATCCTAACTCTACGCATAACCCCTTGCAATACATACTATTTAACAATAACCTAACCATAACCCTAGCACATACCTGTCGCATGTCCCTCCAGCATCAGCATGGATATGACACTTGCCTCACTCTAATCCTGAAAATGAACTGCACAGTCCCACTAACATTAGAGTAGGACCCTATGTATAAACGTAACAATACCGTGCATCTACAGCTTTCCAAAATCCTAACCCTAACCCTAGACCTGTCTCATTTTCCTGACACCTCACCTTGAACATTGACGTCAACCATCCATCCTCATAAACCTGAATATCCACCTTGAGCTCCCTGTCACATCAGACCCAGAATCTAACTCTTTCCATATTGGAAATGTCTCCGTAAACCAGAGAGAACACATAATTTAGCACTAGCACTGATTCCTGGACCTGTACACACAACAGCAGATCAACATCACCCTTGGGCTCTGCTCAACACTGAATCGCAATTTCACACTCGCACTCACAACAGAGCTGGACCCTATCCCTACTTATTAACTTATCCATTCTGCACAACAGAACAATCCAGTAATCCTAAACCTAGCCATGATGCTTTCATGTGTCCCTTCACCGTAACCACTGGCATCACCCACTTGTCACCGTAATCCTGAACCTCAATCTTGCCCTTGCCCTCACATTAGAGACAAACACTAAACCTTTACATAACACACTCCTTCCTGTACACCTTATGAAACACAATACCCTAAATCTAGCCATGGCCGCTTTACCTGAACCAACACCATCAGCTTCAATGTCTCTCAAGGCGCACCATAAACCTGAAGCTCAATATGGTAATCGTCCTCACATCAGGTTCAAATGCGTAATCTAAATGTAACTCCATATTCCTGTAAATCTTACTGAACACCTTACCCTAACCCTAGCTCCATGCCCTGGACAAACTCATTCACCTTCAGCACTGATGTCAAATACGACACATTTTAACCCTGAGCCTCAATCTCACACTCACCCTCACATCAGAAGTGAACTCTATTTCTCTCAGTATACATCTCATCTGCATAGATTTTCTCTTACAGGAAAACCTAACCCTAGCCCAGGCCCCTTTCACTGAACGGTCACCATCAGCATCGACATGTGTCATTCCCACACATAAACCTGAAGCTCAAGCTGGCCATTGCTCTCATATCAGAGTGGAGTCAGAACTCTAAGTGTCACTCTATCTTCCGCATACTCCTTACCTTGGAACAAATGCGAAGCCTACCCTGGCGCCAGGATCTGACACTTCACCTTCATCATTGATGTCACCCTCACTTCACCTTAAACCTAAAAGTTATTCCTGCACTCGACCTCACGTCAGAACCGTATCCGAAGTCTAACTGTAACCCTATCTCACCCATACTCCTTATAGAAGAGCTAAACCCAACAGTAGACCCGGCCCGTTGAGCAGATACTTCAAGTTCACCATTGATATCAACTATGACTCCCTTAATCCTGTGACTCGCTCTCACATTCGTCCTCTCATCAGAATTGCACCCTAATCCTGTTCATAACCGAATCTTCTACATAGACATTTCCTTACAGAAAACCTAACCCTAGCCCAGGTCCTTTAACCTGAACCCTCACCGTCAGCAATGATGTCACTGTTGCTACATCATAAAGATGACGATCAATCTGGACATCACCTACACATCAGAGTAGGATCGTAACTCTACCCGTAACCCCATGCACCACATACTATTTAACGATTACTTAATCCTAACCCTAGCACATACCTATGGCATGAACCTGCATCATCAGGATCGATATGATGCTTGCTTCACTCTAATCCTGAAAATGAACTGCACAGTTGCACTAACATTAGAGAAGGACCCTACGTGTAAATGTAACAATACCCTGCATCTACAGCTTTCCAAAACACTAATTTAACCCTAGCCATGTCTCATTGTCCTGAAACCTCACCTTGAATATTGACGTCAACCATGCCTCATAATAAACCTGAATCTCCATCTTGCGCTCCGCGTCACATCAGGCGCAGAACATAACTCTTTCCATATTGGGAATGCCTCTGTTTACCAGAGAGGACACATAATTTAGAACTAGCACTGAGTCCTGTACCTATACACACGTCAGATCAACATCACCCTTGGGCTCTCCTCAACACTGAATCGCAATATCACACACGCACTCACATCAGAGCTGCACGCTAACACTAATTATAAACTTATCCTCTCTAAACAACAGTACAAACTAGTAATCCTAACCCTAGGCATGACTCTTTCACCTGTCCCTTCACCGTAACCACTGGCATCACCCATGCGTTACCGTAATGCTGAACATCAACCTCGCACTTGCCTTCACATCAGAGACAAACCCTAAATCTTTAGGTAAACCTCTCCTTCCTGTCCACCTTACAGAACACAGTACCCTAACTCTAGCCCTGGCCTCATTACCTGAACCAACACAATCAGCTCCAACGTCTCCAAAGCCGCACCATAAACCTGAAGCTCAATCTGGCCATCGTCCTCACATCAGGTTCAGATGCATACTCTAAATGTAACTCCATATTCCTGTAAATCTTACTGAACACCTAACCCTAACCCTAGCCCCAAGCCCTGGACTAGCTCCTTCACCTTCAACATTGATGTCAACTACGACACATCTTAACCCTGAGCCTCAATCTCACACTCGCCCTCACATCAAATTTGAATCCTATTTCTCTCAGTAACCATCTCATCCACATAGATTTTCTCTTACAGGAAACCCTAACCCTAGCCTAGGCCTCTTTCACTGAACAGCCACCATCAGCATCGACATTTGTAATACCTCCCCATAATCCTGATGCTCATTCTGGCCATTGACTTAATATAAGATTCGGATCAGAACTCTAACTGTCACTCAATCTTCCTCATACTTCGTACCTTGGAAATAATGCTAAGCCTAGCGCTGTCGCCAGGATATGACACTTCACCTTCATCATTGATGTCAACCACACTTCACCTTAAACCTGAAAATTATTCCTGTGCGCGCCCTCACATCAGACTTTGGTCCGAAGTCTAACTGTAGACCTATAAAAACAGTACTCCTTATCGAACACCAGCCCTATCCCTGGACCTGACCCATGGACCAGATATTTCACCTTCACCATTGATATCAATAATGACTCCCTTAATCCTGTGTCTCAATCTCACACCCGCACTCACATCAGAATTACACCCTAATCCTGTTCCTAACCGAATCTTCTGCATAGACATTCCCTTACAGAAAACCCTAATCCTAGCTCTGGTCCTTTATCCTGAACCCTCACCATCAGCATTGATGTCACCATTGCCACACCATACTGTTGAAAATCAATCTGGACATCACCCTCACATCAGAGTAGCATCCTACATCTACCCGTAAACCCATGCACCACATACTATTTAAAGATTACCTAACCCTAACCCTCGCATACACCTGTGGCGTGACCCTAGAGTATCAGCATGGATATGACACTTGAGTCACTCTAATCCTGAAAATGAACTGCACAGTCCCACTAACATTAGAGAAGGACACTACGTATAAACGTAACAATAAAGTGCATCTACAGCTTTCCTAAATTCTAACCCTAACCCTAGCCCTGTCTTGTTCTCGTGACACCTCACGTTTAACATTGAAGTCAACCACGTCTCGTCATATACCTGAATCTCCATCTTGCGTTCCACATCACATCAGACCCAGAACCTAACTCTTTCCATATTGGTAATGTCTCCGTAAACCAGAAAGAACACATAATTTAGCACTACCACTGAGTACTGGACCTAAACACACAACGTCATATCGACATAACCATTGGGCTCTGCCCAACACTGAATCATCATTTCACACTAGCACTCACAACAGAGCTGGACACTAACCCTAATTATTATTTTAAGTGTTCTGCAGAAGAGAACAACAAGTAATCCTAACCCTATCCATGACGCTTTCACAAGTCCCTTCACCGTAACCACTGGCAGCACCCACGCGTCACCGTTATCCTGACCCTCAATCATGCACTTGCCCTCACATTAGAGAAAAACCCTAAATCTTTAGAGAACCTTCTCCTTCCTGTACATCTTACGGAACACAGTACCCTAACTTTAGCCCTGGCCACTTTACCAGAACCAACACCATCAGCTTCAATATCTCCCAAGCCGCACCATAAACCTGAAGCTCAGTTTAGCCATCGTCCTCACATCAGGTTCAAATGCGTACTCTAAATGTAACTCCATATTCCTGTAAATCTTACTGAACACCTAACCCTAACCCTAGCCCCAAGCCCTGGACTAGCTCCTTCAACTTCAGCATTGATGTCAACAACGACACATCCTAACCCTGAGCCTCAATCTCACACACTCCCTCACATCAGAAGTGTACCCTAATTCTCTCGGTAACCATCTCATCCACATAGATTTTCTCTTACCGGTAACCCTAACCCTAGCCCAGGACCGTTTCATGGAACTGCCACCATTAGCATCGACATCTGTCATTCATGCCCATAATACTGAAGCTCATTCTGGCCATTGCTCTAATATCAGAGTCGGATCAGAACTCTAACTGTCACTCAATCTTCCGCATACTCCTTACCTTGCAACTAATGCTAAGCCTAGCCCTGGGGCCAGGATCTGACACTACATCTTTATCTTTGATGTCACCTGCACTTCACCTTAAAACTGAAAGTTATTCCTGCACTCGCCGTCAAGTCAGACCCGGATCCAATGTCTAACTGTAACCCTATCTCATCCATACTCCTTATCGAACACCTAACACTAAACCTAGACCAGACCCATGGACCAGATAATTCACCTTCACAGTTGATATCAACAATGACTCCCTTAATCCTGTGACTCGATCTCACACTCGCCCTCACATCAAAATTACACCCTATTCGTTTTCATAACCATATCTTCTGCATAGACATTTCCTTACAGAAAACCCTAACCCTAGACCAGGTCCTTTAACCTGAACCCTCCCCATCAGCATTGATGTCACCCTTGCCACACCATAATGATGAAGATCAATCTGGACTTTGCCCACACATCAGAGTAGGATCCAAACTCTACCCGTAACCCCATGCACCACATACCTTTTAATGATAACCTAACCTTAACCCTAGCACATACCTGTGGCGTGACCCTCCATCATCAGAATGGATATGACAGTTGCCTCACTCTAATGCTGAAAATGAACTGCACAGTCCCACTAACATAATAGAAGTGTCCTACTTATAAACATAACAATACCCTGCATCTACAGCTTTCCAAGAACCTGACCCTAACCATAGCCCTTTCTCGTTGTCCTGACACATTACCTTGAATATTGACATCAACCATGCCTCATCATAAACCTAAATCACAATCTTTTGCCCCCTGTCACATCAGACCCAGAACCTAACTCTTTCCATATTGGGAATGACTCTGTAAACAAGAGAGAATACATGATTTAGCACTAGCACTGAGTCCTGGACCTATAAACACAACGTCATATCGACATCAACCTTGGGCTCTGTCAAACAGTGAATCGCAATTTCACAAACGCACTCACATCAGACCTGGGCCCTAACCCTAATTATTAACTTATCCTTTCTGGACAACAGAACAAACCAGTTATCCTAAACCTAGCAATGACGCTTACACCTGTCCCTTCAGTGAAACCACTGGCATCACCCACGCGTCACCATAATCCTGAACCTCAATCTCGCACTTGCCCTCACATCAGAGACAAACAGAAAATCTTTACGTAAACCATTCTTCCTGTACACCTTATGGAACACGATACGCTAACTCTTGTCCTGGCCACTTTACCTGAACTGACACCATCAGCTTCAACGTCTGTTAAGCTGCACCAGAATCCTGAAGCTCAATGTGGCCATCTCAATCACATCAGGTTCAGATGCGTACTCTAAATGTAACTCAATATTCCTGTAAATCTTACTGAACACCTAACCCTAACCCTTGCCCCAAGACCTGCACTGGCTCCTTAACCTTCAACATTTGTGTCAACTACAACACATCTTAACCCTGAGCCTCAATCTCACACTCGTCCTCATATCAGAAGTGAATCCTAATTCTCTCGGTAACCATCTTATCCGCATAGATTTTCTCTTACAGGAAACCCTAGCCCTAGCCTAGGCGCCTTTCACTGAACCGCCACCATCAGCATCGACGTCTGTCATTCCTCCCCATAATACTGAAACTCATTCTGGCCATTGCCCTCATATCAGAGTCGGATCAGAACATTAACGTAACTCTATCTTCCGCATACTCCTTATGTTACAACTAATGCTAAGCCTAGCCCTGGCGCCAGGATCTGACACTACACCATCATCATTGATGTCACCCACAGTTCACCTTAAACCTGAAAGTTATTCCGGTACTCTCCCGCACCTCAGACTCGGATCCGACATCCAACTGTAACCCTATCTCACCCATACACCTTATGGAACACCTAACCCTAACCCTAAAACCGACACACGGACCAGATACTTCACCTTCACAAGTCAAATCAACTATGATTACCTTAATACTGTGACTCGATCTCACACTCGCCCTCACATCAGAATTGCATCCTAATCCTGTTCATAACCGTATCCTCTATATAGACATTTCCTTACAGAAAACCCTAACCCTAGCCCAGGTCCTTTAACCTGTACCCTCACCATCAGCATTGATGTCACCGTTACCACACCAAACTGAAGATCAATCTGGACTTTGCCCTCACATCAGAGTAGGATCCTTACTCTACCCGTAACCCCATGCACAACATACCATTTAATGATTGCCTAACCTTAACCCTAGCACATACCTGTTTCGAGACACTCCAGCATCAGCATAGATATGACACTTGTCTTACTCTAATCCTGAAAATGAACTACACTGTCCCACTAAGATTAGAGATGGACCCTGCATATAAAGATAACAATACGCTGCCTCTACAACTTTAAAAACCTAACCCTAAACATAGCCATGGCTCATTGTCCTGACACCTCACGTTGAAGAGTGACGTCAACCATTCCTCACCATAAACCTGAACCTCCATCATGTGCTCCCCATCACATCAGACCCAGAACCTAACTCTTTCCATATTGGGAATGTCTCCATAAACCAGAGAACACATAATTTAGAACTAGCCGTGACTCCTGGACCTATGCACACAACGTTAGATCGACATCACCCTTGGGCTCTCCTCAACACTGAATCGCAATTTCACACACATACTCACGTCAGAGCTATACGCTAACGCTAATAATTAACTTATCTTTTCTGCACAACAGAACAAATCAGTAATCCTAATCCCAGCCATGACTATTTCACCGGTGCCTTCACCGTAAACTTTGGCATCACCCACGGTTCACCATAATCATGAACCTCAATCTCTCACTTGCCCTCAAATCAGAGACAAACACTAAATCTTTATGTAACCCTATCCTTCCTGTACACCTTACGGAACACGATACCCTAACTCTTCCACTGGGCACTTTACCTGTACTGACACCATCAGTTTCAACGTCTGTCAAGCCGCACCAGAAGCCTGTAGCTCAATGTGGCCATCGCACTCACATCAGGTTCAGATGCGTACTCTAAATGCAACTCAATATTCCTGTAAATCTAACTGAACACCTAACCCTAACCCTAGCACCATGCCCTGGACTAGCACCTTCACCTTCAACCTTGATGTCAACTACGACACATCTTAACACTGAGCCTCAATCTCACACTCGTCCTCATGTGAGAAATGAACCCTAATTCTCTCGGTAACCATCTCATCAGCATAGATTTTCTCTGACAGGAAATCCTAACCCTAGCCCAGGCTACTTTCACTAAGCCGCCACGATCAGCATCGATGTCTGTCATTCCTCCCCATAATCCTGAATCTCATTCTGGCCATTGCCCTCATATCACAGTCGGATCATAACTCTAACTGTCACTCAATCTTCCGCATACTCCTTACCTTACAACTAATGCTAAGCCTAGCCCTGGCCGCAGGATCTGACACTTCACCTTCATCTTTCATGTCACCCACACTTCACCTTAAAACTGAAAGTTATTCCTGCACTCGCCCTCACGGCAGACATGGATCCAAAGTCTAACTGTAAACCTATCTAACCCATACACCTTGTCGAACACCTAACCCTAAACCTAGACACGACCCATTGTCCAGATACTTCACCTTCACCATTGATATCAACTATAACTCCCTTAATCCTGTGACTCGATCTCACTCTCACCCTCATATCAGAATTGCACCCTAATCCTGTTCATAACAGTATCTTCTGCATAGACATTTCCTTACAGAAAACCCTTACCCTAGCCTAGGTCCTTAACCTGAACCCTCGCCGTCAGCATTGATGTCACCGATGCCACACCATAATGATGAAGACCAATCTGACCTTCACCATCACATCAGAGTACGATCCTAAGTCTACCCGTAGCCCCATCCACCACATACCATTTAACGGTTACCTAACCGTAGCCCTGGCATATACCTGTGCCCTGACACTCCAGCACCAGCATGGATATCACACTTGCATCACCGTAATCCTGAAACTGACATTGCACAGTCCCAGTAACATTAGAGAAGGACCCTACGTATAAACGTATCAATACCATGCATCTACAGCTTTCTAAAATCCTAACCCTAACCCTAGGCGTGTCTCGTTGTCCTGTCACTTCACCTTGAACATTGAAGTCAAACATGCCTCCCCATAAACGTGAATCTCCATCTTGCGGTCCCCATGACATCAGACCAAGAACCTAAATCTTTCCATATAGGGAATGTCTCCATAAACCAAGGGGAACAAATAATTTAGAACTAGCACTGAGTGCTGGACCTATACCAACAACTTCAGATCGACATCACCCTTGGTCTCTGCTCAACACTGAATCGCAATTTCACACTCGCACTCAGAACAGAGCTGGACCCTAACCCTAATTATTAACTTATCCTTTCTGCACAACAGAACAAACCAGTTATCCTAACACTAGCCATGACGGTTTCACCTGTCCCTTCACCCTAACCACTGGCATCTCCCAAGCGTCACCGTAAACCTGAACCTCAATCATGCACTTTCCCTCAGAGCAGAGAAATACTCTATATCTTTACATAACCCTCTCCTTCCTATACACTTTACGGAACACAGTAACGTAAATCTAGCCCAGGCCAATTTACCTAAATCAACACCTTCAGCTTCAACGTCTCCCAAGCCACACTAAAAACCTGAAGCTCAATCTGGCCATCGTCCTCAAATCAGGGTCAAATGCGTGCTCTAAATGTAATTCCATATTCCTATAAATCTTACAGAACACGTAACCCTAAACCTATCCCCAAGCCCTGGACTAGCTCCTTCACCTTCAACATTGATGATAACTATGACACATCTTTACCCTGAGCCTCAATCTCACACTCGTCCTCATATGAGTAGTGAACCCTAATTCTCTCAGTAACCATCTAATCTGCATAGATTTTCTCTTACAGGAAACCCTAACCCTAGCTCAGGCCAATTTCACTGAACGGCCACCATCATCATCGACGTCTCTCATTCCTCTCCATAATACTGAAGCTCATTCTGGCTATTGCCCTCATATCCGAGTAGGATCAGAACTCTAACTGTCACTCAACCTTCTGCATACTCCATACCTTGCAACTAATGCTAAGCCTAGCCCTGGAGCCAGGATCTGACACTAAACCTTCATCATTGATGTCACCCACACTTCACCTTAAACCTGAAAGGAATTCCGGCACTCGCCCGCACCTCAGACCCGGATCCAACATCCAACTGTAACACTATCTCACCCGTACACCTTCTCGAACACCTAACCCTAACCCTAAAACTGACACACGGACCAGATACTTCACCTTCACAAGTCATATCAACTATGATTCCCTTAATACTGTGACTCGATCTCACACTTGCCCTCACATCAGAATTGCACCCTAATCCTGTTCATAAAAGTATCCTCTACATAGACATTTCCTTACAGAAAACCCTAACCCTATCCCTGAACCCTCACCATCAACATTGATGTCACCGTTGCCACACCATAATTATGAAGATCAATCTGGACATCTCCCTCACAGAAGAGTAGGATCCTAACTCTATCCCTAACCCCATGCACCACATACCATTTAACGATTAACTACCCCTAACACTAGCACATACCTGTGACGTGGCACCAGCATCAGCATAGATATGACATTTGCCTCGCTCATATCCTGAAAATAAACTGCGCAGTTGCACAAACATTAGAGAATGACCCTACGTATATATGTAAAAATACCCCGCCTCTACAGCTTTCCAAAATCCTAACCCGAACCCTAGCCCTGACTCATTGTCCTGGCACCTCACCTTCAACATTGACGTCAACCATGCCTCATCATAAACCTGAATCTCCATCTTGAGCACACCGTCACATCAGACCCAGAACCTAACTCTTTCCATATTGGGAAAGTTTCCATAAACCAGAGAGAACACATAATTTAGCACTAGCACTGAGTCCTGGACCTATACACACAACGTCAGATTGACATCACCCTTGGGCTCTGCTCAACACTGAATAGCAATTTCACACTCGCACTCACATCAGAGCTGGTCCTGAACCCTAATTATTAACTTATCCTTGCTGCACAACAGAACAAACCAGTATTCCTAACCCTAGCCATGAAGCTTTCACCTGTCCCTTCACCGTAACCACTGGCATCACCCAATCGTCACCTTAATCCTGAACCTCAATCTCGCACTTGCCCTCACATCAGAGACAAACCCTAAATCTTTACGTAACCCTCTCCTTCCCGTACACCTTACAGAACACAATACCGTAACTCTAGCCCTGGCCACATTACCTGAACCAACACCGTCAGCTTCAACGTCTCACAAGCCGCATCCTAAACCTGAAGCTCAATTTGGCCATCATCCTCACATCACTTTCAAATGTGTACTCTAAATGTAACTCCATATTCCTGTAAATCATACTGAACACCTAACCCTTACCATAGCCCCAAGCCCTGGACTAGCTCCTTCACCTTCAACATTGATGTCAAATACCACACATCTTAACCCTGAGCTTCAATCTCACACTCGCCCTCAAATCAGACGTGAATCCTAATTCTCTCAGTAACGATCTCATGTGCATAGATTTTCTCTTACAGGAAAAACTAACCCAAGCCCAGGCCCCTTTCACTGAAAGGCCACTATCAGCAACGACGTCTGTCATTCCGCCCCATAATCCTGAACATCATTCTGGCAATTTCCCTCATATCAGAGTCGGATGAGAACTCTGTCAATCAGTCATCTGCATACTCCTTACCTTGCAACTAATACTGAGCCTAGCTTTGGCGCCAGGATGTGACACTTCAACTTCATCATTGATGTCACCCACACTTCTCCTTGAACCTGAAAGAGATTCATGCACTCGCCCTCACCTCAGACCCGGATCCGAATTGTAACTGTAACCCTCTGTCTCCTGTACACATTATTGAACACCTAACCATAAACCTAGCCCAGGCTCTTTCTCCTGACAGCTCCCCTTGACCATTGACATCAACCATGCCTCACCATAAACCTTAACTCCATCTTGCGCTCCCCGTCACATCTGACCCAGAATATAACTCTTTCCATATTGAGAATGTCTCCATAAACCAGAGAGAACACAATATTTAGCACTAGCACTGAGTCCTGGACGTAAACACACAATGTCAGATCGACATCACCCTTGGGCTATCCTCAACACTGAATCGCAATATCACACTCACACTCACATCAGAGCTGAACACTAACCCTGATTATTAACTTATCTTTCTGCACAACAGAACAAACCAGTAATCCTAAGCCTAGCCATGACTCTTTCACCTGTCCCTTCACCGTAACCACTGCCATCACTCACTCATCACCGTAATCTTGAACCTCAATCTCGCACTTGCCCTCACATCAGAAACAAACCCTAAATCTTTACATAAACCTCTCCGTCCTTTACACCTTATGAAATACAATACCCTAACTCTAGCCCTGGCCACTTTACCTGAACCAACACTATCAGCTTCAAAGTCTCCAAAGCCGCACCATAAACCTGAAGCTCAATCTCTCCCTCGTCTTCACATCAGGTTCAAATGCGTACTCTAAATGTAATTGTATATTCCTGCTAATCTTACTGAACACCTAATCATAACCCTAGCCCCGACTCATGGACGAGATACTTCACCTTCACCATTGATATCATCTATGACTCCCTTAATCCTGTGACTCGATCTCACACTCGCCCTCACATCAGAATTACACCCTATTCGTTTTCATAACCATATCTTCTGCATAGACATTTCCTTACAGAAAACCCTAACCCTAGCCCAGGTACTTTAACCTGAACCCTCACCATTTGCATTGATGTCACCATTGGAACACCATAATGATGAAGAGCAATCTGGACTTCGTCCACACATCAGAGTATGATCCTAACTCTACCCATAACCCCATGCACCACATACAATTTAACCATTACCTAACCCTAACCCTAGCACATACAGGTGGCCTGACCCTCCAGCATCAGCATGGATTTCACACTTGAATCACTGTAATCCTGAAAATGAATAGCACAGTCCCACTAACATTAGAGAAAGACCCAAAGTATAAACTTAAATATACCCTGCCTCTACCCCTTTTCATAAACCTGACCCTAACCCTAGCACTGGCCTGTTGTCCTGACACCTTACCTGGTACATTGACGTCAACCAGGCCTCACCATAAACCTGAACCTCCATCTTGTGCTCCCAGTCACATCTGACACAGAACCTAACTCTTTCCATATTGGGAATGTCTCCGTAAACCATAGAGAACACATAATTTAGCACTAGCACTGAGTCCTGGTCCTATACACACAACATCAGATCGACGTCACCCTTGGGCTCTCCTCAACACTGAACTGCAACTTCAAACTCGCACTCACATCAGAACTGGACACTAACCCTGATTCTTAACTTATCCTTTCTGCAAAACAGAACAAACCAGTAATCCTAACCCTAGCCATGACGCTTTCACCTATCCATTCACCGTAACCACTGGCATCACCCAGGCGTGACCGTTATCATGAACCTCAATCACGCACTTGCCCTCACATCAGAGAAAAACCCTAAATCTTTACATAACCCTCACCTTCCAGTACACCTTACGGAACACGGTACCCTATCTCTAGCCCTGGCCACTTTACCTGAACCAACACCATCAGCTTCAACGTCTGCCAAGCCGCACCATAAACCTGAAGCTCAATCTGGCCATCGTCCTCACATCAGGTTCAAATGCATACTCTAAATGTAACTCCATATTCCTGTAAATCTTACTGAACACCTAAGCCTACCCATAGCGCCAAGCCCTGGACTAGCTCCTTCACCTTCAACATTGATGTCAACTACGACACATTTTAACCCTGAGCCTCAATCTCACACTCACCCTCACATCAGAAGTGAAACCTAATTCTCTCGGTAACCATCTCATCTGCATAGATTTTCTCTTACAGGAAACCCTAACCCTGGCCCAGGCCCCTTTCACTGAATGGCCATCATCAGCATCGACGTCTGTCATTCCTCCCCGTAATACTGAAGCTCACTCTGGCCATTGACCTAATATCAGAGTCGGATAAGAACTCCAACTGTCACTCAAACTTCCGCATACTCCTTACCTTGCAACTAATGCTAAGCCTAGCCCTGCAGCTAGGATCTGAAATTACATCTTCACCATTGATGTCACCCATACTTCACCTTAAACCTGAAAGTTATTCCTGCACTCTCCCTCACGTCAGACCCGGATCCGAAGACTAACTGTAACCCTATATCTCCCGTACTCCTTATCGAACACCTACCCCTAACGCTAGACCCGACCCATGGTCCAGATACTTCACCTTCACCATTTATATAAACAATCACTCTCTTAATCCTGTGACTCAATCTCACACTCGCCCTCACTTCAGAATTGCACCCTAATCCTATTCATAACCATAACTTCTGCATAGACATTTCCTTACAGAAAACCTTAAATGTAGCCCAGGTCCTTTATAGTGAACACTGACTGTCAGCATTGATGTCACCGTTGCCATACCATACTGATGAAGATCAATCTGGACATAGCTTTCATATCAGAGTAGGATCCTAACTCTACCCGTAACCCAATGCACCACATACTATTTTAAGATTACCTAACCCTAACACTAGCACATACCTGTGGCGTGAACCTCCAGCGTCAGTATGGACATGACACGACTCACTCTAATCCTGAAAATGAACTGTACAGTCCCACTAACATTAGAGAAGGACCCTACGTATAAACGTAACAATACTGTGCATCTACAGCTTTCCAAAATCCTAACCCTAACCCGAGCCCTGTCTCATTGTCCTAACACCTCTCCTTGAATATTTAAGTCAACCATGCCTTGTCATAAACCTGAATCTCCATCTTGCCCTCCACGTCACATCAGACCCAGAACCTAACTCTTTCCATATTGGGAATGTCTCCGTAAACCGGAGAGAGCACATAATTTAGCACTAGCACAGAGTCTTGGACCTATACACACAACGTCAGACCGACTTCACCCTTGGTCTCTGCTCAACACTGAATCGCTATTTCACACTAGCACTCACAACAGAGCTGGACCCTAACCCTAATTAATAACTTATCCTTTCTGCACAACAGAACAAACCACTAATCATAACCCTACCCATGATGCTTTCACCAGTCCCTTCACTGTACTCACTGGAATCACTCACGCGTCAACGTTATCCTAAACATCAATCACGCACTTGCCCTCACATCAGAGAAAAACCCTTAATGTTCACATAACCCTCTCCTTCCTGTAAACCTTACGGAAGAGAGTACCCTAACTCTAGCCCTGGCCACTTTACCTGAACCAACACCATCAACTTCAACGTACCCCAAAGTCGCACCATAACCCTGAAGCTCAAACTGGCCATCGTCCTCACATCAGGTTCAAATGCGTACTCTAAATTTAACTCCACATTCCTGTAAATCTTACTGAACACCTAACCCTAACCCTAGCCCCAAGCCCTGGTCCAGCTCCTTCACCTTCAACATTGATGTCAACTATGACGCATCTTAACCCTGAGCCTCAATCTCACACTCGCCCTCACATCAGAAGTGAACCCTAATTCTCTCAGTAACCATCTCATTTGCACAGATTTTCTCTTAGAGGATAACTAGCCCTGCGCCAGGCCCCTTTCACTGAACGGCCACCAATAGCATCGACGTCTGTCATTCCTCCCCACAATACTGCAGCTCATTCAGGCCATTGCCCTAATATCAGAGTCAGATAAGAACTCTGTCACTCAATCTTCCACAGACTCCTTACCTTGCAACTAATGTTAAGCCTAGCCCTGGCGCCAGGATCTGACACTACACCTTCATCATTGATGTCACCCACACTTCAACTTAAACCTGAAAGTTATTCCCGCACTCGCCCTCATGTGAGACCCGGATCTGAAGTCTAACTGTAACTCTATCTCACCCGTAATCCTTATCGAACACCTAACCATAACCCTAGACCCGACCCATGGACCAGATACTTCACCTTCACCATAGATATCAACAATAACTCCCTTAATCCTGTGTCTCGATATCACACTCGCCCTCACATCCGAATTGCACCCTAATCCTGTTCATAACCGAATCTTCTGCATAGACATTTCCTTACAGAAAACCCGAAACCTAGCCCAGGTCCTTTATCCTGAACCCTCACCTTCAGCATTGATGTCACCGTTGCCACACCATACTGATGAAATTCAATCTGGACATCGCCCTCACATCAGAGTAGGATCCTAATTCTACCTGTAACCCTATGCACCACATACTATTCAAAGATTACCAGCCCTAGCCCTAGCACATACCTGTGGCGTGACCCTCCAGCTTCAGCATGGATATGACACTTGCCGCACTCTAATCCTGAAAATGAACTGTACAGTCCCACGAACATTAGAGAAGGACTCTACGTATAAACGTAACAATACCGTGAACCTACAGCTTTCCAAAATCCTTACCCTAACCCCAGCCCTGTCTCGTTGTCCTGACACTTCACCTTGGTCATTGAAGTCAACCATGCCTCATCATAAACGTGAATCTCCATCTCGTGCTCCCGGTCGCATCAGACCCAGAACTTAACTCTTTCCATATTGCGAATGTCTCCGTAAACCAGAGAGAACACACAATTTAGCACTAGCACTGAACATGGCCCTATACAAACAACGTCAGATCGACATCACCCTTGGGCTCTGCTCACAGATGAATCGCAATTTCACACTCGCACTCACAACAGAGGTGGACCCTAACAGTAATTATTAACTTATCCTTTCTACAGAACCAAAAAAACCAGTAATCCTAACCGTAGCCATGACTCTTTCACCTGCCCTTCACTTTAACCACAGCATCACCCAAACGTCACCACAAACCTGAACCTCAATCATGCACTTACCCTCACATCAGAGACAAACTCAGAATCTTTACGTAACCCTCTCCTTCCTGTACACCTTACGGAACACTATATGCTACCTGTAGCCCTGGCCACTTTACCTGGGCCAACACCATCAGCTTCAATGTCTCTCTAGCCACACGATACACCTGAAGCTCAATCTGGCCATCGTCCTTACATCAGATTCAGATGAGTACTCTAAATGTACCTTCATATTCCTGTAAATCTTACTGAACTCCTAACCCTTACCCTAGCCTGAAGCCCTGGACTAGCTCCTTCACCTTCAACATTGATGTCAACTACGACACATCTTAACACTGAGCCTCAATCTCACACTCGCCCTCACATCAGAAGTGAACCCCAATTCTCTCGGTAACTATGTCATCCACATAGATTTTCTCTTACAGGCAACCCTAACTCAAGCCCAGGATCCTTTCGGTGAATGGCTCCATCAGCATCGACGTCTGTCATTCCTCCCCATAATCCTGAAGTTCATTCTGGCCATTGCCCTCATATCAGAGTTGGATCAGAACTCTAATTGTCACTCAATCTTCTGCATACTCCTTACCTTACAACTAATGCAAAGCCTAGCACTGGTGTCAGGATCAGACACTTCACTTTCATCATTGATGTCACCCACACATTACCTTAAACCTGAAAGTTATTCCTTCACACGCCCTCACATCACACCCTGATCCAAAGTCTAACTGTAACCCTATCTCACATGTACTCCTTTTCGAACACCTACCCTAACCCTAGACCCAACCCATGGACCTAATACTTCACCTTCACCATTGATATCAACTATGACTCCCATAACCCTGTGACTCGATCTCATACTCGACTCACATCAGAATTGCACCCTCATCCTGTTCATAACGGGATCTTCTGCATAGATATTTCCTTACATAAAGCCCTAACCGTAACCCAGGTCATTTAACATGAACCCTCACCATCAGCTTTGATATCACCATTGCCACACCATAATGAAGATCAATCTGGACTTCTCCTCACATCAGAGTAGGATCCTAACTCTACCCATAACCCTATGCACCCCATACAATTTAACGATTACATAACCCTAACCCTAGCACATACGTGTGGTCTGACGCACCAGCATCAGTGTGGATATCAGTTGCCTCACTGTAATCCTGAAAATGAATTCCATAGTCCGACTGACATTAGAGAAGGACCCTACGTATAAACATAACAATACCCTGCATCTACAGGTTTCCAAAAACCTAACCCTGACCCTAGCCCTATCTCGCTGTCCTGACACCTCACCTTGAACATGGATGTCAACCATGACTCGTCACAAACCTGAGTCTCCATCCTGCACTCCCCATCACATCAGACCCAGAACCTAACACTTTCCATATTGGGAATGTCCCCGTAAATCAAAGAGAACACATCATTTAGCAGTAGCACTGATTCCTGGACCTATACACACAACATCAGATCGACATCACCCTTGGGCTCTGCTCACAAGTGAATCGCAATTTCACACTCGCCCTCACAACAGAGCTGGACTATAACCGTAATTATTAACTTATCCTTTCTGCACAACAGAACAATCCAGTAATCCTAACCCTAGCCATGACGCTTTCACCTGTCCTTCACTGTAATCTCTGGCATCACCCACGCGTCACCGTAATCCTGAACATCAATCTCGCACTTGTGCTCACATCAGAGACAAAACCTAAATCTTTACATAACACTCTCCTTCCTGTACACATTACGGAACAGAATAACCTTACTCTAGCCCTGGCTGCTTTACCTGAACCAACACCATCAGCTTCAACGTCTCTCAAGGTGCACCATAAACCTGGAGCTCAATCTGGCCATCATCCTCACATCAGGATCAGATGCGTACTCTAAATGTAACTCAATATTCCTATAAATCTTAACCCTAACCCTAGCTCCAAGCCCGGGACTAGCTTCTTCACCTTCAACATTGATGTCAACTACGACACATCTTAACCCTGAATCTCAATCTCACTCTCGCCCTCACATCAGAACTGAACCCTAATTCTCTCAGTAACCATCTCATCTGCATAGATTTTCTCTTACAGGAAACCCTAACCCTAGCCAAGGCCCCTTTCACTGAACTGCCACTATCATCATCGACGTCTGTCATTCCTCCCCATAATCCTGAAGCTCATTCTGGCCATTGCCCTCATATCAGAGTCGGATCAGAACATTAAATGTCACTCAATCTTCCGAATACTGCCCACCTTACAACTAATGCTAAGCCTAGCCCTGGCGCCATTCCACCTTCTGACATTCCACCTTCACCATTTATATTAAGTATGACTCCCTAAATCCTGTGACTCTATCTCACACTCACCCTTACGTCAGAATTCCACCCTAATCCTGTTTATAAACATATCTTCTGTATAGACATTTCCTTTCAGAAAACCCAGCCCTAGCCAAGGTCCTTTAACCTGAACCCTCACCATAAGCATTGATGTCACCGATGCCAAACCATAATGATGAAGATCAATCTGACCTTCGCCCTCACATCAGAGTAGGATCCTAAGTTTACCCAGAACCCCATCCACCATATACCATGTAACGATTACCTAACCCTAACCCTAGCACATACCTGTGGCCTGACCCTCCAGCATCAGTATGGATAACACACTTGCATCACCGTAAACCTGAAACTGAATTGCACATTCCCCCTAACAATAGAGAAGGATTCTAAGTGTAAGCATAAAAATACCATAAATATACAGCCTTCCAAAAACCTAACCTTAACCCTAGCCCTGGCTCGTGGTCCTGACACATCACCTTGAACATTGACGTCATCCATGCCTCTATATAAATGTGAATCTCAATATTCACTCCCTGTCACATCAGACCCAGAACCTAACTCTTCCCATATTGGGAATGTCTCTTTAAACCAGAGAGAACACATAATTTAGCACTAGCACTGAGTCCTGTACCTGTACACAAAACATCAGATCGATATCACCCATGGGCTCTCCTCAACAGTGAATCGCAATTTCACACTAGCACTCACATCAAAGCTGGACCCTAACACTAATTATTAACTCAACCTTTCTCAACAACAGAACAAACCAGTAATCCTCACCCTAGCCATGACTCTTTCAGTTGTCCCTTCTCTGTAACCACTGGCATCACCCACGCGTCACCGTAATCCTGAACCTCAATCTCGCACTTGCCCTCACATCAGGGACAAACCCTAAATCTTTACATAATCCTCTCCTTCCTGTACACCTTACAGAACACAATACCCTATCTCTAGCCCTGGCCACATTACCTGAACAAACACCATCAGCTTCAACGTCTCTCAAGCCGCACCATAAACCTGTAGCTCACTCTGGTAATCGTCCTCACATCACGTTCACATGCAAACACTAAATGTAACCCCATATTCCTGTAAAACTTACTAAACACCTAACCCTAACCCTAGCCGCAAGACCTGGACAAGCTTCCTCACCTTCAACATTGATGTTATGTACGACACATCTTAACCGTGAGCCTCAGTCTCACACTCGCCCTCACATCAGAAGTGAACCCTAATTCTCTCAGTAACCATCTCATTCACATAGGTTTTCTCTCACAGGAAACCCTAACCCTAGCCCAGGCCCCTTTCACTGAATGGCCACCATCAGCGTCGACGTCTGTCATTCCTCCCCATAATACTGAAGCTGATTCTGGCCATTGCTCTAATATGAGAGTTGGATCAGAACTCTAACTGTCACTCAATCTTCCGCATACTCCTTACCTTGCAACTAATGCTAAGCATAGCCCAGGAGCCAGAATGTGACACTTCACCTTCATCATTAATGTCACCCACACTTCACCTTTAACCTGTTAGTTATTCCTGCACTCGACCTCACGTCAGACCCGGATCCTAAATCTAACTGTAACCCTATCTCACCTGTACTCCTTATCGAACACCTATCCCTAAACGTAGACCCAACCCGTGGACCAGATACTTCACCTTCACCATTGGTATCAACTATGACTCCCTTAATCCTGTGACTCGATCTCACACTCGTCCTCATATCAGAATTGCACCCTAATCGTGTTCATAACCATATCTTCTGAATAGACATTTCCTTACAGAACAGCCTAACCCAAACCCAGGACCTTTAACCTGTACCCTCAACGTCAGCATTGATGTCACCATTGCCCCACCATAATGATGAAGATGAATCTGGACTTTGCACTCACATCAGAGAACTATCCTCACTCTACCCATAAAATCATGCACCGATTACCATTTAACGATCATCTAACCCTAACCCTAGCACATTCCTGTGACCTCACGCACCAGCATCAGCATGCATATCACACTTGCCTCACCATAATCCTGAAAATGAAATGCAGAGTCCCACTAACATTAGAGAATGACTCTAAGTATAAACGTAACAATAACCGTCATCCAGAGCTTTCCAAAAACCTAACCGTAACCCTGGTCATGGCTCGTCGTCCTGACACCTCAACTTGAACCTTGACGTCAACCATGATTCATCATAAACCTGAATCTCCATATTGCACTCACAGACACATCTGACCCAGAACGTAACTCTTTCCATAATGGGAATGTCTCCGTACACCAGAGAGAACACATAATTTAGCACTAGCACTGACTCCTTGACTTTTACAGACGTCAGATTCACAACACCCTTGGGCTCTCCTCAACACTGAATCGCAATTTCACACTCGCACTCACATCACAGCTGGACCCTAAGCCTAATTATTAACATCCTTTCTGCACCACAGAACAAACCAGTAATCCTAAACCTAGCCATGACTCTTTAAACTGTCCCTTTACCGTAACCAATGGCATCAGGCACGCATCACCGTATTCCTGATACACAATCTCGCACTTGCCCTCACATCAGAGACAAACCCTAAATCATTACGTAACCCTCTCCTTCCTGTACACCTTAAGGAACACAATACACTAACTCTAGCCCTGGCCACTTTACCTGAACCAACACCATCAGCTGAAACGTCTCTCACACTGCAACATAAACCTGAAGCTGAATCTGGCCATCGTCCTCACATCAGGTTTAGATGTGTACTCTAAATGTAACTCCATGCTCCTGTAAATCTTACTGAACACCTAACACGAAACCTAGCCCCAAGCCCTGGACTAGCTCACTCACCTTCAACATTGATGTCAACTACGACACATATTAACACTGAGCCTCAATCTCACACTCGCTGTCACATCAGAAGTGAACCCTAATTCTCTCGGTAACCATCTCATCAGCATTGATTTTCTCTTACAGGAAATCCTAACCCTAGCACAGTCCCATTTCACTGAACGGCCACCCTCAGGATCAACCTCTGTCATTCCTCCCCATAATACTGAAGCTCATTCAGGCCGTTGCCCTAATATCAGAGTCGGATCAGAACTCTAACTGTCACTCAACCTTCCGAAGACTCCTTTTCTTACAACTAATGCTAAGCCTAGCCCTGGCGCCAGGATCTGACACTTAAACTTCATCATTGATGTCACCCACACTTCACCTTAAACTAGTAAGTTATTCCTGCACTTGCACTCAAGTCAGACTCGGATCCGAAGTCTAACGGTAACCGTATCTCATCCCTGCTCCTTATCGAACACCAACCCTAAACCTAGACCTGACCTATGTACCAGATACTTCACCTTCACCATTGATATCAACTTTGACTCCCTTAAACATGTGACTCGATCTCACACACGACCTTACATCAGAATTGCACCCTAATCCTCTTCATAACCATATCTTCTGCATAGACATTTCCTTACAGAAAACCCTAACCCTATCCCAGGTCCTTTAAACTGAACCATCACCATCAGCATTGATGTTTCCATTCCCACACCGTAATGATGAAGATCAATCTGAAGTTTGCCCTCACATCAGAGTAGGATCCTAAATCTACCCATAGCCCCATCCATCACATACCATTTAACTATTACCTAACCCTAACCCTAGCACATACCTGTGGCCTGACCCTCCAGCATCAGCATGGATATCACACTTGCATCACCGTAATCCTGAAACTGAATTGCACAGTCCCACTAACATTAGAGAAGGATCCTAAGTATAAGCGTAACAATACCATCACTGTACAGCTTTCCAAAAACCTAACCCTAACCCTAGCCCTGTCTCGTTGTCATGACACCTCACCTTGAACATAGAAGTCAACCATGCTTCACCATAAACCTGAATCTCCATCTTGCACTCCACATGACATCAGACCAAGAACCAAACACTTTCATTATTGGGAATGTCTCCGTAAACTAGAGGGAACAAATAATTTAGGACTAGCACTGAGTCCTGGACCTATACACACAACGTCAGATCGAGAGCACCCTTGGGCTCTAATCAACACTGAATCGCAATTTCACACTCGCACTCAAAAGAGCTGGATGCTAAACCTAATTATTAAATTATTCTTTCTGCACAACAAAACATACCAGTAATCCTAATCCTACCGATGATGCTTTAACCATCCCTTCACCGTAACCACTGTCTTCACCCACGCATCACCGTAAACCTGAACCTCAATCACGCAGTTGCCCTCACTTCAGAGAAAAACCCTATATCTTTACATAACCCTCTCCTTCCTGTACACCTTACGGAACACAGTAACCTATCTCTAGCCCTGGCCACTTTACCTGAACCAACACAATCAGCTTCAATGCCTCCCAAGCCGCACCATAAACCTGAAGCACCATCTGGCCATCATCCTGACATCAGCTACAAATGTGTACTCTAAATGTAACTCCATATTCCTGTAAATCTTACTGAACACCTAACCCTAACCATTGCCGAAGCCCTGGACTAGCTCCTTCACCATCAACATTGATGTCAACTAAGACACATCTTAACCCTGAGCCTCAATCTCACACTCGCCCTCATATCAGAAGTGAACCCTAATTCTCTCAGAAACCATCGCATCCGCATAGATTTTCTCTTGCAGGAATCCCTAACCTTAGCCGAGGCCCCATTCACTGAACGGCCACCATAAGCATCGACATCTGTCATTACTCCCCATAATAATGAAGCTCATTCGGGCCATTGATCAAATATCAGACTCGGATCAGAACTCAAACTGTCACTCAATCTTCCGCATACTCCTTACCTTGCAACTAATGCTAAGCCTAGCCCTGGCACAGGAATCTGACACTACACTTTTATCATTGAGGTCACCCACACTCTACCTTAAACCTGAAAGTTATTCCTGCACTCGCCCTCACGTCAGACCCGGATCCGAAGTCTAACTCTAACCCTATCACACTCATAATCCTTATGGAACACCTAACCCTAACCCTAGACCCGAACCGTGGACCAGATACTTCAACTTCACCATTGATATTAACAATGACTCCTTTAATCCTGTGACACGATCTCACACTCCCCTCACATCAGAATTGCACCCTAATTGTGTTCACAACCGAATATTCTGCACAGACATTTCCTTACAGAATACCCTAACGCTAGCCCAGGTCCTTTATCCTGAACCCTCACCATCAGCATTGATGTCACCCTTGCCACACCATACTGATGAAGATCAATCTGCACATCGCCCTCACATAAGAGTATGATCTTAACTCTACCCGTAACCCCATGCACCACATACTATGTAAACATTACCTAACCTTAACCCTAACACATACCTGTGGCGTAACCCTCCAGCATCAGCATGGATATTACACTTGCCTCACTCTAATCCAGAGAATGAACTGCACAGTCCCACTAACATTAGAGAAGGACCCTACATATAAACGTAACAATGCCGTGCATCTACAGCTTTCCAAAATCCTAACCTTAATCCTAGCCCTGTCTCGTTGTCATGACACCTCACCTTGAACATTGAAGTCAAACATGCCTCGTCATAAACCTGAAACTCCATCTTGCCCCCCACGTCACATCAGACTGAGAAGCTAACTCGTTCCATATATGGAATGTCTCCGTAAACTGGAGGGAACACATAATTTAGCACTAGCACTGAGTCCGGGACCTATACAATGTCAGATTGTCATCACCCTTGGGCTCTACTCAACACTGAATCACAATAACACACTCGAACTCACATCAGAGCAGGACCCTAACCCTAATTATTACCTTATCCTTTCTGCACAACAAACAAACCAGTAATCCTAACCGTAGCCATGAGTCTTTTACTTGTGCCTTCACCGTACCCATTGGCATCACCCACGATTCACCGTAATCCTGAAACACAATCTCGCACTTGCCCTCACATCAGAGACAAACAGAAAATCTTTACATAAACCTATCCTTCCTGTACACCTTATGGAACACGATATCCTAACTCTTGTCCTGGCCACTTTACCTGAACTGACACCGTCAGCTTCAACGTCTGTCAAGCCGCACCAGAAGCCTGAAGCTCAATGTGGCCATCTGAATTACATCAGATTCAGATGCGTACGCTAAATGTAACTCCATATTCCTGTAAATCTTACTGAACACCTAACCCTAACCCTTGCCCCAAGACCTGCACTGGCTCCTTAACCTTCAACATTTGTGTCAACTATGACACATCTTAACCCTGAGCCTCAATCTCATACTCGTACTCATATCAGAAGTGAACCCTATTACTCTCAGTAACCATCTCATCCGCATAGATTTTCTCTTACAGGTAACCCAGCCCTAGCCCAGGCCCCTTTCACTGAACCGCCACCATCAGCATCGATGTCTGTCATTCCTCCCCATACTGCTGAAGCTCATTCTGGCCATTGCCCTCATATCAGAATCGGATCATAACATTAACGTCACTCAATCTTCCGCATACTCTTTACGTTACAATTAATGCTAAGCCTAGCCCTGTTACCAAGATCTGACATTTCACCTTCATCATTGATGTCACCTACACTTCACCTTAAACGTGAAAGTTATTCCTGCACTCGCCCTCACGTCAGAGCCGGATCCGAAGTCTAACTGTAACCCTATCTCACCTGTACTCCTTATCGAACACCTAACCCTAAACCTAGACATGACCCATGGACCAGATACCTCACCTTCACCACTGATATACACTATGTCTCCCTTAATCCTGTGACTCTATCTTACACTCGCCCTCACATCAGAATTCCAACCTAATCCTATTCATAAACATAACTTCTGCATACACATTTCCTTACTAAAAACCCAGCCCTATCCAAGGTCCGTAAACCTGAATGCTCACCGTCTGCATGAATGTCACCAATGCCACACCATAATGATGAAGATCAATCTGACCTTCGCCCTCACATCAGAGTAGGATCCTAAATCTACCCGTATCCCCATCCACCACATACCATTTAACGATTACCTAAGCCTTACCCTAGCACATACCTGTGGCCTGACACTACACCATCAGTATGGATATCACACTTGCATCACCAAATCCGAAACTGAATTGAAAAGTCCCACAAACATTAGAGAAGGATCCTAAGTATAAGTTTAACAATACCATACCTCTACAGCTTTCCAAAAACTTAACCCTAACATAGCCCAGGCTCGTGATCCTGACACCTCACCTTGAACATGAACGTCAACCATGCCTCACCATAAACCTGAACTTCCATCATGTGCTCCCTGTCACATCAGACCCAGAACCTAACTCTTTCCAAATTTCGATTGTCTCCATTAATCAGAGAGTATACATAAATTAGCACTAGCACTGAGTCCTGGACCAATACACACAACATAAGATCGACATCACCCTTGGGCTCTCCTCAACACTGAATCGTAATATCACACTCGAACTCACATCAGAGCAGGACCCAAACAGTGATTATTAACTTATGCTTTCTGCAAAAGAAACAAACCAGTAATCCTAAATGTAGCCATGAGTATTTCACCTGTACCTTTACCATACCATAATCATTGGCATAATCCAGGTGTCCGACTAACCCTGAACCTCAAGATCACACTTGCCCTCACATGAGAGACAATCCCTAAATCTTTACTTCACACTATTCTTCTTGTAGACCTTACGGAACAACGTACCCTAACTCTAGCCCTGGCCACTTTACCTAAACCAACACCATCTGCTACAACGTCTCAAGCAGCCCCATAAAAATGAGGCTCAATCTTGCCATTGACCTCACATCAAGTTCAGATGCATACTCTAAATGTAACTTCATATTCCTTTAAATCTTACTGAACACCCAACCCTAACCCTAACCTCAAGCCATGGAATACCTCTTTCACCTTCAACACTGATGTCAACTACGACACATCTTAACCCTGAGCCTCAATCTCACACTCGCCCTCACATCAGAATTGCACCCTCATACTGTTCATAACCATATCTTCTGTATAGATATTTATTTACAGAAAGCCCTAAGCCTAGCCCAGGTCATTTAACATAAACCCTCATCATCAGCTTTGATGTCACCATAGCCACACCATAATGAAAAGCAGTCTGGACTTCGCCCTCACATCAGAGTAGGATCGTAACTCTACCTGTATCCCTAAGCAACACATACAATTTAACGATTACAGAACCCTAATCCTAACATATACCTGTGGTGAGACACTCTAGCATCAGCATGGATATGACACTTGCCTCACTCTATTCCTGAAAATGAACTTCACAGTCCCACTATCATAATAGAAGGACCCTACGTATAAACGTAACAATACCCTGCCTCTACAGCTTTAAAAACCTAAACCTAACCATAGCCCTGGCTCATAGTACTGACACCTCACCTTGAACATTGACGTCAACCATGCCTCATCATAAACCTGAATCTCCACCTTGTGCTCTCCGTCACGTCAGTCCCAGAACCTAACTCTTTCCATATTGGGAATGTCTCCGTTAACCATAGAGAACACATAATTTAGCACTAGCACTGAGTCCTGGACCTATACACACAACGTCGGATCGACAAAACCCTTGGGTTCTCCTCAACACTGAATCACAATTTCACACTCACACTCACTTCAGAGCTGGACGCTAACCCTGATTATTAACTTATCCTTTTGCACAACAGAACAAACCAGTAATCTTATCCCTAGCCATGACTATTTCACCTGTCCATTCACCGTAACCACTGGCATCACCCAAGCATCATCGTAAGCCTGAACCTCAATCTCGCACTTGCCCTCACATCAGAGACAAACCCTATATGTGTACATTACCCTCTCCTTCCTGTACACCTTACTGAACACTATGCCTTAACTCTAGCCCTGGCCACTTTAACTGGAACAACACAACGAGCTTCAATGTCCCGCAAGCCGCACCATAAACCTAAAGCACAAACTGGCCATCATCCTCACATCAGGTTCAGATGCGTACTTTAAATGTAACTCCATATTCCTGTAAATCTTACTGAACACCTAACCCTAACAATAGCCAGAATCCCTGGACTAGCTCCTTCAGCTTCAACATTGATGTCAACTGAGACACATCTTAACCCCGAGCCTCAATCTCACACTCGCCCTCACATCAGAAGTGAACCCATATTCTCTAGGTAACCATGTAATCTGCATACATTTTCTCTTACAGGAAACCCTAACCCTAGCCCAGGCCCCTTTCACTGAATGGCCACCATCAGCATCGACGTCTGTTATTCCTCTCCATAATCCTGAAGCTCATACTGGCCATTGCCCTCATATCAGAATCGGATCAGAGTTCTATCTGTCACTCAATCTTCCGCATACTCCTTACCTTACAACTAATGCTAAGCCTAGCCCTGACTCCAGGATCTGACACTTCACCTTCATCATTGATAACAACGACACTTCACTTTCAACCTAAAAGTTATTCCTGCACACGCCCTCACGTCAGACCCGGATCCAAAGTCTAACTGTAACCATATATCACCCCTACTCCTTAGTGAACACATAACCCTAATCCTAGACCCGTCCCATGGACCAGACACTTCACCTTCACCATTGATATCAACTATGACACCCTTAATCCTGTGACTCGATCTCACACTCGCCCTCACATCAGAATTGCACCCTAATCCTATTCATAACCGAATCTTCCGCATAGACGTTTCCTTACAGAAAACCCTAACCCTAACCTTGGTCCTTTATCCTGAATAAACACCGTAAGCATTGATGTCACTGTTGCCACACCATACTGATGAAGATCAATCTGGATATCACCATCACATCAGAGTTGGATCCTGACTCTACCCATAACCCCATGCACCACATACTATTTAAACATTACCTAACCTTAACCCTAACATATACAAGTGGTGTGACCTTCCAGCAACAGCATCGATATGACACTTGCCGCACTCTAATCCTGTAAATGAACTGCACAGTCCCACAAACATTAGAGCAAGACCCTATGTATAAACATAACAATACCATGCATCTACAGCTTTCCAAAATCCTAACCCTAACCCTAGCCCTGTCTCTCTGTCATGACACCTCACTTTGAATAGTGAAGTCAACCATGCCCCATCATAAATCTGAATCTTCATCTTATGCTCTCTGTCACATCATACCCAGAACCTAACTCTTTCCATATTGGGAATGTCTCCGTAAACCAGAGAGAGCACATAATTTAGCACTAGCACTCAGTCCTGGACCTATACACACAACGTCAGATTGACTACACCATTGGGCTCTGCTCAACACTGAATCGCAATTTCACACTCTCACTCACAACAGAGCTGGACCCTAACCCTAATTATTAACTAATCTTTTCTGCACAACAGAACAAACCAGTAATCCTGACCCTAGCCATGACGCTTTCACCTGTCCCATCACCGTAAACACTGGCATCACCCACGCGTCACCGTTATCCTGAACATCAATCAAGCACCTGCCCTCACATCATAGAAAAACCCTAAATCTTTACATAACCCTCTCCTTCCTGTACACCTTACGGAACACAGTACCCTAACTCTAGCCCTGGCCACTTTACCTGAACCAACACAATCAGCGTCAACGTGTCCCATGCCGCACCATAAACCTGAAGCTTAATCTGGCCATCGTCCTCACATCAGGTTAAAATGCCTACTCTAAATGTAACTCCATATTCCTGTAAATATTACTGAACAACTAAACCTAACCCTAGCCCCAAGCCCTGGACTAGCTCCTTCACCTTCAACATTGATGTCAACTACGAAGTATCTTAATCCTGAGCCTCAATCTCACATTCACCCTCAAATCACAAGGGAGCCCTAATTCTGTCGGTAACCTTCTAATCCGCACAGATTTTCTCTTACAGGAAACCCTAACTCTAGGCCAGGCCCCTTTCACGGAACGCCCACCATCAGCATCGATGTCTGTCTTTCCTCCCTGTAATACTGAAGTTCATTCTGGCCATTGCCCTCATATCAGAGTCGGATCAGAACTCTAACTGTCACTCAATCTTCCGCATACTCCTTACCTTGCAACTAATGCTAAGCCTGGCCCTGGCACCAGGATCTGACACTTCACCTTCATCATTGATTTCACGCACACTTCACCTTAAACCTGAAAGTTATTCCTGCACTCTCCCTCACATCAGAGCCAGATCTGAACTAAAACTGAAACTCTATCTATCCGTACTACTTATCGAACCCCTCACCCTAAACATAGACACGACCCATGGACCAGATACTTCACCTTCACCATTGATATACACTACGACTCCCTCAATCCTGTGACTCTATCTCACACTCGCACTCACGTCAGAATTTCACCCTAATCCTGTTCATAACCATATATTCTGCATTGACATTTCCTTACAGAAAACCCTAAACCTAGCACAGGTCCTTTAACCTGAACCCTCACCGTCTGCATAGATGTCACCGCTGCCACACCATAATGATGAAGATCAATCTGGCCTTCGCCCTAACATCAGAGTAGGATCCTAACTCTACCCGTAACTCCATCCACCACATACCATTTAACGATTACCTAACCCTAACCCTAGCACATAGGTGTGGCATGAACCTCCATCATCAGCATGGATATCACACTTGCCTCACTGAAATCCTGAAACTGAATTGCACAGACCCACTAACAATAGAGAAGGACAAGGACCGTAAGTATAAGCGTAACAATACCCTTCCACAACAGCTTTCCAAAATCCTGACCTTAACCCTAGCCATGGCTCGTTGTCCTGACACCTCACCATGAACATTGACTTCAACCATGCCTCACCATAAACCTGAACCTCCATATAGCACTCCCCGTCAGATCAGATCCAGAACATAACTCTTTCCATATTCCGAATGTCTCCGTAAACCAGAGAGAATGCATAACTTAGGACTACCACTGAGTCCTGGACCTATACACACAACGTCAGACCGAAATCAACCTTGAGCACTGCTCAACACTGAATCGCAATTTCACACTTGTACTCACATCAGAGCTGGACGCTAATCCTAATTATTAACTTATCCTTTCTGCACAACAGAACAAACCATTAATCCTAACCCTAGCCATGACTCTTTCACCTATCCCTTCAAAGTAACCATTGGCATCACCCACGGTTCACCGTAATCCTGAACCTCAATTTCGCACCTGCCCTCACATCAGAGACAAACACTAAATCTTTATGTGACCCTAACCTTCCTGTACACCTTACGGAGCACAATAACATCACTATAGCCTTGGACACTTTACCTGAACCAACCCCATCAGCTCCAACGTCTGTCAAGCCGCACCATAAGCCTGAAGTTCAATGTGCCCGTCGCACTCACATCAGGTTCAGATGAGTACTCTAAATGTAACTCCATATTCCTGGAAATCTTACTGAACACCTAACGTGAACCCCAGCCACACGCCCTGGACTAGCTCCTTCACCTTCAACATTGATGTCAACTACGACACATTTTAAACCTGAGCCTCAATCTCACACTCCCCTGACATTAGAAGTGAACACTAATTCTCTCAGTAAACATTTCATCCGATTAGATTTTCCCTTACAGGAAACCCTAATTCTATCCCAGGCCCCTTACACTGAACGGCCACGATCAGCATCGACTTCTGTCATTCTTAACCAATATTCTGAAGCTCATTCAGGCCATTGCTGTCATATCAGAGTCTGATCAGAACACTAATTGTCACTTATTCTTCGGCATACTCCTTACCTTGCAACTAATGCTAACCCTAGCCCTGGCTACACGATCTGACACTTCACCTTCATCATTGAATTCACCACTCTTCACCTTAAACCTGAGAGTTATTCCTGCACTTGCATTCACGTCAGACCCGGATCCTATGTCTAACTGTAAACCTATCTCAAAATACTCCTTATCGAATACCTAACTCTAACCCTAGGACCGACCCATGGACCAGATACTTCACCTTCACCATTGATATCAACTATGACTCCCTTAATCCTGTGACTGGAAATCACACTCGCCCTCACCTCAGAATTGCACCCTTATCCTGTTCATATCTGAATCTTCTACATAGACATTTCCTTACAGAAAACCATAACTCTAGCCCATATCCTTTAACCTAAAACCTCACCGTCAGCATTGATGTCACCATTGCCACACTATAATGATGAAGATAAATCTGGACATCACCCTCACTAGAGTAGGTTCCTAACTCTACACGTAACACCATGCATCACATTCTATTTAGCGATTACCTAACACTAACCCTGCACATACCTGAGGCGTGACCCTCCAGCATCAGCATGGATATGACACTTACGTCACTCTAATCCTGAAAATGAACAGTAGGGTCTAACTAACATTAGAGGAGGACCCTACGTATAAAAGTAACAATACCCTGCATCTACAGCTTTCCAAAAACCTAACCCTAACCTTAAACCTGTACCATTGTCCTGACACATCACCTTGAACATTGACATCAAACATGCCTCGTCATATATCTGAATCTCCATCTTGCAGTCCCCGTCATACAAGAAACAGAATCAAACTCTTTCCCTATTGGGAATGTCTCCGTAAACTAGAGAGAACACATAATTTAGCACTAGCACTGAGTCCTGGACCTATACACACAACGTCAGATCGACATCACCCTTAGGCTCTACTTAACACTGAATAGGAATTTCACACTCGCACTCACAACAGAGCTGGACCCTAACCCTAATTATTAACTTATCCTTTCTGCACAACAGAACAAACCAGTAATCCTAACCCAAGCCATGACTATTTCACCTATCCCTTCACCATAACCACAGGCATCACCCACTCATCACCGTAATCCTGAAACTCAATCTCGCACTTGCCCTCACATCAGAGACAAACCCTAAATATTTACATAATCCTCTCCTTCCCTACACCTTATGGAACACAGTACCCTAACTGTAGCCCAGGCCACTTTACGTGAAACAACAAAATGAGCTTCAACATCTCCCAAGCCACACCATAAACCTGAATCTCAATGTGGGCATCGTCCTCACATCAGGTTCAAATGCGAACTCGAAATGTAACTCCATATTCCTGTCAATCTTACTGAACACCTAACCCTAACCCTAGCCCCAAGACCTGGACTAGCTCCTTCACCTTCAACATTGAAGTCAACTACGACACATCTTAACCCTGAGCCTCAGTCTCACACTCGCCCTCACATCAGAAGTTAACCCTAATTCTCTCGGTAACTATCTCATCCACATATATTTTCTCATACAGGAAACCCTGACCCTAGCCCAAGCAACTTTCACTGAATGGCTACCATCAGCATCGACGTCTGTCATTCCTACCCATAATGCTGAAGCTCATTCTGGTCATTGCCATCATATCAGACTTGGATCAGAACTCTAACAGTCACTCAATCTTCCGCATACTCCTTACCTTGCAACTAATGCTCAGCCTAGCCCTGGCGCCAGGATCTGACACTTCAGCTTCATCATTAATGTCACCCACACATCACCTTCAACGTGAAAGTTATTCCTTCACTCTCCCTCACATCATAACCAGGTCCGAATTCTAACTGTAACCCTATCAAACCTGTAGTGCTTATCGTAAACCTAACCCTAACCCTAGGCTTGACCCATGGACCAGATACTTCAACTTGACCATTGATATCAAATATGACTCCCTTAATCTTGTGAATTGATCTCACACTCGCCCTCACATCGGAATTGCAGCCTGATACTGTTCATAACCGTATCTTCTACATAGTCATTTCCTTACAGAAAACCCTGACCGTAGCCCAGGTCCTTTAATGTAAACCCTCACCGTCAGCTGTGATGTCAACTTTTCCACAACATAATGATGAAGATCAACCTGGACATCACCCTCACATCAGAGTAGGATCCTAACTCTACCTGTAACCCCATGCACCACATACTATTTAACGATTACCTAACCCCAAACCTAGCACATTCCTGTGGTGTGACACTCCAGCATCAGCATGGATATGACACTTGCCTCACTCTAATCCTGAAAATGACGTGCACAGTCCCACAAACATTAGAGAAGGACCCTACGTATTAACGTAACAATACCCTGAATCTACTGCTTTCCAAAAAACACTAACGGTGGCCCTTTCCCATTGTACTGACACCTCACCTTTAACATTGATGTCAACCATGCCTCATCATAAACCTGAATAACCATCCTCTGCTCACCGTCACATCAGACCCAGAACCAAACTCTTTCCATATTGGAAATGTCTCTGTAAACAAGAGAGAACACATAATTTCGCACTACCACTGAGTCCTGGACCTTATACACACAATGTCATATCGACATCACCCTTGGGCTCTGCAAAACACTGAATCGCAATTTCACAATTGTACTGACATCAGAGCTAGAACCTAACCCTAATTATTAACTTATCCTTTTTTCACAACAGAACAAATCAGTAATCCATGAAGCTTTCACCTGTCCTTTCCCCGTGACCACTGGCATCACCCAATTGTCAACATAATCCTCTACCTCAATCTCACACTTGCCCTCACATCAGAGTCTAACCCTAAATCTTTTGGTAAACCTCTCCTTCCTGTACACATTACAGAACACAGTACCCTAACTGTAGCCCTGGCCTCTTTACCTGAACAAACACCATCAGCTTCAACGTCTCCCAGGCTGCACCATAATCCTGAAGCTCAATCTGGCCATCGTCCTCAGGTCAGGTTCACAACTGTACTCTAAATGTAACTCCATATTCCGGTAAATCTTACTGAACACCTAACCCTAACACTAGCCCAAAGCCTTGGACTTGCTCCAACACCTTCAATATTGATGTCAGCTATGACACATCTTAACCCTGAGACGCAATCTCACACTCTCACTCACATCAGAATTGAATCCAGTTTCTCGCAGTAACCATCTCATCCGCATAGATTTTCACTTACAGGAAACCATAACCCTAGCCCAGTCCCCTTTCACGGAATGGCCACAATCAGCATCAACTTCTGTCATTCCTCCCCATAATCCTGAAGCTCATACTGGCCATTGCCATCACATCAGAGTCAGATCAGAACTGTAACTGTCGCTCAATCTTCCACATACTCCTTACATTACAAGTAAAATGCTAAGCCTAGCCCTGGCACCAGGATCTGACACTTCACCTTCATCATTGATATCACCCAGACTTCACTTTAAACCTAAAAGTTATTCCTGCACTCTCCCTTACATCAGACCCGGATCCGAAGGCTAACTGTAACCCTCTCTCACCTGTACTCCTTATCGAACATCTAACCCTAATCTTAGACCCAACCCATGGAACAAACACTTCACTTCAAAATTGATTTCAACTATGACTCCCTTAATCCTGTGACTCCATCTCACACTTGCCCTCACATCAGAATTGCACCCTAATCCTGTTCATAACCAAATCTTCCGCATAGACGTTTCCTTACAGAAAACCCTAACCCTAGCCTAGGTCCTTTATCCTGAACCCACACCATCAGCATTGATGTCACTGTTGCCACACCATACTGATGAAGATCAATCTGGACATCGCCCTCACATCAGAGTTGGATCCTAAGTCTACCCATAGCGCCATGTGCCACATACTATTTAAACATTACCCTACCTTAACACTAACACAGAACTGTGGCATGACCCTCCAGCATCAGCATCGATATGACACTTACCCCACTCTAATCCTAAAAATGAACTGCACAGTCCCACTAACATTAGAGCAGTACCCTACGTATAAACATAAGAATACCGTGCATCTACAGCTATCCAAAATCCTAACCCTAACCCTAGCCCGTCTCTCTGTCATGACACCTCACCTTAAATAGTGAACTCAACCATGCCTCGTCATAAACCTGAATCTCCATCTTACGCTCCCCGTCACATCAGACCCAGAACCTAACTCTTTCCATATTGGGAATGTCTCTGTAAACCAGAGAGAACACATAATATAGCACTAGCACTGAGTCCTGGACCTATATACACAACGTAATATCGACATCACCCTTGGGCTCTGCTTAACACTGAATCGCAATTTCATACTCGCACTCACTTCAGAGCTGGACCGTAACCCTAATTATTAACTTATCCTTTCTGCACAACAGAACAAACAAGTAATCCTAATCCTGGCCATGACGCTTTCACCTGTCCCTTTAGCGTAACCACTGGCATCACCCATGAGTCACCGTTATCCTGAACCTCAATCACGCACTTGCCCTCACATCAGAGAAAAACCCTAAATCTTTACATAACCCTCTCCTTCCTGTACACCTTACGAAACACAGTACCCTAACTCTAGCCCTGGCCACGTTACCTGAACCAACATCATCAACTTCAATGTCTCCCAAGCCGCACCATAAATCTGAAGCTCAATCTGGCCATTGTACTCACATCAGGTTCAAATGCGTACTCTAAGTGTAACTACATACTCCTGTAAATCTTACTGAACACCTAATCGTAAACCTAGCCCCAAACACTAGACTAGCTCCTTCAACTTCAACATTGATGTCAACAAAGAACCATCTTAACCCTGAGCCTCAATCTCACACTCTACCTCACATCAGACGTGAACCTTAATTCTCTCGGTAATGATGTCATCTGCATAGATTTTCTCTTACAGGAAAACCTAACCCAAGCCCAGGCCCCTTTCATTGGAAGGCCACCATCAGCAACGATGTCATTCATTCCTCCCCATAATCCTGAAGCTCATTCTGGCAATTTCCCTCATATCAGTGTCTGATTAGAACTCTCTTAATCAATCTTCTGCATATACCTTACCTTGCAACTAATACTAAACCTACCCTTGGCGTCAGGATGTGACACTTCACCTTCATCATTGATGTCACCCACACTTCACCTGAAACCTGAAAGTGATTCCTGCACTCGCCCTCACCTCAGACACGGATCCGAATTGTAACTGTAACCCTATCTCACCCGTACTCCTTATTGAACAAATAACCCTAAACATATCCCAGTCTCATTGTCCTGACAGCTCCCCTATACTATTGACATCAACCATGCCTCACCATAAACCTGAACTCCATGTTGCACTTCCTGTCACATCTGACCCAGAATTTAACTTTTTCCGTATTAAGAATGTCTCTGTAAACCAGAGAGAACACAATATTTAGCACTAGCACTGAGTCCTGGACCTAAACACACAATGTCAGAACGACATCATCCTTGGGCTCTCCTCAACACTGAATCGCAATATCACACTCACATTCACATCAGAATTGCACCATAATCCTGTACATAACCAAATATTCTGCATAGACGTTTCCTTACAGAAAATCATAACCCTACCCCAGGTCCTTTAACCTGAACCCTCACCATCAGCATTGATGCCACCGTTGCCACATCATAATGATGAAGATCAATCTGGACATCGCCCTCACATCAGAGTAGGATCCTAACTCTATCCGTAACCCCATGCACCACATACCATTTAAAGATTACCTAACTCTAACCCTAGCACATACCTGTGGCGTGACCCTCCACAATCAGCATGGATATGACACTTGCACCACTCTAATCCTGAAAATGAACTGCACAGTCCCACTAACATTAGAGAAGGACCCTACGTATAAACATAACAATACGCTGAATCTACACCTTTCCATAAACCATACCCTAACCCTAGCACTGTCTCGTTGTCCTGACACCTAACCTTGAATGTTGACGTCAACTATGCCTCGTCATATACCTGAATCTCTATCTTGCGCTCCACGTCACATCAGACCGAGAATGGAACTCATTCCATATTGGCAATGTCTCCGTAAACCAGAGAGAACACATAATTTTGCACTAGCACTTTGTCCTGGACCTAATCTCACAACGGCAGACTGTCACCAGCCTTGGGCTCTCCTCAACAGTGAATCGCAATTTCACACTCGTACTCACAACAGAGCTGGACCTTAACCCTAATTATTAACTTATCCTTTCTGCACAACAGAACAAACCAGTAATCCTAACCCTAATCATGACGATTTCACCTGTCCCTTCAGCGTAACCAATGGCATCACCAACGTATCACCATTATCCTGAACCTCAATCTCACACTTGCGCTCACATCAGAAAAAACCCAAAATCTTTACGTAACCCACTCCTTCCTGTGCATGTTACGGAATACAGTACCCTACCTCTAGCCCTGGTCACTTTACCTGAACCAACACCATCAGATTCAACGTTTCCAAAGCTGCACCATAAACCTGAACCTCAATCTCGCCATCGTCCTCACATCACGTTCAGATGTGTTCTCTAAATGTAACTCCATATTCCTCTAAATCTTACTGAACACCTAACCCTAACCCTAGCCCCAAGCCGTGTACTAGCTCCTTCACCTTTAACATTGATGTCAACTACGACACATCTTAACCCTGAGCCTCAATCTCACACTTGCCCTCACATCAGAAGTGTACACTAATTCTCTCAGTAACCATCTCATCCACATAGATTTTCTCTTAAAGGAAATCCTAACCCTATCCCAGGGCCTTTTCACTGAATGGCCACCATCAGCATCAAGATCTATCATTCTTCCCCATGATCCTGAAGCTCATTCTATCCATTGCGCTTATATCAGAGTCAGATCAGAACTCTGTCACTCAATCTTCCGCATACTCCTTACCTTGCGACTAATGCTAAGCCTAGCCCTGGCACCAGGATCTGACACTACACCTTCATCATTGATGTCACCCACACTTCACTTTAAACCTGAAAGTTATTCCTGCACTCGCCCTCAAGTCAGACCCGTATCCGAAGTCTATCAGAAACCATCTTTCTCCGGTTCTCCTTATTGAACACCTAACCCTAACCCTAGACCCGCCCCATGGACCAGATTCTTCACCCTCAGTATTGATATCAACTATGACTCCCTTAACCATGTGACTCAATATCACACTCGCACTCACATCAGAATTGGACCCTCATCCTCTTCATAACGAGATCTTCTGCATAGATATTTCCTTACAGAAAGCCCTAACCCTAGCCCAGGTGATATAACATGAACCCTCACAATCAGCATTTATGTCACCATTGGCACACCATAATGAATATCAATCTGGACTTCGCCCTCACATCAGAGTAGGATCCTAACTCTACCCATAACCCTATGCACCACATACAATTTTACGATTACATAACCCTTACCCTAGCACATACCTATGGCCTGATGCACAAGCATCAGCATGGATATCACACTTGCCTCACTGTAATCCAGAAAATGTATTGCATACTCCCACTAACATTAGAGAAGGACCCTACGTATAAAAGTAACAATACCCTGCATCTACAGTTTTCCAAAATCCTAACCCTATCCCTAGCCCTGTCTCCATGTCCTGACACCTCACCTTGAATATTGACAGCAACCATGCCTCGTCATAAACCTGAATCTCCATCCTGCGCACCCCGTCACATGAGACCCAGAACGTAACTCTTTCCATATTGAAATTGTCCCTGTAAACCAGAGAGAACACATCATTTAGCACTAGCACTGAGTCTTGCACCTATACACAAAACATCAGATCTACATCACCTTGGGCTCTGCTCACCAGTGAATCGCAATTTCACACTCCACTCACAACATAGCTGAACCCTAACCCTACTTATTAACTTATCCTTTCTAAAAAACAAAACAAACCATTAATCCGAACCCTTGCCATGACGCTTTCACTTGTCCCTTCACCGTAACTACTGGCATCACCCACGCCTCACCGTAATCCTGAACCTCAATCTCGTACTTCCCCTCAAATCAGAGAAAAACCGTAAATTGTTACATAATCCTCTCCTTCCTGTACACCTTATGTAACAGAGTACCCTAACTCTAGCCCTGGACACTTTACCTGAACGAACACATTCAGCTTCAACGTCCAAGCCTCACCATAAACCTGAAGCTCAAACTGGCCTTCGTCCTCACATCAAGTTCAAATGTGTACTCTAAATGTAACTCCATATTCCTGTAAATCTTACTGAACACCTAACGCTAACCATCACCCCAAGCCATGTACTAGCTCCTTCACCTTCAACATTGATGTCATCTACGACACATCTTCACCCTGAGCCTCAATCTCACACTCGCCCTCATATTAGAAGTGAACCCTAATTCTATCGGTAACCATCTCTTCTGCATAGATATTCTGTCACAGGAAACCCTAACCCTAGCCCAGGCCCCTTTCACTTAACGGCCACCATCAGCATCGACGTCTGTCAATCTTCCCCATAATATTGAAGCTCATTCTGGCCATTGCCCTAATATCAGAGTCGGATAAGAACTCTAACTGTCACTCAATCTTCCGCAGACAACTTACCTTGCAACTAATGCTAAGCCTAGCCCTGGCACCAGGGTCTGACACTACACCTTCATCACTGATGTCACCCACACTACAAATTAAAACTGAAAGATATTCCTGCACTCGCCCTCACGTCACACCCGGATCCAAAGTCTAACTGTAACACTATCTCACCCGTACTCCTTATTGAACACCTAACCCTAACCCTAGATATGACCCATGGACCAGATAATTCGCCTTCACCATTGATATCAACAATAACTCACTTAATGCTGTGACTCGATCTCACACTCGCTATCACATCAGAATTACACCCTAATCCTGTTCATAACCGAATCTACTGCATAGAGAATTCCTTACAGAAACGCTTACCCTAGCCCACGTCCTTTATCCTGAACCCTCATCGTCAGCATTGATGACACCGTTGCAAACCATACTGATGAAGATCAGTCTGAACATTGCCCTCACATCAGAGTAGGATACAAACTCTACCCGTAACACCATGCACCACATACTATTTAAAGTTTACCTAACCCAAACCCAAGCTCATACTTGTGGTGTGACCCTCCAGCATCACCATGGATATGACACTTGCGTCACTCTAATCCTGAAAGTGAACTGCACAGTCTCACTAACATTAGAGAAGGACCCTACGGATAAAGGTAACAATACCGTGCATCTACAGCTTTCCAAAATCCTAACCCTAACCCTAGCCCTGTCTTGTTGTCCTGACACCTCACCTTGAACCTTGAAGTCAACCATGCCTCGTCATAAACCTGAATCTCCATCTTGCACTGCACGTCACATCAGACCCAGAAACTAAATCGTTCCATATTGGGAGTATCTCCCTAAATCATAGAGAACACATAATTCAGCACTAGCAGTGAGTCCTGGACCTATATACACAACGTCAGATCGACATCACCCTTGGGCTCTGCTCAACACTGAATGACAATTTCACACACACACTCACAACAGAGCTGGAGCCATTGCCCTAATATCAGAGTCGGATAAGAACTCTAACTGTCACTCAATCTTCCTCAGACACTTTACCTTGCAACTAATGCAAAGACTAGCCCTGGCGCCATGATCTGACACAACACCTTCATCATTGATGTCACCCACACTTCACCTTAAACCTGAAAGTTATTCCTGCACTCGCCCTAACGTCAGACCCAGATCCGAAGACTAACTGTAACCCTACCTCACCCGTACTACTTATGGAACACCTAACCCTAACCTTAGACACGACCGATGGACCAGATACTTCACCTTCACCGTTGATATCAACAATGACTCCCTTAATCCTGTGACTCGATCTCACAGTCGCCCTCACATCAGAATTGCACCCTAATCTTTTTCATAAACGAATCTTTTGCATAGACATTTCCTTACAGAAAACTCTAACCCTAGCCCAGGTCATTTAACCTGAACTCTCACCATCAACATATATGTCACCATTGCCAGACAATACAGATGAAGATCAATCTGGACATTGCCCTCACATCAGAGTAGGATCCTACCTCTACCCCTAACCCCATGCACCACATACTATTTAAAGATTACCTAACCCTAACCCTAGCACACACCTGTGGTGTGACCCTCCAGCATCTGTATGGATATGACACTTGCCTCACTCTGATCCTCAAAATGAACTGCACAGTCCCACTAACATTAGAGAAGGACCCTACGTATAAACGTAAAAATACCGTGCATCTGCAGCTTTCCAAAGTCGTAACTCCAACCCTAGCCCTGTCTCGTTGTCCTGACACCTTGAACATTGAAGTCAATCATGAATCGTCATAAACCTGAATCTCCATCTTGTCCTCCAAGTCACATCAGACCCAGAACCTAACTCTTTCCATATTGGGAATATTTCCGTAAAACAGGGAGAACACATAATTCAGATCTAGCACTGAGTCCTGGACCTATAAACACAATGTTAGATTGACATCACCCTTGAGCTCTGCTAAACACTGAATCGCAATTTCACACTCGCACTCACAACAGAGATGGACACTAAACCTAATTATTATCTTATCCTTTCTGCAAAACAGAACAAACCAGTAATCATAACCCTAGCCATGACGCTTTCACCTGTCCCTTCACCGTAACCACTGGCATCACCCACCCATCACCGTTATGCAGAAACTCAATCACGCACTTGCCCTTACATCAGAGAAAAACTCCAAATCTTTGCATAACTGTCTCCTTCCTGTACACCTTACAGAACACAGTACCCTAAATCTGGCCTGGACCACTTTACCTGAACCAACACTATCAGGTTCAATGTGTCCCATGCTGCACCATAAACCTGAAGCTCAATCTGGACATCGTCCTCACATCAGGTTCAAATGCGTGCTCTAAATGTAACTCCATATTCCTGTAAATCTTGGAGAACACCTACCCCTAACCCTAGCCTCTTGCCCTGGACCAGCTCCTTGAACTTCCACATTGACGTCAATAACGACACATCTTAACCTTGAGCCTCAATCTCACAGTCGCCCTCACATCAGAAGTGAACGCTAATTGTCTCGGTAACCATCTCATCGGCACAGATTTTCTCTTACAGAAAACCCTAACCCTAGCCCTGGCCCCATTCCCTGAACAGCCAATATCAGCATCTGCGTTTGTCATTCCTCCCCATAATCCTGAAGCTCATTCTGGCCATTGCCCTCATATCAGTGTCGGATCAGATCTCTAACTGTCACTCAGTCTTCCACATACTCCTTACCTTGCAACTAATGCTAAGCATAGCCCTGGTGTCAGAATCTGACACTACACCTTCATCATTGATGTCACCCACACTTCACCTTAAAACTGAAAGATATTCCTGCTCTTGCCCTCACGTCAGACCTGGATCCAAAGTCTAACTGTAACCCTATCTCACCTGTCCTCCTTATCAAACACCTACCCCTAACCCTACCTCCGACCCATGGACCAGATAATTCACATTCACCATTGATATGAACAATGACACCCTTAATACTGTGACTCGATCTCACACTCGCCATCACATCAGAATTACACCCTAATCCTGTTTATAACCGAATCTTCTGCATAGACATTTCCTTACAGAAAACCCTTACCCTAGCCCAGATCCTTTATGCTGAACCATCACCGTCAGCATTGATGTCACCGTTCCCAAACCATACTCATGAAGATCAATCTGGACATCACCCTCACATCAGAGTATGATCCTAACTCTACCCGTAAACCCATTCACCACATACTATTTAAAGTTTACCTAACCCTAACCCTAGCACATACCTGTGCGTGATCATCCAGCATCAGCATGGATATGACACTTGCGTCACTCTAACCCAGAAAATGAACTGCACAGTCCCACTAACATTAGAGAAGGACTCTACGTATAAACATAACAATACCGTGCATCTACAGCTTTCCAAAATCCTAACCCTAACCCTAGCGCAGTCTCGTCCTGACACCTCACCTTGAACATTGAAGTCAACCATGCCTCATCATAAACCTGAATCGCCGTCTTGCACTCCATGTCACATCAGACCCAGAACCTAACTCTTTCCCTATTGGGAATGTCTCCATAAACCAGAAAGAACACATAATTTAGCACTAGCACTGAGTCCTGGACCTATACACACAACGTCAGATCGACATCACCCTTGGGCTCTGCTCAACACTGAATCACAGTTTCACACACACACTCACAACAGAGATGGACCCTAACCCTTATTATTAACTTATTCTTTCTACAAAACAGAACAAACCAGTAATATTAACCCTAGCCATGACGCTTTCACCTGTCCCTTCACCGTAACCACTGGCATCACCCACGCATCACCGTTATCCTGAACCTCAATTACGCACATGCGCTCACATCAGAAAAAACCCTTAATCTTTACATAACCCTCTCCTTCCTGTACACCTTAAGGAACACAGTATCCTAACTGTAGCCCTGGCCACTTTACCTGAACCAACAGCATCAGCTTCAACGTCTCCCAAGCCACACTATAAACCTGAAGCGCAGTCTAGCCAGCGGTCTCACATCAGTTTCAAATGCGTACTCAAAATGTAACTCCATATTCCTGTAAATCTTTCTGAACATTTAACCCTAACCCTAGCCCCAATCCCTGGAATAGCCACTTCACCTTCAACATTGATGTCAAGTACGACACATCTTACCCCTGAGAATCAATCTCACACTCACATTCACATCAGAAGTGAACCCTAATTCTCTTAGTAACCATCTCATCCACATAGATTTTGTCTTGCAGGAAACCCTAACCCTAGGCCTGGCCCCTTTCACTGTACGGCCACATCAGCATCGATATCTGTCATTCCTCCCCATAATCCTGAAGCTCATTCTGGCCGTTGCACTCATATCAGTGTTGGATCAGATCGCTAACAGTCACTCAATCTTCTGCATACTTCTTATCTTGCAACTAATGCTTAGCCTAGCCCTGGAGCCAGGATTTGACACTATAACTTCACCATTGATGTCACCCACATTTCACCTTAATCCTGAAAGATATTCCTCCACTCGCCCACAAGTCAGACCAGTATCTGAAGTCCAACTGTAACCCTATTTCTCCCGTTCAACTTATCGAGCACCTAATCCTAACCCTAGTTCCGACGCATGGACCAGATACTTCACCTTCACCATTGATATCAACAATGACTCCCTTAATCCTGTGACTCGATGTCACACTCGCCCTCACATCAGAATTGCACCCTAATTCTGTTCATAACAGAATCTTCTGCATAGACATTTCCTTACAGACAACCCTAACCGAAGCCCAGGTCCTTTACAGTGAACCCACACCGTCAGCATTGATGTCACTGTTGCCACACCATACTGATGAAGATCATTCTGGACATGGCCCACACATCAGAGTCAGATCCTAACTCTACCCGTAACCCCATGAACCACATACTATGTAAACATTACCTAACCCTAACCCTAGCACATACCGCTAGCATGACCCTCCAGCATCATCATGGATACGACACTTGGCTCACTCTAATCCTGAAAATGAACTGCACAGTCCTAGTAACATTAGAGAAGGACCCTACGTATAAATGTAACAATACCGTGCATCTACAGCTTTCCAAAATCATAAGCCTAACCCAAGCCCTGTCTTCTTGTCCTGACACTTCACCTTGAGCATTGAAGTCAACCATGCCTCGTCATAAACCTGAACCTCTATCTTGTGCTCCACGTCACATCAGACCCAGAACCTAACTCTTTCCGTATTGGGAATGTCTCCCTAAACCAGAGAGAACACATAATTTAGCACTAGCACTGAGTCTTGGACCAATACACCCAACATCAGATCGACTTCACCCTTGGACTCAGCTCAACACTGAATCGCAATTTCACACTGGTACTCACAACAGAGCTGGACCCTAACCCTAATTATTAACTTATCCTTTCTGCACAACAGAACAACCCAGTAATCCTAACCCTAGCCATGACGCTTTCACCTGTCCCTTCACCATAACCACTGGCATCGCCCACGCGTCACCGTTATCCTGAACTTGAATCACGCACTTGCTCTCACATCAGAGAAAAACCATAAATCTTTACATAACCCTCTCCTTCCTGTACACCTTACAGAACACAGTACCCTAACTCTAGCTCTGGCCACTTTACCTGAACCAACACCATCATCTTCAACGTCTCCCAAGACGCACCAAAAACCTGAAGCTCAATCTGGCCATCGTCCTCACGTCAGATTCAAATGCGTACTCTAAATGTAACTCCATAATCCTGTAAATCTTACTGAACACCTAACCCTAACCCTAGCCCCAAGCCCTAGACTAGCTCCTTCAACTTCAACATTGATGTCAACAATGACACATCTTAACCCTGAGCCTCAATCTCACAGTCGCCCTCACATCAGAAGTGAACCATAATTTTCTCGGTAACAATCTCATCCGCAGAGATTTTCTCTTACAGGAAGCCCTAACCCTACCTCAGGCCCCTTTCACTGAATGGCAATCATCATCATCGACTTCTGTCATTCCTCCCCATAATACTGAAGCTCATTCTAGCCATTGCTCTAATATCAGAGTCGTATCAGAACTCTTACTGTCACTCAATCTACCGCACACTCCTTACCTTGCAACTAATGCTAAGCCTAGCCCTGGCACCAGGATCTGACACTACATCTTCATCATTGATGTCACCAACACTTCACGTTAAACCTGAAAGTTATTCCTGCACTCGCCCTCACGTCAGAAGCGGATCCAAAGTCTAACTGTAACCCTATCTCACCTGTACCCCTTATCTAACACCTAACCCTAACCCTAGACGCATCCCATGGACCAGATAGTTCACCTTAACCACAGATATCAACAAAGACTCCGTTAATCCTGTGACTCGATCTCACACTCGCCCTCACATCAAAAATGCACCCTAATCCTGTTCATAACCGAATCTTCTGCTTAGACGTTTCCTTACAGAAAACTCTCACTCTAGCCCAGGTCCTTTATCCTGAACCCACACCGTCAGCATTAATGTCACTGTTGACACACCATAATGATGAAGGTCGATCTGGAAATCGCCCTCACATCACAGTTGGATCCTATCTCTACCTGTAAACCCATGTACCACATACTATTTAAAGATTACCCAGCCCTAACACTTTAACATACCTGTGGGGTGACACTCCAGCATCAGCATGGATATGACACTAGACTAAATCTAATCTGGAAAATGAACTGCACAGTCCCACTAACATTAGAGAAGGACCTTACGTATAAACGTAACAATACCGTGCATCTACACCTTTCCAAATTCCTAAACCTAACCCCAGCCCTGTCTCGTTGTCCTGACACCTCACCATGAGCTTTGAAGTCAACCATGCCTCGTCATAAACCTGAATCTCCATCTTGCGCTCCACGTCACATTAAATCCAGAACCTAACTCTTTCCATATTGGGAATGTCACCCTAAACCAGAGAGAACACATAATTTAGCACTAGCACTGAGTTCTGGACCTATACGCACCACGTCAGATCGACATCATCCTTGGGCTCTGCTCAACACTGAATCGCAATTTCACACTCAACACTCACAACAGAGCTGGACCCTAACACTAATTATTGACTTATCCTTTCTCAGATCAGAACCAACCAGTAATCCTAACCCTAGACATGACTCTTTCACCTGTTCCTTCACCGTAGCCACTGCCATCACCCATGCATCACCGTAATCCTGAACCTCAATCTCGCAGTTGCCCTCACATCAGAGACAAACCCTAAATCTTTACATAACCCTCTCCTTCCTGTACACCTTATGGAACACAATACCCTAACTCTAGCCCTGGTCACTTTACCTTAACTGACACCATCAGCTTCAATGTCTCTCACGGTGCACCATAAACCTGGAGTTCAATCTGGAAATCATCCTCACATCAGGTTCAGATGTGTACTTTAAATGTAACTCTATATTCTTGCTATTCTTATTGAACACCTAAATATAACCCAAGCCCCAAGCCCTGGACTAGCTCCTTCACCTTCAACATTGATGTCAACTACGCACATCTTAACAGTGAGCCTCAATCCCACACTCGACCTCACATCAGAAGTGAACTCTAATTCTCTCAGTAACCATCTCATCCACATACATTTTCTCTTACATTAAACCAGAACCCTTGCCCAGGCCCCTTTCACGGAACGGCCACAATCAGCATCGACGTCTGTCATTCCTCCCCATAATACTGAACCTCATTCTGGCCATTACCCTCATATCAGAGTTGGATCAGAATTCTAACTGTCACTCAATCTTCCACATACTCCTTACCTTGCAACTAATGCTAAGCCCAGCCCTGGCGCCAGGATCTAACAATACACCTTCATCATCGATGTCACCCACACTTCACCTTAAACCTGAAAGTTATTCCTGCACTCTCCCTCACATCAGAGTCAGATCTGAAGTAAAACTGTAACTCTATCTACCCGTACTGCGTATCAAACACTTCACCCTAAACCTAGACACGACCTCTGGACCAGATACTTCACCTTCACCATTGATATCCACTACGACTCCCTTAATCCTGTGACTCTACCTCACACACGCCCTCACGTCACAATTTCACCCTAATCCTGTTCATAACCATATATTCTGCATTGACATTTTCTTACAGAAAACCCTAAACCTAGCACTGGTCCTTTAACCTGAACCCTTACCGTCTGCATTGATGTCACTGATGCCACACCATAATGATGAAAATCAATCTGGCCTTCACCCTAACATCAGAGTAGGATCATAACTCTACCCGTAACTCCATCCACCACAGACCATTCAACGATTACCTAACCCTAACTCTAGCACATAGGTGTGGCATGAACATCCAGCATCAGCATGGATAACACACTTGCCTCACTGTAATCCTGAAACTGAATTGCACAGACCCACTAACAATAGAGAAGGACCGTAAGTATAAGCGTAACAATATCCTTCCACAATAGCTTTCCAAAAACCTGACCTTAACCCTAGCCATGGCTCGTTGACCTGACACCTCACCATGAACATTGACTTCAACCATGCCTCACCATAAACCTGAACCTCCATCTAGCGCTCCCCGTCAGATCAGATCCAGAACATAACTCTTTCCATATTGCGAATGTCTCCGTAAACCAGAGAGAATGCATAACTTAGCACTACCACTGAGTCCTGCACCTATACACACGTCAGACCGAAATCAACCTTGGGCACTGCTCAACACTGAATCGCAATTTCACACTCGCACTCACATCAGAGCTGGACCCTAACTCTAATTATTAACTTATCCTTTCTGCACAACAGAACAAATCAGTAATCCTATCCCTAGCCATGACTCTTTCACCTGTTCATTCACCGTAACCATTGGTATCACCCACGGTTCACAGTAATCCTGAACCTCAATTTCGCACTTGCCCTCACATCAGAGACAAACACTAAATCTTTACGTGACCCTATCCTTCCTGTACACCTTACGGAGCACAATAACATAACTCTAGACCTGGCCACGTTACCTGAGCCAACACCATCAGCTTCAACGTCAATCTGCACCATAAGCCTGAAGTTCAATGTGGCCATCACACTCACATCAGGTTCAGATGCGTACTCTAAATGTAACTCCATATTCCTGGAAATCTTACTGAACACCTAACGTGAACCCCAGCCCCATGCCCTGGACTAGCTCCTTCACCTTCAACATTGATGTCAACTATGACACATCTTAAACCTGAGCCTCAATCTGACACTCGCCCTCACATCAGAAGTGAACACTAACTATCTCGGTAACCATCTCATCCGATTAGATTTTCTCTTACAGGAAACCCTAATACTATCCCAGGCCCCTTACACTGAATGGCCACGATCAGCATCGACTTCTGTCATTCTTCCCCATAATTCTGAAGCTCATTCGGGCCATTGCCTCATATCAGAGTTGGATCAGAACACTAACTGTCACTCAATCTTCCGCATACTCCTTACCTTGCAACTAATGCTAAGCCTAGCCCTGGCACCAGCATCTGACACTACACCTTCATCATTGATGTCACCCACACTTCACCTTAAACCTGAAAGTTATTCCTGCAGTCACCCTCACGTCAGAACCGGATCCGAAGACTAACTGTAACCATATCTCACCCGTACTACTTATTGAACACCTAAACCTAACCTTAGACACGACCGAGGGACCAGATACTTCACCTTCACCATTGATATCAACAATGACTCCCTTAATTCTGTGATTCGATCTCACGCTCGCCCTCACATCAGAATTGCACCCTGATTGTGTTCACAACCGAATATTCTGTATAGACATTTCCTTAAAGAAAACCCTTACCCTATCCCAGGTCCTTTATCCTGAACCCTCACCATCAGCATTGATGTCACCGTTGCCACACCATACTGATGAAGATCAATCTGGACATTGCCCTCACATAAGAGTATGATCTTAACTCTACCCGTAACCCCATGCACCACATACTATGTGAAGATTACATAACGCTAATCCTAGCACATACCTGTGGTGTGACCCTGCAGCATCAGCATGGATATGACACTTGCCACACTCTGATCCTGAAAATGAACTGCACAGACCCACTAACATTAGTGTAGGATCCTACGTATAGACGTAACAATACTGTGCATATACAGCTTTCCAAAATCCTAACCATAACCCTAGCCTGTCTTGTTGTCCTGACACCTCAACTTGAATATAGAAGTTAACCATGCCTCGTCATAAACCTGAATCTCCATCTTGCCCTCCACGTCACATCAGACCCAGAACCTACCTCTTTCCATATCGGGAATGTCTCCCTAAGCCAGAGAGAACACATGATTTAGCACTAGCACTGAGTCCTGGACCTATACACACAAAGTCATATAGACATCACCCTTGGGCTCTGCTCAACACTGAATCGCAATTTCACATTTGCACTCACAACACAGCTGGTCCCTACCCCTAATTATTATCTTATTCTTTCTGCATAACAGAACAAACCAGTAATCCTAACCCCAGCCATGATGCTTTCACCTGTCCCTTCACCGTAACCACTGGCATCACCCACGCGTCACCATTATCCTGAACCTCCATCACGCACTTGCCCTCTAATCAGAGAAAAACCTTAATCCTTTACAAAGCCCTCTCCTTCCTGTACACCTTATGGAACACCATACCCTAACTCTATCCCTGGCCACTTTACCTGAACCCACACCATCAGCTTCAATGTCTCCCAAGGTGCACCATAAACCTGAAGCTCAATCTGGCCATTGTCCTCACACCAGGTTCAAATGTGTACTCTAAATCTAGCTCCATACTCCTGTAAATCTTACTGAACACCTAACCCTAACCCTAGCCCCAAGCCCTGGAATAGCTCCTTAACATTCAACATTGATGTCAACTACGACACATCTTAACACTTAGCCTCAATCTCACACTCGCCCTCACAGTAGAAGTGAACCCTAATTCTCTCGGTAAACATCTCATCTGCATAGATTTTCTCTTACAGGAAACCCTAACCCTAGCCAAGGCACCTTTCACTGAATGGCCACCATCAGCAGCGACATCTGTCATTCCTCCCCGTAATAAGGAAGCTCATTCTGGCCATTGCCCTAATATTAGATTCGGATAAGAACTCTAACTGTCACTCAAATTTCCGCATGCTCCTTACCGTGAAAGTAATGCTAAGCCTAGCCATGGCACCAGGATCTAACACTGCACCTTCATCATTGATGTCACCTACACTTCACCTTAAACCTCACACTTATTCCTGCACTCTTCCTCACGTCAGACCTGGATCGAAAGACTAACTGTATCCCTGTCTCACCCGTACTCCTTCTCAAATACCTAACCCTAACCCTAGCCCCCACCCATAGACCAGATACTTCACCTTCACCATTGTTATCAATAATGACTCCCTTAATCCTGTGACTCTAACTCACAAGCGCCCTCACATCAGAATTGCACCCTAATCCTGTACATAACAGAATCTTCTTCAAAGACATTTCTTACAGAAAACCCTAACGCTAGCCCAGGTCCTATATACTGAACACTCTCCGTCAGCATTGATTTCACCGTTGCCACACCATACAGATGGAGATCAATCTGGACATCGCCCTCATATCAGAGTAGGATTCTAACTTTACCCGTAACCCCATGCACCACGTACTATTTAAAGATTACCTATCCCTAACCCTAGCACATACCTGTGGCATCAGCATGGATATGACACTTGCCTCACTCTAATCCTGAAATTAACTGCACAGTCCCACTAACATTAGAGAAGGACCCTACATGTAAACGTAACAATACAATGCATCTACAGCTTTCCAAAATCCTAACCCTATCCCTAGCACTGTCTCATTGTACTGACATGTCACCCTGAACATTGAAGTCAACCATACCTCGTCATAAACCTGAATCACCATTTTGCCTTCCACGACACATCTGACCCAGAACTTAACTCTTTCCATATTGGGAATGTCTCCGTAAACCAGAGAGAACATATAATTTAGCATTAGCACTGAGTCCTGGACCTATACACACAACTTCATATCGGCATCACCCTTGGGCTCTGCTCAACAACTAATCGAAAATTCACACTCTCACTCACAACAGAGCTGGACCCTAAATCTAATTATTAACTTATCCTTTCTGCACCACAGAACAAACCAGTAATCCTATCCCTAGCTCTGATGCTTTCACCTGTCCCTTCTCCGTAAACACTGGCATCACCCACACGTCACCGTTATCCTGAACCTCAAACACGCACTTGCCCTCACACCAGAGAAAAACCCTGAATCTTTACAGAACCCTCTCCTTCCTGTGCACCTAAAGGAACACAGTACCCTAATTGTTGCCCTGGCCACTTTACGTGAACCAACACCATCAACTTCAATATTTCCAAAGCCGCACCATAAACCTGACGCTCAATCTGGCCATCGTCCCATGTCAGGTTCAAATGCGTACTCTAAATGTAACTCCATTTTCCTGTAAATCTTACTGAACACCTAACCGAAACCCTAGCCACAAGCCCTGGACTATCTACTTCACCTTCAACATTGATGTCAACTATGACGCATCTTAACCCTGAGCCTCAATCTCACTCTCGCCCTCACATCAGAAGTGAACCCTAATTCTCTCAGTAACCATCTCATCTGCATAGATTTTCTCTTACAGGAAGCCCTAACCATAGCCCATGCCCCTTTCACTGAACGGCCACCATCAGCATCTACGTCTGTCATTACTCCCAATAATACTGAAGCTCATTCTGGCCATTGCCCTAACATCAGAGTCGGATAAGAACTCTGTCACTCAATTTTGCGCACACTCCTTACCTTGCAACTAATGCTAAGCCTAGCCCAGGCGCCATGATATGACACTACACCTTCATCATTGATGTCACCCACACTTCACCTTAAACCTCAAAGTTATTCCTGCACTCGCCCCCACATCAGCCCCAGATCAGAAGTCTAACTGTAAACCTATCTCACCCGTACTCCTTATCGAAACCCTAACCATAACCCTAGACCCGACCCATGGACCAGATACTTCACATTAACCATTGATATAAACAATGACTCCATTAATCCTGTGACACGATCTCACACTCGCCCTCACATCAGAATTACACCCTAATCCTGTTCATAACCGAATCTTCTCCATAGACTTTTCCTTACAGAAAACCCTAAACCTAGCCCAGGTCCTTTATCCTGAACCCTCACCGTCAGCATTGATGTCACCATTGCCACAACATACTGGTGAAGATCAATCAGGATATCGCCCTCACATCAGAGTTGGATCCTAACTCTACCCGTAACCCCATGCACCACATGCTGTTTAAACATTACCTAACCTTAACCCTAACACATACCTGTGGCATGACCCTCCAGCTTCAGCATCGATATCACACTTGCCCCACTCTAATCCTGAAAATGAACTGCACACTCCCACTAACATTAGAGAAGGACCCTATGTATAAATGTAACAATACCGTGCATCTACAGCTTTCAAAAATCCTAACCCTATCCCTAGCCTTGTCTCGTCCTGACACTTCACCTTGAACATCGAAGTCAACCATGCCTCGTCATAAATCTGAATCTCCATCTTGCACTCCACGTCACATCAGACCCAGAACCTAACTATTTCCATATTAGGAATGTCTCCCTAAACCAGAGAGAACACATAATTTAGCACTAGCACTGAGTCCTGGACCTATACACACAATGTCACATCGACATCACCCTTGGGCACTGCTCAAACACTGAATCGCAATTTCACACTCGTACTCACAACAGAGCTGGACCCTATCCCTTATTATTAACTTGTCCTATCTGCACAACAGAACAAAGCAGTAATCCTAACCCTGGCCATGACACTTTCACCTGTCCCTTCACCTTAACTACTGGCATCACCCACGCATCACTGTTATCCTGAACCTCAATCACGCACTTACCCTCACATTGGAGAAAAACCCTAAATCTTTACAGAACCCTCTCCTTCCTGTACACCTTACAGAACACAGTACCCGAACTGTAGCCCCAGCCACTTTACGTGAACCAACACCATCACTTTCAATGTCTCCAAAGCCGCACCATAAACCTGAAGCTCAATCTGGCCATCGTCCTCAAATCAGGTTCAAATGTGTACTCTAAATGTAACTCCATACTCCTGTAAATCTTACTGAACACCTAACTCTAACCCTAGCCCCAAGCCCTGGACTAGCTACTTCAACTTCAACATTGATGTCAACTACGACACATCTTTACCCTGAGCCTCAAACTGCCACACGCCCTCACATCAGACACGAACCCTAATTCTCTCGGCAACAATCTCACTGCATCGATTTTCTCTTACAGGAAAACCTATCCCAAGCCCAGGCCCCTTTCACTGAAAGGCCTCCATCAGCAACGACGTCTGTCATTCCTCCCCATAATCCTGAACCTCATTCTGGCAATTTCCCTCATATTAGAGTCTGATGAGAAGTCTGTCAATCAATCTTCTGCATATACCTAACCTTACAACTAACACTAAGCCTAGCCTTGGCGCCAGGATGTGACACTTCACCTTCATCATTGATGTCACCCACACTTCACCTGAAACCTGAAAGTGATTCTTGCACTCGCCCTCACCTCAGACCCGGATCCGAATTGTAACTGTAACCCTATTTCACCGGTACTCCTTATTGAACTCCTAATCCTAAACCTAGACCAGTCTCGTTGTCCTGACAGCTCCCCTTGACCATTGACATCAACCATGCCTCACCATAAACCTGAACTCCATCTTGTGCTCCCCGTCACATCTGACCCAGAATCTAACTCTTTCCATTTTGAGAATGTCTCCATAAACCAGAGAGAAAATAATATTTAGCACTAGGACTGAGTCCTGGACCTAAACACACAATGTCAGATCGACATCAACTTTAGGCTCTCCTCAACACTGAATCGCAATATCACACTCACACTCACATCAGAGCTGAACCCTAACCCACATTATTAACTTATCCTTTCTGCAAAACAGAACAAACCAGTAATCCTAACCCTAGCCATGACTTTTTCAACTGTCCCTTAACCGTAACCACTAGCATCACCCACGCATCACCGTAATTCTGAACATCAATCTCGCACTTGCCCTCACATCAGAGACAAACCCTAAATCTTTAGATAAAACTCTCCTTCCTGTACACCTTACAGAACACAATAGCTGAACTCTAGCCCTGGCCTCCTTACCTGAATCAACACCATCAGCTTCAACGTCTCCAAAGCCGCACCATAAACCTGAAGCTCAATGTGGCCATCGTCCTCACATCAGGTTCAGATGCATACACTAAATATAACTCCATATTCCTGTAAATCTTACTGAACACCTAACCCTAACCCAGCCCCAAGCCCTGGACTAGCTCCTTCACCTTCAACATTGATGTCAACTACGACACATCTTAACACAGAGCCTCAATCTCACACTCGCCCTCACATCAGAAGTGAGCCCTAATTCTCTCGATAACCATCTCATCCGCATAGATTTTCTCTTACAGGAAACACTAATCCTAGCTCAGGGCCCTTTCACTGAAAGGCCACCATCAACATCGACGTCTGTCATTCCTCCCCGTAATAGTGAAGCTCATTCTAGCCATTGCTCTAATATCAGAGTCGGATCAGAACTCTGATACTCAATCTTCCGCATACTCCTTACCTTGCAACTAAGGCTAAGCCTAGCCCTGGCGCCAGGATCTGACACTACAACTTCATCATTGATGTCACCCACACTTCACCTTAAACCGGAAAGGTATTCCTGCACTCGGCATCATGTCAGACCTGGATCCAAAGTCTTACTGTAACCCTATCTCACCCGTACTCCTTATCAAACAACTAAACCTAACCCTAGACCCGACCACTGGACCAGACACTTCACGTACACCATTGATATCAACTATGACTCCCTTAATCATGTGACTCGATATCACACTGGAACTCACATCAGAATTGTACCATAATCCTATTCATAACCGTATCCTCTGCATAGACATTTCCTTACAGACATCCCTAACCCTACACCAGGTCCTTTAACGTGAACCCTCACCGTCAGCATTGATGTCATCCTTGCCACACCATAATGATGAAGATCAATCTAGAGTTCGCCCACACATCAGAGTAGGATCCTAACTCTACCCATAACCCCATGTACCACATACCATTTAACGTTAACCTAACCTTAACCCTAGCACATACCTCTGGCATGACCCTCCATCATCAGCATGGATATGACACTTGCCTCACTCTAATCCTGAAAATGAACTGCACAGTCCCACTAACATTAGAGAAGTGCCCTACATATAAATGTAACAATACACTGCATCTACAGCTTTCCAAGAAACTAACCCTAACCCTAGCACTTTCTCATTGTCTGGAAACATCACCTTCAATATTGACATCAACCAAGCCTCATCATAAACCTAAATCACAATCTTTTGCTCCCTTTCACATCAGACCCAGAACCTAACTCTGTCCATATTGGGAATGACTTTGTAAACAAGAGAGAATACATAATTTAGCACTAGCACTGAGTCCTGGACCTATCAACACAACATCATATCGACATCAACCTTGGACTCTGCAAAACACTGAATCGCAATTTCACATGCGCACTGACATCAGAGCTGCACCCTAACCCTAATTATTAACTTATCCTTTCTACAGAACAGAACAAACCAGTAATCCTACCCCTATCCATGACGCTTTCACCTGACCCTTCACCGTAACCACTGGCACCAACCACGCGTCACCGTTATCCTGAAATTCAATCACGCACTTGCCCTCACAATGGAGAAAAACCATAAATCTTTAGAGAACCCTCACCTTCCTGTACACCTTACGATACACAGTACCCTAACTCTAGCCCTGGCAACTTTACCTGAACCAACTCCATCAGCTTCAACGTCTCCCAAGCTGCACCATAAACCTGAAGCTCAATATGGCCATAGTCCCCACATCAGGTTCAAATGCATACCAAAATGTAACTCCATATTCCTGCAAATTTTACTGAACACCTAACCCTAACCCAAGCCCCAATCACTAGACTAGCTCCTTCAACTTCAACAGTGATGTAAACAACGACACATCTTAACCCTGAGCCTCAATCTCACACTCGCCCTCACATCAGAAGTGAACCCTAATTCTCTCAGTATCCATCCCATCTGCATAGATTTTCCCTTACAGGAAACCCTAACCCTGGCCCAGTCCCCTTTCACTGAATGGCCACCATCAGCATTGCCGTCTGTTATTCCTCCCCATAATAATGAAGCTCCATCTGGCCATTGCTCTAATACGAGAGTCGCATCAGAACTCTAACTGTCACTCAATCTTCCGCATACTCCTTACCTTGCAACTAAGGCTAAGCCTAGCACTTACGCCCGGATCTGACACTACACCTTCATCATTGATGTCACCCATACTTCACCTTAAACCTTAAAGTTATTCCTGCACTCGACCTCACGTCAGACCTGGATCCGAAGTCTAACTGTATCCCTGTCTCACCCGTAATCCTTATCGAACACCTAATCCAACCCTAGACCCGACCCATGGACCAGATCCTTCACCTTCACCACTGCTATCAACAATGACTCCCTTCATCCTGTTACCCGATCTCACATTCGCCCTCACATCAGAATTGCACCCTAATTCTGTTCATAACAGAATCTTCTGCATAGACATTTCCTTACAGAAAACCCTAAATCTAGCCCTTGTCTTTTATCCTATACCCTCACCGTCAGCATAGATGTCACTGTTGCCACACTATACTGATGAAGATCAATCTGGATATCGCCCTCACATTAGAGTAGGATCCTAATCCTACCCATAACCCCATGCACCACATACTATTTAAAGATTACCTAACCCTAACCCTCACACATACCTGAGGCGTGACCCTCCAGCATCAGCATGGATATGACACTTGTGTCACTCTAATCCTGAACATGAACTGCTCATTCCCACTACCATTAGACAAGGTCCCTACGTATAAATGTAACCATACCGTGCATCTACAGCTTTCCAAAATCCTAACCCTAACCCTAGCCCTGTCTCGTTGTCCTGACATCTCAACTTGAACATTGAAGTCAACCATGCCTCGTCATAAACCTGAATCTCCATCTTGAGCTGCACGTCACATCTGACCCAGAACCTAACTCTTTCCATAATGGGAATGTCTCCCTAAACCAGAGAGAACACATAATTAGGACTAGCAGGGAGTCCTGGAAATATACACACAACGTCCGATCGACATCTATCTTGGGCTCAGCTCAACACTGAATCGCAGTTTCACACTCGCACTCACAACAGAGCTGGTCCCTGATCCTAATTATTAACTTATCCTTTCTGCACAACAGAACAAACCAGTAATCCTGTCCCTAGCCATGACGCATTCACCTGTCCCTTCACCGTAACCAATGGCATCACCCACACGTCACAGTTATCCTGAACCTCAATCACGCACTTGCCCTCACATCAGAAAAAACCCAAAATCTTTACATAACCCTCTCCTTCCTGTACACCTTATGGAAAACAGTACTGTAACTCTGGCCCTGGCCACTTTACCTGAACCAACACCATCAGCTTCAACGTCTACCAAGCCGCACCATTAACCTGAAGCTCAATCTGGCCATCGTCCTCACATCAGGTTCAAATGAGTACTCTAAATGTAACTCCATATTCCTGTTAATCTTACTGAACACCTAACCCTAACCCTAGCCCCAAGCCCTGGAGTAGCTCCTTCTCCTTCAACATTGATGTCAACTATGACACATCCTAACCCTGATCCTCAATCTCACACTCGCCCACACATCAGAAGTGAACCCTAATTCTCTCGGTAACCATCTCATCCGCATAGATTTTCTCTTACAGGAAACCCTAAACCTAGCCCAGGCCCCTTTCCCTGAACGGCCAACATCAGCATCGACGTCTGTCATTCCTCCCCATAATACTGAAGCTCATTCTGGCCATTGCTCTAATATCAGAGTCGCATGAGAACTCTAACTGTCAGTCAATCTTCCGCATACTCCTTACCTTGCAACTAATGCTAAGCCGAGCCCTGGCGCCAGGATCTGACACTACACCTTCATCATTGATTTCACCCACACTTCACCTTAAACCTGAAAGTTATTCCTGCACTCGCCCTCACGTCAGACGCGGATCCAAAGTCTAACTGTAACCCTATCTCACCCATACTCCTTATCGAACACCTAACCCTAACCCTAGACCCAACCCATGGAAGAGATAGTTCACCTTCACCACTGATATCAACAAAGACTCCCTTAATCCTGTGACTGGATCTCACACTCGCCCTCACATCAGAATTGCACCCTAATACTGTTCATAACCGAATCTTCCACAATAGACGTTTCCTTACAGAAAACACTCACCCTAGCCCAGGTCCTTTATCCTGAACCCACACTGTCAGCATTGATGTCACTGTTGACACACCTTACTGATGAAGGTGAATCTGGACATCGCCCTCACATCAGAGTTGGATCCTAACTCAACCCGTAACACCTTGTAAAACATACTATTTAAAGATTACCCAACCCTAAATCTGGCACATACCTGTGTCTTGACCCTCCAGCATCAGCATGGATATGAAACTTGTCTCACTCTAATCCTGAAAATGAACTGCTCAGTCCCACTACCATTAGACTGGGACCCTACGTATAATCGTTACCGTACCGTGCATCTACAGCTTTCCAAAATCCTAACCCTATCCCTAGCCCTGTCTCGTTGTCCTGACACCTCAACTTGAACATTGAAGTCAACCATGCCTCGTCATAAACCTGAATCTCCATCTTGAGCTGCACGTCACATCTGACCCAGAACGTAACTCTTTCCTTAATGGGAATGTCTCCCTAAACCAGAGAGAACACATAATTAGGACTAGCAGGGAGTCCTGGAAATATACACAGAACGTCAGATCGACATCTATCTTGGGCTCAGCTCAACACTGAATCACAATTTCACACTCGCACTCACAACAGAGCTGGTCCCTGATCCTAATTATTAACTTATCTTTTCTGCACAACAGAACAAACAAGTAATCCTAACCCTAGCCATGACGCATTCACCTGTCCCTTCACCGTAACCAATGGCATCACCCACACGTCACAGTTATCCTGAACCTCAATCACGCACTTGCCCTCACATCAGAAAATACCCTAAATCTTTTCATAAGCCTCTCCTTGCTGTACACCTTAAGGAACACAATACACTAACTCTAGCCCTGGCCACTTTACCTGAACGAAACACCATCAGCTGCAACGTCTCTCACGCTGCAACATAAACCTGAAGCCGAATCTGGCCATCGTCCTCACATCAGGTTGAGATGTGTACTCTAAATGTAACTCCATGTTCCTGTAAATCTTTCTGAACACCTAACACTAAACCTAGCCCCAAGCCCTGGACTAGCTCACTCACCTTCAACACTGATGTTAACTATGACACATATTAACACTGAGCCTCAATATCACACTCGTCGTCACATCAGAAGTGTACCCTAATTCTCTCGGTAACCATCTCATCAGCATTGATTTTCTCTTACAGGAAATCCTAACCCTACCACAGTCCCATTTCACTGAACGGCCACCCTCAGCATCGACGACTGTCATTCCTCCCCATAATACTGAAAATCATTCAGGCCATTGCCCTAATATCAGAGTCAGATCAGAACTCTAACTGTCACTCAATCTTCCGCAGACTCCTTTCCTTGCAACTAATGCTAAGCCTAGCCCTGGCGAACGGATCTGACACTTCACTTTCATCATTGATGTCACCCACTCTTCACCTTAAACCAGTAAGTTATTCCTGCACTCGCCCTCACGTCAGACTTGTATCCGAAGTCTAGCGGTAACCCTATCTCACCCGTGCTCCTTATCGAACACCAACCCTAAACCTAGAGCCGTCCCATGGACCAGATATTGCACCTTCAACATTGATATCAACTTTGACTCCTTAAACATGTGACTCGATCTCACACACGCCCTCACATCAGAATTGCACCCTAATCCTCTTCATAACAATATCTTCTGCACAGACATTTCCTTACAGAAAACCCTAAACCAAGCCCAGGTCCTTTAACCTGAACCATCACCATCAGTATTGATGTCTCCGTCCCCACACCGTAATGATGAAGATCAAACTGAAGTTCGCCCTCACATCAGAGGAGGATCCTAATTCTACCCGTAGCCCCATCCACCGCATACCATTTAACGATTACCTAACCCTAACCCTAGCACATACCTGTGACCTGACCCTCCAGCATCAGTATGGATATCACACTTGCATCACCGTAATCCTGAAACTGAATTGCACAGTCCCACTAACATTAGCAAAGGATCCTAAGTATAAGCTTAACAATACCATACCTCTACAGCTTTCCAAATCCTATCCCTAACCCTAGCCCTTGCTCGTGGTGCTTACACCTCACCTTGAACATTGATGTCAACCATGCCTCACCATAATCCTCAACATCCATCATGTGCTCCACGTTACATCAAAGAACCTCTTTCCATATAGCTATTTTCTCCGTAAACAAAAGAGTACACATAATTTAGCACTAGCACTGAGTCCGGGACCTATACATTGTCAGATTGTCATCACCCTTGGGCTCTCCTCAACACTGAATCACAATATCACACTCGAACTCACATCAGAGCACGACCCTAACCGTAATTATTACCTTATCCTTTCTGCACAACAGACAAACAGGTATTCCTAACCGTAGCCATGAGTGTTTCACCTGTGCCTTCACCATACCCACTGGCATCACATGATTCACCGTAATCCTGAACCTCAATCTCGCACTTGCCCTCACATCAGAGACAAACAGAAAATCTTTACGTAAACCTATCCTTCCTGTACACCTTATGGAACACGATACCCTAACTCTGTCCTGGTCACTTTACCTGAACTGACACCATCAGCTTCAACGTCTGTCAAGCCACACCAGAAGCCTGAAGCTCAATGTGGCCATCTCAATCACATCAGGTTCAGATGCGTACTCTAAATGTAACTCCATATTCCTGTAAATCTTACTGAACACCTAACCCTAACCCTAGCCCCAAGACCTGCACTGGCTCCTTAACCATCAACATTTGTGTCAACTACGACACATCTTAACCCTGAGCCTCGATCTCACACTCGTCCTCATTTCAGAAATGAACCCTAATTCTCTCAGTAATCATCTCATCCGCATAGATTTTCTCTTACAGGAAACCCTAGCCCTAGGCCAGGCCCCTTTCACTGAACCACCACCATCAGCATCGACGTATGTCATTCCTCCCCATAATACTGAAGCTCATTCTGGCCATTGCCCTCATATCAGAGTCGGATCAGAACATTAACGTCACTCAATCTTCCGCTTACTCCTTACTTTATAACTAATGCTAAGCCTAGGCCTGTTACCAAGATCTGACATTTCACCTTCATCATTGACGTCACCCACACTTCACCTTAAACCTGAAAGTTATTCCTGCACTCGCCCTCACGTCAGAGCCGGATCCGAAGTCTAACTGTAACCCTATCTCACCTGTACTCCTTATCGAACACCTAACCCTAAACCTAGACACGACCCATGGACCAGATACTTCACCTTCACCATTGATATACACTGTGACTCCCTTAATCCTGTGACTCTATCCCACACTCGCCCTCACATCAGAATTCCAACCTAATCCTGCTCATAAACATAACTTCTGCATACACATTTCCTTACTGAAAACCCAGCCCTATCCAAGGTCCGTTAACCTGTACCCTCACCGTCTGCATGGATGTCACCGATGCCACACCATAATGATGAAGATCAATCTGACTTTTGCCCTCACATCAGAGTAGGATCCTAAATCTTCCCGTATCCCCATCCACCGCATACCATTTAACGATTACCTAACCCTTACCCTAGCACATACCTGTGGCCTGACCCCCCACCATCAGTATGGATATCACACTTGCATCACCGTAATCCGAAACTGAATTGCACAGTCCCACTAACATTAGCGAAGGATCCTAAGTATAAGCTTAACAATACCACACCTTTACAGCTTTCCAAAAACTTAACCCTAACCTAGCCCTGGCTCATGGTCCTGACACCTTACCTTGAACATTGACGTCAACCATGCCTCTCCATAAACCTGAACTTCCATCATGTGCTCCCTGTCACATCAGACCCAGAACCTAACTCTTTCCAAATTGCGATTGTCTCCGTAAATCAGAGAGTACACATAAATTAGCACTAGCACTGAGTCCTGGACCAATACACACATCAGATCGACATCACCCTTGGGCTCTCCTCAACACTGAATCGCAATATCACACTTGCACTCACATCAGAGCAGGACCCTAACAGTGATTATTAACTTATCCTTTCTGCAAAACAAACAAACCAGTAATCCTAAACGTAGCCATGAGTCTTTCACCTGTCCCTTCACCATAACCATTGGCATAATGCAGGTGTCCGAGTAATCCTGAACCTCAATTTCACACTTGCCCTCACATGAGAGACAAACCCTAAAACTTTACGTCACCCTATCCTTCTTGTAGACCTTACGGAACAACGTACCCTAACTCTAGCCCTGGCCACTTTACCTCAACCAACACCATCCGCTACAACGTCTCAAGCCACCCCATAAAGATGAAGCTCAATCTGGCCATCGACCTCACATCATGTTCAGATGCGTACTCTAAATGCAACTTCATATTCCTGTAAATCTTACTGAACACCCAACCCTAACCCTAACCCCAAGCCATGGACTAGCTCCTTCACCTTCAACATTGATGTCAACTACGACACATCTTAACCCTGAGCCTCAATCTCACACTCACCCTCACATCAGAACTGAACCCTAATTCTCTCGGTAACCATGTCATCCGCATAGATTTTCTCTTACAGGAAATCCTAACCCTAGCACAGGCCCCATTCACTGAAAGGACAGCATCAGCATCGACGTCTGTCATTCCTCCCCATAATCCTGAAGCTCATTCTGGCCATTGCCCTCATATCAGAGTAAGATCAGAACTCTAGCTGTCACTCAATCTTCTGCATAACCCTTACCTAACAACTAATGCTAAGCATAGCCCTTATGCCAGGATCTGACACTTCACCTTCATCATTGATGTCAGCCACACTTCACCTTAAACCTGAAAGTTATTCTGGCACTCGCCCGCATCTCAGACCCGGATCCAACATCCAACTGTAACCCTATCTCACCCGTATACCTTATCGAACACCTAACCCAAACCCTAAAACCGACACATGGACCAGATACTTCACCTTAACCAGTCATATCAACTATGATTCCCTTAATACTGTGACTCGATCTCACACTCGCCCTCACATCAGAATTGCACCCTAATCCTGTTCATAACCGTATCCTCTACATAGACATTTCCTTACAGAAAACTCTAACCCTAGCCCTGGTCCTTTAACCTGAACCCTCACCATCAGCATTGATGTCACCGTTGTCACACCAAACTGAAGATCAATCTGGACTTCGCCCTCACATCTGAGTAGGATCCTTATTCTACCTGCAACCCCATGCAAAACGTACCATTTAATGATTGCCTAACCCTAACCCTAGCACATACCTGTTTCAAGACACTCCAGGATCAGCATAGATATGATACTTGCCTTACTCTAATAATGAAAATGAACTACACTGTCCCACTAAGATTAGAGATGGACGCGGCATATAAACATAACAATACACTGACTCTACAACTTTAAAAACCTAACCCTAACAATAGCCCTGGCTCCTCACAACAATTGTCCTGACACCTCACGTTGAACATTGACGTCAACCATGCCTCATCAGAAACCTGAATCTCCATCTTGCGCTCCCCGTCACATCAGAACCAGAACCTAACTCTTTCCATATTGGGACTGTCTCCGTAAACCAAAGAGAACAAATAATTTAGCACTAGCACTGAGTCCTGGATGTATACACACAACGTCAGATGGACATCACCCTTGGGCCCTCCTCAACACTGAATCGCAATTTCACACTCGCACTCACATCAGAGCTGGACCCTAACCCTGATTATTAACTTAACATTTCTCCACAACAGAACAAACCAGAAATGCTAACCTAGCCATGACTATTTCACCTGTCCCTTCACCATAACCACTGGCATCACCTACACGTCACCGTAATACTGAACCTCAATCTCGCACTTCCCCTCACATCAGAGACAAAACCTAAATCTTTACATAACCCTCTCCTTCCTGCACACCTTATGGAACACAATACCCTAACTCCAGCACTGGCCATTAACCTGAACCAACACCATCAGCTAAAAGGACTCTAAAGCTGCACCCTAAACCTGCAGCCCAATCTGGCCATCGTCCTCACATAAGGTTCAGATGCGTACTCTAAATATAACTCCATATTCCTGTAAATCTTACTGAACACCTAAACCTAACCCTAGCCCCAAGCCCTGGACTAGCTCCTTCACCTTCAACATTGATGTCAACTACGAGATATATTAACCCTGAGGCTCAATCTCACACTCGCCCTCACATCAGAACTGAACCATAATTCTTTTGGTAACCATCTCATCCGCATACATTTTCCCTTACGGGAAACCATAACCCTAGCCCAGGCCCCTTTCACTGAACAGCCACCATCAGCATCGAAGTCTGTCATTCCTCCCCATAATCCTGAAACTCATTCTGGCCATTGCCCTCATATCAGAGTCGGATGAGAACTCTAACAGTCACTCAATCTTCCGCATACTCCTTACTTTAAACTAATGCTAAGCCTAGCCCTGGCGCCAGGATCTGACTCTTCACCTTCATCATTGATGTCACCCACACTTCACCTAAAACCTGAAAGTTATTCCTGCACTCGCCCTCATGTCAGTCCCGGATCCGAAGTCGAACTGTAACCTTATCTCACCCGTACTCCTTATCAAACACCTAACCCTAACCCTAGACCTGACACATGGACCAGGTACTTCACCTTCACCATTGATATCAACAATGGCTCCCTTAATCCTGTGACTCGATCTCACACTCGCCCTCACATCAGAATTGCACCCTAGTCCTGTTCATAACCGAATCTACTGCATAGACATTTCCTTTCAGAAAACCCTAACCCTAGCCCAAGTACTTTATCCTGAACCCACACCGTCAGCATTGATGTCACCGTTGCCACACCGTACTGATGAAGATCAATATGGACATCGCCCTCACATCAGAGTAGGATCCTAACTCTACCCGTAACCCCATGCACCACATACTAATTAAAGTTTACCTAACCCTAACCCTCGCACATACCTGTGGCGTGACACTCCAGCATCAGCGTGGATATATCACTTGCGTCACTCTACCTCTGAAAATGAACTGCACAGTCCCACTAACATTAGAGAAGGACCATACGTATAAACGTGACAATACCATGGATCTCCAGATTTCCAAAATCCTAATCCTAACCATAGCCCTGTCTCGTTGTCCTGACACGGCACCTCAAACATTGAAGTCAACCATGCTTCACCATAAACCTGAATCTCCATCTTGCGCTCCACATGACATCAGACCAAGAACCAAACTCTTTCATTATTGGGAATGTGTCCGTAAACTAGAGGGAACAAATAATTTAGCAGTAGCACTGAGTCCTGGACCTATACACAAAATGTCAGATCGACATCACCCTTGGGCTCTGCTAAACACTGAATCGCAATTTCACACTCGCAGTCACGACAGAGCTGGACCCTAACCCTAATTATTAACTTAGCCTTACTGCACAACAGAACAAACCAGTAATCATAACCCTAAACATGACGCTTTCACCTGTCCCTTCACCGTATCCACTGGCATCACCCATGTGTCACTGGTATTGTGAACCTCAATCACGCATTTGACATCACATCAGAGAAAAACCCTAAATCTTTACGTTACCCTCTCCTTCCTGTACACTTTATGGAACACAATACCCAGCTCCAGCCCTGGCCAATCCAACTGAACCAATACTATCAGCTTCAACGTCTCACAAGCCGCACCCTAAACCTGAAGTTCAAACTGGCCATCGTCCTCACATCAGTTTCAAATGCGTACTCTAAATGTAACTCCATATTCCTGTAAATCATACTGACCACCTAACCCTTACCCTAGCCCCAAGCCCTGGACTAGCTCCTCCAACTTCAACATTGATGTCAACTATGACACATCTTAACCCTGAGCCTCAATCTCACACTCACCCTCACATCAGACGTGAACCCTAATTCTCTCAGCAACGATCTCACTGCATAGATTTTCTCTTACAGGAAAACCTATCCCAAGCCCAGGCCCCTTTCACTGAAAGGCCACCATCAGCAACGACGTCTGTCATTCCTCCCCATAATCCTGAACCTCATTCTGGCAATTTCCCTCATATCAGAGTCTGATGAGAACTCTGTCAATCAATCTTCTGCATATACCTTAACTTGCAACTAATACTAAGACTAGCCTTGGCGCCAGGATGTGACACTTCACCTTCATCATTGATGTCACCCACACATCACCTGAAACCTGAAAGTGATTCCTACACTCGCCCTCACCTCAGACCCTGATCCAAACTGTAACTGTAACCTTATTTCACCTGTACTCCTTATTGAACTCCTAACCCTACACCTAGCCCAGTCTCGTTGTCCTGACAGCTCCCCTTCACCATTGACATCAACCATGCCTCACCATAAATCTGAACTCCATCTTGCGCTCCCCGTCACATCTGACCCAGAATATAACTCTTTCCATATTGAGAATGTCTCCATAAACCAGAGAGAACACAATATTTAGCACTAGCACTGAGTCCTGGACCTAAACACACAATGTCAGATCGACATCACCCTTGGGCTCTCCTCAACCCTGAATCGCAATATCACACTCAGACTCACATCAGAGCTGAACCCTAACCCTGATTATTAACTTATCCTTTCTTCAAAACAGAACAAACCAGTAATCCTAACCCTAGCCATGACACTTTCACCTTTTCCTTCACCGTAACAACTGCCATCACCCACGCATCACCGTAATCCTGAACATCAATCTCGAACTAGCTCTCACATCATAGACAAACCCTAAATCTTTACATAACCCTCTCCTTCCTGTACACCTTACGGAACACAATACCCTAACTCTAGCCCTGGTCACTTCACCTTAACCAACACCATCAGCTTCAACGTCTCTCAAGGTGCACCATAAACCTGGAGCTCAATCTGGCCATCATCCTCACATAAGTTTCAGATGAGTACTCTAAATGTAACTCTATATTCCTGCTAATCGTACTGAACACCTAACCATAACCCAATCCCCAAGCCCTGGACTAGCTCCTTCACCTTCAACATTGATGTCAACTACGACACATCTTAAAGCTGAGCCTCAATCTCACACTCGCCCTCACATCAGAAGTGAACCCTAAATCTCTCGGTAACCATCTCATCCGCATAGATTTTCTCTTACAGGAAACCCTAACCCTCGTCCAGGCCCCTTTCACTGAACGGCCACCATCAGCATCGACATCTGTCATTCCTCCCCATAATACTGAAGATCATTCTGGCCATTGCTCTAATATCAGAGTCGGAACAGAACTCTAACTGTCACTCAATCATCCGCAGACACCTTACCTTGCAACTAATGCAAAGCCTAGACCTGGCACCAGGATCTGACACTACACCTTCATCATTGATGTCACCCACACTTCACCTTAAACCTGAAAGTTATTCCTGCACTCGCCCTAACGTCAGACCCGGATCCGAAGACTAACTGTAACCCTACCTCACCCAGACTACTTATGGAACACCTAACCCAAACCTTAGACATGACTGATGGACCAGATACTTCATCTTCACCATTGATATCAACAATGACTACCTTAATCCTGTAACTCGATCTCACACTCGCTCTCACATCAGAATTGCACCCTAACCCAGTTCGTAACCGAATCTTCTCCATAGACATTTCCTTACAGAAAACCCTAACCCAAGCCCAGGTCCTTTATCCTGAACCCTTACCGTCAGCATTGATATCACCGTTGCCACACCATACTGATGAAGATCAATCGGAACATCGCCCTCACATCAGAGTAGGATCCTAACTCTACCCGTAACCCCATGCACCACATACTATGTAAACATTACCTAACCCTAACCCTCGCACATACCTGTGGCGTGACCCTCCAGCATCAGCATGGATATGACACTTGCCTCACTCTAATCCTGAAAGTGAACTACACAGTCTCACTAACATTAGAGAAGGACCCTACGTATAAACGAAACAATACTGTGCATATACTGCTTTCCAAAATCCTAACACTAACCCTAGCCCTGTCTCCTTGTCCTGACACCTCACCTTGAACATTGACGTCAACAATGCCTTATCAGAAACCTAAATCTCCATCTTCCGCTCACTGAAACATCAGTCCCAGACCCTAACTCTTTCCATATTGGGATTGTCTCCGTAAACCAGAGAGAACACATAATTTAGCACTAGCACTGAGTACTGTACCTATACACACAAAGTCAGATCGACATCACCCTTGGGCTTCCCTCAAAACTGAATCGCAATTTGACAATCGCATTCACATCAGAGCTGGACCCTAATCCTAATTATTAACTTATCCTTTCTGCACAACAGAACAAACCAGTAAGCCTAACCATAGCCATGACTCTTTCACCTATCCCTTAACAGTAACCACTGGCATCACCCATGCGTCAACGTAACCCTGAACTTCAATCTCGCACTTGTCCTCACATCAGAGACAAACCCTAAATCTTTACGTAACCCTCTCCTTCATGTATACCTTACAGAACACAATATCCTAACTCTAGCCTGGTCCACTTAACCTGAACCAACACCACCAGCTTCAACGTCTCTCAAGCTGCACCATAAACCTGAAGCTCAATCTGGCCATCATCCTCACATCAGGTTCTGATGCATACTCTAAATGTAACTCCATATTCCTGTAAATCTTCCTGAACACGTAAACCTAACCCAAGCCCCAAGCCCTGGACTAGCTCCACCACCTTCAACATTGATGTCAACTACGACACATCTTAACACTGAGCCTCAATCTCACACTCGCACTCACATCAGAAATGAACACAAATTCTCTAGGTGACCATATCATCCACATAGATTTTCTCTTACAGGAAACCCTAACCCTAGCCAAGGCCACGGTCACTAAAGAGCCACCATCAATATCGACGTCTTTCATTCCTCCCCATAATCCTGAAGCTCATTCTGGCCATTGCCCACATATCAGAGTTGGATCAGAATTCTACCTGTCCCTCAATATTCTGCATACAGCTTATCTTACAACTAATGCTAAGCCTAGCCCTGGCGCCAGGATCTGACACTTCACCTTCATCATTGATGTCACCCAAACTTCACCTTAAACCTGAACGTTATTATGCACCTGCCCTCACGTCAGACGCAGATCCGAAGTCTAACTGTAACCCTATCTCACCCCTACTCCTTATCGAACACCTAACCCTAACCTGAGACCCAACCCGTGGACCAGATACTGCACCTACACCATTGATATCAACTATGACACCCTTAATCCTGTGACTCGATCTCACACTCTCCCTTACGTCAGAATTGCACCCTCATCCTGTTCATAACCGTATCTTCTGCATAGATATTTCTTTACAGAAAGCCCTAAGCCTAGCCCAGGTCATTTAACATGAACCTTCACCATCAGCTTTGATGTCACCATAGCCACACCGTAATGAAGAGCAGTCTGGACTTCACCCTCACATCAGAGTAGGATCCTATCTCTACCCGAACCCAATGCAACACATATAATTTAACAAATACATAACCATAGTCCTAGCATATACCTGTGGCAAGACACTCTAGCATCAGCATGGATATGACACTTGCCTCACTCTAATCCTGAAAATGAACTGCACAGAACCACTAACATAAGAGAAGGACCCTACATATAAACGTAACAATAACCTGCATCTACAGCTTTAAAAACCTAACCCTAAACCTAGCCCTGGCTCATGGTCCTGACACCTCACCTTGAACATTGACGTTAACAATGCCTCATCATAAACCTGAATCTCCACCTTCTGCTCCCCGTCACGTCAGACCCAGAACCTAACTCTTTCCATATTGGGAATGTGTCCGTTAACCATAGAGAACACATAATATAGCACTAGCACTGAGTACTGGACCTATACACACAATGTCGGATTGACATAACCCTTGGGTTCTCCTCAACACTGAATCGCAATTTCACACTCGCACTCACATCAGAGCTGGACCCTAACCCTGATTATTAACTTATCCTTTTGCACAACAGAATAAACCAGTAATCTTATCCCTAGCCATGACTATTTCACCTGTCCGTTCACCGTAACCACTGGCAGCACCCAAGCGTCACCGTAATCCTGAACCTCAATCTCGCACTTGCCCTCACATCAGAGACAAACCCTATATCTTAACGTTACCCTCTCCTTCCTGTACACCTTACCGAACACTATACCTTAACTCTAGCCCTGGCCACTTTAACTGGAACATTATCAGCTTCAATGTCCCGCAAGCCGCACCATAAACCTGAAGCTCAATCTGGCCATCATCCTCACATCAGGTTCAGATGCGTACTCTACATGTAGCTCCATATTCCTGTAAATCTTACTGAACACCTAACGCTAACACTAGCCCCAAGCCCTGGACTAGCTCCTTCAGATTCAACATTGATGTCAACTATGACACATCTTAACCCTGAGTCTCAACCTCACACTCGCCCTCACATCAGAAGTGAACCCATATTCTCTAGGTAACCATATAATCCGCATACATTTTCTCTTACAGGAAACTCTAAACCTAGCCCAGGCCCTGGTCACTGAACGTCCACCATCAGCATCGACGTCTGTCATTCCTCCCCATAATCCTGAAGCTCATACTGGCCATTGCCCTCATATCAGAGTCGGATCAGAGTTCTATCTGTCACTCAATCTTCTGCATACTCCTTACCTTACAACTAATGCTAAGCCTAGCCTTGGCCCCAGGGTCTGACACTTCACCTTCATCATTGATTTCACCCACACTTCACCTAAAACCTGAAAGTTATTCCTGCACTCGCCCTCACGTCAGACCAGGATCCAAAGTCTTACTGTAACCCTATCTCATTCGTACTCCTTATCGAACACCTAACCCAAACCCTAGACCCGTCACATGGACCAGATACTTCACCTTCACCATTGATATCAACTATGACTCCCTTAATCCTGTTACTTGATATCACACTCACCCTCACATCAAAATTGCACCCTAATCCTGTTCTTAACCGTGTCCGCTGCATAGACATTTCCTTACAGAAAACCCTAACCCTAGACCAGGTCCTTTAACCTGTACCCTCACCGTGAGCATTGATGTCACCGTTGCCACACCATAATGATGAAGATCAATCTGGACTTCGCCCTCACATCAGAGTAGGATCCTAACTCTACCCGTAACCCCATGCACCACATACCATCTAACGAATACCTAACCCTAACCGTAGCACATACCTGTGGCATGTCTCTCCAGCATCAGCATGGATATGACACTTGCCTCACTCCAATCCTGAAAAAGAACTGCACAGTCCCACTAACATTGGAGAAAGACCCTAAGTATAAACGTAACAATACCCTTCCTCAACAGCTTTCCAAAAACTTGACCTTTACCCTAGCCATAGCTCGAGGTCCTGACACATGACCTTGAACATTGACTTCAACCATAACTCACCATAAACCTGAACTTCCATCTAGTGCTCCCCATCAGATCAGACCCAGATCCTAACTCTTTCCATATTGCAAATGTCTCCGTAAACCAGAGAGAACACATAACATAGCACTAGCACTGAGTCCTGGACCTATACACACAACGTCACTCCGACATCAACCTTGGGCACTGCTCAAAACTGATTCGCAATTTCACACTCACACTCACATCAAAGCTGCACCCTAACAATAATTATTAACTTATCCTTTCTGCACAACAGAACAAACCAGTAATCCTAACCCTAGCCAAGACTCTTTCACCTGTCCCTTCAACGTAACCAATGGCATCACCCACGGTTCAACGAAATCCTGAACCTCAATTTCGCACTTGCCCTCACATCAGAGACAAACAGTAAATCTTTACGTGACCCTATCCTTCCTGTACACCTTACGGAGCACAATACCCTAACTCTTGCCCTGGCCACTTTACCTGAACCGACACCATGAACTTCAACGTCTGTCAAGCCGCACCATAAGCCTGAAGCTCAATGTGGCCATCGCACTCACATCAGGTTCAGATGCGTACTCTAAATGTAACTCCACATTCCTGTAAATCTTACTGAACACCTAACCTAATCCTACACACAAGCCCTGGACCAGCTCCTTCACCTTCAACATTGATGTCAACTACGACACATCTTAACCCTGAGCCTCAATCTCACACTCGCCCTCACATCAGAAGTGAAGCCTAATTCTCTCGGTAAGCATCTCATCTGCATAGATATTCACTTACCGGAAACCGTATCCCTAGCCCCAGCCCATTTCACTGAATGGCCATCATAAGCATCTACGTCTGTCATTCCTCCCCATAATCCTGAAGCTCATTCTGACCGTTGCCCTCAAATGAGATTCGGATCAGAAATCTAACTGCACTCAATCTTCCACATACTCCTTACCTTACATCTAACCCTAAGCTTGGCCCTTGCACCAGGATCGGACACTTCACCTTCATCATTGATGTTACCTGCACTTCACCTTAAAGCTGAAAGTTATTCCTGGACTTGCCCTCACATCAGAGCCGGATCTGATGTCTAACTGTAACCCTATCTCACCCGTATTCCTTATCGAACACCTAACCCTAAACCTAGACACGACCCATGGACCAGATACTTCACCTTCACCATTGATATCAACTATGACACCCTTAATACTGTGACTATATCTCACACTCGCCCTCACAACAGAATTGCACCCTAATCCTATTCATTAACATATCTTCTGCATGGACATTTCCTTACAGAAAACCCAGTCCTAGCCAAGGTCCTTTAACCTGAATCCTTACTTCAGCATTGATGTCACCGATTCCACATAATAACGATGAAGATCAATCTGGTCTTCGCCCTTACATCAGAGCAGAATTCTAACTCTACCCGTAACCCCATCCACCACATACCATTCAACGTTTACCTAACCCTAAAACTAGCACATAGCTGTGGCCTGACCCTCCAGCATTAGCATGGATATCACACGTGACTGAGTGTAATCCTGAAACAGCATTGCACTGTCCCACTAACATAAAAGAAGGACCCTAAGTATAAGCGTAACAATACCCTACCTCTACAGCTTTCCAAAAACCTAACCCTAACCCTAGACCTGCCTCATGGTCCTGAAACCTCACCTAGAACATTGATGTCAACCATTCCTCACCATAAACCTGAACCTCCACCTTGTGCTCCCCATCACATCAGACCCAGAACCTGACTATTTCCATATTGGGAATGTCTCCGTAAACCAGAGCGAACACATAATTTAGCACTACCACAAAGTCCTTGACCTATACATATAACGTCAGATCAACATCACCCATGGATTCTGCTCAACAGTGAATCGCAATTTCACACTCGCCCTCACAACACAGCTGGATCCTAACCCTAATTATTAACTTATACTTTCTGCACAACAGAACAAACCAGTAATCCTAACCCTAGCCATGACGCTTTCACCTGTCTCTTCACCGTAACCACTGGCATCACCTACGCATCACCGTAATCCTGAACCTCAATCTCACACTTGCCCTCACATGAGAGAAAAACCCTAAATCTTTACTTAACACCCTCATTCCTGTACACCTTATGGAACACAGTACCCTAACTCTAGCCATGGCCACTTTACCTGAACCAACAAAATCAGGTTAAACGTCTCCCAAGCCACACCTTAAACCTGTGGCACAATCTGGCCATCTTCCTCACATCAGTTTCAAATGCTTACTCTAAATATAACTACATATTCCTGTAAATCTTACTGAACACCTAACCCTAACCCCAGCCACAAATCCTGGACTAGCACCTTCACCTTGAACATTGATGTCAACTACGACACATTTCAAACCAGTCCGTCAAACTCAAACTCGACCTCATATCAGAAGTGAACCCTAATTCTCTCAGTAACCATCTCATCTGCATAGATTTTCTCTTTCAGGAAACCCTAACAATAGCCCAGGACCCTTTCACTGAACGGCCACCATCAGCATCGACGGCTGTCATTCCTCCCCATAATCCTGAAGCTCATTCTGGCCATTGCACTCATATCAGAGTCGTATCAGAACTCTAACTGTCACTTATTCTTCCGCATACTCCTTGCCTAACAACTAATGCTAAGCCTATCCCTGGCGCCATCATCTGACATTTCACCTTCATCATTGATGTCACCCACACTTCTCCTTAAACCTCAAAGTTATTCCTGCACTCGCCCTTATATCAGAGCCTGATCCGAAGTATAACTGTAATCCTATCTCACCCGTACTCCTTATCGCACACCTAACCCTAAACCTAGACACAACCCATGGATTTGATACTTCACCTTCACCATTGATATCAACTATGACTCCCTCAATTCTGTGACAATATCTCACACTCGCCCTCACGTCAGAATTGCACGCTAATCCTGTTCATAAACGAGTCTTCTGCATAGACATTTCCTTACAGAAAACCGAGCCCTAGACAAGGTCCTTTAATCTGAGCCCTCACTATCAGCATTGATGTCACAGTTGCCACACCATAAGGATGATCAATCTGGACTTTGCCTTCACATCAGAGTAGGATCCTAACTCCACCCGTAACCCCATGCACCACATACCATTTAATGATTACCTAACCCTAACCCTAGCACACACCTGTGGCAAGACCATCCAGCATCAGCATGGATATGACACTTGCCTCACTCTAATCTTGAAAATGAACTTCACAGTCCCAGTAACATTAGAGAAGGACCCTATGTATAAACGTAACAACACCCTGCCTCTACAGCTTTAAAAACCTAACCCGAACCCTAGCTCTGGCTCATTGTCCTGACACCTTACCTTGAACATTGACGTCAACCATGCCTCATCATAAACCTGAATCCCCATCTTGCGCCCCCCATCACATCAGACCCAGACCTAACTCTTTCCATATTGAGCATGTCTCCATAAACCAAAGAGAACAGATAATTTAGCACTAGCACCGAGTCCTGGACCTATACACACAACGTCAGATCTTCATCACCCTTGGGTTCTCCAAGACTGAATCGCAATTTCACACTCGCACTCACAACGCAGCTTGACTGTAACACTAATTATTAACTTATCCTTTCTGCACAACAGAACAAACCAATAATCCTAACCATAGCCATGTAAATTTCACCTGTCCCTTCACTGGAAACACTGGCATCACCCACTCTTCACCATAATCCTGAACCTCAATCTCGCACTTGCCCTCACATCAGAGAGAATCCCTAAACCTTTACGTAACCCTCTCCTACCTGTACACCTTATGGAACACAATACCCAAACTCTAGCCCACTTTACCTGAACCGACGCCATCAGCTTCAAAGTCTCCCAAGCTGCACCATAAACCTGAAGCTCAATCTGGCCATCGTCCTCACATCAGGTTCAAATGCGTATTCTAAATATAACTCCATATTCCTGTAAATCTTACTGAACACCTTACCCTAACCCTAGCTCCATGCCCTGGTCTAGCTCCTTCACCTTCAACATTGATGTCAACTACGACACATCTTATCCCTGAGCCTCAATCTCACACTCGCCCTCACATCAAAAGTGAAGCCTAATTCTCTCGGTAAGCATCTCATCTGCATAGATATTCACTTACCGGAAACCGTAACCCTAGCCCAGGCCCATTTCACTGAACGGCCATCATCAGCATCTACGTCTGTCATTCCTCCCCATAATCCTGAAGCTCATTCTGGCCGTTGCCCTCATATGAGATTCGGATCAGAAATCTAACTGCACTCAATCTTCCACATACTCCTTATCTTACATCTAACCCTAAGCCTGGCCCTTGCGCCAGGATCGGACACTTCACCTTCATCATTGATGTTACCTGCACTTCACCTTAAAGCTGAAAGTTATTCCTGGACTTGCCCTCACATCAGAGCCGGATCTGAAGTCTAACTGTAACCCTATCTCTCCCGTACTCCTTATCGAACACCTAACCCTAAACCTAGACACGACCCATGGACCAGATACTTCACCTTCACCATTGATATCAACTATGACATACTTAATACTGTGACTATATCTCACACTCGCCCTCACATCAGAATTGCACCCCAATCCTATTCATTAACATATCTTCTGCATGGACATTTTCTTACAGAAAACCCAGCCCTAGCCAAGGTTCTTTAACCTGAATCCTTACTTCAGCATTGATGTCACCAATTCCACATCATAATGATGAAGATCAATCTGGTCTTCGCCCTCACATCAGAGCAGAATTCTAATTCTACCCATAACCCCAACCACTACATACCATTTAACGTTTACCTAACCCTAAAAGTAGCACATAGCTGTGGCCTGACCCTCCAGCATTAGCATGGATATCACACTTGGCTCAGTGTAATCCTGAAACTGCATTGCACTGTCCCACTAACATAAGAGAAGGACCCTAAGTATAAGCATAACAATACCCTACCTCTACAGCTTTCCAAAAACCTAACCCTAACCCTAGACCTGCCTCATGGTCCTGAAACATCACCTAGAACATTGATGTCAACCATTCCTCACCATAAACCTGAACCTCCATCTTGTGCTCCCCATCACATCAGACCAGAACCTAACTCTTTCCATATTGGGAATGTCTCTGTAAACCAGAGAACACATAATTAAGCACTAGCCGTGAGTCCTGGACCTATGCACACAACGGCAGATCGACATCACCCTTGGGCTCTCCTCAACACTGAATCGAAATTTCACACTCATACTCACATCAGAGCTCTACCCAAACCCTAATTATTATCTTATCCTTTCTGCAGAACAGAACAAATCAGAAATCCTTATCCTAGCCATGACTATTTCACCTGTGCCTTCACCGTAACATCTGGCATCACCCATGGTTCACCATAATCCTGAACCTCAATCTGGCGCTTGCCCTGACATCAGAGACAAACGCAAAATCTTTACATAACCCTGTACTTCCTGTACACCGTACGAAACACGATACACTAATTCTTGCCCTAGCCACTTTACCTGAACTGACACCATCAACTTCAACATCTGTCAAGCCGCACCATAAGCCTGAAGCTCAATGTGGCCATCGCACTCACATCAGGTTCAGATGCGTACTCTAAATGTAAATCCACATTTCCTTAAATCTTACTGAACACTAACCATAATCCTACACACAAGCCCTGCACCAGCTCCTTAACCTTCAACATTGATGTCAACTACGACACATCTTAACCCTGAGGCTCAATCTCACTCTCACCCTCACATGAGAAGTGAACCCTAATTTTCTTGGAAATCTTCTCATCCACATAGAATTTCTCTTACAGGAAACCCTAAGCCTAGCCTAGGCTCCTTTCACTGATCTGCCACCATCAGCATCGACGTCTGTCATTCCTCCCCATAATCCTGAAGCTCAATCTGGACATTGCCCTCATATCAGAGTCGGATCAGAAGACTAACTGTCACTCAATCATCGACATACTCCTTAATATACAACCAGTGCTAAGCCTAGCCCTGGCGCTAGGATGTCAATCTTCACTTTCATCACTAATGTCACCCACACTTCACTTAAACCAGAAAGTTATTCCTGCACTCTCCTCACGTCAGACCTGGATTCGAAGTCTAACTGTTATCCTATCTCACCTGTGCTACATCTTGAACACTTAACCCTAACCCTAGACCCGATCCATGGACCAGATACTTCACCTTCACCATTGATATAATCTATGACTCCCTTAATCCTGTGACTCGATCTCACACTCACCCTCACATCAGAATTGCACACTAATCCTTTTCATAACAATAACTTCTGCATAGACATTTCATTACAGAAAACCCTAACGCTAGCCCAGGTCCTTTAACCTGAACCCTCTCCGTCAGCATTGATGTCACCATTCCCAAACCATAATGATGAAGATCAATCTAGACTTCACCCTCACATCAGAGTAGGATCCTAACTCTACCCGTAACCCCATGGAACACATACCATTTAACGATTACCTAACCCTTACCCTAGCACATAACTGTGGTGTGAACCTCCTGTATCCATATCAGCATGGATATGACACTTGTATCTCTCTAATCCTGAAAATGATCTGCACAGTCCTACTAACATTAGAGAAGGACTCTACGTATAAACGTAACAATACCCTGCATCTACAGGTTTCCAAAACCCTTACCCCAACCATAGACCTGTCTCATTGTCCTGAAACCTCACCTTCAACATTGACGTCAACCATTTCTCATCATAAATCTGAATCTCCATCTTGCGCTCCCTGTCAAATCAGACCCAGAAAATAACTCTTCTCATATTGGGAATATCTCTGTAAAACCGAGAGAGCGCATAATTTAGCACTAGCACTGAGTCCTGGACCTCTACACAGTACGTCAGATTGACATCAACTTTGGGCTCTCCTCAACACTGAATCGCAATTTCGCACTCGCACTCACATCAGAGTTGGACCCTAACCCTGATTATTAACTTATCCTTTCTGCACAACAGAACAAACCTGTAATCCGATCCCTAGCCAGGACTCTTTCACCTGTCCAGTCACTGTAACCACTGGCAACACCCACGTGTCACCGTAATCCTGAACCTCAATCTCACACTTGCCTCCACATCAGAGAGAAACCCTAAATCTTTATGTAACCCTCTCCTTACTCTTCGCCTTATGGAACACAATACCCTAACTCCAGCCCTGGCCACTTTACCTTAGCCAACACCATCAGCTTCAATGTCTGTGAAGCCGCACCATAAACCTGAAGCTCAATCTGGCCATCGTCCTCACATCTGGTTCAGATGCATACTATAATGTAACTCTATATACCTGTAAATCTTACTGAACACTTAACCCTTAACCTAGCCCAAAGCCCTGGACTAGCTCCTCCACCTTCAACATTGATGTCAACTACGACGCATCTTAACCCTGAGCCTCAATCTCACACTCGCCCTCACATCAGAAGTGAACCGTAATTCTCTCGGTAACCATCTCAACCGCATACATTTTCTCTTACAGGAAGCCCTAACCCTAGCCCAGGCACCTTTCACTGAACGGCCACCATAATCATCGACTTCTGTCATTCCTCCCCATAATCCTGAAGCTCATTCTGGCCATTGCCCACATATCAGAGTCGGATCAGAACTCTAACTGTAGCTTAATCTTCCGCATACTCCTTACCTTACAACTAATGCTAAGCCTAGTCCTGGCGCCAGGATCTGACACTTCATCTTCATCAATGATGTCACCCATACTTCACCTAAAACCTTAAAGTTATTCCTGCAATCGCCCTCACATCAGAGCATGATCCGAAGTATAACTGTAACCCTATCTCACCCGTACTCCTTATCGCACACCTAACCCTAAACCTAGACACAACCCATGGATTTGATACTTCACCTTCACCATTGATATCAACTATGACTCCCTTAATTCTGTGACAATATCTCACACTCGCCCTCATGTCAGAATTGCACGCTAATCCTGTTCATAAACGTGTCTTCTGCATAGACATTTCCTTACAGAAAACCGAGCCCTAGACAAGGTCCTTTAATATGAACCCTCACCATCAGCATTGATGTCACAGTTGCCACACAATAATGATGATCTATCTGGACTTTGCCCTCACATCAGAGTAGGATCCTAACTCCACCCGTAACCCCATGCACCACATACCATTTAACAATTACCTAACCCTAACCCTAGCACATACCTGTGGCAAGGCCATCCAGCATCAACATGGATATGACACTTGCCTCACTCTAATCTTGAAAATGAACTTCACAGTCCCAGTAACATTAGAGAAGGACCCTACGTATAAACGTAACAACACCCTGCCTCTACAGCTTTAAAAACCTAACCCGAACCCTAGCCCTGGCTCATTGTCCTGACACCTTACCTTGAACATTGACGTCAACCATGCCTCATCATAAACCTGAATCTCCATCTTGCGCTCCCCATCACATCAGACAAAGAACGTAACTCTTTCCATATTGGGCATGTCTCCTTAAACCAAAGAGAACAGATAATTTAGCACTAGCACTGAGTCCTGGACGTATACACACAACGTCAGATCTTCATCACCCTTGGGTTCTCCTCAAGACTGAATCACAATTTCACACTCGCACTCACAATGCACCTGGACCGTAACAGTAATTATTAACTTATCCTTTCTGCACAACAGAACAAACCAATAATCCTAACCATAGCCATGTAAATTTCACCTGTTCCTTCACTGGAAACACTGGCATCACCCACTCTTCACCATAATCCTGAACGTCAATCTCGCACTTGCCCTCATATCAGAGAGAATTACTAAACCTTTACGTATCCCTCTCCTACTTGTACACCTTAGGGAACACAATACCCAAACTCTAGCCCACTTTACCTGAACCGACGCCATCAGCTTCAAAGTCTCCCAAGCCGCACCATAAACCTGAAGCTCAATCTGGCCATCGTCCTCACATCAGATTCAAATACGTATTCTAAATATAACTCCATATTCCTGTAAATCTTACTGAACACCTTACCCTAACCCTAGCTCCATGCCCTGTACTAGCTCCTTCACCTTCAACATTGATGTCAACTACGACACATTTTATCCCTGAGCCTCAATCTCACACTCGCCCTCACATCAGAAGTGAAGCCTAATTCTCTCGGTAAGCATCTCATCTGCATAGATATTCACTTACCGGAAACCATGAACCTAGCCCAGGCCAATTTCACTGAACTGCCATCATCAGCATCTACGTCTGTCATTCCTCCCCATAATCCTGAATCTCATTTAGGCCGTTGCCCTCATATCAGATTCGGATCAGAAATCTAACTGCACTCAGTCTTCCACATACTCCTTACCTTACATCTAACCCTAAGCCTGGCTCTCGCGCCAGGATCGGACACTTCACCTTCATCATTGATGTTACCCACACTTCACCTTAAAGCTGAAAGTTATTCCTGCACTAGCCCTCACATCAGAGCCGGATCTGAAGTCTAACTGTAACCCTATCTCTCCCGTACTCCTTATCGAACACCTAACCCTAAACCTAGACACGACCCATGGACCAGATACTTCACCTTCACAATTGATATCAACTATGACACCCTTAATACTGTGACTATATCTCACACTCGCCCTCACGACAGAATTGCACCCTAATCCTATTCATTAACATATCTTCTGCATGGACATTTCCTTACAGAAATCCCAGTCCTAGCCAAGGTCCTTTAACCTGAATCCTTACTTCAGCATTGATGTCACCGATTCCACATCATAACGATGAAGATCAATCTGGTCTTCACCCTCACATCAGAGCAGAATTCTAACTCTACCCGTAACCCCATCCACCACATACCATTTAACGTTTACCTAACCCTAAAACTAGCACATAGCTGTGGCCTGACCCTCCAGCATTAGCATGGATATCACACTTGACACAGTATAATCCTGAAACTGCATTGCACTGTCCCACTAACATAAGAGAAGGACCCTAAGTATAAGCGTAACAATACTCTACCTCTACAGCTTTCCCAAAACCTAACCCTAACCCTAGACCTGACTCATGGTCCTGAAACCTCACCTAGAACATTGATGTCAAGCATTCCTCACCATAAACCTGAATTTCCATCTTGTGTCCCAATCACATCAGACCAGAACCTAACTCTTTCCATATTGGGAATGTCTCTGTAAACCAGAGAACGCATAATTAAGCACTAGCCATGAGTCCTGGACCTATGCACACAACGGCAGATCGACATCACCCTGGGGCTCTCCTCAACACTGAATCGCAATTTCACACTCGTACTCAGATCAGAGCTGTACCCAAAACCGTATTATTAACTTATCCTTTCTGCACAACAGAACAAATCAGTAATCCTTATGCTAGCCATTACTATTTCACCTGTGCCTTCACCATAACCTTTGGCATCACCCATGGTTCACCGAAATCCTGAACCTCAATCTGGCACTTGCCCTCACATCAGAGACAAACACAAAATCTTTACATAACCCTATACTTCCTGTACACCATACGGACCACAATACAGTAATTCTTGCCCTAGCCACTTTACCTGAACTGACACTATCACATTCAACGTCTGTCAAGCCGCACCATAAGCCTGAAGCTCAGTGTGGCCATCGCACTCACATCAGGTTCAGATGCGTACTCTACATGTAACTCAATATTCCTGTAAGTCTTACTGAACTCCTCACCCTAACCCTAGCCCCAATCACTGGACTAGCTCCTTCACCTTCAACATTGATGTCAACTACGACACATCTTAAACCTGAGCCTCAATCTCACACTCGTCCTCATATCAGAAGTGAACACTAAGTCTCTCGGTAACCATCTCATATGCATAGATTTTCTCTTACAGGAAACCCTAACCCTAGCCCAGGCCCCTTTCACTTAACCACCACCATCAACGTCGATGTCTGTCGTTCCTCCCCATAATCCTGAAGCTCATTCTGGTCATTTCTCACATATCGGAGTCGGATCAGAACTCTGTCACTTCATCTTCCACATACTCCTTACCTTACAACTAATGATAAGCCTAGCCCTGGCGCCAGGATCTGACACTTCACCTTCATCATTGATGTCACCCATACTTCACCTTAAACCTGAAAGTTATTCCTGCACACGCCCTCACATCAGAGTCGGATCCGAAGACTAACTGTAACCCTATCTAACCTTTACACCTTATCGAACACTTAACCCTAAACCTAGACACCACCCATTGACCAGATACTTCACCTCCACCACTGATATCAACTATGACTCCCTTAATCCTGTGACTCTACCTCACACTCGCCCTCACATCAGAAATGCACCCTAATCCTGTTCATAAACATATCTTCTGCATAGACATTTACTTACAGAACACCCAACCCTAGCCAAGGTCCTTTAACCTGAACCCTCACCGTCAGCATTGATGTCACCGATGCCACACCATAATGATGAAGATCAATCTGACCTTCACCCTCACATCAGAGTACGATCCTAAATCTACCCGTAGCCCCATCCACCACATACCATTTAACGATTACCTAACCATAGCACTGGCATATACCTGTGCGCTGACCCTCCAGCATCAGCATGGATATCACACTTGCATCACCGTAATCCTGAAACTGACATTGCACAGTCCCACTAACATTAGAGAAGGACCCTAAGTATAAGCTTAACAATACCATACCTCTACAGCTTTCTAAAAACCTAACCCTAACCCTAGCCCAGGCTCATGGTCTGACACCTCACCTTGAAGAGTGACGTCAACCATGCCTCACCATAAACGTGAACTTTCATCTTGTGCTCCGCTTCACATCAGACCCAGATCCTAACTCTTTCCATATGTTGATTTTCTCCATAAAACGGAGAGTACACATAACTTAGCACTAGCACTGAGTCCTGGACCTATGCAGACAATGTCAGATTGTCATCACCCTTTGGCTCTCCTCAACACTGAATCGCAATATCACACTTGCACTCACATCAAAGCTGGAACCTAAACCTAATTATTAACTTATCCTTTCCGCACAACAGACAAACCAGTAATCCAAACCGTAGCAATGAATTTTTCACCTGTCCTTTCACCGTAACCTTTGGCATCACCCACGGTTCACCGTAATCCTGAAACTCAATCTCGCACGTGCCCTCACATCAGAGAGAAACACTAAATCTTTACGTGATCCTATCCTTCCTGTACACCTTACGGAACACAGTACCCTAACTCTAGCCCTGGCCAATTTACCTGAACCAACACCATCAGCTTCAACATCTCCCAAGCCGCACCATAAACCTGAAGCTCAATCTGGCCATCGTCCTCACATGAGGTTCAAGTGCATACTCTAAATGTAACTTCATATTCCTGTAAATCTTACTGAACACCTAACCCTAACCCTAGCCACAAGCCCTGGACTAGCTCCTTCACCTTCAACATTGCTGTCAACTACGACACAACTTAAACCTGAGCCTCAATCTCACACTCGCCCTCACATCAGAAGTGAACCCTAATTCTCTCAGTAACCATGTCATCGCATAGATTTTCTCTTACAGGAAAACCTAACCCAATCCCAGGCCCCTTTCACTGAACGGTAACCATCAGCATTGACGTCTGTCATTCCTCCCCATAATGCTGAAGCTCATTCTGGCCATTGCCCTCATAATAGAGTCGGATCAGAACTCTATCAATCAATCTTCTGCGTACTCCTTACCTTGCAAGTAATGCTAAGCCTACCCCTGGCACCAGGATCTGACACTTCACCTTCATCATTGATGTCACCCATACTTCACCTTAAACCTGAAAATTATTCCCTCACTGGCCGTCACATCAGAGCCAGATCCGAAGTATAACTGTAACCCTGTCTCACGCGTACTCTTTACAAACACCTATCCCTAACACTTGACACGACCCGTGGACCACATACTTGACTTTCACCATTGATATCCATTATGACTACCTTAATCCTGTGACTCGATCTCACACTCGCCCTCACTTCAGAATTGCACCCTAATTATGTTCATACCCATATCTTCTGCATAGACATTTCCTTACAGAAAACCTTAACTCTAGTCCAGGTCCTTTAACCTGAACCCTCACCTCAGCATTGATGTTACCGAAGCAACACTAGAATGATGAAAATCAATCTGGCCTTCTCCCTCACATCAGAGCAGAATCATTACTCTACCCATAACCCCATCCACCACATACCATTTAACATTTACCTAACCCTAAAACTAGCACATAGCTGTGTCCTGACCCTCCAGCATCAGCATGGTTATCACACTTGCCTCAGTGTAATCCTGAAACTGAATTGTACACTCCCACTATCATTAGAGAAGGACCCTAAGTATAAGCGTAACAATAACCTACGTCTACAGCTTTCCAAAAACCTAACCCTAACCCTAGCCCTGGCTCATGGCCCTGACAGCTCACCTTGAACATTGACGTCAACCATGCCTCACGATAAACCTGAACCTCCATCTTGCACTCCCTGTGAGATCAGACCCAGAACCTAACTCTTCCCATATTGGGAATGTCTCTGTAAACTAGAGAGAACACGTAATTTGGCACTAGCACTCAGTCCTGGACCTATACACACAACGTCAGATCGACATCACCGATGGGCTCTCCTCAACACTGAATGGCAATTTCACACTAGCGCTCACATCACAGCTGGACCCTAACACTAATTATTAACTTAACCTTTCTCAACAACAGAACAAACCAGTAATCCTCACCCTAGCTATGACTCTTTCACCTGTCCCTTCTCTGTAACCACAGGCATCACCCACGCGTCACCATAATCCTGAATATCAATCTCGCACTTGCCCTCACATCAGAGACAAAACCTAAATCTTTACATAACCCTCTCCTTCCTGTACACCTTACAGAACACAATACCCTATATCTAGCCCTGGCCACATTACCTGAACCAACACCATCAGCTTCAACATCTCTCAAGCCACACCATAAACCTGTAGCTCACTCTGGCCATCGTCCTCACATCAAGTTCAAATGCGAACACTAAATGTAACCCCATATTCCTGTAAATCTTACTAAACACCTAACCCTAACCCTAGCCACAAGACCTGTACTAGCTCCTTCACCTTCAACATTTATGTCATGTACGACACGTCTTAACCCTGAGCCTCAATCTCACACTCGCCCTCACATCAGAAGTGAACCCTAATTCTCTCGGTAACCATCTCATCTGCATAGATTTTCTCTTACAAGAAACCCTAACCCTAGCCCAGGCCGCTTTCAATGAATGGAACCATCAGCATCGACGTCTGTAATTCCTCCCCATAATACTGAAGCTGATTCTGGCCATTGCTCTAATATCAGAGTTGGATCAGAACTCTGTCACTCAATCTTCCGCATACTCCTTACCTTGCAACTAATGCTAAGCATAGCCCAGGCGCCAGTATGTGACACTTCACCTTCATCATTAATGTCACCCACACTTCTCCTTAAACGTGAAAGTTATTCCTGCACTCGCCCTCATGTCAGACCCGGATCCAAAGTCTAACTGTAACCCTATCTTACCCGTACTCCTTATCAAACACCTAACCCTAAACCTAGAACCAACCCGTGGACCAGATACTTCACCTTTACCATTGGTATCAACTATGACTCCCTTAATACTGTGACTCGATCTCACGCTCGCCCTCATATCAGAATTGCACCCTAATCATGTTCATAACCATATCTTCTGCATAGACATGTCCTTACAGAAAACACTAACCCAAGCCCGGGACCTTTAACCTGTACCCTCAACATCAGCACTGATATCACCGTTGCCACACCATAATGATGAAGATGAATCTGGACTTTGCACTCACATCAGAGAACTATCCTAACTCTACCCATAAAATCATGCACTGCATACCATTTAACGATCACCTAACCCTAACCCTAGCACATTTCTGTGACCTCATGCACCAGCATCAGCATGGATATCACACTTGCCTCACCGTAATCCTGAAAATGAATTGCATAGTCCCACTAACATTAGAGAAGGACTCTAAGTATAAACGTAACAATAACCGGCATCCAGAGCTTTCCAAAAACCTAACCCTAACCCTGGTCCTGGTTCGTCGTCCTGACACCTCAACTTGAACCTTGAAGTCAACCATGATTCATCATAAACCTGAATCTCCATCTTGCACTCCCAGACACATCTGACCCAGAACCTAACTCTTTCCATATTGGGAATGTCTCCGTACACCAGAGAGAACATATAATTTTGCACTAGCACTGACTCCTTGACCTTTACAGACGTCAGATGCACAACACCCTTAGGCTCTCCTCAACACTGAATCGCAATTTCACACTCGCACTCACATCAGAGCTGGACCCTAGGCCTAATTATTAACTTATCCTTTCTCCACCACAGAACAAACCAGTAATCCTAACCCTAGCCATGACTCTTTCAACTGTCCCTTCACCGTAACCACTGGCATCACCCATGCATCACCGTATTCCTGATACTCAATCTCGCACTTGCCCTCACATCAGAGATAAACCCTAAATCTTTATGTAACCCTCTCCTTAGTGTACACCTTAAGGAACACAATACACTAACTCTAGCCCTGGCCACGTTACCTGAACGAAACACCATCAGCTGCAACGTCTCTCACGCTGCAACATAAACCTGAAGCCGAATCTGGCCATCGTCCTCACATCAGGTTGAGATGCGTACACTAAATGTAACTCCATGTTCCTGTAAATCTTACTGAACACCTAACACTAAATCTATCCCCAAGCCCTGGACTAGCTCACTCACCTTCAACATTGATGTCAACTATGACACATATTAACACTGAGCCTCAATCTCACACTCGCCGTCACATCAGAAGTGAACCCTAATTCTTTTGGTAACCATCTCATCAGCATTGATTTTCTCTTACAGGAAATCCTAACCCTAGCACAGTCCCATTTCACTGAATGGCCACCCTCAGCATCGACGTCTTTCATTCCTCCCCATAATACTGAAGCTCATTCAGGCCATTGCCCTAATCTCAGAGTCGGATCAGAACTCTAACTGTCACTCAATCTTCCGCATTCTACTTACCTTGCAACTAATGCTAAGCCTAGCCCTGGCACTAGAATCTGATACTACACCTTCATCATTGATGTCACCGACACTTCACCTTAAACCTGAAATTTATTCCTGCACTCGCCCTCACATCAACCCGGATTCGAAGTCTAACTCTAACCTTATCTCACCCATATTCCTTATCGAACACCTAACCCTAACCCTAGACCCGACCCATGGACCAGATACTTCAACTTCATTGATATCAACAATGACTCCCTTAATCCTGTGACTCGATCTCACACTCGCCCTCACATCATAATTACACCCTAATCCTGTTCATAACCAAATCTTCTGCATAGAGATTTCCTTACAGAAAACCCTAACCCTAGCCCAGGTCCTTTATCCTGAACCCTCACTGAAAGCATTGATGTCACCGTTGCCACATCATACTGATGAAGATCAATCTGGACATGGCCCTCACATCAGAGTAGGATCCTAACTCTACCCATAATGCCATGCACCACATACTATTTAAACATTACGTAAACTTAACCCTAACACATACCTGTGGCATGACCCTCCAGCATCAGCATGGATATGACACTTGCCTCACTCTAATCCTGAAAATGAACTGAGCAGTCCCACTAACATTAGAGAAGGACCCTACGTATAAATGTAATAATACCGTGCATCCACAGCTTTCTAAAATCCTAACCCTAACCCTAGACCTGTCTCGTTGTCCTGACACCTCACCTTGAACATGGAAGTCAACCATGCCTCGTCATAAACCTGAATCTCTGTCTTGCGCTCCATGTTACATCAGACCCAGAACCTATCTCTTTCCATATTGGAATGTCTCCATGAACCAGAGAGAACACACAATTTAGCACTAGCACTAAGTCCTGGACCTATACACACAACATCATATCGACGTGAACCTTGGGCTCTGCTCAACACTGAATCGCACTTTCACACACGCACTCACAACAGAGCTGGACCCTAACCCTAATTATTATCTTATCCGTTCTGCAGAAGAGAACAAACAAGTAATCCTAACCCTAGCCATGACGCTTTCACCTGTCCCTTCACCGTAACCACTGGCATCACCCACGCGTCACCGTTATCCTGAACCTCAATCACGCACTTGCCCTGACATTAGGGAAAAACCCTAAATCTTTACAGAACCTTCTCCTTCCTGTACACCTTACGGAACACAGTATGCTAATTGTTGCCCTGGCCACTTTACCTGAACCAACACCAACAGCTTCAACGTCTCCCAAGCCCCACCATACACCTGAAGCTCAATCTGGCCATCGTCCCACATCATGTTCAAATGCGTACTCTAAATGTAACTCCATATTCCTGTATATCTTACTGAACACCTAACCCTAACCCTAGCCCCAAGCCCTGGACTATCTCCTTCGCCTTCAACATTGATGTCAACTACGACACATCTTAACCCTGAGCCTCAATCTCACACTCGCCCTCACATCATAAATGAACTCTAATTCTCTCAATAACCATATCATCTGCATAGATTTTCTTTTAGATGAAACCCTAAGCCTAGCCCAGGCCCCTTTCACTGAACGGCCACCATCAGCATTGATGTCTTTCATACTACCCCATAATACTGAAGCTCATTCTGGCCATTGCTCTAATATCAGAGTCGGATCAGAACTCTAACTGTCACTCAATCTTCCGCATACTCCTTACCTTAATACTAATTCTAAGCCTAGCCCTGGCGCCAGGATCTGACACTCAACTTCATCATTAATGTCAACCACACTTCACCTTAAACCTTATTCCTGCACACGCCATCACGTCAGACCCGGATCCATAGACTAACTGTGACCCTACCTCAACCATACTACTTATGAAACACCTAACCCTAACCCTAGACCCGACCCATGGACCAGATTATTCATCTTCACCATTGATATGAACAATGACTCCCTTAATTCTGTGTATCGATCTAACACTCGCCCTCACATCAGAATTGCACCCTAATCCTGTACATAACCGAATCTTCCGCATAGACGTTTCCTTACGGAAAACCCTCACCCTAGCCCATGTCCTTTAACCTGAACCTTCACCATCTGTATTGTTGTCACTGTTACCACACCATAATGATGAAGATAAATCTGGACTTCGCCCTCACATCAGAGTATGATCCTAACTCTACCCGTAACCCCATGCACCACATACAATTTAACAGTTACCTAACCCAAACCCTAGCACATACCTGCGGCCTGACCCTCCTGCATCAGCATGGATATCACACTTGCCTCACTGTTATCCTGAAAATGAACTGCACAGTCCCAGTAACTTTAGAGAAGGACCCTACGGATAAATGTAACAATACCGTGCATCTACAGCTTTCAAAAATCCTAACCCTAACCCTAGCCCTTTCTCGTTGTCCTGACACGTCACCTTGAACATTGAAGTCAACGATGCCTCGTCATAAACCTGAATTTCCTTCTTTCACTCCACGTCACATCAGACCCCGAACCGAACTCTATCCATATTGGGAATGTCTCCCTAAACCAGAGAGAACACATAATTTAGCACTAGCTCTGAGTCCTGGACCTATACGCAAAACGTCAGATCGACATCACCCTTGGGCTCTGCTCAACACTGAATCGCAATTTCACACTCACACACACAACAGAGCTGGACCCTAACCCTTATTATTAACTTATCATTTCGGCACAACAGAACAAACCAGTAATGCAAACCTAGCCATGACAATTTCACCTGTCCCTTCTCAGTAAACACTGGCATCACCCACGCGTCACCGTTATCCTGAACCTCAAACACGCACTTGCCCGCACATCAGAGAAAAACCATAAACCTTTACATAACCCTCTCCTTCCTGTACACCTTATGGAAAACAGTACCCTAACTCTAGCCCTGGCCAGTATACCTGAAATAACACCATCAGCTTACATGTCTCCCAAGCTGCAACATAAACCTGAAGCTCAATCTGGCCATCGTCCTCACATCAGGTTCTAATGTATACTCTAAATGTATCACCATATTCCTGTAAATCTTACTGAACACCTAACCCGAACCCTAGCCCCAAGCCGTGGACTAGCTCCTTCACCTTCAACATTGATGTCAACTACGACACATCTTAAAGCTGAGCCTCAATTTCAAACACGCCCTCACATCAGAAGTGAACCCTAATTCTCTTGGTAACCATCTCATCCGCATAGATTTTCTCTTACAAGAAACCCTAACCCTTGCCAAGGCCCCTTTCACTGAAAGGCCACCATCAGCATCGACGTCTGTCCTTCCTCCCCATAATCCTGAAGCTCATTATGGCCATTGCCCTCATATCAGAGTCGGATCAAAACTCTAACAGTCACTCAATCTTCCGCATAATCCTTACATTACAGCTAATGCTAAGCCTAGCCCTGGCACCAGGATCTGACATTTCACCTTCATCATTGATGTCACCCACACTTCACCTTAAACCTGAAAGCTTTTCTGCACTCGCCCTCATGTCAGAACCGAATCTGAAGTCTAACTGTAACCCTATCTCACCCGTACTCCTTATCAAACACCTAACCCTAACCCTAGAGCCGACCCATGGACCAGATACTTCACCTTCACCATTTATATCAACTCTGACTCCTTAATCCTGTGACTGGATATCACACACGCCCTCACATCAGAATTGCACCCTTATCCTGTTCATAAACGTATCTTCTGCATAGACATTTCCTTACTTAAAACCCTAACCCTATCCCAGGTCCTTTAACCTGAACGGTCACCATCAACATTGATGTCACCATTGCCATACCATAATGATGAAGATCAATCTGGACTTTGCCCTCACATCAGACTACGATCCTAACTCTACCCGTAACCCCGTGCACCACATACAATTTAATGATTACCTAACCACATCCTTAGCACATACCTCTGCCCTGACACTCTAGCATCAGCGTGGATATCACACTTGCCTCACGCTACTCATGAAAATGAATTTCACAGTCCGTCTAACATTGGAGAAGGACCCTAAGTATAAACGTAACAATACCCTGCCTCTACAGCTTTCTAAATACCTAACCATAGCCCTAGCCCTGGCTCGTGGTCCTGACACCTCACCTTGAACATTGACGACAACCATACCTTATGATAAACCTGAACCTCCATCTTGCGCTCCCCATCACATGTGACAGAAAACCAAACTCTTTCCATATTGGGAATGTCTCCGTAAACCAGAGAGAACACGTAATTTAGCACTAGCACTGAGTCCTGGACCTATACACACAACGTCAGATCGACATCACCCTTGGGCTCTGCTCAACATTGAATCGCAATTTCACAATCGCACTCACAACAGAGCTGGACCCTAACCCTAATTATTAACTTATCCTTCCTGCACAACAGAACAAACCAGTAATCCTGACCCTAGTCATGACGCTTTCACCTGTCCCTTCACCGTAACCACTGGCATTACCCAAGCATCACCATTATCCTGAACCTAAATCACGAACTTGCCCTAACATTAGAGTAAATCCCTAAATCTTTACAGAACCCTCTACTTCCTGTACACCTTACAGAACACAGTCCCCTAACTCTAGCCCTGTCCACTTTACCTGAAACAACACCTTCAGATTCAATGTCTCCAAAGCCGCACCATAAACCTGAAGCGCAATCTGGTCATCGTCCTCACATCAGGTTCAAATGCGTACTCTAAATGTAAATCCATATTCCTGTTAATCTTACTGAACACCTAACCATAACCCTAGCCCCAAGCCCGGGCCTAGCTCCTTCACCTTCAATATTGATGTCAACTATGACACATCTTAACCCTAAGCCTCAATCTCACACTTGCCTTCACATCAGTAGTGAACTCTAAATCTCTCGGTAACCATCTCATCCGCAGTACATTTTCTCTTACAGGAATCGCTAACCCTAGCTCTGGCCCCTTTCACTGAAAGGCCACTATTAGTATCGACGTCTGTCATTCCTCCCCATAAACCTGAAGCTCATTCTGGCCATTGCCCTCATATCAGAGTCGGATCAGATCTCTAACTGTCAGTCAATCTTCCGCATACTCCTTACCTTGCAACTAATGCTATGCCTAGCCCTGGCACCAGGATCTGACAGTACACCTTCATCATTGATGTCACCCACACTTCACCTTAAACCTGAAAGTTATTCCTGCACTCACCCTCACGTCAGACCCGGATCCAAAGTCTAACTGTAAACCTATCTCACCCGTACTCCTTATTGAACACATAACCCTAAACCTACAACCGACTCATGGACTATATACTTTACCTTCACCATTGCTTTCAACAATGACTCCCTTAATCCTGTGAATCGATCTCACACTCGACCTCACATCAGAATTGCACCCCAATCCTGTTCATAACCGAATCTTCCGCATAGACGCTTCCTTACAGAAAACCCTCACCCTAGCCCAGGTCCTTTATCCTGAACCCACACCATCAGTATTGATGTCACCGTTGCCACACCATACTGATGAACATCAATCTGGACATCGCCCTCACATCAGAGTTGGATCCTAACTCTACCCGTAACCCCATGCACCACATACTATTGAAACATTACCAGCCTTAACCCTAACACATAGCTTTGGCGTGACCCTCCAGCATCAGCATGGATATCACACTTGCCTCACTCTAATCCTGAAAATGAACTGCACAGTCTCACTAACATTAGAGAAGGACCCTATGTATAAACGTAACAATACCGTACATCTACAGCTTTCCAAAATCCTAACCCTAACCCTAGCCCTGTCTTGTGTTCCTGACACGTCACCTGGAACATTGAAGTCAACCATGCCTCATCATAAACCTGAATCTCCATCTTGCACTCCCCATCACATCTGACCCAAAACCTAACTCTTTCCATATTGGGAATGTCTCCGTAAACCTGAGAGAACACATAATTAAGCACTAGCACTGATTGCTGGACCTATACACACAACATCAGATCGACTTCACCCTTGGGCTCTCCTCAACACTGAATCGCAATTTCACACTCCAACTCCATCAGAGCTGTACCCTAACACTGATTATTAACTTATCCTTTCTGCACAGCAGAACAAATCTGTAATCCTAACCCTAGTGTTGACTCTTTCACCTATCCGTTCACTGTAACTACTGGCATCACCCATGCGTCACAGGATTCCTGAACCTCAATCTCGCACTTGACCTCACATCAGAGACAAACCCTAAATCTTTATGTTCCCTCTCCTTCCTGCACACTTTTGGAACACAATACCGTAACTCTAGCTGTGGCCACATTACCTGAAACAACACTATCAGCTTCAACGTCTCACAAGCCGCATCCTAAACCTGAAGCTCAATCTGACCATCGTCCTCACATCAGTTTCAAATGCGTACTCTAAATGTAACTCCATATTCCTGTAAATCATACTGAACACCTAACCCTTACCCTAGCCCCAAGCCCTGGACTAGCTCCTTCACCTTCAACATTGATGTCAACTACGACACATCTTAACCCTGATCCTCAATCTCACACTCGCCCTCACATCAGACATGAACCCTAATTCTCTCGGTAATGATCTCATCTGCATAGATTTTCTCTTACAGGAAAACCTAACCCAAGCCCAGGCCCCTTTCGCTGAAAGGCTGCCATTAGCAACGACGTCTGTCATTCCTCCCCATAATCCTGAAGCTCATTCTAGCAATTTCCCTCATATCAGAGTCTGATGAGAACTCTGTCTATCAGTCTTCTGCATATACCTTACCTTGCAACTAATACTAAGCCTAGCCTTGGCGCCAGGATGTGAGACTTCACCTTCATCATTGATGTCACCCACACTTCACCTGAAACCTGAAAGTGATTCCTGCACTCGCCCTCACCTCAGACCCGGATCCGAATTGTAACTGTAACCCTATCTCACCCGTACTCCTTATTGAACACCTAACCCTAATCCTAGCCCAGTCTCATTGTCCTGACAGCTCCCCTTGACCATTGACATCAACCATGCCTCACCATAAACCTGAACTCTATCTTGTGCTCCCCATCACATCTGACCCAGAATCTAACTCTTTCCATATTGAGAATGTCTCTGTAAACCAGAGAGAACAAAATATTTAGCACTAGCACTGAGTCCTGGACCTAAACACACAATGTCAGATCGACATCACCCTTGGGCTCTCCTCAAAACTGAATTGCAATATCACACTCACACTCACATCAGAGCTGAACCCTAACCCTGATTATTAACTTATCCTTTCTGCACAACAGAACAAACCAGTAATCCTAACCCTAGCCATGACTCTTTCACCTGTCCCTTCACCGTAACCACTGCCATCACCGACGCATCAACATAATCCTGAACATCAGTCTCGCACTTGCCCTCACATCAGAGACAAACCCTAAATCTTTACATAACCCTCTCCTTCCTGTACACCTTACGGTACACAATACCCTAATTCTAGCCCTGGCCACGTTACCTGAAACAACACCATCAGCTTCTACGTCTCTCAAGGTGCACCATAAACCTGGAGCTCAATCTGGCTATCATCCTCACATCAGGTTCAGATGCGTACTCTAAATGTAACTCTATATTCCTGCTAATCTTTCTGAACACCTAACCATACCTCTAGCCCCAGGCCGGGACTAGCTCCTTCACCTTCAACATTGATGTCAAATATGACACATCTTAAAGCTGAGCCTCAATCTCACAATCGCCCACAGATGAGAAGTGATCACTAAATCTCTTGGTAACCATATCATCTGCATAGATTTTCTCTTACAGGAATCCCTACAACTACCCCAGGCCCCTTTCACTGAACAGCCACCATCAGCATCGACGTCTGTTTTTCCTCCCCATAATCCTGATGCTCATTCTGGCCGTTGCCCTCATATCAGAGTCAGATCATAAATCTAACTGTCACTCAATCTTCTGCATTCTCCTTACCTTACAACTAATTCTAAGCATAGGCTTGGCGGCAGATTCTGACACTTCACCTTCATCATTGATATCAACCACATTTCACCTTAAACCTGAATGTTATTCCTGCACTCGCCCTCACATCAGACCCGGATCCAAAGTCTAACTGTAACCCTATCTCACCAGTACACCTTATCGAACACCTAAACCTAACCCTAGACCCGACCCAGGGACCAGATACTTCACCTTCACCACTGATATCATCTATGACTCCCTTAATCCTGTAACTCGATCTCACACTCGCCCTCACATCAGAATTGCACCCTAATCATGTTCATAACCATATCTTCTGCATAGACATTTCCTTACAGAAAACCCTAACCCTAGCCCAGGTCCTTTAACCTGAACCCTCACTGTCTGCAGTGATGTCACCATTGCCACACCGTTATAATGAAGATCAATCTGGACTTCGCTCTCACATCAGAGTAGGATCCTAACTCTACCCGTAACCCTATGCACCACGTACAATTTAATGATAACATAACCCTAACCCTAGCACATACCTGGGGCCTGACCCTCCAGCATCAGCATGGATATCACACTTGCCTCACTGTAGTCCTGAAAATGAACTGCACAGTCCCACTAACATTAGAGAAGGACCCTAAGTATAAACTTAAAAATACCCTGCCTCCACAGCTTTCCATTAACCTATCCCTAACCCTAGAACTGGCTCATTGTCCTGACACCTCACTTGGAACCTTGACGTCAACCAAGCCTCACCATAAACCTGAACCTCCATCTTGTGCTCCCAGTTACATCTGACGCACAACCTAACACTTTCCATATTGGGAATGTCTCCATAAACCATACAGAACACATAATTTAGCACTAGCACTGAGTCCTGGACCTATACACACAACATCAGATCGACATCACCCGTGGGCTCTTCTCAACACTGAATTGCAATTACAAACTCGAACTCACATCAGAGCTGGACCCTAACCCTGATTATTAACTTATCCTTTCTGCAAAACAGAACAAACCAGTAATCCTAACCGTAGCCATGTCTCTTTCACCTGTCCCTTCACGATGACCATTGGCATCACCCAGGCGTCACTGTTATCCTGAACCCAAATTCGCACTTGCCCTCACAACAGAGACAAACCCTAAATCTTTATGTCACCCTATCCTGCTTGTTCACCTTATGGAGCACAATACCCTATCTCTACCCTGGCCTCTTTACCTGAACCAACACCATCAACTTCAACGTCTCCAAAACCGCACCATAAACTTGAAACTCAAACTGGCCATCGTCCTCACATCAGGTTCGGATGAGTTCTCTAAATGTAACTCCATGTTCCTGTAAAACTTACTGAACACCTAACCCTAACCCTTGCCCCAAGCCCTAGAGTAGCTCCTTTACCTTCAACATTGATGTCAACTACGACTCATCTTAACCCTGAGACTCAATCTCACTCTTGCCCTCACATCAGAAGTGAACTGTAATTCTCTCGGTAACCATCTCATCTGCATAGATATTCTCTTTCAGGAAACTCTAAACCTAGCCCAGGCCCATGTCATTGAACGGCCACCAACAGCATCAACGTCTGTCATTCCACCCCATAATCCTGAAGCTCATTCTGGTCATTGCCCTCCTATCATATTCAGAACACACCTCTAACTGTAACTCAATCTTCCGCATACTCCTTACCTTACAACTAATGCTAAGCCTAGCCTTGGCGCCAGGATCTGACACTACACCTTCATCATTGATGTCACCCACACTTCACCTTAAACCTGAAAATTATTCCTGCACTCACCTTCACGACAGACCTGGATCCAAAGAGTAACTGTAACCCTATCTCACCCGTACTCCTTATCGAACACCTAACCCTAACCCTAGAACCTACCCACGGACCAGATACTTCACCTTCACCATTGTTTTCAACAATGACTCCCTTAATTCTGTGACTCGAACACACATCGCCCTCACATAAGAATTGCACCCTAATCCTGTTCATAACCGAATCTTCCGCAAGGACGTTTCCTTACAGAAAACCCTCACCCTGGCCCAGGTCATTTATCCTGAACCCACACCGACAACATTGATGACACCGTTGTGACACCATACTGATGAAGATCAGTCTGGTCATCGCCCTCACATCAGAGGTGGATCCTAACTCTACCCGTAACCCCATGCACCACATACTATTTAAACATTACCTAACCTTAACCCTAACACATACCTGTGGCGTGACCCGCCAGCATCAGCATCGATATGACACTTGCCTAACTCTAATCCTGAAAATGAACTGCACAGTCCACTAACATTAAAGAAGGACCCTACGTATAAATGTAACAATACCGTGCATCTACAGCTTTCCAACATCCTAACACTAACCCTAACCCTGTCTCATTGTCATGACACCTCACCTTGAACATTGAAGTCAACTGTGCCTCGTCATAAACCTGAATCTCCTTCTTGAACTCAACGACACATCAGACCCAGAACCTAACTCTTTCCATATTGGAAATATCTCCCTAAACCAGAGAGAACACATAATTTAGCACTAGCACTGAGTCCTGGACATATACACACAACGTGAGATCGACATCACCCTTGGGCTCTGCTCAACACTGAATCGCAATTTCACACTGCCACTCACAACAGTGCTGGACCCTATCCGTAATTATTAACTTAACCTTTCTGCACAACAGAACAAACCAGTAATCCTAAACCTAGCCATGACTCTTTCACCTTGTCCCTTCTCCGTAAACACTGGCATCACCCACGCGTCACCGTTATCCTGAACCTCAAACACGCACTTGCCCTCACATCAGAGAAAAACCCTAAACCTTTACATAACCCTCTCCTTCCTGTACACCTTATGGAACACAGTATCCTAACTCTAGCCCTGGCCAGTTTACCTAAAACAACACCATCAGCTTACATGTCTCCCAAGCCGCAACATAAACCTCAAGCTCAATCTGGCCATCGTCCTCACATCAGGTTCTAATGTATACTCTAAATGTATCTCCATATTCCTGTAAATCTTACTGAACACCTAACCCGAACCCTAGCCCCAAGCCGTGGACTAGCTCCATCACCTTCAACATTGATGTCAACTACGACACATCTTAAAGCTGAGCCTCAATTTCAAACATGCCCTCACATCAGAAGTGAACCCTAATTCTCTTAGTAACCATCTCATCCGCATAGATTTTCTCTTACAAGAAACCCTAACCCTTGCCAAGGCTCCTTTCACTGAATGGCCACCATCAGCATCGACGTCTGTCATTCCTCCCAATAATCCTGAAGCTCATTATGGCCATTGCCCTCATATCACAGTCGGATCAGAACTCCAACAGACACTCAATCTTCCACATAATCATTACATTACAGCTAATGCTAAGCCTAGCCCTGGAGCCAGGATCTGACATTTCACCTTCATCATTGATGTCACCCACACTTCACCTTAAACCTGAAAGCTTTTCTGCACTCGCCCTCATGTCAGAACCGAATCTGAAGTCTAACTGTAACCCTATCTCACCCGTACTCCTTATCAAACACCTAACCCTAACCCTAGAGCCGACCCATGGACCAGATACTTCACCTTCACCATTTATATCAACTCTGACTCCTTAATCCTGTGACTGGATATCACACACGCCCTCACATCAGAATTTCACCCTAATCCTGTTCATAAACGTATCTTCTGCATAGACATTTCCTTACTTAAAACCCTAACCCTATCCCAGGTCCTTTAACCTGAACTGTCACCGTCAACATTGATGTCACCATTGCCATACCATAATGATGAAGATCAATCTGGACTTCGCCCTCACATCAGAGTACAATCCTAACTCTACCCATAATCCCGTGCACCACATACAATTTAATGATTACCTAACCACATCCCTAGCACATACCTCTGCCCTGACACTCTATCATCAGCGTGGATATCACACTTGCCTCACTCTAATCCTGAAAATGAATTCCACAGTCCGTCTAACATTAGAGAAGGACCCTAAGTATAAACGTAACAATACCCTGCCTCTACAGCTTTCTGAAAACCTAACCAATGCCCTAGCCCTGCATCGTGGTCCTGACACCTCACCTTGAACATTAACGACAACCATACCTCACCATAAACCTGAACCTCCATCTTGCGCTCCCCATCACATGTGACAGAAAAGCAAACTCTTTCCATATTGGGAATGTCTCCGTAAACCAGAGAGAACACGTAATTTAGCACAAGCACTGAGTCCTGGACCTATACACACAACATCAGATCGACTTCACCCTTGGGCTCTCCTCAACACTAAATCGCAATTTCACACTCACACTCACATCACAGCTGGACACTAACTATGATTATCAACTTACCCTTTCTGCACAACAGAACAAACCAGTAATATTAACCTAGCCATGACACTTTAACCTATCCCTTCCCCATTCAAATGGCATCACCCACGCATCACTGTAATCCTGAACCTCAATCTCACACTTGCTCTCACATCAGAGACAAACCCTAAATCTCCTTCCTGCACACCTTTCGGAACACAATACCCTAACTTCAGCCCTGGCCACTTTATCTGAACCAACACCATCAGCTTCAACGTCTCTAAAGTGGCACCATAATCTTGAAGCTCAATCTGGCCATCTTCCTCAAATCAGGTTCAGATGCGTACTCTAAATGTAACTCCACATTCCTGTAAATCTTACTGAAAACCTAACCCTAACCCTAGCCCCAAGCCCTGGACTAGCTCCTTCAACTTCAACATTGATATCAACTACGACACATCTTAACCCTGAGCCTCAATATCACACTCGCCCTCACATCAGAAGTGAAACCTAATTCTCTCAGTAACTATCTCATCCACATAGATTTTCTCTTACAAGAAACCCTAACCCTAGCCCAGTCCACTTCCACTGAACGGCCACCATCAGCATCGACGTCTGTCATTCCTGCCCATAAAACTGAAGCTAATTCTGGCCATTGCCCTCATTTCATAGTAGGATCAGAACTAATGCTAAGCCTAGCCCTGGTGAAAGGATCTGACACTACACCTTCATCATTGATGTCACCCACACTTCACCTTAAACCTGAAAGTTATTCCTGCACTCGCCCTCATGTCAGACCCGGATCCGAAGACTAACTGTAACCCTACCTCACCCGTACTACTTATGGAGCACCTAACCCAATCCTTAGACACGACCGATGGCCCAGACACTTCACCTTCACCATTGATATCAACAATGACTCCCTTAATCCTGTGACTCGATCTCACACTCGCCCTCACATCAGAATTGCACCCTAATCCTGCTCATAACCGAATCTTCTGCATAGACACTTCCTTACAGAAAACTCTAACCGTAGCCCAGGTAGTTTAATCTGAACCCTCACCCTCAGCATTGATGTCACCATTGCCACATCATAAAGATGAAGATCAATCTGGATATCACCCACACATCAGATTAGGATCCTAACTCTACCCGTAACCCCATGCACCACATACTATTTAACGATTACCTAACACTAACCCTAGCACATACCTGTGGCTTGACCCTACAGCATCAGGATGGATGTGACACTTGCCTCACTTTAATCCTGAAAATGAACTGCACAGTCCCACTAACATTAGAGAAGGACCCTACATATAAACGTAACAATACCCTGCATCTACAGCTTTCCAAAAACCTAACACTAAACCTAGCCCTTTCTCGTTTTGCTGACACCTCACCTTGAACATTGACTTCAACCATGCCTCATCATAAACCTGAATCCCCATCTTGTGCTCCCATCACATCAGACCCAGATCCTAACTTTTTCTATATTGGGAATGTCTCTGTAAACCAGGGAGAACACATAATTTAGCATTAGCACTGAGTCCTGGACTTATACACACAACGTTAGATAGACATCACCCTTGGGCTCTGCAAAACACTGAATCGCAATTTCACACTCGCACTGCCATCAGAAATGGACCGTAACCCTATTTATATGCTTATCCTCTCTGCACAACAGAACAAACCAGTAATCCTAATCCTAGCCATGATGCTTTCACCTGTCCCTTTCTGGTAACCAGTGGCATCAACCACTCGTAAATGCAACCCTGAACCTCCACCTCGCACTTGCCCTCAAATTACAAAAAAAACCCTAAATCTTTACATTGCCCTCTACTTCCTGTACACCTTATGGAACACAACTTTAGCCCTGGCCACTTTATCTGAACGAACACCATCAGCTTCAATGTCTCCCAAGCCACACCACAAACCTGAAGCTCAATCTGGCCATCGTCCTCACATCAGGTTCAAATGCGTACTCTAAATGTAACTCTATATTCCTGTAAATCTTACAGAACACCTAACCCTAACCCTAGCCCCAAGCCCTAGACTAGCTCCCTCAACTTCATCATTGATGTCAACTACGACACATCTTAACCCTGAGTATCAATCTCACAATCGCCCTCACATCAGAAGTGAACCCTAATTCTCTTGGTAACCATCTCATATGAATAGATTTTCTCTTACAGGAAACCCTAACCCTAGCCCTGGCCCCTTTCACTGAACGGCCACCATTAGCATCGACGTCTGTCATTCCTCCCCAGAATCCTGAAGCTCATTCTGGCCATTGCCCTCATATCAGTGTAGGATCAGATCGCTAACTGTCACTCAATCTTCCGCATACTCCTTACCTTGCAACTAATGCATACCCTAGCCCTGGTGCCAGGATCTTACACTACACCTTCATCATTGATGTCACCCACATTTCACCTTAAGCCTTAAAGTTATTCCTGCACTCGCGCTGACATCAGACCCGATCCTGACTTCTAACTGTAAACCTATCTCACCCGTACTCCTTATCGAACACCTAAACATAACCCTGGACCCGACCCATGGACCAGATACTTCACCTTCACCCTTGATATCAACATTGACTCCCTTAATCCTGTGACTCGATCTCACTCTCTCAATCACATCAGAATTGCACCCTAATCCTGTTCATAACCGAATCTTCTGCATAGACGTTTCCTCACGGAAAACCCTAACCCTAGCCTAGGTCCTTTATCCTGAACCCTCACCGTCAGCATGGATGTCACCGTTGCCACACCATACTGATGAAGATCAATCTGGACATTGCCCTCATATCAGAGTAGGATCTTAACTCTACCCGTAACCCCATGCACCACATACTATTTAAAGATTACATAACCCTAACCCTAGCACATACCTGTGGCGTGACCCTCCATCATCAGCATCGATATGACACTTGCCCCACTCTAATCCTGAAAGTGAACTGCACAATCCCACTTACATTAGAGAAGGACCCTACATATGAACTTAACAATACCGTGCATCTACAGCTTTCCAAAATACTAACCCTAACCCTAGCCCTGTCTCGTTGTCCTGACACCTCACCTTGAACATTGAAGTCAACCATTCCTCATCATAAACCTGAATATACATCTTGTGGTCCACGTCACTTCAGACCAAGAACCTAAATCTTTCCATACTGGGAATGTCTCCCTAAACCAGAGAGAACACATAATTTTGCACTAACACTGAGTCCTGGACATATACACACAACGTCAGATAGACAACACCCTTGGGCTCTGCTCAAAACTGAATCGCAATTTCACACTCGCATTCACAACTGAGCTGGACCCTAACCCTAATTATTAACTTATCCTTTCTGCACAACAGAACAAACCAGTAATCCTAACCCTAGCCATGACGCTTTTACCTGTCCCTTCACCGTAACCACAGGCATCACCCACGTGTCACCGTTATCCTGAACCTCAATCACGCCCTTGCCCTCACATCAGAGAAAAACCCTAAATCTTTACAGAACCCTCTCCTTCCTGTACACCTTAGAGAACACAGTACCCTTTCTCTAGCCCTGCCCACTTTACCTGAACCAACACCATCAGCTTCAATGTCTCCAAAGCCGCACCATAAACCTGAAGCTCAATCTGGCCACCATCCTCACATCAGGTTCAAATGCGTACTCTAAATGTAACTCCATATTCTTGTTAATCTTACTGAACACCTTACCCTAACCCTAGCTCCATGCCCTGGACTAGCTCCTTCACCTTCAACACTGATGTCAACTATGACACATCTTAACCCTGAGCCTCAATCTCACACTCGCCCCCACATCAGAAGTGAACCCTAATTCTCTCGGTAACCATGCCATCTGCATAGATTTTCTCTTACAAGAATACCTAACCCTAGCCCAGGCCCCTTTCACTGAACGGTAACAATCAGCATCGACGTCTGTCATTCCTCCCCATAATCCTGAAGCTCATTCTGGCCATTGCCCTCATATCAGAGTCGAATCAGAACTCTGTCAATCTTCTGCACACCCCTTACCTTAGAAGTAATGCTAAGCCTAGCCCTGGCGCCAGGATCTGACACTTCACCTTCATCATTTATGTCACCCACACTTCACCTAAAACCTGAAAGTTATTCCAGAACTCGCCGTCACATCAGGCCCGGATCCAAAGTCTAACTGTAACCCTATCAAACCTGTACTCCTTTTGGAACACCTAACCCTATCCCTAGACCCAATCCATGGACCAGATACATCACCTTCACCATTGATTTCAGCTAAGACTCCCTTTATCCTGTGACTCGATCTCACACTCGCAATCACATCAGAATTGCACCCTAATCCTGCTCATAACCGTATCTTCTGCGTAGACATTTCCCTATAGAAAACCCTAACCCTAGCCCAGGTCCTTTAACCTGAACCCTCACTATAAGCTCTGAGGTCACTGTTGACACACCATAATGATGAAGATCAATCTGGACTTCGCCCTCACATCAGAGTAGGATCCAAACTCTACTCGTAAACCCATGTACCACATACCATTTAAGGATAACCTAACCCTAACCATAGCAGATACCTGTGGCGTGACCCTCCAGCATCAGCACAGATATGACACGACTCACTCTAATCGTGAAAATGAACTGTACAGTCCCACTATCTTTAGAGAAGGACCCTACGTATAAACGTAACAATACCCTGCATCGACAGCTTTCCAAAAACCTAACACTAAACCTAGCCCTTTCTCATTGTCCTGCACCTCACCTTGAACATTGACGTCAACCATGCCTCATCATAAACCTGAATCCCCATCTTTTGCTCCCCGTCACATCAGACCCAGAACCTAACTCTTTCCATATTGGGAATGTCTCCATAAACCAGAGAAAACACATAATTTAGCACTAGCACTGATTCCTGGACCTATATATACAAGGTCATATCGACATCACCTTTGGGCTCTGGAAAAAAAACCTGAATTGCAATTTCACACTTGCACTGACATCAGAGCTGGACCCTTATCCTAATTATTCACTTATCCTTTCAGCACAACAGAACAAATCAGTAATCCTAACCCTAGCCATCACGCTTTCACCTGTCCCTTCACTGTAACCACTGGCATCACCAAGTCTTCACCGTAATTCTGAACCTCAATCTCACACTTGCCCTCACATCAGAGACAAACACTAAATATTTAGGTAAACCTCTCTTTCCTGTACACCTTACAGAACACAGTACCTTTACTCTAGCCCTGACCACTTTACCTGAACCAACACCTTCAGCTTCAATGTCTCCCAACCGCACCATAAACCTGAACTAAATCTGGCCATCGTCCTCACATCAGGTTCAAATGCATACTCTAAATGTAACTCCATATTCCTGTAAATCTTAATGAACACCTATCCCTAACCCTAGCCCCAAGCCGTGGACTAGCTCCTTCAACTTCAACATTGATGTCAACTACGACGCATCTCTAGTCTGAGCCTCAATCTCACACTCGCCCTCACATCAGAAGTGAACCATAATACACTCTATAACTATCTCATCCGCATAGGTTTTCTGTTACAGGAAACCCCAAACCTAGTCCTGGCACCTTCACTCAACGGCCACCATCAGTATCGACGTCTGTCATTCCTCCCCATAATCTTGAATCTCGTTCTGGCCATTGCTCTAATATCAGAGTCGGATCAGAATTCTAACTGTCACTCAATCTTCTGCATACTCCTTGCCTTGCAACAAAGGCTAAGCCTAGCACTGGCGCCAGGATCTGAGACTACACCTTCATCATTGATGTCACCTACACTTCACTTTAAATCTTAAAGTTATTCCTGCACTCGCCCTCATGTCAGACCCGGATCCGAATTCTAACTGTAACCCTGTCTCACCTGTACACCTTATCGAACACTTAACCCTAACCGTAGATCCGACATATGGACCAGATTCTTCACCTTCACCGTTGATATCAACAATGACTCCCTTAATCCTGTGACTCGATCTCACACTCGCCCTCACATCAGAATTGGACCCTAATTCTGTTCATAACCGAATCTTCTGCATAGACATTTCCTTACAGAAAAGCCTAACCCTAGCCCAGGTCGTTTATCCTGAACCCACACCGTCAGCATTGATGTCACAGTTACCACACAATACTGATGAAAATCAATCTGGACATCGCCCTCACATCAGAGTAGGTTCCTAACTCTACCCGTAACCCCATGCACCACATACTATTTAAATATTACCTAAGCCTAACCCTAGCATGTACCTCTGGCGTGACACTACAGCATCAGCATGGATATGACACTTGCCTCAGTCTAAACCTGAAAATGAACTGCACAGTCCCACTAACATTAGAGAAGGAGCCTACATATAAACGTAACAATACCGTGCATCTACAGCTTTACAAATTACTAACCCTAACCCTAGCCATGTCTCGTTGTCCTGACACCTCACCTTGAACATTGAACTCAACCATGCATCGTCACAAACCTGAATCTCCATCTTGTGCTCCACGTCACATCAGACCCAGAACCTAACTCTTCCCATATTGGGAATGTCTCCCTAAACCAGAGAGAGCACATAATTTAGCACTAGCACTGAGTCCTGGACCTATACACACAAAGTCATATCGACATCACCCTTGGGCTCTTCTCAACACTGAATTGCAATTACAAACTCGAACTCACATCAGAGCTGGACCCTAACCCTGATTATTAACTTATCCTTTCTGCAAAACAGAACAAACCAGTAATCCTAACCATAGCCATGTCTCTTTCACCTGTCCCTTCACGATAACCATTGGCATCACCCAGGCGTCACTGTTATCCTGAACCCAAATTCGCACTTGCCCTCACAACATAGACAAACCCTAAATCTTTATGTCACCCTATCCTTCTTGTTCACCTTACGGAACACAATACCATATCTCTAGCCCTGGCATCTTTACCTGAACCAACACCATCAGCTTCAATGTCTCCCAAGCCACACCACAAATCTGAAGATCAATCTGGCCTTCATCCGCACATCAGGTTCAAATGCATACTCTAAATGTAACTCCATATTCCTGTAAATCTTACTGAACTTCTAACCCTAACGCTAGTCCCAAACCGTGGACTAGCTCCTTCAACTCCAATATTGATGTCAACAACGACACATCTTAACTCTGAGCCTCCATCTCACACTCGCACTCACATCAGAAGTGAACCCTAATTCTCTCGGTAACCATCTCATCTGCATAGATTTTCTCTTACAGAAAACCCGAACCGTAGCCCAGGCCCCTTTCACTGAACGGCCACCATCAGCATCGAAATCTGTCATTCCTCCCCATAATACTGAAGCTCACTCTGGCAATTTCCCTCATATCTGAGTCTGCTGAGAACTCTGTCAATCAATCTTCTGCATATACCTTACCTTGCAACTAATACTAAGCCTTGCCTTGGCGCCAGAATGTGACACTTCACGTTCATCATTGATGTCACCCACACTTCACCTGAAACCTGAATGTTATTCCTGCACACGTCCTCACCTCAGGCCCGGATCTGAATTGTAACTGTAACCCTATCTCACCCGTACTCCTTATTGAACAAATAACCCTAAACAGAGCCCAGTCTCATTGTCCTGACATCTCCCCTTGTCTATTGACATCACCCATGCCTCACCATAAACTTGAACTCCATCTTGCGCTCCCCGTCACATGTGACCCAGAATTTAACTCTTTATCCCACTAATATTAGAGAAGGACCCTACGTATAAATGTAACAATACCCTGCCTCTAGAGCTTTAAAAAACTAACCCTAACCCTAGCCCTGTCTCATTGTCCTGACACCTCACCTTGAACATTGACGTCAACCATGCCTCGTCATAAACCTGAATCTCTATCTTGTGCTCCCCGTCACGTCAGACCCAGAACCTAACTCTTTCCATATTGGGGATGTCTCTGTAAACCATAGAGAACACATAATTTAGCATTAGCACTGAGTCCGGGACCTATACACACAACGTCGGATCGACATAACCCTTGGGCTCTCCTCAACACTGAATCGCAATTTCACACTCGCACTCACATCAGAGCTGGACCCTAACCCTGATTATTAACTTATCCTTTTGCACAACAGAACAAACCAGTAATCTTATCCCTAGCCATGACTCTTTCACCTGTTCATTCACAGTAACCACTGGCATCACCCAAGCGTCATCGTAATCCTGAACCTCAATCTCACACTTGCCCTCACATCAGAGAAAAACCCTAAATCTTTACGTAACCGTCTCCTTCCTGTACACCTTATGGAACACTATAAATTAACTCTAGCCCTGGCCACTTCAACTGCAACAACACCATCAGCTTCAACGTCTCTTAAGCCGCACCATAAAAATGAAGCTCAATCTGGCCATCGTCCTCACATCAGTTTCTCATGCGTACTCTAAATGTAACTCCATATTCCTGTAAATCTTACTGAATACCTTACCTTAACCCTAGGCCCAATCCCTGGACTAGCTCATCCACCTTCAACAGTAATGTCAACAATGACACATCTTAACACTGTGCCTCAATCTCACACTCGCCCTCACATCAGAAGTGAACACAAATTCTCTAGGTAAGCATCTCATCCTCAGTAGATTTCCTCTTACAGGAAACGCTAACCCTACCCCAGGCCCCTTTCACTGAACGGCCACCATCAGCATTGACATCTGTCATTCCTACCCATAATACTGAAGCTCATTCTGGCCATTGCCCTCATATCAGAGTAGGATCAGAACTCTAACTGTCACTCAATCTTCCGCATACTCCTTACCTTACAACTAATGCTAAGCCTAGCCCTGGCGCCAGGATCTGACACTACACCTTCATCATTGATGTCACCCACACCTCACCTAAAACCTGAAAGTTATTCCTGCACTCGCCCTCAGGTCAGACCCGGATCTGATGTCTAACTGTAACCCTGTCTCACCCATACTCCTTATCGAACACGTACCTCTAACCCTAGAACCGACCCATGGAACAGATACTTCACCTTCACCATTGATATCAACTATGACTACATTAATCCTGTGACTCGAAATCACACTCGCCCTCACATCAGATTTGCACCCTAATCCTGTTCATAACCATATCTTCTGGATAGACATTTCCTTACAGAAAACCCTAACTCTAGCCCAGGTCCTTTAACCTGAACCCTCACCTCAGCATTGATGTTACCTAATCAACACAATAATGATGAAAATCAATATGGCCTTCTCCCTCTCATCAGAGCTGAATCCTAATTCTACACGTAACCCCATCCAACACATACCATTTAACGTTTACCTAACCCTAAAACTAGCACATAGCTGTGGCCTGACCATCCAGCATCAGCATGGATATCATACTTGCCTCAGTGTAATCCTGAAACTGAATTGCACACTCCCACTATCATTAGAGAAGGACCCTAAGTATAAACATAACAATTCCCTCAGTCTACAGGTTTCCAAAAACCTCACCCTAACCCTAGCCCTGGCTCGTGGTCCTGACACCTCAACTTGATCATTGATGTCAACCATGCCTCAACATAAATCTGAATCCCCATCTTATGTTCCACGTCATATCATACCCAGAATGTAACTCTTTCCATATTGGGAATATCTCCCTAAAAGAGAGAGAACACATAATTTAGCACTAGCACTGAGTCCTGAACCTCTACACACAACGTCAGATCAACATCACCATTGTTCTCTGCTCAACAGTGAATTGCAATTTCACACTCGCACTCACAACAGAGCTGAACCGTAACCCTGATTATTAACTTATCCTTTCTGCAAAACAGAACAAACCAGTAATCCTAACCCTAGCCATGACACTTTTACCTGTCCTTCAACGTAACCACTGCCATCACCCACGAGTCACTGTTATCCTGAACCTCAATCACGCACTTGCCCTCACATCAGAGAAAAACCCTAAATCTTTACGTAACCCTATAATTCCTGTACACCTTATGGAACACACTACCCTAACTCTAGCCCTGTCCTCTTTACCTGAACCAACACCACCAGCTTCAACATCTCCCAAGCCGAACCATAAACCTGAAGCTCAATCTGGCCATCGTCTTCACATCAGGTTCAAATGCGTACTCTAAATGTAAGTACATATTCCTGTAAATCTTACTGAACGTTTAACCCTAACCCTACCCCCATTCCATGGACTAGCTCCCTCACCTTCAACATTGATGTCAACTACGACACCTCTTAACACTGAGCCTCAATCTCACACTTGCCCTCACATCAGAAGTGAACCCTAATTCTCTCGGTAACCATCTCGTCCGCATAGATTTTCTCTTACAGGAAACCCTAACCCTAGCCCAGGTCCCTTTCACTGAACGGCCACCATGAGCATCGACTTCTGTCATTCCTCCCCATAATACTGTAGCTCGTTCTGGCCATTGCTCTAATATCAGAGTCAGAATAGAACTCTAACTGTCACTCAATCTTCTGCATACTCCTTACCTTTCAACTAATGCTAAGCCTAGCCCTGGCACCAGGATCTGACACTACACCTTAATCATTGATGTCACAGACACTTCAACTTAAACCTGAAAGTTATTCCTGCACTCGCCCTCACGTCAGAACTGGATCCAAAGTCTTACTGAACCCTATCTCACCCGTACTCCTTATCGAACTCCTAACCCTAACCCTAGACCCAACCCATGGACCAGATCCTTCACCTTCACCATTGCTTTCAACAATGACTCCCTTAATCCTGTGACTCGACCTCACACTCGCCCTCACATCAGAATTGTACCTAATCCTGTTCATTACCGTATCTTCCTTATAGACATTTCCATACAGAAAACCCTAACCCTAGCCCAGGTCCTTTAACTTGAACCCTCACCATAAGCATTGATGTCACCTTTGCCACACCATAATGAAGATCACTCTGGACTTTGCCCTCACATCTGAGTAGGATCCTTACTCTACCCGTAACCGCATTCACCACATACCATTTAACGATTACCTAACCCTAACCCTAGCACATAAGTGTGGCGAGAAACTCCAGCATCAGCATGGATATGACACTTGCCTGACTCTAATCCTGAGAATGAACTGCACAGTCCCACTAATATTAGAGAAGGACCCTATGTATAAACGTAACAATAGCCAGCCTCTACAGCTTTAAAAACCTAACCCTATTCCTCGCCCAGGCTCATTGTCCTGACACCTCACCTTGAACATTGACGTCAACCATGCTTCATCATAAACCTGAATCTCCATCTTCCGCTCTCCGTCACATCAGACCCAGAACCTAACTCTTTCCATATTGGGCATGTCTCCGTAAACCAAAGAGAACACATAATTTAGCACTAGCACTGAGTCCTGGACCTATACACACAACGTCAGATTGACACCACCCTTGGGCTCTGAGCAACACTGAATCGCAATTTCACACGCACTCACAACAGAGCTGGACCCTAACTCTAATTATTAACTATCCTTTCTGCACAACAGAACAAACCAGTAATCGTAACCCTAGCCATGACTCTTTCACCTGTCCCTTCACCGTAACCATTTGCATCACCCACGGTTCACCGTAATCCTGAACCTCAATCTCACACTTGCTCTCACATCAGAGACAAACACTAAATCTTTACTTGACCCTATTCTTCCTGTACACCTTATGGAACACAATACCCTAACTCTAGCCCTGTCCACTTTACCTGAACAGACACCATCTGCTTCAACATCTGTGAAGCCGCACCATAAGCCTGAAGCTCAATGTAGCCATCGCACTCACATCAAGTTCAGATGCCTACTCTAAATGTAACTCCATATTCCTCTAAATCTTACTAAACACCTAACCCTAACCCTAGTCACACGCCCTGGACTAGCTCCTTCACCTTCCACATTGATGTCAACTATGACACATCTTAACCCTGAGCCACAATCCCACACTGGCTCTCACATCAGAATTGAAGACTAATTCATACCATTACCATGTCATCTGCGTAGATATTCTCTTGCAAGAAACCCTAACACTAGCCCAGGCCGCTTTCACTGAACCGCCATCATCAGCATCGACGTCTGTCATTCCTCCCCATAATTCTGAAGCTCATTCTGGCCATTGCCCTCATATCAGAGTCAGATCAGAACTCTGTCAGTCAATCTTCCGCACACTTCTTACCTTGCAACTAATGGTAAGCCTGGCCCTGGTGCCAGGATCTGACCCTTCACCTTCATCATTGATGTCACCCACACTTCACCTTAAACCTGAAAGTTATTCCTGCACTCGCCCTCACGTCAGACCTGGATCCGAAGTCTAACTGTAAACCTATCTCTCCCTTACACCTTATCAAACACCAACCCTAACCCTAGACCGACCCATGGACCAGAAACTTCACCTTCACCATTGATATGAACTTATGACTCCCTTAATACTTTGATTCGATATCACTCTCGCCCTCACATCAGAATAGCACCCTCATCCTGTTCATAAGCGTATCTTCTCAATAGACATTTCCTTACAGAAAACCCTAACCCTAGCCCAGGTCCATTAACCTGAACCATCAACATCAGCATTGTAGTCTCCGTTGCCACACCATAATGATGAAGATCAATCTGGACTTTGCGCTCACACTAGAGTACTATCCAAACTCTACCCATAAAATCATGCAACATATACCATTTAACGATGACCTAACCCTAACCCTAGCACATTCCTGTGGCCTGACGCAGCAGCATCAGCATGGATATCACACTTGCCTCACCGTAATCCTGAAAATGATTTGCATAGTCCCACTAACATTAGATAAGGACCCTAAGTATAAATGTAACAATAACCTGCATCTAGAGCTCTTCAAAAACCTAACCCTAACCCTGGTTCTGGCTCATCATCCTGACACCTCAACTTGAACCTGGACGTCAACCATGACTCATCATAAACCTGAATCTCCATCTTGCACTCCCAGACACATCTGACCCAGAACCTAACTCTTTCCATATTGGGAATGTCTCCGTACAACAGAGAGAACATATAATTTAGCACTAACACTGACTCCTGGACCTATACACACAACGTCACATCCACATCACCCTTGGGCTCTCCTCGACACTGAATCACAATATCACACTCGAACACACATCAGAGCAGGACCCTAACCCTGATTATTAACTTATCCTTTCTGCACAACAGACAAACCAGTAATCCTAACCGTAGCCATGAGTCTTTCACCTGTCCCGTCACCGTAACCATTGGCATCACCAATGGTTCACCGTAATCCTGAACCTCAATCTTGCACTTGCCCTCACATCAGAGACAAACACAAAATCTTTACGTAAACCTATCCTTCCTGTACACCTTACGGAACACGATACCCTAACTCTTGCCCTAGCCACTTTAACTGAACTGACACCATCAGCTTCAACGTCTGTCAAGCCGCACCAGAAGCCTGAAGCTCAATGTGGCCATCGCATTCACATCAGGTTCAGATGCGTACTCTAAATGTAACTCAATATTCCTGTAAATCTTACTGAACACCTAACCCTAACCCTAACCCCAAGCCCTGGACTAGCTCCTTCACCTTCAACATTGATGTCAACTATGACACATCTTAACCCTGAGCCTCAATCTCACACTTGTACTCATATCAGAGGTGTACCCTAATTCTCTCAGTAACCATCTCATCCACATAGATTTTCTCTTACAGGAAACCCTAACCCTAGCCCAGGCCCCTTTCACTGAACGGCCACCATCAGCATCGACGTCTGTCATTCCTCCCCATAATCCTGAAGTTAATTCTGGCCATTGCCCTCATATCAGAGTCGGATCAGAACATTAACTGTCACTCAATATTCTGCATACTCTTTACCTTACAACTAATGCTAAGCCTAGCCCTGGCGCCAGGATCTGACATTTCACCTTCATCATTGATGTCACCCACACTTCACCTTAAAACTGAAAGTTATTCCTGCACTCGCCCTCACGTCAGAGCCGGATTCGAAGTCTAATTGTAACCCTATCTCACCCGTACTCCTTCTTGAACAACTAACCCTAAACCTAGACACGACCCATGGACCATTGGGTCCACTGATATCAACAATGACTCCCTTAATTCTGTGACTCGATCTCACACTCGCCCTCACATCAGAATTGCACCCTAATCCTGTTCATGACCATATCTTCTGTGTAGACATTTCCTTACAGAAAACCATAACCCTAGCCCAGGTCCATTATCCTGAACTCTCACCGTCAGCACTGATGTCACCAATGCCACACCATAATGTTGAAGATGAATCTGACATCCTCCCTCACATCAGAGTAGGATCCTAACTCTATCCATAACCCCATCCACCACGTACCATTTAACGATTGCCTAACCATAACCCTAGCACATACCTGTGACCTGACCCTCCAGCATCAGCATGGATATCACCCTTGCCTCACTGTAATCCTGAAACTGAATTCCACAGTCCCACTAACATTAGAGAAGGACCTTGAGTATAAACGTAACAATACCCTGCCTCTACAGCTTTCTAAAAACCTACCCCTCAACCTAGCCCTGACTCGTGGTCCTGACACCTCACCTTGAACATCGACGACAACCATGCCTCACCATAAACCTGAACCTCCATCTAGCGCTCCCCGTCACATCCGACCCAGAACCTAACTCTTTCCATATTGCGAATGTCTCTGTAATCCAGAGAGAACACATAATTTAGCACCAGCACTAACTCCTAGACCTATAAACACAACGTCCCACCGACATCACCGTTGGGCTCTTCTCACCACCGAATCGCAATTTCACACTCCCAGTCACATCAGAGCTGGACCCTAACCCTAATTATTAAGTTATCCTTTCTGCACAACAGAACAAACCAGTAATCCTTACCCTAGCCATGACTCTTTCACCTGTTCCTTCACAGTAACCATTGGCATCACCCACGCTTCACCGTAGTCCTGAACCACAATCTCACACTTGCCCTCACATCAGAGACAAATCCTAAACCTTTACGCATCCCTATCCTTCCTGTACTCCTTACGGAAAACAATACCCTAAGTCTAGCCCCGGCCACTTTACCTGAACAGACACCATCAGCTTCTACGTCTGTCATGCCGCACCATAAACCTGAAGCTCTATCTGGTCATCACCCTCACATCAGGTTCAGATGCGTACTCTAAATGCAACTCCATATTCCTGTAAATCTTACTGAACACCTGACCCTTAACCTACCCCCATGCCTAGAACTAGATTCTTCACCTTCAACATTGATGTCAACTTCGACACATCTTAACCCTGAGCCTCAAACTCACACTCGCCCTCTGGTCAGAATTGCAACCTAATTTGGTCCATAGCCATATTTTCTGCATAGACTTTTCCTCACAGAAAACCCTAAACCTAGACCACTTCCCTTAACCTGAACCCTCACCAACAGCATTGATGTCACTGATGCCACACCATAGTGATGAAGAACAATCTGGCCTTCTCACTGACATCAGAGTAGGATCCTAAATCTAACTTTATCCCCATCCATTGCATACCACTTGATAATTACCAAAACCTAACCCTAGCACATACCTGTGGCCTGTCTATCCACCATCAAGATGGAGATCACCCTTGCCTCACTGTAATCCTGAAAATGAATTGGACAGTCCCTATCATTAGAGTAGGAGCATAAGTCTAAACGTAACTATACCCTGCCTCTACAACTTACCAAATTCCTAACCCTACCCCTTACCCTGGATCATGGTCCTGACACCTCCCTTTGACCATAGACGTCACCCATGCCTAGCCATGAACTTGTTCCACCATCTTGCACTCCCCATCACATCAGACCCAGAACCTCACTCTTTCTGTAATGCGATTGTCTCCATAAACCAGAGAGAACACATAAATTTAACCCTAGCACTGAGTCTGGGACCTATACACACAACGTCAGCATGGATATCTCCCAGGGCTCTCCTCAACACTGAATCGAAATTTCACACTCGCACTCACATCAGAGCTGGACCCTATCCCTAATAATTAACTGATCCTTTCTGTACAACAGAACACACCAGTAATCCCCACCCTAACCATGACTCTTGGACCTGTCCCTTCACCGTAACCATTGGCATCACCCACTCCTCACCGTAATCCTTAACCTAAATCTCACACTTCCCCTCACATCAGAGACAAATCCTAAATCTTTCCATAACCCTATCTTTCCTGTACACCTTAAAGAACACAATAAACTAATTCTAGACCTGGCCGCTTTATGTGACCTGACACATCAGCTTCAGTGTTTGTCATGCCGTACCATAAACGTGAAGCTCAATATGGCCATCGCGCTCACATCAGGGTCAGATGCGAACTCTAAATGTAACTCCATATTCCTGTAAATCTCACTGAACATGTAACCCTAACTCTAGCCCCATGCCCTGGACTAGAAACTTCACCTTCAACATTGATGTCAACTACGACACATCTTAAAGCTGAGCCTCAATCTCACACTCGCCCTCACATCAGAGCTGGATCCGAAGTCTAACTGTAACCCTATCTCTCCCGGACACCTTATCGAACACCTAACCCTAACCATAGAAAAGACCCATGAACCAGATTCTTCACCTTAACCATTGATATGAACTGACTACCTTAATACTGTGACTCGCCCTCACACCAGAATTGCACCCTAATTCGGTCCATAACCATATTTTGCGCATAGACCTTTCCTTACAGAAATCCCTCACACCAAACCAGGTCCCTTAACCTGAACCCTCACCGTCAGTTTTGATATCACCGATGCCACATCATACTGATGAAGATCAGTCTGGCCTTCACTCTCACATCAGAGTAGGATGCTAAATCTAACAATAACCCCAATCACCGCATACCACTTGACGATAACCTAACCCTATTCCTAGCACATACCTGTGTCCTGACCATCCACTATTATCATGGATATCACCCTTGCCTCACTGTAATCCTGAAACTGAATTGGACAGTCACCCTGAAATTAGAGTAGGACCCTAAGTCTAAACGTAACAATACTCTGCCTCTACAGCTTACCAAAAACCTAACCCTAACCCTAACCCTGGCTCGTGGTCCTGACACCTCCCCTTGACCATTGACTTCACCCATGCCTCATCATAAACCTGATCCACCATCTTGCACTCCCCGTCATATCAGACCCAGGACCTAATTCTTTCCATAATGCAAATGTCTCCGTAAACCAGAGAGAACACAAAATTTTAACCCGAAAAGTGATGCCTGGACCTATACACACAAAATCAGCATCGAAGTCACCCAAGGAACACCTCAACACTGAATCGCTATTTCACATTCGCACTCATATCAGAGCTGGACCCTAACCCTAATAATTAACTTATCCTTTCTGTACAAAAGACCAAAGAAGTAATCCTCACCCTAGATATAACTCTTGGACCTGTTCCTTCACCGTAACCATTGGCATCACCCACGCTTCACCGTAATCCTGAACCTCAATCTCGCACTTGCTCTCACATCAGAGACAAACCCTAAATCTTTCCATAAACCTATCCTTCCTGTACACCTAACAGAACACAATAAACTAATTGTAGCCCTGGCCACTTTACCTGAAATGACACCATCAGCTTCAACGTTTGTCATGCTGCACCATAAACCTGAAGCTCAATCTGGCCATCGTGCTCACATCAGGGTCAGATGTGAACTCTAAATGTAACTCCATATTCCTGTAAATCTTACTGAACACCTAACCCTAACCCTAGCCCAACGCCCTGGAGTAGATACCTCACCCTCAACATTGATGCCAACTATGACACATCTTAACCCTGAGCCTCAGTCTCACAATCGCCCTCACATCAGAGCCGGATCCGAAGTCTAACTGTAACCCTACCTCTCGCGTACACCTTACCGAACACCTAAACTTAACCCTAGACACGACCCATGAACCAGATACTTCCCCTTAACCATTGATATTAACTATGACTCCATTAATCCTGTGACTCGATCTCACACTCGCCCTCACATCAGAATTGCACACCAAATCTGTCTGTTACCATATTTTCCGCATAGACTTTCCCTTACAGAAAACCCTAACCCTTGACCAGGTCCCTTAACCTGAACCCTCACCATAAGCATTGATGCCACTGATGCCACACTGTAATGATGAAGACCAATCTGGCCTTTGCCCTCCCATCAGAGTAGGATCCTAAATCTAACCATAACCCCATCCGCAGCATACACTTAAACGAATACCTAACCCTAACTCTAGCACACACCTGTGGCCTGACCCACCACCAACACCATGGATATCACCCTTGCCTCACTGTAATCCTGAAAATGAATTGGACAGTCACCCTAACATTAGAGTAGAATGGTAAGTCTAAATGTAACAATACCCTGCCTCTACAGCTTACCAAATACCTAACCCTAAACCAAACCCTGGCTCGTGGTCTTGATACCTCCCCTTGATCATTGATGTCACCCATGCCTCACCATAAACCTGATCCAACATCTTGCTCTCCCTGTCACATCAGACCCAGAACCTCACTCTTTCCATAATGTGAAAGTCTCCGTAAACCAGAGAGAATGCATAAATTTAATCCTAGCACTCAGTCCGGAACCTATACACACAACGTCAGCATGGACATCTCCCAGGGCTCTCCTCAACACTGAATCGAAATTTCACACTCGCACTCACATCAGAGCTGGACCCTAACCCTAATAATTAACTTATCCTTTCTATACAACAGAACAAAGCAGTAATCCTAACCCTAGCCATGACACTTGGACCTGTCCCTTCACCATAACCATTGGCATCTCACATGCTGCACCGCAATCATGAACCTCAATCTCGCACTTACACTCACATAAGAGACAAACCCTAAATCTTTCCATAAACCTATCCTTCCTGTACACCTTACAGAACACAATAAACTAATTCTAGCCCTGGCCACTATACATGAAACGACACCATCAGGTTCAACGTTTGTCATGCCGCACCGTAAACCTGAAGCTCAATCTGGCCATCGTGCTCACATGAGGGTCAGATGTGAACACTAAATGTAACTCCATATTCCTGTAAATCTTACTGAACACCTAACCCTAACCCTACCACCATGCCCGGGACTAGATCCTTCATCTTCAACATTGATGTCAACTACGACACATCTTAACCCTGAGCCTCAATCTCACACTCGCCCTCACATCAGAAGTGAGCCCTAATTCTCTCGGTAACCATCGCATCCGCATAGATTTGCTCTTACAGGAAACCCTAACCCTAGCCCAGGCCCCTTTCACTGAACCGACACCATCAGCATCGATGTCAGTCATTTCTCCCCATAATCCTGAAGCTAATTCTGGCCATTGCCGTCATATCAGAGTCGGATCAGAACTCTAAGTGTCACTCAATCTTCCGCATACTCCTTACCTTACAACTAATGATAACCTTAGCCCTGGTGCCAGGATATGACACTTCACCTTCATCATTGATGTCACCCACAGTTCACCTTAAATCTGAAACTTATTCTTGCACTCGCCCTCACATCGGAGCCTGATCTGAAGTCTAAATGTAACCTTATCTCACCTGCACTCCTTATCGAACACCTAACCCTAAACCTAGACTCGACCCATGGACCAGATACTTTACCTTCACCATGGATATTAACTATGACTCCCTTAATCCGGTGACTCCATCTCACACTCACCTTCACATCAGAATTGCACCCTAATTTGGTCCATAACCATATTTTCCATATAGACTTTTCCTTACAGAAATCCCTAACCCTAGACCAGGTCCCTTAACCTGAACCCTCACCGTCAGCATTGATGTCACCGATGCCATAATGATGAAGATCAATTTGGCCTTCGCCCTCACATCAGAGTATAATCCTAAATCTAACCATAACCCCATACACTGCATACCCTTTAACGATAACCTAACCCTAGCCCTAGCACATACTTGTGTCCTGACTCTCCACCATTGAAAGGAAAGGAGCTACACACAGCAGCAATTCACCGGAGAATTCCGCTTTATTAGGGAAAGGTGCTGGGTTATATAGGAAGGGGCATGGGGTGATTGTGGTGTTACTTCTACGGGACTGGTGGCTATTGGCTAGGTCCTGGGATTGGGAGTTGGGTAAGAGGTGATTGGGCTTCAGGTTGTGCCAGCGGGAACTGAGGACCCCGAAGAGAAGCTGGAAGTTCGCCACCTTACTGATGGGGGCCCTTCATTTCCCCCTTTCTCCTCTATGGGGTTGTGGACGTTGCTTTGTCTCTGACTTCTTCCTTCTGAATGGGGGCGGAGAAGGGAGTGAGGGCTTGAGGATTGGGAGGAAAGGTTTGATAGGACTCCCCACAGTAAGGACGAGTAGATGTGGACTTCTTCAGGTTGGAAATCAATGAAGGTTCCCTGTAACCATAGGTCGAGGACTTGTTGATTCCAATGGTGCCAAGAGGATATGGGTGTCAGGAGCCAGGCATCTGCGTCCATTGTTTCCAGGAACAGTTTCCAGTGGAGAGAGGGGTCCATCTCAGCATGTGGTGAGGAGGTTACGTGAGGGTGAGGGATCTTCTGTGGCCAGAAGCTGATACTTCCTGAGTAAAAGCTGGTTGAAAGTTTGATTAGAGATTTTTCCAACTTGGGATTAGATGAACTTTATTTTACAGGGTAAGAAGAGACAGGCGAGAAGAATGATTATTATGGGGCCTGCAATGGGCCAGAGCCAGGTAAAGAGGGGGTTTGTTAGAATTGAAGAGAATGGGTTAGAATTGGAAGCAGAGTGGAGGCTGGAGGCAAGGTTGGTGAGTCTGGTGATGTCAGTTTCCACAATGCCAGATTCATTGCTGTAATAGCAGCACTCCTCTTGAAGGAAGATGCAGGTGCCGCCCTTCTCAGCTGTAAGCAGATCTAAGGCCTTCCGGTTTTGAAGGGTGACTTTAGCTAGCGAAGTGACCTGTCTTTGGAGAGAGGCTAGGGAATCGGCAGTGGATGTCAGGGCTCCCTCAAGTTTGGCGTTGAGATCTTTAATTGCCCATAGAGAGTGACCCAAGTCTCCTCCCGGAAACCCTGCCCCAATGGCTGAGGTGGTTAAAGAGATACCGACCATGATGGGAAGGAAAGCAGCCCTTTTTGTGCCCGAGGGCAAGAGAGGTTGGAGCTCAAGAAAGTCTGCCATGCTGTAAAGTGTAAGCTGTGGGATTAGGGTGATGAGAATGCAGGGTGTATCGGAGTTGGGGGGCAGTGAGTTGAAAAGACTGCCATTACACCAAAAGAAGTGTCCCGGTTGCATAAAAGTCTTAGTGCCGGAGGTAGGGGTGTAGATAGAGAGGCAGTGAAGTGCGCTGGAGGGGGGTGGAGTCAGGCCTACACAGTGGTGGATGGTGAGATTATGTGCGTATTCTGGTTCCCATAGGGGTATGTCTGCCAGGGGATGGAGGGGTTGTCCTTCTGCATGGAAGGAGTAGTTGGAAATATCGAGGGGTACAGCGGCCAGCAGTGGGCGCTGTGGTGATGCACACAAGAAACAATTGGTGGTGTTGAAGGTGTGGTTGAGAAAGATGGTGGTGTCTTGAATGAGCTGTAACCAAGAGTAGGAGGAATAAGAAGATGAAGAGACGCCGTCAAGCGTTTGGATAATGACTTTTTCAGAATGTCCGATATCTGATGCAACTTGAGAGATCTGGGAGTGAGAGGGAACATACTCTCAAGAGATATGAAGGGTACCGCGGGGGGTCACGGACCCCCCACAGTAACCTGAGGCTGTGACTCTGGCGGCCCATCGAGAGTCCCAGGGATCTGGGATTGATAAGGGAAATGAGCCGTTGGGATATTTCATGAAGTGGTTGGAGGAGTAATAATGTGGGTACCGGGAGTTACCCATGTAGTGAATGGTGTAAGACCAGTTGGGACATCCCCTGTAAGTGTCTTGCCATTGCCTGCAATAGGCTTGTCTTTGGTCATAGAGGAAGCAGAGGTAGGGAGAATAAAGGTAGCTGCTAGTGAACACTTCAGTGGAGGGAGGAAAGTGGAGGTATAAAAGCTCAGAGCAGCCTTTCAGAGGGCAGTCTGATGTGGCAATGAGGGCAGTAACCTTTGTTTTATGCTGTGTGTAAGTTTGTCTGACTTTGAATCACCATACAAAGTAGGCTGGGGTGGCGGGGAAAACTATAGGAATGAGGGAAAAAAGCGAGAGAGAAGTAAAGGAGGAAAAAGTCATGATTCGGGTATGGATGGCAAAGGGGGTGAACGGGAGATGCGGAGTTTTAAGGGATCCAGAGGGATGAGGCGTGGCAGAGTAGACAGCGTCTTGGGCTGTATCCGAAGGACTCTGGATTGTGACTGATGGGTCTTGGGTATCCAGAGAAGGTGGGTCCTGGGTATTTGATTTCAACCTGGAGATATGAATCCAAGGGGTGACAGAGTTATCAGGCAGTAAGAGCTTGGCAGCCAAGGGCGTGCAGAGAATAACTGGGTGTGGACCCTCCCATTTCAGGGTGGGAGAGGGCCAATCCTCTGGCGGCTTATAAAACACTAGTTGGCCGGGCTGTAAGGCAGGAGGATTTTGGGAGGCGGATGGATCAGAGAGGAGCCAATCCTGATATTTCCACAATTCAGTGTGGAGGAGAGAGAGAGTAGTGGAAGGGCCATATTGAGAGGAATTGGTCCTTTGTGGGAAGGGAGCCCCGGGGGTAGAATCGGGCGGCCATACATGATCTCAAAGGGCGACAAAAAGGAAGGTTTCTTTGGGAGGGCCCGAATACGGAGTAGAGCTAAGGGAAGTAAGCGAACCCAGTCAAGGTGTAGTTCTAGAGATAGTTTGGTCAGCATGTCCCTTAGAGTCCTATTGGTTCTTTCTACTTTTCCCGAAGCCTGTGGTCGATAAGGACAATGTAAATGCCAGGGGAGCGAGAGCGACTTGGAGAGGTTCTGGATAATTTGGGCAGTGAACTCAGGGCCGTTATCTGATTGGAGGGAAGTGGGCATCCCGAACCTAGGAAAGTTCTGGGTGAGGAGGATAGAGGCAACTGCGGACGCTAGTTTGTTAGTCGTAGGGAAAGCTTCGACCCGTCCTGAAAATGTATCTACTAACACGAGTAGGTATCTGGTATGCCTTACAGGGGGCATGTTAGTGAATTCTATTTGCCAATCTACGGCGGGGACATTGCCCCTTGCTTGATGAGCCAGAAATGGTCAGGCCTTGAGGGGGGTATTAGGGTTAGTGCGTTGGCAGATGGTGCACTTGCAGGTGATTTGGTTAAGTAGGGTTTTATCTTCAGGAGAGAAAGGAAAAAAGGATGGTAAAAAATGGATCAAGGATTGGGGGCTGGGATGGAACAGATCGTGTAAGACGCGGAAGAGAGACTCTTTGTCCTGGGAACAGAGGGTGTCTTGTGATAAGGCTAAAACTGCAAGGGCAGATGGATTGTTGTCTGGTGTGTCTTCTGATAGGGCAACTGACCGGGCTACTCTGTTGGCTTTGTTGTTACCTCTTGCAATGGGGGAGTCATCCTTTTGATGTGATTTGCAGTGGACTATGCCTAGTCGGTGTGGGAGTTGTGAAGCCTCTAGAAGTTTAGTAATTAAGGCTGAATTAGTTATGAAATTTCCTTTTGTGGTGAGGAGGCCTCATTCTTTCCATACTGCTGCGTGAGACAAGAGAATGTGGAATACGTATTTGGAGTCAGTGTACAGTGTGAGAGACGTGTCCCGGGCTAGAGTGCAAGCTCTGGTGGCTGCAATGAGTTCGGCCTGTTGATTGGTTGTACCGGGGGGTAGGGCTCATCCCTCAATAACATCTTTGAGGGAGACTACTGCGTATCTTGCATAGTGGGTGCCCTCATGTTTAAAGGAGGACCCATCAGTAAACCAGATGAGATCGGAGTGTGAGGGGGCTCCTTCAGAGATCGTGGAGTGGCACGGAAGGAAGTTGTGAAGGGCTTCCAGGCAATCATGCGAGGGAGTATGAGGAGAGTAGGGTAGAGGAAGAAGAGTGGCCGGATTCAGGGGCTGGCAGGGGAGGAAAGAAATGTCTGGATTTTGGAGGAAAGAGGACAGTAAGATCAGGAGTCTGGAGGGAGGGAGAGTCTGTAAACTTTTGTAGGTTAAGTGATCTTTTAGGTGATATGGGGACAGAATGGTAAGGGGTGCTCTGAATGTCAGTTTATGAGCTTCTTTCTGCAAGAGCTGTCTAGCGGCTAATGCCCATAGTCAGGGGGCCCATCCCCAAACTGTGGGGTCTAATTGCTTGGAGAGATAAGCTACTGGGGCAAAGGATGGGCCATAATATTGGCCTAGGACTCCTAGAGCTTGACTGAACCTCTCATGATTGTATAATGAGAAGGGTTTCGACAAATCAGGGAGATGGAGAGCTGGGGCTTCTACAAGGGCTCGACAGAGCTTAATGAAGGAGTGTCAGGGTGAGGAGGATAATGGTTCTTCAGGGGGGCTCTTGCTGAGGTCGTATAGTGGTCTTGCTAACAGGGAGAGGTTAGGGATCCACACTCTAAAATACTCAGCTAGGCTTAGAAAGGAAAGGATTTCTGTCTTGGTTTGGGGAACAGGCAGGTCAGAGAGGAGCCATTTTCTGTCTAAGGTAATGGACTTTCTTTGTTGAGATAGGAGGAATCTGAGGTAAGTGACAGAAGGGGAAGAGATTTGAGCTTTGATGGGGGATACCCAGTAACGTCTGGAAGCTAGAAGGTTAAGTAGGGAGGCAGTGTCAAGTTGAGACTATTCTCACGAGGGACTGCAGAGTAGAAGATCGTCCACGTATTGTAATAAGGTGGACTCGGAGTGATTATGATTAAACTGTTTGAGGTCTTGAGCTAGGACATATCTAAAAATATGGTTACAATCTCGGAAGCCTTGTGGCAAAACTGTCTAAGTGAGTTGTTCAGAATGTCTTGTGTATGGGTCCGTCCAGGTGAAGGCGAAAAAATCTTGGGAGGAGGGGTCCAGAGGGATAGAAAAAAAAGCATCTTTGAGATCTAGGACTGAGAAGTGGGATGCCGAGGCAGGGATCTGCGATAAAAGGGTGTATGGATTTGGAACTAAGGGATGGATAGGGACAATGGCCATGTTGATGAGGCGAAGGTATTGGACAAGGCAGAAAGATCTGTTGGTTTTTTTAACAACTAATATGGGGGTATTAACAGGGAGTGAGTGGGTCTGAGGTAATTTTTGTTTAAGAAATCTTGAATGGTGGGTTGGAGGCTTATGAGGGCTGAAGTGGTTAGGGCATGTTGGGCCTGACAGATATACTGAGCGGGGTCACGTAATTTGATAGAGGCAGGAGGACATAGAGCTATGGAGGGGCTTGTAATGTCCCAAACTTTGGGATTTACAGGGTGTACGAGGGCAGAACTGGAGCTTTCATTGGGTAGAGGGGGGTCGTTGGCTATGAGGGCCATCAGAAAGGGAGTACTGGGGGCTGTGGGAGTGGATATAGTTATGGAAACATGGAGGAGGGAAAGGATGTCCCGTCCTAGTAAAGGGATGGGACATTGGGACATAACTAGGAAGGAGTGGGAGAAAGGTATGGGATTGTCTTGGATTGTGCATTAAAGGTGGGGGGAGGTTTAATGGGAAAATCTGTTTACCTCCTACCCCGACTATAGGAGTAATGGCAGGCGTGGTAGGGCCCCGGTATTCTTGCAAGACTGAGAAGGTGGCTCCTGTATCTAGGAGGAAGGAGATGGGGCGACCGTCTACTATTAAAGTAACCCTGGGCTCCTGTTTGGTGATGGAAATGGTCGGGCGAGAAGCCCCCGGGCACCGTCAGTCTTCTTCTGCCAGCCCCACTACGGCGGGCTTAGGATGGGGGTTGTTCATCCAGCCTCCCCTTCGGGTGGCTGGGCAATCAGACACCCAGTGGCCCTTTTTGTGGCATCTGGGGCATGGGGTGTTAGGAGATCTGGGGGAGGGGCACGCCCTTGACCAATGTCGTTCTTGTCCGCACTTGAAACAATCTCCTGGGGGGCGCTTGTTTGTAGAAGGGCACCGAGGTTGTGGTTTTATCAGCTGGGCTAACATTTGGAAATTGGCCTGATCAGCCTTTTGTTTACGGCGTTCTCTCTCCTCCTCTTGGTTATAGAAGACTTTGAAGGCCACTGTTAGGATCTCAGTCTGTCGGGTAGTGGGGCCCTGTTCTAACTTTTTGAGTTTAGCTTTAATGTCGGGGTAGCTTTGAGCTAGGAAGTATGTCATAAGGACATGTCTTCTGTCAGGCGTTTCTGAGTCTAGGCTGGTATACTGTAATAGGGCTTGAGTGAGTCTGTCTAAGCTACGTCCCAGAGGGGGGGGGGCGATAATTTTGGGAGGCCTTCGGGACCGAGTCTGAGGGGGACTGAAGGGTTCTGGCTCAGTCTGTGGGGGGGGGGGGGGTGATGCAGTCCATCCACGCTTAGTCGATTAGGTCCTGAAGTGTGGAAGGGGGGCGAAGAAAATAAAGAAAGATAGAAAGAACTGGGAGGGCTGATGCTCCCATGCATCGCCAGCCAGCAGCCCAGCTGCTTACCTCTGCCGCTCCAGTTGGGCTTAAACTTGCAACTCTGAGGTTAAGAGTCCCATGCTCTACCAACTGAGCTACAGCAGGGCTCCTGTTAGTTGCTTATGGAATGCATAAACAGAATGTTCTTTGTTTTCCATTCTTGCTACATCGGCGAGTAGGGGAAGGGCATAGCTAGAAGCAGGGGTGGTGTTTCTACACATCTTCAAGGTCTCCCTATTTTCAGAGTGAGGAGTCTTGGCTCATCTTCGAGGACAAGATATGTTTTTGTGGACAGATAACTTCCAAGGACTGCACCGGTTGTTCTCAAGCTTGTGCTTTCTCATGCTGCATTCGGGGAAGGTGTTTTCTTATTCTGCTTACAAATATGTGAGAAGACAAAGGCAGTCTCTAACAGGGGAGAAACAGGTGATGATTGCAAAGATGGAGGAGGCCCCCGGGACTTAGTTAAAGGGGGGCTGAAAGGCTCAAGCTCGATCTGCCAGAGGGGGGAAGATGAGGGGGATGGAGGCGGAGGGGGTGAGGTGGGGGAGGAGATGGTGGTGGAGGGAGGAGAGGAGGAGGAGGGAGAGGATGGGATGCTTCTTCAGGGGGTGGAGGCAGTAACAGCAGTGGAGGGTGGAGGGATTGTAGGAGGGGGAGGGGCTGAAGGGGGAAGCCTGTATGGCGGAGGCTCGTCAGCTGGGTCAAATGTAGTTGAAGAGGGACTGGGAGTGTGGGGAGGGGAGGGAGACAGCTTGCAGGCTAGGAGAACTTGGTACGGGGAGCAGGTGGTGCAGAGGCTGGGATTTTGGGCTAGGAGGCGAAAAGCGTCGATATAGGGAATCTCCTTCCATTTTTTCAGGTGCTGGCAGTAGTTAAAGAGATTGCGAGTGATGTTAGGATCAAGAGTTCCCCCTGCAGGCCATTGGTTGTTATTGTCTAGGGAGTATGTCGGCCAATCTTGGGAGCAGTATTTATGGAGAAGTTTTGGTTTTATATGAGGTGTCAGGGAGAGGGTAGCCAGATGCTTAAGCAGGCATTCAAGAGGTGAACTTTCAGGGAGGGATGAGGAGGCTCCCATGGTTAAAGGACAGAGAAGGAGACAAACAGGGGAAGACAAACGGAAATCCTTGGACCAGAGGCAGACGGCAAGGAGACAAAAGGCGTCCCCGATGATCCTTGGTGGTCTGCGGAAACTTGTATACGAGTCGGAATTTCTTAAGAAGTGTGGGTCATCACCCAGACTTCCCTAAGAAGGCAGAGTGCTGGAGTCATAAGGTGCTTAGCGCTAGGAATTTTCGGCGGACGGAACGGATTTCGGCAGACAGAACGGAAGGACGAAGGGGGAAAAGGGAGCGTTCTCATCCACAAAGGAGTCACCTCATGTATGGCTGTTGGAGGAGGGGCCTGAGGGCCTGTCACAGCTGTGAAGGCCTGAGGCGGGGTTTATGGCTGTTGGAGGGGGGCCTGAGGGTCTGCAGCAGCTGTGAAGGCCGGAGGCGGCAATTTATGGCTGTTGGAGGGGGGCCTGATGGTCTGCTGCAGCCGTGAAGGCTGGAGGCAGGGAGAGTTCCCTACTCGTCCCTGAGCGTCAGAGCCTTGCCGGATGATCATGGTCAATGGCACTGTGATAGCTCGGGGAAGAGTGGCCCACTCCGGGGGAAAACTTACCTAAAGTCCAGAGAGGAGTGGTGAGTGTGATGAGCCAGCACCAGAAAAAGAGGATGAGGGCAAGCTGCTGCTGGTGTCGGGGGGAAGACGGGGCCCAGTTGGGGTGTCCCGTCTCCCGGGTTTTGGCAACAATGAAAGGAAAGGAGCGACACACAGCAGCAATTCACTGGAGAATTCCGCTTTATTAGGGAAAGGTGCTGGGTTATATAGGAAGGGGCATGGGGTGATTGTGGTGTTACTTCTATGGGGCTGGTGGCTATTGGCTAGGTGCTGGGATTGGGAGGGGGGCGAGAGGTGATTGGGCTTCAGGTGGCACCAGCAGGAACCGAGGACTCCGAAGAGAAGCCGGAAGTTTGCCATCTTACTGGTGGGGGCCCTTCATTTCCACTTCTTAATTATTATGAATAATGCTGCTACGAACATTCTGCAAGTTTTGTGTGGATGCACATTGCATCTCTGTTGGGTATATACCTAGGAGAAGAGTGGCTGGTTCAATGGTAACTCTTTGACTCTTCCAGGCGTGCTGGAAGACTGGCTGGGCAGCGGAAGCGGGCTCTAAGCCTTTAGGGCAGGGGTTGCGCGTGCGTGCCCGGAAGAGTGCACCAGTTTGGGCGTGGCTGAGTCAAGCTTCTGTGTTGCCACAAGAGAGTCTGCGAGAAGGCATCTGCGAGAAGGCATCTGCAAGAAAGCATCTGTGAGAAGGCATCTGCGAGAAGGCACAGGAGCCTTAGCCATGCCGTGGTAGGGTCGCTGTTGGGAGACCCTGGAGGTGCTGCGCAGTTCAGACAAAGGTCGCCTCTGCTACGACTGTGACTTGCTGCTGTGGAGCGACGTGAGCGGTGGCGCTGGAGGGGGCGGTGGCCCTTCTGATCCCTCGCCACGGACCCCTGCTGTTACAGAGCCCTGGGCGTGTCCTGCCTGGGACCCAGTGCGTTCTTTCTAACCTGCATTTGTTTCTTGACTCCTGTGTGTGCCTCACCCTTTCTACGGTTTCTGCCCTCTCCTGCCTATTCGAGCCCTTCCGGGGAGCTCTCTGTACTTTAGAGGTGCTTTTTTCTCTGAAGGCTTCATTACTGCCCACAGCCAGACCAATTCTAGCTCACAGGGTCAGTTAATTTGCTGTGCATCTCTTGTACTGGGCGATCCACATTTTTAGCAGCGAATGGTAAACTTGACCTAACTTACTGCTGCCAGTGAAAAGACCAGATTTTCAGAAGACATTAGGCAGACCGGAATTGTTTAATGGTGGCATGGTCACAGTTCCTAGGATTTGCAAAGCTCTGTATTAGTATTAGACCGTGGGGGTGAGGGTGATGTAGAGACAATTAAGGCATAATTCTTGTTCTGGAGTTGCTAATGATTTAGCTACAGATAGGAAGCATTTGCCTGTCTTTTATGTCTTTGACAGTTTTAAAGAGTAGATACCTTACATTCTATAGGATAAATCCCAGTATGGATTTATTTGGTATAGACTGCGGATATTCATTCATGGCAGGAATACCACAGATAATGATGCTGCATTCTAGTAAGTCACACCAGGAATCACAGATGCTTCAATCCATCCCCAGTACTGGAGATGCTAACCTTGATCACCAGGTTGCATTAGTATCTGTCAGATATAACCACCTAATTCATCAGTTTTTCTCTTTGTAACTAATTAGTATTTTGTGGGGAGTTATTCCAAGATTACACTAGTATTGTTTCCCCCATGAAACTTCCACCTTTAGCATTCATTAATGGTTTCTGCCTAAATCAGGAGCCTCTCTGCTGTAGCCTAATAGTGTTTCTTTCTATTCATCATTCCTTCTACACTTGTTAGCTGGCAGTCTACCTTGATGAAGAGTTTTAATTCTATCAGCATGGACTCCCGGGTTGCTGTTTTATTAATGAGTATAATCCATTACTTGTGACCTTGTGCGTGTGCATTTTCAATTTTGTGGCAAGTGTGTCTTACAGATACTCTGAATTGAGATTTCTAGGTCAGAAGGGAAACAGATTTAGTTCTGTTATATATTGCCATGTTCACACACTTCTCCCCCCAATAATGGATGTATCAGTTTGCTTTCCAGTCAGCAATACATGATCTTGCCTGTTGGCCCATTGCCTTGCCAACAGAATGTGTTACTCTGATTTTTATTTATGCCTAGCTAATGGGTAAAAGTGAGATCTCAGGATAGTTTTGCAGTGCATTTCTCTTTTGATAAGATGGGATGTTTTTTCATATTTTCAAGAGCCAGTTTTATTTGTGAATTGCTGGTATTGTGTCTTTTGCTCACTTTTCTTTTTAGGTTTTGGTATATTGAAGTTTACACATTCTTTATGTGCTAGGAATAATAATAGCCCTTATCTGTATATACATTGCTTTTTTCCCCCCCTAGTCTGTTAGTTTTTTCTGGTTATGGCGTTTTTGCTTTTTACATCTGAAACTTCAGCCCTGGGATTTATTTTGGTGTAAGGAATGAGAAAAAAAAAATGTTGTCTCAACATTACTTGGACAGTGTCTTTAAAATGAGCTTCATTATTGTTTAAAATGGGCATACAGCCTGTTTGCTTCTCTGTTCTGATTATTTTCCTTGGGTTTATTGTCCATGGGTTGTGTACCTCTGGTGCAGGTCACATCTCCAGTGCAGCATTATTGACCTTGTGGGCTGGGTTGGGTAAGTCTTCGTTGTCAGGGGTGCTTTATACGGTGTTTACCGGCATCCCTGTCCTCTTCCACTAGCTGCCGGTGGCACCCTCCCACTTGTGACAACCAAAAATGTTCCCAGGCATTGCTGTATGTCCCCTGGGGGTAAGACTGACTGTACTTGAGGACCGGTGATCTAGGCAAAATAATTGTTTGCAGTTTTTGAGTAGTTATGTGTCAGGTACTGTTCTAGGTCCTTTATGTCTATTGCTAACTTAATCCTCCCCAAATCCATTGAGGTGGAGCCTTTTTACTATGCCATTTAAGGAGTGATGAAGTTCAGGCACAGAGGGGTTAGATAACTTGCTTGCTGTCATGCAGCTAAATGGAATGCAGATATGGAATTCAGACCAAGACAGTTTGATTCCAAACTCAGTACTCTGGATCACTGTTACAATGTTTCTCCATATTCCTGGTAATAATTTCCTGACCTTGAGTACAGTTTTCAGCCAAAATGTGCGGCGTGCTTTAACTGTAGTTAAATGGTGTAAGTTTCTCTGGTTTAAAGTGCTGTAGACCAGACATCTTAGAGACAATAGTTATAAATCCCACTTTATTTAAGCCATTGCTTTTTATGTAAGGAACTACTTTTTTATTGGAAATATAGTTGATATGCAATATTATGTTGATTTCAGATGTACAGCATAGTGACTCAGTAATTACAAACATTACTAAGTGCTCATTAGGTAAGTATAGTCCCCCCCATCATGACTATACCAAGATATTACTCTATTACTGGCTATATTCTCTATGTTGCACTCCCATTCCTATGACTAATTTATTTTATAGTTTGAGGTTTGTACTTTTCTATCCCCTTCACCTATTTCATCTATCCCCCCAACCCCTCCCCTGTGGTAACCAACAGTCTGTTGTATTTATAGGTGTATTTCTTTCTGTTTGTTTTGTTTTTTGGATTCTACATTTAAGTGAAATCATGTGGCATTCGTCTTTCTCTGACTTATTTTGCTTAGCATGATACCCTTTAGGTCTATCCACATTCTCTCAAATGTCAGAATGTCCTACTTTTGTATGGCTGAAAAATATTGTGTATATGTATAACATCATCTTTATCCATTCATTTCTTGGTAGATAATTTTGTTGCTTCTGTATCTTGCCTACTGTAAATATTGTGCAGTAAACATAGCTGTAATATATCTTTTTGAATTAGTGATCTTGTTTTCTTTGGGTTAATTCCCAGAAGTGGAGTTGCTGAGTCATATGGTATTCCTGTTTTTAGTTTTTTGAGGAACTTTGATACTGTTTTCCACAGTGGCTGCACCATTTACATTCCCAGCAACAGTGTAGGAGGGTTCCCTTTTCTCTGCATCCTCGCCAGCACTATCATTCATGTCTTTTAGGCAGTGGCCATTCTGACTGGCATGAGTTGGTACCTCATTGTGACTTTGATCTGCGTCCCCACTGATGAGTGATGTTGACCGTCCTTTCGTGCATCTGTTCACCATCTGTATGTCTTCTTTGCAAAAATGTCTATTCAGGTCCTCTGCCAATTTTTGAATTGGGTTTTTTGGGTTTTTTTGGTGTTGAGTTGTATGAGTTCTTCAGATATTCAGGGTATTAGTCCCTTCCTGGCTATATCACTCACACATATATTCTCCCATACAGTAGGTTGCCTTTTTATTTTGTTGGTTTCCTTTGCTGGGCAGTTTTCAGTTTGATGTAGTCCCACTTGTTTATTTTTACTTTTATTTTTCTTGTCTGAGGAGATGTATTCAGAAAAAAAATTACTTGTGCTGATGTTCACAAGATTCTTGCTGGTGTTTTCTTCTAAGAGTTTTATCATGTCATTTCTTATGTATAGGTCTTTAATCCATTGCTAGTTTACTTTTGTGTATGACATAAGACAGTGATCTTGCATGTAGCTGTCCAGTTTTCCCAACACCATTTATTGAAAAGACTGTCCTGTCCCCATTTTATATTCTTGCCCCCTTTGTCATGTATTAATTGACCACATATGTGTGGGTTTATTTCTGGTCACTAATTCTGTTCCATTGATCTATATATCTATTCTTGTGCCATTACCATACAGTTTTAATCATTGTTGTAACCACTTTTTATGCCTTTTTTTAATAAGCCTATTTTCATTTTAAGAATTACATGTTCATATCAAAATTAAAAACAAAATTTAAGGAGAAATATGTCACTCATCACTCAAGTATAACTTTATTTCCTTTATTTAGTCTTTTTAGTGTAGTAGTATTTTTTATTTCTGGTAATTGTAGCCATATTGATTCATCCCCTTGGTTTTTTCGCTTAGAATTGAATCTTGGGAAGAGCAAAATGGAGGAAAGTTGTCAAATGATACAAACTTCCACTTATAAAATAAATAAGGAATGGTTATATAATGGTTATATAACAACATGATAAATATAGCTAACACTGTGTGCAATATAAAGAAAGTTAAGAGAGTAAATCCTAAGGGTTCTCCTCACAAGGAGAAGTTCTTTTTTCCTTTTTTATTCTTTTTATTGTATCTATTTATGAGAAGAGAGTTGTTAGGTGAACTTACTGTGATAGTCACTTCACAGTATATGTAAATCAAGCCATCATGCTGTACACCTTCTACAGTGATGTATGTGAATTGTTTTTCAATCAAACTGAGAAAAAAAATTTAACGTTAAGTATATTACATAGGATTCACAGTATTTTTAAGTGACTGATATTCCACTGATCATGTATACGGTAGTTTACTTCAAAATTCCTCTTGTGTTCATTTCTGTTCCAGCGTTTCAGGTTGCTTTCAAATATGCTTTAATGACCTTCTTTGTACATTGTTCCTTTTTCTGTAGTTAGGGTTATTTAGTCCCATACCCTAAAAGTAGTCAGGGTCATTATCAAGAAACTACTGTGCTTTCTCTTCAGCTCTGATTGTTAATACAATTACTTTGCATCTTTGGTATGTATTGGGCATTCTTAGATTCTCAGTAAGGCTTGTAGTGGATTCTAAGGATAAAATTCTCTTTGATTGCTAAAATCAGATGACATGCAAGTTGGGCTTCACCCTCTTCTTCACTCTAGGATATTTTAGAAGAAAGTATGCCTCCTCCCAAACTATCTTCTTACTGTGGATGGGTGATAGATCATGTCTTAGCCCATCAGCAAGAGAGCCCACTTCCCTGGAAAACTTCAACATACTCTAGATCTACTTCAGACCTAGACCAGACTTCATTTGTTCCCACATCTCTTGTCACAAGCTCTGCCTTCCCACTGGCCTCCTCAGCACCAAAAGGAACCAAGGGAAGGGTTTTAATGAGCTTAAGACAAAAGACAATGGTGGCTGTCTAAAGCTGAAGTGTTTAATATATCCTACAACACTTGAACTTACCCGGAGAAAAATAATGACTGCTGCTTCTTGTAGCTGTTTGTAGGGACAATGTTTACTACATCACCCAGTGTGCTTTTTACGGAGACTCAGAGAGAGAAATTCCCCTCTGTTCTTAACACCAAGAATACTAATTAATTTTATGAGCAGTTGGATTGTTTTTTCTCATGAGCATTGCATCTGTTTAACTCATAAGGTCTCCCTTTTTGTGTTGGCTGCTGGAAGACTAAGTGTAAAATTTATACCAGCTCTTGAATTTATTTAGCATTTGCTCTGCATGAATTTTTACCCTCTTTCGGCTCTTTTGTCCCCAACTTTGTTTCTCCTACTTAAAAAGAGTTAAATTGTTATTGGTGGTGTCCTTCCTATCTGCTGCTGGACAGAATTGCTGAGATCCTCTCCAGGTATAAACTTCAGTCATTCTTGAGGTGAAATGAAGTTTTGGAGGGCTTTCTATAATGGATTATTGTATCATTTAGGAGTGGTGTTTAAGAAACAGAAAACCAATTTAAACCAGCTTGAGCAAAACAAGGGAGAGAGAAAGGAATTAATTAAATAATTTATTATTAATTAATTTCTAAGTAGACAGTCTAGGGGTGCATTTAGAATCAGTTAGGTGATCTATTTTCTGCTTATCTCTGGTTTACATCATTTCTGGCAAGATCCAGTGACCCAGACACAGGCCTTTGCCTCTCCGTCTCTTGATTCTGCCTCACTCTTCCTGGTTTATTTTTCATGTATACTCCATATGGCAAGATGGCTGTTGGTAGCTCTCGACACACATCTTCCTAGGTTAACATCCCCAGATGAAGGGAAAGCCCTCTCGGAAGCTCCATCAGAAAAAGAGAGGTGGACTCTGCCCCAGCTTGGGTCATACACCTCATTCCTGAAGCAGATACAGGGTGACAGAGTCCTTTGATCGTAGGCTGGTTGTATGATTACCCCTGAGGCTAAGAGTGCAGAAGAATTGGGGATGTGGGTTGGGGTTGCTCCATCCACATGACCTGGGCACAACTGGATACTTAACAGAAGAAGGGGGAAAAGTTTTCTGGGAAGAGCAAAACAAATAGTTAAGAGAGAAGAAAAATCTTCCCGAATCAACAAACATCCAGTTTTTAAGGAAAACAATTCGAACAGGGTCAGTATCACATAAAGCACACTGGTCTGTCCTAAGTTGTTTCGTTGTTGCTTTTATTAGTTGTTGTTCATAAGTAAGGATGTGGTGTTTGTATAGAGAGGATAATACCAACTCTATCATCCTAAAAGCTTGATTTCGTCATCTTCTGTCTGTACAGAGCAAACGTGAGTCCCAGCATGCAGGATATATGGCATGTCCATCCCCCCGGGTGGTCACAGTGGAAGGCTGCCTCCGGCTGTATGAGGTAGTGTGCAGACAGGAAGCATGGGTAAGTGACCTCTGAAGTAAGGCCAGATGGGCCACCTAGGGAGCCGCATGTAAATACATTTCCTCGGGGACTATGAATGCCCACCTTGTGCTACTCATCATGCCCCCACTAGCCTGCTCAGGGTGAAATAGAGGGCATGGGAGGATGTCAGAAGATTTGCAGATCTCTGTAAATCATTACAGTACAAGTGCCTGGTATCCGCCAATTTTAGACTAATGATATGGGGAAGGGGGCAGGAGTTGACTGTCCACAAACATTCCAGCCGATGTCTCTACTTTCAGCCCCATGAGCCCCACCTGATTTCAGGCCTGCCATCTCCCAGTCCTCAGCCTCTTGGAGGTTCTGCTGGTAGGCAGGCCTCTACCTGAGAGGAGTAGTCTGAGTGTGTATGTCCTCGGGCTTTCTCCGCTCTGCCCTGTCAGTCCGTACTCCTCCATGGACTCCTCCCTTGTAGAGGATGTTGACAGTTTTTCCCTCCTGACGATCTCCCTCGTGTGCTCTCTGATGTTGTCTTTTTTTCTTCTTATTCTTCTCAACTCTTATTTAAACAGAGGCTCTGAGGAGAAGATATATATGCTTTGTTTAATTTGCCTTCTTGCACTGGAAGCTTTAAAAAAAGTTTTAAAATAGAGTAACATAATGTATTTTGACATATCTCCATGACAGTGTATGTGGTATCTCATCCTCTTGAAAGGCTGCAGAGTATTCTCCATTATGACACACTGTAATAAATTTAACCAATCCCCATTTAATTTGTTTAAAATTTATTGCCATTATCAACAGGGCTGCAGTGAATGATATTGCTCATAAATCTTTGCACACGTATGCAACTATTTCCTTTGGATAAATGCCTAAAGGGGAGCTAGAGTCAAAGTATATGTATATGCTTCAGATTTTGACAGTTAAGATGTCATATCACCCTTAAAAACCATATGGGGACCCTCATGAATAATAATAGAAATACATGGTCCTCTCAGATATAAAGGAAAGGGACTTAGCTAAGTGGAGGTTGGCAAAAAACCTAGGGAAAATAATAGGACAAGGAAAGAAGTGAGATAGGAATGTGCATAATGTGTTGGTGGAGTCAGAGCAATGATTTCTTTAGAATACCCTGAAACCGTCGTAAGATCACAGAGGATGGAGGCTTCAACACTCGGGGCTATTTGGTACTGTGTTGGTGAATTCCCACCCATTTCCAGCTTATACTGGAGTGACATAAAGGGGATAGGGCAAATTGGAGGAGTTCACCAAACAGCTGAAGTATCAGCCCAAAGGGGCGAACTGACTTGAGCAAAGTTTCCGAGAAAGCAGCAGATGATTCCATGCCCTGGAGTAGCCTTGGCGTTGTTGCTCTGATGGGAGGGCATTCCAGGGGGTGAGGGAGCAGTAAAGGTGCTCCAGAGAGCGGTGCTGCTTCTCTCCAGGAGAGACTGAGGCGCGGGCAGGAGTTGATAGAGAAGATGATGCAAGCCTTTGCTGACATGGCCTCTGAACAACTGAAGCCGTATGATGAGCGGAAGGAGCTGGAGCGCCGTAAAGAACTGCAGGGCCTACGGGAAATGATGGAGAAGAGGTGGGTTGCCCTGGAGGGGTATGACCAGGAATGTCAGTGTGCTCAACTGGAACTCTTTCCCAGCCCAAAACCCAAAGGGAAAAAGAGTCCAACTTATTTTGAATCCTTAAAGATTCAAAATAACAGAGAAGCTTTTAATGTAGAAACTGAGCAACCTTGGGAAGAGGACCAACATCTGACCGAGAGGGAGGCTGTTAGGAGAGGTCAAACGACCACAGGAAGCATCCCCAGCTCTTCTTCCTTCCATTTTCCCCTCACCTCTAGAGAAGCCCTGGCCCGGCACGAGAAGCTCAAAGCCGAGCATCGTCGCAGAGCAGAGGTCAGAGCCTGGGCAGTCCGTGTGGGTGGTTCAGCGTCTGGCTGTACACTGCCTGCGGAGTCATGTTCTGGCAGTCATGGAGGACCTGGCCCATAGGCCTCTGTATGCCTGGCCTTGGGCTGTCCTCTTCCTGCTATGGGGCCACACAGGACTTGAAGAATGTAGAGAGAGAAGGCCCAGGAGCCCCTCGAGGAGAGGTAACCTGACAACCCTTTCTACAGATTCAAAATAAGAAGCTGCGGGAGGCAGAGCAACAGCACCTGCAGCGAGTGGAACAGGAGCGGCTGCGGAAGGAAGAAGGCCGGATCCGCCTGCGGAGACTCTACGCCCTGCAGGAGGAGATGCTGCACCTCATCCAGCAGCTGGACGCCTCGGAGCAGCAGCACAGGGGCCTGAAGGCTGACCTTTCTGCCTTCCACACCCGAGGCAACCGGCTGTGTGGCGTCATCTCGGGCATCATCTGGGCCAATTGTGAGGTGAGGGGGCTTCAGAGGGACTCTGTCTTCTGTCTTTGACATGGAGAACCTTAAAAACAAAATTGTTCTATGATTCAAAACTAGTGCCTGCTTATTGTAGAAAATGGCAAACATCACTTGTCATCTCCTAAGCTAGAGTTAGCCACTGTTACATTTTCTGTTTCTTCCCTGCCAGTGTGTGTGAGATTCCCCACCCCAAACTGGACTCATCTAGGTAGAGTTTCATATTGTAACTTAAAAAGTACATGTTTCTTCTGATTGCAAAATACTTTAATTCATTCGGTAATATTTACCTGTCGTGCTTATGGTAAAAATGGAAACTTTACAGAAATGCATATGGTTTTTCTTTGAGCACGTAACTACTGTAATCGTTAAGAGTATTTTGATGTTTTTAAGGTGCTGTTAAGAAATGCAGGTATTGCCTTGACACATAGTAGATATGAAATAAATATTTGATAAACAGATGAAATTGGAAACTTCCAACATATGCCATACTAAAATTTATTGAAAAAAATACTGCCTGTTGAACAGTTAAGTTTCTTTATTCTCACTACCATGTATAACACAGCAGCTTATATGTCTTATCCATATTTCTGATTATTTGAGATAAATTCCTAGAAGTGAATTAGTGAAGGAATTTTAAGGTTCTTGATTCACATCCAAAAGTTATACCAATTCACACTTGTTGTATAAATTGTATGTTCTCACCCTTAGTTCATATGTCTACCAGAGTTCACGATTTAAAAAACCAACTTATATGACCTATAAATTATTAAGAACTTTAAGCACTTATCATATCTGAGGAAGAAATTTATTTTTATAGCCTGTTGTTCCCTTTGAATTCTCTCCATGGCTTTTGCTTACTTTTCTTTTTGTAAAATCTCAAACCTGTACAGAAGTAGGACAGCCCAGAGGGCCTCATGCACCCATTCCCCAGCTTCAGCAAGACTCAACACAGGGCAGTCTTGTTTCATCTATTCTTCCACCCGTGCCCCTCCCCGAGATGGCAAACACAGAAACATGTCGGTTTATCTGGGAAATACTTTGGTATGTACCTCTAAAAGGGGTTTGTACCTCTAAAAGTATGGCCCTCGTATGTACCTCTAAAAGATAAAACTCTGTTAACGTAACCAAATACTAATCTTACATCTATAAAACTAAAAAGTTTCCTTAATATGACCAGATATCAAGGCATTGTTCAAATTTCTGTAATTGTTTCAAAATGTTTTAAGAATTGGTTAGAAAATTAACATCCACACAGCGTTCAGCCTTTTGGTTTGCTTTATATATGTCTTCTTCTTCCCAGATAAAAGATAGCTTACTGGATGTGCTATTCTAGACTTTGCTTTTTTTTTTTCGATTTAGGGGTTGTTTGAGGGGTGTGGCCCAGTGCTTCCAGGCTGCCACCCCCTGCCCCTATTTTTTTTATTTAAGTGTCATTGATATACAATCTTATGAAGGTATCACATGAATAACACTGTAGTTTCAACATTCAACCATATTATCAAGTCCTCACGCCACAACCCCCCCCTTTGCAGTCACTGTCTATCAGTGTAGTAAGACTCTATAAAGTCATTACTTATCTTCGCTGTGCTGTACTTCCTTCCCTGAGACCTACCTATATTGTGATAATGGATTATAGTGTCCCTTAATACCCTTATCCCTCCCCATCCACCCTCCCCAACCCCTCCCCTTTGGTAACCACTAGTGCTTTCTTGGAGTCTGTGAGTCTGCTACTGTTTTGTTCCTTCAGTTTTGCTTTGTTCTTAATACTCCACAAATGAGTGAAGTCATTTGGTACTTGTCTTTCTCCGTCTGGCTTATTTCACTGAGAATAATACCCTCTAGTTCAACCCATGTTGTTGCGAATGCTAGGATTTGTTTTCTTCTTATTGATGAATAATATCCCATTGTGTATATATACCACATCTTCTTTATCCATTCATCTATTGATGGACACACAGGTTGCTTCCATACCTATTGTAAATAGTGCTATAATAAACATAGGGGTGTATATGTCTTTTTGAATCTGGGATCTTGTTTTCTTTGGGTAAATTCCTAGGAGTGGAATCTCTGGATCAAATGTTATTTGTATTTTTAGTTTTTTGAGGAACCTCAATAATTGCTTCCCATAGTTGTTGAACTAATATACATTCTCCCTAACAGTGTAGGAGGGTTAACCTTTCTCTGCATCCTTGCCAGCATTTATTGTTTCTTGTCTTTTGGATGTTGGCCATCTTAACTGGTGTGAGGTGATATCTCATTGCAGTTTTAATTTGCATTTCCCTGATGAGTAGCGATGTGGAGCATCTTTTCATGTGCCTGTTGGCCATCTGAATTTCTTCTTTCGAGAACTGTGTGTGCATATCCTCTGCCCATTTTTTAATCAGGTTGTTTTTTGGGTGTTGAGGCATGTGAGTTCTTTCTATATTTTAGATGTTAACCCTTCTTCAGATATGTCACTTATGAATATATTCTCCCATACTGTAGAAAGCATTCTTGTTCTAGTGATGGTGTCCTTTGCTGTATAGAAGCTTTTTAGTGTGATATAGTCCTACTTGTTCATTATTTATTTAGTTTCCCTTGCCTGAGGAGATGTATTCAGAAGACTCTGCTTTTTTACACATAATTTATCCTGGAGATAACTGCTTAGCAACACGTAGAGTTTCCCTCATTTCTTTACATAACTGCATAGAACTCTATTGTGAGGATGTATGTAGTACAACCATAGTTTATATGCCATTTTTGATGTAAAGAAATTCTGGGGTTTTTTCCTCATTTAATCCATCTGCAATTTGTTTGATGATTGGTGGGAGATAAAGATCTTAATTTAAAAATATTCATACTGTTTTATCACCACTTTTCCATCCTGATTTGTAAATCTCTTCTACCAAACTAAATACTACCCTGGGAGCTCTTTTGCAATAATCTTTTCTGTTTTCCTGATATGGGTTTTTATTCTTATACCAGAATCATCCTCTTTTAGATATAGCTGTGTAATATATTTTAGTATCAAAAAGGGAAAACCAAACATGAATTTCCTGTAGAATTTTCTTATTCTACTACCTTGGACAAGTTGGTTTAAAATGAGAGGTGTCATTGATTTACTGGACAAAACCATGAAATGTGTTTATAGGACAGAACATAGAAAATAATGTAGAATGTCTCAATTCATTTTATAATCCTGATAGCCAAATTCTAACGCAATAGCACACACACAAAAATGTGCATTCATTCTGATTTATGCAATCTCATTTATGAGCAGAAGTTCTAAATAAAAGATAAGTAAATAAAATTTTTCAGAGGCACAAAAGAATAATGCATTATAACCACAGGTGTTAGGCAAAGAATAACGTGAAGCTGGTTCAGTTGTTATGAAATCTGTTCGTGAAATTCATTTCATTAATAGGTTATGAAGCAAATCATGTTTATCTCATCTGATATTATGAATGTGTATGTTAAAATTTGATGTCCTTTCCTAATTAAAAAAACTTAGACGGTAAGCAGAATAAAAACATGTTTCTTGTTAACATGATCAAGAATATGTATCCATCTATGACTACATTCCAGATAACACTGTTAAAAGTGGGAGACAAGTAATATAGCACATTATTACCTTTCTTCAATGTTGTTTTTAAAGTTTTAGCCAATACAAAATAATTATAACAAAATATAAATATTTAAATGAAGAAATGTGATTTGGTGACAGCATGTCTACGTCAAAAGCTAAGAGTAAGAAAACTGGAAACTATGAGGTTTTTTTAATGAGATTTTAGTAATGTGGCCAAGTTAAAAATACTCTGTCAAAAAAAAAGTTAAAAAATAGTGATGAAATACAAAATACCTGGAAATAAACTAGCATGAAATAGACGCAATTTACATGGAGAAAAGTATGGAACTTAGTTGAATTTATAAAATGAGGCTTGAATGAACAGAAGAATTTACCATGTTCCTGAGGCCTCCTTAAAGTAAGTTACCAAATTTGCCCAAATCAATAAATCTAGTGAAATTCTAATAAAAAATATGTAGACTGTTTCAAAAAGAAATCTACTGATGGGGAACTTGCAATCAAATAAAAAAACATTTTCTAACACCATAGTTAAAGCAGTTTCTTCTTGCCTGTGTACAGACAGCAAGATTAGTGGAACAGAATAGCAAGCCCCAGAAAGACACACATTTTTATAGGTAATTAATATATTACAAAGGTATCATTTCAAATCAGAGGGAAAAGAGTGATTATTTAGAACCATAAAAGCAAATATTAAATTTGTACCATTCTTTTATCTTACTCCATATTTCTGGCGTGTTTAAATGTAATATTGTAGAGAAACAAGAAGAAAAAATTATGTTCAGTGGGAAAAAATTCAGGTGAATATTTGAATTAAGGCATGGAAACCCTGTGTAAGCATAGCAATAAAAGCCAATGTAAATGGAAAGGATCAATAACTGTAAGCACATAAATGTTAAAGACACATTTTATAAGTTAGGAAATGTATTTGTGGCATATGCAGCAGAGCTATATTCAACGCCCGTGATACAAAGAGTGCTTGTGATTTATGGGAAAAAAAAGATAAGTACATCACGCTCTTTCTACCTACCTCCATCCCACTAATGGAAAAATGAGCAAAGGACAGAACAAGCAGCTTATAAGAGCAGAAATATAATTGCCTAGTAAATGTTAAAGTAAGTTCAAAATCACCATTAGCATATGGAATACACAGTATCATTTTTATCTGGAGTGTTGTCCGAAGCTTTTAAGGAACTATTCCAGCTATTATTGGTGACAGCATAGAAAAATCTATCTTCAGATACTGTGGATATGATGGTAAATCAGTGTTACCTATAAGACAACAGACGACAGTAGGTCTGAACGCATTGAATGCGGGTACTCCATTGGCACAAAAATCCCAATTCTGGAAGCATATTGATTTGTGTGAGGTATGATTCCATTCCCAGGTGCCTAGGCAATAACCGCTAAGGTCTGTCTCTGTCACCCTCACAGAACAGCCTTCCCACAGCAGAGGACCAGGCTGAGGCCGAGAGGGCTCTGCAGGAAATGCGGGACCTCCTTAGGAACATGGAGCAGGAGATCACCACGGCCTGTGAGGACAAGAGGAGGCAGGAGGCGGAGGAAGCCCGGGTAAAGCAGCAGGAGTCCCAGGGGAAGCGGGGGCCTGAGGTCCACACAGAGTCCCTGGCTCCCAGCCAAGGCCTAGGAAGGAAACAGAATGAAGGTGAGTTTTGGTGTGGCAAGAACCCTTTAACTCTGAGTGTGGAAAGAAAAACGAATGTGCTTTACATATTGTGTTAGGCCACAGGACGGTTTCCAAGAACTTTTACATAATGTGCTTTTACTGAATTGCAGTCAGTTTGGTTGCTGTGGAGCCTGACCTCAGATTGCAGCCATGAGGATTGAAATTGTGTGTAATCCTAGTAGATGTATTATTCCAAGCATTTCTGCCACTGAGTATTTTAGACAAACGTGTGTGAACAAGATATGTGTTCATTTACTACATCAGGGAATAAGTATAGCATACCAGTTGAGAATAATGCTGGTTTTGGAGCCAGATTGGTGGCAATGTAGTTTTTCTGCTTCCTAACAGTGTGACTTTGGAAATTACTTAACCTTTCCATGCTATTGCCTAATCTATAAAATGAAGATAATTACAGTGTCTCCTTCACAGGATTATTATGATGCTGAAAGCAGTTCATAGCATATGTAAGGAGATGAGAAAAGTGCCTGGCTCATCAGCAAATGCTGGCTATTAAGAAAGCCTCTCTGTTACCCCTCAGAACTCCAGTTCAAGGCACAAGACAGCACAATGCAGTGGTACCAGCAGCTACAGGACGTTACCAGTCAGTGTGTGTTGGCCTTTGAGGGACTGACCAGCAGCAAAGACAGTCAGGTAGGCAGCAGTGTAAATCAGGAGTTCTCTGGGCCTTCTCGTGCTGTGTCCCCCAGGAAGGTCTCTAGCCCCTCATGTTCCCTGACCCTAACGGCCTCTACTCAGCTCTTCAAAACTCTCTGCCTTCTCACTGTTTTCTTCGGGCAGGTCAGAAAGATGAAGATGGACCTCCAGAAGGCTGCCACCATCCCAGTGAGCCAAATCTCCACCTTATCAGGTTAGTCAGAGGGGTTAAGAGCATGGCCCTTCACTTCATTTTATTGCTTTTTAAGATTCTAAATCTATTTACATGTAAGGTTTCTATAAACAGAGTATGTTCAAACAAGCGTCCACAGTTGAATCAGGTACGTGTCAGTTCTGTGCGTCCTGTTTTACTCCACTTTATTTCCTCTTCAGCACACAGAAGGTAATTGTTATGTGTTTGTTGACTTGTGTTTTAAAAATAAGCTGTGTAATAGTAGTAAATTATTTAGCAAGGCTCTTAGCTGGAGTTGAAAGTTACTGCTGAAAACATTTCTAAGGGAACCTAGGATGTGACCTATTCTTTGCTTTTGTCCTGTTTCATCGTCTTTCCAAACTTGAAGCCTGCCTAAATACTTTAAAACAAGTCTGTTTCTGCCCAGAGACTGAGATTTAGAGTAAAAACCAGACAGAAAAGACCCTTCTTCCTCTTCTATAGAAACAGGTTCCAGTTCACAGAAGCCTCCGGATTACTGCCTGTGGCCAAGTGGCCAGGGCGTGTGTACAGCTGGAAGGCTGCTCTGACTTAGCATGGCTCCCAGGGCCCCTGATTAACTTATTACCTAAAAAGTATAGGAGAGTCTCAGCTTCCGCCCTTGAGAGGCTATGTCACAATGTGGTAGGGAGCCAGGGAGACAACTTTTCTGTTGAGGCTTCAAGAATGTAGAGGAATCACAAGGGGCTTGGGTGCTTGAGATTGAAGCAATGTCACAATGTGTTCATATTGTGGGACTCAGTAGTACGGAACAGCTTGTTGATCATAGTCGTGGAGGCCCATTCGTTTATAATACAGTATCTGGGTAACCTTTACAGACATAGATTAAAATATAACTAGCATCCTGGGTACACCTGGGTGCTGACTCCCCCCCACCAAACCTTCTGGTGAATGTATAGAAGACATGGCCCCACTGCACTTGGGGCTCAGCCTGTGGATAGGAATCCGCTGAGCCAGGGCCGGCACTAATAAATGCTGCTGCTCCCCGAACGTGTCGGCGTCCCAATGCCTTGTTCGTCGATACCTGCCACAACAGAACTCAGTAACACTTTGCTGCCCAAAATTCTCTCTGGAGCAGGCAGGGTATAAATAAGTAAGAACGTATAGCTTTCAGGAATGTGAAGTGCCTTTTCCTGTGGTAGCCACAGGGGAGATGCTGACTAGATGGCCGTTCCTCACCTGTATTGCCCTCCTTAGCTCATCCCCAGGCCCCCTGAGTGACCGCAGTCAACCCTGAGAGCCGGAGGTGCTTGCCCCTCCCACCTGTCCACAGCTGTATTTCCCCCTTAGCATCCTGGTTCAAAGGACAGGTGTCCTTCCTGCCCACGGCTCCTTCTCCCTCCGCTTGTTCCCATCCCTTCCTTCAAGACTTCGCCTCATCATTTCTTGCCCTTCTCTCCTGTTTGCTGCAAATTGTTCCCTTCTGTAGGCTCCTTTCCCTTTAAACATACTTAAATGCCTCACATCCTAAAATGTTCCCTTTGATTCTATATGTAAGTATTTTCTAGTCTTCCTCGTGGGTGTGCTTGGTGCCAGGGATTATTCCCTTCCTTGTGGCCTCTGTTTTGTGGCCCCCTGTGACAGTATTCTCTTCCAGGTTCTCCTCCTACCCCTCTTCCTCCTGTGTGGGCTTCTGCTCTCTCTAACTGTAGGTGTTTCCTAGGAACCCACCTCACCCCTCAGTGCTTCTCATTCTGCACACACCGTGGCTTCCAAGGTGACCTCCAGTGCCGGTGACTCCGCAGTCTGGTTCGTTCCTTTCCACTGAGCTCCAGGTTCCCTGGCTTCAGCTGTCTGAGCAGCGTCTCTGCTGGGTGTGAGTGAGAGGCTCCCGCGTGCCTGGGGTTCAGCGCGTTCCGGTCTGACCTCGTCATCTTCCCACGCCTGCTTTCCTCCTGCTCGTGCTAAGTGACCAGCACTGTTCCCAGCTAGTCACTGAGCTGGAAATCTGCAAGTCCACTTGACTGCCTCCTCTGTTTCACTCACTCTCCCCGTCTGACTAGGCTCTAGTTTTGCTGTTCTTCACTTTTCTGTGTGTCTCCTGACTCTGTCCCTTTGTCTCTGTCACTTCTGTAAGCCCTTGTCCTGCAGCCAGACACAGACGTGTACTAGCGTCAGTGCTCAGTAAACGTCAGGTCACTGAGAGAGCACCCAGTTCCTGTCTCTGTACAGGTGGATGTCCACGAGTCATTAGATTCAAGCAGAATTTAAGTATCTTTGGTGCTGGTGTGGTATATGGGACGTGGGAGTCCGTGGCAGCCATCGGGTGGGGAGCTGGCTTTCCTAACAGGAGAAGCGTGGAGAAAGGGACTGGATGGGGGTTTGGGCCAGACAGCTTCTCTGAAACCCTCAGTAAACTAGTAAGTATGGATGTGAGCTGGGTGCGTTTGTATGGAAATGTATGTATTTTAATAATCTCTGTAAATATTGAGTCTCTATTTCTGTTTTTCTGGGAATTATTAGCCTTGGGGTTTCTGTGATATCTAATTATTTAATTCTTTGTTCCCTCCTCCTTTTTTTACTTCCTAAGAAATGGGGTTGGCTTTTTTTTTTTTTAATGAAATTGAATTGGTGGTTTGGGAAGGATATTTCTGAGATTTTTATAACATTTCTCCAAGTAATTAGGAATTGATCCAGTATTTCTAAACTACCGATGCTGTATTCATTCATGTAAATTTTCATTGCAAATAATGGAAACTAATTTAGAGCTGCTTAATTTAAAAAAAGGCATTTGTTCTGAAGGTAAAGGGGTTTTTCACAGAACGTAATGGCAGGAATGGGGCTATGTGGCTATGTTCTCCCGAAGCAGAAATGTTCGTGCCTTTCTCTCTTCCATCTTGTCTTCACTCTGTATATCTTTGTTCTTATTTTTGGTCCACATGGCAGGTGCTGGGCCCACTGCTCACAGGTGTGTGCTGTAGGCCAGCACTGCAAGGAGTTGACTGTCCATAGGCTGGTTCGGCCTGCCCACTCCTCCTCTAACTGTAGCCAGTGCTGGGGATGGGGCACGCAGGACCTGCAATCTAAACGGCTAATGTAGCCCACTCTTCTGTCTCTGAGGATGAAGGAGAGCAGGTCCTGGGGCAGTGGGGGTGGGGCATCATTATGTGTTGGGGAGACCTTTAGATGTTTTTTTTTTCTGGAGATAATATCTTTGTTTTGGAGATACCAACCACAGCCCTTAGGGTCTGTTACAGTTCACACCTTTTCCATACTGTTTGTCTCTCTGTTTGATGTGTCAATTTCAGAATTAGTTCGTTCCCAAGTGAGGAATTCTTTTGAGATGGTACCATGTTGTATGTACTTCTGCACCTCAGACAACATGCATTTGATTGTCAAATATTTATCGATACCAGTATTTTGACTTCAGGCTCTGAACTTCTATAGCACTTAATAGCTGGAGTTATATAGAGGCCTTGTTATTACAATGATGAGAAACAATGTGCAGTTGTGTCTTCTCACTAAACTATCTCTGTCATATCCAGGCTCAAAGCCGAAGGAGGTCTTTGACAAGATCCACGACCTGCTCTCTGGAAAATCTGTACAGTCTGGTGGGTGCACCATGTCTGTCGCACTTCACCCACAGGGCCTGAACTTTGTCCAGTACAAACTGGCAGAGAAATTTGTGGTGAGAAACCTTATTGCCAGAGGTACGGAAGAAGGGTACACAATGTTTAAGCCTCCCTTGAGTATTAAGATTGCCCCGTCTCTTTGTCCCCAGAAACAAGGAGCTGAGGAAGTGGCCTCGCACCACGAGGCAGCATTTCCCACCGCAGTGGTGGTGTCCAGGATCTAGGGACTCTTCCCCAGAGTGAGGGCCCTCATTCTGGCTCATCTGCACAAGAATTGCCCTTACTCGGTTCCTTTATACCCAGCCTTCAAGGAGGGCATGGCTTTGGAAGACTATCAGAGGTAGAATTGTTTCTCCTCACTGGCTATGAGGGTGATGAGTGAAAGAGAAATAGAATTGGGATTCGTTTCACCCCTGCTTTCAGCTCCTCTTAACGCCCCTTGAAAGAACTATCAGAAAACACAGTGTCTTTCATGCAAACTGGGTGACTTTTGGAATTTGTGGATTTAGGTACAATAATCAAGATAGTTTAATGGAAAGAATACTGGATCTAGAATCCAGGGGCTACCTGCTTTGTCATTTAATAGATTTGCAAAATGGGTAAATCATTTAACCCCTTTGAGCATCATTTTCCTTATTTGTCTATGGGGGCACAATATGTGTTACCTCCTGTGAGTTACCTAAAAGGGCTTAGATGATGCACAGATTCGATCATGGAGATGACTACTTTGTAAATTAAGTATTCTACAAATGTAATATCTAATAATTTAATAATGCTAAACATAATACCAATGTAGTGTTATTTTAGCCATGAAAATAGATTGTCACCCTCACTTCAGCCTTATCACATTGAGATTTTTCTTCCGACATAGGATGCTTGGCTACGTAGTGGAGAATTCCAAGGTGGAACACCCAGCAGATTTCTGAAATGCATGTCCGGGATGATCCGTCTGTATGCTGCCATCATCCAGCTCCGGGGGCCATATGGGAGCGAACAGAAGGTAGCCGACCAGGCCTCCTGGCAGTGATGAGCATCAGCCCTCATTCTCGTGTTCTAGCTGAAGCAGATACTCTATCCATGGAGTCCTCCAGAGAGGGCAGTCTAGTTGCATGTTAAGCTAAAGGATATTCCGGCTTCATGGGTATTCTCTAAAGAAGTTCATGTTAATTATTAGGAAACATTTGTATCATTAGAGCCATTTGTTCAAAGACTAATTCATATAAGACACTAAAGAACTGGGTTTGTAGAAGTGGCTGTCAGACAAGAGTAAGATAAATTAGTCATTAAGGTTAAAGATTTTATTAGAAAAAGTGTGAGCAAGAAAGTGTCATATTAGACCCAGTTGGGCCTTAGAGGTCATCTAGGTCGTGTCCTCACTGACGGACAGATGGAGGCTTAGCAAGCCACAGGGATCCACACTGTCAAGGACAGAGCCACGGCCCTATGCTTTTCCCAGGATACAGATTAGAGATGAAGAAGTTAATGGACTTGCAGACGGGGAGAGAAAGGAATATAAACGAACCGGATCTGAGCAGTTTTTATTGTGTACTTGCTGTGTCCCAGGTTCTGTGCTAAAGGCAGCAAAAGTGATGAGTAATAAGTAAAACATCTATAAGGGTAGCTGTTGGCCTGTGGAACTCCTCGAACTATAGCTGACAGATGTGTATTCAGGGGATCCTGAAAAGAATATGTGAGTTCCAGTGTGCTGGAACATTTAAAATCATGATTCGCTTGAGTTGTGCTTCTGCCCTGAGGCATGTGCTTGTTTTAGGTGATCTGCGGGTTCACATCTAATGGCTGGATTCTAACACTGGGAATTTAGATCACTGAATAAAATGAGATAGAATTATAGGCAAGCTTCTGTTCTCCCAGGCTTATCCTCATATCTTAAATCATGGCTGGCATTGGTTGGCACAGATCTTAAACATGGAGCCACTGTTGGACGTGACAGCCACCCTCCTCTTTGACTTTCTGGAGGTGTGTGATGTGGTTGTCCCAGAAGGGAGACAGTGGTTGCGGCAGCCCTGGGACCCCTGTGTGATGTGAATGGGGTAGCGGTGTGGAAGTAGAGGCGAGTGGTGAGCAGCTCTAGGACCCAGTGTCAGAACTGCTTCTGAGCCCCAACACAAACCAACCTAGCTCTCCACTTCTCCCACTGTTCTTTCCTTCTCTCTGGATGTTTTCTTGTTTTAAACAACAGAAAACTGCATCCTAACGTGAGGGAAAAAGGTGAGTTTATTTTAGGGTGGAGAGTGACACCAAGAACGAAGGGTGGGGCATGCGGTGGAATCTCACAAGGGCCGGGACCAGGAACCGAGTGTCGCCAGATACCAGGAGTCTCTCTGGGGCCACGTGATTGATCATTTGTGCTTCTCCTGCAAATTGCCTCATTCTTGCCATATAAGCCAACTTTCCTCCAGCTCCCTGTGCACAGTGGAGAAGATGGCCATCCAGGCAGTATCCCTCAGCCTCAGCGTGGTCACCCAGACTAGTGGAGCTGGTGTCCCACCACCGTGACCTCTAATTCCCAGGACAGAACATAAAATAAACCAGTGCTCCCACTCCAGGGTGAGGGTCAGGCTTCTGTGGGAAAGAGACACTTCTGAAAGAATAAAGGCTTGGCGTACATACCGTACAACCTGGGGTCATTTGGCCTATAATGTCAATAGTTTCTAGTCACCTTTCAGTTCCTGAAGTTACAAATGTGAGTAGTGATCCTGAATCACTGAGAACACAAGTGGTGTTCTGTATACTGTGCTCAGTGAGGTTGAGAGGTGTGCCACATGGTTCAAAAGACTTCCATTCAAAGAATCGAAGAATATTTAAGTTTGATTCACATTTTCTGGTTTTCTGAAATACCTGGCTACCTGGCAGTCTGGTTAAAGGGAGGTATTGGCATATACAGAGGAATGCTTCTGAAGAAAGTTGAATTTTCCCATCAGTTCCCGTAGTTAACTAGCTAAGTGGCATTGTGACTAAAATTCTTGATATGAATGGAAGGCAGAGGGCTGGTTGTGCTGGAAGGGGTCTCCCACGTGAGTGAATTTTCATTCTCTACTCTGTGCCTGTCTTCCCCTGCAGGTATGTGGGAATGCCCTCGTGAAGCAAAACCAGGTCCAGTTCTGGGAAATGATGCTTTTCATCAAGGAAGACTACTTACCCCGGTATTAGCTCACTGAGCTGACACTCGGGGATTGGTGGGTGAAACTCATGACAGCAGATACCTGTAGGCACTGTTATGTGCTGTTTTTGACTCAGTTAAAAACACCTGTGCAAAGTATGACATCTCGCATCTTTTCTTGATATTTGAACAAACAGTTCTTAAGAGTCTCTCTTACATATTATTAGCTAAAAGAAGAAAACAAATTAGGAAGATCTTAGATTCAGATACCAAACATTTTTAAAACTCTGTCCTTTTCCAAACTCCCCCAGATAATCTAGGATGGTGATTACATGCAGTTATGAATTAAACAGAGTCAAATCCCATCAATCAATAAATCTGTTGGAGAAGCTGATTTATCGACCATCTGGCTTGAATCTAGTGTGGCTTTTCCCCTATTTGTAGCCTTCTTCCCCTTCCCAGCTCATTGGCATTTCAATGGGGAGAAAGACATTGGCAGCCATATCCCACCTGACCACGGACACCTTGGGGAGGAACAGTGCTCTCTTCTCCTTTGTCTGGTTTGAAAAGAAGGTTGAGACCATTTGGAAAAGCAACAGCATTCTTAGTCTTTTAAGACATCTCTGCCCCTTCCTTCAGATCAACAGGGTGCTGAACTTGGCTCCAAAAGACAAGTGTAAATTGTAGGTGTCACTCAATGTCTCTTTTCTCTCCCTGTAGGATCGAAGCCATCACAAGCTCAGAGCAGATGGGTTCCTTCACATGCCTCAAACGGTTTGTGGAGGTAAGACACTCTTAGACCAGCATGTCCCGAACTGTTGCTGTCCTTGAATGGGCCTGGGTCTGACAAGCTTCAGATCTCTAGACTCTGATTGCAATCTTCTCTTGATTTTTCTGAACTCTACATTTTTTCATCTCTTCTCCATCCTTTCTGTAATTACATCTTCAAAGACCCTATTTTTTTTATTTTGTTATGATTAATCTACACTTACATGCAGAACATTATGTTTACTAGGCTCTCCCCTTCACCAAGTCCCCCCAACAATGCCCATTACAGTCACTGTCCATTAGCATAGTAAGATGCTGTAGAACCACTACTTGTCTTCCCTGTGTTGCATAGCCCTCCCCATGCCCCCCCCCACATTATACATGCTAATCGTAATGTCCCCTTCTCTTCTACGCCTTGTCCCTCCCTTCCCACCCATCCTGCCCAGTCCCTTTCCCTTTGGTAAGTGTTAGTACATTCTTGGTTTCTGTGAATCTGCTGCTGTTTTGTTCCTTCAGTTTTTCTTTGTTCTTATACTCCACATATGAGTGAAATCATTTGGTACTTGTCTTTCTTCACCTGGCTTATTTCACTGAGCATAATACCCTCTAGCTCCATCCATGTTGTTGCAAATAGTAGGATTTGTTTTCTTCTTATAGATGAACAATATTCCATTGTGTATATATACCACATCTTTATCCATTCATCTACTAATGGACACTTAGGTTGCTTCCATTTCTTGGCTATTGTAAATAGTGCTGCAATAAACATAGGGGTGCACCTGTCCTTTTCAAACTGGAGTGCTGCATTCTTAGGGTAAATTCCTAAAAGTGGAATTCCTGGGTCAAATGGTATTTCTATTTTGAGCTTTTTGAGGAACCTCCATTCTGCTTTCCATGATGGTTGAACTAATTTACATTCTCAGCAGCAGTGTAGGAGGGTTCCCCTTTCTCCACAACCTCACCAACATTTGTTTGTCTTTTGGATGGTAACGATCCTTACTGGTGTGAGATGATATCTCATTGTGGTTTTAATTTGCATTTCTCTGATGACTAGCGATGTGGAGCATCTTTTTATGTGTCTATTGGCCATCTGAATTTCTTCTTTGGAAAACTGTTCAGCTCCTCTGCCCATTTTTTAATTGGATTATTTGCTTTTTGTTTGTTGAGGTGGGTGAGCTCTGTATATATTTTGAATGTCAACCCTTTATCGGATCTGTCATTTATGAATATATTCCCCCATATTGTAGGGTACCTTTTTGTTCTATTGAAGAACCCTACATTTTTGCCCATGATTCTCTTGTAATATTATGGGCTGCCATTTCATCTACTAAGTTACTGTCCATATTGCCTGTGGAAAGCTATCCTAAGAGATAAATAAAATGTGTTGAATAGCTCTTGTCTCACCAGTACACTTTTTTGCATAATGGCCAAGGTTCTGGTCTCAGTCTCAGGTCTGAGGACCTGGTGAATGTGGTCACTTTTCTCCATGAGAACAAACCATACTTTCAGCCAGACTCCTGCCCTGTTTCCAAGAGCCAAACATTTTTTTTTGGTATCCTTAATCTACAATTACATGGGGAACATTATGTTTACTAGACTCCCCCCTTCACCAAGTCTCTCCCACAAATCCCACTACAGTCACTGTCCATCAGTATAATAAGAATCTATAGAATCACTTATTGTCATCTCTGTGTTGTACAGCCCTCCCCTTGCCCCTCCCCCACATTATACATGCTAATCGTAATGCCCCTTTTCTTCTTCCCCACCCTTATCCTTCCCTTCCCTCCCATTCTCCCCAGGCTCTTTCCCTTTGGTAATTGTTAGTCCACTCTTGGGTTCTGTATTTATGCTGCTGTTTTGTTCCTTCAGTTTTTTTCTTGTTCTTATACTCCACATACAAGTGAAATCATTTGATAATTGTCTTTTTCCTCCTAAGAGCCAAACATTTTTAAGAGGTTAACTTTGATAAATAATTTATAACTCTTTGGTAGGTCTTTCAAGACTGTCCACAGACTTCCAAATTCCAGTGGCCCAGCGGGGAGAACAAGTGACAGTGAACGACGAGGCCAGGCCCTGGGGGATGGGGCGGGGCAGGCACGGTGACTGCAGAACACTTGTCCCCTGTCATGCCTTACGCAGAAGCAGACGTCTTACACACAACATCTATATATTTTCCCTTCTGACTGCTGCTCCATAGGACTTAATGTGCTGCGCCTCAGAGTTTCTTCCGGCTTCAGAGGGTTGGACGGAGTGTTACGAGAAAATCATTGTTTTCTCCATCTTTCCCTGACCAGGAATGTTGGTAGCGCCAGGAGATTCCTGTGCCCAAGGGCTTTCTGCCCCCCTCCTTCTGGCATTCCTGATGTCTGCCATCATCCATCACCACCATTCTGTTGTGGAACAACAGTAATAAAGCAGCTCAAGACAACTGTATTTGGAAGAAGGCATGTCAGATGCAGAAATCTACCAATACCCACCTTTATATATTTGTGTCTTGTGACCAGGAATGAAGATTTTCATGGATCACAAAACCTAGGTGGCCCCTTAGTAGATTTGATGACTCCCTAAGGGGTCCATATGCTGAGCAATGGACTCAGAAAGTCCACTTTTACAGTGACTACAATGGAGCATGTGGGGGGGACTAGTTAATAGGGGGAGTCTAGAACCATAATGTTCAAATAATTGTATATTAACAATACCAAAATTAAAAAAATAATAAAATAATAAACATAATTTTTAAAAACAGTCCACTTTAATTGTCTTGGTTAGTAGCCACGGCCCAGTCCTTACCTGCATGTCAAGGTTATGGTGGCTTTTGCTTTCCTTAGCTTGTGACATAATTGTAAATTCAGAGGAAATGCCTGATGTCAACAAGGATTTATGTTAATATTTATATTAATAGCATACTTCAGCGTGGTGTCTCAAGTTGTGAAATCATTCATAGATGTCGCCATAACTAATGGCTACTTTAGGATACATAGTGCCTTATTTTACAGGGATGTAAGATATTTATCTCTAATAAAAAAATACCTGATCTCACATTGTTTAAATTGCATAGCTCCCCTTTATTGATTTGTACTTGGGACTCCATCATGTATTACATTTTGAATTCTAAGTAACAATTTCAGAAACTAGTTACTCTGAGGTAAGCAGCCTGCTCCAGAGGATCGGCTGTACCACACGATGGACTTAGGGCTGCTGCCTTGGGCTGTTTTGGTTGTAAAGACAAAATGAGATGATCAGTTCCCTTGAACTTTTTACTTTAGGATAATACTCTTAAAATAAATGTCATTCCTGTCACACTTAGCCATCTGGGCTTCAGTGTTGGTGATTCTGAGTTACTTGAGCTTGTAAGTTCCTTTCTTTTCTTAACACAGCGAACTTGCCAGCATTGCCTGTGGGTACCACTGGTCATCACTAAGCCGCCACTTGGGAACCCCATCTCTGGGAACACTCAGTCCCTGTTTGAACTCGGACACACCAGATGGCCCTAGCAATCTCACTCTGTCCCTTTATGGACCAAACATAATGTCTTCACATCTTCCATCTCATAAAACACTCAACTCGCCTTATGTAAGTCTGTACTGGTTTCTCCCTGCCCAAGCCTATGGCCTTCTCTTCCTGTTGTCCCAGTGTGTCTCCTCTTCCCAGAACTGTCCCAGTCGGCTCCTCCTCTCGACATCCCAGCCTCCTGCTGGGTCCCTCCCACTCTGGGGTGGTATCTCAAGATACCCATCAGGCCACCTTTTCCTCAATCACTTCTGATTTCAGACTCTCCTCTTTTCATCAGTCCTGGTTGTGCATAAAGTTTCCTTGAAAATATGTATCTGTTCCTTCTTATTCACCTAACTACCATCTAGTAACTCAGTCTTCTTTTTCTCTGAAACCCCTGTGCTTCTCTGTACATTTTAAAAATCATTTATAATAGGTTTCTTCATAGTCTAAGAACTGGCATTAGATAATCCACTCTTCTGACACTTCTCTCTAAAAACTCTTAATATTCCTTATTGCCAAATTCGAGGATGTGATCTGAAGCTCGAGATGCTCTAGGAGCACAGAATAATAGCCTTTATTCCTTTCATGGGTTACTTTTAACAGTTATGGAACATCTGCCTCATAGATGTCTCTTGAGAAATCAGTAATAAATCAGAGAACATTGAGCAGTTCTTATCTCTAGATGGTTTGCTCAGGTCTTCCCATTTGGTCCTCAGTAAATGACATACCTGAAGCTTACAGCAGTTCAGTGACCTTCCTGAGGCTCCATGCAGGTTAAGGGCCAAGCTCACATTCAAATTCAGATCTTTCTGACTGTAGAAATCAAGTTTTTATTCTTTGTGTAAATACATGCACTCATGTGTGAAACGTTCCTTGCAATTAAAAAGCTCATAGTTTAGTATTAAATATTTAACATTTGGTGAGCACTTTGCAAAAATCCTGTCCTTACACATGTAGTCTTAGGTAAGATCCCCTCCAAAGGGAATGTGATATGAGTGCCACAGGGGTAAGGCTAGGTGTTAACGAGTAAACAGTGATACACTCAATAAAGAGTTGACATTTTGACTTGTCTGGATTATGTTACTGTGTGATTTAACTATTGTGAATCATGCATTAATGAGCAATATCACTGAATGGAACATCTACATGTTCAGAGCATAGTGGAGGGCCAGGGTCTACATGTTTATGACAGTCTATCACCATGCTCCTCCTGACAGGGATTCCTGCCACAGACACCACAGCAATCCCTGGATTGTGTGCAGTGGAACAGCCTTTAGTCAGAAGCCTCCTTTTCCATAGCAGATAGGGAATGCTGAGGCAAAATCAAAGCATAAGTAAACATGTTCAGTGTGAGGGTGAAGATCATGCCTAATGATCCTCTGCTGTTCTCTCAGTATTTGGGAAAAACTCCAATCCTGGTAGACAATAAATATTTGCTGTGGAGAACAACTTTCAAATTCTAGTAAGGACTGAGCAATATGCAGCTGGAATTGCTCTCAAATATCCTGCTGACCAAAAGCAGTTGTTGCCCTTGCAGCACGTGGCCCATGGTGCTTTTTACTTCACTTTGTATGTGCATTTTTAATGCACAGTGAATTTAAAGAGACATAGCCAAGTATTCCTTGTAAAATACAGTCAAAGGAATTAATCGAACAAATTAGTACCTTCTTCAAAGCAAAATAAATGTTTATTTAGAACTGTTACATACTTTATTTTTGATGTCATTTGTTTCTTAGAATGATATTTCAATTTTTGTTAGCATTTCAGAACATATATACACCTAATTTACTTTGTCTTCCAGATTATTTTTAATATACATGAATAACATGAAATTAATTTATTCAGTTTGGTTTCAGGAAGACACTATAGTCAAAGGAAAATACAATTTGCTGAATGATTTCGAAGTCTGAAATGAAAAAGACACACACATGTCCACAGGGGGTTTGGTCTGTGTACACACGTATGTGAACATATGTGAGACTGCATGCTGTTATATTTGTTGGGAGCTAGGGAGATGTCCTTATAGCAGAATTTGTTGTATACGGTCATTAGCCTCCAGTCCTCACTTAAGAGTGACAATCAGGTAGATGGTAGTGGACTGAACGTACCATGATTGGTTAAAGCCAACAAGTTACACTGTCATTGCACTTACACTAGTACTCCTCCTTTGTAAACTGAGTCTTTTCTGTCTCTGAAGAGAAAATGATAGACGATTCCTTTAGAAAAGGGTTTCCTGGTCTTATCACTATTGCCGTATTTAGTCAAACAGCTCCTTGTTGAGGGGCTGCCTGCTCCACTTAGACCACGGGTGTCACCCGGCCTGGACTGCTGAGTGCCTGCGTTGTGACAGTCAAAAATGCCTTGGATATTACCAAATGCTCCTCAGAGGACAACCTATCTGTTTGAGAACCACTGGGCCACTGCTAATGGTTGAAACACGGAACAGAGACTCTTCTCTCCAAAATTTCATGGCTGGTTTCCAGATCTCCAGTGGCGGCAGGGTGCAGCGGTCATTTTTGGGCCTCAGTATGTTGGTCAGTCTGAGCAGCTATCAGTTGATCTCTACCTGAAAACACCTTGTTCACTCAACTTCCCTTGATTTTCCTCGGCCTTCGTTGGTATCTCCTCTCAGATCCCTTTCCTGGTTCCTGCTCATTTTCTTGGCCTTTACACCAAAGTGGCACACAGCCTCAGTCCTGAGACCTCCTCCCTCTTCACACACTTCCTTGGTGATCTTACCCAGTCCCCTGACTTTTCAAAATCCTGTCCATGCTTCCCACACTGTATCTTCAGATATTATTATAGGTCTTACATGGCTAATGGCTCCACGGTTTCTCCACTGGCTTATGTGATAGGCATCTGGCCGTTAGTATTTCCACAGCAGAAGTACTGGTCTTTGCTCCCACCAATCTCTTCTCCCAGTAAATCCTGTCCTTTGATTTACTTAGAGAAAGAAAACCAGCAAGCCTGAAGTCATCCTTGACTCCACTCTTTAACACGCACATCCAGTCTATCATAAAGTCTGTTGCCTGTACCTTTAAAGAAAGCAAGCCAGAATCTACCAGTTTCTCTACTGTTCCACTCTGGCTATGTCATCATCTATCACTTGGATTAATTTAGTGTTGCACAAATTACTGCCATGCAGTCTTTTTCACAGCAGCAGTTTGAGTGAGGCTTTTAAACCTTAAAGGAGTGTCTGTCCACACTTTGCTCAGAACCCTGAAGTGGTTCCTGCCCCACTGGGATCCTTTACTAAGCCTGACAACTCCCTGTCATCTCCACCCCCCACCCCCAGGCACCTGTTCACCCCTGAGCTCTCCTCTCCTCAGGCTTGGGTTTGCCCGTCTCTGCTGTGGCTTCCTGTCCTCAAGCATGTGAGACATTGCTGCATCAGTTCCTTGCACCTGTGTTGCCCTTTCCCAGGATTGTTCATCCCTAGATGTCTGCGTGGCTATCTTCCTCACATTCCTTTCAATGAGACCATCCCTGACCTTCCTGCTTGACATCATGGCTTCTCACCTTTCCCTTATTTCTCTCCCCTACCTTCTTTTTTCTCACCATCATTTATCACTTATCACCATCTGACACTATGTACTGATTTTTTTCTGTCCCTTCTTTGCATATCTCATGCACCTTTCTTATATCCAAAACCTAGAACATTTGTCTGGCCAGTAGTAGACTTTTAAATAATTGCAGAATGAGCAAAGAAAGGCATGTACACAACTCCACAGTTATTTTTTTTCTGTAAACATTAAGCATTTGGAATTCTTGGAAGATATTACTGCATAATTGCACAGAACTTATTTTCCTATATTTGGATAATCATACATTATAAGGCAAAGGGTATTTTTAGTCCAGTTGAATAGCTATTTCTATTAAGGCAGAAAGGTAATCCTTAGGTTCTCTTTAGCAACTTATTAATAAGAAAAAGTAGGGGAAGTTGAGTGTTCTACAGGCTTCTATGTTGAGGCTGTGGTAGACATCACTGGTTGGGGAGGAGCTGAAAACAGGAGGAACAGAAGGCTCAGAGCAGAAATGTGATAATAGCCATTTAAGGAGGTGCTGTCTCATGATTTTGATTTGCATTTCCCTGATGGTTATTGATATAGAGCATCTTCCCTTGTACCTATTTGCCATCTGTATGTTTTCTGTGGAAAAATGTCAATTCACGTCTTTTGCCCATTTCTTAATCAGATTATTTGTCTTTTTGGTGTTGAGTTATATGACTCCTTGATGTACTTTGGATATCAGCCCCTTATCAAATATATCATTTGCAAATATATTCCTCCTTAGAGTGGGTTGTCTTTTCATTTTGTTGATGGTTTCCTTTGCTGTGTGGAAGCATTTTAGTTTGATGCAGTCCCACTTGTTTATTTTTTTATTTTGTTTCCCTTGACTGGAAGAAAAAAGTTACTAATGCTAATGTTTAAGAGTTTACTGCCTCTATTTTCTCCTAGGAGTTTTATGGTTTCCTGTCTTACACTTAGGCCTTTAATCCATTTTGAGTTGACTTCTGTGTATGAGTTAGACGATAATCCAGTTTCATCTTCTTGCATGTAGCTGTCCAGTTTCCCAACACCAGTTATTGAAGAGACCAAAGTCTTTTCTGCTGTATATTCTTGCCTCCTTTATCATAGATAATTTACTATATATGCACAGGTTTATTTCTGGGCTTTTTGTTTTGTTCCATTGGCCCCATGTCTATTTTTGTGCCAGTGGCATCCTGTTTTGCTTTGGTCTGGGGTTTGGGAGTGGGAGTCTCAATCGCTGGGTTGCAGATGGTTTTTAAAGCTTTTGCAGAGGGTTGACTCCTTTTCTAAAAGGCCTAAATTTAACTTTGGGGAATTTCACTTTCCGCTCTCCAACACTTGTCCTGGTTTTCTTTTTCTTTTCTGACAATGCTTTCCACTTTCAAGAGCCTTGTTGTTCTTGTACTTTTCCAGAGATATTTTGAATGAATTTTTGGTTTCCTGAAGCCCTCTATGTCCCTCCTATGGAGGAATAAAAAGTGAGAGGTTAAAGTGGAATCCTGAGTCTGTAGGAGTGAGTGGGGTTGAGTCCCTGTGCTTCCGTATGCAGTCTTGGCTTGTCTGCTTCGAGTGTGTCTGTAGCTTGGTATCCGGGAGGCACTGTGGGAACCCTTGAGGGTCAGTGTCTCTAGGTCTGCCTTCCTGACATGATCACATTTATGAGGCCTCCTCCAGTCCCCTTCCTGCAGGGCCAGGGTCGGGTTGCCAGAGCTCTAGGACCCTAGCTGGTGAAGAGCACAGGCTCTCCAACTTTTAGGTTGAATGCACATGGTTCAGTTCAACTTACAGTTTTGACTTTTAGATGGTGCAAAAGGGATATGTGTTCCAGATCAGGTGCACTTCATTCTGCTTTATCTCATTCCAGCCTCCCAACATCTATTAGACATCTAGGATTTTAAAAGCCCCTTTTGCCTTCTGTGGACACTGTACTCCAAGCTTTAGCTTTTGTTGTCTCCCCTGCCAGTGGCATGTGGGATGATCTTGCTGATGCTGGCTCGGGCAGCAAGCCTGCTCTAGTCACCCCATGCTCACAAGGGTGAGCAGCCCATATGCTGACACCCATGTTGCACCCATACACACCCTCTGTTCTCCCCTTTCAGTACAGCATCCAACCAATTCAATAAATATATTCAATCAATTTTATTGTAAAATAGGCTTTGTGGATGATTCTTCTGGCTATGGGCTCATGGAGAACTTCTGAGCACTTTTAGGTTTCAGTAGGTTAGGTGTATCAGTGCTTTTTATTCACAATACTTTCAACTTGCATGCATTTATGCAGTGTAGCCCCATCGTCAGTGGATGGAGATCTGCACTCACACACGACGTGTGGCTCTAGTCTGTTTTGCTGTCCTACCATCTCAGCGGTGCCTGGTGTCTTGCCAGTGGGTTTCAGCCCCAGGCAAGTTCACTATGGATTCAATGTGACCAAAGAAATAACAGTAGAACGTTCTTGGAGTGAAAGGGTTATACCCATCTTTATTCCCACGATGGCACATCAATCACTGGAATCCCGTCCACTCAGAATGAGTCTGCACACAGCAAGCCGGTGTCTGCCTCTGGGCCTCTCTGCCCCTGCAGCCGTCTCAGTCTCTGTCCTCGGTGCTGCCACCACTCCAGTCTCATCTCTGCACTCCTGCAGCCTTGCAGCCATGCCACCGTGTCGCCCAGAGCACTGGGCAGGGCTCTTTATATAGAGCCAGTAACAACATATTGCCCATGCATGTGTAGTGAGCTAGCCGACCAGGACCAGGTGAGAATCCTGACCGTAGGAACCTTCACTTTATCCACACCTGGTCTCTTTCCTCTCTCAGACCCGCAGTTTAGTCCTCGGGAGTGAATAAAACTTCATTACTCTTGCAGAGCTGGTGGAGCAGCAGCAATCTGGAGATCTAATAGTTCTCAGTCGGATTTAACCAATCTTCCTTATTTTAAGAACTCCCTTTATCCTAGTTCCACGTGTGTCTGGCGCGGCCGACCTAAGCTGTTTGAGGCTCTGCAGGCTAAGTCCCTTGGTTCTTTGCTCTCCCACCTTGGACTCCACATGTGGCCTCAGCTCTCGGGATTTTCTCAATAGGTCTTCTCTGGTTTTCCCATCTTGGAGACCTATAACTTGAAAATGATTTACTTACTGTAATGTTTGTGGGGTTTGGACAACAAAATTGACCCAGAGCTGTAAAAGGATTTTCAGCTTTAAAAACTCCCAGGCTCAAAGGATGTTGAATCTTACAGCTTAAAATAAAAATAAAAGGCATGCATTGACTTATGTAACAGTAATAATGAAAGCCAAAGTAGCTAACACTTAGGGGGATGTGTTTCGGATCAGGCACACTTCACACTGCTTCATCTCCCTCTAACCTCCCAACATCTATTAGACATCAAGGAGATTGAAAGCTCCTTTTGCAAAAGGGGAAACTGAAGCACGGAGTCTTTAGCCAGTGCCCTGCTCCAGAGACCTGACTGATGGTGGAGCTCAAATTCAGACTCCAAAGCCCGCTCCCAGGCTCTGTTGTCCCCCTGCTGTGCTGTTCTCCTTCACCAGGCCGTCACACTGAAAGGGCAGAGTGGAATCACCTCTAGGGCGTCTTGAACTCTGACCTTTGGATTTGCAGTTTCCATGTCAAAGCAAAGTGATTTTGACTCCCAATAAAAATGGAGGCACAATATTTTACTATTTAATGGTGTACAAGGGGAGCAGATTATTACAAATAGATAAAATGAACCTATAGTATGAATGTGGTTACTTAATATTCCTTAATTTTATGTTGTAGTTTAGTATAGAAAGTTACACCTTTGTATTCCCAATACACTGAAGAGTTACCTCTTCTCTGTCAGCTACCTATTATACTTATATATTGTTAGGTAAAAAAGATCTATTTGAAGAAGAATAAGTTACTTGCTACAGATATTTTAAGTGCAGCCAAGCAATAAGCACCAAAACACTGATTAGGTATAAACTATATTTGTTAAGATATACATGGATAACATTTTGTAGTAAGATGAATCCTCCAGAATTTTTATACCTATCACCAAACATAATTTCCAGAAAATTTATCTACATTCATTCATATCACCCAGGGTGCTTTGTACTGCAAACAACTGAAAACCAAATTCAAATCAAACTCACCAAGCATCTCAAGAAGTCAAAGAGTAAGGAGAAATAAAAAATAAATCCAAAGCAAGATGGCTCCACCTTGTTAATTCAGCAATTAATTATGACGAAGCATCCGGATTCTGTCTCTGGGTGATGTTTGCGGACTTGAATGCAGTCTGATTACAGGCAGATCCAGGTATCATGCCCAGATATGACAATGCTCAGGGGAAAAATAAGGGTATCTACTTCTGTATCTCTTTGCAAGATTGAGAAAATCGTCCTAGAAAGCACAAAACTGAATCACATGGCCACAACTGCATTGCCAGGCCTTTCCTAAAATAAAAATTAGCTAAGGTAATGTAACTATTATGATTAATTTAGAATAACACTCCTAAATATAAAGTATATAAGCAATAATGTATATATACTTTTTGAAATGCCTTTTTAAACACTAAATTGAAATTATTTTGCAAAATGAAATTTTATGGAGTTAAAGTTTGGCAAATGAAATGCTCGTGAAAATATGTCATTGTTGATTATGTTAGGAAAATCTTTAATTTGATCATTTCATATTGAAAATCCTTATGACCATAATCTCCAATTTCACATTTCAAGGAAAATAAAAGCAATTTTATACATTAGATCATAGATCAAGAAATTGATGTTGAACTGTTCCCTAACATGTGTGCTCTATTTTCTCAAATGGGTCTGTCCCATACAGTGTAACCTGCAGAGTGGCAATAATTTCAAATCTGTAGTTTTTCTGGGATTATTTTCTGTGCTTTCCCCTGAAATTACTCAGTTTCTCACAGAAATTTAAACTATATTTAGAGACAAACTTAAAATCTATCTTTTTTCGTGTCTTCCTTCTTACAGTGTAGTTCACTTACACATATGTGTCAGTTCAGCGAATGACATTCAATGATGAACAAATTATTTTCTACATACCTTCCAAAAAATAGTTTAGTACAATAATGTCTTTAGATTTACATATGTAGCTTTTTGTCTGATTTCTTACATGGTTCTAAAAGGATCAGTGGATAAATGAAGTTATTATATGGGCTTGAGAATGAAGCATGGATTTAAGGACTTCTGTTTGAATCCCTTCATGTTACAAAAAGCAACTTAGCAGTAAGGTCTTTTTAAAAGTGATCCTGTTGAATGAAATTTTCTGCTACCATTACCCTCCCACAGATTTTCTCATACAACAGCATTTAACATTTTTCTGATAAAAATTAATGAAGTAATTCAATTGTAACTCATTGATGATCATAGATATACCTTAATTTGCTTCAGTCCCATGATGTTGTTTAACTTGTTTCTCTTTGCATCAAGACTCCTATAAAAGTTTGAAAGAGAAAATATATGGGATAAAAAAATTCCCTCCTAGTATGTTTCCTCTTTTTCATTTTTGCATTAGCTCTTTACTTCTTTGAAAATGCAATTAACATTTCCAGGAGGGTTACCATTATGCCCGTACATTTTTTTAAGGGTGCTTACTCGATTAATTTTTTTCTATAATATGAAAAATAAGTCTTGGAAGTACCTCACAGTGCAGAGATCAGTGTGACTCAGTTAAGTGTGGGTGGATTTGTGTGTGTGTGTGTGTGTGTATGTGTGCACATGTGTGCATGCGCTTTGGTATCCTATATTAAGTAAGGATACCAAACTTAAACAAATTAGGGTCTACTAACCCATCTCATGCAAAAGAAAGTGTTAATCCTTGATTTGCGATCAAACCTTACTCCGATCCTTCTGGAATACTTTATTGGAAACCTTCATAGGATACTTACTTTTGAGCTGCATTTTTTACCTAGAACATAAATAGTAAACAGATAGATTCTCCTCAACAGCTTGACTCCTGTGGGTGGCTCAGGGTGGTCTGGACCACCTATCAGTAGGGTAGGGCATGTCTTGGCTGTGCTTTGCACAGAAAAAAAATCCCTGCTTTTAGAGGGTGCACTCTTTTGGAGGAACCATCCAATAAAAGGATAGAATAGCAAACTAGTACTTAGTACTATGGATAAAATCTATAGATAAAATATGGATTGTAGGAAATGGGGAGGGATAAACCTAGGTGCAGCTTGAACTTAGAGCTAGCCTGGCCAGAAAAGACCTCATGCAGGACGTGGCTTTAGGGTTAAATCCTGAAGTTAGTGGGGAAGTGGCCTGTGTGTATAGGGTAGTGGGGAGCTCTGCTGGCAGAGCCTAACAAGGGCAGAGCCTGCCAACTCTTTGGAACCTGGTGTGACCCCTGGTAGCACAGAGGGGAGGGGAGGGAGCTATAGGAGCTAAGAGCAGTGTGCTAAGGGCCAGACATTCTAGATCCTGTAAAGGGCTGAGGATGGGCTGTGAACACAGCAGGGCTCCTGTCAGAAGGTATAATTCAACTTTTACCTTAAAAGGATCACTCTGCTTTGTGGGAAACTGAAAGTTTCAAGAAAAGAGCAGGAAAACTTGTCAGGAGCCATTCTAGTGCCTTGGGTGAGAGGTGAGCCTGGAGGGGTGAGGGGTTGACATGATATACATTGAACATAGAGCTGCCAAATGGGGGCAGGACAGGAAGAGGGCTTTGGGGAGGTCATCAAAGATCACGGGATGAGCAACCTGAGAACAGAGCTGCCGTAAACTGGGATGAAAAGTCTTCCAGAAAAGCTGGCCTTGTGGGAAGCGGGCCAGAGCAGGAGGTCTGGTGCCTGGAGAGTCTGAGGGCAGAGGCTGGGTGCAGGTGAGTGCACATGTCTGAGCTGCAGGGATCCCTGAGGGAGGAACACTTTAGAAAGTTTTCAGCATTCAGACATTTAGTTACAAGCCTGGATGAAGTCCCTGGAGATTGAAAGGCAGAAAGGAAAAGAAGTTGAAGGGCCAGTCCTGAGTCCTCGGCCCTTCCCACATTCAAAGGACAGGGAGAGAATGAGGAAGCAATGAAAGAAAATGAGGAAGGTAGATAGAAATTTGGAGGAAAATCAGGTGCGTGTGGTGCCCAAGACTCCCAGGGAAGAAAACGTAATGTGACACATAGCTTTGCAGAACTGTCCCCAGGCCTGGGTATGCTATGCCAAATGTGTGATTGACAGTCCATCTGATTCGCTACATGGCGGAGGACAGGCCACCCAGCTTAGAGTGTCCGACGTGGAACAGATTCAACCGAGCCTGGAGTCCTGCATCTTGGTCAACAGATAGTTGACAGTTTGATCCAGGACCATGTCTGGCCTGGGATGCAGTTTGCATGAATTGCAGCAGGCCTGCATGTTTACATGCACTGGACTCCTTCCTCAGAAATGGAGGAGCTGACCTGGGCCTGGGGAGCTGGTCGGAAAGAAAGCCACGGTCATCGTCATCTTCAGGAGATCAAACCATGGTAATTACCTCTCCTTACAAAATAGAGCTGGACCTTCAGGGATACAAATATACAGATGCTATTATCTGCTATTATTCATTGACTTATGAATTCCTGTGTCATTTATGATAGGCACTTTTCCTATCTATATACTGAAGTATAACTCACTGCGTCAAATGCTATTTAACCTTTTTATATTACTGTGTTTTGTCTCCCTCATTTGATGTCATGCTCCTTAAAGACTGGAATAATGTTCTTAAGCTTTCCTGACACTTCCCTCTCTGCGCATTCTAGTTAATTTTTTATTGGAAAATCCTAGTCTTATGGACAACATTTTTTTAAACTTATTGTTTTTAACCATTCCTTTACTTAATGTATTTAAGGTAACAGAGTATCTAGTACTATTTACCATTATGCTAATGCTAGTACTGCCATTATTTTAACTCCAAGATAAAGATGTTTGGAAAAGACACTGCAATAGTGGGTAAGTTTTACTGAGTTGGTTATTGTTCTTCAGTACTACTGCTTTGAAAATGCTGAGAATGTATTCTATGATTTTTAACGTTGTCTGGAAATTCTAAATGAGGTTTGCAGTCATGAAGCATTTCATCTATATATATCTCTTTGCTGTATTTACTTCATCCTTCAAATGCCAGCTGTAAGAAATGGAGGCGAGTGATCCGTATGTGCAGACACTAGTCGTGCTGCATCACGCCTGTCCCAAGCAGGGATGGCTTCCTGGGATGAGATGCAGTCTTACAATGCTGCAGCCTTACAATGCCCTCCAAGGTGTGTTTTCCCAAAGGAAGCTAGAGTGACTTTCCCCTCCAATCCAGAGAAGGGAAGATGTTATGGATGGCCCTTTACGTTTGTTAATAGGCACCTACTCTGGGAAGATTAGTGGGGAACTCAGAAACAGTTCTCCACTGTTACGTTCATAGGTTTCTTTGTATTGTTTTGAAGTTCTTTGCAACAATGTGAGTGATTTTACATTTTGCTCACACCATTGGTTCACAATAGTCAGACTATTTTTTTAAGGATATTCGGGGTTAGTATGTTAAGATTGTCTCTACTGGTGTTCCAGAGGGCATGGCATCTTCGTGTCCTCAATTCTGAGAAATTTCAGAACAACTGAAAGAGGATTTTTCCTTTAGTTCAGCAGACTATCACCTCCACACCCTTGTTCCCTCAGGATGAGAAAATGTGCAGTTAATAGGTGAACATGAGACAGCATTTCTGAGAGCATTTAGCCAAGACTAGAAATAAACAGTATAACAATTGTTATTCACATAATTCAAGGAATCCTGTCAGATGAAATGATATCTTCCACTCTTTCAGTATTTCCTTACCTTTTACACTTGCTTCTTACCATTTGATTTAGCTCGAATGTATGAAAATTAATCTTACCCACATTCACTTTTCCCAATTGAAATCTGAGAAGAAATCTCCATGAGATACTAATGGGTTCAGGTATTTCACCATGACCCAGAACTCCAGGGAAGATACAACATGAGCTAACAGGAAGGATAAGAGCTGGCTAAAACAGACTTTAGATGAGGAACTAATTATTATTATTCATCCTGTGATCTGATGGGAGAAGTATAAGCCATCTGTGTGAGAAGGAGGAGCTCCTTGAATTTGTAAATGTCAGTGTGCCAATACGCTTTGGGTGTTCACACGTTTATGTGAATTGCATATTATTTAAATATATTCTTAGATTTAGCAATGGGTCTTTTGTTCATTATTAATTTTAATGAAATTAAAAACTTTGATTGTTGAACTGCTCAAGGAAATAGGGGAGATTTTGGACCTACAGAATTTCTGTCTATACTCACCTAATGGTGAAGATTACCATTAATCCAAAGGAGTGTGAGGCATTTTAATATTTTGAAAAATATCAAGATTGGTTAGAGAATTATATATTTATTGAAAAGTAATCTTCATATAAACTGAAATGCTACCAGTACCAAGTTTAATTCAAATGGCAACACTGAAGGTGATAATTCTTTACTCTGTAGGGCATGAATTTTAAAATAACAGAAAGGAACCCTTTCATTCATATAAGGGTATGCATTTTTACATTAAAAAAATACACTCATGTTAAAATGAGTGCAGTTACAACCGTTTAAAATCATGTTCTCTTATGAAACATACAGTTAATACTAAATTCAGTCACAAATCCTAAAAAAACACCATGGCAAAAAAAAAATCTGGGTTATTTCTTGACTGGATATGCTAACAGAAATTACAATGTACAATACTCAGTACAAACACTCAGAATGATTATTTGTTTTTAAAAAATCAAATTGATTGTCAAATTATTTTACTTTAACATAATAGCCAGAAGCATCAATATGTTCTCCTTGTTTTCACAAATGATCTTTTGACACAGTAATCAAAATAATTATATTAGCCAAAGTTTGAATAATCATACTGTGTATGTATCAGACACTACTCTGCTCTACACAGTTATTAGCTCATTTAAGCCCACAACAGCCCTGTAGGAGAGAATGCTATTGTCATCACCATTTTATACTTAAGAAAACTGAGGAACTGTGGTAAGTTGTCCACCGTCACTTGTAGGTAGAAAGTGATAGAGTGGAATCTCACCTAAGGCAGCCCAGAGCCACAGCCATGCTTGTCAATCGTAACAGTATTGTGGCTCTTAAAATTAGAGGTAATTTTGGAACTTTACATTTTAATGAACAAAGACATCTGCATACACATGTTAATCATCCTCAGTTATAGGAACACAAAGTCTGCAGTGTATGTAATTATTTTCAAATGCAAGAAGTATTTTCTTTTTTCTTTTTCGTTTCTATTGACACCTTAGGGTCATTGGTAAGAAAACAAAATGTTAGTTGACAGTAGTCAAGAGCAGAATCCACATGCATTCAGGTAATGTATATTATTAAATATATAAGATTACAGGAAATAATGGGCATGCTGGTGAATTGTAGACATAATAGTCCTTATCTAAACACTGGAAATTCACTGCTTGCACAGTGTGCATCAAACAAGTCTATGACTGATGTCAGCCTCAGGACTTCACTTTGGTTTCATGTTTCTGCTATGTAACTATGCAAGCATTCCACGTAATGGTTTAAATGATGTCAATAGGTATTATTTTGGAGATAACTATGTGGATAAGTTATAAGGTATAATATAAACAGGCATTTCCTTTGTTATTCTTGACAAATTGCAATACCCTTTTATTTTCATATAGTAAAAGTAATTTTTAAGGAATATTAGAATGAATATCTTCCAGAAGACTCCTCTTTATAAGGGTCAGGAATGCTCCATCCTATGTCAACCATAATGGGAGCCTGTTAGATATCCTTTCAAAAGCTCACTCTGTCCTTCCACCATGTCCTCTCCTGTGCAGAGGATCACTGTTGGGTCACGTCCTTTATACATGAATGGGGTAAGGCATTCTTCTCCCCCCATCTAGGAACTTACATTCCTGCAAAACCAATAGGCATTTTGCTTCTAATTCCAGGATTGCCATTACAAACTATTTTTGGGGCTCTCCGTAGTACAGATAAAATGGTGCTTTCTTTCCCCTCTTCTAATTCAGAAGATATAATCACAGTGAACTAGCTTTTGAATTAGTTATTTGTACACCTCTCCCCTATTCTGGAGCCATGTTTATCTCCTCTATTCAACCCTGTTGGGCAGCATGCAGAGTGGTCCAGAGTGGTCTCTGCATGAGATGGGCAGAGAGGCCAGGTAGAGACTGAGACAATCTAAGCACAGGTAATGAGTGCTGGGGGCAGAGGATATAATAGAAGAGAAGGGATACAGATTGGAAAGGTGGTGTGAATTATATTAAATCCCTTCCCACAGATTTGCTATTGACATTTGAGCCTTTAGGAAAAAAGTAAGAGAGCAGCCTAAAGAAACCAGCATTTTTTCCCTCAGCATTTTAATAAATGTTAAGTTCGGCTTTTTTTTCTGATGGAAAAGCTTGTAAAACAGGGCACAATGCCACTTTGATGAAGAGTTTTCATGAATAACTAGTACATGAAATATGAGCAATTTGTCTATTTAAGATTTAACTAGGAAGGCTCCTGGTGTTCAGAAGGATTCATTGACATGAATTTTAAAGTTGAAAATGCTACATAAGCAATCATAAAATATAGACACAGTCAAAATAAATGAGAGAGTTTCAAGGTATAAGCTATTTACAGAAATATTTAAACTCTAAAACTACCCAGCCTTTTAAAGTAATGTGGATATTTCTAGGTATCATTAGAATGAATTTATTTAATCAGGGGTGAACTTTAGAGAGATAGGCATTTTTGAAAATCTAATAGAGCAGAATCCAAAAGAAAACTAAGGAAGTGATTATGTTGGATTTATCAGTGATTATGGAGATTCTATGATAGGGAAGCTCTTAAGTAAGATGTTTGCTTCTCTTGTGTTATGTGAGGTTTAAAATCCCTCTTAGCATCTGCATCTAGCCAGTTTGTTTTGGATTAATTATAATCATGTACACATAATAAAAAAACCATCACATCCAGTGTTTTAGTGCTCAGCAAAATTCAGAGGCTGGCCTAGGAATTTTTCTGTCAGGATGGAGGTCTAACTGAGGTGTCTACTGCTTCTAATTATGGGTCATGTTACCCTGTATGCCAAGCATTGCATATTAAAGAAGAGTGCAAATGGAATAGGTACTACTTTCCCCAACGCTTGCACAGTCCCTTGCCACCGAGGCGGAGACTCGGTCAGTCCCATTTTTCTTTGCACCAAGTCTCATTTGTTTGTGCTGGGTCTGGTTCTGCTGCATTTTTGTGGGGTTCTGTTCTCCCTGATTTCAGATGTTGATACAGTGAGACCAGGCCCGTCTCAATGAGAATTTCTCATTGGCATTTCCAGAAATCTCCATGCTTTACAAGCCAGTTCCTTGAGGACCTGGGGTTGTACTTTGTTCTCCAAAACCTCCCTGGGATGTCCACCTTCGAGAAAGCCCCCTCCTGCTGCTCTGACCCCAGATTTCAGTCGGTTGCTGCTCTGTCTGTACTGAAAGCCCTGGCACTGCTGAGGGAGGGTCCACTTTCTTGCCTTGACCTTCACATTCAGCTGGGCGCCTAGGTGCTGCCTGGGTGCCTTGTCTGCTCTGGCCTCTGTGCCTTCTGCTGGGTGTAACTCAGGGTGGCCTTTGAGCCCCAGGCCAGCTCTAGGCCTGGCCGCTAGTGCAGGGATGGTGCTAGTGCAGGGATGGCATTAGCCAGGAGCACCCTGAGGGCCTGGGCATTTTTTACTTCTGCAGCATCCCACAGTGGCTGCTATGGGAGGCCTGTTAGCTCTCTTCTTTTTTATGGCACATTTTGCTTTTCGTTCACCATGACCCAAGAGTTCAAGGCAGCCATGGGTCAGTTCTGTCCTAGAAAGTATTTGTCCCCATCTGGCATGCACTGCCTTGAGGTTTCTTTAAATCCTGAACTCCACATGGAGCTAAAAAATTTTTTTTAAATGGGCTTTTATCATTTATCTGACTTGTCCTTCATTTTAAGTGGAGTGATGGTCTTTGCTGTTCTCAGCATCTTCCTTGCAATTGTCAGTGGCCTGTAGAGGCTCATCTGCATTGTGTCTGATTGTTTGAAATTCAAATTGATATTGCGATTAATTTTCCTATCTGTGTCTTTTTGTGTATTTGTGTGTGTGTGAGCATACCTCTTGGCTACATTTATAAAACTGAAATTTCTGCAGCATAGACTATGCATAGTTCATAGACCTTAGTTTTATGTATCTATTTTACTCCACGAGGCACTGTTATTGCTCTTGCAGGTACAATTTATTTAGGTCACCCACATATTTTTTTCTTCCCATTACTCTATTCCTTACTGAATTTTAGTGCTTTTCTCTGTTATCACATCCTTATACCTGAAGAAGTACTTCTAGTAATTTTTTCAAAGGAGGATCTACTGCTGATGAATCACTCCATTTTAGTTTCACTGGAGACATCCATTTTTATTTTTCAGTGCAAAGGGTATGGGCATGGAATTCCATCTGGCAGTAGTGTTTTTCTCTGTAAATTAAAGAGGTTGTTCCATTGTCTTTTGGCCTTAACCATTTCAGTTGATAGTAGTTCATTGTCAATTTTACTGTTAACCTATGAGGGGTAAGTGCTCCCAAGGCTCCACCCCCTGTTCCTTTTGTCTTTAATGTTTTTCTTTGTCTTATATTTTAATATGCCTGTATTTTAATTATGCTTGTGTGTTTATGTTTCCTGCCTGGGATTCATAATGATTCTTAAATCAATAGCATGATATATTTCACCACTTTCAGAAAATCTCAGCCATTATTTGTTCAAATATTATACTATATCAAGTATTATATCAATACCACCTTCTTTCTCTTTTCCTCAATTGTGGTTACATAAATTAGACCTTATTATCTGCACACATATTTTATCTTATGGTTCCTTGTTTATTTTCACTTTAAAAAAATTCCTCTGGTGCTTCATTCTGCAGAGGTTTTTCACAATACTCCAGTTATCTATTCTTCTCTACCTAATCTCTGGATCAGTGGTCTTTCTCTGTTAAAGGCCAGATAGTAAATATATTATACTTCGCAGAACATACAGCCTGGTGTCAACTAGAAAACTCTACATTGTTACCCAAAAAGAGTCATAGATAATGATTATGCTACAATAAAAAAATAATTACAAAGTGTATGATGAATTTGGAATGAGGCTGTAGTTGGCCAAAACCTTGTCTAATATAACCTGTTGACATATGGCTCTTCATACAGACTCTAGTTCCCTGGCGAAATTTAACATAATGTCAACTATTTTTGGAGCACATTAATTCTAATTATTTTAACATTCCTGTTTGGTAGTTCCAACAGCTAGATCCACTCCGTGCCTAACTCTACTGCTTGTTTCTTCTCTCAGTCATATTTCTTGCTGTTCCTGTTAATGTTTTATGAAGCTGGAGTCTTAGTATTAAACACTGTAAAAGCTTTGGGTGAGATATTACATTTAGATATAGTAAGTGTAGGCATGTATCACCTTAATGCAACTCAGACTTGAGCTAAGTCAAGGCTGAGTTTTAGTACTTCTAAGACCTGCTGTGGAGGTGGTGGGAAAAAAGGTGGCAGAGGAGAGCAGTAAGGTGGGAACCTCCTCCCACACACACACTAAGGAAGCACCTACAGCAAACACAACTAACCCTGAAAATGACCTGAACACTGCACAACAGTCCACCTATACCTGGTAAAGAAGAGAAGACCACACAGAGAAGGGTAAAGTGGCAGAGCTGAGACTGAGTGGGACTCAAGCCCTTCCCCCACCCCAGGCCACAGGCAGGAGGGAGAGGAACAGAGCAGGGAGGGGATAGGTGCTCAGGAATCCTGCACACTTGGCCCTGGGGATCTTCTCTGGGAAAATGAGGCCCCATTGCATTGACTTTGGTGGTTAACAGGACTGGAGCACTCTGGGAAACTGAGACTCTAGCCACTTAGTACTTTTAAGACATGCTGTGGAGGTGGTGGGAAAAAAGGTGGCAGAGGAGGGCAGTAAGGTGGGAACCTCCTCCCCCACACACACTAAGGAAGCACCTACAGCAAACACAACTAACCCTGAAAGGAGGACAGACACCCAGTCCTATTGAGATGCAGCACAGAGGTGGCAGTTTAAAAAAATTACCAGCAGTAGGAGGGGAGTCAGAGTGGTGGGGATTGGATAGAGAGCTCTCTCTGCAGGAGAAAGGGCAGGTGAAAGACACACCTCCAGCTGTCATTCAGCCAAACAGGTCAGGCACCCATGGGAGCCCCAAATGTTCCATCCTCCTAGCTGGTGGCTCAGCCCTGAAGCACTTCCCTACACACCTGCCTGTCTGCCCACCTGGCCTGATGGGACCAGAATGCCAAACTTCCTGCCTAGAAGGCAGAAGGAGACTTTAATACATGGCAGGAAGAGGGAGGCTTTCTCAACTTATTTGGCTTTTTCTCAGCCCTAGTTGGGCAGTGCTTGCAGGACCCAGCTCCAAATACTCCTTCCTTCTCACTGGTGGCCCAGACTGGCCCAAGCACCACACTCTGCCACCACACCCATGCACCTTCAAGCCACACACCTGCCCCAGAGCCACATGACCTCCCTGCTCATCCCCTTAGCTTAGCAGCACCACATCACTTTAGCACAGGAAGATGGTGGCCCCACCCACAAGGATCCCAACAGAAGTGCCACTACACTGCTCACAAAGGGCCGGCTGATGGAAACCGCCATCTGCGGTGGACTGAGACAGACCACGGATAGCAGACAGAAATACAGACCCACCTATGGCTCACCAACAGCAACTGGGGTTCCACTGAAAAGAAGAAGCAAGCACTGCAGTAATGAGGCTAGAGCTTCTGGGCACCACAGGGTGGCCTCTCCATAACGCCTTTATTCTCTAGACCAAGAGGCATAGTAGAGCGACTTAATACAAAGGAAGAAACACAGAAACCCTGACAAAAGGAGGAGGCAGAGGATTGTGTTCTAAACAAAACCACAGGATAAAACACCAGAAAAAGGACTAAATGAAACAGAGATTATTAGTCTTCTTGAAAAAGATTTCAAAGTAACAGCCGTAAAGATGTTCACTGATCTATGAAAAAGCATTGCTCTCAGGGAGGACTTTAAACAAGAGAAGAGCTGATGAAGAGCCACAAACAGCTGAAGAATATAGTAACTGAAATTAAAATACAGTGGAGGGAATGAATAATAGATTGCTGCAAGTAGAGGAGACAGGCAGTGAAATGGAAATTAGAGAACAGGAATAAAATGAAGCTGAGGAACAGAGAGGTAAAAGTATCTATAGAAATGAGAGGATATTAAGAGAGCTCTGAGGCAACATCAAATGGACAGTATTCACATAATAGGGGTACTGAAAGGAAGAGAGAGAAAAAGAGGTAGAAAATCTCTTTAAAGAAATAAGTGCTGAAAACTTCCGCAGTCTAGGGAATGAAATAGACATCCAGGTCCTGAAACCAAAGGAATGACAGGAAGATAACACAAAGATACATAATAATTATGATGACAAATATTACAGATAAGGAGAGAGTGTTGAAAACAGCCAGAGAGAGAGAAAAGATTACTTAAAAGGAAAATCCCATCAGGCTATAAGCAAACTTTTCATCAGAAGCTTTACAGGCAAGAAGGGAGTGGCATGAAATATTTAATGTATTCAAACAGAAGGACCTTTAACCAAGAATCCTCTTCCCAACAAGATTATTTTTCAAATTTGCAGGAAAGATTAAAATTTTTCCATATAAACAAAGGCTGAAAGAATTTACAACCACAGAACTGGCATTACAGTATATGTGTGTTAAGGGAGTTTCTGTATATGGAAATGTTCTTAAGTCTACATAATTTTCTCCAGTGAAAATAAATACCCAATAAAGGCAGTAGACCAAATACTTATGAAGTTAGTACAAAAGTAAAACAAAACAAAAAAGTAGTAAAACCAACTATAAACAAAATCAGCCAAGAGATACACAAAAAATTGCAGATCATGACATCTTGTACATAAAGTATGGAGGAGAAAGAAAAAGAGAACAGAAGTAGTTTTAGACTGTGTTAAAAATAGAGCAATCAGCAACTTAGTATAGACTGTTACATAGCTAGGAAACTATCTGTGAACCTTATTGTAACCAAAAACCTAAAGACTATAATAGATACACAAAAAAATATTTAAAAAATAGACACAATCTCAACACTAAAAAAAGACACCAAATAACAAGAGAAGAGTAGAGGAGAGGAAGAAAGGAACAGAGGGGAGCTACCAAAACAACCAGAAAGCAATAATAAAAATGGCAATAAGTACACACCTATCAATAACCACCTTCAATGTAAGTGAACTGAATGCACCCATCAGAATACACAGGGTGGCAGGTGAATAAAGAAACAAGGCTCAGAGATATTCTGCCTACAGGAGACTCATTTCAGACCCAGACCCAAAGTCAGACACAGACTGAGTGAAGGGATGGAAAAAGATATTTCATGCAAATGATAGGGAGAAAAAAGCAGGAGTAGTGGTACTTATATCATACAATGGACTTCAAAACAAAAAAAGTAACAAGAGACAAAGAAAGATATTACATAATGATAAAGGGGTCAGTCCAAAAAAAGGATATGACAATTATAAGTATGTATGCACCCAACACAGCACCTAAATATGTATAACAAATACTAACTGAACTAAAGGAAGAAATAGACTACAATTTGATCATATTAAGGGACTTGAACACCCCACTTACATCAATGACAGATCAACCAGACAGAAAATATACGAGGAAACAGAGATACTGAACAATACTCTAGATCAGATAGACTTCACATATATATACAGAATATTCCACACAAAGCTGCAGAATACACATTTTTCTCAAGAGTACATGGAACATTCTCCAGAATATTAGGCCATGAAAAGAGCACTGATAAATTGAAAAGGATTGAAATTGTATCAAGCAGCTTCTCAGACCACAATGGTATGAAACTAGAAATTAATTACACAAAGAAAACAAAAAAGCTGACAAACACTTAAAGACTGAACAATATGCTCTAAATAGTCAGTGGATCAATGAACAAATCAAAACAGAAATCAAGCAATACATGGAGAGAAATGAAAATAAAATCCAGCAATCCAAAATTTGTGGGATGCTGCAAAGGCTGTTCGTGAGGGAAGTACATAGCAATACAGGCCTACTTCAAGAAACAGCAATCCCAAGTGAACAGTCTAAACTCACAACTAAAGAAACTAGAAAAAGAACAGATGAACCCCAATGTTAGTAGAAGGAAGGAACTGGTTAGTAGAACCAAGAACTGGTGCTTTGAGAAGATAAACAAAACAAACAAACCCCTAGCCAGACATATCAGGAAAAAAAGAGTACACAAACAAAATCAGAAACAAAAATAGAATAGGCACAACTGACACCACAGAAATACAAGTTTATTAAAGAATTGTAGGAAAATTATATGACAATAAATTGGACAAACAAGAAGAAATGGATAAATTCCTAGAAAAGTCTGACTCTCCAAGATAGACCCAGGAAGAAGCAGACAATCTGAACGGGTCAATTACTAGTAACAAAATGGAATTGGAGTCAACTTACAAGAAACAAAATACCATAACCAAATGGCTTCACAGCTGAATTCTAGCAAACAGTTAAAGAAGAGCTAATATCCATGTGTTTGTAAAGTATTCCAAAAAGGAGAAGAAGACTTAAAACTTCCAAACTCAGTCTATGAGGCCAGCGTCACTCTAACACCAAATGCAAAACGACACTTGCAAGAAAAGAAAATTGCAGACTAGTAGCCCTTATGAAAATAGATGCAAAAATCCTCAACAAAATATTAGGAAACCAAATTCAAAAATACATCAAAAGAATTATCCATTACTATCAAGTGGGATTTATTCCAGAGATGCGACAATGGCACAATATTCAGAAATCAATCAACATGATACACCACATTAACAAAAAGGATAAAACTATATGATCATCTCAATAGATGCTGAAAAAACATTTTATAAAATCCAACATCCATTCATGATAAAATCTCTCAAGAAAATGGGTCTAGAGGGTATATACCTCAACATAATAAAGGCCATGTATGACAAACACATAGCTAACATCATACTCAATGGCAAAAAGCTGAAAGCTTCTCTTCTAAGATCAGAAACAAGAAAATGATGTCCTCTCTTACCACTTTTATTCAACATAATACTGGAGGTCCAAGGCAGGGTAATCAGACAACACAAAGAGACAAAAGGCATCCGCATTGGTAAGAAAGAAGTTAAACTGTCTCTACTTGCAGATGCATTGATATTATATATGCAAAGTCCTAAAGACTACACCAAAAAAACTATTAGAATGAATATCTGGATTCAGCAAAGTTGCAGGATACAAAATTAATACACAGAAATCTTAGGTGTTCCTATATACTAACAACAAACTAGCAGAAAGAGAATTCAGGTAAAAGTTCCATTTATACTTGCATCAAAAATAATAAAATACCTAGAAATAAACCTAACCACTCTGAAAACTCTGAAAATTATAAGGTACTCATGAGAGGAAGAAGACACAAATAAATGAACATCTATCCCATGCTCATAGATAAGAATAATTAATATTGTCAAATTGGTCATCCTGCCCAAAGTAATTTACAGATTAGGTACAATCTCTATCAAAATACAAGTGGCATTTCTCAAAAAACTTGAGCAAATAATCCTAAAATTCATATGGAAACTCAAAAGACTCCAAATAACCAAAACAATACTGAGAAAGAAGAACAAAGCTAGGGTATCATACTTTCTGACTTCAAGCTATACTACAAAGCTACAGTAATCAAAACAGGATGGTACTGACACAAGAATGAACCTGTGGATCAGTGGAAAAAAATAGAGAGCCACAATATAAACCCAGGAATGTATAGTCAATTAATATACAATGGGAAAAAATCGGTCTCTTCAATAACTGGTTTTGGGAGTAGTGGGTAGTTACATGCAAAAGAATCAGACTCGATTATTGTTGAACTCCACACACAAAAGTAAACTCAAAATCAATCAAAGACCTAAATGTAAGACATTAAGCCATAAAACTCTTAGAAGAAAATATAGGGAAAAATCTCTTGAACATATGTGTGAGTAATTATTTTTTCCTGGACATCTGCTTGGGCAAGGTAAACAAAAATAAAGAAGTAGGTCTACATCAAACTAAAAAGCTTCTGTACAGCAAAGGACACCATCAGCAGAGCAAAACAACCAATAGTATGGAAGAATATATTGGTAAATGATTTATCATGTAACTGGTTAAAATATAAGAACCATACAACTCAACACCAAAAAAAAGTAATAACCCAATTAAAAAATGGGCAGAAGATCTGAACAGAAATTTCTCCAAAGAAATACAGGTAACCAATAGGCATATAAGAAGATGATTGGCATTGCTAATCATCAGGGAAATACAAAACAAAACCACAGTGAGGCATCACTTCACATCGTTAGAATGGCCACTACCCAAAAGACAAGAAATGAGAAGTGTTTTCCAGTGTGGAGAAATGGGAACACTTCTATGCTGTTGGTAAGAATATAAGTTGGAACAGCCACTGAAGAAAGAAGGATGGAGTTTCCTCAAAAAATTAAAACTAGAAATACCATATAACACAGTAATTCCACTTCCAGGAATTCACACAAAGTATACAAAATCCCTAATATATTTTCCACCCCTATGTTTATCATCACATTATTTACAACAGCCAAGGTATGAAAGCAAACAAAGTGTCCATCAATAGATGAATGGATAATAAAGAGGTGGTACATTTACACAGTGGAATATTATTCAGCGATAAAAAAGAAGGAGCTCCTTATATTTGCAGCAAGATGGATGGATCAAGAGGGTATTGTATTATAAGTGAAATAAACCAGGAAGAGAAAGAGAGGTATCATGATTTTACTTATTTGTGGAATCTAAAACAAAACAGAACATAATGAACAAAATAGCAGTAGACTCAGACACTGAGAAGTGACTGGTACTATGGAGAAGAGGTTGAATGGATAAATGGGGAATGTGAGGGGGATAAAGGGGCACAAAAATTCTCAATCATCATATAAATTGGTCATGATGATAGTAGTACAGCATAGAATATATAGTCAATGATTCTGTGACATCTTTCTATGTCAACAGATAGTAACTCCTCAGTGGGGATCAGGATTTAGTTGTGTGTAACTGCTGAACCACTGTATTGTATAGCTGAAACCAGTATAAGTTTGTATATCAACAATCTTTCAATTTAAAAAAATATGGTAAATTTCTGCTTCTTCTTCACTCCTAGCTTTACTTATTTGCAGGGGTCTCATGTGAAAGTCCTGGTATTATTAAAACCATATTCATTGTCAAGTACTTTATACTACTTGATACTATATACTATATATATATAGTACTTTATACTATATCTTCACTCCAGTGCTCTGTGATTGCTGAAAGTACATTTAAATACTTACTTCTTCATTACTGAACACCACATGTCTTTTCTGTACCTGCACTGCTTGTAAATTGGTGAGTCCCAAGAGGAGATATGTACAGGGCTCATTTATTTGTTATTCTTTTCCTGAGGGATCATGCATACTCAGTCTTGCTGTCTCAGAAACCCTGGACTTTTAGATATCACCTACCAGCCTTAGGAAATAGAAATAAATTGATCAAATTGTATTTCTTTTTTTTAATTAAGGTGTCATTGATATACACTCATGAAAGTTTCACAAGAGAAACAATGTTGTTATTACATTTACCCTTATTATTGACTGCCCCCCATACCCCATTGCTGTCACTGTTCATCAGTGTAGTAATATGCCACAGAGTCCCTATTTGTCTTCTCTGAGCTACACTGTCTTCCCCGTGAACCCACACACACCATGTGCACCAATCATGATAGCGCACAATCCCCTTCCGCCTTCCTCCCCCCTGCCTCTCCCACCCCTCACATTTGGTAACAGCTAGTCCCTTCTTGGAGTCTGTGAATCTGCTTCTATTTTGTTCCTCCAGTTTTGCTTTGTTGTAATACTCCACAAATGAGGGAAATCATTTGGTATTTGTCTTTCTCTGCCTGGTTTATTTCACTGAGTATAACACCCTCCAGCTCCATCCATGTTGTTGCAAATGGTAGGATTTGTTTCTTTCTACAGCTGAATAGTATTCCATTGTATATATGTACAACATCTTCTTTATTCATTCATCCACTGATGGACACATAGGTTGCTTCTATATCTTGGCTATTTTAAATAGTGCTGTGATAAACATAGGGGTGCATATGTCTTTTTGAATCTGAGAAGTTGTTTTCTTTGGGTAAATTCCTAGGAGAGGAATTCCCAGATCAAATGGTATCTCTATTTTTAGTTTTTTGAGGAACCTCCATATTGCTTTCCACAATGGTTGAACTAGTTTACATTCCCACCAGCAGTGTAGGAAGGTTCCCCTTTCTCCACATCCTTGCCAGCATTTGTTGTTCCTAGTCTTTTCTATGTTGGCCATCCTAACTGGTGTGAGGTATATCCCATTGTAGTTTTAATTTGCATTTCCCTGATAATTAGCCATGTGAAGCATCTTTTCATGTGCCTGTTTGCCATCTGAACTTCTTCTTTGGAGAAGTGTCTGTTGATATCCTCCACCCATTTTTTTTTTGAGAGGGCATCTCTCATATTTATTGATCAAATGGTTGTTAACAACAATAAAATTCAGTATAGGGGGGTCAATGCTCAATGTACAATCATTAATCCATCTCAAGCCTAATTCTCATCAGTCTCCAATCTTCTGAAGCATAATGAACAAGTTCTTACATGGTGAACGAATTCTTACATAGTGAATAAATTCGTACATGGTGAACAGTACAAGGGCATTCATCACAGAAACTTTCGGTTTTGATCACGCATTATGACCTATAAATAATCACGTCAAAATATTCGTTTGATTTTTGTACTTGATTTATATGTTGATCCCACATTTGTCCCTTTATTATTATTATTATTTTTATTTTTAATAAAATGCGCAAGTGGTAGGTAGATGCAAGATAAAGGTAGAAAAAATGGTTTAGTGCTGTAAGAGGGCAAATGTAGATGATCAGATGATCAGGTGTGTGCCTATGGACTAAGTATTAATCCAGGCTAGACAAGGGCAGCAAAACATCCACGGATGCAGAAGATTTCTCTCAAAGCAGGTGGGGTGAGGTTCTGAGCCTCACCTCTGTTGATCCCCAAATTCTCACCTGATGGCCCCCCTGCGACTGTGCCTGTCTTAGGTTGTTCCTCCCTTGAGGAATCTTACCCGTCTCTGGCTAACCAGTCCTCTTCCGGGGCCATACAGGGAAATGTAAAGTTGGTAAGTGAGAGAGAAGCCATATTGTTTGAAAAAGTTAGCTTTTTACTTCTTTGCAGATTTATGCCCTGTGGCTTCTATGCCCAGCACTTATCTCGAGGTATCTTTACCACCTGGAGGAATTATGATACTCAGTAAATTCGATATGAGGCACGAATTCTATTTAAGGGTTGTAATTAGGAAGGAAGAAGAAAAGCTATAGATGTAGCATATGGAAGAAAACATGGGAGGATTGATTATTTCTTTGACATATCTTCTTGTATAGTACCTTAAGTATGTATAGGTTTTAAACTACTAACTAATTTGCACACACATATTAACATAATAGGAATATGGTGACATAAACAAAGCAAATCTATAATTACCATCCATCTCCAGTGAAGCCAAGAAAACCAGTAAGGCACCCTAGGCATTTGTGAAAATTTGTCTATGATATGATGGATATTGTCCAACTGTACTTGAACAGTCTGAGAGAAATCAGACAAATTAAAGCAGCCCATTTCTGGGATCTGTTCACATCCCATATGTTCTTTTAACCGTAGATAGTGTATAGTCATAAGATTTTGGAGTTCTACAACTTGCACCCCTCCCAACTCCTGGTTGAGTTCCAACAGTACAGATCTGGTCAAATTCGTTGTCTCACTGTATGCACATGCCAGCCTAGACATCTCCCTCCTCATTCCTATGGCAAGTCCAGGAGACGGTGGGCTGGATGCAGCCACAACCGCAGCATCGTCCGGATCCCTGTGGAGGCTTTTTGATGATCATCCCCGGCACAAGTCCTCCAGAGAGTGCTGATGCCGGAAGCTCCTCCTCATATCGTATCTTAGTTCATTTTCTGGGTATCCAAGCAAGGCCTTGATCTTCTGCATAGAAACAAACAGACCCTTTGCCCACACTTTGACATGCCCTCTATACCACTGTGCAGAACTCATTGGAGGTCAGCACACAGTAACTGCTTTTTTTTTTTTATTAAGAGAAAGGAATATTATCAGAAAATAGTACCTCCATAGCTGATCATCTGACACCCTTTAAGTGATCAACATGAAGGATATTTAAAGCATGCATTGATCTTTGATTTACCAATAGTTTTATCCTATCAGGGAGTAATCCCCCTTTTCTTTCATTCTTTCTTTCTTTCTTTCTTTTTTTTTTTTAATTTTTAATCTACACTTACATGAAGAATACTATGTTTACTATGTTCTCCCCTATATCAGGTCACCCCTAAAAACCACATTACGGTTACTGTCCATCAGCTTAGCAAAATGTTGTAGAGTCACTACTTGTCCTCTCTGTGTTGTGCAGCCCACCCTCCCCTTTCTCCCTCCCCCCATGCATGCTAATCTTAATATGCCCCTTCTTCTTCCCCCCCCCATCCCTCCCTGCCCACCCATTCTCCATAGTTCCTTTCCCTTTGGTACCTGTTAGTCCATTTTTGGGTTCTGTAATTCCGCTGCTGTTTTGTTCCTTCAGTTTTTCCTTTGTTCCTATACTCCTCAGATGAGTGAAATCATTTGGTATTTCTCTTTCTCCACTTGGCTTATTTCACTGAGCATAATACTCTCCAGCTCCATCCATGTTGCTGCAAATGGTTGGATTTTTCCACTTCTTATGGCTGAGTAGTATTCCATTGTGTATATGTACCACATCTTCTTTATCCATTCATCTACCAATGGACATTTAGGTTGCTTCCAATTCTTGGCTATTGTAAATAGTGCTGTGATAAACATAGGGGTGCATCTGTCTTTCTCAAATTTGATTGCTGCATTCTTAGGGTAAATTCCTAGGAGTGGAATACCTGGGTCAAATGGTAGGACTGTTTTGAGGATTTTGATGAACCTCCATACTGCTTTCCACAATGATTGAACTAATTTACATTCCCACCAGCAGTGTAGGAGGGTTCCCCTTTCTCCACAGCCTTGCCAACATTTGTTGTTGTTTGTCTTTCGGATGGCAGCTATCCTTACTGGTGTGAGGTGATACCTCATTGTAGTTTTAATTTGCATTTCTCTGATAATTAGCGATGTGGAGCATCTTTTCATGTGTCTCTTGGCCATCTGTATTTCTTTTTTAGAGAACTGTCTGTTCAGTTCCTCTGCCCATTTTTTAATTGGGTTATTTGCTTTTTCTTTGTTGAGGCGTGTGAGCTCTTTATATATTCTGGACGTCAAGCCTTTATCGGATCTGTCATTTTCAAATATATTCTCCCATACTGTAGGGTTCCTTTTTGTTCTATTGATGGTGTCTTTCGCTGTACAGAAGCTTTTCAGCTTAATGTAGTCCCACTTGCTCATTTTTGCTGTTGTTTTCCTTGCCCGGGGAGATATGTTCAAGAAGAGGTCACTCATGTTTATGTCTAAGAGGTTTTTGCCTATGTCTTTTTCCAAGAGTTTAATGGTTTCATGACTTACATTCAGGTCTTTGATCCATTTTGAGTTTACCTTTGTATATGGGGTTAGACAATGGTCCAGTTTCATTCTCCTACATGTAGCTGTCCAGTTTTGCCAGCACCATCTGTTGAAGACACTGTCATTTTGCCATTGTATGTCCATGGCTCCTTTATCAAATATTAATTGACCATATATGTTTGGGTTAATTTCTGAAGTCTCTAATCTGTTCCACTGGTCTGTGGCTCTGTTCTTGTGCCAGTACCAAATTGTCTTGATTACTATGGCTTTATAGTAGAGCTTGAAGTTGGGGAGTGAGATCCCCCCTACTTTATTCTTCTTTTTCAGGATTGCTTTGGCTATTCAGGGTCTTTGGTGTTTCCACCTGAATTTTTGAATTATTTGTTCCAATTCATTGAAGAATGTTGCTGGTAATTTGAGAGGGATTGCATCAAATCTGTATATTGCTTTGGGCAGGATGGCCATTTTGACGATATTAATTCTTCCTAGCCATGAGCATGGGATGAGTTTCCATTTATTAGTGTCCCCTTTAATTTCTCTTAAGAGTGACTTGTAGTTTTCAGAGTATAAGTCTTTCACTTCTTTGGTTAGGTTTATTCCTAGGTATTTTATTCTTTTTGATGCAATGGTGAATGGAATTGTTTTCCTGATTTCTCTTTCTATTGATTCATTGTTAGTGTATAGGAAAGCTACAGATTTCTGTGTGTTAATTTTGTATCCTCCAACTTTGCTGTATACCGATATCAGTTCTAGTAGTTTTGGAGTGGAGTCTTTAGGGTTTTTTATGTACAGTATCATATCATCTGCAAATAGTGACAGTTTAACTTCTTCTTTACCAATCTGGATTCCTTGTATTTCTTTGTTTTGTCTGATTGCCGTGGCTAGGACCTCCAGTACTATGTGAAATAACAGTGGGGAGAGTGGGCATCCCTGTCTGGTTCCCGATCTCAGAGGAAATGCTTTCAGCTTCTCGCTGTTCAGTATAATGCTGGCTGTAGGTTTATCATATATGGCCTTTATTATGTTGAGGTACTTGCCCTCTATTCCCATTTTGCTGAGAGTTTTTATCATGAATGGATGTTGAATTTTGTCAAATGCTTTTTCAGCATCTATGGAGATGATCATGTGGTTTTTGTCTTTCTTTTTGTTGATGTGGTGGATGATGTTGATGGATTTTCGAATGTTGTACCATCCTTGCATCCCTGGGATGAATCTCACTTGGTCATGGTGTATGATCCTTTTGATATACTGTTGAATTCTGTTTGCTAATATTTTATTGAGTATTTTTGCATCTACATTCATCAGGGATATTGGGCTGTAATTTTCTTTTTTGGTGGGGTCTTTGCCTGGTTTTGGTATTAGGGTGATGTTGGCTTCATAGAATGAGTTTGGGAGTATTCCCTCTTCTTCTATTTTTTGGAACACTTTAAGGAGAATGGGTGTTATGTCTTCTCTGTGTGTCTGATAAAATTCCTAGGTAAATCCGTCTGGCCCCGGAGTTTTGTTCTTGGGTAGTTTTTTGATTATTGTTTCAATTTCTTTCCTCGTAATTGGTTTGTTTAACTTTTGTGTTTCTTCCTTGGTCAGTCTTGGGAGGTTGTATTTTTCTAGGAAGTTGTCCGTTTCTTCTAGGTTTTCCAGCTTGTTGGCATATAGGTTTTCATAGTAGTCTTTAATAATTCTTTGTATTTCTGTGGAGTCTGTCGTGATTTTTCCATTCTCATTTCTGATTCTGTTGATTTGGCTTGATTCTCTTTTTCTCTTAATAAGTTGGGCTAGAGGCTTATCTATTTTGTTTATTTTCTCGAAGAACCAGCTCTTGGTTTCGTTGATTTTTGCTATTGTTTTATTCTTCTGAATTTTGTTTATTTCTTCTCTGATCTTTATTATGTCCCTCCTTCTGCTGACTTTAGGCCTCATTTGTTCATCATTTTCCAGTTTCAATGATTGTGATTTTAGACTATTCATTTGGGATTGTTCTTCCTTCTTCAAGTGTGCCTGGATTGGTATATACTTTCCTCTTAAGACTGCTTTTGCTGCGTCCCACAGAAGTTGGGGCTTTGTGTTGTTGTTGTCATTTGTTTCTATATATTCCTTGATCTCTATTTTGATTTGTTCATTGATCCATTGATTATTTAGTAGCATGTTGTTAAGCCTCCATGTGTTTGTGAGCCTTTTTTTTTTCTTTGTAGAATTTATTTCTACTTTTATACCTTTGTGGTCTGAAAAATTGGTTGGTAGAATTTCAATATTTTGGAGTTTACTGAGGCTCTTTTTGTGGCCTAGTATGTGGTCTATTCTGGAGAATGTTCCATGTGCACTTGAGAAGAATGTATATCCTGTTGCTTTTGGATGTAGAGTTCTATAGATGTCTATTAGGTCCATCTGTTCTAGTGTGTTGTTCAGTGCCTGTGTGTCCTTACTTATTTTCTGCCCAGTGGATCTATCCTTTGGGGTGAATAGTGTGTTGAAGTCTCCTAAAATGAATGCATTGCAGTCTATTTCCCTCTTTAGTTCTGTTAGTATTTGCTTCACATATGCTGGTGCTCCTGTATTGGGTGCATATATATTTAGAATGGTTATATCCTCTTGTTGGACTGAGCCCTTTATCATTATGTAGTATCCTTCTTTATCTCTTGTTACTTTCTTTGTTTTGAAGTCTATTTTGTCTGATATTAGTACTGCAACCCCTGCTTTCTTCTCACTGTTGTTTGCCTGAAATATATTTTTCCATCCCTTGGCTTTTAGTCTATGCTTGTCTTTGGGTTTAAGGTGAGTTTCTTGTAAGCAGCATATAGATGGGTCTTGCTTTTTTATCCATTCTATTACTCTGTGTCTTTTGATTGGTGCATTCAGTCCATTTACATTTAGCGTGACTATTGAGAGATATGTACTTATTGCCATTGCAGGCTTTAGATTCGTGGTTACCAAAGGTTCAAGGTTAGCTTCTTTAGTATCTTACTGCCTAACTTAGCTGGCTAACTGAGCTGTTATATACACTGTCTGGAGATTCTTTTCTTCTCTCCCTTCTTATTCCTCCTCCTCCATTCTTCATATGTTGTGTGTTTTGTTCTGTGCTCTTTTTAGGGGTGCTCCCATCTAGAGAAGTCCCTGTAGGATGCCCTGTAGAGGTGGTTTGTGGGAAGCAAATTCCCTCAGCTTTTGCTTGTCTGGGAATTGTTTAATCCTGCCATCATATTTAAATGATAGTCGTGCTGGATACAGTATCCTTGGTTCAAGGCCCTTCTGTTTCATTGCATTAAGTATATCATGCCATTCTCTTCTGGCCTGTAGGGTTTCTGTCGAGAAGTCTGATGTTGGCCTGATGGGTTTTCCTTTATACGTGACCTTTTTCTCTCTAGCTGCCTTTAAAACTCTTTCCTTGTCCTTGATCCTTGCCATTTTAATTACTATGTGTCTTGGTGTTGTCCTCCTTGGATCCTTTCTCTTGGGGGTTCTGTGTAATTCCATGGTCTGTTCGATTATTTCCTCCCCCAGTTTGGGGAAGTTTTCAGCAATTATTTCTTCAAAGAGAGTTTCTATCCCTTTTCCTCTTTCTTCTTCTTCTGGTATCCCTATAATACAAATATTATTCCTTTTGGCTTGGTCACATAGTTCTCTTAGTGTTGTTTCATTCCTGGAGATCCTTTTATCTCCCTCTATGTCTGCTTCTATATGTTCCTGTTCTCTGGCTTCTATTCCTTCAATGGCCTCTTGCATCTTATCCATTCTGCTTATAAATCCTTCCAGGGACTGTTTCACTTCTGTGATCTCCTTCCTGACATCTGTGATCTCCCTCCAGACTTCATCCCACTGCTCTTGCATTTTTCTCTGCATTTCATCCCATTGCTCTTGCATTTTTCTCTGCATCTCTGTCAGCATGTTCATGATTTTTATTTTGAATTCTTTTTCAGGAGGACTGGTTAGGTCTGTCTCCTTCTCAGGTGTTGTCTCTGTGATCTTTGTCTGCCTGTAGTTTTGCCTTTTCATGGTGATAGAGATAGTTTGCAGAGCTGGTACGAGTGACTGCTGGAAGAGCTTCCCTTCTTGTTGGTTTGTGGCCTTCCTCTCCTGGGAGAATAGCGACCTCTAGTGGCTTGTGCTGGGCTGCTGTGTGCAGACAGGGCTTCTGCTTCCTGCCCGGTTGCTATGGGGTTTATCTCCGCTGTTGCTGTGGACTTGGCCTGCCTGGGGCTGCTCCTCCAAAATGGTGGAGCCCCTTTGGAGGGGGAGCAGCCGGCAGGCTATTTATCTCCTTAAGGGGCCTCTGTGCTCCCTGCTGCCCAGGGTGTTAGAGTGCCCAGAGATCCCCAGATTCCCTGCCTCTGGTCTAAGTGACCTGTCCTGCCCCTTTAAGTCTTCCAAAAAGCGTTCTCCAAACCAAAACAACAACAGCAACAATGAGAGAGGGAACAGAAAAAAAAAAAAAAAGGAAAAAACATGCGATTTTTTTTTTGTCCTCAGGCGCCGGTCCCAGGCACCCGCTCACCAGTACCGCTGCCCTGCCTCCCTAGCACCAGGGTCCCTGTCCCTTTAAGGCTTCCAAAAAGCACTTGCCAAAAAGAGAAAAAAAAAGGGGGGGAAACGCGCGATTTCCTCCGTCCTCAGGTGCCGGTCTCAGGCACCCGCCCTCCGGTCCCACAGGGAAAAACGCGCGATATTCTTTGTCCTCAGGCGCTGGTCCCAGGCACCCGCTCACTGGTCCTGCTGCTCTGCCTCCCTAGCACCAGGGTCCCTGTCCATTTAAGGCTTCCAAAAAGCACTCGCCAAAAAGATTTAAAAAAAAAAAGGGGGGGGGGAAACACGCGATTTCCTCGTCCTCAGGTGCCGGTCTCAGGCACCCGCCCACCGGCCCCGCAGGGAAAAACGTGGGATATTCTTTGTCCTCAGGCACTGGTCCCAGGCACCCACTCACCGGTCCCGCCACCCTGCCTTCCTAGCAACGGGGTCCCTGTCCCTTTAAGGCTTCCAAAAAGCACTCGCCAAAAAAAAAAAAAAAAAAACCGCTCCGGTTTCTTTCCACCCGCCGGGAGCCGTGGGGAGGGGCGCTCGGGTACCGCTGGGCCGGGGCTTGTATCTTACCCCCTTCACAAGGCGCTGGGTTCTTGCAGGTGTGGATGTGGTCTGGATGTTGTCCTGTGTCCTGTGTTCTCTATTTTAGGAAGATTTTTCTTTGTTATATTTTCATAGCTCTATGTGTTTTTGGGAGGAGATTTCCACTGCTCTAGTTACACTGCCATCCTGGCTCCTCCACCCATTTTTTAATAGGGTTATTTGCTTTTAGGGTGTTGAGGAATGTGAGTTCTTTATGTATTTTGGATGCTAATCCCTTGTTGGATATGTCATTTACAAATATATTCTCCCATACTGTAGGATGCCTTTTTGTTCTGCTGATGGTGACCTTTGCTGTACAGAAGCTTTTTAGCATGATGTAGTCCCATTTGTTCATTTTTGATTTTTGTTTCCCTTGCCTGAGGAGATACATTCACAAAAAAGTTGCTCATGCTTACATTCAAGAGATTTTTGTCTATGTTTTCTTCTAGGAGTTTTATGTTTTCATGACTTACATTCTGGTCTTTGATCCATTTTGAATTTACTTTTGTATATGGGGTCAGACAATGATCCAGTTTCTTTCTCTAACATGTAGCTGTCCAGTTTTGCTAACACCAGCTGTTGAAGAGGCTGTCATTTCCCCATTGTATATCCATGGCTCCTTTATCATATATTAATTGGCCATATATGTTTGGGTTAATATCTGGACTCTCTGTTCTGTTCCACTGGTCTGTGGATCTGTTCTTATGCCAGTACCAAATTGTCTTGATTACCATAGCTTTGTAGTGGAGCTTGAAGTCAGGGAGCATAATCCCCCCAGCTTTATTCTTCCTTCTTAGGATTGCTTTGGCTACTCAGGGTCTTTTGTAGTTTCATATGAATTTTAGAACTATTTGCTCTAGTCATTGAAGAATTCTGTTGGTATTTTGATAGGGATTGCATTGAATCTGTAGATTGCTCTAGGCAACTTGGCTGTTTTGATTATTAAGTCTTCCTATCCATGAGCACAGGATGTGTTTCCATTTATTGGTATCTTTTTAAATTTCTCTTATGAGTGTCTTATAGTTTTCAGAGTATAGATCTTTCACTTCAAATTGTATTTCATAGCAGACTTCTACTCAGCTCCCAGCTTCTCTCTCAGTTTAGAAAAGGTTACAATGGTCCCCCTTATCTGTGGTTTCACTTTTTATTGTTTAAGTTTCCCAAGGACAGTCTCAGTCCAGAAGCAGGTAATCTCCTTCTGCCAGGTCATCTTAAGGAGACTAGCAGCCTATAGCTGTGTCACAGTGCCTCCACCACCCACCTCACTCCATCTCATCACAGGGCATCTTACCATCTCACATGCCACAAAGAGAAGGGTGAATGCAGGTCAGTAAGATGTTTTGAGAGAAAGAGAGTGAGACCACATGCACATCACTTTTATTGCAGTGTATTGTTTTACTTGTTCTATTTTACCATTAGTTATTTTTGTTAATCCCCTACTGTGCCCAATTTATAAATTAAACTTTATCTTAGGTGTGTATTTAATAGTAAAAAAAAAAAGCATAGTATATGTGGGGCTCAGTTCTATTCATGGTTCCAGACACACTCTGGGGGTCTTGGAAGGAGTCCCCTGCAAATGAGTGGCATGCTGTTCCTGCTTCATAAGGAAGAGCTGCCTGTGGTCAGGCTGTTCAGGCAGTGTCTTCTCCCAGGGTCTTTCATATCCAGAATCACTTGCTAGCGTTTCAGTCCTTCACACAGACATTTGCTTCTTGTTTTGCTTGTTTGATTAGTTTCCAACTCCCCTAGTTTGCTTTTAGATGACATCTCAGCCTGTAAGGCTGTCCACTGTCCCTGGGGAATAAGCATTAGCTCTTGCTTTTTAATTTCTTAGAAACTATTCACTGTGGCATTTTCCCTTGTTCCGTCACTAGGTGCCCATTATATTCAGTTGGCTTTATCAGTCCCTCTCTGCCTTTTTCTCCTCTGTTCTGTGCCTCAGGAAGACCTCCTTGCTTGCTGTTTGGCTTTCTGTGGGGCTTGCAGGGTGGGTAGGTCAAAGTCCTGGAGCAGAGGCTGAGATGTCTCCTCTTTGTGCGGAGAGGCTTCCTCCACCTTCTTCCACCACTCCTGGGGGTGCCCTGCCTCCCACAGAACAGCCTCCATTTGGTTTGAGGGTCATCACATTCTGTTCTGTCACGTCTCTGAGGTCTAAGGAGGGCAGTGGACATTCCTGTTGTTATTTGAACGTGGTGCTTGACCCACCCCATTGTTCCCTTAATCCTGCCAATTACTCTTTTAATAGCTGCTTATAATAGTTAAGGTTTTAGGAGCTAATCCTTTGAATGTGGCATCTGCTCAGATCCTGACTGATTCACATTCTCATTCTTTATCTAACTAGAGGGTCTTTTGAGGATGTATGGCAAGGATGCTAAAATACTTGCCCCACACTGTGGACTTTTAACGAATTCAGAATTGTATTCAACTGATAATAAAACCTAAAAGGTAATAAATTGTAAAAATTTCATAAGAACAGCTTCCCAAATGCAAATGTACATTAATGTAAATTGTGCAGCTGCAAGGCACAGGATTAAAAAATAAAATGTTGGTTATTGTGTAGAACAAGAGATATAGGGCTGTAAATGATGCTCTAAGTGAGAAGTGCTACAGAGATACAGTGTAATTAAAATGCAGTGGCCGGGGCTGAGGTGGGTGGGAAGTGCAGCCGTTTGAGTTCACCAGTGTCTCTGGCTTTGAATGTTTTTTCATTTCTACAACAGTTAAGTCCAAGATTCACAGTTCTTCCCTTTACCTGCTGACCTTTTCACTCTGATTCTTTCTCCATGCTGCTAAGATACAAAATCAATATTATCAGCAGGCAAATCACTTGATACTGACAGAACCTGATAATGGAGAAAGCCTAATTGTCTTGTGCCCTGGATACCCTGGATGTGCATAAAGTCAGGCAAGCAGGCCTACTTTGAGGTGGCTCCTGATTTGCACTCATGCATCTAATACATGACCTTTATTTTGAAAAGAGCACCTTGGACCCAGATCCAGGGAGCAGATATGTTGACTGACACTTGATGGGCCCTCTCCTTTGTGACTCTGCATGGAATTTCTTTCTCTTTGCCTTCAAAAGCAGTTTCTGAGAGTTTCTCCAATGCTCATGTCTCTCCTCTTACTTCATTTCACTAGACACAGAGCTGATGTATAATAGAACATCCTGGGTAGCATGGTGCAAAGGGGTGGTGAGTCCTGACTTTCACCCCTTCATGTCTCCACTTGCTGTTGGAGACCCAGTCATTGAAGGATCAACAGCCCCTCAAGCCCTTTGTTTTTCCTGGCAGACCAAGAACCAGCCTGGCTCTTGATCATGAAAACCTCAAGCAAGTTTTTTCTTTCACATGGGAATGAGTTTGTTGAGGGAGCCCTGACACAATTCCTTAACTCACAGCAAGTCAGTAACCATCGATCTATCAGTTTGCTTTAATATACTGCATTAAAGGATTTGCATTAAAAAAATGAATACTTGTAACATTTTTTAAAAAGTCATTTTTAGTACACTGTGCTGTATTTGGAAAGTGTTCACCATGACTTACAGTTCTACCTCCTGAGAAAGAAAGTTCTCTGGGAGATTCATATGATTTAGGTGTTTGCTGGAAATTATGTTTTATATTCAGGTCTGTTATGTGTTAATTTTCAAGAGTGATAAAGCATATATGCCAATTAAAGATGCTAGCACACTATTTCACCAAAGTAAAGTTTTTAAAAAGTTATTTTAAAGAATATTGGCAATATATTTTATAATCCATTATTATGAACTAGGAATCAACTCTGATGACAGGATGATTTAAAAAATTTACAGCACACTTTTCCTGTTGGAAGCAGTCTTCATGGAACTCACCCGTGATAATAATGTTACATATTCTCAAAATATGATGCCTTAATGTTAACTGGTGTTAAGTTGAGGTATTTATTTTTAGTGTTTGGTTGGAAACTAGTCCCAGATTTTAAAAATTTCTATTTAAAGAATTAAGCAAGTCTTACACAGAATAATGTATTTTTATGGCTTATTTGGAATTTATTCCCTGAATAGGGCTGGTTGGTCTATTTGGGATTCTCATCCCAGCTAGCACTTCAGAGTTTTCCCTGAGGTTGGGTCTCAAACTGTAATATAAAAACACTTTCCGAGTAAAGATCAGTCATTTACCTCAACTCCTTGTGGGAAAAAAAGTGATTGGTGTTGGTGTTTTAATTATGAAAGTATTTCAGAGTTTAACTACAAGTGGAAAATATGTTATTTTATTACACAGTAATTTCTTAGAGCAGTTGAAGCTTTATGAGAGAACTGGGGAAAAAATACAGGGTTGTCCTGTATACTCCCTGCCCCCACATACACATCCTCCTGTATTCCCAGCATCACCCACCGGAACAAGGCATATGTCACCAGGGATGAACCTACGTGGACACATCATCACCCAAAGTCCATAGTTTACCGTAGGGTTCACTCTTGGGCCTGCACATCGTATCATTCATAATGATATGTATCTACCATTAGAGTATCATAGAGAGTAGTTCCACTGTCCTAAAAATCCTCTGTGTTCTGCCTGTTCATCCCTCCCTCCTCCAAACCCATGACAACCACTGTCTCCATATTTTTGCTTTTTCCAGAATGTCTTCTAGTTGGGATCATAGAGTATTTAGCCTTTGCAGATTGGCTTCTTTCACTTGGTAGTATGCATTTAAGGTTCCTCCTAGTCTTTCCATGGCTTGTAGCTCATTTCTTTTTAGCATGGAATAATATCCTGTTGTATGGATAGGCCACAGTTTATCTACTCACCTTACGAAGGGCATCTTGGTTGTTTACAAGTTTCATCAATTATGAATAAAGCTGCTATAAACATCTGTGTGTAGGTTTTCCCATCTGGATTCCCATGAGCAATGATGAGAGTTCCTGTTGATCCACATCCTCACCAGCATCTGGGGGTATCAGTGTTCTGATTTTTGGCTATTCTTCTAGGTGTGTGATGGGTATCTCACTGTAGTTTTAAATTTGCATTTCCCTGATGACATATGATGTGGAGTCAATATCCATATGTTTATTTTCCATTTGCATATCTTCTTTGGTGAAGTGTTCATTGAGGTCTTGGGCCCATTATTTAATTGGGTTGTTTGTTTTCTTAATTTTATAGTTTTAGATGACTTCATATATTTCAGATTATCTTTTATCAGATGTGCCTTTTGCAAATATTTTTTTTCCCAGTCTGTGGCTTGTCTTCTAATTCTCTTGATCTTATCTTCATTGAGCAGAAGTTTTTAATGAAGTCCAGCTTATCAATTATTTCTTTCATGGATCATGTCTTTGGTATTGTTTCTAAAAAGGCATCACCATGCCTTGAGGCATCTAGGTTTTTTCCTACATTATCTCCTAGGAGTTCTATCATCCATTTATTGTCATTGTTTAAGAATTATTCTAAAGAGTGTGCCCAGGAAACAGACATTTTCTTATGCGTACCTCAATATAAAATTTTTTTAAAAGATGAAGAATTAAAAAAAAAAAGATGAAGAATTATTCTAAGTACCTGTTCTCCATAACCATTTTTTGAAATCTATCATTTATATAAGAAAAAAAATAAATGATACATTGATTTTTTATATTAAATTATATTAAGGTTATTTGACCTTTAAAGGGCCAATAACAAATGAAATTAAATATGTTTGCATGCCATTCTGAAGCATGGTTATTAAAACTGCTTGGCATAGATACTCCTGATAACATTAAAAAAAAGATTCAGTACAATAAATTACATAGTACTGTTGGTGACACTGACAGATTCATCTTCATTTGGGGAAATGATCAATAATCTCATATGGGAGCAGCAGTTTTTTTTTTTTAGGATTATTGAACTATTTTATTATTTAACTATTCCTGGAATTTTGTGCTGTATTTTAGAATTTCTTCCTCTTTCCTGCTCATAAATTTATTCATTCACCCAGTGAATATTTATGACTTCCTTACACATAGTACAGGTTCCATAGATATTTGTATTATGGATGACTGATTAAATAGAACACAAATTAAGGTGGCACGCACTGTTCACAGATGAATACTTATCTGTCACCTTTTATTCTTTGCTTTACTGATCCTCTGCTCATAGAGGGCCATGCCTTTATCAGCCCTTACACTGGATTCCTGATCCATAAGTTCAGATACTGGGAATAATACAGGTAAGAGACAAGTACCCACTTTATATATATGTGTATCCTAAATAAAAATAAGATTTTAAAATACTCTTTTGTTCACAGAGCCCTTTCTAGACTAAGGGGAGTGCAGATATGGTGGGAATTTGCTGAATATCTCATTTCTTTTTGTTTGTTGTCTCCGAGAAATGGAGAAAAAGAGGCCATAACATGCATAAGGGTTGGGAGGAGGTCTGATGTAGTCCTCCAGGAATGAGGGTAGGTGAGCAGACCAGGGGAAGGGTACGGGTGCCCTTAGCTTCCCTTTGCAAGTAGGGCCACAAGGTGTGGCAAAGCTCACGTGGAGCTCCACGCAGCCACAGGCCGCATGACACAGAGACTCCAAGGGGCACCTCCCATCCAGGCTTCTGTAGGAAGAGTGTGCCCAGGAGACAGCCACTGCCTGCCAGGCTCCATGGAAAGCAGGACCCTCTGTGGACGGCCTGTTCAATTAGGCAAAACTAGATGCGAATGGTGAGACCAGGGTGAAAGATGCACATGATTTTACGAAAGGCTGGAAATGAGCTTTAATACTGACACCATGCGACAGGTTCTGCGTGCGGAGGCATCGCATAGTGAAGGGGACTGATGCTAACACCTTTAGGGGGTGAATCCTAGCAAATGTAAGAAACGACAAAGATTTGACTAATGTCAGCATGCTCTTTCTCTCAAAAGTATTTTATTTTAATATATATTACATAAATATATATAATAAAATATTTTAGGAATAAATCCTATTGATTACTTTTGTGGGAATAATTTAATTTAGAAATAAAATTATCTGATTGATGGGTATTTAGCTCAAGTGAGATCATCTCTTCATAAATTCACCAACAGTTAAGTAATTAGTATATAATAAAATAGAAACACTAGAACTATTCAAAGAACATTTTAATCTTTTTTATTATAGGTAAATTCATTCCTTTGAGTTGAGATTTTATATCTCTTTGTGTCTTAATTATTTTTTCAGACAACTGATGCAGAAGGATTTGGGTGTGAGGTGATGAGGCTGACTTTACATTAACTCTTTACTAAATTGGAGACTAATTTTCTGAGAGAGATGATATGTGTGTGTATGTATGTGTGTGTCAGAAAGAGAGAGAGGAAAGTGAAGGGAACTCCATCCAGCACAGGTATATTTATTTTCAGGATATTTTTTCATCACTGACCTAAGGCAGCAGTGAGTCACATTTCAGCAATACAGATGAAGAGGTTGGCAACTACTGAATAGAAGAAGCTGGTTAGAAGAGGCTGGTAGTCAAGAGACAGAGAGATAGGCCGAGATAGAGCTGCCCAAGTTAAGAGGCATTTGAAATTACTGAGATGAGAGACCTTCGCAAAGTACACCTTGGGCCACGTTATTTATTAATGAAAAAAAATATTTTGTGAGAATTAAGGTGATAGTAGAAAGTTGGTGTTCACTACTTTTATAAAGGATATTTCCTTTTTCAAAGGATGCTTGTAGCACAAGCATACATTGATAGAGAATATGAGAATAAATAAACTTCTGAACACATTAAAAGATGAAAAATAAGGCCTGGGAGGTGTTAGGTCATACTCACTTGAGAGCTCAGATTGAATGCGTCACTGAATGCTGCCAAGAAAGAATTAATGTCATATCACTCATCAGTTTCATTAAGATCTTCAACTGTGTTCCAAAGTGCTTTTGAATACAGTACCTAGTGTCAGTTTTTCTGTGAAGTAATAAGTGAATCATTCAAACCAGGGACATTTAAACAGAGAAGGAAAAATTACAGGCCTTGGCAGACACTGTTTGAATTTAAGTTACATCAAATGCTAACCAAATATTCTTTCTAAATTAAAAGAGAAAAGGTAGAAAGATACAGCAGATTCTAAGTGCTTGTGCAACACTGTCGGTTTCAGAGGGCATGGAAAAGGACAAATTCTGATCAAGCTTTAAGCTCGTTGTGTAAATGCATAAGATTAGCATAAAGGACAGCTTTCTGTGTGTGCCACCAGTTCCTAAGCCTTTACATAACCTGTTAGTCAAATACACTTGCTTTTCATTAACTCCAACTTTTGCAGGACTGAGGTTCCATATATCTCTTATCTCCTAAGGTATGTCATGTACACATCTAATTTCTGAAAACAAAAGCTCTGTTAATAGACCTTTTCTGCTCTGGTCCACATCATATGTGTCTTCATATGATCATATTTTTGTGTCTTTACAATCAATTTAGTAGGAAGGCAGGACACATACATATATGCTACATTAAACCTGCTATATTCAATTCCAAATATTTCTTAAATATGTGAGTAAAAATGAATTAAAATTCATAAAACTATTAACTGACAAATGAAAACAATATTGAAATGTTGCCATTTGTCTTAGTTTTAATACATTAGCCTAGATTTACAATTATAATTGCATCTATTTACTGTGGGAGGTAGAATACAAGTGAATGGGAAAAAGATGTCTGCAAAGAACCAAAAGAAACTATTATATTTTCACTCTTTCAGAATATAATTATTATAGATATTCTGTATGAGAAGTTGGTGATTTGGAAATTGTGAGAATGAATTAGACACTGACCCTTGCCTTGCCTTCTGGTACATTTAGTCCAAGTATCAGAAGTAACACATGAAATAAATAGCCATCAGATTTGATAGGAAAGAAGTCAGACATCAGAAAGGATGGATGGGTGCAATGTCCTAAGTTGTTTTTTTTTTCTGGGGATCTGGAAAGTCTTTATGGAAAGATTGGCATGAAGTTGAACATTGAACTTTCTATAGAATTTGGAGTTGGGAACAGTAGCAAAGCATAAGAATGGACCTACCAGGAAAGAGACGAGAACATGGCAACATTAATACACTGGACACACGAAGTTCAGCTGAGCTAGTGGTCAGAGATGTGAAATAGTGGGAAATGGGGCTGAAGATTGTTTAAACTTGGTCATGGTCCTGTGAGAAGTGAGGAGATTTACAGACTGTAAGCAAGGCTGGGAGATGGTAAGAGCTGTGCATTAAGGTTGGTCCTGGACCTGTTGAATACTTTAGTAAGGGGAGAATTATTTTTGAAAAATGTGAAAGTCAAAAAGATGAACTTATTTAAGTAAGTACATGAAAATAGTTCTGATTTCCTCATCTGGAGCAGAAGCCACTGAGCTGTAAACTGGCAGGAACACTTAAATTATAATTGATATGGATTGACAGAGGCCAGATGAAGAATAGGCAATCTCTGTGTCCCAGTCCACTCCCTTGGGGGAACCCACTCCGCGGTGTGATTACTCACACATCCAGAGCATTCTCCCTAGCAGAGACTCAGTCTCAAGGGGAAAAGACTTTACAAAAGCCTTTCCCTAAAGCTCTGGGATAAGGACATACTTCCCACTAATGTGCACTGTATCTTTTCTGTCACTTTCCAAAGAGGGAAAAAAGCTCTCCCACTGGAGAATCATTTGGGAAAGTCACAGAGAGGCACACGGAACGACCAAAGTAATCCTAAAATGAGCAGAATGTGTCCATGCTTTCCCTGCCCCGACACCTTACCGCCTCACCAGTGGGTTTGGTGCAATATTATAGAAAGATGTTCAAGACACAGTCGCCATCAGCGGGGACAACTGAGGGAAAGGCAGTCAGGAGGAGAGACACAAGGACCCTCGAGCATTGTTACTGGTCTACAAGAGAGGATATACAATGGAGTCACATAAATGCCCAAATAAAACTAGAAAGGGGAGGAGAAGGGGATGAAGGAAAAGATGGAGGCAATAAGCAGAAAAGAGTTACGAAAATGGTTAGCTGTTGATCTGAAACCCAGCTATGTATTGTGTATAAGAGGCTCACTGTAAGTACAAACACGCAGATAGACTACAAGCGAAGGGCAGGAGATCAGTATGTCTGTTCACCTTAAATAAATGAAAACTATGTTTATTTTGGAAAAGTCAACTTTGGGACAATTCTCGACTTCAGGAAAATTACCAGGGACAATAAGACTGCACACAAATATTTACAGCAGCTTTATGCATAATCGTCAAAAGCCAGAAGTAACCAAGATGTCCTTCATTAGATGAATGTATAAAGAAAGAGGATACAGGTACATAGTGAAATACTATTCAGTAAGAAAGGAAACAACCAAGCCAAGAAGAGACATGGATAATTATAATATTATGACTCTAGTTTGATTATAATACACTCAAATTGCCAAGGCTCTGAGATGTCACTAAGGGAGGAAACTGAATGTGGGTATATGGGAGCAGACTGTTCTCTGCTCTCAACTTCCTACAAATCTAATGCTGTTTTATAATACAAATTTCTTTTTAAAAAGTTAAATATTTTAGAGACTACCTCAGGACATTTTGGAACCATGAGCTACGGCCAACTACAGAGATTCCATTATGAATTGTACTCTGTTTCTTTCAAAATTGAAATATAAAGAAGACAGTAAAAATGGAAATTAAGGAACTATCCAGATTCCTGGAATTGTTGTGTTATTGAGATACCCTGACTTCCCAGGTTCATCTGGTGAAAAATGCAGGAAATCAGACATGGTTATCACTGTCCAAGCTTTTCAAAATTTTTCCAGTTTTCCCAGAGTCATGATTGCTAATCTTTCCAGCCAGAATCCCCTGAAGTATGACCATCTTAACCAGAGAGGATCTTTTATTTTCATATTTGATAAGATCATAAAAAAGTGCCTGGTTTCAGGTATGTTAAATTAAGTTACACGATAATTATATTGATATTACATATAGATAAATAAGTACCTCTGATGTCTTCATTATGTAAAGTATGGTAATCTTGTAGATGAATGGATTGATAATTGTCCTTTGGACGGACATTGGATTGATATCCATCCATTGTTAGGGATGGGTGATAGCCATCCAAAAGATGATTGAATCTTTTCTTACCAACCTGGAATTGGAATGTGATTTGGAATATATACTTATAGATGAATATAATAGGATATATATTTATAGGAATATGTATAAATAGGAATATCTGTTTTTACATAAATACAGTAGGATACACTTAAAAAATCAGAATAAAATCTATAAACTCAATAGCCAGCTCCTAAAATCATTGACCAGCCCTGAAGATTTCTGTGATCCACAGTGTGGCTTATTTTTCAGTTTTCCTGGTCCCTATGATGTCAAGTAAACAATAGGAGTTATTCTTGTTTCTCTCTGAATTCCATTTTTTTCTCTTGCCAAATCACTTATAAGTTTTATAAAATCTTATGTAATAAAAATAATAGACACATTCCAAAGAATCACTGGGTAGGTGATCAGTTTTCATTCTCCTGAATTATTTCAATATTTTCTTACTATCCACATCTTCTTTTTTAACTCATATATTCCTGCAGCTTGGAGACGTTGCCTTATCCATGGAAAAAGGTGTTATTACTCTGGTGTATTTCATATGCCTTATTGTTTCATAAAAATCTTAGATGGAATATTTTTTTTGTTCTGATGATTTAGTGCAGTTTCTACTTAAATAATCAATACATATCGTTAAGTGGCTAAGATAATATATTCCTAATTTTTATGTCTGTTATATTTTATGATAGCCAAAAGGCCAGATAAATAAAAATGTAATAGAATTTCAGGAATGACAAATGCCTTCTGGAAAATGAGAGTCTAAATGAATAAGAGTGATGGACAATTTTAATAAGAGTGAAAATAAATTTCTGAGATGACATTTTAGGGAGGTCTAATAAAAGGGTACAAGTCTGGGCAATAGCAGCAATTAGGATTTGCTCAGAGATAGCAACAAGATCTGAGTCACTCGTGTGGAGGAGGAGGAGAATGAATAGAGGGCCCGGAAGGAAGGTGGGGGTCAGACTGGCCAGGATGGCGTACACTGGGTGTGGCTAATGCACAGAAACCGTTGAATAATCCGACAGGCATGAGGCCTCTGTGGGCCCAGCTCCCGGTTCTCATGCAGCACCATGGACAGTGACTGGTGGCTGGGAAGAATTTATTAAATACAATGTTTAGGACTTATAAATTAATAAAAATAAATAAAGGAGAGATTCTGTGAGAATCTTTTCATGTAAACCACACCATCCTGGTTCTATTTTTTATTTTTTTATTTTTTTACAAGCTTGATGGTTAAAGCTCTAGGGGTGATCTTTGCTTACTGGAGGTTTCCCAACTCAGTGTGTTTACAGGCACTACAATTTGAAATGGGAATTTATGATTAAGAAATTATTTTGAAGACCTAAACCTCATTTGATCCCATTTAACACCCCCCAAACCTGCAGATCATCAAGTGTTTGAATGAACTGCTTTTATTTTCATTTATATTGCTCTTCTAATGTAGCTTGCCTATCTTAAGATTTTTCTACTGTCCTAGCATCCAAGGCACTGATTTTAAACATACTTTGCAGAGTTTGCAGTGGTTAGACTAAGAAGCCTGAAACTTACATATGTAACACTTTTCAGAGTTCTGGTCTCTGAGGACTTTGTCTTAATCTATAACAATGCAGTATTAAAGAACTTGAAGAATTTAACTGGAACTAGGAGGTATGTTCTAAATCAGTAATCCTGTCTCTTCTAAGAGCATGTGGGATTCTGTTGCTGTGTCACAGATGGAAGTCCTCTCAACCTTCCCAGTTCCCCAGCCCTGATCTCATTTTTGCATACTGATCTTTACCTTCTAACATAATGCTGCACTTCTTATAATAAGAAAAAAAAATGTGGTCTGTTTCACTTCTACCAATATGCTAGCTCTACAAAGGTGAGAATTTTTGTGCGTTGTTCCATGAATTACTCCCACTGACAAAATAGGGCTAATGCACAGTAGTTAATGGATATTTGGTTAAATGAAATGGTGGACATAGAAGGAAAGTACTGCTTGAGTTTCAAGAAATAATGAAAATAGAGAAATTTTGAAATTTAATATGTTGATGAATTAAAATATCAATTAAGATCTAAGCCCCAATATATTTATTGATGAAATTTGATAGTTTGATATGGAACTGGAAAACTGAAGAATATCTAAAAATATTGGCTTAGATAAAGATTTTGTCTCTATACTGGACAATTTATTATAAATTCTACATTGTGGGTATAGAAACAAAACATATTATCTGATTTTGTATATATTTGAGTTAAAATTTCTTAACTGGCTACAAACTCTGCTTAGTGTATTTTCATAAATGATTAACAAAATATTTTATGAGATATTTCATATCACTAAGGTAAAGCCATGCAAACAGTATACCAATGTCAGCCCCACCAGATTAAGAAATCAAATATCGTAATACTTACAGTCTTTTTTCCAGTTTAGTTCTTTATTCTGCCCACATGAGTGTCATGCCTTTTCCAAATTTTGTCATTTTAGTCTCTTGCTTTTTATTCTAGTTCACTACTTCAATATATTTCCCATTTATATTGTTTTCTTTTTCAACTTTACATAAATGTCATTAAATTATATTGTTCTATGACTTGCTTTTGTCACTCAACACTGTTTTGAGATTATTCCAGTGACTAATTGTTTTTCTAGAATCTAGTACTCTATAACATAACATCATAGTGTGTAGCATTGACTCACTAAAACGCTCTGCATCAGTGGTAATAAACAAATATGTGTTTATAAACATATCTCCATTCTCCTGTTGGCAGACCCAGCTGGGTTCCTCTGTTTTCTGCTGCTATGCACAGGGACCTTAGGACAGTTTTCTTGGGGTGGGCCTCTGGTTGTGGAATTGCTCTGTCATGGAATGGGCTATCATAGCAATCTCAGTCATGAAATTTAATGTTTGATTATGAAATAATAATTTGGTATTTGATTAGTATTTGTGATCAGTTCATTTGCAATAACATACTTTTTGTGTTATTATTTAGGTATTTAAACATTTGAAAGTCATCTAATATAAATGGAATACAATGTTGTATTTTGTGTCTAAGGCAAAAGAAGGTCCGAGAGACTTTCAGAGTCAGTATGTAGGGGATAGTTTGTAGCAGTTTAGTGTGTTATTTGTCAGAAGAATGCAATGCTAGCTTTTGGATTTTGAAACGCTCAAACATATGAGTTATTAAAATGTTTATATCTGTTTATAATGCCCAAGAAATTAAAAATACTATGTGATAAAAAAAAATCTATAGAGACTTCATCAAGGAGGATATATGGGGAGCAAATAAGTACATGAAAAGTTAAACAACACTATTCATCCTTATGGAAATGCTAATTGAGATTAAAATTAAAATGATAAAACACTACATATCATTAGAATGGAAAAGAAAAAAATGATGAAGCCAAGTGCTGAGGAGGATGCAGAGAGACTGTAGCAAGTTTGCTTCTGTTTTAATTGCTTTTTTTACTGAAGTGTATTTGATGTGCAATATTATATTGGTTTCATGTGTGTGACGTAGTGATTCTCCATTTACATACATTGCTAAATGCTCACCATAATATCTGTCACCATACAAAGTTATTACATATTTTTGTATTTTGATAAGGACTATATTCTATATGCTGTATGTTTATCCCTGTGACTTTATTTTATAAAGAGAAATTTGTACTTCTTAATGCCCTTCAGCTATTTTTACCTAGTCTCCCAATCCCTCTCCTTTGGCAAGCAACAGTTTGTTCTCTGTGTTTATGAATCTATTTTTGTTTTATTTATTCATTTGTTTTATTTTTTAGATTCAACTTTTAAGTGATATCATGCAGGATTTGTCTTTCTATGCCTGATTTATTTCACTGAGCATAACATCTGCCAGATCTAGCCATGTTTTTGCGAGTGGCAAAATTGTGTTCCTTTTAATGGCTCAGTAATATTCCATTGTGTGTATATACCACATCTTCTTCACCCATTCATTCACTGATGGGAACTTTGGCTGTTTCCCATCTTGCATTGTGTAAATAATGCTGCAGTGAACATAGGGGAACATGCATCATTTTGAAGTAAGGCTTTTGTTTTCTTTGGATAGATGCTAGGAGTGGAATTGTTGGATCATATGGTTCTTCTAAATTAGTATTTTTAAAAATCAGGAAAAAATAAATATTGGAAAACTTAAATTAAAAAAATAAGATGAAAGTCATGAAGCTTTAACTTATGCCACTCTTTCTGAAATAATTTCAGAAATTAGCTGAAATTGCAATATCCTAGACATTTCTTATTCTTTTTGTTTTTTTGTCTGCTTTATCAGTTATACCAACTCAAATACTGTATTTTCTTTTTTTAATTTCTTTTTTATTTTTATTAAGGTATCATTGATACACATTCTTTGTGGTTACTACATTCACCATATTATCAAGTTCCCCCATAGCCCATTGTAGTCACTGTCCATCAGTGTTCAAATACTGTATTTTCAACTGACTTTTTAATCTTTATTGTTTATTATTTTTCACTCATGTAACACCAGTACCTAATACAAGTATGGGTTCAATATGTATTGTTGAATGAATTAATACAATATTGAATACAATAATCTTGGTTTTTGACATATATACAATAATAACAGAAATAAATGATTTGTCATTTAGTATATAGGAACATACTTAAATGACCAAAAATTAATCAATGATTTATAACCTGCTTAATACAATCACAAGGTCTGTAAAGGATCATATATCATCAAATGCAGTTAGCAGCTACTATAAAATAATTTTTTTAAAGTGTGAAGAGTTATAATGTCTGAATTGACCTTAAAAATGCAAATGATTCATTTAGAGAATGTAAATATTTCATAAGTCTTATTTGAAAGACAGCCTGCATTTCATCAATGTTTGGATAAAGAAAGTTATTAGGGATTGGTGGCCTTTCCTCACCGGAGTTCCAAGATAAGATTAAGCTGTACAACCCTTAAGCAATGATTAAAGTGAGCTCCCAGACCAGCAGTGGTATCCTGGAAACTGGTAAGACCTGCAGATTCTCAGGTCCCACCCGAGGCCAGCTTACTCTGAACCACTGAGGCATAGTTTCAGGATTTGTGTTAAAACATCATTGTAAACACCATAAGGCATCCATTGCATGTAAAATTTTCTGCTACATATCTAGAATGGTACTAGCTATATCACATCCTTAGGGGAAATAAGAAAATGGTCTTCTTCCCTTTTGCTTCTAAAATATTCCTTCTGGAATAATTTGCCTTCTTTCTGAATGACACCATTCTAAAATCCCCTACTGTCAGTGTGTTTGTGGTATATGTCATCCGTATTTTGTTTACCTAGTGCCATCTTTTTCTGGTTCTGTAAAATCCAACAGAAAAAAGTCTGTATTTATATATTTACATCACTGATTTTATTAAGCACAGTTGTGATAGCCCAAAACATAAGGCTTTTATTTGGATTATAAATAAACCATGTTCTGAGGCAGTGTGTTCCATAATTCTATCATGAAAGGCCATTTTAGCCTCCTAATATATGGGAAGTAAACGAAATAGGAGAAAATTAAGTATATTCCATGTCAATAATGGTGTTTACTTTATGCATGATAACTTGAAGTAGAGTCAATAACCTGGAGAGATTTGCTGCAGGAGCAATCTCAGATACATGTGCTCACCACCGAGCAGCTTTCAGGGAGACTGAACGGGTCCCAACATTTATCTTTTGATGAAATGCTGTAAGATTTATTTAAGCACGTAGGTGAAAAGGAACAGAAATGTTCTTGCAATAAGATTTGTGGATGAAGCATGTTCTATTGCCAGTAGTACTAAAAGAAGTAAATTTCCTATCATTGGTTCTTACTGTAACTTAATGTATGTGTTCAAAATGTCAGAAGGATTCACTCTACTTCAAGTGAATAATGATTATGCCTTTTTTTGAAATACTACATCATAATATAATGGTTAGGAAAGCAGGAGCTGAACATTCTCTACCTAAATTCAAATTCTGGCTCTGAAATTTACAAACTCTGTGATCTTGTGCATGTTATTTATTTAACTGATGTGTTGTAATTGTCTCATCCATCAAAAGGAAGCTATAGTAACACCTGTACTTTCTGGGCTTGTTCTGACTACTAATTGAATTAAAAATTTTAAGCTATTTCAAGTACCCTTGGCTCACAGTAAACATAATGTAAGTAATAAATAAAATGATTTCCAGACAAATTATCTGGATGATTTTGTTTAATGAAAATTTTCTTCTCTGTATACCTATCTATCCAGGTAGGCCAATATATCCTGTCCTTTCTGTATCACTGTAATGTGGGTAGTTTCTTTCAACAATGAATCTTTACTGTCAAGCACTCACTGTCCATTTCTGAGATTGGTAAAAAAATACAGTGCCATACCTGAAATAGTTGCATTTGTTATATCACTTATTCATTCAGTGCTCTAATGTTTCTTAATCAACTGTTTTGTCTGTGTCATTGTGCCAAGGAATGTAGAAGGTATAAAATGAATGAGAATTTGATCTTGAGGAGGTTTTCATTTAGATTAGATATGCAGTAGAGCAGATTGACTAACACAAGTGGAAAATGACTACTTCCGGTTGAAAAAGAGTTTTAATGACATTTTCTCTGGATTTAGCAGAATAAAAGACAATCGATTCTCACAGAAAAAATCCTGTGAAATAAAAATTATTGTTATTCCCATTTAACAGTTGTACACATACCAAATCAGACAATTTAACTTGGTAACTTTCAAAGTTACAGAGCCCATCACATTTGACAGAACTCAGAACCATTTCCAGGCTGCTGTTATTCCACAGCCAGCTCTATTATTGTCTACCTCACATGTAAAAGAATGACAAAATCCGTTTCAACTTTCACAATGGTTTTTACTTCTGTTATGTCTTATCTATTGATCTTTAGTGATTGGAGAGTCTTTGTTTCATTTCCAGTAAAAGAATTTTATTATATGAAAGTATGATGTAATTAATGTGACTCATTTTGTAATAACAAAATAAGAACTGAGATTAAATTTCCCTGATATACTACTATGATAAAGTATCTTATTTCCAGTCTTTCAGAAAAATATTGCAACCAATGAACTCAGTATTAATTTTTTAATTTCATTATATTTGTTAAAAAATGGATATAGTAAAATAAAGAAAATATTCACTTAAATATGTTAGTGAAGAAATATAAAAATTAAGTTTCCAGTGAGAGTTTAAATACTTCCTAATTTCCAGGTAGGGCATATGTCCTATTCTCTCCTTTCTTTCCGCATCATTTTGTAATCTAGGTAAGTTTATTTATCCAAACAATGGATGTTTATTATGAAGCACTTAGAATATATAACATGTCATTATGTGTTTAACATAAATATCTACATCATAATGAGATGTGATTTATGTTCTATGAGTATAATGAAAAAATATATTAGTTCTAATTTGAGGTAGTATGGGTTTATCATAATGCCAAAGGAGTTGATGTTTATATGGGGACTTAAAAAAAATAGAGAACATCTCTCAAGTAGGGATGGTAAGGAAAGGCATTTTAGGGACCCAGTATAGCACATGATGAAAATTCATGCTGTGTCCTGGAATGTATGTATGGACTGAATCCCCTCTATTTTTACTATGACACATTCTGAACCATGTCACTAGATTTCTCTTTGTAAAGCACAAATTCAACCATATTTCTCTCTTCCATTTTGAGAAAAATGACCTCCAGTTAAAAAAAGAATATAATCTGCAGTTTCAAGGATGCAACCAAGATAATATGATTATCTCTGGAAGTTTAGAAGATTCTTCCTTATGTTAAACAAAATTTGCCCTGATGTACCTTCTAAGGGGTCCAACTTCTGGTCCGTATAGTGATGATAATTATATCATTATCACCACCATCACCATCACCTCCATCATCACCACCATCACCATCAGCAGCAGCTGCAGCACCACCACCAGTAACTACTAATCAAAGAGTTCTACTCTGTGCAGGCATTGCAGTTGAAATTGCATATAGATTAATCTTCTCCCCAGCCTTTCAAGTTGACTATTATGTTTTTTTGGCAAATGAACAAATTGACACACACAGTGGTTAAATGGTTGACTTGTGTGAAAGTGCTAAGTTAGGAAGCAGGCATTTTGATTTCAGAACACTTGCTTCTAAAATCGCCATACCTCATGGAAAGAACATGGGAGTTGGATACAGAGATCTGAGCTGAATTTAACTCTTGCCTCTTAACAGCCAGTATGACTTTTCTGGGTTCTTTCCAGAGTTCTGTCCAATTTGATGAGCAATTTAGAGTAATAAATGCAACTATCTTTGGGGTCTTTTATCCTATCTCCTTCATTTTTTTGCTCTTTGTCTGTTGAAACCTTCTCTTCCGAGATAAGCACCCATAGTCATTCTTCTGAGGACATGTTTTCTGGACTCAACTGTCAGTCCAGGGAAGCATGGACGGTGGCTGTCACTTCATTGCATCCTGACATTGTGCTTCCTTGCATTAGATGGTGTTCAGGTCTATTGAGTCATTGTTAACCATGTCACACAGTTGATTTCTATAAGCTTACAGTCAAGTGAACCTACCACCCTGATTGTCCCTGGCCAAAAGCATGGAGAGGGAAGCAAAAAGGATTCTTTAATTTGCAAGGTCTTCATGCTAAGCTGAATGTCCAAGGGCTGTTTGTACGTAAAAGACATTGGTTCTATAATAGGTTCCTATGTATGAGTATCCTCATTTTTGTTTTATTTGTCATTTACATTGTTAGCTAACCTAACATTTCACTATGGAACTTTACATTTATAGTTCCTTGCTGATTACTAATAACAAATGTGTAATTTATATTTAATTTTATTCTAACTTTTACCAAAGGCATCAAGATAAAAGGAGAAACATTAGGATGATAGACTTCAAAGGAATTCCGTGGTGGTTTCTTCGGTATGCCCGTAAGACTTCTGCTTCTTCTGAAAGGGAATTTAGGACACTTGCAGGGCCAAAAGCCATCCTAGTAATCATTATGACATTTTTGGCTATGCAATCCACATAGGTAAGGGTGATTGTAAAAACAGTTGTCAAGATAGTATTTCTGGACTGTGCAAGTCCCATCCAGATTTTAGGTGACATCATTGTATTAGCCTCAGGATTGTACAGTGACACTGAGTTACTAACAGTGGGCTTATTCTCAGGGAGAAATATAAAAGAGAGGAATATATAAGAGAGGAAGATATTACAAAAATCTGAAAATTAAAGCAGAGGAAAATGATAAAGAAAGAAAAATGTACAGTAGTTTCTTATGTAGTACCAATGTTATTATTTGTTTTTCCCATTATGAGGCTGATAGAGATCATAATTTCCACTATATTTAGATAACTTTCATTTTTTATCAACTTTTAATATAAAACCCAAAACTGACAAACCAAATATAGTTCTTATCTAAGTGAGGTAACAGCACATATAGTCTCATAAATCATGAAATTTAAACTCAGTGATCATACCATGATAATCTTCATAAGTCCCAAATATCACAAACAAGAGATTTGTTCTCTGTACTTGGAGTGACATTGAAAAACATCCGATTCCTCTATTAAGTTACCCAAGTTGTAGACATTTTCTATCACTAGAAAACCGTCAGCTAACCTAATGCAGGTGATGTGTCATTGTTTAATATTTAGTGATTTGAGCAGAAAAATATAATGTAATTATTTAGTTTTCAATGCCCTGCAGTGAAAGAAATTAGCTTCCTGGACCTCAGTGTTATAACTGATATTCAGGAATGTGAACAAATAAATCCAACAATTTGTATTAATTTCTATTACCCTCTTTTGTTATCACTATCCTTCTGAAATTAATATACATTTTATTAGTGTCATTCATGCAAACTCAATAGTCTGCTGAGTTATATAACCCAGTTTGCACTGAACACATTTCCACACTTCAAGCAGACAGTTTTATTTGCAGAAGTCATAAGCTAGACCTGTGCTGATTATAAATATACAGTGAGTCTGGAATGAAGGATGACTTTTTGTTGGTGGTAGAGCACCTTGTGCTAATTCATGCACTGTCTTCTGTAGATCTTCACATTGAACTCTGGATGATTCATGTCCATCCCCACAGTGTTGAGTCCTGTTGAGGGCAACTTGTATGCCAGTGGTCTCCCCATGCTTTGCACATGCAGTAAGTCACACACCTGGGCTTCAAGCTGTCCTTACCGAAGGATCTTAGGGTAAATCACCACTCAGATGACTTGTCTGTTAGATGCCTGTTAGGGGACGAATTTCCACTGGTGCCTTTGAATCAGATACTGGAGAGAGGATGGACTGCTGAGAGAGGCACACAGGGGAGTTGGTGGGAGGCACAGGCCAGAGCAGTGGCTCAGTTCAGGAGAGGCTGCCGGCGGCTCCCCTTCCTTCTGTGGGCAGTAAGCCACAGCTCTGCTTCCTGAGCCCACAGCATCGTCAACTCGGGATACAGCTGTCCTCCCTCACGACTTTATCTGAGCCATAGACTTTGCTTACTCAGGCCTCAGGCTACCTCCTGACCTTCGCCCTCGCTTCCCTAGGGATTGCAGCGGCTGCTCCTGCTTTGGAAGTTTGGTTCTCCACAGCTGCAGCTCGAATTCCCCGGAGGGAAGCTCATTTGCCAGGGCATGGTCCTGCTGTGGAAGAACTGTCCTGCTCTCTCTTATTTTTTTTAATTTTGGGGTGGGGTTCTGCAAGGTCTGTTAATGTCTGCTTTCCATATTAACTCTAATTAACATCTTATGCATTAATACACCAAACCCCGCTGTGTGGATGGGGGAGCTAAGGCCATGAGAGCATTAGCAGGAACCGGCCCACAGTTTTTAATGTGATGGTATTTGGGAGTAAAAAAGAAGGAAGCAAACCTTTATTTATTGAGAGCCTGTTACATGCTGGAAGCTGTGCTTGGTGTGTTTACAGCTTCCCTTATTTAATACCATGAAGCTCTGTAACAGTGACTTCACCCAGAGTCTTCCAGTGAAGAAATTGAAGCCAGAAGTCTGTAGGTTTTTCAGTACGCTTCACAGTTAATGTGAAGCAAGAACAGTTACCCATGACGACATTATTCCTAAACTACACCTTGTTGCTTCAGAAGCTAGCGTAGTAGCAGAAACAGAGATTTATGGGACTTGTTTCAAGGCAGCATTGCCCTGGGCTGGAGGACACGGGCATTGAGGTGGACAAGGGGCTGGTGCAGAATGCAGCCGCCTCCTTCCTCCTAGACAAGAGGTGATCCCAGCTTGTTTTTCATCATCCCGTAGGTGGTGGTAAATGGCTGTGGCTTTATTTCCAACATCTGAGGCAAAATTGCACAGCCCATGACAGGTTTGTGGCATTTTGCTTGCTCTTATAAATCTCCCTGCTGGTCCGGTGAACTCAGGCTGCCCTGTGGGATGCCAACACCCTGCCCAGGGCTGTGCTTTGCCAGCAGGGCCTCTGGACCCCTGCTTTGCCTTATAGTTCCCTTTGGAGCAGGAGCAGAGGAAGGTGATGCCCTGCTGCTGAGGATCAAGTGCTTCCCAACATCACTGTAACGGCTTCCCAGGAATGACTGATGGCAGGCTCTTGAGAATACTTGCCGGGTGGAAGGGGAGTTGATTGACCCAATAGATTGCGGGGAGCCTCGGGAACCTGTTGGCAGGTGGCCTTCCCACTGTCACCGGACCTCCTGAGCTATTTCACTCCTTCAGCTCCTAGTGCAACGAGCACAGGCCACTGGACTGGACCCTTCTTGGGGGAAAATCTGCCCTTTTCCCTGTTTTAGAATGTGAAATACCATGAAGAGTGGAAAGTTGGCTATTAGGGGCACATATGGTTAAATCTACGGGTAACAACCATGAATAATAAGCTGGTTTGGAAAATGAAAGATTGGAGAACATTTGTAAGAGGGACGTGCACTTCGCTGGACTCCGCTGGAGGAGGGATGACTTGCTCCCTCCGGAGACAGATTCTCTTGCATTCTTCATGACATTTCACTCTAACAACTTCTGTCTCGCCGAGCTGCTTTTTCAATGTCCAGATCCTCTTATCTTTACAGCGCATGTTGGCCTCCCACCCCGAAACTGGTACATGCAGAGTCCTGCTCTGACTTACTACCTACATTAGAGGAAGTCCTAAATACCACATCACTAAGTCCATAAACAACTCTCCTAATGTACAAAGGGGCTCTGTCCTGGTCAAAACACATCCCAGCTGCCAACACCATAAAATCACACTTACTTTCCCTTAAGACTGTTTGGTGTTCTATTTTCTTTCACCTGGACTGTAATTAACAACATTCTGAACTGCCTGCAAAAGTCAATGGACTGGATTTTGCATATGAATCACACATTCACAGAGAAACTGGCTATTGCATTGGATTTTTTTTTTCTTATGTGTTCTTGGCATCTAATCTCTGATTAAAATTAAGGAATTAGCTTTGCTCACCATGTTCTATGGGCATTTATTTTCTTTGTATGTTTAGTCTAATAAAGATCCTCCACTCCATCTCCTTTTATTGGATCTTGCTTCTAAATTTCTATATAATGTGGAGTAAAACCAAGAAACAGTATTTCTTGTCAAGAGGAACAGTTTATTCCAGATAATTAAATCCAGGAATGTTCAAAGAAAACAGCAAGGAGCATAAATTAGGTTCTATCAAGGGATACAGGTCATTCCCCATGAATGGACACGGACAAAACGATTCTGTGGGAGCTTTGAAGTCATTAATAGTTTTCAAACTTTTGAAAACTAGCACATTTTGTAGAAGAAAGCCACAAGGTTTATTTCTGTGGTTTTAAAATGTACCTAAAAATTCACTGATGTTTCATCTTTATATTGGACAGTAGTTTTGAGCTGGCATCTAAGATATCTGCATATATATTCTTAGAAAAGCTAGGGTGGATTTTTCTTTTTTTTTCTTTGCATTTGCCCAAATGCCATTTAGAAACAAATAACAAAATGTAAACATCAAAATAAATTTTGAAAAACAAATGGGGTTTACCTAATGATGACAGACCTCCATTATCCACAAATATTATCCAGAACTGTATTGTGAATAGCTCTTGAGTCTATGACCCAGGAAGACAGTCACATTTTATCTTATTCACTGATTTTACTTCTTGCTTAGAACTGGAAAATAATAAACAATAAATATTTTCTAAATAAATCCATCAGCAAAAATAACTTAGGTTGGAATTCCTAAGTTATTTTGCATAGCAGATTGCCATTTGAACTTGGAAATTAATAAAATTTAAAGTTAGAATCTTGATGCATAATATAAATTATTAGGAGCTGACTCCAGAACCAGACAGTCTGGGCTTAAGTCATGTGCCTGATAGTCCTCAGTCAGAGACCTGGTGCATAGCCTTTCCTCAACTGTAAACTGAGGTAAAGGGTGATACCTATATCACAGGTATCTACAAGATGCACAGAGTAAAGTGTTGAGGAAGTGCTTTATTAGCAGTTATAGTTACTACTGCAAGATTCTGGGTTCTGTGTAGGTATTAAGGATTCTTGAAAATATACTGATGTCTAAAAGCCATACATCAATCTTACAATAGACTAGCATTGACTCTGGAAGTGAAGGAAAAGATATATCTTGCCAAGGCAAATCTAGTTACAATGAGTTTGCCTGTTGACCTCCCAACTTGCCCGTCACTGTACTGCCCAACCCCATCACCATTCCTTACCAATATACCCGGTCCCCCTGCATGTGCCTGCACACACACAGGCATGCCACGTACAGATGTGCACGCATGCACATGCACCCATGGACTTATGATCAGTGATTCTGGCACACACAGAATTGCATTTACACTGTGATCCAATATACTGCACTACTTGTGGTTTTCAGACTTCTCTGTGCTTTCCTGTGTCTACTTATCTTTAATTTGCTGGTGCTTCTGCATCAGACATCTCTGCTTGCTGCTTTTCAAACTGCAACTCTTAGGCTTTGTGCTGCAACTCAGATCATATCAGGCTGAGGATGATTTCAAACTTTGTACATAGCTGCACTGTCTCTCCTTAGACAGTAAATTGCATGAGTACAGAGCCATGTCTATGCATTTTCATCTGCCAAAGCCTATCATGGGACCTGGAACATAAAAATTAAATGAACATCTGCTAGACATCACCTCTTCTTCCCCTGTGACTTACTGCTTTATTCCCTTTCATCTTTTATTCCTCTTTTCCTTCTCTAAGTGGAGTCACTGTAATAATTGAAGTAGAAAAATGAAACCAAATATGAGATATTACAGTAATTACTAATATTAATCTTTTCTTCCATAATATTGAAAACTTACCTAAATTTTAGCTGATTAAAATACAAATGAGGACCACAGAGTACCAATAAAACCAGATTTTATTATGTTAAAATGAGCATTGAGCCATATTAAAAAACTGTCCATGTTTTTGTGTATATTCGGGAGAAGGAAAGAAGCAGAGTTACATGTTTTGTGTTTTAGTTATGGGAAACTACTTTCTTCTGTTTCAACCTAAAGCACATGGCATATAGAAGCTGTCTTGCTTTGCATCAGGTTATTTGGAAGGGAACCTTGCTCCCTTAAAAATGTTCTGGTAATTGAAGCTACAAGATGCAATTGGATATGAACATTTTGTTCATTTCCTTATGAATTTCATGCCTACACTGTTCATTTCTGCACTGTGGCTCATTTTTCTTATTTGAGAAGGAAATAGAAGTAGTGCAAAATAGTAGGCAATGTAGAATTATTTGCAAATATGAAGAACTGTGAAAAGTGTGTGTGTAAACAAGCTCATACATACTTATTAAGAATGATTATTCTTTCAAAACTGATTTTTCAAATCTTAACATATATAAAATGCAGAAGAATATCATGTCTTATTAAAGTACATATATTATATCTTATCTTTTTTAATATCAAAGAAGTGGGTGAATTTCAACCATACAAATTTTTGTTTTTTTCTTTTAATTTAAATTAATGTATTTAATGCAATTTTTAAAATATTAACTCAGTTCCATGAGTACTTTTACATGTAAGTGTCAGATTTTCACTTCATTCTCTTGTGTGTGAACTTAATATAACTATGGTACATTTATCTTACTGATATGGTTCTAAAAGGGTATAAAAATGGCAAATTATTAAAAGGACTATATAACTTCTTTTCCCCTACAGTATTCTATTGCTTTGATTTTTTTTTCTTTTTTCTTTTCTATTAAGGTATATACAATAAAATGCACAAATCTTAGTGTACAGTTTGGTTAACTTTGACATGTATATATACCCATGTAACCATTGCTCAGATCAAGATATCAAACATTCTCACTAATTGTTCCCACTTCACCTATTTCACTATTACCCCTCCCACTATGGCAACCACCAGTCTATTCTCTGTGTCTGTAAGTCTATTTCTGTTTTGTTTGTTTATTTGTTTTGTTTTCAGATTTCACATATAAGTGAAACCATAGGATATTCATTTTTATTTGCCTGGCTTATTTCACCTAACATAATAGCCTCTAAGTCCTTCTGTGTTGTTGCAAATGTGAGTATTTCTTTTTTATGGTTGAATGATATTCCATTGTATATATATACCACCTCTTCTTTACCTATATTCATTCATCTGTCAATGGCCCTTTAGGTTGCTTTCTTCCTTGGCTTTTTAAAATGATTCCACAATAAACATAGGGGTGTATGTATCATTCAAATTAGTGATTTCAGTTTCTTCAGGTAGACACACAGAAGTGGAATTGGTTGTAAGGTATTTCTTTTTTTACTTTTCTGAGAAACCTACATACTGGTTTCCATAGTGGCTGCACCAATTCACATTCCCACAAACAGTGTAGGAGGTTCCCTGTTCTCCACATCCTTGCTAACACTTGTCATTTCTTATCGTTTGGATAGTGGCCATTCTGACTCTGTGAGGTCACGGCTCATGTGGCTTTGATCTGCATCTCCCTCATGATCAGTGATGTGGAGCATCTTTTCAGGTATCTGTTGGCCATCTCTATTTCTTCTCTGAAAAATGTTTTTTAACTCCTCTGGCTATTTTTTAATTGGGTTATTTCTTTTTTTTGGTGTTGAATTGTATGAGTTCTTTATATATTTTGCATATTAGCCCCTTACTGAATATCTTATTTGAAAATATTATATAATTATATAATTATGCAAATTTAAAACTATGTGAATTTTAAATGTTTCTAGTTTTTGGTTGCTGGTATCTGGAGTCACCCTTTTCTGATTTCTAATTATATACATTTGGCTATTATATTGCCTAGTGCAAAAAATAAAAGGTCTGAAAGTGGAGCATAAGCCTACTTTATTTGTGGACACCTGAGAAAATAGTGGTTTGTAGTATTCAAAAATTTGTTTATTTTCTAGATTACTCATTATAGTACAGGCTATTAGCTGACATAGGTTTCTATCATGTGTAATTTAAGAGTTTTTTAATGTTTTCTGTCGTGTGTACTTTATTATAGTTAGAGCTATAAACTACACAACTCTTCATAAGATCACCAATGTTATCTAATTTTACTGTGATTCATTTTAATGTAAATTTTTAAATGCTGAAGTACATTTTCTAATGTCATAATTGTTGATAGCTCCTTACTTTTTGATGACTGTAGACTAAGGAAAAGGAGCCTGGACTGATATGGGTCCTAAATACAAGCAAATTAGAATCAAAATATTGTTACTGATTTTATCTCACTTCTTGATCATAAGGAAAAATAGTATTTGTTTGATGGAAATTTCCCAACTATCAAATTAGTTAAAATATCCTCTGTTTTTGGAGATGTGACATTTATGATTCATTGAATGCATACTATTTTATCAGAAAAATCTTCAAACGTTGACGTGTGAAGTTTTGGGGGACACATCTCTAACTGCATCATGTGGTGCCATATCTAAAAATTACAAATTATAAGCACTAAGAAATTGCTATTATAGATACCAAAGTAATGTAAAATAAATAGGGAAATATTGATATTTATTATTTTGCCCCCCCAACATGTTAATAATAAATAAATCTTGATTTACTAATCTGAGAACTATTTGGGGAGTGAAAGAAATTTAATAGTATCTTGAGGCACTTTCTCTTAATTTACTCTTTGGTTTTCATTTTTAACTGAGGATCATGATTACATATAGAATACACATTTGTAACCTGTGCCTAAAACATGTTTTCTGTATAATATACAGATTTTTGGAATAGTGTTCCTGCTTGGTTCCAAATTATATACCTTCATTTCTTGAAAATATGGTAGACTTGTCCAAAACTAAATGATATTTTGGTGGTCATTACGGGAAAATGAAATACTTGGGAAATTTATAGGCCTTGATTTTTGGACCGAATCAGATTCAGAACATTGAACACCTTAAGCACTCTTCAGCTTTGCAGACCCTACTTTGTGAGTCACAACTACTCTGCTCTGTGCAGTAGATGCCAAGAAAGACAGACGACACATAGAAGGATGGCTGTGGTCATGTTCCAAGAACTCTTTGTGTATAAAATAGGTGGTGGGCATGGCCCTGGGCCATGGTGGCCAGCTGTAGATAGTGAGGTGGGCCTGGGGCTCACACAGCACCTCTACTTCTAACTGGCTGTGTAGGTTCTAACCAATTGTTTAGTCTCTCTCTCCTTTACTTCCTCATGTATAAAACACAAGTAGTCTTAGAAGCACTTTCTCTTTCAGCTGCTGAGAGCAAAATACTTAGAGCAGTTCCTGGACAGAGTAAGAGGGCAGCAACTTCAAGTCACAGTGTTTCTCAATTTCTTTCCATGTGTCAGTGTTCTTACAGTTACACTGAAGATGACCCTTGTTTAAAAGTCCTTGTTTTATTTATCAGGACAAATTATTTTTATGTCTTTCCCTGATATTAATGAATTGCTGTAGTTTTGTGTATCAGTGTGAAAGTGACCCATACACAATCTGTGTACATTCAAGAGGCTTTTGACCTCAGTTGGCAGAGATTTTCAGAGACAATTGAGAAATTATCCCAATGCATTGTCCTTTTTGCACCATTTATTTTTTTTATGTGTTTAATCTGTGGTGAGTCAGAGAACACAAAATGCTTTCTAACAAATGGAGGGCTCATCACAGTGTTATAAATGCATCCTTTCAGGGCCCCAGGATGTCACTAGGGTAACAAATATGACATCTGGGGCCTGAAGCAGGCAGTTTGTCTCATAAAGATAATTCGTTTATACCCAGAGTTTACTGAATCTACCCTGTGTTCCAACACATGTTAAATATTGTTACACAGGGGAGTTTCCTCTTTTGTGAAATTTCAGCTTGACTATTACACTGGCCATTCTTGCTGTAACATAGTGAGATGTGTAAATGAGTCTGTTGGGATATATAACTCATTTAAAAAAAAACAGATTTCTGTTACTATTTCTTTGGCTAACAGAATTAGCAGTGACTTCTGATTTATCTGAGCCATTGAAACAGCAATAAAATTAATGTTAGTAGGGAAATTCTGAAGTTTTGTATGAGAGGGCTTGAGGAACATAATCACAAAATACAGAAATACTAAGGCATATATCTCCCTGTTCCTCAGCACAGATTCACAGAATATAAAAAGATTATCAAGATTTTGTCAATAAGTGGAGAAATAGCTGATTATTCTTACCTCTATTTTATCCTGGCTATTTGAATAAAAAAAAATAATTGTTGTGGAAAGGTTAAAAGTCAGGGGTCTTCCTACCTTTTATACTCCCCTAAATATGGACATTTTGATCATTGAGTTATTCCTTGGGAATATATAGGATCTGAGGGCTTTTGGCCCAATCTCCCCTTTCCCAAAGAGGACTAGAAGCCAGAAACACTCTAATCCCTGATGTGTCTGACATTCCGTCCTATTTGTGTCTTGTAATACACTGCAATGGTGGTTGTTTGGATGCAAGAATTAACCAAATAGAGGTCAAGTGGGTCAAGGGTGGGAGGTTGGGTAAGTAGGTTTGGACTCAGAGTAGCAGATGGGGAGAAGGTGAATGAAAAGTCCATGAAGAGAAAGTCAGTGGGCAAGAGGAAGTTCCCAGAGAAGAATGAGTAGAGGGCAGATTGACATCCATATGCAGTCAAAAGGCTGACAACTCCCCAGGCTTTGCTCAGAGAGTCTTCTGCAAGGTCCATTAGCCATGCTGTAGTGCTAAAGGTGTCATTCATTCTAAAAATCCAGTAGTACATGTGAAGGACACACCTAAAGGGTCACAGCTTCAATCCTGGGAACAAGGCATAATTCGTAGGTCCTGCATGTATGTATTGGAAAACATGGTGTTAAGAAATATATACCAAATATGATTTGCAGAACTTGTTATATGTATTTTTTTCACCTTCACAAGTGACTGATGATCTGGGGCTTCCCCAACTCTTTATTGCTCTGTAACTAACCAGCCCCAAACACAGGGACTTGAAACCACAGTGTATGATTATTTATCAGGGTTCTTTGTTGTGACTCTGATCAGTTTGGTATTTCTCACTCTGAGTCTCTAAAGTGATCACAGTAAAGTGGGTGCTGGGTTTGGAGTCATTTGGAAGTTCCGAGTCTCTCTCCCATGGCCGGCAGTGACTCTGGATGCCAGGAGGAGCTCAGAGGGGGTGTAGACCGGTGGGTTCTCCCCGTGGCTTGGGCTTCTCTCAGGGCGGCCTGATGACAAGCTCCTCATAAACTTGCCTTCAGGTTCCTGAAATCCTCTCGGCCTCATTCTGTTGGTCAAACAAGTATCTTGGTACACACACAAAAAAAAATTAATACACAGAAATCTGTTGCATTCCTATACACTAATGATGAACTAGCAGAAAGAGAAACCAGGAAAACAATTCCATTCACAATTGCATCAAAAGAATAAAATACCTAGGAATAAACCTAACCAAGGAGGTGAAAGACCTATATCCTGAAAACTACAAGATACTCTTACAAGAAATTAAAGAGGACACTAACAAATGGAAATTCATCCCATGCTCTTGGGTAGGAAGATTTGATATTATCAAAATGGCCAACCTGCCTAAAGCAGTCTACAGAATCAATGCAATCCTTATCAAAATACCTACATTATTTTTCAATGAACTGGAACAAATACTGTTAAAATTCATATGGAACCACAAAAGACCCAAATAGCCAAAATAATCCTGAGAAGGAACAATAAAGCAGGGGGTATCTCACTCCCCAACTTCAAGCTCTACTACAAAGTCACAGTAATCAAGACAATTTGGTATTGGCACAAAAGCAGACCCATAAACCAGTGGAACAGAATAGAGAGTCCAGATATGAACCCAAACATAAATTGTCAATTAATATACCATAAAGGAGCCATGGTAATACAATGGGGAAATGACAGCATCTTCAACAGGTGGTGTTGGCAAAACTGGACAGCTACATGTAAGAGAATGAACCTGGATCACTGTCTAACCCCATAAACAAAGTAAACTAGAAATGGATCAACAAGGTGAATGTATTTCATGAAACCATAAAACTCTTAGAAAAAGCATAGGCAAAAAATCTTTTGGGCATAAACATGAGCAACTTCTTCATGAATGTATCTCCCTGGTCAATGGAAACAAAAGCATGCATGAACAAGTGGGACTATATCAAGCTGAAAAGCTTCAGTACAGCAAAAGACACCATCAATAGAACAAAAAGGCACCCTACAGTATGGGAGAGTATATTCATAAATGACATATCCGATAAGGGTTTGACACCCAAAATATGCAAAGAGCTCATGTACCTCAACACCCAAAAAGCAAATAAGCCAATTAAAAAATGGGCAGAGTAGCTCAACAGACACTTCTCCAAAGAGAAATTCAGATAGCACATGAAAAGATGCTCCACTTCACAAATCATCAGAGAAATGCAAATTAAAACCACCATGAGATATCACCTCACACCAGTTAGGATGGCCACCATCCAAAAGACAAATAACAACAAATGCTGATGAGGATGTAGAGAAAGGGGAACCCTCTTATACTGCAGGTGGGAATGTAAATTAGTTCAACCATTGTGGAAAGCAATATGGAGGTTCCTAAAAAATCTCAAAATAGAAACACCATTTGACCCAGGAATTCTACTCCTAGGAATTTACCCTGAGAATGCAGGAGCCCAGTTTGAAAAAGACAGATGCACCCCTATGTTTATCGCAGCACTATTTACAATAGCCAGGAAATGGAAGCATCCTAAGTGTCCATCAGTAGATGAATGGATAAAGAAGATGTGGTACATATACACAATGGAATATTATTCAGCCATAAGAAGAAAACAAATCCTATCATTTGAAACAACCTGGATTGGGCTAGAGGGTATTATGCTCAGTGAAATAAGCCAGGTGAAGAAAGACAAGTATGAGATGATTTCATTCATCTGTGGAGCATAAGCACAAAGAAAAAACTGAAGGAACAAAACAGCAGCAGACTCACAGAACCCAAGAATGGACTAACAGTTACCAAAGGGAAAGGGACTGGTAAGGATGGTGGGAAGGGAGAGATAAAGGGGAAAAGGGGGCATTACAATTAACACACATAATGTAGGGGGGCACAGGGGAGGCAGTGCAACACAGAGAAGACAAATAGTGACTCTACAGCATCTTGGTATGCTGACGGACAGTGACTTTAATGGGCTATGTGGTGGGGACTTGATAATAGGGGGAGTCTAGTAACCATAATGTTGCTCATGTAATTGTACATTAATGATACCAAAATTAAAAAAAATAGAGTGAGGCATAAAAAAATTCATAATGTCAAGCAGAATCAAACTGCTGATTCATATTAATTGAAAAAAATTTCTGCAAAAATCCAATCCTTTAACCCTTTTACAGTCAACTTCTGAAAGTGTGTTTATATTACTTTATTTTAAGTCTATTTCTTATCAGACATTTTGCCATATCTATTATTACTACAATTCCAACCTATGGTGGTATTTCAATAAATGCTGAATGGGAACCTAGTTTTATATTGTTAAATGTCAGTTTTATGAATGAGGTCTTCTGCTTCTGCCTGTGATATGAGTAAGCAGTACAGGATTTGCTCTTCTTCCATAAACAACTTAAAAATTGGATAAAATATATGAAAGAACTGTTTTCAAACATTAGGCAATAACAGCACAGGGCTATGATCCCTGAAAGAAGAGAAAGTAAAGAGGTAGACAGAATGATGACCCTACTTTTTGCCTGGGAATGTTTCTAGATCACTGCACAGGGAAGGGGAACCCAAGAGACCCCATCACCATGAGTTGAGGAAACAGAGATAGAAGCTTGGGATAGCCAAGGTGACTGGGGTTTGTATAAAGATCTGTATAAGAGTGTCCTTGAGTCTTTCACAAAATACTAACCTGCATGTATGTAGAATGAAATTGAAATCCATCAGGCTAGGCAGGAATAATTATGAGAGACCTATAAGATGAACAATTCCAAGGGATCACACAGGGCCAGGAATCATTCATGTTCCTACCAACTTGAGCGAACAGACGACATTCATCACAAAAGGCTTTTGCTGAGGGTCATGCCTTAGACATGGCACCATAGTAGCTGTAGATTAAGGGCTGCTCTATAACTGCCCTTTTTGAGAGTGAAACTAGCTTTGAGAGGATCAAGCAGATCTTCAAGTAACTAAACTGCCTTCTAAAATAAATTTCATTACTCATTAAAAGAAGACAAAAAAATCTAAATATTCAAAAATGTGGCATACATAATATCCAGCCATCACAGAGCTCCTCCTTCTACTGTCTTGTGCATTATTCAAAAACATAGTAGCTTGCTTTCCAAGGTTTCTTAGAGGTATTCCCTTGTCCACTTTAGCTAAACCTTTTTATTTCATCCTTGTCTCTTTCCTGCAGTTTGATTTCACTTCCAGCAGTGCCTCGAGAATGCTCCATGTCCTATAGTCCTTCTCAGGAAAGGTATTTTCATTCTGGTCCTAGTTTATCTCCCTGTAGGTTGCTTCCAGGAAGCCAAAGGCACACATATTCTCTTTCTTCAGGGTTTCTAGGAAGACTCTTTCCTACATTTTCACCTGCTACAAAGTCCTCAGGCTCTGTTGTCCACAGCCTCAGAGAATGTTGGCTTTGATTGGCTTGAGTTTCTGCCACCAGGAGAGCCAAACTTGCATTCTTGAGTGGCATAGACCTGAGGCAGGATCCTGAAGACCTTGGTCCCACAGGGACCTTTCATTGGTAGGTGGGGCAGAGCTGTCAAGTACCCTACCTCCACTTCCTCCCAATTTTGAGAACTTGGGCAGAAGACCAGAACAGATAATTAATGTTTAGCATTTTAACATATTTGTGGTACAGGACTTGGGATTTAATAAAATCCTGGGACTCTTTCCCTAGAAACACAGACACACACACACACAGACACACACACACATTATTTGGCATACAGTTTGTGTGTATTCATAGTTCCAGTCCAGTGAGTCTTCTGCAACCTCACACCACCTTCCTTTGGGGTGAAGGAGTGGGCATAGAGCCCAGCAAGTCTGTTATCACGCAGATTCTACCCTGGGGGGCTAATAAGTCTTGTTAAATTTCACACATAGACAAATGGCACATATTTTTGTACAGGTCTATCTGTGAGAATATTTAGAACCACTTAAAGGATAAAATAATTCAATAGATGAAACCAAGAGCTGACACCAATTTGTCTACAAATCTGTATAGGTCAGAGGTTTACTTTGGAACAGTTGAGAAACCAGGTGGACTTTGCTCATCTTTTCCCATGGAAAGCAGGGACATCAAACAATGGCATTTACTATGGGGGCAGGAGAGGGATCAGTAATTTGTTTATTTTGCTCCAGGAGCTCTAGACTTTGCTCAGCTTAACAAGCCACTTCTCATGGGCTCACCTGAAGATCTCAGGATTTGGTTTTCCTGACAAAAGAGCAATGGAAGTGAAGTCTCTGAATAACCTTGGAAGAAAATATGAATGACATCTCCCAAGAAAGCAAGTCACAGGATAGTGGAGATAGCTCAGGACATTGAGTCCAAAGTCCTAGGTTCTAGTTTTGCCTGTCTTGCTGGGCACCCTCCAGTTATGTCTTCTGGCTGGGCCTCAGTTTTTCTGTCTGTAAAATGAGATCATTGTACTAGGAGGTCTCACAGGGTGTGTTTTGCTGAAGGGCCCATTAACAATAGAAGGAGCCATAAAGTATGTGGGGTCATATCAGTACCAGTCCATGATAAGTGTTATGTAATGATAGTCATTGTCATCTGTTGGTGACTGCTACATGTTAGGATGGGTCAGCACTTCAATAGCACTGTGAGTAATCTTCAGGATGACCCTAGAAGGTAGGTATTCATATTCTTATTACTAATTAAGAACTAACTTGTACTGCACCTTGGAACTTCTAAATGACCTTCAATTCAACCCCAGGTGTCTCTACTCCAATTTTGTACCAATTTTATACCACAGATTGCACATGATAATACCCAATACCTGTCCTCAAGAATGGATAGGTGAATAAAAGGAGTGCACAGGTAACTGGTGTAGGGAGAGAATAATGCTGCCAGGATCTCTCTGCTGTATTCTCTATGGCACATTGTCTAGGATCTACTGGTTAGCATTCTTGCAGGGTTCCCTGATGTGATATGACCTGAAGGGCTGGGCTCACAGTGCTGTGTACGCAGGGATTAAAGGGGGAAGATACTGGTTGTAACACAAAAATAATAAGGAGGATAATGTGCTGGGTACTTCTAGGAGATTTACTCTAATTGGTCACTTAGTTCTCATAATAACCCTATGTAGTAGGCAATATTACATTTTCTAGGTGGGAAACAGAGGCACTGAGAGTTACGTAACTTACCTAATTCACTGAGCAACTTAAAGTCTCACAATATAGAAGTGAGTGTGTAGAAGCAAATGACCAAATCACACTAGCTTTAGCATTGTTCCTGGTCAGAGAACCAGGGCCATGTTCTCCTGTTTTCCTGATCTTTGCAGATGTGATCATTTTTTTCATGTTTTCTTCTATCACTGTTTAATGCTACTTCTATCACCACTACATTCCAGTTGTGCACAGGAGTAGATTTCTCTACCTGAGATCCTTCCTTTATTTTAAAATCTAGACTCCTTGACATCCTGGTGTCCTGGCCTACTTTATATCATGCTCTCTGAACTCTTCAGCCATCCTCCTCTCTCCCTTGCATACCACTTTGGAGAAGTCAATTGTTAGAGGGGCCTCTGGGGTGGGGATGTAAGCAGTTCCTGTAACATGTTGCCTGATTCACAATCTTGCCTGAAACCAGCCCTGCCGTGGAGTTCCAAAACGTGTCCTGGCCATGATCTCTACCCACCTTCCCGTCTTTGCCAAGCCTGCCCAAAGCTCTGCAAACAGCATGCTAGAGAAGACCAGCTTTTCTTGCATGCCTGCCTTTGATCACGGACTTTTGTTTCTTTACACATGACAGTTTCCACAGTCTACTCAGTTCCAGGGTCAGTGGCCTCTGCATCTGTTGACCTAGAGGTCAAGTTCAACTGGGTTAGGTTGAACATTATACTGACAAGAAAAGGGTTTTCTTACGAGGTTCTTTTGTTTGCAGAATAGTTATCTCTGGCTTTTGAAGTAAGGACAAACAGCCTCTAGTCTCTTCCAGGACATTATAGAAAAATAATTGAATTAAGAAAAAAAGGAGCCCAGAGCTTTATAACACTGAAAGATGTCCAGTTATCCCTCATTCTGCTCATGATCCTACTATCTGACCTTCACAGTGTATGACGTGATGGCGGAGCCAGATTAAAAGGCTTCCCTTTCCTCTTCCTCCTCCTTTTCCCTTTCTCTCTTTCCTTCCCTTTTTGTTCCTTTCTTCAGTTAAAAAGTATGTGTTTGTCTTCCTCCCTTTCATTTTCTTGAAATAGCCAGGGGTAGTAAAGCCTGAGAAATGGGCCAAGGAGGCAGCCGGAGGATCTGGAGATTGATTATACACAGGAGAAGGGAGCAAAGAGCTAAAAAATTGAGAATATTGGGCTCCAGATTTGTAGAAGGGAGTCAGAGAAGGGAGTTGTAAATATGAAGAGGGAGAAAATGAGATTTACTTTGGTGTTCAGTTGGAATTGGAAGAATCAGTATGAACTTGTGATTGGGGGAAGAGAAAGAGAGAGAGGTGCACACGTGCGCACACACACACACACACACATACACACATTTCCCAGCTCAGTCTATTGAAAGATCCTCATTGTGATTTCTCTACAAAGCAGTTACCACCTTAGCATCCAGACTTTGGTTCCTACATACCATTCTATTTTAAAAGGAAAAGTTTCTTAGAGAAATGATATTCCAGAAACTGATTCCAGAGCTGGTACAGGGAAACTACAAGATAGGTCAGGGAAACTACAAGACAATCCTGAATGTCTTATTCTGCCAGAAAGTAAAGTGTTTATAAAACGATGGGGCTTGTAAAGAAAATACAGGCATAAACTTGAAGGGCTACCTGGTGGCCAAATTCACAAAAACAATCTGAGCATCAAAATAAATGAAAAGTAGGATTCTGGGAAGATGGAAGACTAGGAAGCACCAGGAAACTGTCTCACCATCCAGAAAAAATATTTCACGGGTAGGATCTGTTTGATGTAACTATTTTGGAGCTCTGCAGCCTATTGAAAGCTTCTGACTTCTAGGAGGCTTAGAAGGTAAACTGCCATTAATTTAGTCTATTTCGGTTCTTCGCTTGGCAGTGGCTATCCATACCCCTCCCTTCAGTCTTGCATCAGGCAGCTGTTCATGTATTCCAATTGTTTGCATACCGCATGTGGGGAGCCAGAGTGGGCAATAAAGATCCTGTCATGAAAATAATAATTGTGTATGAGCACTGACTGCTGTTTTTGAATGTGCAGATACAGAGGAGGGAAGCCATTGTTATTGCACCTCCTCTTATTGTTTTAAGACCCTCCTCCTCCAAGTGATTTCCAAAGAATTTAAAGACCCAACACCTTTTCCCCTTCTCTCTGTGAAAGCCAGACATTTAAGACTATGTATTCAAAAGCAACTACATTTTCAGGGGAAATTAAAAATTCACTGTGCATACCTAGGGAAATGAACAGGATTAAAACATCTGAAAAGACCTTATATTTGCATCTTACGCTGATCTTTGGCACAGAGACAGCCTACAGCAATAAAAACAAAATGAAATCTTAGGTAAGAAGGAGATTCTGGTGTCCAGAGTTACTACGTTATTAGATTAAAATGTACAGTTTTCAATCAAAAATCAGAAGGCACACCAAGAAACCCATTCAAAGGTGAAAAAAAAAAAAACAGAAACCAGAACCTGTCCTTGAAAGAGACCTGATGATGGATTTATCCAACAAAGACTTTAAAACACCTATCTTTAAAATGCTCAGAGAACTAAAAGAAGACGTGGAGAGATTCAAGAAAATGATGTACAAACAAAATAGAAATATCAATAGTTTGAGTAAATTCAAATTAGAATGTTATAACTTTAGGATGTTAAATGGAATCTCCATGATAACCTCAAGGAAAACCGCTTTTGAATATACACAAAAGGAGATAAGAAGGGAATTAGAATGTTTCACTAAAAAAAAATCAACAAAACACAAAGAAGATGGCAATGCAGGAAATGAAGCACATGTAGAAAACAAACAATATGATGACAGAAGTTAGCCCCTCCTTATCAGTAATTATTTTAAATGGAAATGTTGGCAGAGAGAAATAGATAGCAATGCAATAATAGTTAGAGACTTCAATACTACCTTCTTAATGAAGGACAGAACAACCAGACAGAAGATAAGCTTGGAAATAGAGGACTTGAAGAATTCATTAAACCAACTAGATCAAACAGCCATGTACACTCTACTCAACAGAATACAGAATAAAATAATACACATTCTTCTCAAGTACACATGGAGCATTTCCAAGATAGACCATATATTAAGCCACGTGTTAATCTCAATAGAGTTTCAAGGATTGATAATGACACGAAGTATTTTCTCTGACTATACAAGATGAAGTTAGAGACCAATAAGAAAAGGAAACTGGAAAATTCACAAATTTGTGGAAGTTAAACAATATAATCTGAAACACCAATGGATCAAAGTAGAAATCACAAGTGAAATTAAAAAGTACTTAGAGATGAATGAAAACAAAAATACAACATACCAACACTGGAATACAGCAAAAGCAATGCCAATATAAACTTTAAGCCTTAAATATATAATTATCTATATACATAAAGTTTAAATTTACACATTTAAACTTTAAATTTATATATAACTAAAAACGTTAAAGAAGGAAGATCTCAAATCAACAGCTTGATTTCACAAAAAGGAACTATTAAAAAGACAACAAACCAAACTCAAAGTTAGCATAAGGAAGGAAATAATAGAGATGAAAGTAGAGATAAATGAAATAGAGAATAAGGTAGAAAAACTAAAGAACATCAATGAACCAAAAAGTTGGTTATTCAAAAACAGCAACAAAATTGATAAACCTTTAGCTTGATTGACTAAGAAAAACAGAGAGAAGACTCAAATTATTAAAATCAGAAATGAAGATGTGGCTATTACTACTGATTCTACAGAAATAAGAAGGATTATGAGGGTACTATAACAAAAGTATGTTAACAAATTGGATAACCTCTATGAAATGGACAAACACCTAGAAATACAAAACCTATCAAGACTAAATCATGAAGAAATAAAAAATATGATTAGAGCTCTATCTAGTTAAGAGATTGAATCAGTAATCAAAAATATCCCAACAAAGAAAAGTCCTGGATCTGAAGGCCTCACTGGTGAATCCTATCAAACATTTAAAGAATCAATTTTTCTTAAAATTTTCCAAAAAATTGAAGAGGGGGACACATCCTTATTCATTCTATGAGGCCAGCATCATCCTAGCAGACAAGGACACTAGAGGAAAAGAAAATTATGGACCAATATTCTCATAAACATTGATTACAAATCCTCAACTAGGAAAGTGAATTCGGCATCATATTAAAAGGATTATATACCATTGCCAAGTATGATTTATTTCTGGGATGCAAAGATAGTTCTACGTATGAAAATTAATCAATGTAATATACCGCATTAAGTGAATGAAGGAAATACCACACATGATCACCTAAATTGATGCAGAAAAAGTATTTGACAAAATCCAACAGTCTTTCATGAAAAAAATCACTCAACAAACTAAAAGTAGAAGGAAACTACCTCAACATAATAAAAGTCATATATGAAAAACTCACAGTGGAATTCATACTTAATGGTGAAAGACTGAAAACTTTTCCTCTAAGATCAGGATACAAGACAAAGACGCTCATTTTCACCACTTTTGTTCAACATAGTACTGGAAGTTCCATCCAGAGCAAATAGACAAGAAATAAAAATAAAGGCATCCAAATTAGGAAAAAGTGAAATCATCTCTGTTGGCAGATGATACAATCTTAGAAAATCTTAATATTCCACCAAAATTTTTTTTGCTAGAACTAATTAACCAGTTTAGCAAAGTAGCAGGATACAAAATCAACAGATAAAAATCAGATGCTTTTTTATATACTAACAATGAACATTCCAAAAAGGAATTTAATAAAATGATTTGATTCACGATAGCATCAAAAAGATGCTTAAGAATTACCTTAACCCAAAGAGGTGAAAGACTTGTACAATGAAACCTATAAAACCTTACTGAAACAAATTTTAAAAGATATGAATAAATGCAAAACATCGTGTGCTTATGGTTAGAAGACAATATTATGTAAACACTACCTGAAACAATCTACAGATTAAATACAATCCCTATCAAAATCCCAACAACTTTTTTTTCAGAAATAGAAAAAAAAAATCCTAAAATTCATATGGAATCTCAAGTGATCCTGAATAACCAAAACACACTTGAATAAGAACAAAGCTGGAGGACTCACATTTCCTGATTTTTAAACTTACCGTGATGTTACAGATATCAAAGGAGTATGGTACTGGCATAAAAACTGACACAGACCATTGGAAGAGGATAGAGAGCCCAGAAATAAACACTCACATATATAGTCAAATTATTTTCCACAAGGGGGCCAAGGACATTCAGCAGATAAAATTGTGCTAGGAAAACTGGATATAACATGCGAAAGAATGAAGTCGGACCCTCACTTACTACCATATACAAAAATTAACTCAAATTATTTAACGATCTAAATTTAAGACTTAAAAAGTATAAAACTGCTAAAAGAAAACATAGGTCAGAGACTTCAATAACATTGGATTTGGCAATAATCTTATGGGTATGACAACAAGACACTAGAAACAAAAGCAAAAATAGACAAATTGAGCTTTCTGAAAATTAAATGTTTTGTGCATCAGAAAACATTATGAACAGGATGAAAGGCAACTTACAGGATGGGAGAACATATTTGCATATCAGATGTCTGATAAGGGATTAATACTCTTAGTCTACAGAGAACTTTGAAAACTCAACAGGAAAACAACCAATTCCCAAAAATGGGCAAAGGACTTGAATAGGCATATGAAAACATCTTCAACATCACTAACCATTAGGGAAATGCTTATCAAATATATAATAAAATACCATCTCATCCCCACTGGGAAGGCTTCTATTAAAAAAAAAAACAGAAAGTAATAAGTTTGGTGCTGATGTGGAGGAATTAGAACCCTGTGCACTGAGAATGTAAAGTGGTATAGTCATTATGGAAAACAGTGTGGAGTTTCCTTAAAAAATAAAGAATTGAGCATTAAATGTGATCCAGACATTCCAGATCTGAGTATAGACCCAAAAGAACTGAAAACAAATTATTAAAGTGATATTTATGCACCCATGTTTATAGAAGTATTATTTTCGGTAGCTGAAATGTGGAAGCAATCCAAGTACTCATTGACAAATTAATGGATAAGCAAATATGGTGTACAGTTTACCCATGAACAACATGGAGGTTAGGTGGTGCTGATCCCCTGCACAGTCAAAAATCTGCATATAACTTTTGACTCCCCTAAAACTTAACCATTGTTGACTGGAAGCCTTACCAATAACATAAATAGTTAATTAACACATATTTTGCATGGTATATGCCTCACATATTGTATTCTTATAATAAAGCTAGAGAAAAGAAAATGTTTTTTCAAATTGTCACCAATCTCCAAAAAATTTTCCAACATATTTATTGGAAAAAATCCACGTACAAGTGAATCTGTACAGTTCAAACCTGTGTTGTTCAAGTGTCAAACAGAATATATTTTAGCCTTAAAAAGGATGTTAATTATGGACATATGCTATAACATGGATGAACTGAGAACATTATAGTTAGTAAAGTAACCCAATCACAAAAAGACAAATACTGTATGATTGCACTTAAATGAGGTACTTAGAATAGTCAAAATTATAAAGAGAGAAAGTAGAGTGGTGGTTGCCAGCAGTTGGGGGTAGGGGACAATGAGGCCTAATTGTTTATTGGGTATGTAGTTTCAGCTCTGCAAGATGACTAGAGTTCTGGAGATGGATGGTAGTGACAGCTGCACAAGCTCAATGTACTTGATACCACTGAACCACTCAAGAATGGCTAGGATGATAAATTTTATGTTAATGTATTCTACCACAATAAAAAAGAAAAAAAATAATGCTAGTAGGATATTACAGCTGAATAAAAAAGGGATCCCTGAATCCATGGTGATAAAAACAAATAAAAGGAAATAAATACATGGAGAAAGGGAAGCACTTGTTTATAATCAAGGGATGATATAATCAAGGGATGATATAATCAGAAATCACTATTTGGCAACCAATACAGTAATAATTGATTCAAGCAATGGATGCATAAAGTAGCATGTGAAAGTCTGATGAGGAACAAAATAATAAGTAATCTCAAAGTATCTCCTCACAAACTACTCACTAGTTACAAAGGGAAATTTTCCAGTGTAGAAACCTGTCAGACACCACCTTACTTACCTTACCCAAGCAAAGTTAACAGAAGCAATAATAGGACAAATCACTTTTGGGTTCTGTTGTATCTTTTTTGTACTGACTGGATTGGCAAGTATCACAAGTAAATATGTTGAATAGAAATGGCAATAGCTGACCTTATGATTTTTTTCTTGATTTCAAAAGCAAAGCTTTCATTTACCATTCCATCACAGAGTATAATAATTTCATATATATCATATTCCTTTTATATGTATGTTATAGATATATATATATCTTTTATATACACACACACACAGATTAAGCAAGTTTTCTAGGCTAAGTGTGCTTAGAGTCTTTAAAACAGAATGGAGGCTGAATTTTACTAAATGCTGTTCCTGTACTGACTGATACAGTCATGTAATTTTTCTCTTTTATTCTGTTAATATGATCAATTGCACTGATCAATTTTGCAAAAGGTAACTTGCATTCCTGGAATAACCAACTTGGTAATGACTTAGTATCCCTTTTCAATATTGCTGGATTCAATTAGCCAATATTTTGCTTGGGACTTTTTCATCTATGTTCATAAAAGGCATTTTTTGTCATGATGTCCTTGATGGTTTCTGCTTTCAAACTGTACTTACTGGCCTCAAAAAATTAGTCCGAGTGCTCCTTCATTTTCTATTACTTGGAAGAGTACGTGTAAGATTGTTCTAACTTTGAATTTGTTGGTGACGCCATCTGGCCCTGCACTGTTCTCCCGTGCCCTTGGTTCCCACCTCTCCTGTCCCACCCTCACTGAGGTCTGTGGAATAACAGGTCTGTGAGCAGCAGTTCTTAAGCTGCCTGATCCCACTGTTCCGATGACCCAGACTCAGGTCTTTCAGAGGAGAAGCCCTGGTGCAGGGCAGAGAGCAGTGAGGGGTAGGGAGGGTTCAAGCAGACAGAGGCTCTTTGTTTGCTCTGCTTCTTTGCAAATGAGGCAACATTTGGAAAGAACAAATATTGGTTCGGAGGACCAGTGCATTCCTGCCCATCTCCTGCAGGTCAGCTACCAACCCTCCTGCACGTACACACAAATTCAGCTCTTTCTATAAGAGGGCTAAAAATATTGAAATTTAAGATTTTTATTCAGTTCTTAGTGGAAGATTGAGATCATGGCTTGGCTTGGACTATAACTGAAGCTCTCTTCACTGTCTGTTTGCCTCTCTGTCCGTCTGCCTCTTAATCTCTCTCCCTTCCTCCCTCCCTCTTCTGGATAAATAAGGAGATCAATATTAAAGGGCATTTGTGGTCTAGAGAAGGCTGGGACTTAAGAGGTTTGCATTTAGGCCCAGAGCTCTGTGAAGGAGGACCTGTCATTTCACTGTAGAGTCCACATCAGAAAAATGGGGCACGGTCTTACCTCCTTAGGTAGTCGGTCATGATCACAAAATCTTGCCCCAAAATACTGCCTCCCACATGGAAGGGCTAAAAATGTGATGCTTCCCTTCCATCTGAACATAACAAGCTGGTGCATGCCTGAGGTTCTGCAGTTGGGGCCCTCAAACCTCTTCCAGGAGGACAGGCCCCTCTGCAGACTGACCTGTGGGGCTGCGTGTCTGTGGAGAAAGGTAGGGCTGGGAGTGCCCTGTCTGTCCCTTTCTCGGTGAGTCCACATGAGCCTCTTGGTCTCTATGTGTCTCTGTTTCCTGGGAGAGGTGGTCTTCCTGGTGGATAGGTACATACACTTTGGAACCAGACCACCTGATTGTGCATTTGACTTGCCAGCTGACTTTGGACAAGTTATTAAGTCCTCAGGATATCAGTTTCCTTATTTCTTCTCTAAAATGGAGATTCTAATGCACCATCCCGAGGGCTGTGATGAGTGCCCAGTGAATCTCTCAGTGTTAGCCATCATTAAACTGTAAGAGAGGAATCATGAGTTTCCTGACTCCAGAGTGTCTCTGGCAGAAAAATAAACACCATAAGGGAGAGTATAGGCACAGGGTCATGGGCCGTCATGGCCATCAAGGCCAAAATGACAGAAGACTATCATTTTAACCTCTTCCACACACATTCTTACACATTACAGATGTGAGCAAAGCCATACAACTAGGGACATGCCCACATGCACCCTCGATAGCCAGCTTCACCCCTGCCTCCAGGGAATGGCAGACATGGGGCTCTTTTCCTACCCTCCTGAGCAAGAACCTACCCACATGAGTAGGTAATGTAGGATTCCTATTTTCCGTTTCTCTTCTGATCTTTCTCCAGATCCTGTGGGCTCTGCACTTCCTCCCCTGCACCTCCCTTGGGCTTGGACTCAGAGGGCTCCACTGACACAGGACATGGGGTGATCTGGTCCAGAGAGGGCTGGGCCTGGCCAGAGGTTGCTCCCTCTGAGGGACTCAAGCTTGGCTGTGGGCCTGTCCCTGCAGGAGCTGCCTCAAGAAAGGCTCAGTGTGTGAGTGGAATAGGGGCCCCCGGGAGAGAATCACAGTCCATCTGCCTTCCATGCACTCCACTGAGCTTTGCTGAGTTTGTGGATCAGCTAAACATTTGAGAAATCTCCTTCCTACTTCTGGGCAGATCCTTCAAGCTCACTGTAGGCCTAAGGAAGGCATCAGCTGAATGTGGACATGTCTGCTCTCTGGAGTCTCCTCCCAGCCACCCTGACTTTCCCTGTCTATCTTTACCCCTGTACCTCAAGGTCCCCTACATGAAGCTAGACCACTCCCTAATGCCTGCTTCTGGGGAAAGTAGGAACGCACCTATCCCCATGCCCTGCCTGCCAAGGCTCTGGGTTTCCCATGGCTCGAGCAGGAGGAGGTTCCGTTAGGGGCAGGACAGATAAAGGGCAGTAGCGGCCACCCTTCCTTATTGGTGAGGCAGATGTCTGGATGGCCAGGCTTGTCTTGTGTCCCTACTATAAACAGAAAGTCCCAGCTATAGCAATGCTCTAAAGGGGTGTGCCAAACCCCTTGTATATGAGACAGTCTATTGCAGTATGGGAGAATATAATCTAACTGCCACTTATATTTATTCTTAATGCAAAAGATTAACAAATTAACATTCATTCCTGTATTGTATGAGGATTTGCACTGTCTTCCACCCAGTCTGAGAGACACATGGCATGTGGAGCCTTTGAGGTCCTGAGGGAAGAGGAAGAACACCTCATAAGGGGTGGTGTGGGGAAAGGCATGCGGGTGGCTGTGACTCCCTGACCTGTCCTTTACTTTTGGCTTTTGTGGTTCCACATTTTGTGATTTGCATGTGTCGAGTAAACTGGATGTACAGACTAGGTAATATGGTTTAACTCACCAAACTTCATAAAATGCACAAGGGCCTTAAAACAGTCCTGTAAAAGAAACTAGAATTATAAGATAATTCTGATAACACAAAAACAAACAAAAACAAAATGGCAATACTGACACAGCTTCTCAGCCTGGTATAAATTAGTGCAAAAAGAGCCCAAAACAATGATCATCTGATCAAATTGGGTACGAAGTAACTTTTAGAGAACCCTAAAATTATCTTGATGACTCTCTGAAGTATGGGTTTATATCTACCGCCAGGAACCTTGCCCTTTTCCTAAGGGTAAATTTTGCCTTGAGATATTATTCATTGAATAGAAAGCAGAATAAACAGAGGGATACTTAAGAATAAGTTTCGTCTTTGTCTTACCATTTTATGAATTTCTATTATTTTTATAGTTGAAATGTACACAATATATTAGTTTAAAAAGTACATATATAGAATGGTCAACCAAAATGGTTTGGAGACCACTAGCTGAATGGCGCCAGGGGGATCTAGGACAGTATCAGGCCACATCCTCCCCTGGGCCTTTTCTCTGTGCTTTTGGGTACCAAGTCTCACAGTCTTGACCACATTCCTGGGCAGCTTCTTGTGGGAGAGAATTTGTCTCCCCTGTGACTGTCTGAGCTACCATGTCCAGCAGGCTGCATGAAGGGAAGGAAGTTTCCAATCCAGGAGCCTTAGCCATTATTAAGCTGTAAAAGAGGGGTGTGAACAGCTTCTCAGAGGAGTGGGCCTTTAAAAGCCCAGGAGTAAGTTTCGAGGGGCACCTGGAAACTAGTGGAAGGTGTTGAGCCTGTTGTCTTCTGTTTGAGGCCAACTTTATTCTTCTCTGATGCCCTCTCCCAGGGAGGTCTTCTTTGCCTGTTATCCTAGCCTGGATTTGCGGCAAATGCCTTCTCTCTTCCACTGGTGTAATGAGCACACAGAACTGGTGCAGGACCAGCTCTGACACCCGGGATTCAGGAGCAGGGCTACCCCTTACCCCCCCAACCCGCTGCAGCCTGCTCCTGGCACAGAGAGAGCGCACATAACAAAGGGTTGATTTTTCTTTAATTCCCTTTCAATCAGCATTTTTGTGTTGGATTCCATTCACTGTCTTTCCAGAGCTCAGGAAATGAGGTGATCGAAGGAGTGGGGGGACGGTGGTGAGAGGCGATTGGGCAAGCAGGCTGCGCAAACACAGGAGGTTAAAGATTGAGCTTGGCCCTCTGGCCCAGGGATAAAGGGGCACGGGCAGCGCAGAAGCTGGTCCTGTCCGTCGGCGCTCGCCACTCCTTGCTGCAGACTCGGCAGGATGACGAGGCTCGCCGTCCGTGCCCTGCTGGCCTGCGCAGTCCTGGGTGAGTGCGCGAATGGGAAGGCTCGCAGAGTCGCCGGCCTGGGAGCCCCTTGCACTGGACCCCTGCTGGGTCCACTCTCTGGCTGGAAGCCCGGGGGCCTTTGCTGCGCTCCTCCCCGCCGCGCGCGGGGCACCTGCGTCTGCACTGCCTCAGGGACAGCTCTGCGTCTGCGCGCACCTGCGGGTCCTGCTTGAGCTCCTGCCACCTTTTCAGGCTCTCTTGGCTTCCTCCTCCTCCTTGTCCAGGCAATCTTGTAGTAGTGGAATACAGTAAATTAGAACACGTCCATCACGGTTTATCAAACCCCTTTCTCTAAAGCCTCCTCAGTCAAGTCCGAATTGCTGAGCATGGCAGTTAAGGCCTCCTCCAATCTGACCCCATACCGTCCGCAGTCCGATGTCCCATGGATGCACTTGGCGCGGATAATGTCCTGCTAATGAGACAGGGCCACCGCGGGGTTCGGAGCATGAGATTTAAAGCCAGACTTCCTGGGTCCTCACCAGTGAGGTTTAGTACAGCCCCCCAACCCCCTGCCCCGGGGCTGTCAGGTGAGGGTAAAGGAGGCCATCGCTCCAGACACCAGTGGAGAGGACATGTGACATATATCTGTGCTGTCCTACACCCATCACCTCCTGAGATTGTTCGGTTCCCTCTGTCCTTTAACTGCTGCCGCCACCCGTGGTGCATTTGTTATACCTTTGGAGGCTTCCGTGTTTAGTTATTTATCTCTCCTGAAAGAATTTGCCCTTGAGATTCAGACCCGCATTGCTTTCTTTTGTGCTCCCCACCCTCCACTCAAGAACACTTCATAGGGCTGTGCAAGGTAAACGCATGACTCAAACATACTCCTGCCCACAGAACCACAGGAGGGGCAATTTGGGGAGGGTCTGGAGGTGTGGTTTAGGAGAGGGTCTGCCACTGCCTTCTGATGCCTCCTGTGACATGGGCGGAGGGGGGATAAAGGGTGGTTGGGAAAGGATATTCATCAGCTTCCCTGAGTCAGCACGGTGCTGTTGATCCACAAGAGAATGGAGATGACAGAGGGCTTTGGGGACAGTGCCAAAGCTGACATGATGGAAACAACATGCTTGCAACAACATGGATTTTAATAGCTAAATATATTGCTGGCTTTTGCTTCTCCTAATGGCAGCCAAAAAGACTGGTAAAAATTGAGGGAGGGGTCATTGGAAACAGAGAGCCAATGAATATGTGGAGTTTCTAGTTATTCCTAGGTGAATGACAGAAATATCAAGGACAAATTCATTATCTCATCAATCATTTACACCTATCCTCTGGCCAAACAGATGGAAAATAACTTAAAATATCATCTTGTTTTGTAACCTGGGCAGAGACCTGGTTTCTAGGTCAGTCTCAGCCACTAACAGGCTGGATGACCTTGGGAAAAGCATGACTGAGTCCATGTCCCTCCTCTTTTAAAAATGGTGATTCCTACCTTGCTGGCTTCCCCAAGTTGTGGTATCAAGCTGATGCTCTGAAGTGGCTGAAAATGCTCTGTCACACTGATGAGGCTTATGTCCCGTGGTGGCCCCATGATGTTGAGTCAAGGAGAAAAGACTAGTCTCCAGTTCGGGAGCTGATGGTCAAGCCAGCCTCTCTCTGGCCAGCACGGGTGGCCAGCAGGAAACTGGAAGGTCACTAGGGTTCCTTTTTCTTGTCCCCAGCATGAGAATGCATTGGCAGCTGTGCCCTGCAGGTTCCTAGACACGTGTGGGAGGACAGGAAGGAGGGGAGGTGGCCTCGGAGGCCCATTAGAGGGTGCTGTTGTCTTTCCCGCTGGCACAGGGACCTCTGATCTCTCTCCCCCAGGGCTGAGTCTGGCTGTGCCTGAGCAAACTGTGAGATGGTGCACTGTTTCAACTCAGGAGGCCAGTAAGTGCTCCAGTTTCAGTGAAAGTATGAAAAGCATCTTTCCTAAGGCTTTTATCACCTGTGTGAAGAAAACCTCCATCCAGGAGTGCATCAAGGCCATTGCGGTAAGTCACTGCTGCCTACAGGAAAGTGAAGGAAAATCCATGCTTTCTCTTGTCATTTTGGAATACTTTTTTACTCACAGGTAGGAGGCCGATGTGTGGAACAGTCAACCCCCAATGTTAATAAAATTATTTCAGAAACAATTAGAGTGGTCATCCTTAAGATTAAAGTCAAAACCCAACATACTCTGAAAGAGGACTGTTTTGAGGCACTAAGTTCTTTGAACTCAGAGAAAAATCAAGAATGTTTGCTATCAAAAGTATATAATATTGTTTTGTTAGTTCTTCATACATGATGGGGAACAGATGAACCCTGGTCACCGGGAAGAGGAATATGGTGGATGTCATGATTGCAGATGATGGCTGATCCCTTTGTTTTCTAGGCTTTCCAAAAAACTCTTCACTCCATCATTATTTCTGCACTTCTGAATGTGTGTCAGGCCCTGTGCTGGGCAATGGGGCTGCAGTAGTGAATTTAAACACACATGATCCTTACTTGAGGGGTTCCCAGTCTAGTCAGGAGAGAAAAATACATGCAAACAAGTAAACATGTAATTTCAAATTCAGTGCCAGTGTGAAATGAAGGGGACGAGTAGAATGCTCTAACAGACTTTCAGAGGAAACTTGCTTTGGCCTGGGAGTCAGGGACAATCTCCCTGAGAGGGAAGCAATGAATCTGAGACCCCAGGGATGAGAATGAGTGAGACTGCCAAGAGCCATGGTAGGATATGCCAGGAAGTGAACAACAGAACATGCAAAGGACCTGAGACAGCAATAGCTGGGCTTTTTTGAGTTGCTGTAAGGAAGCCAGGGTGACAAGAACATAGTAAGCAAGAGACTGGAAGGAGCAGTGAGGTGGGAGAGGTAGACTCAGGTAGATGGAGCATGATTAATTCAAGGATCAGTGATTTGGTATAAACAACTGATCTGTTGTGTGCATGTTTTTTTAATTGGACCTCAGTTACTATCATGACTTAATTATAAGCCTTGAATCATGATATATGTTCAGCTTTGGTCCATGCGTGCCCCTTTTTATTTTTATATATTTTGACAATAAAAAAATAATACCACCCACAAACCCACCACAGATTCTCAAAACTTCATCATTGTCAGTAGCTTATTTGCAGGGCTACTGTGGGGCAGCACTGGAGTCTATGGGAAAGGCCCGTCCTGGGGTGGGATGACCTGCTGGCCCTACTTACTGCTATTATGTGTTTCTACATCCTAAGCAAACAGAATCCTAAAACTTCCTTGCCTTTTATTTTAGTGTTAAGACTTAAATAGGCATGTGATTGCATAGGTTTGCTTCTGTAAAAATTTTATAAACATGACATTATTATGTGTTGTCTTTTCACACTTTTTCTTCCTCAGTATTATGCCAAGGTCCACATGTTGCTGAATATAGCTATTGTTCAGAGCTGTACAATAGTCGATTATATTAGTAATACCACAATTTACTTTTTCTTTTCTGATCATTAGGGATTTGGGTTTTTTCCAGCTTTTTATTATTCTAATCAGGGCCTGAAGAATATTCTTACACAGATCTTCTGGGACACAAGTATTACTAATTGATCTTGAATATATATGCAGGAGCAGACTTGCTGTGCTATGCGATGTGTGAGCATTTGACTTGTAGGACAATGTCAAATGTATTTGATTTTTGAACAAATCCAATGTGTGATTATTTAAACTTCCACTCCCACCAGCAATGTATGAAAGAATAATCCACATTATTCTTGGTGAATTTGGAATTTTATCATTATGAAATAATCTCTATTTCTTGCAGTGCTTCTTGAAGAAACTCTTTTTCTGATATTAACACACTACATCAGTTTTCTTCTGGTTGGTATTCTCCTCCTTTATCTTTTCTCTTTCCTTTATTTTCAATGTGTGCTTATGCTTCAGGTGTGTCTTTTGAAAACTGTGTATTGCTGGATTTTGTTTATTATTGCAAACTGACAATCTCATTTATTTTATGTGGTAAATTTAAATCATTAATAGTTATTGTTATAAATAAATTTATACTTATTTCTGCCGTTATTTTGAGTTCTCTTAGTCCTGCTTTCTCCCTGCTTTCTGATTTTTCCTTTTCTGATTCTTTAAAATTATACTTGCATGTGTGTATTCATATGTATTGTTTTCCCTTTATTCAACATTTCCCCCCTACTGGCAGTGAATTTAAACATTTTACTTATGCTTTTTAAGGTTTTCCTTATATTTTTAATATATACTTTTAGCTTACCAAAGGATAATATAATAATCCTGACCCCAGCGTCCCCAACAAGAAAATGTCTCTGGAATACAGTAGCTCAGATTTCCTTCTTTCCTGTTTAGATATAATCATTTAGTATTTTAGGATTATCTTTTTTAACCCCAAACTGTAGATACTTTATATATTTGTAGACATTATATCTAAATATAAATATATGTGTGTTTATGTTTATGTTTATTTATATGGGTGTGTATACACAGCTAAAAATTCAGGAAGAGGAGAGAGGGAGAGAGAGAGAGAGAGAGAGAGAGAGAGAGGAAGAATATCAGGATTTACCTGCCTTTTTGCCATTTAATCTGTTCACAATTCCTTCTCATATTTCAGACCATCCTTATGGGACATGCTTCCTTCTTGAAATATGTTCTTTTGATGATCTGTTAATCTCTTAGTGTTAAATTGTTTGTCTTCTCTGCTTTAATCTCCCCCTTATTCTTGAATAGTAATTTTGCTGAATGTATAATTCTAGTTTGACTTTTCACACTGTTGCAAAAAATTATTCCATTGTCTCCTGACTTCCATTGTAGTCACTGAGAAGTCTGGAATTATCCTGTTATTCCTTTAATCATCTTCTAGATTTTGAAATTTCATTTTCTTGCTTTATAACGTTCCATAGGTATACATGATCATATTTGCAGTTGTGGAAATCTTGGTACTTATCCTGCTTAGGGTATAGTGGATCTGTGGAATCATGATTTTCATCAGCTCTGGAAAATATGCAGACTTCATCTCTTTAAATACTACCCTTTCTTCAGTGTCTCCATTTTTTTTTTAATTCTAAAATTCCAAAAGGACACACATGAGGCCTTTTAAAATCTAGTTTCCATATCTTGAAATCCTTCTTTCATTATTTCCATGACCTGCATCTCTTTTTGGCAACATCCAGGATAAATTCTTCAGATTTACCTTCCAGTTCACTAATCCTTACTTAAGACATATAATCAACTTGTTGCTGATTCATTTATTTTTTGATTTCAACAGTTATACTGGTGGGGAGAGTCTCTGGAAGTTACACCTACCTTTTATGATACCAAGAAAACCACAAAGATTGTTTCATATATGGTGTCTAGCTGTGAAACAGAAGTGTCCTTCATTAATGTGAATGTATTTAATGGCACTGAAATATACACTTAAAAATGGTTAAATGGTAAATTTTTCTTATATATTCTATTATAATGAAACAACACACATCATTCTGATTAAAAATATTTGAAGCAAGAAAAATGGCAATAATATGTTATGAAGTGTCTATGTAAAAGTGGTGCTTCTTACTTTAATAGAAATACATTCTAGACCTAGTGGGAAGGCACCTGTAAGAGTTCAAATGAACTATTGGTTTAAAGATGAGAGTTAGTAGAAGCAGAAACTATAAATAAATAAAATTAAGCAAACAAACAAACAATAAATAAATAAATAACCAGCAACCAACTTTAATAGAAGAAATAAACCAGACTGTCTGGATTCAAATCCCAGCTCCATAACTGACTAGCTTTGCACTCTAGAGAAGTGACAAACTTTTTATGCCCCTGATTTTTTTTTTCATTAAAGTATCATTGATATACACTCTTATGAAGGTTTCACAAGGAAAACAATGCAGTTATGACATTGACCCTTATTGTCGAGTCCCCCCATACCCCATTGCCGTCACTGTCCATCAGTGTAGTAAGACGCCACAGAGTCCCTACTTATCTTGTCTGTGCTACACTGTCTTCCCCATGACCCCACACACATCACATGCACCAATTATGCTAACCTACAATCCCCTTCTCCTTCCCTCCCCACCTGCCCTCCCCCACCCATCCCCTTTGGTAACCACTAGTCCCTTCTTGAGTTCTGTGAGTCTGCTGCTGTTTTGTTCCTTCAGTTTTTTCTTTGTTCTTATACTCCACAGATGAGTGAAATCATTTGGTACTTGTCTTTCTCCATCCTTCTTATTTCACTGAGCATAATACCCTCTAGCTCCATCCATGTTGTTGCAAATGGTAGTATCTGTTTCTTTCTTATGGCTGAATAGTATTCCATTGTGTATATGTACCACATTCTCATTATCCATTCACCTAGTAATACACATATGCCTGTTTTTTAATATGTAAAATTACTTTTTTTTAAGTTGAAGTTAAGTTGAATATTAACCTGTGATGCATCTGACTGGCCATTAAACTGAAGTTTAATTAAACTGAAGTCAAAACCAGCATTTAACCCTTGGTTCATAGTATAAGCAAGAAATTAGACCCAGAGAAAGTGCTGAATTCTTGAACAAATGACTCCTGCAGTTATAGAGACCAAGGACAAGAAGGGAAAGTACTGAATACTGAATCAGAGTAGAGAAAAGGAGGGCTTCACAGGGCACATTTTCCCCAAAGGAGGGCTTCATGAAGCACCTGAGGAGGACCTCAGCAGAAGACCCAAGATAAAGAGATCACCAATGAAAGTAACTGGGCTCGAAAACATGTGTAAGAGCATGGCCCAGCAGGTGGACCTGAGCCCATGACTGCACCTCCCTCAGAGCCTGTAATGCAAGGGCTGTGTACCCAGTGTGATATGGGGAGAGTGGCTTTCCCCTCTAAGGCCCCTCTAAAGCTCCTGTAATTCAGGTCAATCTTGAAAGATCACATTTGGTTTCTGGGTCAAGAGCCAGACTGCTCACCAGGGAGAAGAGAAAAATACTCCATTACTTCCTCTGTGCAGGAGGAATAGGAATATGGTGGCCAAGTCCCTTGCTAGGGACATAGAGTCTACTGAAGCCCAGCAAACAGTGCATGGGCTGGCCAAGCTGGGGATCCAGGAAAGCCCACCAGTCACCCCATCTTGCCATGTTTAGATAGGCCCTCCTCAGAAGCAAAGGCTTCATCAGGTCTGGTCTTTTCCCTCTAAGGCAAATGAAGCAGATGCTGCGACACTGGATGCAGGCTGGGTGTACGAGGCGGGCCGGAGCCCTAACAACCTGAAGCCTGTAGTATCAGAGTTCTACAAGGACAAAGATGATAGTAAGTTCTCTTTGGGGACCCAGGAGGGAGTTTGTGGCCCTTGGTCTTTTCTGGTAGATGCTGAGTCTTGTCTTGTTCAGGCAGCTAATAGAGATTAGATACCAATGAACATCCCCCACTGTGGACTGAGTGGGGATTGAGGGGCCCTGTCATAGGCACAACTCAAAGCCTCTGGGGCACTGGGCTGGTTGAGGACGGGTGCTCCTGACATGACCTCCTGGGCCAGGAGATGTGCTCCCAGAGAAACAGAGCAGGCTGTGTGCAGTCTTACCTGAACCATTAGGATTTGGAGCTATATGGAGGAGACCTCCAAGAACGATTAGTACCACACACACGGCAGAGGCCGCACTGGAACACACACTCGGAGCCCCGAAAGCCGCCCAGCTTGTTTGAGAGCAACCTGATTCTCCTTGGGCCTGTGTCAGGGGACAGGAAATACTCAGATGGAGTCAGGAATATGGCCTCGGTGCCACAGCTCCAGTTTCATGGTGGGCTTGGATTGGTAGGTATAGGCAGACACCCTTCAGGGCCAGGGTAGGCAGAAGCATTTGGGGCACATATACGTGTGGTCTTCCTGCTATGTGTTTGCCTAGAGGGTTATTACATCTTTTCCCTCTGTGGTCCTTTCCCCTGCAAGCCCACAAAACTTCTTCTGATCCCTCTCTCTTTATGATCCAACCCAACATAAGTGGGGCCTGTGGGGTCCCCTTCCCTACTCAGGAGCCCAGTAGTGATGAGCCACATTTCCTTGTGGCCCAGGTTGCAGGTCTGCCATTAACATTTCGCAGGAATTCAAACCCGTTATTATGCTGTGGCTGTGGTGAAGAAGGATAGCAACTTCATGCTGAACCAGCTCCAAGGCAAGAGGTCCTGCCACACAGGCTATAGCAGGTCTGCTGGGTGGAACATCCCCATCGGCACACTGTACTGGGACTTGCCCGAGCCACGTGAACCTCTTCAGAAAGGTAAGCAGGCAGGAGAGTAAGTGCCCTCGGGCAGGCAACCTTCTCCAGATGCCCATGCAGGCCACCCTGGGGTTGCTCAGACATGATGAGGTGATGAGGTGGTGATGACTCTGGGTGTGAGTATGGGAGGTAAATCAGCTTCAAGCTGGTCAGGTCTGCTATACCAGCAGCCCTTGGGAGTCTTTTATTCTCTGAGCTCCCGACACCCCATCAGAGGCTGTCCCAAGGAGGTGGGGGGAAGGGCATCAGGCCCAACAGAGGGCTTCAGGCAGGGCCAAGCTTGTGGGTTCTATTGTCTGCTTCCCCCGGGTTCTTTCCTGGCTATGGCCGATGTGTTCGCCATGCTGCTGGAGTTTTCCCATTTGGCCATCTGCTGGCTGTAACCTTGGCCTGCACCTCTCCAGGTGGGTCTCCCATCAGGCAGGACTCCCAGAAACCTTTCTCTGAACTGTTCCAGCTTCACAAGGCAGGGATGGAGGCTGACAGTGACCTTGGTTACTGACAGGCACAGGCATGGTTCTTGGAGGTGTGGAGGACAGGGATGAACTCACCCCTTTTGGGAAATCCTTGATCTTGATGAGTGAACACAGGGGCATGATGGGACTGGTTGTGACGTTTTGTTTGGGCCACTCTCTGTTCCCTAATGACCCTGGTCTGGAAGCTATCATTGCATGTGGCCAGGGTGGCTCATGCCCTGCACGGTCTGTATGTCTTGTGTTGAGCAGCAGTGGCCAATTTCTTCACAAGCAGCTGTGTCCCTTGTACGGATCGGACGGCCTTCCCCAAACTGTGTCAACTCTGTGTGGGGAAAGGGACAGACAAGTGTGCCTGCTCCAATCACGAACCGTACTTCGGCTACTCGGGTGCCTTCAAGTGAGTGAGACCTATGCTGTTCCACGGTGGCTAACGTGTCTAATGTCCTCAGGCTGGGGGACCCTTTCTGGACCACAGCAGAGTCCAGCCTGTGAAGGGGTGTCCAGGAGGCCTAATCCCCTTGCAGTCACTCAGTGATCTAGATGGGACTCCTCGGGCCAGGCCAGCACATACTCCCTTCATGGGGCATTGATAAAGAAGCCCCTCTCCTCGGGATCCTTTCTGCCTCCCCAGAGCCCTTGAACTTGACTAGTGCATCCTCTCACTATACCAGGTGAGACTGAAGGGACAGGCACGTCTCTCGTGTCCAGGACTTCTTCAGTGGCCGATGCCCTGCTCTCTACTGCAGCAGTCTCTCCTGCCCAGTGCCCCGGCCCCTGGCCCTCCTCCCTGCCTGCCCAGTGCAGACAGCTCATGTGGCTGATTTCTTGCTCCTTCTTTCCCTTTGGTTATATCCTGAAGTTTTATAGTCAGCCAAGGGCACATTCCTACCTTGGACATCCTATGTCTTTAGAAGTTTGTAACTCTTTTTAGAAGTCTGAGAAGTCTTTTGTGTCTTAAAATCTCCTCAGTGGTTTTTGGCTGCTTTGGGTCCCCTGATGAAGAACCTCCAGCTCCTGTGTTTACCACTCCATCTACATGGTACCCACATGTCAGCGCCCCATGGGGCTTCCTCAGCTGTGGGTCTACACAAAGGCCTCCACCTGGCTCTGTCCTTGTCCCAGGTTGGGACAGCGTGATCAGATCCTCAAGCTCAAGGATCAGGGCCCGCCCTGCTAGAGCCCACCTGACTTGTTTCTTCCCCACAGGTGTCTGACGGATGGTGCTGGGGAAGTGGCCTTTGTCAAGCACTCAACAGTACTGGGTAAATGATAGGAAAAGAATTTGCAGATCCCCTCCAAGCAGTGGGCCCTTTTGCCTGCCCTCCTTTCTATGCTCAGCAGTCAGACATGAGCATATTGTTTACGCCTTTGTCATCATTGGTTTCTACCCGTGCAGAGGTGTGTGCCTGTGGGGTTCCCACCTGGACTCCTGCACCTCTTTCCACCATTCAACCTTCTGTACATATGGCCCCTTCCTCCTAGTCACTGTTACCATGGCAAAGAAGTGGGGGCAAGGCTGGCCAACTTCAGCCTAAAACCCACCTGCTGAGAGGAGACCTATGGTGGGGTGCTGGGCAGTCACCCCTGCACTAGGCCTCAGTAGCTTCCTTGCCTATAACTGGCTGTGGGCTTGTGAGCAAATCAGTGTGTGTCCTCTGGCCCTCAAGGTTCGCGTCTCAGCTCACACACCTTATGATTCAGTATGATGGCAAGGGAAAGGGAGGCGACACCACAGCTCATGGCTGCACCTGCGGTCCGTTCATCCAGGCTTTCCTTCCCCAGAGAACCTGCCACAGGAGGCTGACAGGAGAAAGTATGAGCTGCTTTGCAAGGACAATACCCGGAAACCAGTGGATGACTATGAAGATTGTCACCTGGCCAGTGTCCCTGCCCATGCCATTGTGGCCCGAAGCATGGGTGGCAAAGAGGACTTGATCTGGGAGCTTCTCAACACAGCTCAAGTATTGAATTCACTATCCTCCCCCCTATTTAGTGGTCCCTGCTTGGATTTCAGACATTTTCATTCATTCCATCCTTGCCACTCTACAAGTCCTCCTCTTTCCAGGACATAGTGGGAACCATGCCACCACCACCCACTTGTCTAAAAGTGTCCAGCAGGGACTCCTCGTAGAGTCACACCCAACCTAATCCTAAATTGTTGTCTTCCAGACCCTTATAGTTTGGACCAGTGACATGAAGATGCTCTTATTGCTCTATTTTATTTTTCCCATCTAAACTAAGCCTTCTAGGCCATGGACAAATACCACCTCTCCCATGAGGCCTTCTATGACCTCCCCAGAAGGAAATTCTCTCCCCTGATGTCCCTCAACCTGATTGCAAGGGACCTGCATGCACAGCTAGCTTACTTCTCTAGGGCAGGGCAATGCCAGAACTGAGCCAACCTGCTCTTGTCCAGACTTCCCATGTACCTGGCAAGAGTCTAAGCGTCAGCCACACAATGTCAGCCCCTGACAGAGATACATTTCTTGCACTCAGTGAGCTATCAACCCAGCTGGGGAGATGGACACAGAGCCACCTTCAAGGAAATAGGATGTGGCATGGCCCCAAGAGGGCTGTGAGTGGAGAAGGTGCTGGGTGGGAAAGAGCAGGCCTGACTGCCCTCTCTCCTGGTATCTTGAAAAATTCATGGTTTTAATTTAGTTTTCTGGGTTTTTTTTAATTCTTCAGCCCCATTTTGCAGCCTCCATTGTTGCTGTAGCCTTTCACTATTGTGTTTTACTATACACAGGAACATTACGGCAAAGACAAATCCACAGTCTTCCAGCTCTTCAGCTCCCCTCATGGGAAAGACCTGCTCTTTAAGGACTCTGCCCATGGATTTTTAAGGATTCCCCCCAAAATGGACACCTCACTGTACTTGGGATATGAGTATGTCACTGCTGTTCGGAATCTAAGGGATGATAACCGTAAGTACTCAGGAGGGATTGTGTGACCTTAGAGGCTTGGAGACCTGGAGAGGGAGGGAGCAGTGATGGACTCTAGCACTAGACGTCTGCCCTCACACTGTTGTCTGCCCTCCCTGTGCTGCTCAGGGTTAGACTGACGCTACATGGCTTTACTCATGGGACAGGCCCAGACATCACCAGAGGGTGTTAGGGGAAATTGATGCTTCAGATGACTTGGATTGATATTAGCAACAGTTCCTTTGTATAAATCAGAGCTGCCCTACCCACTTTGTGAATCCAGTTAACCTGGCACAAAGTAAGTCACATAGAATGAAATTGCTACACACTTGTACATGTCTAGCCAGTTCTGTGGTCACCATGGGCCACAGTGAAGCTGGAGCTCTGGAGAGGTCGATCCTGTTCTTGAAGGTCCTTGGGTCACTGGGGGCTTGTTTGAGCATTCATTCAATAGACATTTGTTGATCATCAAGCCATAAACTGTATTATGTGCTGGGCATACAATGGTGAGACAAACATGTCTTAGATGCCAGTGTCATGGAATTTTCTCACCAGTGGAGAAGACAAATGTTCAATGAATATGTTCACAAAATGTTAAGTCACTCTATTGAATGATCAATTAAAAATGAGAGGTTTGCTCAGGAGAAGGAAGAAAATACCCAGAACAAAATATCATGGTCTGATGAGACCCATGGTCAGATAGTTCCCCACATATCTGATTTATTGCATGACCATGAGCCAGGCACTGCCCTGAATGATGAGGGCACCATGGAGAATAAGATAGGCATGGCCCATGCCCAGGCTGAGCTTATGGTCCCCTGCAGAGAACAGACAATAAACAATCACAAGTAAACCGAACAGTGCAGGTGGTTAAGTGCTACTGCAAAAAGAAGAACTGATAGAGTGGTTGGCAGGAGGGTTGGCTTCTCAGAAGAAATTATTTTAAGCAAAATCTAAGTGATAAGAAAGAACCAAGGGATTGCTATTACCTTGGCTTTTCTAATTCCTTGAATGGGATCCGTTTGTGTTGCTGGTACATCTCAGCATTTTCACAAAGACAGTAGCATTTGTAACCAGCAGGCAATTTCTAGGGCCTCCTCTGACCTCTAGCTGTCTTTCTTATGCCCTAGGCCCGGATCCGGAGTGCAAGAAGGTGAAGTGGTGTGCGATAGGCCACCAGGAGAGGACCAAGTGCGATGAGTGGAGCGTAAACAGCGATGGGAAAATAGAGTGTGAATCAGCAGAGACCACGGAAGACTGCATTGCCAAGATCACGGTGTGTCACTCCTGCCCCCATAGGGTGGCACCCCTGCCGCTGCGGGCTGCCGGGCCCTCCGGCTCAGTGAATGTTTCTGAGAATGATATAAAAACCATGTTTCTAGGAACTGGCCTGCACCGTGAGAGCCCAGCACCACAGGAGCTTCATGACTTCAGGCTACAGATCCAAGGGCTCCTTAGGGCTCCATTTTCCTCCTTGTTCAGCACACCGAGGAGGGCAGTCCCAGCAGTGTCCGGTGATGGAAGGCTGGACATGGTGTGGGTGTGCCTGACACAAGTGCACCGTGGCAAATGTGACAGGACCATGTTGACTGTGTCAACAGAAGTTTAGCTTTGTTGACCCCAAGAACATTCCATGTTTGCATTTAGAATTTTGAAAATCCTGAATGATATGAAGATATGTGAAAAGTATTGGTAATCTTCTAACACAAAGAAAATCCTGTTCATTGGGATCATGTCATGCAGTTTACTACCCTTTTCCACTTGATATCTAGTTAGCTTTATCATTTTTAGAAAACATGATCTTTTAATGTCCATAGTGTGGATGGGATGCAATTTAATTAGTCATTTATCCATATTATCCATAGCATCATTTAGTCTGTTTCTTTTTTCAACTATATGAGTCAGACTTGCATGTTTTTGCCCTTTATACATTTTGCCCAAATAGTTTCCCACATATCTGATTATTCCTTCAGGATGTATTCCTACAAAGTATAACTCCAGACCCAATGGAAACCTTGGCAGTCTCGTTGAATTGAAGCATCTCTGTAATTCAGGGCTTATTAAATCTGAGAATTATGTCACTTCAATGTATTTTACTCTTATTTTGAAGACCTTGTCCAAACCAAGCACTGAAATAGCACTCAGACACATGGCCCCAGGTCAGGGCTGGAGCTTCATCAGGAGGGCTGCATGCCACGGGCACAGCCTTGAGTCCCTCCTCACTCATCTATTTCTCTTACAAATGAGAATTTTTCACATCAGAAAGGTGTGGGAGTGTCTTTGGGGCAGTGTGTCCTATGAGAGGACATGAAAACTGAATGTGGGTCTTTGCTCCTGAAGAAACAAAGCAAGGCACCTAGATCTGATCATTAATTCATAATGGTTTGGGAGAAAATGAGAGTACATTTTATTTCCTATGCTGGTGTGCCTGACTGATCCTTTGGGAGTCTAATGCCAGCACCTGCTGTCTCCTGGGGCCTATATGACCTGTGCTGGAAGGCTGCTTTGAGGAAAGAGCTGAAAGGACAGGCAGGACAAGAGGGGACCTCCATTCACTGGCTGTGATGTGCTGTGTTTTTGCAGAAAGGAGAAGCTGATGCCATGAGCTTGGACGGAGGCTTTGTCTATATAGCGGGCAAGTGTGGTCTGGTGCCTGTCCTGGCAGAGAACTATGGTAAGTGGAAAAGGCACTGCTCAGTGTTGCATTTCCTCTAGGCCACAGAGAGAGCAGATGGGAGAACCACAGCCTGATTCATACTACCGCAGCTATGAAGTTCTTGCCTTACTGAGTACCTCCTACTTCCGGGGCTCTGGGCTCCCTCATCTCTACTCCCCACAGTCATCTTGAAGATGGAATCTTCTGTCAACTTCCACCAGGGTGATTGGAGGCTTTGCCCTGGGAAGTTCCAGCTAAAAGTGACCCCTCTGCAGAGGACAGCTGGGATTCTCAGTTGAGATCCTGGCAGGTCTCTTCCAAAACTCAACACTTGTCCTGTCATCCTGGTGTAGGGATTGAAGTACAGTTGGCAGGGCTGGCTGTGGCCATAGGTTAGGCAGAGCAGGAAATTTGAAATTCACAATTTTGGGCTGAATTCCAAAGGCAGTGAGCTAATCCAGCTACTCTAGAGAGCCTAGACTTTTTGGGAGTTGGTGATATGTAGAGACTTTCCTGACTCTTTTTATGCTGAGCTACACATGGGAATGGCATGATGTCCAAACTATAAATGAGCGTTTCATGACTTCTTCATTTTCTCTTCCCAGAGAAAAGTGGCTCTAACTGTGTGGACAAACCAGAGGATGGTGAGTTGGGATTGGTAACTTCATGGGTTTAAGATATTTCCTACTGCTTTTGGGAAAGGGTAAGGTAAGTTTAAATTCAGATTGAAATTAGATAAGGCGATACAAGACACCAACTTCTGGAATTCAAAAGAACCATAGAAGGAGAGTAATTGATAATGATGGTTACTTTTACACTTATCATGGATTGTACACAGGATTTCTCATTTAATCCTATAATGTAAGTCTTGTCATCCTCTAAGGATGCATAAGAGGACCAACAGCTCAAAGAGTTCACAAGTTGTTTAGGCTCCTATATCCAGCAAGCAAATCCATGCGCTTCCCACCACTCCCAAATGCCTTGCATTACACAAGACCTGCACAGTGTTAGATGAGTTAGCACTAGCCAAAGAGCCTTGCTTATGTGTGCCTGGCAGGGCTGAGGAGAGAGACTCACACAAGCAGACATCTAGGAGCATAAAATTACACAGCCTCCCAGCCAGAGCTGTGTCCAGGACCCCAGGCCAACCCAGCTCTTGGCCAGGACTCTGGCTGGGGATGGATATGGAAAGGCAGTGCAGGAGCAAGACAGGAAGTCTTATCAGAGAGCTCAGGCCTCCCCAGCTCATTTTCCAGCCATTAGTGTGCAAATCTGTTTTTGTGACTTCTCTATTACAACCTCTTAGCCTCCCCTTCTATGGGAGCCAAGCTCTTTAGCTGACAGTAGAAAGACCTGTTCTTATTCCATGAGCAATAGGCTTCTCTGTTTTCTGTTATGAACAGTGTACTGAGTTAAATTAACTTAACTTAACTTAATTAGGAAAGTGAAGTCACGGGTCTATGTTATATTCCCAGTTTTAAGGACCAACATGCATTTGCTGCTAAAGATGGCAGCTGACTTGATCTGGACAGTTTCTGCTTTGCAGATTTATTTTGGTATTTACCTGATGTATCACAAATTATCTGCCCAGAATATTCCCTATAGTTTATTGGTCATTTACTATTCTTTCCTAATAATTGTTAATGTATAAAATGTTGGAGTTACATGTACTCTTCCGTATCTATTCCTCTGATATTCCACAGTAGAGGATGAGTTGCTGGTTTAAAACAAACTTCAGTAGTTTATGCATTCAGGGAAGAGTTATATACCAGCCATTGCTACATTGATAATGTATTCTTACTGTTTTGTTTTTTAAAGTTCAGATTAATCTCCGTTTCACAGAGCGACTTGTACTTCCCCTCAGTCAGTTATTGGTAAAATGTTTTCAAAGACAGAAGAATGATTCAAGATAATTTTGCTTCCATAGGGAAATGGCAGGCTTTCACTGTGGACAGACTCTCTGGAGGGCCCAGAGGTGATAATACTTTCTTTTTTGGTATCTTTTGTATAGGGTATTTTGCTGTGGCTGTGGTTAAGTCATCAGATCCTGGCCTCACCTGGGACACTCTGAAAGACAAGAAGTCTTGCCACACTGCAGTAGACAGAACTGCAGGCTGGAACATTCCCATGGGCCTACTGTACAACAAGATCAACCACTGTGAATTTGGTGAGTGAATCCTGGGAAGGACCTGTGCTCAGGGACAGGCCAGAAAGAGGTGTACTGGGAAAAGAGTGGTTTGGTACAAAATGCTGTGGCTCTGGTACTATAGAAGTAAAATTTAGTTAAAGTGAACCTCAAGGAAATATTTAGAAGGGACAGTAGGTCTGGGGAGCTGGATCAGCATGGTTCTTTTTAGTTGCACACAATGGCTTACGTGAACATATGTTTACCTTTTTCTCTCATGGGAAAGACCAGAGGTGAACATCCGTGGCTGCTATGGCCCTGGAAATTCAGGTTCCTCCCTCTCTGCTCTATCATTCTGAGCATGAGGTCTCCATTTTCAAGGTCACCCATGGTGACCGATAGCTCCAAAAGGAGAAAGGAGTACCGGCACTTGAAATGTGTGTCACCTGCTGTCACCTTATTAAAGGAGCCACCTAGGAAATCTAACCCAGTTACCTCAAATAACCCTCATTGCTCATAACTTAGGTACACAATCACACTTAGCTGTAAAAGAGACTGAGAAGTGTCGTCTTTTATTTGAGCATGTTTATGCCCCAGATAAAGCTAGATCTTTGTTCAAAAAATTAAAAAAAGAACTATCATATGATCCAGCAATTCCACTTCTGGGTATTTACCTGAAGGAAACAAAAACTTTAACTCAAAAAGATATGTGCACCCCCATGTTCATTGCAGCATTATTCACACTAGCCAGGACATGGAAATACACAATAGAATATCATTCAGCCATAAAAAAGAAAGAAATCCTGCCATTTGCAACAACATCAATGGACTTTGAGGGCATTATGCTAAGTGAAATGAGTCAGGCAACAAAAGACAAATACCTTATTACCTCACTTACAAATGAACTCTACTTAAATAAAAGGGAACTCCTAAGTACACAGAACAGATTAGTGGTTGCCAGAGGCCAGGTGTGGGTGAAATGGGTGAAGGTCAAAAGGTACAAACTTCCAATTACAAAATAAAAAAGTCATGGAAATATAATGTACTGCATGGTGACTATAGTTAATAAAACTGTATGGCATATTTCAAAGTTGCTAAAACAGTGGATCTTAAAAGTCCTCATTACAAGAAAATATTTTTTAACTATGTATAGTGATGGGTGTTAACTAGACTTACTGTGGTGATCACTTGCCAATATATTTGCAAAATCAAATCATGTTGTACACCTGAGATTAATAGAATGTCAGTTATATCAATAAAAAATTAATGAAGGAAAAATTAAAAGGAAATAACCCAACTAAATCTTTGTTACTAACGAACAAGCGGAAATGGCCCTTGGGTGGACAGCTACAATTCCTGCCACCGGGCTTTCCTGGCAGTGTGGGTGTGTGTAGCCATCACATCTCCCTGGCGGTGTCACTAAGTGACTGCCCAGCAAGTAGTGGGTGACTGCCCTTCCGAGGGGTGGATCAGCTTATTCTCTGTGTCCCCTGAGTATCTTCAGGTAGGATCTTGGTTCTGTCCTTGAAAAACCTGTATGTAAGTTCACCACGAACAAATGTTTCCTAATGGTTTTTATTTACATCAACTTCCTGCCACCTCCAATATGTGAAACTGTTTTAAAAGGAGAGGCCTCTCAAGACAGGAACCAGAGAAATGCTGAGCAGGGATTTGGAGAGGGGCTCACATTCCCACACTGGGGTGTTCTCTGGCACCAATGTGACAGAAAGCGAAGGGCGGCTGGGGCAGCATGCACACAGCTCGCTGGCTCCCCACCAGCCTGGCGCCACCTAGTCTCTCCCCAGCCTCCTGGAGGTTTCCCAGCCATGGGAGAGCTACTGAGCTGTGAATAAAACTCCTCTGCACTTTTTTGAGCTTGGAATCTAAGTTCAGTTAAAGGTTCTTGTAATAAATGTCTGGGGAAGGAAACTTCTGAAAAAAGGTGACATAAGCTCCATGAGTGAGACCTTCAATTTTATCCCTTTTATGTAAACTTTCATGTCATTTCTATCTCTTCTCTCATTAGATAAGTGATGATACTGTCAGGACGCCCAAAGAATCCCCTCTACCTGAATTACAATGGTCACTAATTCCTATTCCCAGCCTAGATTAAGTTTCCTTTTAAAGCCTACAAGCCTGGCAGGTCCTCAGTTGGTGGTTCTGGATGACTATATTCTACTTATCCTGGGTTATACACACCTGTTAGGTGTTAAATGAAGGCCACAGTTGACTCATTTAGGAAGAGCTGACTGCCTCCTATCCTTCTGCACAGATAAGTTTTTCAGTGAAAGCTGTGCCCCTGGGTCCATGACAAATTCCAGTCTCTGTGCTTTGTGTATTGGCTCGGCAAGTTCCCCGGGAAAGGAGTGTGTTCCCAACAACCACGAGAGGTACTACGGCTACACAGGGGCTTTCAGGTGAGTCTACCAGCCCTGGCACGAATATGATAATAAGCTCATCCTTGATAAGATTCCTTTTTAGAAACTAAGGCGAGATTCCTATGTTCCCAGCTTGTTAGTCGTGCATGTGGGAGGGTGTCACATTTAACAACCATATGAGAAACTTGATGTGAAGGTCCTCCAAGCCCTTGAGGGACACTGTCTCCAGACCTGGATGTCATAGGCAACAGAGACTGGCAGTGTGCTTCAGATTACAAGTTCCTGGTATCTGGAGATTTGTCCCTCAAGGGAAACTGGCAGTATCTCAAGAGGTTTTTAATTACCAAATGGGGCAGGGCTGGGGAGGGAAGGTGCTTCTGGCATCTAATTGGCAGAGGCTGCTAAACATCCTGCATGCACAGGACAGCTCGGTACCACAAAGACCATCTGGCTCAAAGTGTCACCAGAGCAAAGGTGAGGAAACCCTGCCACAGTTGGATGCAGGAGTCGGGAGTCTGACTCATGCTCTTTCACGTACCTCTGGGAAACCTGCAATCACACTCACCTGGAAATACACAACAGTAAAGCTTGTGATTTCTACATTTCCCACTATGGTTCTATTTCAGGGAGTGTTTATCATTCTCTGGATATATTTCAGGGAGTATATCCTACAGAGACACTTGTGCACCATACGACCTTACTACGTTTTAACTACCCTTTCCTGTTCAGGCCTGTGTTACTTCATAGTTCATGAATCCATTAACTGCCCAGTGATAGTGGTATTCATATTGAGAAGTATGAGCTTCTCCTTTTACAATTAGTGAAAAAAAACAAAGGTGATCACGATTCTTCAGTTAGAGCCATCCAGTGCATTAGAGTAAGTACAATTCACAGTCCACAAATTTCCAACTTTACAAAGTAGAGTGTGAATAAGGAATCACCTTACTGGAAAACTCCTCTACTATCTATGTTGAGGCTAAGAAAACGAGGTAGTTCTGTTGGAGAAAATGTGCCAGAATTTAGAATTTAGTGTGTGGAACTAAGATTGTAAAACTACAAAGCCAACCAGAGGTTTTGGTTTTTTTTCTTTATTACTTCCTTTAGTAATATGTAAGATTAGTGAGCATATTAGAATGGGAGTCACAATGGCTGATATCAGATGGCTAGCCATGACCTATAAGGTGGCCCTCCCAAATGACAGATGTGGCCCCCTCTAACCTCCTTTATTCTCTCTCCCTCCCTGGTATTCTGCAGGTGTCTGGTTGAGAAGGGGGATGTGGCTTTTGTGAAACACCAGACTGTCCCACAGAACACTGATGGTAAGTGTACATGCTCCTCTGTCTACGCAACCCAGGTTGCTGGGTTTACTTATGCTCGGTTGCCTTTGTGGAAGTGTTATGGACTCTATCAGGCTGCAAGGCTCGAATTCTAAACCTGTTTTTGCACTGAAAAGTATTCTCTTGGGTAGGCAGAATGGTAAGGGCTGTGAGGTTCTAGTGGCCCTGAATTCTCTCTCCAGAACCTTCCCACCAGTGCAGGCATTGTCCTGACTTTCCCCTAAATTCTTCAGTGCATTTTTCCTAAGAACAAGGACATTTTCTTACATACCTACAATTACCTACAATTTTCTTACATACTTACATACCTACAATGACTAGAAAATTTTTATTAACATGGATTTAATACTCATCCCATCCACAGTTCAAATTCAAATTTTTTAAATTATCCCCCAAAAGTCATTTTTAACTATTCCTGTATCTCCAGGTCCAATATATGTTTCAAATACATTCTAGACCCACTGAAAAAACCTAGAGACGGTGGCACACCAGTAGAAGTGAGCACCAAGAACCATTTTCTTCTAGAACCGTTTTCCAATAGAAGAAACGAGGTCCCCTTGGAAAAATAGCTGATTCTAGGGCTGGGCAGGAAACATATAAGGTGATCTTGGAATATCACGCTGAAGATCTCAGAGGAATGGGACATGTCAAAGCACACTGGGGTCATTTTGAAGGACCTCCCACTGGCCAATCTGGGACATTTTGAGCATGAAAAAAAATAATAATAGTAGTAAGAGATAATAAACCATTGAATAAAATAAGAATGTACAAGTCCATCCTGATTAAACAAGTGAGGGTGAAGGGAAATATCTTTCTTTATTGTAGAATGCTAAGTCATAAATGTAGAAATAATTACAGAGTTAAAAACCTATTATTTGGTAACCAATATGGTAATAATTTATTCAAGCAAGAATCAACGATGCATTCTAAAACTAGTAGGTGAATATTAGGTGGCTATGACATTAAGAAACAAAACATTTTTTAAAAACTTAGCAGGAATGAGCATTCCACCTGCCCCCTCAGTATCACTAACTGCTTATAGAACCTGCTACAATCCAGGCACTCATTACTTCCCCTCCTTTTCTCAGGTCCCTTCAACCAACTTCAAACTTTTCTAGCAACACACCTAAAATGAACTAGCTCAGCACCAAATCCTCCAAGAAGTCTTCCCAGATGGCACAGCCCACAACAGAACCCTCTGTCCAGATTGCTAGTATAATCAAATTCATCACGTTCTGTAATAAACTATGGCCACAGAAATTCTTTGAGCTCTTTTTTTCCTCCTCTAATACCCAAAACCAAATACAGTATGTGGCACCCAGAAGTTGCTAAGTACTCACTTGAAGGAATATTGTGTTGACTGATTTTTCTTTCTTCTCTCCTATTATTCTTGCTTTTCCCTTTAAGGTTAGTGCTTTTTGTTTGCTACCTGAATGTTACCCTAAGACTGTTTCTTTGTCACCCCTTAGTTTATTCTGAGCAGGGCTCCTCTCTCTAGGCCTCCACACCCCACTCCATGATGACTCCAAAAGCCATACCTCCTGAGGAAAATCTAGAGAAGAGACCTTAACTTCCCATCTAAATAACACCACAGGATCTCCATTTGGCATATGGTCATTTTTATGTATGAGATACACTGGCACTGCAATCTCAACCTGTAGAAATCCAAACTCCTCATACTTCTCAAAATCCACCCCTTCTCACAGCCCCTGACCCTGCTGAGGACTTTAGCATAAACCCTGCCAGTCAGGCTTAGACTGGTCTCCCAGTCAGTCTATTCTTTGTTTCTTCAAAACAGTCTTCATTCAATTCTATGGTATGTGTGATACAGAAGAGTACAAAAGTATTCAGGATACAAAAGCATGTGGCTTGTATGATCTAATTATGTTGATATGTGCCTGCATACTGTATGTGAGTGTAGAAAAAGGACCAGAAGAAATGCACCAGCATTGAAAATGGGTGCCATGGGATTATGAGTGTTTCAAAATCTTCTTCCCTAAACTATGCAGCATTTCAAAAATTAGCCACAGTAAACAAGCATTACTTTTATTGGAAAGAATAACTTTTATTATGCACTTCTAGATGCCCACTGCTACCCACCCAACCTAGACCAAATCGCCACCCTGAATCTAATCTTTCTTAATTGTCCTATTTCAGACTCTGGCTCATACAGCAACACTGACTTCCATTCGTATATCCTCACAGACCCACTAGACTATTCCAGTGGGGCCGGTCTCCCCTCACCCTTCAGAAACATCAGGCATGCCCCCATTCCTGAATCTCGCCAGTGCCGTCCATCCTCCCACAGAGAGGCATTCCTTTCCTTTCCTCTCAGTCCTGCACACATTACAAGACACACCTAAAACCTTGCCTCCTCCAACCAGTGTTCTATGGCTGTGCTCTCACAAGGCTGGTTCTGAGCTTACACAGTATTTAGTGTGTGTGCCACAAAATATAAAACACTATTATTTGGGCCCTGAATTTTTGCTTTTGGTATGTGTGTTATTTTCCCCCTCCAATAAGACTGTGTCTTGCTGAGGACTGTCAACTGAGTATTGAATAAGTGTTTACATTAACACAATGGGTTTGGAGAGAATGCTGATGGATTTCACATGGAAGGACTGAGTTGGGGGGCAAGGGGAATGTCAGAAGGTGAGCAAAGATGTGTGAAATTACTGGTGGGGGTGAGGCAGGCAATTTCGAGTTTGCTGTTCAAACTATAAGTGCACATTTGGGGAATGTAAGCAAAGAGGTATTTAACTTTATATACAAATAACATAAAACTTGTATTTATTATAAACTATTATAAAATATTATAAAATTTATTATAGTGGATTCATGTGTTGCTTGTTTAATTAAATGAAAAGTAAATCAAGGAAAAGATTGCAATCCTGCATTTTAGGGAGGAAGTAAAAACTGGGAAAACATTTTTGAAAATTCCCTCAGGAAGGAGCTGAGAAGTCCTGAAATGGGTGAGATTTTCATTTTTCAGAGAGAATACAGAAACGATGAAGCAAGGGGCATGTGCATATTTTCATGGAGAACCAGTAGGAGTGAACACTTATATGAATAAAACACTGGCCCTGCCAGCAGAAGAGCCTCTGGGGAAAGTTCTTGGGCTTGCTGGTGCCAGAAGTTATGCAGAGATTGGCAGCCTGTTTAGACAGTCATGTTCTTCCTCTGCTGCAGCAACAAGTCCAGATGGTTTGGAATTTAGTAGAAATGAACATCTTCTTGAACATCACCCACAGAATATAGCTCACTCTCCTCTGGCTGGGGGGCGGTTGGGAGTGTGATCACTAGGAATTCCTGGTAGGAGTGAGTTGAATATGATTGCAGACATGTAGGTGTCTCTTTCTCTCCACGCTGATGAAACCCCAGCGTGTGCACTTCTACTGGTCACTGTACCCAGGCCCTTTACATGCAGTCAGCCACATCCTCCCAGAGGGCGCCTTGACCAAAGCCTTTGGATAGGGCTGAGCCACTTTTTCTCTCCCTAGGAAATAACCCTGAACCGTGGGCTAAGGATCTGAAGCAGGGGGATTTTAAGCTGCTGTGTCTCGATGGCACCCGGAAGGATGTGGATCAGTATGAAACCTGCAACCTAGCCCGGGCCCCGAACCATGCTGTGGTCTCACGGAAAGATAAGGCACAGTGTGTTCACGACTTGTTAATTGGCCAGCAGGTATGAATAAACCATGGCCTCCCACTCTGTTCCTGGGTGGGTGTAGAGTATTGGGGAAGTTCAGTACTAAATGCAGCCACACTCTAGCAGTCTCTTTCTGGAAACTAGAAACAGGAGGTTGTGGACTGTGGAACTGGGTCTCCCAGGCCCAGCTCTGCTTGTATCTCCTGGTCACTGGAGACTAGTCCCCATCTGATCCACATGCCCTTGGGTCCAAGCATCTGCCTGCCTGCTGGCCCCTGACCTTGCTCTGTGGGACCCTCATTTTTCCCACTTGTGTGCTTTTTGAAAAAGGAGACTGATTATGTGTCCCAGATCTCCTTGATACAAGTCACAAAATATGGACGGTTTCTCTTGCTTGGACAGACTGAGAGCTATTCCAACAGCCGGAAAACACAGGACCCCTACCTTCAGGGAGTTCGTTGCTCGGGAAAGCAGCCAACCCAGGGTGGGTCTTGGGGGCAGAGGGGCTGCCTGTGCATTCCAGGCCTAAAGGCTCCTCCACCTACCCCGCAGTCCCCCAGGGCCAGCTTCCTGCCTGTTGATTCGCCAGTAGTTTTTTTTTTTGTTAAATTAAGATAACATGTCTTTCTGAGTCCTTTTAATGTAGATGATAATAATAATTAGCATTTAATGAACCCTGCCTAGGTCCTAGATGGAAGCTTAAACATTTTGTAATCACCATTTCACTTATAATCTTAGGAGGCCTGGACTACTCAAGCCTCTTGACCAAGACAGGATCAAAGATGCAGTCAAGCATGAACCTTTTTTTTTTTTAGGTATTATTGATATACACTCTTATGAAGGTTTCACATGGAAAAACAATGTGGTTACTACATTCACCCATATTGTCGTGTCCCCCCAATACCCCATTGCAGTCACTGCCCATCAGTGAAGCATGAACTTTTAACAATTACCTGTACCACTCCTCATCTGGTGGCTCACATTTAATATCTTCTTTGCCAATATTTGGAAGGGACATGTTTTGTCCTTTCATTTCCTGGAGGCAACCCCCAAGGCCAGGGACAACAGAGGGGAAGAGGGATCAGAGAAGTCAGGAAGTCAGGAATGGGTAGGTGGGTGGGAGGGACTTTCCAGAGGAGGTGGAACCAGGATAGGCCTGGTCCAGAGGACTTTGTGGCTTCAATAAAGTGTGGAGCTGGAACCAAAAACAGATGAATGCCAAGTGAGGGACACAGACAGATCCCAAGGCATCCTCTGCAACCTCCTTTCTTCCGGGGCGGGGTCCCAGCTTTCAGCCTCCTCCATCCCGCTCACGTGTTCTCAGCTGCTCACTGCCACACATCCTCATGTGCTTTCCATCCATTTGACAGACTTTGTATGGAACACATGGAAGTGACTGCCCGGGCAAGTTTTGTTTGTTCAAGTCAGACACCAAGGACAGTCTGTTCAGGGATGACACACAATGTTTGGCCAAACTTCGGGACAAAACAACGTATGAATCCTACTTAGGAGAAAAGTATGTTACGGCTGTTGCTAACCTGAGACAATGCTCAACCTCGGGTGAGTAGGAGGAACAGCTTGGGGGAAGCTGCAGAGCAAACACAGGTGGGGTTCTAGGTGGTGGGTACAAAAGGAGGAGTGGGCTGTGGCCCACAGCGGATGAAATGATGGGCCAGATGGAATGGGGAAAGGACAGCGCAACCCCAGGCTACTTGTATGGGCAGATGGTAAGGAGGACACAGGCTCAGGACACTGAAAAGTGAAATGCCTGGACATGCAGAACTCATGTTATTACTAAGAAGAAGAAGAAGTTTACGTGGTGCTCTGCAGTGAACACCTTTTTATACAAAGCTGCATCTTCCATATTGTAGCCTTGAGCCACCTGTGGCTATCTGAATCTAAATTAATTAAAATTAAACAAAATAAAGAACTTAGTTCTTCAATCACACCAGTCACAATCCAAGTGCTCAACAGCAATATGTGGCCCCATACAGGAGAGCAAAGAGACCATTCCCATCATTGCAGGGAATTTTTTTACACAGCACTGCTCTTGAGAGCTTGAGCAACAATACATAAAATAAAGTTGCTATACTTACTACTCATGCAGAGCACCGATTTTAAGCATTAACATACTTTAAGACACACCTGTGCAATATAACTATGTTGGACATCATTTACTCACTTGAAGTCATTTGGAAGATATGGGAGAATAACATGTGGATGTAGGGCAGTGACTCTTCTTCTTCTCTGTGCCTGTAAGTGAAGCACAGCCTTTAAAATACTGATGGCCAGGCCCTGGGCATACTGATTCAGCAAGTCGGTGCCAGGTTCAGAGTTTCTGCATTTTAACAGCCGCCCCACATGGTTCCCATGTAAGGAATGTGTTCACACGTGGCCACTGCTGTGAACACCCAGGTCACACTTACCTAACCTAAATCCTCTGTCAGGGGAGGAAGTCGGGTTCCCCTGTTCTCTGCTCCATCCCCAGTCCCTAGCATGGAAAGTGGTACATCCCAGGGGCTTAGTGCATCTTGTTAAGGTAGTTCCTCAGCTGCCTAAAGAGGACAGAGAGGACAGTCCTACTAGGCTCTTCCAAGCCTCATGGAGTCAGATGTGGGAGCCCCACTTGTAGCACACACTGTGGAGGATATAGAGCAGGGAAATCACATCACCAGAAAGGCATAGGAGGTGCACAGGCCTGTGGAGAAGGCCACTGTGAGAAAGGTCTGGTGCCCATTGGAAGAGCAGGAAGATGGGTGTGAGTGCTTTTGTATCAGGCTTAATTTTTCACACTCAACAGAAAACACAGGTAGATTTTGACTGTCCTACCTCTTTGCTCTGCCCCCCAGGTCTCCTGGAAGCCTGCACTTTCCACAGAGTTTAAAATTCAAGAGGTGGGGCTCCCACCAGATGCAGCTGGGAACTCATGTGACCCAGAAGCTTTCCTCTGGTCTTGCTGGTCCGAGTGGCTTGGCTGCCTTCACAGCTTGGCAGTGGCATCTCTGCAGAACATAAAATAAAAACTATTATTGGTTTTACCTTTAAAAACTTCATTCTTTCTTAAATGTTGGGCCTAGAAGGAATTCTTTCATACCATCTGACTGAATACACACACAACTGAGTCCTTTTTTCAGGGAGCAACCTTCATCTGATCCTGCCACAGCTTCGGTGTGGTGCCACAGCCATGCCTCCTGGACATGGTCCGTGTAGGGAGTCATTCTAAGAGGAGTCTGCATGGTCATTTTAATAAAATCAAAAGTATGTCTGTGTATGTAGGGGGCAGGGTGTTTAGAGAAGGGGCAGGAAAGAGGATATGGAGTAAATTATTGAGATGGAGTGTTCAGGGAAGTACAGAAAAAGAATGTAGAAGATTCAAATATTTAAAAAATAACTTGCAATGACTTTCTTCAGGTTTACTTGAGGCCCTGCACCATCCCTTGACCCCAATTCCCATATCAGTCACTGCTCAGTTTCCTCCCTCGCCCAGTCGGGCTCCTGAAAGGTGGAGGCTCACTCTCTCCAAGTCTCACTTACTGTTAAAGGTTGAACACACATAAATCAGTCTTCTGCTCCTCTCACTTCCCTGCAGCTACCCTGGCCAAGGTCACTAATGCCGATTGTGAAAAACAATTTCAGATTTTTCATTCTTGAGTCTGTTTACTGTACTCAATACAGCTGATACTCACCGTTCCTTGGAACTCTCCTTAGCTTTCTGACATGACAGTTCTCTCTGTTTTGGTTCCTACCTCTCTCTTTCCATTTGTGGTCTTATTGTGGGCTCATCCTGCCAGCCCTGAAACTGGGGGGACATGTTCCTGGGACTTTCCTCTTGATCCAGTGCTCTCCTCCCTGTCCAGGCTCTTTCTAAGCCTTGTGAGTGACTTGGGGCATCTACATCTGTATCTTTATTTCTCCACCTGGACTCCCAACACATATACCTCCTCCTACCTAAGGTTCTATCTCGCACATTCTCAAAGCCACAAATCACAAACTGAGGTGACATCCTGCCCCTTCCCTCTCTGGCTTCCCTAATCCAACTGTTGTTTTCATATATTTCATATCAGCTAAAGACATGGTGTTCAATCCACTCACAGGAGCCAAATCTCAGTCACTGTTTTCTCCCACTCCACGGCCAATGTCAGAATGTTCTGTTGATTTTTGCCTTCTAAACAACTCTCCAGTTTGCCCCTTTACTTCCTGACTCCTACTACAGCCTCAGTACTCACTCAGGGGTAGAGCTGCAGATGGGCAGTTTCTGGACACAACAGGCCACATCTCTCTTAACTTTCTAGCAGCCAAGGAGTCTAGATGCTGGGTCCACTTTGCAGTCAATACCTGATATTGACCTTCGACACAAAGACCTACTTTACTTTGAGACTATTTAATACTCTGCCTTATTTAATAGTCACCCAAACCTACCCTTACCCAAAATACTATAATAACTCTTTCTTTTCCTTTGGTGAGATGCCCCATGGTTCCTCAGGTGTGGACTGTCTTACTGCAATGGGTCAACAAACCTAATTCTGTCAACAATGTACTGAGTACCTACCAGGAGCAAGGCCCTGTTCTAGGACTGTGAATACAGTAGTGCATCTATTAAATTATTTTATTTTTATTTATTCCTTTCTCTAGACTACCTTCTTATCAGTATAAATATACAGAGACATGTCTGAAATAATGTTCACCAGGTACTATAGTTGTAAAATATGAGGACATCTGTGGCTTTTTTTTTTATCTTTCATTATGCTTGAATTTTTAATGCAATAACCATGTCTAATTTTAATTCCTTTTTTAAAATCCTCTAGTTTTTCAAAGAAACAGAATTAAAGAAATAAGCTAGAGTAGAAGGATCACATGATTGGTGTCCCAAGGCTAAGACAGGTGCCACAGTGCCTCAGAGCTACTGCAAACGGAAGAGGGAAAAGTGTATCTGGTGAATGAGACATTTTAACTAACAGAAGAGAAAGAAAAACTGTCTCACGACATTTTTTTTTTTGTGGTAACTCTCCATCTGATGTTGGAATCAAGGAGCAGAACATTTTCAGAAGCAGCAGTCTCTGCATGTCTTTCCACTGCATTCATCCCTAGAGCCCCTGGAAACCCGTGGTGTCCACTAGGTGGAGGTGTGGGAGAATAGGAAGGAGCTGATCCCATCCTCTCATGCCCTCATTCCCGAGAAGGGGGTACTACCTTCTCACTTGAATGTGGAAGGTGCACACATTTCTTCTGCCTTCATAATACAAATTGTAAACAAATTGAAAAAGAAATTATTGTGCTTGTTAAACTCTTCTTTCTTCATTCCCAAATTTCACCATCAAGAGAGCACTTTTTCATTCACATAGCTCTGACTAAAAACCCTTACATAGTTAAGACAGTTATGGTAGGTGTTTTCCATGTCTGGCCCTTCCTCCTTCCCTGAATTCTTAGTCCCTAACAGAGGAGTCAATGATCATTATAAAGGAGTTGTGTGTGTGTGTGTTGGATAGTGGGTGCAGAGCAGGGACCAGGACCTTAGGAAAGAAAGGAAAGAGAATGTGGTAAGACTACACAGTTTTGATAGTTTTCATTAATAATGCTAATTTAAATAAAACATTGGTTTCCTTATGTCAACCTCACATCCTGCATATCCTTCCTTAACCTGGAGTCCTTAAAATAGAGTCCCTATTGCCTATCCTTATCAATGAAATGCCTGGAAAATGAACTGAACAATGTTAGAGCATACAGTAAGCATAAAAGAACCCAATTGCCTGGGACCAATGTGTAAGTTACCTAAACTCTGCTTCAGCTACTCTCTGATAATGGGTCTTTGCGAGGATTAAACCAACTTAATAAATTAAAGTACTTAGAACAATGTCTGGCACTAGCAAACACTCATTAGCGTTGGTAATCACCCTCATTAGCCACCCTCTTGACCATCTACCACAGTCGCACTTCCCTACCCATCTCCCCACCCCCACCATCACCCTGCTTTTCCCCCAGAGCTCACTTTTCATTCAAGCCCTCATCATAGAAGCCTCTCTGTCACAAGAGATGCTGCTGACGACTTCCAGGACATATTTTACTCTTGTGTCACTGACTTTGCCTTCTCAGGCTTCTTTGTGGGTTCCACTCTCTTTCTCACTTTCATGCTTTCCATTATTTTAATGACTTGTTCACATATCACTCCCAAATGAAAACCTACCATCTATTGCAGAAACTTTACATTCATGTACGATATCACCTGCTTAATACAGTATCTTAGGTTTATTGGAGGCACCTGAAACTCAGTATATACAAAAGAGAGGCGATTATTCATTCTGGCTGTATCCCCAGCTCCAAAGTCCCTCCAACTGAGTTCTGTATTTCACTTTATGCACTCTGATATTCTCAGTAACCCACACCAAATGCTTTAGATGTAGTCTTGATAACTCTCCTTCTCCTTAACACAGCATATTCAATTAACCACCATATCCTATATATTTTTCTAAATGTCTCTCAAATCTGTGCCATCTTTTCCACACCTACCTCTCTCCCTGGTTCAAAACCTGTGCATCTTTTGCCAAAATGCTGCAACAGCTCCCAGCTGGTTTCTCTGCCTCCAGACTTTTCTTTCTCAAATCAGAGTTCTCCCTTGATCTGCCAACCATCTATGTGACCCCCAAATGGAACTTCTTGCTGCATAGAAGTCTAGGTTCTGGATAAAGTCCAGGTTCCTCAGCATAGCACACAGTCCCTTCAGGTCTGGTTCTGGCCAGCCTTTCCTGTTTCATCACCTACCACTTCCGCTGAAATGATACCTGCTTAATGACAGAGACTGCAGACTCTCAGCCCCTAGGCTGGCCACTTCTGGTCCAAAGAGGTGCTTTATTTGGGTCATAAGATGGGTCAAAAAAAATTTGTGTTAAAAATATTTTGAATATTTTCCCTTACTTGCCAAAATTTGAAAAGTGGAAAAATTTCCACAAAAACCTGTCTTGCTGGTTTAGTTTGGAAATCTGAGAGAACTGGTCGCCTTGGTCCGCTATCTGCCTGGCAGAGTAGTGGCTGCCCACTTTGAGCAGGAATGACAGCAGTTTTCGACAATCCCCTCCCTTCCCATTGGTCTTTCAGGCTGCTTGCTTTCACGTAGTTATCTCAGCCCTAGATTTACAATGTAGGGACACGTTCACGTTATTACTCACTTTCTTCTGCACAGAGTACCCTTTCTTCTCTTACGCCTGCAGAAGCTAACTCATCCTTGATGGCTCCGTTTCTGTCACTTGCCTCCAGGAGCTTTTCTCTGAACGCATGATGGACTAAGCGTCACTTTCTGTCATATCCCATGCCACACCCAATTCAGATGAAATGTTTGTGTAATGCTTGCGCTCCTCACAAGACTCACCTCACTAAGGAAGCTACTGGAAATTCTCGAAAATTCCTTGGGCCATTCATTTTATTCATGCATCATTCTGTCAAACACCATGAAAAGGGCGGCGACATTTGACTCATTTTAAAGGATGAATATGTCACTCTGAAATACCCGTGGCTGCCCACTGATTCGGAAGGAGCAATGTCCATGAGAACTACAACTCCCATCAGGACCTTGGGGATCCCCGGCCCTAGGGAGGAAATAAACGTAGGAACTACCACTCCCGTGACGCTCCACTTCGGACGCCTGCGCAGAACCCAGGGCCACGTCGCTTTTGCGGCGCCGGAGACCACGCATCTCGGCCATGGCGTCCACGGACCCCCGGCGGATGGGCAATGGCGGCAGTGTCGGAGGGGCCTTCCAGCCTTACCTAGACTCCTTGCGGCAGGAGCTGCAGCAGGGTGACCCGACGCTACTGTCAGTAGCGGTGGCGCTCCTCGTGGTGCTGCTGACGCTGGGTAAAGAGGCGGCCGTGGTAATGGCGGGTGCAGGGCGGGCGAGCGACCGCGAACGCGGGGCGGCGAAGGCACTTGAGAGGCGTCTGGAGAGGGAGATGCCCCTTATACCATCTTTCCCTGCTGCCTGCAGCAGCGGGGGAGCGCTGCGCTAAAGGGGGTCCCCGCGAGCCCCGGAGTCTTGGAGACTCGGGTTACTACTCTTTCTTCATCGGCCCCTGTTAGGCCTGAGCGCGCGGGTGCCCCCTTTGCTTTCGGTATCGGGACTGCCAGGGTCTTGATTCTAAGTTTGAGCGTCGTGTGTTTGCAGCTGGGCGCTGAGGATACAAATTTAGTAAGAAGAGATTGTACTTGAGTCTACAGTCGGGGTCTGGCTTTAATGATTATAATGGTGGTAATAACAAAAATAAGTTCCCGGTGAATGAGTTGTTTTGTGATAGATTTATGTTAATTTCCCCCACCCCAGTCATACACAGATACTATTGATAAGGCATAATTTAGGTTGTTTTTCTTTATTCTGCAGTGTTCTGGAAGTTCATCCGGACCAGAAGGAGCAGTCAAAGAGCTGTTCTTCTTGTTGGCCTCTGTGACTCTGGGAAAACATTGCTCTTTGTCAGGGTAAATGCTTTTATTTACATCTCTCTTGATAGGAACTTTTAGGGCTTCCCATTATTTCTGTAAGGTCATGTTTAGTTTGGAAATGAAGCTGATGCTGACAAATTGGGGAGTTACCTCTTGACTCACTTGGGAAGACAAAAATATTCTTGAAAAATTCATAAAGTGGAGGTTTTTTGACCATTTCTGTTTTCTTGCACATTTATGATACTGATATTTAGCCTTTATCCCATTTAAGGATTTCGTGTAACCACTTTCATGCCATGGCCAAGATGCCAGAACAGCTCAGGAGATAGAAGATGGTGATCTGTATGTGCTCTATAGTTTTCTCATTATTAGTCTTCCTTTTGAGAGTATAAATTCTTTAACTTCCACTAAAGAAATGTAATCTCTAATCATTTTTGATTAAAAATCTTTATGGAAGGTTGGTAAATTTGGCCACTAACCAAATGAAACTATTGCTTGAAAATAGTAGTTTAAAATAATAGGTTTTTTTTATCCCCTTCTCACTAGGTAGAGTGGAATGAAGTAAGCAATTAGATTTTTCTACAAGTAAAGGGGGAAAAAAGTCAATATGGTCCATGTCAGCTATCTCAAGCAACATTTATTTGTTTGACCTGATACCAAGGAGTTAGAACAAAATTATTCTCTTTAGGTTTGAAATTTGTATGTTTACTCTCATCTCTCCCATATAATTTTTTTTTTTTACAGTTGTTAACAGGCCTTTACAGAGACACTCAGACTTCTATTACTGACAGTTCTGCTATGTACAGAGTCAACAATACCAGGGTAAGCACTTCCTAGAATGTTGAAAGTCTTGAGTTTTACTTTGGTACGTCAAGAAAGGACACTTCTAGTATGAATTAGCCTGAGGGTGCAGGTACCATTCGTAGCTTATTATTATAGATAAACATAGTCCATGGGACAAATTCTCTCAGCCACCAAAGCAGTGATTTAATCATACACTCTCTTACTTTTTTGTATCTCATGCATACTGATGTTACCTCATATTTTATTTTTGTTTCTATGTCTTCTTTCCAACTATATCAGAGTTCTTAAGGGTGAGAAGCCTTTTTCTTTTCTTCATGTGTTGAATAGATACTACATGTATATGGGATAAAAATCCAAAAGGTTAAGAAGGATATTTATTGGAAAGTAATTTTACTTTTCCTTTCCCTACACCCAGTCTTCCTAGAGGTAATATCCTACCATTTTTCTGTGTATCCTCCCACATAGTCTATGCATATACAAACATATCTATATAGCCTTTAGTTTCTTTAATCTGTTTAAGAGTATGACTAATACAGCTGGGGTTTGTTGTTGTTTTGCTCCCTAATTTGTACACATGGTTAATTTCTGAGCTGACCATACAATTCTTATTTAATAAAAGCCCTGTTAGCAGATTAGTTTTGTTTGTTGTTACAATCTTTTGCTTTTACAAATGAGTATGTTTCCAAAATACTGGTAAAGAATCATGTGTCCCTGCCTTGCTCCAGGATGTAGATCGGGACTGCCAACCTGATCATAATGCCTAATAAGCATTTGGTGAGTGGAGGGAGGGCCAGGTGGCTGGTTGGAGGGATAGCTGTGGAGATGGATGAATTAGAATGGTAATTGTAGAGATCTTTTCCCTTTTCTCCATGGGTCCTCCCTGCCCCGCCTCTTCTGATACCTCCAGAAATAAACATTGTAAGCAAAGGTAAAGAAACATTATTTTAAATTTCTTAGAGATATTTTTGCTTTTTTTCAATGATGGTACTCTTTCTGGCTCAATCCCTTTTAAACTCCCAAGGATTCAGCTCTTGAAATTTCAGGTTTGGGAGATCTTTAATTCTCAGGGCACTTGTGCCAGATTTTTTAAGTAGGGTATTCCAGGGTACACTTCAGACCTTTACTTTCCAGTAGAGTAATCACTGGCCATGTGTGAGTGTTCAGCGACCTGAAATGTGACTAGTCCAAATTGAGGGATGCTAAAATGTAAAATACACACCAGGTCTTAAAGGTTTGGAATGAAAAAAAAAATGTAAACTATTAACAATTTATTGATTTTTTTTATTATGTTAAAAAGGTAATGTAATGTTTTAGGTATATTGGATTAAACATATTAAAATTAATTTTACCAATTTCTTTTTACATTTTTAATGTGATCAGAAAATTTAACACCTTACATTTGAGGCTTACCTATTTCTATTGAAAATGTATAACATTCCTCCCTTTTTTACTCCTTCTGTCACCCTGCTTATGTTTTAGGTACAGTTTTTTTCTCAAGATAATAATGTATTTAGTACTGTATCTCCAGGATTGTTTATAGTGTGTGGTGTAATACTGATTGTAAAATGTGGTAGTGGTTCCCAACTTAAGGTCATTAGACGAAGGCTGATGGACATGGTATTTTTACCCATAGAGAGAGCTGCACAGACCAAGTGGCAGGTCATAATGAATTCACCTGTAAGCATGTCAGATCATGTTGACCCCCTCCAGCTGAACTTTGGTTAAGGCTGGCAATGGATAAGGTGGGGCATCTACGAAATGATTCATGGGTCTCCCTATGTACTAGGGCTATATTCAGGAGTCTAACTGTTGAGCATAGCCATATCTACCTTGAATGCGAGCTCAAGCATGAAGGCCTGGAGTGAATAGCACCTAAGTGGGCACTTAGTGAGTCTGCCTAGTAGTGGGACAATCCCTCCCTATTTCAGTGATTGTCTGTATCAAGAACTGACACAAAATATTGACAGAGTTGAAACAAAAATGGTGTGTCTAGTAGATAAATATTTAAAAATTAAATTACAGTGGAAATATAAAGGAATGTTTTGTTACAAAGATTGGGTATCCCTATAATGGTAACATGCTATATGATAAAGTGCATCTTCTATTGCTTTATTTATAAAGTTTGTGAATATTTATTACTGTTTTCACATGTTTTGCTTTTATTTATACTGGTATATTTCCCCATCCTCAGATGGACCACATTTCCTGACTTCTGCAGACAGGGTCAGATTTCTCATGTTCCCTCAACATTTACCAAAATTCTAATTTCACATTGTGCTGATCATTCCGATGATAAGGCCTGTTAGAGCAAGGACCATGTCCGTTTTTGTTCACTGTTACAACCACAGAGCCTCGACTGATGATTTATAAATAGAAGATGCTCTTTGAACATTTGTTTGATTCACTAATTATGGTGAACATTTTTTTAAATTGACTAATTGGGGACTATTTAGGTTACCTGAAATCTACTATGAAAGGTGTATGTTGTGACTGTCAATCAGGACTGAAACATTAATGTTATTGCTGTCATCCTTAGGGCACTAGCCTGACCTTGATTGACCTCCCTGGCCATGAGAGCTTGAGACTTCAGTTCTTAGAGCGGTTTAAGGCTTCAGCCAGGTAAGTAACAGTGGAACTTGTCGGAAGTCTGTACATGGAGGCCACCATGTTGTTTGCTCTCGTGGTATTTGAGGGCAGTCTGGTGTCCTGGAGTGGAAAGAGCATGGACCCTAGGGTCAGCCATTTCTGGGTCGCAGGCCTGCCTTCACTACAATTTTATAAGGATTCTAGGAGATAATGTTTGAAAGTGTTTCTCAGATTGTTCAGAAAGTGTTAACTCATCATTTTAGGAAATTTTTACTTTGAGGAAAAAATGATGTGTAGAACTATTAAAATCTGAAAAAAAAGAATTTCAAAGCTAGATGGAGTCCTAGAAGTTAGTAAAATCCAACATTATGGACCTCTATTCTTAAATTACTTAAAATTGATGCCTCAAAGGTACAGAACAGTACCCCCATATTTCTTTTAGTATTGCCCTAGTGTTACTGACTCTTATTTCCTGAAGTTCTTATGCTGCAGTTAAGATCTTTATTCTTGTTAGTCTCTTAACACTGATAAGAACTTAAGAGGAAAATCAACACACCGCATTTAATGGATTTTAGGACACAATTTAGTATCTATGAAATTGGAATGTTACTTATAACCAATGGTATTATAGTTTAATTGGCAAAATTTTTCCTTTCTTAGTTGTACCTGAAATAGTAACACACCTTTTAATTGATAGAATCTTAGGTTTAATGGAATGACGTAGTTTTTCTTTCCTTTTTTTTAAGCTATATTGACTTAAAATTTATTGCTTACTTGGCCACAAGGTGGCGGTGATGAACAATCTATCACAGATGAGACTTGTGTGATTTTTTTCAAAGAAAGGCAACTTTTTAGAGCAGTTTTAGGTTCACAGCAAAATTGAGCAGAAGGTAGAGACTCGCCATATAGTCCGTCCCCAGACATGCATAGCCTCCCCCATTGGCAGCATCCCCCACCACAGTGGTTCATTGGTCACAGTTGATGGGCTTGCATTGACACATCTTAATCACTCAGGTAACATTAGGGTTTACTCTTGCTGTTGTGCATCCTGTGGGTTTGCACAAATCTATTATGGCATGTACACACCATTGTAGTATCATACAAAGTAGTTTTGCTGCCTTAAAATCCTCTATACTCTTCCAGTTCATCTCTCTCTCCTCTAGCCCCTCAAAACCACTCATCTTTTTGTTGTCTCCATAGTTTTGCCTTTTCCAGAATGTCATATAGTAGGAATCACAAAATATGCAGCCTTTCGTATTGCCTTCTTTCACTTACTAATATGCATTTGAGTTTCTTCCATGTCTTCATGGCTTGATAGCTCTTTTGAGCGCTTAATAATACTCCATTGTCTGGATGGACCACAGTTTATCCCATCACCTACTGAAGGACATCTTGGTGTTTCCAAGTCTTGGCGATTTTGAATAAAGCTGCTATAAACAGCCATATGTAGGTTTTTTGTGTGAACATGTTTTTGGGTAAATATCAAGGAGCTTAGTTGGGGAATCATATGGTAAGAGTATGTTTAGTTTTGTGGGAAATTGCCAAACTGTCTTCCAAAGTGGCTGTACCATTTTACATTCCCACCAGTGATAAATGAGATTTTCTGTTGCTCTGCATCCTCACCAGCATTTAGTATTGTCGGTGCTCTGGATTTTGGCCATTCTAATAGCTGTGTGGTGGTATCCGATTGTTTTAATTTTCATTTCCCTGATGACATAGAATGTGGAGCATCTTTCATATACTTATTTACTATCTATATACCTTGTTTTGTGGGGTGTCTGTAAAGATCTTTGGCTCAGTTTTTAGCTGGGTTGTTTGTCTTCTTGTTGAGTTCTTTATATATTTTTGGATAACAGTCCTTTTTCAGGTAGATCTTTTGCAAATATTTTCTCCCAGTCTGGCTTGTCTTATTCTTCTGATGGTGACTTTTAAGGAGCAGAAATTTCTCTCTTTAATGAAGTCCAGTTTACTAGTTCTTTTCATGGATCATGCCTTTTGTGTTGTATTTAAAAAGCCATTGCCAAATACAAGGTGGTCTAGATTTTCTCCTGTGTTATCTCCTAGGACTTTTTATGGTTTTGCAGCTTACATCAAGTCTGTGACCCATTTTCAGTTAATTTTGGTGAAAGGTGTAAGATCTGTATCTAGATACATTTTTTTGCATGTGGTTGTCTAGCTGTTCTAGCGCCATTTGTTGAAAAGACTCTCTTTGCTCCGTTGTACAGATCTTTCTTAATGATAAACCTGTCGTAAGTTGAAAGTGTGTTTAATACACCTAACCTACCAAACATAACCTAGCTTACCTTAAACATGCTCATAACACTTACATTGACCTACAACTGGGCAAGCCTGTTTTATAAAAAAGCATTTAATATCTCATTTATTGAAAATTGTACTGAAAATGAAAAGCAGAATGGTTGTAATGTGTCGGTTGTTTACCTGTCTGATCGCATGGTTGACTGGGAGCTGTTCAGGAGTGATTTAGCTTTATCATGCTGTTTCAGTTGGAAGATTCACATTTTCAATTTCTTGAAAATTCTCAGCATTATCTCTGCAGTTCTGTTTTGAAATTCTTTGTTCTCACCTCTTAGAAGGCTTATTAATAACATCATTGAACCTTATCATTCTGCCCTTACTCTTCTCTGTTTAAGTTCTCTTTTTACCTTTCATATAGTATGATTCTCTCATATTTGTTTTGTTGCTTACCATACAGTTTCCAGCAGTGAGTATTCTTTGCTTAACTTTTCCATTGTGTTACTTGTTATGTTCTTGACTTCTAAAAACCAGTCTTTTCAAATCAGCCTATTTTGTTATACTATCTTATTGTTTTCTTATGTTTTCTAGTATTCTCTCAACTAATTTAAAATATTTTATTGATTGCTCTATTAAGTTTTGGGGTGCTGAATAATCTGTCTTTGTAGTTATTCTCTCTCAAAATGGTTTATTTTCTGTGCTTCAGTTTTTGATGCAGAGCCCCCTGTTCATGGGGATTGGATCTGGTTCTGTTTGCTGCTATTCGCTGCAGTATAACAGGAAAGCCACTCTCCTGAAGGGGTTCCTATTTCCTCCTTTAGGGGCCCTTAGAGGTTCATTGAGTTTGGCCCAATTTTTATAAAAATTTTCCTGCCTGGTTTTTGTTTCTGTTTTTTGCTATCATGTGGTGAGTAATTCTGAGGCTTGCATTGTAGACCTCAACAAATAAATAAATATAATTATCAAAAAAAAAAGTGTTCCTGCCTGGGTCTCTTACCCCATGGGAGAGTCTAAATTCATACCTCATATTTGAGTGCAGCACAGGGGGCCTGGTGTTTGAAGTCTTCTAGGGTTACTTTCCCACACCGCCATCCATTAGACTGCCTTTAAATTCCAGGCTTTGTGCAGGATGTTCGATTCAGCTCTCCCACTGCATGTTGGCCATTGTACATCTCCAGCTGCACCTGAGCATTCAAACCCTAGTCCCTAAGGACTGTTGCCTGCAGTTTTCCTGGACTGCTGAGCTTTAGCTTTGGTACCCATGTTTCTGTCATGGAGGTGCCTTACTATGGCTGCATTAGGTTGGGCCTGGCCACTTTGCTTCTAGTTAACTGCTCTCTTAGATTGATTTGTATTCCATTTAGGCACCAATTTGTAACAGAAAAGCATAGACTCTGTAGGTCAGTGTGCCACACTCCTTTGCTGCCTGAACTGGTTTCCCCCATTTCCTCACTTCCCTGTGTTGCAGCTTGAGTTCTCTAGGGCATGTCGTTCATTCCCTTGTGCCCTACACATACTATCCAGAAAGTCTGTGCCCCAATTTGTTGTCTGGCTAAAATTCAACTCAGCTGTTAAATTCACCTTTCAGTCTTTTTGACTGATCTCATGTAAATGATCTTCCTGTTTGTTCCTGTTGTAGCAGGTGCATAGGTCTGTCCTAGCATTTTATCACCCAGTTTTGTGTATTATGATTTCCTGGTCTTTCAGGGCAGGCATCATTTCCTAGTTTTTTAGGTAGTCATTGATACATAGTAGCACTCAGTAATCCTTTGTTACTTATTTGTGTTGTGTGATTATATGTGCACACACCTGCATGTGAATCTGTTGTGTGTAATTTATTAGGATTCAGTTGAATGACAGAAGGATATAGTTTTTCAGTACATTGTGGCCCTGTTACATGCTCACATGCCAGGTTTTCTCTTTTACCCCTCCAGGGCTGTCGTGTTTGTTGTGGACAGTGCAGCCTTCCAGCGAGAGGTGAAAGATGTGGCTGAGTTTCTGTATCAAGTCCTCATTGACAGTATGGGTCTGAAAAATGCACCATCATTCTTAATTGCCTGCAATAAGCAAGGTACCATTGTGTTTTCTGCCAATAATTGATATTTTTATGGGTTTGCTACTAAGAATTAATACACTTATCTGTAATTGTTATTGAGGATGGGAGACAATTGCTAATGAATATAAATTGAAAAATTTTTAAATCTCAAAGTTTATTTATATTCCTGCATTTTCATTAGTCTTCTCACCAGGCTGTTATAAGGAATGACAAATGGGTGACTATTACCAATTTTTCTTTTATGCACTGCTTTTGAAAAATGTTTTATATAATTTTACTTTACCAAGTTAAATTAATCAGAGTGACACTATGTCATCAGATACACAGTTGTGCAGGGACAGAATGGAGCCACTCCTTTTAAACAAGTTTACCATTCAGCACATTTCATCAAAGAGAGTTGGCAGAAGTTGTTTTTCTTTAAACTGTTAACCATTAAAAACTTCTTAGTCATGCTCAGTAAAATTAGGCTTCGATTTCATTACCACTAAAATAAGATGAGCTAGTTGATCTTATAGGCCTCTTTCAGATCAAAAATTCTGATTCTGTAAAGAACCCAATGTGTTTTTCAGAAGTGAGCTTGTAATGATAATCCAGCAATGCTTAATTGGGAATTGGTCTTAGGATCATTACCTGGCCTTCTCTTTATTTCCTTGGTCTGTCTAAGGAGAGGAGGTAACATTTATGTGCCTGCTGTGTGCCAGACTGGTGCTTGTTTCTTGCCCATGTGCATTTGATGCTGTAACTTAACCGTCTTTGTAGCAGCTGGAAATGTACTTATTTCACTTCTGTATGACATGCAGGGTATTTCTGTTGTCTTGAATTCTTGTTCTCTTGTTAGAATCACAAAGCTGGTAGGTTTTCTTTTTGTTACACTGTTTGGACTTACATGTATGTTGATTTAAAAGGTCTGTAAGGTGGGAAAACTATGAAGGAGCTAGTCAATTTTAGGGTCACGAAGTTAATATATTTATAAACATTATTGTAGGAAAACTCATATGCAAATATAAAGCTTACTTTGATAATGAAGCTACTTGTGATAAAAAGTTTTTTTTTTAAAAGGGGGGGTGAAAGGAAAGGAGCGACACACAGCAGCAATTCACCGGAGAATTCCGCTTTATTAGGGAAAGGTGCTGGGTTATATAGGAAGGGGCATGAGCTGATTGAGGTGTCACTTCTACGGGGCTGGTGGCTATTGGCTAGGTGCTGGAATTAGCGGGGGCGAGGGGTGAGTTCGCCATCTTATGGGTGGGGGCCCTTCATTCCCCCCTTTCTCCTCTATGGGGTTGTGGATGTTGCTTTCTCTCTGACTGCTTCCTGCTGAACGGGGGCGGAGAAGGGAGTGAGGGCTTGAGAATTGGGAGGAAAGGGTTGATAGGATTCCCCACAGTAAGGATGAGTAGATGTGGACTTCTTCAGGTTGGAAATCAATGAAGGTTCCCTGTAACCATAGGTTGAGGACCTGTTGATTCCAATAGTGCCAAGAGGATACGGGTGCTAGAAGCCAGGCGTCTGCAGCCATTGTTTCCAGGAACAGTTTCTAGCGGAGAGAGGGGTCCATCTCAGCGTGTGGTGAGGAGGTTATGTGAGGGTGAGGGATCTTCTGTGGCTAAAAGCTGGTAGTTCCTGAGTAAAAGCTGGTTGAAAGCTTGATTAGAGATTTTTCCGACTTGGGATTTGATGAACTTTATTATACAGGGTAAGAAGAGACAGGCGAGAAGAATGATTATTATGGGGCCTGCAATGGGCCAGACCCAGGTAAGGAGGGGGTTTGTTAGTATTGAAGAGAATGGGTTGGAATTGGAAGCAGAGTGGAGGCTGGAGGCAAGGTCGGTGAGTTTGGTAATGTCAGTTTCTACAATGCTGGATTCGTTGATGTAATAGCAGCACTCTTCCCAGAGGAAGACGCAGGTGCCGCCCTTCTCGGCTGTAAGCAGATTTAGGGCCCGCCGGTTTTGAAGGGTGACCTTAGCTAGCGAAGTGACCTGTCTTTGGAGAGAGGCTAGGGAATCGGCAGTGGATGTCAGGGCTCCCTCAAGTTTGGCGTTGAGATCTCTAATTGCTCGTAGAGAGTGACCCAAGGCTCCCCTTGAAAATCTTGCCTCAATGGCTGAGGTGACTAGGGAAATACCGACTATAATGGGAAGGAAAGTAGCCCTTTTTGTGCGCAAGGGCAAGGGAGGTTGGAGCTCAAGGAATTCTGCCATGCTGTAAAGTGTAAGCTGTGGGATTAGGGTGACGAGAATGCAGGGTGTGCTGGAGTTGGGAGGCAGTGAGTTGAAAAGACTGCCATTACACTAAAAGAAGTGTCCCGGTTACGTAAAAGTCAGAGCCGGAGGTAGGGGTGTAGATAGAGAGGCAGTGAAGTGCGATGGAGGGGGGTGGAGCTGGGCCTACACAGTGGTGGATGGTGAGATTATCTGCGTATTCTGGTTCCCATAGGGGTATGTCTGCCAGGGGGCAGAGGGGTTGTCTTTCTACATGGAAGGAGTAGTTGGAAATATTAAGGGGCACAGCGGCCAGCAGTGGGCGCTGTAGTGATGCACACAAGAAACAATTGGCGGTGTTGAGGGTGTGGTTGAGAAAGGTGGTGGTGTCTTGAACGAGCTGTAACCAAGAGTAGGAGAAATTGGAAGAGGGGCGGGGATAAGAAGATGAAGAGGCGCCGTCAAGAGTTTGGATAATGACTTTTTCGGAATGTCTGATATCTGATGCAACTTGAGAGATCTGGGAATGAGAGGGAACATACTTTCTAGAGATATGAAGGGTACCGTGGGGGGTCGAGGACCCCCCGTAGTAAACTGAGGCTGTGACTCCGGCGGCCCATCGAGAGTCCCAGGGATCTGGGATTGATAAGGAGAATGAGCCATTGGGATATTTCATGAAATGGTTGGAGGAGTAATACTGTGGGTACCGGGAGTTACCCATGTAGTGAATGACGCAAGACCAGTAGGGACATCCCCCATAGGTGTCTGGCCATCGCCTGCAATAGGCTTGTTTTTGGTCATAGAGGAAGCAGAGGTAGGGAGAATAAGGGTAGCTGCTAGTGAACACTTCGGTGGAGGGAGGAAAGTGGAGGTATAAAGGCTCAGAGCAGCCTTTCAGAGGGCAGTCTGATGTGGCAATGAGGGCAGTAACTTTTGTTTGATGTTGTGTGTAAGTCTGTCTGACTTTGAATTGCTATACAAAGGAGGCTGGGTGGCGGGGAAGACAATAGGAATGAGGAAAAAAAGCAAGAGGGCAGTAAAGGAGGGAAAAGTCATGATTTGGGTATGGATGGCAAAGAGGGTGAACGGGAGATGCGGAGTTTCAAGGGGTGATTTGGTTAAGTAGGGTTTTGTCTTCAGGAGAGAAAAAAAAAGGATTGTAAAAAATGGATCAAGGATTGGGGGCTGGGATGGAACAGATCATGTAAGAAGCAGAAGAGAGACTCTTTGTCCTGGGAACAGAGGGTGTCTTGTGATAAAGCTAAAACGGCAAGGGCAGACGGTTTGTTGTCTGGTGTGTCTTCTGATAGGGCAACTGACCCGGCTACTCTGTCGGCTTTGTTGTTACCTCTTGCAATGGGGGAGTCATCCTTTTGATGTGATTTGCAGTGGACTATGCCTAGTCGTTGCGGGAGTTGTGAAGCCTCTAGAAGTTTGGTAATTAAGTCTGAATTAGTTATGGAATTTCCTTTTGTGGTGAGGAGGCCTCATTCTTTTCATACTGCCGCGTGAGACAAGAGAATGTGGAATACGTATTTGGAGTCAGTGTACAGTGTAAGAGACGTGTCCTGGGCCAGAGTGCAAGCTCTGGTGGCTGCAATGAGTTCAGCCTGCTGATTGGTTGTACAAGGGGGTAGGGCTCATGCCTCAATGACATCTCCGAGGGAGACTACTGCGTATCCTGAGTAGTGGGTGCCCTCATGTTTAAAGGAGGACCCATCAGTAAACCAGATGAGGTCGGAGTGTGAGAGGGCTCCTTCAGAGATCGTGGAGTGGCACGGAAGGAAGTTGTGAAGGGCTTCCAGGCAATCATGCGAGGGAGTATGAGGAGAGTAGGGTAGAGGAAGAAGAGTGGCCGGATTCAGGGGCTGGCAGGGGAGGAAAGAAATGTCTGGATTTTGGAGGAAAGAGGACAGTAAGGTCAGGAGTCTGGAGGGAGGGAGAGTCTGTAAACTTTTGTAGGTTAAGAGATCTTTTAGGTTATGTGGGGACAGAATGGTAAGGGGTGCCCCGAATGTTAGTTTATGAGCTTCTTTCTGCAAGAGCTGTCCAGTGGCTAATGCCCGTAAGCAGGGGGTCCATCTCCGAACTGTGGGGTCTAATTGCTTAGAGAGATAAACTACTGGGGCAAAGGATGGGCCATAATATTGGCCTAGGACTCCTAGAGCTTGACTGGACCTCTCATGAATGTATAATGAGAAGGGCTTCAACAAATCAGGAAGATGGAGAGCTGGGGCTTCTACAAGGGCTTGGCGGAGCTTAATGAAGGAGTGTCGGGGTGAGGATGATAATGGTTCTTCAGGGGGGCCCTTGCTGAGGTCGTATAGGGGTCTTGCTAACAGGGAGAAGTTAGAGATCCATGCTCTAAAATACCCAGCCAGGCCTAGAAAGGAAAGGATTTCTGTCTTGGTTTTGGGAACGGGCAGGTCAGAGAGGAGCCATTTTCTATCTAAGGTAATGGACTTTCTTTGTTGAGATAGAAGGAATCCGAGGTAAGTGACAGAAGGGGAAGAGATTTGAGCTTTGACGGGGGATACTTGGTAACCGCTGGAAGCTAGAAGGTTAAGTAGGGAGGCAGTGTCAAGTTGAGACTGTCCCCACGAGGGACTGCAGAGTAGAAGATCGTCCACATATTGTAATAAGGTGGACTCGGAGTGATCATGATGAAACTGTTTGAGGTCCTGAGCTAGGACGTGTCTGTCCAAAAATATGGGGACTATCTCAGAAGCCTTGTGGCAAAACTGTCCAAGTGAGTTGTTCAGAATGTCTTGTGTATGGGTCCGTCCAGGTGAAGATGAAAAAATCTTGGGAGGAGGAGTCCAGAAGGATAGAAAAAATGCATCCTTGAGATCTAGGATTGAGAAGTGGGAGGCCGAGGCAGGAATCTGCGATTAAAGGGTGTATGGATTTGGAACTAAGGGATGGATAGGGACAACGGCCATGTTGATGAGGCGAAGGTCTTAGACAAGGCGGAAAGATCCATTGGTTTTTTTAAACAGCTAATATGGGGGTATTAAACAGGGAGTGAGTGGGTCTGAGGTAATTTTTGTTTAAGAGATCTTGAATGATGGGTTGGAGGCCTATGAGGGCTGAAGTGGTTAGGGGGTATTGGGCCTGACAGGTATACTGAGAGGGGTCACGTAATTTGATAGAGGCAGGAGGACATAGAGCCACAGAGGGGCTTGTAAAGTCCCAAACTTTGGGATTTACAGGGTGTATGAGGGCGAACCGGAGCTTTCATTGGGTAGAGGGGGGCCGTCGGCTGTGAGGGCCATCAGAAAAGGAGTACTGGGGGCTGTGGGAGTGGATATAGTTATGGAAACGTGGAGGAGAGAAAGGATGTCCCGTCCTAGTAAAGGGATGGGACACTGGGGCATAACCAGGAAGGAGTGGGAGAAAGGTGTGGGATTGTCTTGGATTGTGCATAAAAGGCGGGGAGTTTAATGGGAAAATCTGTTTACTTCCTACCCCGACTACAGGAGTAATGGCAGGCGTGGTAGGGCCCCGGTATTCTTGCAAGACTGAGAAGGTGGCTCCTGTATCCAGGAGGAAGGAGATGGGGCGACCGTCTACTATTAAAGTAACCCTGGGCTCCTGTTTGGTGATGGAAATGGTTGGGCGAGAAGCCCCCGGGCCCTGTCAATCTTCCTCTGCCAGCCCCACTATGGCGGGCTTAGGATGAGGGTTGTTCATCCAGCCTCCGCTTTGGGTGGTTGGGCAATCAGACCCCCAGTGGTCCTTTTTGTGGCATCTGGGGCATGGGGTGGTAGGAGATCTGGGGGAGGGGCATGCCCTTGACGAATGTTGTTCTTGTCTGCACTTGAAACAAGCCTCGGGAATGGGGGGGGCTTGTTTGTAGAAGGGCACCCAGGTTGTGGTTTTATCAGCTGGGCCAACGTTTGGAAATTGGCCTGATGAGCCTTTTGTTTATGGCATTCTTTCTCCTCCCAGTTATGGAAGACTTCAAAGGCCACTGTTAGGATCTCAGTCTGTGGGGTAGCGGGGCCCTGTTCTAACTTTTTGAGTTTAGCTTTAATGTTGGGGTAGCTTTGAGCTAGGAAGTATGTCATAAGGACATGTCTTCCGTCAGGCGTTTCTGGGTCAAGGCTGGTATACTGTAATAGGGCTTGGGTGAGTCTGTCTAAGCTACATCCCGGAGGGGGGAGCGATAATTTTGGGAGGCCCTCAGGACCGAGTCTGAGGGGGACTGAAGGGTTCTGGCTCAGTCTGTGGGGGAGAAACAGGTGATGAGGGCAAAGACGGAGCAGGCCCCGGGACCTAGTTAAAGGGGGGCTGAAAGGCTCAGGCTCAATCTGCAGGGGAGGGGCAGGGGAGGGGGACGAAGGCGGAGGAGGTGAGATGGGAGAGAAGATGGTGGGGGAGGAAGGGAGAAGGGCTGTTGTAGGAGAAGAAGGGGAAGGGAGTGAACGGGGGGCTTCTGCGGGGACTGTGGAGGTGGTGGAGGAAGGGGGAGGGGTTGCTGTAGGAGAGGAGGGGGAAGGGAGTGGGCGGGAGGGAGGCTTCTGGGGGAGAGACGGCTTGCAGGCCAGTAGAACTTGGCGGGAGAAGGAGGTGGAAAGCTTCGATATAGGGAATCTCCTTCCATTTTTTCAGGCGCTGGCAGTAGTTAAAGAGATCGCGAGTGATGTTAGGATCAAGAGTTCCCCCTGCGGGCCATTGGTTGTTATTGTCTAGGGGGTATGTCGGCCAATCTTGGGAGCAGTATTTATGGAGAAGTTTTGGTTTTATATCAGGCGTCAGGGAGAGGGTGGCTAGATGCTTGAGCAGGCATTTCCAAGAGGTGAACTTTCAGGGAGGGATGAGGAGGCTCCCATGGCTAAAGGACAGAGGAGGAGACAAACAGGGGAAGACGAACGGAGATCCTCGAACTGGGAGCAGACCTCAAGGAGACAAAGGGCGTCCCCGATGATCTTTGGTGTTCTGCAGAAACTCGTATACGAGTCGGAGTTTCTTAGGAAGTGTGGGTCGTCACCCAGACTTCTCTAAGAAGGCAGAGTGCTGGAGTCACGAGGAACCTAGTACTAGGAATTTTCAGCGGAAGGAACGGAAGGAAAAGTGGGGGGGGGGGGGGGCAGCGTTCTCATCCACAAAGGAGTCACCTCGTTTATGGCTGTTGGAGGAGGGGCCTGAGGGTCCGCCACAGCCGTGAAGGCCTAAGGCAGGGATTTATGGCTGTTGGAGGAGGGGCCTGAGGGTCTGCAGCAGCCGTGAAGGCCTGAGGCGGGGTTTATGGCTGTTGGAGGGGGGGCCTGAGGGTCCGCCGCAGCCGTGAAGGCCTGAGGTGGGGAGAGTTCCCTCCTCATCCCCAAGCGTCAGGGCCTTGCCGGATGATCACGGTCAATGGCGCTGCGATAACTCGGGGAAGAGTGGCCCACTCTGGAGGAAAACTTACCCAAAGGCCAGAGAGGAGTGGTGAGTGTGAGGAGCCAGCACTGGAGAAACAGGACGAGGGCAAGCTGCTGCTGGTGTCGGGGGAAGATGGGGCCCAGTTGGGGTGTCCCGTCTCCTGGGTTTCGGCACCAATGAAAGGAAAGGAGTGACACACAGCAGCAATTCATCGGAGAATTCCACTTTATTAGGGAAAGGTGCTGGGTTATACAGGAAGGGGCATGAGCTGATTGAGGTGTCACTTCTATGGGGCTGGTGGCTATTGGCTAGGTGCTGGGATTAGGGGGGGCGAGGGGTGAGTTTGCTATCTTATGGGTGGGGGCCCTTCAGGGGGATGGGAAGAAACTTACTAGTCTAAATAGGAATTTCCATATATACAGGCAGTCTTGGAAAAATACTTTCTGGTTTAAAGTACAAAAATATCTTCATTTCTTTATAGACAGTGCAATGGCAAAGTCAGCAAAATTAATTCAGCAGCAGCTTGAGAAAGAACTGTAAGTATGAATAAATCCTGTTGGTTAATTGTATATCTTATCACTTGGGAGGTATGAATGTACTGCTTAAGTTTTATTAGGTTGTGTATGATTATCACAATTAGCCTGAAGATAGTATGAAATATATTTGTTAAATAATTGACAAAAGAATTAATGGAATTATAAAAAGCATTAAAAGAATATTTATAGGTATTGTAAATTTTCATGGAAAGGAGATCTCAGGTTTATTGAGACCATGAACTCAATTTATAAATTACTTTCTTGCTCATTTATAGTAGACATGAAAGGTTTTAGAAACTAAAAAACTTGAAAGCCTTGGAAATTTTGTTGACAGGATAAGAAAGGAACACTTTGGAAGAATGAAAAATCTATGATAACTATTTTTGTAGCTTGTTTTAATAGTTTTCAAGCTTTGTAGTGATATTTAGCTAGATTTCAGTGTTCAAATTTGTAAATTCAGTGTTTAAAAAAGCTTATAGCTTTTGACTTTTAAGGAATCAAGCATGTCTTTATGTTCTGCTGGTTTGTCAGAGCTAACAGCTTGCACACATAGGAGGTACCATTAGCATTGTAATAAGGCATGTGATGTTTTCTTATTGCTATTGTGTACAGACTTGATTAAAGAAAAGAATATGGTGAGGAAAAACTACCAAGGGTCTGCAAGCCAAGAGTAGTTTTACATTTTTAAAGAGCAGTAAAAAAAAATGGAGAAAGGTAGAAAAAATGGAATATAAACTAAATGTCACCCACAAGTCCAAAATATTTAAATCATGGCTCTTACTGAAAAAGTTCACCAGCCCTGGTCTGTCATATTTTTGTAGTTTCTTTTTTATTTTTCTTTTAATTGGGAATTACATATTTAGTTCCATATGCTTAAACTTTTAAATATGTAAATAGAAGAGTAGCCATTCACATTTCTCAAAGGCATCATACCTTCAAACTGAAATATCAAAAGGAATTTTTAACCCCTTTATTTGTAATTATTTCAATTAATTTAATTAATTAAAGTTAATCATTCATAATTATAATTTATTTGTATTATACTTCACATGTAAAAAGCTATATTTAATGTCTTCAACTTGCTGTACTAGGGTAAATGTACACCTATGAAACCTCGCCATCATCAAGGCCGTAATAATATCCATTACTTACGAGAGTTTCCTCCTACCCCCTGTATTTGTGTCTGTGTGTGTGTGTGTGTGTGTGTGTGTGTGTGTGTGTGTACGCGTGCACGTGCGTTTCATGAGAACACAACATAAGATCTACCCTGTTAGCAAATTTTAAGTATACAATACTGTATTGTTAGCTATAGATATTATACTGTATAGTAGATCTCTAGCACTTATTTGCCTAACTTAAACTATGCCCTTTAACCATCCCATTTCCCATTCCCCCTGCTCCTGGTAACCATCACTCTACTCTTTGCCTCTGTGTATGTATTTTAGAGTCCGCATATAAATGTGATCACATAGTATTTGTCTTAGTGTGTCTGTATTGAGGTGATCATGATTTCTGTCCTTCATCCTGTTAATACGGTATATAACATTCATTGATTTGCATAGGTTGAACCATCTTTGCATCTTGGGCAAATCCCTCTTGATGATCATGGCATATGATCTTTTTAATGTACTGTTGAATTTGGTTTGCTAATATTTTGTTCAGGATATTTGCATCTATATTCATCAGGGACATTGGCCTATAATTTTCTTGTAACATCCTTATCAGGCTTTGGTATCAGGATCATGGTGGCCTTTTATGACAATGAGTTTAGAAGTTTTGCTTTCTGTTTAATTGTTAGGAAGAGTTTGAGAAGAATTAGTGTTGATTCTTTAAATGTTTGGTAGAATTCACCATGAAGCCATCAGGTCCTGGAATCTGGAATATCCTTTGGTAGGAGGTTTTTGATTACTGCTTCAATCTTGTTATTAGTCTGTTCAGATTTTCTGTTTCTTCATGATTCAGTCTTGGTATTTTGTGTTTTTCTAGAAATGTATTTCTTCTAGGTTTCCAGTTTGTTCATAGTGTAGTGCCTTATCCTTTGTATTTCTCAGGTATCATCTGTGTTTCTTTCATTTCTAATCTTATTTTTAGTCTCTCTTTTTCTTCATTATTCTAGCTAAAGGTTTGTCAATTCTGCTTATCTTTCAAAAAACCAACTCAGTTTCATTGGTGATATTTTCTGTTGTTTTTCAAGTATGTATTTCATTTATTTCTGCTCTGATGCTTATTTTTTCCTTCCTTCTGCTAACTTTGGGCTGAGCTTGAGGTGTTCCTGGAGGTATCAAGTTAGGTTGTTCATTTGAGGTCTTGCTTTTTTCTTAGTGTAGATGTTTATAACTGTAAACTTTTCTCCTGAACAGCCTTTGCTGCATCTTACAACTTCTAGTATGTTGGGTTTCCATTTTTGTTTGCATTAAGATATAATGCAATGACCTTTTGGTTATTGCTCTTTTGGAGCATCTCTTTTTAACCCTTCACTTTGAACTTATGTGTGTCCTTAAATATAAAGTATGTCTTCTCTTAGAGACAGTCTTATTCATTGTTGTTTTTTTTTAAATCCATTTATCCATAATTGATTGGAGAATTTAAAACATTTACATTTAATTACTGATAGGTAAGGACTTCAGTCTGTTTTATTGATTGTTTTCTGTTTTCTTGTTCCTTTGTTACTCTTATCCTTTGTAGTTTTATGATTTTTTTTGTGATATTTTACTTGGATTCCTTTCTCTCTATTTTGTGTATCTACTACCATTTTTTTTCTTGAAAACATCTATAGCACTGATAATTTATTTTAAGCTGATAATAATTTTAACTGCATATAAAAATTCTACACAGTAACTTCCCCATATTTTATGATACTGATGTCATAATTTACATATTTTTGTATTGTGTATTCTGTAAAAAATTATTGTAGCCAGTCATTTTTAGTATTTTTCTTTAGCTTTTATACTAGAGTTAAGTACTTTATGTATCACCATTACAGTATTAAGAGTATTCTGAGTTTGAGTGTATTCTTACTGTGATAGTTTTATACTGTCATGTGTTTTCTTTCATATCCTTAGCTAGCAAAAAGAGATGGTAAGCAGGTCTAGTGGTGAACTCCCTCAGCTTTCATGTGTCTGGAAAAGTTTATCTTTGCTTCATATCTGAAGCACAGCTTTGCTGGTCATAGTAGTCTTGGTTGGCAGTTTTTTTTTTTTTTTTCCTTTCAGCAGTTTGAATATATCATCTCACTCTCTGCTGGCCTGCAGTGTTTCTGCTAAGAAGTCTACTTTTAGTCTTAAGGGGGTTTCCTTGTTTGTGACAACTGGTTTTTCTCTTGCTTTTAAAATTCTCTTTGCCTTTGACTTTTGTCAATTTGTGCTGCCTTGGTGCAGCTCTCTTTATGTATGATCTATGTGAGGTTCTCTGGGCTTAATGGACCTGGATGTTCATTTCCCTCCCTAGATTTGGAGATTTTTCTGTCATTTCTTTAAATGAGCTTTCTGTTTCTTTCTCTGCTCCTCCTTGCACTCCCTTATGCATATATTGGTTCTTTTATGATGTCCTATAATTACATAGGCTTTCTTCACTTTTTTTTTTTCTTTTTAATCCTCTCTGGATAATTCCAAATAATGTGTCTTTAAGTTATCAGATTCTTTCTTCAACTTGATCAGGTCTAATGTTGAAGCTCTCTGATTTTTTCCACATCAGTCATTGTGTTCTTCAGCTCCAGAATCGGTTTTTTTTCCCCCATGGTTTATAACTCTTTGTTGAACTCCTTATTCATATATTGTTTCCCTCATTTTGTGGAATTGTCTGTGTCTGTTTTGGAGCTCACTGAACTTTCAGACAAGTATTTTTAATTCTTTGTCAGGCAGTTCAGTGATCTCCATTTCTTATGGTTGGTTATTGGTGCTTTATTTTGTTTCTTTGGTGGTGTCATGCTTCCCTGATTATTTTTGATCCTTGTGTTTTACATTGGTATCTGTGCATCTTTAAAAGTAAACTCCTACTCTTACAGACTGGCTTCATCAGAGCAAGCCCTTTGTTAGTGGGGCCTGGCAGAGATTCTGGGTGGGGTTGCTGCTGGGGTCCATGGGCAGGCTGGCCTGGTCCCTGGGTCTGAGGGTTGGTGGCTCAGCCTGCGTCCATGGATGCTGGCCTCGCACCAGAGTCTACTTGGATGTGTCTGGAACCTGAATCTCTTGTACCCAGCCATGCACCAGGGACTGCTACACAGGCCTGCTGATGGGGTCCACTGGAGTGGGCCTGGTGCTGGGTCTGAGGCATAGCGGGTGCTTCCTTCACTGTCCTTTCCCTGTGTGGAGCACCTCCATGTTGCGCTGTGTGAGCTTGAAGGACATGTAACATGGGTGATGTGTAGAAGTCCTTCCTCTACATTCAATGCGTCTTATTTCTGTGCTGTATCCAAGTGCTGTAGTCTCTAACCTGGATTCTTTAGCTCTAATGAAGATATTTTCAGGCATCATTGGTTATTCAAATTATGTTTCTGTGAGAAGACTTGTGCTGGAAACTTCTTTTCTGCCATCTTGTTGATGTCACTGTGTCAGCGGTTTCTATCTCTTCTTAAATTGCATGTTTTTCATGTCTTCCCATACCCATGCTCACTCTTGAGACTCTGTATTTCTTGTCATTAGGCTAAAGAAATTGGAACAATTAGATTATTTTATTTTTCTAAAAATTCTGTTAAAATTGTTCAAAATTATCTTTGGAAGAAAGTGATCATATCACTTGAGTATCTGATTTATAAAAAAAATAGTATAGTCCAAGTCTTACCATGTTTAAAACATACTTTCTTTAGTCCATTTGTTTTCCATTCTAAAGGGGCATAGAAAACAATACAGAAGGAAATGCTGCATTACAGAGCAGTGAAGTTAAAATGTTAGAAGTTGTAAAGGTTAATACCAGTTAAATATTTAAGTCTAATTTGTTCAATCCCATATTTGTGAGAATTAGACCCTATCAGCTCTTTGAAGCATTTCATAGTCTTCTGAATAATAGGGTTTACTATACTTACATGACTTTATGGCAAGAGCTGAATTCATATAATGTTTGGCTTTTTTTCCTTTTAAGTCTTTTTATTATAAAGTATCCTACATATAAATGAGTGTTAAGACACACATGTTGAGTTTAGTAAATACTAAGGTGAATACCCACGGGCCCAGCACCTTGCTTATAAGGTCTGTGTTCTCTTCCCCAAAAGCTTTTCCCTTTTCCCCCAAGAAGTAATTTCTTGTATTTTATATTAATTGTATTAATTGTTTTTAAAATACTTTTTCTTTATGTCTGTGTCTCTCTCTAAATGAGGTATTTAATTTTTCCTATGGATCCTTCACTGATTTTCATGCAATCTTACAGCACCAAGAAATACTATATTTTGTAAGAAAGCAGATTGTCAGCATGTATTCTGCTCCTTGGAGTAGGCAAATTAAGTGTTGCTTATGCTCTCTTCATTAGGGCCAGCAGGTGGCAGTAAGGTGACTTAAATTGAGAAAGTTTTCATGGTTAAAAGTGTTGGAAAATAGTATTTTGTGCCCAAATTGGTTATGAGAATCTGGAGTTTGTGCATTCCTAAGCTCTGTATCTAAATAGACTCAATAAACTATAAATACCTATCTACCCACACTTAATTTTCAGAAACTTAAGTTTTTGAAACCCAGCATGTATTTTAAAAATATATTTGAAAACAGCATCATGCAGGAGAGCCTAGTGGAAGGGGGCACTGGGCTGAAAGGTTGGCGTGACCTGAGTCCATTACTGACCTGCTGTCCATGTAAGTATGCAAGTGGACCCGTCTCTCCTCTCTGTCCAATAGAGTGAGCTACAAAAGGATTATCCCACAGTCTTAATAGTATTATTATGAGTTTTTAATAAACGAGTGCTGAAATATTTGAGAACTAACATGATTTCCTAAAGGCCTTTAATTGCTGTATCAAAGTTAAACCTTTTGCTTCTTGACTCATTTTCCTTTTGTTTCCTAGCAACACTTTACGAGTCACTCGTTCTGCTGCCCCCAGCACACTGGACAGTTCCAGCACTGTACCTGCTCAGCTGGGAAAGAAGGGCAAAGAATTTGAATTCTCACATTTGCCTCTCAAGGTGGAGTTCCTGGAGTGTAGCGCCAAGGGTGGAAGAGGGGACGGTAGCTCTGCTGACATCCAGGACTTGGAGAAATGGCTGGCTAAACTTGCCTGAGGGGCAGATCCAAATCACAAGACATGAGTGTGTATGTGTGTGACTGACAGTTTTGGGAAAGGGTATGGTAGCCTGGAGTTGATACGAAGGGGTACAAAATATAGTTAGAAACATTTCCTTATTCTGGAAACAAACTATTGTTGAAACCAGCTTGTAATTTTATTTTTTTAAGTTCAGTTCTCTTACTGATTTCAAACGAGTGGCTTTTATTTGACTCGTGTGTCTTCCCTTTGTTAGAGTATATGTAACTTCCTTTAGTGTATAGTGTATGCTTGCTGTGGGGTCCAGGTCTTTGTGACCATAACTAGAGAGGATGTTACCATGAGATCATGGTTATCTGACAAGTTTTTGAATCCTCTGCTGTGCTTTGGTCCTTTTTTCCTAGGAACAAAGCTGTGGGTGTGTGTGTGGAACCAGCTGATTTCCAATTGCCCTTGATTGTGGGCAGTATGTCATCTAGTCCTCTGAGTTCTCAGATTTGTAGGTACAATTGCAGTATGGTCTCTGGACATGTGGAGACAGGTACAAAACAGCAAGGCTGTGTTCATCACTCTGGCTCTGTTATCCATTAGCTCAGTGACTTGTTCACACTCCAGCCTTAAAACACTTAGGCCTCAAAAACATGTCATGAACGCTTGGAGTCATTCCCAGATGACAGAACTACAAATGCTAAATCCCCAAATGCCAAGGGTCTCGTGTATTAAGTGCTTTCCCCTAACTGGGCAGTACGTGGAGATTTAGAAGCTGTTCTGGTTTTCCTGGATGGCTGAGGGCTTCTGGACTATCTTCATGTGCTTGTTGATCAGCTCCTGTTTTGTACACTTAGAATGCGGTGGAACAAATACAAAATGGAAAAAGTTCTCTAGATTTTTTAAGTGCATATTCACTGATGGTTGAAAGAAAAAGCCTTCTCAAAGTGTTGTTCTTTGCTATGATCTCAAATGTATGGCTTTTTTATGGCTTTTATAAATTATTAATACATTTCTTGGTAAATAAAATGTGTTTGGCTTAAAGCAATTGAATAGAATGGTGTGACTACAAATGGGAGTGTGTGTTAAGAATCAGTCCAGACTCCATATTTCCAGGGCCTAAAAAGATTGCAATGTACACGGGAACAAACACTTGTATCCCTACTTCCCACAAGCCCAGCAAAGCTAAGGAGACAAGGGTGGCTGTGGTAAGAGAGAAGCTAAGGTAAGTGTGGTAAGAGCTGCAACAGGAGAGGAGCACGGTGCCCTGGGAGTGTGCAGCAGGGCTTCCTCACCTTGAGGGGTCAGGGAGAGTCAAAGAATAAAGCACGGAGCTGATAAGTCCCAGCGAGTCCGGCCCCAGTGTACACCGCAGACCACGCCTGAAGGCACCCCTTGCTGTGGGTCATGCCAGCTGAGTGAGAGTGCCCCAGCCCTGCCACCAAGCCCTGAATTAGACACCTTGTTGCTGGTATAACAAATAAACACGACCTGAAACAAGAAGATGTTAGACCTTGACCCTGGCAGAGTTCCTTAAAAGCCTCACTGCTGCTAGTGTTCTCACTGCACTTGGAACTCTTAGTTCTTGCCCTTTCCTTGTTGGCCAGTAGTAATCCCAGGAGGTAGGTGAGAAGAGTGAACCAGAAATGAAAAAGGTGTGATGAGTGTGACATGTTCACATCATCATAGTAGGTGCTCACGTTTATAAAAACCAATGGCTTGATGCTTCTGTAGGAGGCAGGTGTTCTTTCAGCCTTTTTCATTGTTTTGCTCAATAAAGAGTCTTCTTTATTGAAGGAAACAATACAGCTAACAACTGAAGAAAGGGAGCAAGGTTGAATTTTATTCAGGGTCTAAAGGTGGTCTTCTGAAAAGGGAAGTTGTATCTCAAACAGTGAGTTTTGGATGTTCGTGTGCCAGAATTGTCTCTGAGACTTGTTAAACAGCTGACCTGAGGAACTTGCTTCTAAACATTTAATTCAGTGGCGGATCTGGTGTGGTCTCAGGGATTTGCACACTCAACAAGGCTGTTACCAGGCATGCAGGGCTCCTAGGAGCGCCCTCCACGGTGACCTGACCTGCAGTGTCGTGTGTGCCGTTAGTGTGTTTGAGTATGTCAGTCCTTTGGGCCACAGCCCTGTGTAGGTTTTCCAACGGTGAAGTAAGCAAGCAGGTTACAGGGTGCTCTCCTGCTCCCTACTCCTTGCTGCCCTCGTCCTATTGTAGGTTTGGGCCAGGATGAGGTCATAGTGTCTAGTCCTTGGGAGCTGGGAAGGGGTTTTGAGGGGAGGTGAGCTGTATGCTCTCCTCTTGTGGCCCTGAAGCCATTCAGCCGAAGTAGGCCCATTGCTTCATGAGATGGGAGCAGGTGTGGCCAGAGTGGGAAGAGGGATGTCGGCTCATGGGGAAGGGCAGACGAGGCATGACCACGTCAAAGAAAAGACAGTGTGGCTTCAGGCACTTCCTCGTGTTTATGGCAGTGTCCGGGCTACTGGATATTATGGGCACTGAGAGCTGCTCCCAGGGCAGCTGCCACCTGATGCGAAACGACCCCATGGCTTGTTGAGGGAGAGGTGAGGTGCCACGGTGGAAGGAAGCTGCAGTGGGTAAGTCCTGGGCCCCCTGTTGGTGGACATGCCCGCTTCTGCCGTGGACTCTCCCACGGGGGCGAGGCGCTGGCCACACTGCCCTTTGTTCTAACTCCTCTCAAGCCCCTTTCCAAGGGTTCCGGGCCCATGGTAGCCCTTCCAGTGTCAGGGGCCTGCCAGTTAGCTGGGGTCTCCTGGTTCCCAGCTGCTGCTGGGGGCGAGTATCTGGGGTTTGCCAGTTTTCCCACGGTCTCTGTCTCAGCGCCACCTGAGAGCCCAGTCGTCCTGTTAGGTGTGAGGCACTCATCCATGTTCTGTTGACTTGAGATCATTTTGATTCAATTGAAATATCTTTTTAAAAAATTGGAGGTGAGCATAGGATTATCAGAGCTCGTTTCTCTACTCTTGGTCATTGGATGACAAAACACAGCTACAGTGATGAGGAAAGCCCCCAGTAGCAGCAGCCTATGATGCTGGGTGGGGCACCTCAGCCAGGACGTTTCACCGCAACTGTGATCTTCACACTGACACCCCAGCATGCTTCCTTCATCTCACAAGGGATGGGGCTACAGACAGTTGTGTAAGCGCCACACTTAGATTACTCACGCCCTTTGCTGTTGGATGACATGTTGCCTTGAATACCATAACTTGGGGAATGACTGCCAGCCTTGGAACAGCTTTCCTCTGGCGCTAATCTGACCCGTACAAGCACGTACACTTTGGTTCCCAGGCTTCTGCCCCTTGACATCCCATCCCTCCTTTACCTCTTACTTGGCAGCCTGAAAATTTAGACTTAATGGACAGGGATATCTATTTTCTGCCCCTCCTTGAGCTGGCAGATTGGAGGGTGTTCCAGAAACTTTAGAATCTGATGAGTGCAGTTGAATGTGAAGAATAAGACCTGGTGAACTGGGCTCACTTCACAGCCCCAAGATTCTCAGCATTCTCCAGCCAGGACAAGTCTGTGCCTGATCTTGTCCTTTGTGTCTTCTTTGGATTGGTCCCACAACTCTCCTGGCCTTCAGGGCATTTCTTAATCTGGAGATGACTATGACTTGAAGGTGCCTCTCAGTGATGCCCTAATTGATGTGAGGTGAAGTTGGAAGTGGTATGTGGCAGCTTGGTGTCACCTAAAAGGTGATTGTGAGTCACCTTAAGTTCTTGCCTTTAAATGACTTTCTGGAAATCATCAGAAGGAAGGGAGTCCCTGCACCCACCCTTCCCTCTGCCTTAGCCCGTGGAGAGCAGGGATGACCGAAGACACACACCTGAGTTCCAGTCCTGCCTGGAGTGGCCCTGTCCATCAGCCTTTAGGTAGAAATACGGAAATGAGAGTGGATTTAATCTCATGTGTCCTGCCTTTGCCCCTTCGGAGTTGGGGGGATCCCAGGTGAGGGGAAGGAAGCAGCCCAGGGCTTTGGGTAGTGTACACACACCCAGCCAGACGAAAGGCTCTTTGTGGAGCATGCACTTGAAGAAATCTGTTTTTGCACCCCCACCCCCAATATATGATCACAACATTTAGAAACATTAGACAAGAGGCTTCGTGTTGAGAATTAGGACAGTTTATTGTTTGATCAACATGCTGAGTCTTCCACGTTTTACACAGTTTTATGTAAAGTCAGTGTGGTCATTTGTGCCTGCTGAGCCAGTGAAAGGTGGAAGCGCCGCTCTCCATGCTCCTCATGGCGGGTCAGTTTTATGGGGGTGGGTGAGGGAGCAGGGAGAGGAGTTGACACCACGTGGTACAGGCTGGCCTTGGATGTATGGCGGCTCCCCGTGGAGGGAAGCATCCAAGCCCCACTGCAGGGATAAACCTGCCCTGCCAGGAGTGCCAGCTGCACAGGTCTGGCATCCAGGGAGTTCACACATTGAGAGCCCAAGGTTTTGGAACACTTCAACAGTTTATTTCAAACAAATTCAAAGGGCACCCTGGTTTGTGGGTGCCCAAGATAATCAGAGTGGACTTTGGGACTGGCCCTTCTTAAAATGAAGGAACCTGAAGTGTACGTGGACTCCTCCCCGGCTCACTCAGATACTCCAGGCAGAGCCTTATATCCTAACCAGAGCAGAGATGTCTGAGGAGCACCGCGCACAGCAGCCCTTCCTGTGCAAGGGCGTGGTCACGATGGGACACACAGGTCAGCGATGGGCGGAGAAGGGAAACCCCTAGGTTCTGACTGCTGCTGACTTGCTGGGTGATCATAAGCAAGTCTCCCTTCTCTGTCTTGGGTTTTCTGCCTGTGAAACAGGCAGGGCTGAGACCTCTGCCTCACACTGCTAAGTCAGGTGACAGTGCCTCACATTCCTGGGGGAGAGGTAGTTCGGAACCCAGCGCACACACGGCTGTGCTTGGTTGATGCATGCAGACATGCTGCTGTTCAGCTGCCCATCACATGGCTCGGACAGGACTCAGTCCTTGGATACCTGTTCTCACATCCTGACAGCCTCACCTGCCCTTTGCTGTGTGAAGGAATATAGCTGCTCTGCCTGTGGGACACCAGAGCCAGCGGTGCCATTATTGTCACACCTGGTACTTCACAGGGCCTCCCAGCACTGGCTGGCCACCAGGAGGATGGCAACATGACACTGAGGATGTGTCTGTACACTTAGTTTCTACCACTCTAATCCTCTGCTGCCTGAGACCTTGAACTGACTGGCTCCTGCTCCCGGACCTGGGAACATCACAGAATATTTGAGGATGCTAATGGGGAGAGTGGTGAGTGATGGCAGGGAGGCCTCTGAGCACAAGTAACTTGCTTCTAGTCACCTGGTGTGCTGACCGTGGACCACACAGCTACAGCTCCAGCACTTGAGATGCTGTTGCCACACTTCTATGCTGGCATGTGTGTGCATTTAAAAGTGCGCTACCTGCCTTTTCCACCTTTATCCTCCCATTTTTCTGATGCCTGGAAACAGGAGCTTTACTGACAGCTTTTCTTTGAGATTCCTAAGGGAAAAAAGAGGGCCTAAAAATGATGCTCCTGCTCATCTCCCAAATCAGGGCTGATCCTTGGTGAGTGGGGCTGAACTACTGGCTAATTTACCATCATTTCCGAAACAGGATTCTCTACATTGCCTTGTGCTACTAGCCCATCTGGGTTCAGCAAAAGTGTAACACTCTCACTGGGGATACTGGGGTAATTTCATGACCTCTTCAAGGGAACCTGATCATTTTACTATTGAACCTTAACTGAGTCAAGATCCTTCCTACTTCACAGTACAGAGGTGGCACCTGCTCAGAATGAGCTCCAAGGAACCAATGCACGGCAAGAGGTGTGGCTGCCCAAACAGACCCCAGGAAACAGGGGAAATTGGGCCTCAGGAAAGGAGGTCATGAGATGGCACGGCACCACAAGAGGGGAAGACAAGAAAAGGCAACTGTCCTTGTGTCAGAGGCCCAAGGGGCTGGGGGTAGCCCAGGCTTGTCTACGTGCTGGGAAAGGCAGGGCTCACTAAGGCAAACAAAATCTACTGTCTCTTAGGCTGTGATGGAAAGTAAAGTTCATGGTGCCTTGGATTTGTGTGCACATGGAAAGGAAACTTGAGTTTCTACTTGTTTTTATAGGAATGTTTTGAGAAAAGCTCGTTAGTACAAAGAAAATAAAAATCCACCATACATTCACTCACAGAGACCCAATGCAGATCCCTGCAAATGGGGCTGCCCCAGAGGCCACGAGCAATGGCCCTCACTGCCAGCCACACCAGGTGCTGTACCACAGACTCCTAGAGATTCTCATGAGGTAAGTAAGCACTCTTCCAATGAGCCCCACTTGGGCATGCATACCCGTGCATGTAAGTACATAGAGATATGGTGCGCATATTCCTGTGGGCTCTTTCTGCCTGTAGTTTAACACATCTATGCATTATTTTATTGATGGCAAGACAATCACAAGTTTTTTGACAATATTAAGTATTTCTTATTTAAACACATTGTATCTGAATGTACTTTTGAATTTCCAGAACTGTTAACACAATGCAAGTTCCAACTTGAGAGCAGAAAAAATGAGAATATACATTGAGCACATGTGTCTGAGAATGTATGTATGGAAGATATACACACAAGTCTGTCTCTCTATATAACTATGTACACACATTATCAAAACAAAACACGTGACATTGGAATTAGGCTCATACTTCGGTCTCTGCCATCTGGAAGAGTTCAGTGGAAACCCTGCTTGCTTTTTCTTCACCTAAGGATAGATTCTTCTCTAAAGAGTGGCTCTGACATACAGCCTCCTTAGCTGGATGTGTGTGACAGGCCCACTGGACACACATAGTCCTGCCAGATTCTGCTGTACTTCTGGCTGCCATTTTGGACAACATTCTGAGAAGTTCCAAAATTCATTTCAGTAACTTGTTAGAGCCCTGCTTTGTGGAGAACTTAGGTCTACCACCCCAGATGGCCATTTAGTTCAACTGCGCATGCCCGTCAGTGGCCTGGAGGAAGAGCTGACGCCAGCTTGGAGGGTGGGGCTTACTGGTTTTGGCCAGAGCTGCTGCCCACCACCTGGCTTTGTGCAGGCTCAAGATTGGTGAGTTTGGGTCTGTTTGGAATGCTGGCCAAGTGGACTATAGTAAGAAGAGAGAATTCTTTTCAGAGATGTATAGGTCTTAAGAACTAAGCCTTCTCAGAAATGAGTCAAAAGTGGCAAGCATGGCTCTCTGGACAGCTTTCTGGAGGCCCCACCTCAGCCTTATCTTCAGGAACTAGAGCACCGCTACAATATCCACAAAAAGATCTGCACAGACATTTCAACTGCACTGGGCCAGTGGGGTGAGAACACATCAAGAAATCAGCCTCTCCAGAATAGCACTCAGTATTAACAACGGGGGATCAGAGCACATGCATCTCTGAGGGGCCGGTTCTGCAGACAACACTGCCCTCCGCAGCAGACAGCCCCATGGGATGCAGGCTCCAGCTTCCCTGACATCCCAGGAGGAGGGCTTCACGGGTACACTGAGTTTCTTCCTGACCTTAGATTCAACCCAGGTATTTGTGCTGATCTCTGGGTGGGTCGCTTAAAACATTTTCAGAACCGTGCATGGTGCCCCAAGTCTATAAACCACACACAGCCCCCAGTTGCTAGTGTCACCCTGTCCTTCCCTTGATGGCCTCCTGCTCTGCTGGTCACTAGAGAACAGTGCCTGTGGCAAGTGCCCCCAGAGCTCTTCAGGGAGGGAAGAGGACGGGAAGAAATTCCAGCGGGGCCTGCTGCTGGGCTCCCTGCAGTCTACAAGGCCTTGATTTCAGCTCGGGGCCGCGGCAATGTCCAACTCTGGCCACAGAAAAAGGGCAGAGTCGAGCTGCCTCCTCAGAGGCTGTTGTATTTCAATCAGGGTTTGATTTAGCCGGGTCGGGTCTGGTGGGTGGGGCCTGGTGGCTCTCGGCCAGAGGGACCAGGTTCAGAACCTAATGAAGTTGACCAGTGAATTGTTTTAATTTACTGAGTCTGGGGTGGGAGGAGAGCAGAGGTGATGAACAGATCAAGGAGGGCAGGAAGGAGGAGGTGAGTGGAAAAAGTTCTCTAGAAGTTTACAAATATACAAAAACAAAAACATCTTTCAAATAAAAATGACTACATTTTTATCTGGCAAAAAGTATACACATGATTTAAATTTTTTTTTAAATTTTAACAGTTTTTGGCAATATTAATAAAGTACAATATATTACAACCAAACCAAAAAATAGTTGTTTAAGTAACAGCTGTTAAGAGTGACATGATCCCTGATGCCCAGCCTCCCTCCCCACCCCACCCTACTGCTAGAGACAGAGAGAAAAGAAAAATCCTCCCATCTGGATAAGCTGGTGTCCCACCCCCCCTTAGGAAGCTAACCAATAGGAAGCAACACAACAAGCGAGTAGTGACAAAGGAAGCCGGCAGGTCAGGCTGCATTAGCAGGAGCAGCCACCTTCGCTGGCTGGGGGCTCCTGGGGTTTGTCCAGCTTGATATCAATCACTGCAGAGGGCTGGGCTAAGGAAAGATGACTCTCAGGGACAAGGTGCGCCCCCAGCTCACACCCCTCAGCTGCCGTATGCAGCCCCTCTGTCTCTACAAACACCCAGGGACCCAGTCCTTTGGCCTGAAGGAAGGATGCAGGGTCACCAGCTCCTGCCCCTCCTCCTCTTCCCAGGTCCTCGGACATCCCCTGCCCCCTCCCCACCTAAAGCAAGGCTTGTCCTGGCCTGTGGGATGACCATCTAAATGTAGGTGGGACACACCTTTTTTCAGAGTCCTTCCTGGTGACCAGTGCCCCACCTGTTACCTGTCAGCCCCGCCACCCCCCAAAGTGCCCGGGAGGCAGGCAGCCCGCTGGGCTGGCACGGATCGCACCTGTCAAAGCACAGGGCTCCGTGGGCCTTGCTCTCCTCAGCTGTGGCAACACCGACCCCTCAAGCTGGTCAGGTGTGTCACTTGGACCCTGAGAATGCCCTGTGAGGAACCCCCTCTCCAGCCCTCGCCCTTGGTGCCCCGGGGACTGTGGGTCGGAGAACCACTGATCAGAACCATCAGAGGAGTGGGTTCAGAACGCTCCTCTGCCCTCACCAGACTGAAAACCCCATCGTCAAGCCAGGCCTGACCACAGCCAAGTGGTCCTCAGGACCTCAGATGGGCACGGAGTGGCTCCTGGGCAGGGCAGGGTTGCTGTGGGCGAGCAGGGGGCGTGGGAGTGTGGGAGGGAGAAGCAGCCCCACTATGGGACCTGCTGCTGGCACCCCAGGGACGTTTTTGTGGCCCCTACTTAAGGACTATGGGAGAGATTCTTTGGCTTTAAAGACTACAAAAGCCATCTTCTCCTAAGATCACATTTTCTCTCCTTGCTACTTAGCCACAGCATGTATTTTAAGTATGACTTTATCTCTGACTTTTCCTACCTCTATTTTCCCTACACTCTGATTTTCTTATGTGTGCATGTACATATAAAATGTACATTTTAATATTGTATGTATATATATATATAAACACATAACATGGCAGAGTATAAATAAGTAAATAGACAATAAATAACTGGCTTCCCTTCCATTGGGCAACGCAGATTACCTCTCTGAACCTCAACTTTGGCTTCTGGGTGTTGCCTGAGGTTTGGGGTGGCTGGTGTTGGGGACAGGCAGGTTGGGCAGGGAAGCAAGACTGGGGCGGGGAAACTGGTGCAGGAAGGGAGCTGTCTCGTGACCGGTGGGTGCACCGCGTTCTGAGGGCACAGAGGCCTCCCCTGCTCTGGAGAGTCTGCCTGTACCCAGGACACAAGGTAGCAGAGAGGGGCAGAGCTACCACTTCTCACTCCTGCCCTCCACCACCGATCTGCCCAGGCCCCTCTAGTATCCCCACACTGTCCTAGAAAAAGCAGCTTAGATGTTTCAAGCAGGACAGGGTCTTAAGGACCCTGGAGTTCAGCCTTGTCCCTATAGGGGAGAGGCTGCAAGCCATACACATCAGCTGGGAAGGTTGGGCCAGAGACCAGGCCAGTGTTCATCCACTGATCTAAAAACCTAAGTGGAGAAATCAATGCATAAGTGGTCTCCAGCAAACTCACTCATCAATGGAAAAGGATACTCCCTTCTTTGCTTTTCTCCTGGACATTCTCCATTCCAGGCAGAGCTGAAGCCACACGTCGAAAGAGCTGGAGAGAGGCGAAGATGCGGTATGAGCCCCGTGCGTCCCTCCCCTCCCGTGTCCCCACACTCTTGCCTCTTCTCATCCTGGCCACCCTGCTGCCTGTGCCCTGGAGGGCAGGGACTGCACTTAACTTCTCTCCACAACCTGCAGCGCTTTGCACAGAGTCAGGCCCTGGCAGGCTTTGCACCCAGGCTGGCCACGGGTCATGGGGACCGAAAGGGACCTACCCCAAGGCAGGGAATGAACTAGGCCCTGGGAGATAAGCCTTAAGTGGGCTTCTGTCCCGATGCCCACATGGGGGCCAGGCATGAGGAACCAACTTTCACCCTGCCCTTGAGACAACTCCTCAGGGAGCGCTGTGAGTCCCGCCTCGAGGCACCTGGGTGCTGGGAGCCGGCCGCAGTCTCGGTGGAGACAGACCCTTCTGAGAGGACAAGGACACAGAAGCGTGAGCATGACGTGGGTTTGTTCGGGTCCGGGTGTAAGTGTGTTGTGTATGCTGTGTGTAAAGGTGTGTGGGGGGCTGTAGATGTGTGGCACCTGTGGGTGGGAATCTGTGTAAGTGGGGGGGGGGGATGTGAGTGTGGTGCACATGTGCACAGGTGGGGTTTGTACAAGTGTGCGTGGGGAGAACTCTGTGTGTGTGTGTGTGTGTGTGTGTGTGTGTGTGTGTGTGCACGCACCAGGGTGCCAGGTGGGACACTAGCACACATGGAACATAGGAGGTGACACCAAGTACCACAACGACCCCCTCTCCGCACAGAACTGACTGCAGGCACTCGGGGGGCTTGGGTTCGTAGCTCCCCCACTGTGTGAGCTCTTGGAGAACTGTGAGTCCTACTCATGGCCTCGGCCCTGTGGGGGCGCCGGGCTGGGTGAGCGTCTGGGTGGTGAAGTCGCTGTGGGCCCCGCCGGGTGCGGGCAGCAGAGGGGCTCCGGGGCGGGGCAGGCAGGAGTGGGCGGGGTCGCCCCTGAGCTTCCCTTCGTGGCCTTACCCTGGGCAGCCCTGCTAGGCCTGTCTGTCCGACTGACAGTGATGGAACCACAGGTTAGAAAGGAGTTCTTGGGCAGCCTCACACCAGCGGGAGCTGGGAAGGGGTGGGCGTGAACAGAGCCTTTCTGCGGGCCCGCAACCGGGGCAGAGGGCACAGAGCCCTGGGAGTGGGAGGCCGCCTGTTCTGCATCTCCTGCGCCTCGGCAGCCCTCCCAGTGCCATGGGCACTGCTCTCGTGGACTCAACCAGCCCTGCATCCAGGCCGGCTGCTGCTCGGACAGCTTGTCCGTTGCTCCTGGGCACTGCTGGGGGTGGTGGGGCAAAAGTGGCACCCCAGTCAAGCCATGGTTTCCTCCCCATGCCACAGGCACCTCTGCTCACATTGTCACGCCCACCTTAGACACTCTCCTTCCTTGTCGCCTCTCCAAGTCCTCCGTTCCTTGAAGGCAGGGGTTCCTAACCTTTTTTTTGAGCCAAAGACCTCTTTGGCACTCTGTGGAAGCCTACAGACTCCTTTTAAGTGTGTGAAATCAACCACATAGGAGTATAAAGGAAACCCATTTAGTACTGAAATACACTTCTAAAATCTTTACAGATGCAAGCTTGTGATGCAGAGGCATTTTGCTTCCTCGTGAGCATGCTAACAGCGAGAGCTGGCAGCAGGTGCAAGAACCGCTGGGATCCTGAAGTAGGGAGGCACGTAAAGGATAAGATGCGCGCAGCACCGGGCTACGATCTCTATCATGAGAAAGCCACAAGCACTACCGCTATTACAGAGTCTTGTGCTACTGTTCATTGTTGAAGAAAATGCTAAACAGAGGTCAGTGAAGATAAAGGTGTGGTTTTCTCCAACCCCAGTCTGCTGATCTGCTGAATCCCGGCTATGCACGCCTGGGGGTCTGCAGACCCAGGAGAAGCACCTGCTCTGAGGCTCGGTCCTAACTAGTACCTCCACAGCTCTTCTGACGATTCTGATTCACCAGGCCTCTCCCCTCTTTGAGCTCCACCTGCAGCGTGGGTGGGATCTTTTCTCTAAGCCCATCTGGACCTCCACAGCCCTGAGTGGCTGCCAAGCACAGTGCATGAACCCCAAAACGCTAACTGAACTGAATTTACTGCACCCCCATCCAAGTGAGGTAAGCTGCTAAGGAAATGCTGCTTTTCTCAGCCACCTGCACGCTGGTGGCTGGACACTCACAGCATGCTACAGGGGCCACAGACTGGCTGCTGCATGCTGGCAAATGAAGACATTTTCTGGACACTCCCCGGGTGAGTGCTCTTTTCCTCTTGCAAGCTTTACCAGCTCTGGAGCTTGCTCCCCATGAGGTGGTGTGTGGGTGCTCTGGCCAGCTGCCCTGACCTAGTCACTAGCCCCTTGGGCCAAGCTGGGCTGGGAATCAGCACCAGGTGCCTCCTTCCTACCTGCTTCACGTTGTAACCAGTCTTTGCACTGGTCTCGATGAACATGACGCTCAGTTCTTTTGCACGCTGCTCCCCCTCCTCAATGGTTATCTGCCTGCAAGTGAGGGGAGGGGAAAATCAGCCCCTGGTAGAGGCTGAGGGAACAGCCTGAGATGAGGGCCTGCCAAGCAGGACAAGGGAGCTGACCAGGCCCTCAGCCAGCTCTGAGGGTGCTGTGATCTCGGGGCTTCCAGGATGAAGGGGGCACAGGGGCACAGCAGGACATTGGCCCATTTCCCTATTCCTTCCATGGTGTCCTCCAGCGTAGGGGCAGGCCGTGCAGCAGGCTGGGTGGGGTTGTCACCTTCCTACCTTTCCCAGGGGTCACTGCTGCCAGAGCCTGTGTGGCTGTGAAGTGCCTCGGGCCACATGCAGCTTCTCTGGGTGGCACATCAATCCCACTTCCCAAATGAAGGCACTGAGGTTAAAGGTGACTGCCAAAGGCCACAGGGCCACTTTGTGAAGGAAGTGGGCTATGAGCCCCTTTTCCTCACTTCAAGGACAGAATTCTAATAAAGCAGGCTCTAATTCATACCATTCCTGAAATGTCAGGGTATATTTCAGGAACACCACAGTCCATGACCTACTGCTTTATCTGACCAAGGCAGGTGTCATGAGGTTCATGGACAAACGTGGCACCTAAGTCAGCCCTTTGCACTGGAGGCAGCCATGGAGCAGCCTCTTCAGAGGCAGGGCCCCTCCCCCAACCCAGACACAGTGACAGACAGGAACACCTGCATGTTCACACCCAGGGACCAGGACCCTACAGCCACTCCCACATGCGGGCAGTCATGTCACAGTGGCAGGGACACTCTGTGTCCTGCTCTCTCTTCCCCAGACCAGGTGCATGGAGTGCCAGGCAGACTGTACACGGAGGAGCCCCTGCTGGCAGTGGGAGAGGGCAGCAGAGATGGGATGCCCGGGGGCAGGTGTCTGCCACAGGCTCTCAAAGCCTCCAGTGCCCCATGGAGCCTTTCCCAGATGCATGGGACAGGTCAGAGCAGGCCCTCAGCACGCAGGCACCCCAGATGCCTTGTCCAGGAGGAACTACAGAGGAGTGGACGGCAGGCAGCCTGCCGGGGCCTGCACCTCCACACCCACGCACCTACCTCTTGTCGGCCAGGTCCGTCTTGTTGCCCACTAGCATGATGATGACATCGCTGCCCCTCTCTGTCCTGACATCATCGATCCACTTAGAGGTCTGCTGGAAGGAGTTGAGATCTGGACGCAGCAAGTGGGGATAAAACTGGGAGTGAGAGCAGCCCCCGCTGGGAGAGGGGAAAGGTGGGTAGGGGTGTGAGCCCAGGAACAGGAGGGAGGGGAATGTGCACCCTCAGACCCCAGGCCACACAGACCAGTGGGCCTGGGCCTTCCAGAGGAGGCCCACTTGTGTTTGTGGGGCTGCTATGCTGGAGAGACCGTCAGGTGGCTGAGCCACCCACTGGGGGAGAAAAGGTATGCTGCTGGAAGGGCACCGTGTCAGGACTTGCTGCATGGACTGCTGTTAGGGGCCCGCCTGGGAGTCAGACCAGAGATGGGGCTTAGAGCAGAGAGTGAGAGATGGGTGCACCGGAGCTGGCTGAGATTGGGAATAGTGTGGGGGCACAGCAGCTGGCAGGCTCTACCCCCACGGGGAGCTTCGGGGGTGCTTGGGGAAGGCCAGAGGTGTTTCTGAAGAGAATCCTTAGGCTCTGCAGGTAAGAGGAAGAGGGTGGAGGAGGCCCAGGAGCAGACAAACACCAGGAGAGGCAAGGCCATTTTGGGGCGGCTCCTTCCTCAGTCAGGAGACAGGACAGACCTAGAGGAGGAGCGGTCACAGGGCCACAGCCCTCATCTGGCCACCAGTGTGCTGAGGGGAGGGGATGCGGCCTGTGTCGGGAGGCCTGCTCCCTGCGGCCTGATCTCCCTGATGCTTGGCATCAGGCTGCATAGGCCCAGGCCCTCCGGGGGCCCAGCTCTCACCTGAACTCAGGGGTGCAGGAAACCTGCTGTCAGGAAGGGGCTTGGAAAGAAGGAGTGGGCAGAGCCAGGGACAGCAGGCTGGAGGCAGCTGGGGTACACATGCTCCCCACGAGCATGGTTTTAGCGTGTCCTCCCACCACAGGTGAGACAGCAGCCTGAGCCGGACCAGGCATGTTCCATTATATCTGCCTCACCCCCAGCCCCACGAGCCTCCCTCAGGGTTGTGCAGTCACCCTCAAAAACAGCTGCTTTGGCCGCAAGAGCCACAGAGGGTGAGAAGTGCTGCCCACCATGGCCCTCCCAGATCCAACTGGTCCCCCCTCCCAGGGGCCCTATGAGGTGCCAGGATGCCAGCTGACAAAACCTGGTCAAGGTTGGCCCAGAGACCAATGTCTTACCCCATCCTGATACACACACACATACAAACACACACACCAACACAGAAGTCACTCCATAGGGGTCTTTCTGGCAGCCAGCGTCAGCCTCAGGGGCACAGGCAGGCCCCGTCTGAGCAGGGCTGACCAGGTCCAGCACACTCATGCCTGTGGCAGGAGGGTGGAAAACACTGGTGTTAAAAGGCAACTCATTTCCCGCACCCAAGCAACTGCCTTCCACATTCAGAGGGGATGCACACACATGTGCACACATGTGCATACACCCACACCCCCACATGCACACATATACACACACACACAGGCTGCAGCCTGGCCGGGGCCCCACCAGGCCCTGGAGCCCGTGGGCCACCCTCCCTCCAGCTCTAGGACCCACACTCACTTGTGATGTCGTACACCACCACAGCTACCGTGGAGTCCCTGATGTAGCTGGGGATCAGGCTGCGGAACCTCTCCTGGCCAGCTGTGTCCCAGAGCTGCAGTCGCACCTGTTGCAGAGAGGCCAGAGCCGGGCAGATGGCTCAGCGGGGGCCAGGACCGGGGGAGGTCCTGGCTCTGCAGTGCTGGCACCTCCAGCTCTCTCCCTGCTGCCCAGCCCAGGCTCCCTCGGGCTGCCCTGCTACGGGCCGGGGGTGATAAGCCCAAAAGAGCTCACCCTTTGCTCAGGCACTTACCGTACGATCCTCCAAGTACATGGTTTTCGACAAGAAGTCAATCCCAATGGTTGCCTGTTAAAGAAAAGCACAGAGAGATTACAACTGAAAGGTCTCAGAGAAAGGGGCAAAAGCTCCGTGACAGGCAGTGACAGCCAGCAAAAGAGGGACACCCATGCCCCGCCTCCAGTGAGGCCTGCTCTGCTGACCCTGCCTCCCTTGTCCCTCCCAGAGCGAGTCTGAGTGAAGTTAAGGATGAGGACAGGGCTAGGGAGTGGTATAAGGGCAGCCTGGGAGGGGGACAGGGAGCTGGGGGAGGAGGCTTCCCCAGGAAAGCTGAACTCCTGCTTTCCCCAGGTGGGGGCCTTGCCGAGCAGGTGCTGGGGTCTCCCTGCCTGAGCCTGCTTGCCCTACCTGCCTCCCTCCATCACACCCTAGAGGCTCCCAAGGCCTCTCCCCTCAGACCTGGACCTCAGGCGGGTGAGGCAGCACACGGGGCAGGGCACCTTGCTGCTGCGAAGACAGGGAGCACGGCTTCCCGCGGGGCACCACAGGCCACCCAGAGGGCATCTTGCTGGGAAAATCCACTGGTTCTTTTCTGAACCCAGCACATTGGAAGCCAACTGTTTCCAGTGCCCCTGTGCCATGCCTGTGCCCTCTGTCCTGGTATGAGGGAGGATGCAGTCAGTCTTGTGACCAGATGGCCAGGACCCTGCCATGCACTTGCTGTGTGGCCTCAGGCGGGCCACCCAACTTCCCTGGGCCTGTGATAGCAGCTAAGATGCTGTGTGTGAAATGGAAATGTCCCTGCAACATAATTAATAATAATGAAGACTCAGACACAGCCTGAATGTCCAGTGTGTGCTCCGTACAGTGTGACACATCCATGTGATTAGAATCCTTGGTAGCCATTAAAGATCATGTTCTCGAAAAATATTTAAGGGTTTGGGGAATGCTCATCAAGCGAACAACAGCAAGTCACAAAACATCACATGATTCCAGTTTGGTTACTGAAATAGAGATAGACGTATTTTTCATATTTTCCTAGACACTGAAGCAAAGGGAATACATCAACGCCTTAATAGTGCCAGTGGCTGAGCAGTGACATTATGGGTGATTTTTTTTGCTTCCTTCACCATACTCTTTATTTTTTATGTTTTCTACAATGATCATATAATAGCTCTACAAGCAGACATAAAGTATTTTTGAAACAAAAATAAAGTCTAAAAAATAAGCTTAACTGTATGGAAAATTGTGCTGTGACTTTTGACTACAAAACCCACAACTAAGGGTATCCCACAGAGACAGAAAAACCCACACCTGCAGGCTCCCCAGGCAAACTGCAAGCATGTGCATATATATTTACATCACTGACTCATTCCACAAAGGAGTTAAAGTGTCTGCATCCTTCTGGAAGCTTGCTTTAATCCAGATATGGAGTGTCATGGAATCATATGATTCTAGAATATGGGTGCTGGGCAAACAAGGCCTTAAGATATAACCCAACCCCTTACTTTGGAGATGAAAAAATAAAACAGGGAAGTTAAAGGATATGCCTCTTGTGACTTCACCAATCAGTGGCAGAGGTGGAAGATCAGAGCTAAAATCTTGGCATTGCTTGGGCTCTTTCCACCCCAGCTTTTACACACCTTTCCGTATGGTGTAGCCATGGGGAACAAGTCTGGAACTGGCAAGTGGCTTTTGGAATCAGCCTGTTCCTTAATAGTCATATAACATGCACCAATTGGTGTATGTTAGAGCAATGACCCTTGTCTTCAACACCCTTAAGGAGAAATGTGTAGAACAGGCAGAAATCTCTCAACTCATCAGTGTACAATGGGCTTCCAGGGACCACCCAGCTCCTTCTGTAATGTGATCCTTGAGTTAAAAGCCAGGTGCATGAGCTCAGGATTGGTGGTAGGGATTGCTGGCTATCCCCCAGTCTGTAATCTCCCTTTCTACAGTAAAAGGATTCCAGATGTGTAGACTGACTCATGACTGCCCCCAATGAAGATTTTATTTCCCACATTCCTCTGCAGCTACGTGGCTGAATTCTGGTCAGTGGGATGTAAAGGTGATGGATGCATCTTCTGGAATGGACCTTTCATAGGCGGAAGGGAGAGAGACTCACAGCTGCCCCCTTTCCCTTTCCTGCTGCTGGGAATGAAGACAGAAGGTGGTGAGTGAGGGAGCCCTTCAGAAAGAAAGTGACAGAGTAGGGATAACAGCTCAACAAGACAGAGGAAGCCTGAGACCCTAACCCAGGGGAGCTGCCTCAGCAGCCTTAGACTGTTTCCACCCCAACTGCGGTGTGACAATGACCTCAACTGCTCTTCTGTTCAAGCTACTGTTATTCTGATTCTTCTACCACAGCCAAACAATATCCTAACAAGCAGAGCAAAGAACCATAGACAAACATGTCCCTCAAAGGCAGGCAGCACAGAGGGTGATGTTCCTGATCATAACACAGTGATGACATGCGCCTTCACCTCACAGGGACACAAGGCCCTCCTGCTTCCATGGAGGACAGAGCAGGCACCAGATGGCTAGAACTGTGCCATTTGGATCAAGACATGGCAAAGCTCAACCCAGTGGCCCCCACAGTCATAAACCCCATTAACTGGACAACCACATACTTTATCTCCATCTCCCCTCACAGCCGCCTACGCAAATCAGGGATAGTGAGGCTGGAAGAGGCCAACTTCCATCTGCTCAGCTCTCTCCCACCTTTGACCCCACTTTCACATTTTTCCTCCATCAGAGGAACATCTGATCCCGTAACTGTTCACCCTCTCAGGCCTGTTCTGGCCACACTCCCCACCAAACCAGCCATGAACCACTGCAAACCTTCTCACAGTTGTACTGTCCCCATATGGCTGAGCCATCAGCTCTGCTCAAAAACGTACTCCTAAGTTCTGCCTCTGATAATGGCTAGGTAGCTTATACAAATTAACCTTCCCTCAGAAAACTATTATAAACTCTGGACAAATAGAAGAAATAACAGTTTGCGAGCACTAAAGAGTAATCAAAAGCAGCCAGAAAATGCAAGGGTTACAATCTCTGAAGGACAGGAAGATAACTAAGTGAGATCCTATATAACCAGTCTTTCCTGAAGTAACTTCCTAGTCCCACCAAGTCAGAAGGACTTGGTAAACACCAGCAGCTTTTCACTGCAACCCCAGAAAGAGCAGCTTTGGGAGGAAGGACACCATCTCAGGACTGAGAGTCACATCAGAGGACTAAGGGAGAAGCCAAAAGAGACCTACTGATCTTCACAACATTTAAGTGTGATAAGTAACCCCTTCCAAAAAAAAAAAATTGGCTGCCCATAGTTTAATTGCCTATTAAAATAAAATTCAATAATCTTCAGAGGAAGGTAATAGAATCCAAGAATCTCTACAGCTTATTATTCACAATGTCCACTAAACAATAAAAAAGGTTCAGACACAAGAAAGCATGAAATTCATCATAATCAATAGGAAAGAGACTTCCAAATGACCCAGATGTTGGATTAGCAGAGAAGGATTTTAAAATAACTGTTATAAATGCATTAAAAAATATAAAGGAGAAGATGAAATGGGTGAACTTCAAGAGATATATGGAAACTCCAAAACAAAAACTAGAAATCTTAACATCAAAAAATACAGTAACTGAAATAAAAATACACTGGATTTGAATAACAGGAGGTAGGATACTACAGAGGAAAGGTCAATAAATTTGAAGGGCAGTCAAAATAAACTGTTCAACTAAAGGGGGGAAAAAGAGATGCCGTAAAAATGAACAGTCTCAAAAACTTGTAGGACAATATCAAGTGATTTGACATAATACAACTGGGGTCTCAAAAAGAGTAGACGGACAGATATTAACCCAAACATATATGGTCAATTAATATACGATAAAGGAGCCATGGACATACGATGGGGAAATGACAGCCTCTTCAATAGCTGGTGTTGGCAAAACTGGACAGCTACATGCAAGAGAATGAAACTGGATCATTGTCTAATCCCATACACAAATATAAACTTGAAATGGATCAAAGACCTGCATGTAAGTCATGAAACCATAAAACTCTTAGGAAAAAACATAGGCAAAAATCTCTTAGACATAAACATGAGCAACTTCTTCATGAACATATCTCCCCAGGCAAGGGAAACAAAAACAAAAATGAACAAGTGGGACTATATCAAGCTGAAAAGCTTCTGTACAGCAAAAGACACCATCAATAGAACAAAAAGATATCCTACAGTGTGGGAGAATATATTTATAAATGACACATCCGATAAAGGATTGACATCCAAAATATATAAAGAGCTCACACACCTCAACAAACAAAAAGTAAATAATCCAATTAAAAATGGGCAGAGGATCTGAACAGACAGTTCTCCAAAGAAGAAATTCAGATGGCCAACAGACACATGAAAAGATGCTCTACATTGCTAATCATCAGAGAAATGCAAATTAAAACCACAATGAGATAGCACATCACACCAGTAAGTATGGCCACCATCCAAAAGACAAACAATAACAAATGTTGGCGAGGATGTGGAGAAAGGGGAACCCTCCTACACTGCTTGTGGGAATGTAAATAAGTTCAACCATTGTGGAAAGCAGTATGGAGGTTCCTCAAAAAGCTCAAAATAGAAATACCATTTGACCCAGGAATTCCACTCCTAGAATGCAGCAGCCCTGTTTGAAAAAGGCAGATGCACCCCTATGTTTATTGCAGCACTATTTACAATAGCCAAGAAATGGAAGCAACCTAAGTGTCCATCAGTAGATGAATGGATAAAAAAGATTTGGTACATATTCACAATGGAATATTATTCAGCCACAAGAAGAAAACAAATCCTACCATTTGCAACAACATGAATGTAGAGGGTATTATGCTCAGTGAAATGAGCCAGGTGGAAAAAGACAAGTATCAAATGATTTCACTCATCTGTGGAGTATAAGACAAAGAAAAAAACTGAAGGAACAGAACAGCCACAGGCTCACAGAACCCAAGAATGACTAACAGTTACCAAAGGGAAAGGGATTGGGGGCGTTGGGTGGGAAGGGAGGGATAAGGGGAAAAAGGCGGCATTACGATTAGCACATACAGTGCAGGGGGGTGACACGGGGAAGGTAGTATACACAGAGAAAACAAGTAGTGATTCTACAGCATCTTACTATGCTGATGGACAGTGACTGTAATGGGGTATGTGGGAGGGACTCTATGATGGGGGGAGTCCAGTAAACATAATGTTACTCATGTAATTGTACATTAATGATGAAAAAAAAAAGTAGACGGAGTCAGCAAAAAGTAAAATTATTTTGAAAAAGTAATGGCTAAAAGTGTTCCCAGTCTGATAAGAAACATCAACCCCCAGTTGCTCACTTAATCTGAAACAGGAAAAATACAAAGAAACCATGCCTAGGCATCCTGTAGTCAAACTGCTGAATGCGAGATACACAGAAAACCTTAACAGCAGCCAGAAAACAGAAAGACATTACATATAGGAAATAATAACAAGAATGGTGTTTGATTTCTCATCAGAAACAATGCAGGACAGAAGATGATGGAATAACATCTTTAAAGCTCCCAAAGAAATGGCAACCATCACGTCCAAATACAATTCTATAGCCAATGAAAATTTTGTTCAAAAAAGAAGGCAAAACTAAAGACATTTTTAAATAAGAGAAAGCTGTATAACTTGTTGCAAGTGGATCCTCATTACAAGAAATGCTTTAGGCTGAAGGGAAATTTGACCTTTAAGGATGAAATATAAGAGCACCAAATACTTTAAATAAATTTATGGGTAATATATAAAGACATGTGACTTATCATTGATCACCTCCTACTCCCACCCAACCAGCAATGGTTCACAACTCCCCCCACTCTGTTTTGCCCCTGTTCCATCCTCAGGGAGGCTCCCTCTCAGAAGATGGCCTCAAATAGTACTTTACAACAGAAGATACAAACAACTTCAAGTCCTTGCATTTACCCTCTAATCAAACAATAGTGATAACCACAGTAACAATAACTATACATCTAAGAGCTTACTGTTGGCCAGCTATTGGGTGAAGTACTTACATGCATTATTAATTTATCCCTGATAACCTGTCTTATGATTTCTGTTCTTTAGTATCTGCATATCACTGCTAAGAAAACTGAGTGTAAGAGATGTTAAGTTACTTGCCCAGTGACAACAACTGGAAGCAGCAGAGCCAGGATTCAAAGAGGTAATTGCAAAGTTGTCTACATATGTCCAGCCTTATTCCAACATACCTCCGGGCTCTGAGTATTTGCACCTTCACCTTTCACAGCAGACTCTCCTGGGGGGTCCCCTTGGCTGGGGCCCTTTCCAGTGAGACGATGCTCTCTCAGCCATCAACTTTCTTTACCATATCTTCATCCTCTCCATCTCCACTCACTCTTGCCTTTGGTCCAAGAAACTATCCCCCAATTCTCACAACGTTAAAAAAAAAATTTCCTCCGATATCCTCTGAGGTGGAGCCAAGATGGCGGCATGAGTAGAGCAGTGGAAATCTCCTCCCAAAAACACATAGATCTATGAAAATATAACAAAGAAAACTCTTCCTAAAATAGAAACCAGAGGACACAGGACAACATACAGACCACATCCACACCTGCAAGAACCCCTTGTGAAGGGGGAGAGGAAGGCCACAAACCAACAAGAAAGGAAGCTCTTCCAGCGGTCACTCGTACCAGCTCTGCAAACTATCTCTATCACCATGAAAAGGCAAAACTACAGGCAGACAAAGATCACAGAGACAACACCTTAGAAGGAGACAGACCTAACCAGTCCTCCTGAAAAAGAATTCAAAATAAAAATCATGAACATGCTGACAGAGATGCAGAGAAAAATGCAAGAGCAATGGGATGAAGTCCAGAGGGAGATCACAGATGTCAGGAAGGAGATCACAGAAGTGAAACAATCCCTGAAAGGATTTATAAGCAGAATGGATAAGATGCAAGAGGCCATTGAAGGAATAGAAACCAGAGAACAGGAACGTATAGAAGCTGACATAGAGAGCGATAAAAGGATCTCCAGGAATGAAACAATATTAAGAGAACTATGTGACCAATCCAAAAGGAATAATATTTGTATTATAGGGGTAGGAGAAGAAGAAGTAAGAGGAAAAGGGATAGAAAGTCTCTTTGAAGAAATAATTGCTGAAACCTTCCCCAAACTGGGGGAGGAAATAATCGAACAGACCACGTAATTACACAGAACCCCCAACAGAAAGGATCCAAGGAGGACAACACCAAGACACATAATAATTAAAATGGCAAGGATCAAGGACAAGGAAAGAGTTTTAAAGGCAGCTAGGGAGAAAAAGGTCACCTATAAAGGAAAACCCATCAGGTTGACATCAGACTTCTCGACCTACAGGCCAGAAGAGAATGGCATGATATACTTAATGCAATGAAACAGAAGGGCCTTGAACCAAGGATACTGTATCCAGCACGACTATCATTTAAATATGATGGCAGGATTAAACAATTCCCAGACAAGCAAAAGCTGAGGGAATTTGCTTCCCACAAACCACCTCTACAGGGCATCCTACAGGGACTGCTCTAGATGGGAGCACCCCTAAAAAGAGCACAGAACAAAACACACAACATATGAAGAATGGAGGAGGAGGAATAAGAAGAGAGAGAAGAAAAGAATCTCCAGACAGTGTATGTAACAGCTCAATAAGCGAGCTAAGTTAGGCAGTAAGATACTAAAGAAGCTAACCTTGAACCTTTGGTAACCACGAATCTAAAGCCTGCAATGGCAATAAGTACATATCTCTCAATAGTCACGCTAAATGTAAATGGACTGAATGCACCAATCAAAAGACACAGAGTAATAGAATGGATAAAAAAGCAAGACCCATCTATATGCTACTTACAAGAAACTCACCTTAAACCCAAAGACAAGCATAGACTAATAAAGGGATGGAAAAATATATTTCAGGCAAACAACAGTGAGAAGAAAGCAGGGGTTGCAGTACTAATATCAGACAAAATAGACTTCAAAACAAAGAAAGTAACAAGAGATAAAGAAGGACACTACATAATGATAAAGGGCTCAGTCCAACAAGAGGATATAACCATTCTAAATATACATACACCCAATAGAGGAGCACCAGCATATGTGAAACAAATACTAACAGAACTAAAGAGGGAAATAGACTGCAATGCATTCATTTTAGGAGACTTCAACACACCATTCACCCCAAAGGATAGATCCACTGGAGAGAAAATAAGTTAGGAAACACAGGCACTGAACAACACACTAGAACAGATGGACCTAATAGACATCTATAGAACTCTACATCCAAAAACAACAGGATATACATTCTTCTCAAGTGCACATGGAACATCCTCCAGAATAGAACACATAGTAGCCCACAAAAAGAGCCTCAGTAAATTCCAAAATATTGAAATTCTACCAACCAATTTTTCAGACCACAAAGGTATAAAACTAGAAATAAATTCTACAAAGAAAACAAAAAGGCTCACAAACACATGGAGGCTTAACAACATGCTACTAAATAATCAATGGATCAATGAACAAATCAAACTAGAGATCAAGGAATATATAGAAACAAATGACAACAACAACACAAAGCCCCAACTTCTGTGGGACGCAGTGAAAGCAGTCTTAAGAGGAAAATATATAGCAATCCAAGCACACTTGAAGAAGGAAGAACAATCCCAAATGAATAGTCTAAAATCACAATCATTGAAACTGGAAAATGATGAACAAATGAGGCCTAAAGTCAGCAGAAGGAGGGACATAATAAAGATCAGAGAACAAATAAACAAAATTGAGAAGAATAAAACAATAGCAAAAATCAACAAAACCAAGAGCTGGTTCTTTGAGAAAATAAACAAAATAGATAAGCCTCTAGCCCAACTTATTAAAAGAAAAAGAGAATCAACACAAATCAACATAATCAGAAATGAGAATGGAAAAATCACAACAGACTCCACAGAAATACAAAGAATTATTAAAGACTGCTATGAAAACCTATCTGCCAACAAGCTGGAAAACCTAGAAGAAATGGACAACTTCCTAGAAAAATACAACATCCCAAGACTGACCAATGAAGAAACACAAAAGTTAAACAAACCAATTACGAGCAAAGAAATTGAAATGGTAATCAAAAAACTACCCAAGAACAAAACCCCGGGGCTGGACGAATTTACCTCGGAATTTTATCAGACACACAGAGAAGACATAATACCCATTCTCCTTAAAGTGTTCCAAAAAACAGAAGAAGAGGGAATATTCCCAAACTCATTCTATGAAGCCAACATCACCCTAATACCAAAACCAGGCAAAGACCCCACCAAAAAAGAAAATTACAGACCAATATCCCTGATGAATGTAGATGCAAAAATACTCAATAAAATATTAGCAAACAGAATTCAACAGTATATCAAAAGGATCATACACCATGACCAAGTGGGATTCATCCCAGGGATGCAAGGATGGTACAACATTCGAAAATCCATCAACATCATCCACCACATCAACAAAAAGAAAGACAAAAACCACATGATCATCTCCATAGATGCTGAAAAAGCATTTGACAAAATTCAACATCCATTCATGATAAAAACTCTCAGCAAAATGGGAATAGAGGGCAAGTACCTCAACATAATAAAGGCCATATATGATAAACCCACAGCCAGCATTATACTGAACAGCGAGAAGCTGAAAGCATTTCCTCTGAGATCGGGAAACAGACAGGGATGCCCACTCTCCCCACTGTTATTTAACATAGTACTGGAGGTCCTAGCCACGGCAATCAGACAAAACAAAGAAATACAAGGAATCCAGATTGGTAAAGAAGAGGTTAAACTGTCACTATTTGCAGATGATATGATACTGTACATAAAAAACCCTAAAGACTCCACTCCCAAACTACTAGAACTGATATCGGAATACAGCAAAGTTGCAGGATACAAAATTAACACACAGAAATCTGTAGCTTTCCTATACACTAACAATAAACCAATAGAAAGAGAAATCAGGAAAACAATTCCATTCACCATTGCATCAAATAGAATAAAATACCTAGGAATAAACCTAACCAAAGAAGTGAAAGACTTATACTCTGAAAACTACAAGTCACTCTTAAGAGAAATTAAAGGGGACACTAATAAATGGAAACTCATCCCATGCTCATGGCTAGGAAGAATTAATATCGTCAAAATGGTCATCCTGCCCAAAGCAATCTACAGATTTGATGCAATCCCTCTCCAATTCTTCAATGAATTGGAACAAATAATTCAAAAATTCATATGGGAACACCAAAGACCCCGAATAGCCAAAGCAATCCTGAAAAAGAAGAATAAAGTAGGGGGGATCTCACTCCCCAACTTCAAGCTCTGCTACAAAGCCATAGTAATCAAGACAATTTGGTACTGGCACAAGAATAGAGCCACAGACCAGTGGAACAGATTAGAGACTCCAGACATTAACCCAAACATATGTGGTCAATTAATATTTGATAAAGGAGCCATGGACATACAATGGGGAAAAGACAGTCTCTTCAACAGATGGTGCTGGCAAAACTGGACAGCTACATGTAGGAGAATGAAACTGGACCATTGTCTAACCCCATACACAAAGGTAAACTCAAAATGGATCAAAGACCTGAATGTAAGTCATGAAACCATTAAACTCTTGGAAAAAAACATAGGCAAAAACCTCTTAGACATAAACATGAGTGACCTCTTCTTGAACATATCTCCCCAGGCAAGGAAAACAACAGCAAAAATGAGCAAGTGGGACTACATTAAGCTGAAAAGCTTCTGTACAGTGAAAGACACCATCAATAGAACAAAAAGGAACCCTACAGTATGGGAGAATATATTTGAAAATGACAGATCCGATAAAGGCTTGACGTCCAGAATATATAAAGAGCTCACACGCCTCAACAAACAAAAAACAAATAACCCAATTAAAAAATGGGCAGAGGAACTGAACAGACAGTTCTCTAAAAAAGAAATACAGATGGCCAAGAGACACATGAAAAGATGCTCCACATCGCTAATTATCAGAGAAATGCAAATTAAAACTACAATGAGGTATCACCTCACACCAGTAAGGATAGCTGATATCCAAAAGACAAACAACAACAAATGTTGGCGAGGCTGTGGAGAAAGGGGAACCCTCCTACACTGCTGGTGGGAATGTAAAATAGTTCAACCATTGTGGAAAGCAGTTTGGAGGTTCATCAAAATGCTCAAAACAGACCTACCATTTGACTCAGGAATTCCACTCCTAGGAATTTACCCTAAGAACGCAGCAATCAAGTTTGAGAAAGACAGATGCACCCCTATGTTTATTGCAGCACTATTTACAATAGCCAAGAATTGGAAGCAACCTAAATGTCCATCGGTAGATGAATGGATAAAGAAGATGTGGTACATATACACAATGGAATACTACTCAGCCATAAGAAGTGGAAAAATCCAACCATTTGCAGCAACATGGATGGAGCTGGAGAGTATTATGCTCAGTGAAATAAGCCAAGTGGAGAAAGAGAAATACCAAATGATTTCACTCATCTGAGGAGTATAGGAACAAAGGAAAAACTGAAGGAACAAAACAGCAGCGGAATTACAGAACCCAAAAATGGACTAACAGGTACCAAAGGGAAAGGAACTGGGGAGGATGGGTGGGCAGGGAGGGATAAGGCGGGGAAGAAGAAGGGGGGTATTAAGATTAGCATGCATGTGGTGGGAGGGAGAAAGGGGAGGGTGGGCTGTACAACACAGAGAGGACAAGTAGTGATTCTACAACATTTTGCTAAGCTGATGGACAGGAACTGTAATGTGGTTTTTAGGGGGGACCTGATATAGGGGAGAGCATAGTAAACAGTATTCTTCATGTAAGTGTAGATTAAAGATTAAAAAAAGAGAAAGAAAGAGAAGGGGGATTACTCCTTGATAGGATAAAACTACTGGTAAATCAAAGATCAATGCATGCTTTAAATATCCTTCATGTTGATCACTTAAAGGGTGTCAGATGATCAGCTATGGAGGTACTCTTTTCTGATAATATTCCTTTCTCTTAATAAAAAAAAAAAGCATTTCCTGTGTGCTGACCTCCAATGAGTTCTACACAGTGGTATAGAGGGCATGTCAAAGTGTGGGCAAAGGGTCTGTTTGTTTCTATGCAGAAGATCAAGGCCTAGCTTGGATACCCAGAAAATGAACTAAGATATGATATGAGGAGGAGCTTCCGGCATCAGCGCTCTCTGGAGGACGCGTGCCGGGGGATGATCATCAAAAAGCCTCCACAGGGATCCGGACAATGCTGTGGTCGTGGCTGCATCCACCCCACCGTTTCCTGGACTTGCCATTGGAATGAGGAGGGAGATATCTAGGCTGGCATGTGCATACAGTGAGACAACGAATTTGACCGGATCTGTACTGTTGGAACTCAACCAGGAGTTGGGAGGGGTGCAAGTTGTAGCACTCCAAAATCTTACGACTATAGACTATCTACGGTTAAAAGAACATATGGGATGTGAACAGATCCCAGAAATGGGTTGCTTTAATTTGTCTGATTTCTCTCAGACTGTTCAAGTACAGTTGGACAATATCCATCATATCATAGACAAATTTTCACAAATGCCTAGGGTGCTTAAATGGTTTTCTTGGCTTCACTGGAGATGGATGGTAATTATAGATTTGCTTTGTTTATGTCACCATATTCCTATTATGTTAATATGTGAGTGCAATTAGTTTAAAACCTATACATGCTTAAGGTACTCTACAAGAAGATATGTCAAAGAAATAATCAATCCTCCCATGTTTTCTTCCATATGCTACATCTATAGCTTTTCTTCTTCCTTCCTAATTACAACCCTTAAATAGAATTCGTGCCTCATATCGAAGTTACCGAGTATCATAATTCCTCCAGGTAGTAAAGATACCTCAAGACAAGTGCTGGGCATAGAGGCCACAGGGCATAAATCTGCAAAGAAGTAAAAAGCTAACCTTTTCAAACAATATGGCTTCTCTCTCACTTACCAACTTTACATTTCCCGGTATGGCCCCGGAAGATGACTGGTTAGCCAGAGACGGGTAAGATTCCTCAAGGGAGGAACAACCTAAGACAGGCACAGTCACAGGTGGGCCATCAGGTGAGAAATTGGGGATCAACAGAGGTGAGGCTCAGAACCTCACGCCCCCCCCCCCTGTTTTGAGAGAAATCTTCTGCATCCGTGGATGTTTTGCTGCCCTTGTCTAGCTTGGATTAATACTTAGTCCATAGGCACACACCTGATCATCTACATTTGCCCTCTTACAGCACTAAACTATGTTTTCTACCTTTATCTTGCATCTACCTACAACTTCAGCATTTTATTAAAAATAATAATAATAATAATAATAAAGGGAGAAATGTGGGATCCACATATAAATCAAGTATAAAAATCAAACGAATATTCATATTTGACCTAATTGTTTATAGTTCATAATGCGTGATCAAAACCGAAAGTTTCTGTGATGACTGCCCTTGTACTGTTCAGCATGTTAGAACTTATTCACTATGTAAGAATTCGTTCACCATGTAAGAACTTGTTCGTTATGCTTCAGAAGATTGGAGACTGACGAGAATTAGGCTTGAGATGGATTAATGATTGTGCATTGAGCATTGACCCCCCTATACAGAATTTTATTGTTGTTAACAACCATTTGATCAATAAATATGAGAGATGCCCTATCAAAAATAAAAAAAATAAAAAAATAAATTCCTCCCTGTCACTAAGCAGCTCTCTAGCTGCATGCCGATCTCTCACCTCTATTCAAATGGTATGATTCTTGGAAAACGACCCCAAGCTACTGTCTCCACTTCCTCTCCTCCCACCCACTGCTAAACTAGAGGGTCTGGCGCCTGCCCTCTGCCCACCAAAGCTGCCATTTTATGTCCGAGTGGTGAGGGAGCACACTCTGTGGGCGAGGCAGTACTGGATGCGTGTGGCCCTGCTGAGCCACCTCTGCCCCGACATTCTTCCTTCCTTTGCTTTTCACAACACCGCTAGTTTCTGGATTCCCTGCCTCTCTAACTGCCATTCGATACATGGGGAAGTTGGGGTGCCTATGGCCAGGATCCTCACTGAACCTAAACCACCTGATGATGTAACTGCCTGTTGCTAGGCTGCCGCTTCCACACCTTAAGGCAATGAGCTATTATTGTGCTATATAGAGAGCTCAGCCCAGTGCTCTGGGGTAAGGAAGAGACGCTAGTGCTCCACCTGCCACCAGGAGAACAAGCAGGGTAATAAATCCTTTCACCCCAGAGAACGTTTTGCTGTCAATTTCTTTGGTCACAATGAATCCATAGCGAACTTGCCCGGGGCTGAACCCACTGGCAAGACAATTATCAAGCTCTTAAAGGATCCTCTTCCTTTCTCTATCCCAAAAATGTAGGTGTCCCCTACTGTTCTGTGTCAGGGGACCTCATTTACTCTCGCAGGTTCAAACAGGATGTGCCAATGGATTCCCAGTCTACATCCCAGGCTTTCCCTCCACCCTGAGCGCCAGATCTAAGTATCCAACTGCTCCCTAGAATCTCCAGCTGCCTGTCCTCCGGAGACCTCCTGAACATGGTGTGCCCCATGTGCAACCCATCATCACCATCCAAATTGCTTCTATTCTCCCTGTCCCCAAGCAGGGCACCTCCGCTCCCGCCCCCAAGGTGTCCCAGCCCCGGAGGCCCTCGTCGCTTGCTCCCATGCCCCCTCCCTCATGGAGTGAGTCACTGGGCTCATGACCTTTGCCTCCTGAGAGTGTCCCCTGTCTACTTCTCTCCATCCTCACTACCACTGCTCCATTTAGACCAACTTCTTCTTTCTGAGTAACCTCAAAAGCTCCCTGCTCTCTGCCCTCAGGCTCTCCCCTTATAATCAACATTTCATATAGCACCACGGTCATCTTTCTAAGACAGAAATCTGACCACATCACTTCCCACTTCCCCTAGGAAACAGTCCAAATACTTCAGATTGGCCTTCAAACTGCTCAGGGCCTGCCCCTCACTTCCTATGGCCTCATGTCCCTGATGCCAGTTTGTACTTTATACATTAGTAATAATACTTTGGTCAGGACACATACAAGGCACTTTATGCTTTTGGTGCCTCTCCTAATGCTGTTCTCCAGCCCCAGAATGCTCTTTCACATGGTTAAAACCTGTTCAGAGTTCAGGATTCTGCTCCTCTGCATGTCACTTTCTGAACCTTCAGGTTGGCCTCAGGTCTCCCCCATTTATCAGCTTCTCTGCTAGACTGCAAAGAATTAGTACTGGCTAGTCTCTCCCGCTGGCCGATGATTTAGTGGTTCTCAACCTGTAGTGCAAGGACCACTTGCCTCTGAGCCACATTGGAAGATTGCCTAACATGCAGATTCCTGAGCTGCACTCAGACAGACAGAATCACAATCTCTGGGGTGTCAGTCTGGAAATTAGAAGTTCACCACAAGCCTGCAGGTAACTCATTTGCACAGGAAAGCTTGCAAACAACTGCCTAGACTCTGAGCTCATGCTGTCATCAGTCTCAGGAGGCTATGGTATCCAGGAAGAGGGGCAGATTCCCCACTTGGGCTGAGGGGCAGAGCATGCAGATGGCACTACTCCCAGATGAAGAGACCAAAGCCCACTTAGAACCAAGGGCACACAGATGACTTGTGCAGCAGAGACAGGATTTGAACCCAGGTCTCCCTCACTTCAAAGCCCCTGCACTTGACTATTCAGCTGTATTCTCTCTGCTTCCTGAAACCCCTTCATTTCTGAAGCTGTCTGTCTGGCCTGAAGCTGTCACTTGAGTTTGCAGAGGAGTCACATCCTGTCTGGCTCCCCACTGTCAGAATCTTAGGTCACTAACCATAACAGCTCAGCAGAACCCACTTAAGAGGAAGCTTATTTGATTTTAACAAAAGCATCAATAAAAGTCAGCTCTCTAAGGACAGAACAGAAACAACTTTTAAGATGGCCTTGGCTGGGCCTTGGTTACCAGAAAATTTCTAGCTCCCTGGCCTCATCTATTTTGCCAGGCACAAGGCACAGGCAGTTGGCTTCACATTATGGCCAGCTAGAGCCCATCTCTCCCTGGCAGGCCAGGTCTGCAGGGAGGTGGTGGTAATGATCTTCCCTGGGCAGCCCCCTCCTGGCCAACAGTGTAAGTAATTAATGCTCCTTCACTTACTCAGTCGCGAATGCCTACTATGTGTTAGCACAGAGCAGAACAAGCTCTTATCCGACCCATAAAGATCTGTTGCCTCTGCTGGAATGCTCTCCCGTGTGGTCAACAATTTGATTCAGAGTTCAAGATTCAGCCTTGAACTCCCAATCTTGTGAAGGAGCTAAGATGAGCACATGGAACTGTGCTCCCTGACAGACAGACAGACAGGACTAGTGTAGTTGGTGGGGCTCCAAGAGGAGGGGGGCCTTGTTTCTGACGGGTAACCTGAGTAAAGGTGGGGGACCTGTGCGAGTCCTTGAGTGAATAGAGGTAAAAGACGGAGGAGCAGTGGAGGCTGAGAGGTGTGAGGAAAACCCCAGATAAAGGAAGTTGGACAGTTCTGATTTCTGTAATGGCAGAGCTCCTACCAGAGCAACCCTCTGGCACATTAGTATTATCAACTCTGAACAAAATATAACGAACAACTGTCTGAAGGCAATGGGAAGTGACCAAAAGCAAGTAGAAACTGGAGGGGAGTCAACACTTAGCAGAAAGGACCAGTCCCATAAGACTCCTGTTTTTATGTTTTCTCTCTTGTAAGGGCAGCCCCAGCTAGACCCGAGGGGCAGCTAAAACCTGGCAAGAAACTCAATTTTACCGTTTGAGAAATGAGAGGACAGACCACAAAGCTATGACCACAGCCAGAGAGTATGGGAGATCCTGGAAATGAGAAAGCCACAGAGAGGGCACCCCAAATTCTGCATATAAATGCTGCCCAAATCTGACTGACTCAAGCAGACTCCAGGCATTCAACCTAAAACTGAAAACAAAACAAACACACAAACAAATGTGAACAGAAGAACTTTAAGTTGCTGCCTACCACAGGGAAAAAAATTGAGAATTCAGATCCAAGCTATAAAAGAACAAACAGAATCCACAGTCTTAATCACAGTGTGTAGAATACAGCTTAAAATTACTAGACGTGTAAGCAGTATGGAGGTTCCTCAAAAAACTCAAAATAGAAATACCATTTGACCCAGGAATTCCACTTCTAGGAATTTACCCTAAGAATGCAGCAGTCCAGTTTGAAAAAGACATACGCATCCCTATGTTTATCGCTGCACTATTTACAATAGCCAGGAAATGTTAGCAACCTAGGTGTCCAGTAGATGAATGGATAAACAAGATGTGGTACATATACACAATGGAATATTATTCAGCCATAAGAAGAAAACAAATCCTACCATTTGCAACAACATGGATGGAGTTAGAGGGTATTTCCTCAGTGAAATAAGCCAGGAGGAGAAAGACAAGTATCAAATGATTTCACTCATCTGTGGAGTATAAGAAGAAAGAAAAAACTAAAGCAACAAAACAGCAGCAGACCCACAGAACCCAAGAACGGACTAACAGTTAGCAAAGGGAAAGGGACTGAGGAGGATGGGTGGGAAGGGAGGGATAAGGGGGAAAAGGGGCACTACGGTTAGCACACACAGTATAGGGGGGTGACACGGGGAAGGTAGTATATACAGAGAAGATAAGTAGTGATTCTACAGCATCTTACTATGCTGATGGACAGTGACTGTAATGGGGTATGTGGGGGACACTTGATAATAGGGGGAGTCTAGTAACCATAATGTTCAAGTAATTATATATTAATGATAACAAAATGAAAAAAAAAGTCAAAAATAAAATTAGTAGACATGTGAAGTGAAGGCCATACTCAAGGAAAAAATATGGAGACTGGATAAAGTGAAGGTTCCTGTGGCCAAGATTCTCACCTGGCCCTGGTCAGCTAGCTCACTACACACATGTGGGCAATAGGTGCTTATTGACTCTATATAAAGAGCTCTGCCTGGTGCTTAGGACGACACAGTGGCAGGGCTACAAGGCTGCAGGAGAGCTGAGCAGAGGCTGGAGTGGTGGCAGCACCAACGACAGAGACTGGGAAGGCTGTGTGGACAGAGGGGCCCAGAGGGAGAGACCGGCTTGCTGCATGCAGACCTGCTCTGAGTGAATGGGATTCTAGTGACTGACCTGCCACCTGGAAATAAAGTTGGGTATAACCCTTTCACCCCAAGAACATTCTACTGTTATTTCTTTGGTCTCACTGAATCCATAGTGAACTTGCCCATGGCTGAAACCCAAGAGACCAACCTTGAGTTGACCCAGATACTTAAAGTAGCAAGCAAGTATTATAAAGCAGCTAATATAATTATGCTCAAATATATAAAGAAAAAAAAAGCTCATAATGAAGGCACAGATTTAAAAATCTCAGCAGATAAAGAAAAACTATGAAGAAAAACCAAATATGAATTTAGAACTGAAAAATAGCTGAAATTGTTTAATTACCGATGGGCTTAACAGCAGATAGATGAGATGAAAACAGTGAATCTGGAAATAGATCAGCAGAAATGATCTGAAAGGATAATATGGGTGCACCAAACAGAAAGAACTAGCTACCCAGGGAGGCCACATCCCCTTGCAAAAGACCCCAGAAACTATGGTGATTCCCCACTACCTGACACAGGCTGTGCCAAAGCTCAGGCCAGGCCCCACGTGTGTGTACTGATGGGAACTCACAGATGCACAAGTGAGCAGACACGCGGTGAGTGGAGATATGCTCATGAGCACGTAATTGTGTATTTACTTGCAGGCAGAGGTATGTGTATGTGGGTAAGACTGAGTATATTATGCTGTGTGGATATAAGCATGGGGTGGGAGGAGGTCACTTTTGCTTTGAAGGTAGAGCTCAGATCCATGATATGCACAAAGCCCTGTGCTGAGAGACTGGGGTGACCAGGAGCCTTAATGGCCCTTGTGGGGTGGGGAGAAGGACAGAATTTTGCCTGCAAACCTAGGTTCCCTGTCAATGCCCTCCGGGGCTGACCATGACCAGCCCCACAGAATCTGGTATGCAGCTAGCAGATGCCCCACCCCTATCAAATGGACCTGGGTGGGGCCATGTGCCCAGAGGGCCCCAGGCTATTTTCAAGTGACCACTGCCAGTGCTCTGGAGGGGTCTGGGTGCTCTGTGCTGGGTTGGGAAGAATTGATTGGGAGTGTCCTGGAAAAATGACACCTTCTCTGGCCCTCAGCTTCTGCTCTGTAAAATGGGGATAATCAAGCTTCTTCCTTCCAGGACTGTTGGATCACAGGAGTTAGACCATGTGAAGGTACTCTGTATAAACAAAATAATGAGGACTGACCAAGTCCCTAAGGGCTTTCCAAAAGAAGCTATAGAAACCCACACACAGAAGCCCCTCTACCATGATTCTGTTTGATTATGTGAAACACAGCTCTATGAGTTGATCTATGTGATAAAAGTAAAGTGCAATAAAATGTGTCTGGGAAAGGCTGCATATTCTAAGCCCCAGTGGTGTGCCATAAAGCACACTGATATGATAAAGGCTCTGAGAAGTCTTGCACTGAAGAAACATGAACTTCATGAAACCCAATGTTCTCCAAGCTTCTTTGTGCTAGGAACCTTTGTGCCTGTAATCCTTGTTAACATCCCAATAAACTAATGTACCCAGAGCTTCAGGAAGGCTGGCCCTCAAAGAGGTGTGCTCTCAAGCAGACCACATCCCTCTTCTAGCTTGCCATGGAGACTTGGTCAAAGCACTCTGTACTTCATTTCCTCTTACAAGGTATGGAGTAAATTATTCTTGCTGATAACTGCCACAGGGTTGGAAAGAGGTATCAAGACATGAGCAGCATGCCCGGCTTTGGGGACTCTCCTGCCAGTCCATCCCCACGATCCTCCTCGCCCCTCCTCGGGTGGGCTGCGGGAGCCTCCTGCACTACTGATGGCCCTTGGAGGAGGCTGGGCTGCCCTCTGCTGTGATTAGCTCGCCCCAAGCCTGGCAATGCTTATTTTTTCCTTTCATACTGCCTTGCTTACAGACTGCTGATGGAACATGGCAGGCACTTCATTTTATAGTAAACATGAGCAACCTTCACAGGCACAAACTTCCCAGCTGCACTCCCATTCATCTTCCTCCGAAGGCAGTATTACACAGCGTTCACAGGAGCCCAGACGGGTAATCTATGATACCCCTCCCTCTGCACCAGAGCACCGTTGGCCCAGTAGATCCCTGAGGAAAGAGATGTTTGCCGAGGCACTTGTTGAGTTCTGCTTTGCTAGGTACATTTGTTATGAAGTATGATTTTGCATCCACATTCTGACAAGACACAGTAATGAAGTCTGCAGTGGAAATTTACAATGGCAATTTGCATAAATTGACTCAAGACTCTCTTCCCAGGAAGAGAAATCATGAAAAACAGTGTATGTGTGTCTTCTTTTAGCCTTGGCCGGGCCTTGGCCCGTGGCTGGGAGAGCTTCCATAAGTGGCAGAAAGCAGCTGGGCATAACAAGCCTTTGACAATGAAGGTGCTGTGTGCTCTGCACACCAACCAGCAGATGAGAGTATCAGGACAAAGTCATGCAAATTAGCATGCAAATGAGGCTGGCCAAACTTGAGATTCAGGCTGGCCAGTGGGTGCTCTGAGGAAGGGACAGCAGCCTTGCTGGGCAGGGTCTTTCCTTGCCAGCCACTCAGCCATGGGCTCTGGGGGAGGGGACACTGGCTCAGGAGGCCACCACACAGGTACCTGGATTCTTGAAGCAGACGCCTCAGCCTACAAGTCTGCCCACTGTCTGCCCAGTGGGGAATGGCTCAATTTAAATATTTAAATATTTATCAACTGCTCTTTTATTTCCTTTGGTCTGAAATATCAACCAAACAATATGCACCATCCAACTTAAATAAGGGGTTAAGTTTCATCAAAATTAGTCAATCCCTTCAAAAGCCACACAGACACCTACGGATGTGTGGCCTGAAGCTTCCTGAGAGGTCGTCCAAACGGCGACAAATGGATCCATGTACACAGCCCTTTCATTAACAATTAGGGAGGAAGATGTTTCAGATCGAAGAGCTAAGTGTCCCTTACAAAGTGAGTTAGGAGGGATTACTAAAACCTGGGGCAGAGAAGAGTATCATGGGTCCATTTCACTTATGAAACATAGCGGGCACTCCTGGGGATGTCACCCAATACCTGCTGCCAACCTCTTGCTCTTCTTGCCTAGAGGCTGTAAAAGGGGAATTCTGCTTTCCCAGTCTCTCTAGCAGCTGAGGTGATCTGGTGACTGATTCTGGCCAGTAAGACAGAAGCTGCAGCCTGCTGGAGGGGGAGGGGATTTGAGGGGCTCTTGCTTGCTTTTTCTGCCTTGAATGCAGAGATGACGCCTGGAGCAGCAACAGCTAGCCTGCACCAAGGTGGGACGCCACACAGCAAGAAGGCAGGACAGAATGAGAGGGAGAGCCTGACGGCTTCACCATGCAGCCATGCCACCCAAGTCCCACCGCAACTTCCTGCACGGGAAGCTGAAACGCTTCCGCTGAAGCCACCACTAGCCAGCTTTCCGTACAGGAGGCGACCACATTTCTGATTTGCAGGTGCTTCACAAGAAAGGGAGAGAAGGGCAGAGGAGAGCAGGGAGGGAAAGAAGAGCTGTTAGAAGCAAAGGCATGTCTGTACGCAGTGCAGGCTGGGTACACGCACAGAGGGAGCACCTGGATGATTGGCAGTGCCCTGGGGAATCTGAGGGGTGTATCTCGCCCAGCTGGCTGGCTTTCAGGTGGATCTCATTATATAAGACAGTCGCCTCACGATTTGATCCCAGAACCGAATGTCTGCAAAAGATGGGCCTCACTGAATTAATGTGATAAGATCGTCCTGTTGCTGGAGTTACTGAGGACTGGAGCCCAGGGGTCCACCAGAAGCCCAGTATCATCTGGCAGAGTTGCAGAGTGTGGCTCAAGGGCACATGCAGGGACAACCGCCCACAAGCACACATTGTCAGTAAGTCACTACCAGCTTCAGGTGACCATCATCTGCCTAGTTTGTTGTACAGTTGTTGGTGGTTCTGGCATTGTTTTGTTTGGCTTTTCTTATACCATGTAGAGTAATGCACATCTGTGTCAACAGGATTTCTGGCCTATTAATTATCTACCATCTGGACTTTTAAGACCTATATGATCTATGGTTTAAATTCAAATTAATCACATTATTAGTGCTAAAGTTTGAGGCAACTGTTTCAGGTGAGGCAGAGGTTACATCCCAACCAAATCATTTCCAGGTTAAAAAAAATGCAATACTAAGAAACTGGGATGCTGGCCCAGGGCCTCTCAGCTCAGTGACAGACCGGGGATTTGAACCCCGGCCTCCTCTGCATGCAGCATTGTTTTGAAGAGAGAAAAAAAAAAAGAGTTGAGGCATGAGGGAACACACTGAATCTCTCCCGATGTGAGCCCTTGCTCTGACCACCTCTAGCAGGGTCAGGATCCCCTCCCTGTCTCCCCCAGGTGCTAGGGGGTTACCTGAACACCACGTGGGAGCACACGCATCCTGGATTCTACAGACACAGGCTACTCCTTCTGGTCCTCCACCTCCCCTCTTCACTCTGGCCCAGAGGACCCAGCAGTTCTCAGGGCCTAGGGAACCCAAATTCTGCCCAACCGCTAACCTCTCAAGGACCCCAGGCCACGTAACAGCTAATTTCAAACATCCCCACTGGGCTGTTCCTTCACTTCCCACTCAACTCTTCATTTTCCTTTGTGTTGATGGCACTGATATTCCCCAAGGTGTCTAGACAGAAACCCAGGGCCCACTCAGGCCTCTCCATCTCTGCACCCTGGGGCCCACTCAGGCCTCTCTATCTTCTGCACCCCACAGACCTTCTATTCTCATGCCCCTTCCACTGTCAGGTGGTGTCTGTCCTTGATGCAGGCCCCTCACTCACTTCTGCACAGCCCTGTGTGACTTCTCAGTGACATCCCTGCCCTGCCACACAGGGCTGCCCAGTTATCTATGTCTCTGCCTGCAAGTGCCACCCCTCCACATCTGTCCCCTACAAACGCTGGAGTCTTCAGTCCCATCAGTGCCCACCCTAGCTGTCCATTCCCTGCCCCACCAGCCCAAGGCCCCCTGAGCTTGCAGGGCCTTCCACAGTGCTGACCATCTGGGCCCATTTGTCCGCACTGCTTACCAGGCACAGAACTTGGGGCCCATGAAGATGCTTAACGTGTAAAGTCAAAAGGAAAAATAAATGTAATAATAGTGAACATATAATAATGAATCCAGCCTGAAGTATACTCATTTTTATAACACAGTGGCCAAACACAATTCCTTAATAAATTAATTAATTTTGATGAGGGAAGAGCAAAGTGCCCACGAAGGCAAAAGCGCTGCAGCCCCGGGCGAGTCCTCAGCCCGAGGCCCTGGCTGTGCTCAGCTGCAACAGCGGGACCCCTGCTGCCCCCATGTGCAAGGCTGGGTCGCGACACCCTGGCCATCCACAGACGCTTCTCCCGCGGCATGTGATCCATCATTCCCCTCTCCGGCTCAGCTACAGTCGAATCCTCCTCCTGCCATCTCCTCTGGGGAGGCGTCCATGCCCATGAAACAGCCAGGGGTCTCTGACTCATCTGAAGCTCCAGGCCAGAGGGTCTGGTCCCCAATGGGATCAGGCTGGGAGGTGGTGTATTGTGTTGAACAGCGTGCTTCCAAAATTCACATCCACCTGGAACCTCAAAATGTGACCTTATTTATAGATAAAGTCTTTGTAGATGTAGTTTGTTAAGGATCACAGGATGGAAAATCCTGGACTTACGGTGGGCCCCTAAATCCAAAGAATGGTGTCCTTATAAGAGAGAGGACGTAGAGGTTCAGCAGAAGCAGCCATGTGAAGAGGTTGGAGGCAGAGGCCGGGGGACTGCGGTTCCTCCCCAAGGAATGCAGGGAGCCATGGGATGCTGAGGGGGCGGGGCTTCTCTCCTATGCCCTACGAGGGGCTGTGGTTCTGCAGCACCCTGCTTCCAGACTTCTGGTCTCCAGGACTGGGAGAGAATAAATTTCTGTTGTTTTAAACCACTTGACTTGCGGTAATTTGTTTAGCAGCCCCAAAAAGTTAACACAGACCCAGGAGGTAAGAGGGGAAAGCCTCGGGGCAGAACAGGCAGGAATGACAGTGAGGGGCTGAGGGGTAAGAGCGCCTCAGGCAGCCCTGGCCTGTGGGACACCAGAGGACACAGCCATCCTATTCCTTTGCCAAGACTCCCTGGGACCCAGGACTAACCCAGTGCAGGCAAACCTCACAGCCCTTCAGACACGCTCGCCCACTCCTGGGAGCAGCTGAGTAAGTTCGGGCAGGCGGAAGCAGCCTGTTAGGTCAGTGGCTTCCTAACTGGAGATGCTGGCAGGGCCACGACGGGCTGATGCTCCAGCCTTGGCAACAAGTTCATCTCAGTCACCTTGGAGATTCAGAAGATCCTAATGCCTGAGCCAGCCATGAATTTTCTGGCCGTCTCCATAGCCAGTAGGTAACCCTGATGTGCAGCCAAGACAGAGAGTCCACAAAGGACCCAGGAGAGACTCCAGAGGACTGATGCTTTCAAACCCTGCCCTCTTCTCCCAGCACCCCCTGCAGAGGCCTGACACTGCCCTGACGGCTCTAAAGTAAGTCCCATTCAGGTGGCACAGCGTCAGACCTATAGGTGTGTTTCGTCTGACCTGTGGGAGGGGAAAAGGCACACTGGCCTGCATAAGCGTTGTCTTATCACAGTGCAGGTACCAGAAGGTGTCTATCTGCTATAATAAATATGAAAGCAATTTCTTAGTTAGTTTTTATACAAGAGAATTGCAGATGTGAAGTTCATCAACCTGTTTGTAAGCCTCGATATTGTGCTTCTTCAAGTGAGTGCATTTAGATGAGGTGATGGGTGGGGTGGTGAGTGGCTGAAGAAGAGGTGTGTCAAGAGGAGAAGAAGTTGCTTTTTGCAGGGGGAAGTGCCAGGCAGGAGATGGCAGAAGACCCGCTCTCCCAAGGTGGTGTCTCCACAGGACCTGCGTGGCAGACGGACACCCCAAGAGGTCTAGCAGGAACCCGGCTCTCCCTGCCCTCATCCTCACAGGCTCTAATGCCAGCCCCCATGCCCTCAGGCATATTCGGCCCTAGACGTAGGGAGGACTCTCTGACTGCCATCCAGAATGAGGTTGAACCACCCTTCCACCCACCTGGTGAGGACGGGGCCAGATTCTGCGGCCAGGTCATTTTCCTACTGTCTCTCCACACACAGAGTAAAAGAGTTGACAAATATCTGTTGTCAGTGAGTGAATGGGGGAAGGGAAGCAGAAACAAGACCACGGCCACACAGCAAGGATGGCGGGGAGTGGGGGGTGCGGGTGAGACCGCATCCTGGGAACTGTCTGGGCACCTCAGGGAGTTGAGGCAGGTAGGGGAGCCCGGGTCTGCTGGGCTCTGCAGCTGAGGGCCAGGATGTTGGTGGAGGGTGGCAGGGAGGGGCACAGTGCTGGACGACAACCAGGAACATCTCCAGAGCCCTTGGCAAACTTGTCTACTTCCCAAACATCTCTGCCACTGTGTTAAGTAAAAGGAAATAAACAAAGTATCATTTGCCCCTCTCCATCTCCAGAGGATTCATTAAAATGAGCCTGTGTATACACAGAATTGGAGCCACAGCCTCCCAGTCTAATTACCATTACCATTTTAAAGGGCATTAGGAAGGAATTTCCACCTGCTGCAATGAAAAAAAAAAAGCCAGAAAAGCGTGCAGTGGGGAGGACACTTGCTCCCCCCGGGGTTTTTCCCCCTTTCACCAAGCCATCAACAGCGTGCCTCTGGCTCTCAGTCTGGTGGGGTCTAAAACCATTTGCCCCTCTCCATCCAAGGCAGGCAGTGCCTGTCCAAGCCCCTGTGCTGACACCAGCTGCGGCCAGGCTCTGTGCGGGCCCGCAAATGCAAGGTTGCATCCAAGGAGTCCTGGCCTCAGCCACCCCCCGAGTCTTTCCAGGAGCCAGAGCTTACACGAGTTCCTGGAAAGGCAGGAGGCTAAATGAGCCCTGAAGACAATGTGCTAGGGTTAGGGGGGCATGGGGGACGGGGCATGCGGAGAGCCCAACGTGCAGAACAAATACGTGCTCTGAGCCTTGATGAGTCAGAATTTTTCACAGCAGGGAAGAGGAGAAGGAAGGGCACTGCAGAGGAGGTGACACTGTGAGCCAAGGGGGGGAAGTGTGACAGTGTCACTGTGAGTAGCAAGCAGGGAGGCCCACTGGACCACAGGATGCAGGACAAAGCAGTGAGCAATGGGAGCTGGCATTGGAGATGTAGGTGGGCTGAGACTTGGAGAGACTCAAATGACCTGGGGAGGAGTTGAGGCTTCAATCCACACCAGTGAGGACCAGTGCAAAGGCCCCGAGGCCACCTCTGCTGACAACCAGCCAAGAGTCTCCCTGGTTTTGATGGGGCACCAACAAGAGTCTCATAAAGAACTTAATAGTGTTTACAAATCAAACAATCAAAACATCTGTGAGATTATTCCATACACACACACACATACACACTCACAAATAAATGACTACCAGCTCAGATTTCAGAATGAAGTTCCTCAGAGCTTCAATCGTGAACACAGACTGACGTGGTAGAGACCCTGTTATCGGGAGGAGAGGCCTTGGCAAGCCTGCATGGACACAGCCCTGGCCTGGAGAGGAACCACGAAGACAAAGGGTGGGCAAGACACATGCCAAAGCCTGCACCCGGGGCCAAGCACAACACCAGGGGCCGCTCTTCCGGAGCCTCATGTCCTACACCTTCAGTCAGTTCTTACCAAGTCCACAGTTCTCTGGAATTTCAGGTGACAGCAGAGGAAAAGCAGGGAATTAGAGGGAGACAGGGTAAGGGGCTGCATTTGAGGCAAAGATGGTGATGGGGTCAGAGAGAAACCAGCAGACTAAAGAGCAGACAGAACTGTAATTGCAGGGAGCTGGGCTCCACATCCTCTGTAAGGCCCACAAGGTGGAGGGGAGGGGCCTCATAGCACAGCAGTCCCCAGTGCATTCTATAAATATTTGTCCTCTGAGGACTTGGTGACAAAAAGGATTCCATGATCAAATATACATGTGGGAGGTTCTGCACATTACATCCCTCTTTCAGTAAATCAAAACCATACACTGATATAGGAAAGGCCCTGAGAAGTCCTGCAGCAGAAAAGCCAACTTTACTTTGTTCACCAGTGTTCCTGAAATCTATACAAGCACTAAACCTTCCTACCTGCCTTTTTTTCCTCAAATAACACCTACTAACATCTCTTGGAACTATTATCTCACAGAACCCACTAGCTTAGAAAAATGCATCATTTATGTCTATCTTAAGGAAGGAAATAATCTTTTTTCTTAATGGTTGAAATGATTAAACTTGCTGCCTTTCACAAAAAGCTTTAGTTGCAGTGAAAATTCACTTAATTTGTAAAAAATCCCTCACTCACCAGTGATGCCAGGAAATGCAATATTATTGGCCCTCAAAAGCTCAGCCTTTAGGCCACCTAGAGCCACCTGTAGGCCACTGGTTGACCCGGACCACTCTTGAAAGCCAGAAGCCAGAGAGGTTACTCTGTCTAGTCTCCGGCTTTGTAGAGCAGCACCAGCCCATCACTCCAGTCTCTCCAGGGAAGGAAATGTCCCAGCAATTATGTGAGTGTGTGTGAGTGTATATGTGTGTGTGTGAGACAGAGCACGAGAGTGGGTCAAGTGTGTGAAGGTCCCACGTTCACGTGCCTGTGTGTGCGTGCATGCGTGGAAGGTCCGGAAAATGCAGCTGTGACTGAGGAGCAGGTTCTCCTACTCCTCTGACTTAAATCCTCCTCTTTTTGCATCTTGTCCATCCCCCTCCAGCATGATGACCCCCCATGTGACCAAACACTGTAATGGTTTAGATCTGCCACGGGGAGCAAGAGAACACAGACACTCTGTCTTTAGAATTCCCCTCTTGAAAATGTTTCCTTTACTGAAGTTTGGATTTTCAAAAGGGCTAGGGGTCTTTACTGGGCTGGGGCCCATGCACAGAAGGGAAGCTTCCTCACGGCAACACGGACGCCCTAGGAGCCAGGGCCATCCTGCTCTCCTCCGGCATCAGCAAGCCCAGGAGAGGACAATGTGGCCTCTAGGTGCCATCACAGCTGCAGACACAGTGTAGGGCGGAGGGCCCAGGACCTCACCTGGTATGTGTTGTCGAAGCTGTCGTACATGAACCGCGTGATCAGAGACGTCTTCCCGACTGCAAAAAAAGAAGAGAATGGTTCAGCCATGACATCTCAGCTAGACTCCTCTGCACACATTCCATGTGAATAAAACCAACAGAGAAACAAAAAGCCCAGAGGAAAGGAAGAACTGCAGGGACAGAAGTGGGAGGCAGACCCCCAAGAGGGACCCCAAGGCGAGGCAGCCATCTACATGGGGTGGGGTACAGGGGAGTTCCTGCCAGGCACCAAGGAGGAGGCCTTTCCTACCCCACAAGCTCTCACCACCCAAATCCAGATCTTCCTTGACCAACAAGAGCCCAACTGAAGCAAAAGCCTTATATTAAAATTCAGAACAAGTGGGTGCAGGACAAGATGCTCCTCTCCCACAGGCCTGTGTTCGCCTGGAAACACTGCCGTGCCTTTGGTTAAAGGCTGGGATGGGCATACTCTTGATTTCCCATTCATTCAGCCTGGGAGATGGTGACACAGGTGGCTTTCCATGGAGACAGGAGGCAGGTGAAGTAAACAGGTTCTTCCCCAGGGTCTCTCATGGGCAGGACTCTGTCATGTAGTGTATGCCTGACTGTCCAGCACCTCATAGGGCATTCAGCATCCCTGGACCTCCCAGGTAAATGCCAGCAGGATTCCAAAACCCTGGACTCTCTCTGCACATTTGCAAATGCCCTCTAAGGGGCAGTAAGACCCCAACTGAGAACCACTGGGGTAGCTAAGAGAAACCAGGAAGTCTCTTGGGAATCCCACAGATGCTGCTAATTTCCCAAACTGCAGGGTCCAGCTTCCTACCTAACTGTTCGAAGCAAATTTAGATGCCCCTTCTCTGACCACGAATTGGCTGGGCGGATTCAAATCCCAGCCTGGGACTGCTCAGCTGTATTATTTTAAGGTAGCCACCACCCCCTAGATGTCAGTTCCTCATTTTTAAGTGGGTATAATAACATCAAAGACTTCAAAGCACAGAAGAAAGAATTACATAAGGTAATAAAAGTGACTGGCACATAGGAAATGCTTAAAAGTAGAAGGCAAGTAACTGAGATAGCTAAGGCAGTTTCCAGAGCATCAGATTTTTGGAAATACCACCACCACTAGTTTATTTACTATGCCCGTCACGTCTCTCCATTTGGCTCTTCCTGATTTGCATCCTTTATAATAAAACTGTAACCATAAGTAGAGCGCTTTCCTGAGTTCTGAGAGTTGTTCAGGTGAATTACGTAAACTGAGGAGAGTTAAGAACCCCCCAGATTTGTAGCCAGTTGGTCAGAAATGTGGTGTGCTTGGGGACCCCACTTGTGGCTGCCAGCTGAAGTGGGGGGGCAGGCTTGTTGGGGATTGTGCCCTGAAACCTGGGGAATCTGATGCAGCTCTGGGTGGCAGTGCAGCGGCTGCTGTCAGAATAGCCACATTTCTATTCTGAACACCTCCAGGGGGAGCAGTAGTGCACCCAACCTCTCTTCTAGTTTTACCTGGACACTGCCCTTTTAGCTCCTAATAGGCATGTGCCTCCCAATTGCTTTAAATCTCCCCCTTGGACTTCACATGAAGGTGAGAAATGGGGTCTTCCCACGTACAAGGGCCTGGAAACGCTAAGGGGACCACAGAGTGGGACGGCCTGAGTCAGCGAGAGGCATATGAAATCGAAGAGAACACAGCATCCTCCTTTCCAAAAGACAATGGAAAGTTACCACCTCCTCGGGAAGAGAGGGATGGCAGGGGCCCTGGGGAACTTCTCGGGGTAGTGACACACCAAAACCCACATCTCACACCTTGGGGAAAGGGTGAGCATCAGGGAGCCGAGTGGAGAAAAGGCAGGAAGACACTGTTCTCCTTCCCCAGCTGGTTCTTCCCTGGGGCAGCTGAGCAGGCACAGAGGCAGGCCAAACTGCAAAAAGCTACTGATGGAACAGAAGGTTCATGGAGTATCTGAGAACTCAGAAATCCCTGCAAAGGCCTCTAATGCCAAGTAGCTCCTCCAGGCACTGGTGGTGTGTTAGTACTGGGGCAGGGTGGCTGCTAGTTGGAAGGAGAAAATCCCAAGGAAACGAGTTGTTTTGTTGGGACTGCGCAGGAGGAACGTTTAGGTATGGGGCCCTGGCCAAAACCGGTACTTTCTGAGCATTCCCAGCATGACCACAATAGGCAGCACATGAGCCCTGTGTTTACAGAGCATGTCCCAAGCACGGGCCAGGGGCTGTACAAGGCACATGTTTCCATGACAACAGTCAACAGAAAGGATGGGACAGCCACCTCAGAATTCTGTGCTTGCAGCAACGCTGTCCTGAGCCCTTGGCACCTCCCGGTAGTCCTCAGTGCTGAAGGGGGATCATGTCATCCCCATCTTATACAAGGGAAGATGAGCTGACAGCTGCTTGCCCAGGGCCAGCGCTGAGTGGCACCAGGATGAGGCGGCCTGACCAAGAACCGAGCTCCTATCCCTGACCTACCTCAGCAGCGCGGGTCATGCTGGGTTTCAGGCTTCTGCCAGGTCATTACTGCCACCACTGTGGGTGCCTGGGAGCTCCAGAATAGCACTGCTAAGCCAAGGCACCTTCTCCTTGACAATGGTTGGAGGGGGAGGCTTCTCTGGAAGGTTGCAACCTGGGAACTGAGGTGCCCTGTGGGGCACAAGGAGTGCTCAGAAAAGTGAGGGTGGGAGAGCCTGCCTGGGGTCCAACACACCAATTGAGGCCTGGACTGGGTGGTAGGCTCTGCTGCAAAAGGGAACACTTCCCTACTGCTCTTCTATGTTCATTTTTGTCATTTCTCAGAGTAGAAGCCTCCTCTTTCCCTGCCTCGGAGCTTCCCCAGGACCACCCATACTGTCTCCATGGCTGCCAGGATAATGTGGTTCCGACCCTGTCTGAGCTTGTGAGCTTGGCCTCCCCGCTTAGAAGCCTGCAACCACCCGTGGGTCTTGTGTTGATGAGACTGTGGCCCATTCATCCACGCTCTTCACAGAGGCCAGGGCTGGGGCGTCCTGTCCCAGCCACCAGCTCTGGCCAGCTCTCCGAGGAAGGCTAGGCAGCACTACCCCACATGAACATCAGCCAGGGTGTCCTCCACACCCTGCCTTCAGGAGGCTTCTGAGGTGAGCTTATTACAAGGAGCCCTCACCCACCACTGCCCAGGCTCTGCCCTGGCACCACATAAAGGACTGAAACAGGTACAGCGCAGCCCTGTGCCAAGCTCCTCTCTGCTCCAACAGGCAGCACGCCCTCCCTCACCCCATGCCCCTCCCTCAGCAGCTGCCCTGTGTGGCAGGTGCTGGAAGCTGGGAAAGGAGAGCTTGACCCCCTCCAGCTCCTTGGCGGCTGTCTCAGCCTCACCAGCGCCCGGGGCTGTAGCCCAGGGGAAGCCGGCAGGGCAGCGGCTCTCCGCACTCAGGCAGCGCAGACAGGGGCAGGAGGCCCTCCCCTTGAGGCCCTTCCTGCCCTCCACTGGCCCCTGCAGCCGCGTGCAGAGAGCCGTCCTCCCCACCCAGTCCTGTTCTCAAGGTCACACTGTCCCACATCCCCTTTCACAGCAGCTCTTGCACACCGCTGCAGCAAAGTGAGCTTTTCCTGAGGACAAAGATTCAGCTCCACAGGCATGATTTTATTAGAAATAAGCAGGCAAATCATTACTGAGCTTTTCTTTCCTCTCTGCTCGTGGCTCAGCAATATTCCTGTAATCTCCTGGTAGCTTAGTCCCACATGGTTAAATGGGGAGATGCATTTTTTCTCTTTGAACCAAATGATGTGAGAACATTCATTACCGAGCACTTACCAGGAGCCTCTAGAAAGAAGGAAAGGCAACTCTAGCTCTTACCGGGCTTCTACGCAGTGCCAGACAAGAACTTTGGTGCTTACGTTAGGTGCCCTCCTTCAGTCCTCACCCCAGCCCGGTGAGTGAGCTAACCCCCAGGGTCCCAAAGCCGGGGAGCGGGCACACAGCTCCTCATCCGGAGCCCAAGCCCGCGTGTCGGGGCCGTGCTGTGTGGGCTCCGGGGAAGGTGTGGCCAGCACAAAGCAGGAGAGCAGAAGGGACAGGGCCTGGGGTAGGCAGTCCCGGGGAAGGCGGGGCATCTGGGGGCTGTGGGAGGGCGGGGGAGGCGTCTTCCAGGCAGAGAGACCCCAGTGAGCAAATGCACGGGGCAAACATGAAGAGCTTGTGAGAAGGGAGAGAAGGCAGAGGGCCAGGCTGCGGTGTGTGTGTTGGGGGGTGGGGGGGCGGGGCTAGGAGCATGCCCAGGAGCCTTCGGGGCCACCTCTGGAGGCCCCTGCATCCGAGCTTTGTCTCTGGGAAAACGGAGTCGCACTAAGTATGTGAGGAGAGGGCAGTGACAAACACTGGTTGAGGAAGCTCCATGTGGCCAGTGGGTTGATGTAAATCACAGTCCATCTCTGGGGTCTGCCGTGGAGGAAGGGAGGGGGGCAGGCAGAGAGGCGAGGCCAGGGGAGTGCGGGCCAAACCTAAGAGCCAGTATTCTCTCCCAAGGGTGGAGGGAGCTTCGGAAGGGTCTGAAGTAGACAAGCAATTAAAAGAGCTGCCGCAGTTCATGACTTCCATGATGGCTCACAAAATTCCCCATCGCACACGCTCTTTTTACACCAGACCACTGATGCTCTAGCTAGGTGTGAATGTGCCTGTGGCAGACATGGCCCTGTGGCCCCCGAGGCTGGGCAAGGAAAGGCAGCTCAGCCCCCGTCTGGAGCGTTCTCACTCCTGTGAACTCTGGGAGCTGCCCTCCAACCCAGCCACCATACTGGGAAGAAGCCTGAGACACCCTATGTGAGGGAAGACCCCAAGGAGACACCCAGATGGCAAGAAATGGAGGACCCCAGCCAGCAGCCAGCAGCAGACCTGTGTGTGAACAACCCTCCAGCCTGAGAGCCCTTAGCTGACACCAAGTGGAACAGAGAAATGCTTTTCCTGCCAGGACCTGCCCAAACTAAAGCTTCCTGAGCAAACTAAATATTCTCATTTCAAGCCACAAGGTTTTGGGGTGGTTTGTTACACAGCACTAGGTAATCAGAGCAACAGATCTGTGCTTTAGGAAAATGCTTACACTTCTATGCAGGGAATGGCCTCCATGGGACAGGAGTCCAGCAAGAGATGGCAGATTTCATTTAAAACAGAGGCAATAGGGCTGGGAGAAATAGAGAACAGAGGCAGGTGGCAGGACCTAGCAACTGCCAGAATCAGAGGACAGCCTGCGGTGACTTCCTGTCACCCGGCTTTGTGACTAGCAGGTGATGGAGCCACTCCTTGAGTACGGCCAAACTGGGTGAAGAGCAAACACCAAGTAATCACCCAGGAGTCAGGCCACCCATAAAAGCTTTCTTAAAGATTGTCAGACCAAAGCACAAAAATCAGCACTGTGTTCTGGAAAAAATCACTATATAATGATTAAGAATAATCATTCAATTTCATGAACTGAGGATCTAAGCTTATTTTCTACTAATGACAGCACCATGAAATATTTATTTTCTTACCCAAGGGTGAGCAGCTGGCCCAGGCATCTTGCAAACTTGTGGACTGTCAAGATGAGCTCAGTCCCATATACCTTGGAAATTCCAGCACTGCAGCGGGAGCAGAATGCTAGCCCTTCACCATCAGCACCCACCTGGACCTCACCCATGGGGGCCCCGCACTCCGCGTCCCCATCTCAGTGGCAGGTCCCAGTTAAATGGGCTTTTGTACACTCGGTGGCTTCCACACAGCTGCAGCAGACACAAGGCCTTTCTACTTGCTCACCAAGTACCCAGTGGGGTTCATCCTGAGCCAGGCCCATGGCGCAGGTGCCCCCATGCAGCTATGCTCTCTGGCAGCCCTCCCCCGGCAGTGGAGCTAGACTGAGGCTCAGACACGGAAGATTCAAGGCAACTTGGGTGGGGTTTGAGAGGCCAAGGAAAAAGCAAGGCCACTCTGCTGGGAACTGCAGCCACCTCCTGAAGAACGTGGGGTTTGGACTGGGTCTTAGCTGGTGGAGACAGGGCATCCAGGGAATTGCATTCCCAGGGAGAGACCTGACACAGCCAGCGATGTGAGGCTGAAGGGTCCTCTGCACATAGCTGTCACTTCCCCACATTTCCCCACAGTTGCCACGTGAAGCCAAAACCTCCTAGGGCTTTGGGCTCAGTGCCTATGAGGGCTCAAGGCATGGCTTACACCCAGGACACAGGCTCACAGCTGAGTGGGCCCTGAGACCCCTGACTCCTGCTCTGACACTGTCTCCCTCCATGAAGGACCCCTCTCTGTGCTGTCACGTCCACAGAAGGTGTGGGAAATTGGCTGGGGACATTGTGGAGGGTCTGCCACGCCTGGCAGAGCACATACCACCCACAGGGTAGCCCCCTTGCCAAGCCAAGCCAAAATCTTGGCCCACAATTCTGCTGTTGGCTACATGTTTACATTTACTGCCCACACCAGCTCTGGGGTGCTGCTGGATGGACAGTGGGGTCCCATCTGGTCCTCGTTGGGGTCACAAAGGTGGGCCCAGAGTGGGCGGCAGGAAAGACCTGGTGGAACTCCCTGTCATTTCTAGGCTGCCCTGGACTGTCGACCTCCCACATGCCCGTGTTTCAGGAGAGCAGGTCCTTATGCCAGGAGAAGGGTCTCTGCATCCTTGAACTGTAGCCTCCCCACAACCAGGCCCCAGTCAGAGAATGCTTTAGCTCTCAGGGCTGAAAAGGCAAACCAGCTTTCCCAAGGATCAGGCCAGCAACCCGCTTCTAGGATGGAGCTAGGAGCTAACTCCCAGCTAACTCAGGTATCCATCAGCTCGGTTCCAGAGCACAGATGGGAAGTGGCCCTGTGAGTGCAGCAGGCACGGGCCTGTGGGCCGAGGGGCTCAGTCCATGCCCTGCAGCTGGGAAAGAGGCAGGCCAACCTAGTCCAGTGTCCCTTCTCCACAGGGACCTGGAGAGAGTACTCCACCATTCCCCTCCACCTCCCTGCCCACAAAGTCCCCCATTACTGGCCTGACAATGGGGTGCACAGCCCCGGGCCCTGTGATGATGACAGGACCAGGTGGAGATACCCTCTACACCTGTTTGACTCTTGTTTCCTTCTGTTGTGTTTTCACAAAACATAAAATCCAGCCCCATCCTTCCTGCAAGTACACAAGCCTCATAGGGCTGGGGGCTGTACTCCCTTCTCCACACCCCACCCTGCCACTCTGTGCTTGGGAAGGCAGCTCCAGACTAGGGCTTCACCAGCTCCTACCTGAGCCCTGAGAGGCCGGCTGGCTAACCTTAGGCTAAATGAGGAAACATGTGAAAAATCCCATTCCAAGCCATCCCCCAAAAGACTCAGATGGTAATTAAGAGATATGCAAAGCTCATCATTGGACACTTTAATTAAGTGTGTTAATTCCCTCTGCCAGAGGATGCTCAGCCACCTGGGCCTCACCGAGGGTCCCAGGTAAGACAGAAGAGAGGAGGGAGGAGGGGAGGTGGGACTGTGGTGGGAGATGGTCTGGCCCGGAACCTTTCTCCTGTTCCAGCTGGTCGCCTGGCCCATTCCTGATGCACTCGCATTCCCATTGTCCTCCCCCTGCCCCAATCTCTTCTCTCTTAAGCCCAGTGACCCCAGGAAAGCCTGCCCTGAGTCAGGAGTGGTGGGGCATTATCCACTGCTTCACAACCTTCCCCCAAACCCCCATGCCTCTCAGCTCTGCCACTCCCTAGGCTAAGAGGTCACTATTCCAATGAGGATGGGCTAGATGGCCTTTAAGGCCTGCTTCCACTTTGAGGCTGGTGACAAATGCTTACCAAGCCTGAAATATGGCTTGATGAAAGTACCAGAAGAGGGGTTCCTTTTCTGCTTTGCTGGGAGGGCCATGGGTTCTGAGGCAGGAGGGGTACACTGGCATGTAGGGAGAGGCAGTGCTGTGTGGCCTGGGACTGCTGAGCACAAGGAGTGCTTACACTTATTTAATAGCCTCCTTATTTTCCCCAGAAAGGATTAATAGTGACTCTTGTTTAAAATATCAAGACATAGTAGCTACCTATTGATAACAATACTGAATAGTCCCCCAGATCCATTGAATACCCCTATTATGTTTAGGAGGTCCAAAGCCGTCTTTCCCGATGTAAGAGGCTTTCTTGTATTCACAGGACCTCAGCTTCTCTCATCAGATGCTCACATGAGATTCCACCAGAAATGACCTACATGGATCGACCGAGGTGTGGGGTCCCCCTAGGGCTCTGCATACAGGGGCAGCCATGATGTGGGTTTCAGCACCAGCTCTTGCTAGTACCTAGCACAGTACCTAGCACAGGAACTGTGTCTGCCCCTGGATCAGTCCTGGGATGACATACGCTGCTGCTCCAAGCCTGGCCCTCTGACCTTCCCAGAGACTCTGAATTTGCCAGTCATTGCTCTCTCCCACACCCATTGTCTGCTCAAATCAGCTGGATAGTGACAGTAGATTTCTTATTTTCAACTAATAATACTGAGAGAAATATAAGGCAAATGATAAGTAAGCTAAAAGAGAAGGCTGGAGTGAAAAGTTGGTTACAGAAATACATGTTCTAACATCTCACCTGGTCATTGAAGTCAGACTAAGGAATTTCCCCCAAGCTCCCTGGAAGTAAAAGCCAAAACAAAAAAAAAGGAAACATGACCAACTGTAAGATTCACAGTGTTCATGAGATAAAACCAAACTAGGTGCTAATATTGAGCTTTTTAAATGAGTTGGATAGCAGTAAGTTCTTGAAAAGTGTCTGGAGTGCATAAATATGTGACTGGTTAAAGGGAAAATTTACATGTTTATGTAGTCAACTGGATGAAAATCACTAATGAAAACCAAGAACGTGTTTCTGGGCAAGATGGTGGCGTGAGTAGGGTAGCGGAAATCTCCTCCAAAAACCATATATATTTTTGAAAATACAATACAACTATTCCTAAAAGAGTGGCCAGATAATACAGGACAACACCCAGACTACATCTACACCTGCGAGAACCCAGAGCCTCATGAAGGGGGTAAGATACAAGCCACGGCCTGGCGGGACCCGAGCGCGCCCCCCTCCCCAGCTCCATGGCGGGAGGAGAGGAGTTGGAGCAAGGAGGAAGAGGGAGCCCAGGACTGCTGAATACCCAGCCCCAGCCATCTGCACCGGGAGGGCAGACACACAGTGCACGGTGCGCTGGATACTAGGGAAATGGAAGAGTAAAACCTGTGAGCGGGTCGCCACAGCTGGCATCCCTGGGACAAAAGAAAAGTGAGTGCATTTTGAAAGTCTTAAAGGGACAGGAGCCTCACAGCTGGATGGAAGCATCCCAGCACTCTCAGCCCAGCAGCTGTGAAGCCCAGGGAACTCCGGGCGCCCTAACCCCCTGGGCGGCAGCACAGCTCTGAGGCCCCTCATGGTGATAAACAGCCTCCCACCCATTCCCTTCCAGTGCAGCCCGCCATAGTGGAGCAGCAGCCTGAGACCAGCCATGCCCACAGCAGCTGCGCAGAGCCCCCTTCGCCACCACCTGGGGCAGACATAGAGGCCCCATTGGCACGCAGCTGCCAAGCACAAGCCACTAGGGGTTGCCATTCTCACAGGAAAAGAAGGTGACCAGCAAACAAGAACGGACTTTGTTCTCCCAGCTGACACATGCACGAACTGCCCACGACAACCTCTATCACCATGAAAAGGCAGAAGAATTTGATCCAGACCAAAATAACAGAGACAACCCCAGAGAAGGAGCCTAGGGAGATAGACTTAACCAATCTTCCTGATGGAGCTGCAGAGAAAAATGCAAGAGCTAAAATATAAAGTTGGGAGGGAGACTACAGAAATAAAACAGTCTCTGGAAGGACTTAAAAGCAGAAGGGACGAGACACAAGAGGCCATTAATGGAATAGAAATCAGAGAACAGGAACACAGAGAGGCTGAGGCAGAGAGAGATAAAAGGATCTCCAGGAATGAAAGAATATCAAGAGAACTGTGTGACCAATCGAAAAGGAACAATATCTGCATTATAGGGGTACCAGAAAAAGAAGAGAGAGAAAAAGGGATAGAAAGTGCCTTTGAAGAAATAATTGCTGGAAACTTCCCCAAACAGGGGGAGGAAATAGTCGATCAGACCATGGAAGCCCACAGAACTCCCAACAGAAGGGACCCATGGAGGACAACACCAAGACACATAATTATTAAAATGGAAAAGATCAAGGACAAGGACAAAATATTAAAGGCATCCAGAGAGAGAAAAAAGTTCACCTACAAAGGGAAAACCCATCAGGATATCATCAGACTTTTCAGGAGCAACCTTACAGGCCAGAAGAGAATGGCATGATATATTTAATGCAATGAAACAGAAGAGCCTTGAACCAAGAATACTGTATCCAGCACAATTATCATTTAAATATGAAGGAGGGACTAAACAATTCCCAGACAAGCAAAAGTTGAGGGAATTTGCCTCCCACAAACCACCTCCACAGGGTATTTTAGAGGGACTGCTCTAGATGGAAGCACTCCTAAGGCTAAATAGATGTCACCAGAGAAAATAAAATCACAGCAAAGAAAGCAGACCAACCAAATACTAACAAAAGGCAAAAAATAAAATCAACTACCCACAAAAGCAGTCAAAGGAAACACAAAAGAGCATAGAATAAAACACCTAACATATAAACAATGGAACAGGAGGAATGAGAAAGAAAAGAAATAAAGAATCATCAGACTGTGTTTATAATAGCTCAATAAGCGAGTTAAGTTAGACAGTAACATAGTAAAGAAGCTAACTTTGAACCTTCGGTAACCATGAATCTAAAGCCTGCAATGGCAATAAGTACATATCTTTCAATAATCACCCTAAATGCAAATGGATTGAATGCACCAATCAAAAGACACAGAGTCATTGAATGGATAAAAAAGCAAGACCCATCTATATGCTGCTCACAAGAGACTCCCGTCAAATCCAAAGACATGTACAGACTAAAAGTCAAGGGATGGAAAAAGATATTTCATGCAAACAACAGGGAGAAAAAAGCAGGTGTTGCACTACTAACATCAGACAAAATAGATTTCAAAACAAAGAAAGTAACAAGAGATAAAGAAGGATATTACATAATGATAAAGGGCTCAGTCCAACAAGAGGATACAACCATTATAAATATATATGCACCCAATGCAGGAGTACCAACATACGTGAAACAAATACTAACAGAATTAAAGGAGGATACAGAATGCAATGCATTCATTCTAGAAGACTTCAACACACCACTCAACTCAAAGGACAGACCCACCAGACAGAAAATACATAAGGACACAGAGGCACTGAACAACACACTAGAACAGATGGACCTAATAGACATCTATAGAACTCTACACCCAAAAGCAACAGAATACACATTCTTCTCAAGTGCACATGGAACATTCTCCAGAACAGACCACATACTAGGCAACAAAAAGAGCCTCAGTAAATTCAAAAAGATTGAAATCCTACCAATCAACTTCTCAGACCACAAAGGTATAAAACTAGAAATAAATTGTACAAAAAAAGCAAAAAGGCTCACAAACACATGGAGGCTTAACAACATGCTCCTAAATAATCAATGGATTGAAGACCACATTAAAATAGAGATCAAGCAATATATGGAAACAAATGACAACAGCAACACAAAGCCCCAACTTCTGTGGGACGCAGCAAAAGCAGTCTTAAGAGGAAAGTATATAGCAATCCAGGCACACTTGAAGAAGGAAGAACAATCCCAAATGAATAGTCTATCACAATTATCAAAACTGGAAAAAGAAGAACAAATGAGGCCTAAAGTCAGCAGAAGGAGGGACATAATAAAGATCAGAGAAGAAATAAATAAAATTGAGAAGAATAAAACAATAGCAAAAATCAATGAAACCAAGAGCTGGTTCTTTGAGAAAATAAACAAAATAGATAAGCCTCTAGCCAGACATATTAAGAGAAAAAGAGAATCAATAGAATCAGAAACGAGAAAGGAAAAATCATGACGGACCCCACAGAACTACAAAGAATTATTAGAGAATACTATGAAAACCTATGTGCTAACAAGCTGGAAAACCTAGAAGAAATGAACAACTTCCTAGAAAAATACAACCTTCCAAGACTGACCAAGAAAGAAACAGAAAATCTAACAGACCAATTACCAGCAATGAAATTGAAGCGGTAATCAGAAAACTACCCAAGAACAAAACCCCTGGGCCAGATGGACTTATCTCGGAATTTTATCAGACATACAGAGAAGACATAACACCTATTCTCCTTAAAGTTTTCCAAAAAATAGAAGACGGAATACTCCCAAACTCATTCTATGAAGCCAGCATTACCCTAATACCAAAACCAGGCAAAGACCCCACCAAAAAAGAAAATTACAGACCAATATCCCTGATGAACGTAGATGCAAAAATAGTGAACAAAATATTAACAAACTGAATTCAAAAATACATCAAAAGGATCACATGCCATGACCAAGTAGGATTCATTCCAGGGATGCAAGGATGGTACAACATTTGAAAATCTATTAACATCATCAACCACATATACAAAAAGAAGGATAAAAACCACATGATCATCTCCATAGATGCTGAAAAAGCATTTGACAAAATTGAAACATCCATTCGTGATAAAAATTCTCAACAGGGTATAGAGGGCAAGTACCTCAACATAATAGAGGCCATATATGATAAACCCACACCCAACATCATACCTAACAGTGAGAAGCTGAAAGCTTTTCCTCTAAGATCAGGAGCAAGACAGGGATGCCCACTCTCCCCACTGTTATTTAACATAGTACTGGAGGTCCTAGCCATGGCAATTAGACAAAACATAGAAATACAAGGAATCCAGATTGGTAAAGAAGTCAGACTGTCAGTATTTGCAGATGACATGATATTGTACATAAAAAACCCTAAAGACTCCACCCCAAAACTACTAAAACAAATATTGGAATTCAGTAAAGTTGTAGGATACAAAGTTAATACACAGAAATCTTTGGCTTTCCTATACACTAACAATGAACTAATAGAAAGAGAATCAGGAAAACAATTCCATTCACAATTAAATCAAAAAGAATAAAATACCTAGGAATAAACCTAACCAAGAAAGTGAAAAACCTATACCCTGAAAACTACAAGACACTCTTAAGAGAAATTAAAGAGGACACTAACAAATGGAAACTCATCCCATGCTCCTGGCTGGGAAGAATCAATATTGTGAAAATGGCCATCCTACCCAAAGCACTCTACAGATTCAATGCAATCCCTATCAAATTACCAACAGCATTCTTCAATGAACTGGAAAAAATGGTTCAAAAATTCATATAGAACCACCTAAGACCCCAAAGAGCCAAAGCAATCCTGAGAAGGAAGAATAAAGTGGGGTGGATCTTGCTCCCCAACTTCAAGCTCTACTACAAAGCCACAGTAATCAAGACAATTTGGTACTGGCACAAGAACAGACCCACAGACCAGTGGAACAGAATAGAGACTCCAGACATTCACTCAAACACATAAGGTCAATTAATACATGATAAAGGAGCCATGGACATACAATGGGGAAATGACAGTCTCTTTCAACAGTTGGTGTTGGCAAAACAGGACAGCTAATGTAAGAGAATGAAACTTGATCATTGTCTAACCCCATACACAAAAGGAAATTTGAAATGGATCAAAGACCTGAATGTAAGTCATGAAACCATAAAACTCTCAGAAAAACATATAGGCAAAAATCTCTTGGACATAAACATGAGCAACTTCTTCATGAACATATCTCCCCAGGCAAGGGAAACAAAAGCAAAAATGAACAAGTGAGACTATATCAAGCTAAAAAGCTTCAGTACAGCAAAGGACACCATCAATAGAACAAAAAGGCATCCTACAGTATGGGAGAATATATTCATAAATGACAGATCCAATAAAGGTTTGACATCCAAAATATATAAAGAGCTCACACACCTCAACAAACAAAAAGCAAATAATCCAGTTAAGAAATGGGCAGAGGAGCTGAACAGATACTTCTCCAAAGAAGAAATTCAGATGGTCAACAGACACATGAAAAGATGCTCCACATTGCTAGTCATAAGAGAAATGCAAATTAAAACCACAATGAGATATCACCTCACACCAGTAAGAATCACCACCATCCAAAAGACAAACAACAATAAATGTTGGTGAGGTTGTGGAGAAAAGGGAACCCTCCTACACAGCTGGTGAGAATGCAAATTAGTTCAACCATTGTGGAAAGCAGTATGGAGGTTCCTCAAAAAGCTCAAAATAGAAATACCATTTGACCCAGGAATTCCACTTCTAGGAATTTACCCTAAGAATACAGCAGCCCAGTATGAAAAACACAGATGCACCCCTATGTTTATCGCAGCACTATTTACAATAGCCAAGAAATGGAAGCTACCTAAGTGTCCATCAGTAGATGAATGGATAAAGAAGATGTGGTACATATACACAGTGGAATATTATTCAGCTATAAGAAGAAAACAAATCCTACCATTTCCAACAACATGGATGGAGCTAGAGGGTATTATGCCCAGTGAAATAAGCCAGGCGGAGAAAGACAAGTACCAAATGATTTCACTCATCTGTGGAGTATAAGAACAAAGAAAAAAACTGAAGGAACAAAACAGGAGCAGAATCACAGTACCCAAGAATGGACTAACAGTTACCAAATGGAAAGGGACTGTGGAGGATGGGTGAGAAGGGAGGGATAAGGGTGGGGGAAAAAGAAAGAGAGATTACGATTAGCATGTATAATGTGGGGGAGGCATGGGGAGGACTGTGCAACACAGAGAAGACAAGTAGTGATTCTACAGCATCTTACTATGCTGATGGACAGTGACTGAAATGGGGTTTGTTGGGGGGTCTTGGTGAACTGGGGAGCCCAGTAAACATAATGTTCCTCATGTAATTGTAGATTAATGATACCAAAAAAAAAAAGCAACAACAAAAAAACCAAGAATGCTAACCAGCCTAGACAATACTCCCTGCCCAAGTCAGCACTGACAGTCACGGATCTGGACCAGTGCCCGCTACAGATAAATGATCAAATGAAAACAAAAGGACCAAGACTTCAGATTCTGGTCGAGATGGAGTAACAAGGACCAGATTTGTCTTCTTACCTGAAATAACCAAACGACAGGAAATATATATGAAACAATGATTTTCAAGGTACTGTACATCAAGCAATGAAGGACGGTAAACTTTGAGAATCATGAAAAAATTACATGAGCCTCACAACTGCTCCCAAAGTGGTGCCTTAAGAACATTTCAGGTCATAGTACAGGGAGGGAGGAACCACATGGAGCCTGGTGGACTCCCTGAGTTGAAGACAGAGAGTTGAGAGGCTGGAAAAAACAAGACAGCCAGAGCTCACAAGACAGAATGCCGGAAGGGAGGGAGATGCATGGCCTGAGAGCCCCAGAGGTCTGTGAGAGGCTCCCCCAAGTCTTCAGCTGAGGATTGATCAACAGATGTGTATAAGGAGGCTGCTCAAGACTGGGGAAAGAACTATCCAAGTGGATTAAAGGAAACAATGCCCGGCAGCCATAGGGCCTGTGGTAGTGTTGGTTCCAACCAGCCACAGTGGAAAGCCTATTATTCATGGGACATTGGGGAAAGTACTCAGAAGGGCTGTGCCTCAATACTGGGTAAGAACTAGCTCCAGACTGAGCACCACTCCAGTCCCAGGTAACAAATCTTAAAACTATTTACAGGAATACAAACTTACCCAATACACACCATACAAAATTCACAATGGCTAGCATCCAAAAAAAAGTTACCAGGCATGCAAAGAAGCAATAAAATAGACTCCTAATGAGAAAAAAATCCCCATCAATTGAAACCAATCCCAAACTGACACAGATGTTAGAATTAGCAAAGATTTTTTAAAAACTACTATAGCTGCATTTCATATGTCAAAAAGTTAAAAAGAGATGTGAAGATGTTGAAAAAGACACCAATCAAACTTACAGAGGTAAAAACTATGAGTGAGATGGAAAATGCACCAGATGGAATTAACAACAGATTAATACCAGACTAATTGTAGAAGAGATCAATGAACTTGAAGACATAGTGATGTCTAAAATGAAACAGAAAAATTTAAATGACTAAAACCATCAAGCTGTGGGATAACATCAAATGGACAAGTTATTAGTCCTCTAAGGACTGGTGCAGGGGAATGCTGACAAAAAATATTTGAATAAATAATTACTGAAAGTGTCCCAAATTTGAAGAAAAGTACAAACTCACAGATCCAAAAAGTTCATCGAACCCTAAGCAAAGTAAACATAAAAGAAACCACATCAAGACACACCATAATTAAACTGCACAGTATCAGATGTAAAGAGAAAATCATAAAAGAAGACAGGAAAAAAAGGAACATTATGTACAGAGAAACAAAGCCGAGGAAGACAGCAACTTCTCCTCAGGAACAATGTCAGCAAGACAGTGGAGTAACATCTGTAAAGTGCTGAAAGAAAAAATTAGCTAACATAGCAGCATTCTATAATTTTCAGATACATACTATCATCTTTCAAAAACAAAGATGAAATCAGGATTTTTTTCCAAACATTCACAAGCTGAGAGAATTCAACAACAGCAGACCCTTACAATGAGAAATGTTAAAGGAAGTCCTCTAAGAAAAGGTGAAATCACATCAGATAGAAATGTGGATCTACACAAAGGAACGACAAACACAGAGAATCATCAGAATGGTCACTACAAAGGTAAATATGTAAGATTTCTTTCATATGATTTAAATCTCTTTAAAAGATCACTAACAACAAAAACAGCACTATATTGGATCATAGACCCAAGAAAACATAGAAGAAAAATCTTTGTCACCATGTCAGAAACCATGCAAACCAGAAGAACATGAAGTGATACTTTTGAAGTATGGACAGAAAAATATTGTCAACACAGAATTCTATACCCAGCAGAAATCTTTTGAAAATGAAGGTGAAATAATGAAGTCATATGATGAGACAATTTATTGCTAGCAGACCTGCAACATAAGAAAGGATGTTCTTTAGGCAGAAGGAGCAGGACAGCTGCATAGTCACATCACACACAGTTGATAAATGCACTGTAAAGTATGACAGACCCGGACTTTAATCCTGGCTCTGCCACTTATTCGCTGTGTGATCTTGGGTTAGGGACTATCCTCTCTGAGGCTTGGCTTCCATATAGGAACAATGGGGTAAGAAATTTAGAGGAGTGTTATGAATTCTACGAGAGCAGTAAAAAGGTAACATTTTGGGTGAAAAGCATATGGGAAGCCTCTGTACCATTCTTGCAACTTTTTAAAGGCCTAAAATTATATCAAAATAAAAAGTTAAAGAGAAAGAGAAATATGATGATTTTTAAAATTATGTACACATCCACACAGACTCCTTGCACCTTCAGGAAATGGCTTGTTCTAATTAAACATTCTGGACAACATGAAGTTTCCCTAAAGACTAAAATATAACTGTACTTGGCATCAGTTTAGTCTTCACAGAAAACCAGAACCAAGCTAGGCACTGGGGAACTGCTGTAAGTTCTTCTAACCACAGACCAGTACACAGAGCAAGGCTAGACAGATCAGCTCAGTGGGCAGAGCCCACGTGTGAGCACCATGTATGCACATGCACTGAGATATACACACACAGATGTGCGTGTGTACATATACACACACACACACTCAATCCTGTAGTTACCAGAAGCCCTGGTGTGTGGGGGAACTCTCTAGTCTCCTGGTATCTTAGCTGGGAAACTGAAAACCTCCTCAAGGACATCTTCAGTATTTCTTAAAAACCACCTGAGATCTGACCACATGGCTTGCGTGGTATGAAGAGTTCCTCCCAATCAGTCAGTCCACCTGTTATCTGGACTCTGCTTCACTGAGTCAACTCAATACTCTTATCAGCTTCAAAAAGGTGCAGGGCCTCCCCTCCAGGTTTCACTAGCAGCACGAGCACCAAGAGCTCTGAGTGTTAGGCACTTTTCACCCCCAGCTCGGAACAGGAGCCCCCCACAGAATACTTGGTTCCCCTCTGGCATGGCTTCCCCAGGGTGGGCAGAATGCACTTCACTCCAGTGCATACACAGGGCAGCCGCATTCAGGCATTTGAGTAGCGGCATTGGTGTTGTGAAGAATTCATTCATAGTGAGAATATGTATGTTTGGGAGAAGGAGGAAGCACATGCTAAATTCCTACCTCCAGCCAATCTTTTGACAAGGCTGGTGTTAATGCAATTTGGTATTTATTTAACTGATAGGAACTCTTGGGCAATCCACAGCACAGAGTTTGGCAAAGTAATATACATGCTCATGTTTATCCTTTCTCTCCGAGGCGAACTGCTGGTGGCATTTGTGTTAAAAGCCTGACTAACAGAGAGAAAAAAGCAGGCAGTGAGAATGGGTAGACAGGTGGCATGTGTTTCCCAGGTTGTCAGCTGAGGTCCAGTCAGAGGGGCCTTGTGACAATGGCCCCAGAGCCCCCACCCTGGGGAGGAGAGCTGTGGCCTGGCCATGAGACCACGCTCGCTCAGGCAGGTGGAAGGCAGCCTCTAGACTGCAGGCTAAGGTAAGCAGGGCATCTGCCCTCCCACGTGCCCCCCTACCCTCCCCACCAGGGGAACCCCTGGCTGAACAACCGAGGGTGCAGCCTGTGACGTTCCCAAGCACAGGGAGCTGCTCTAACACTTCTGCTGGCCCCAGCTTCTTTTCCTGTCCTTGCACACACCTCCCACGGCCTGCTCGCTGCTGCTCACCCTGCTGCTTTGACAGGAGGAGATGGACACAATCCCAGCTGCTGCACCCCGAGAGCCAGCTGGTGGGGGGGGGAGTGGATCCTCCATCATCCAACAGGAAGGAGCCTTCTCCTGCCTCAGGATGGACTCCAGGCCACCTGCCCAGGAGTTACCTAGGGAGAAGAGATGGCTTTCCAGGTGAACTTTAGAGATGAAGATCATTGTTCCTGGCGTAGAAAGGCACTAGATCTCCAGGATCCTGGGCCTGGGAGTGGGCACAGGACTGGCTGGCAGGGAAGGGGGAGAGTTAGGTCTTCAGCCCTTATGGGTAGGGAGGACTGCCGTCAGGCACAGGAGTGGCCAGTGCCAGGCTGGGGCAGGGAGCAAGGGGAACTGGGTCAATATCCAGGTCTGCCCCTGGACTCGGATGCCTCAGAGCCAGGACAAGGAGATGGCAGCTGGCTCACCCTGTCCCCATCCCACAAGCTCCAGTTCCCCAAGGAGCCCTCGCAAAAGCTGTACCACAGATGGTGTGAGCCTCCAAGGACTCTAGGGTTAATCCTGCACAAGCCCCTCACTGCGCTGTGAGACCAGAGAAGAGGGGCCACTCTCCCAGGATCACACAGCCCCAGGGCCATGGCCAGACAGAATCACTCCCAGCGCAGAGGTTTCTCTGCACTCACAGGCTTACTGAAGTGTGCCCAGGACCAGAAGATTCTGCTTCCTGAAGCCTCAGAAGAAACATGCAACAAGGAGGTGCCAAGGAGCAACAGAGAGTAAGCCACACTAAGGTGCACAGGTCTGGCTTCTAGAAAAATCAGAGATCAAAGTGGCCTCAAAATACCAAGTTATGGCAAGAAGGCAGTTAGAGAGTATCTGGGTTGGCACTGCTTGTAATAGACAAAGTCAGAGGCCCAGGAAGCAGGTGGGTTTGTTCAAAGCTGCATGAAGGGAGAGCAATAGTAGAGCAAGAACCAGGGCCTGACTCCTGGGGGCCTCCCTCAGTCTGCTTTGGGTGTCCCTAGCCAGCTGCTCAACCTGGGGCAGGTCACAGCCCTCTTGGACACTCCAATCCCTTGTCTGTGAAAGAACAGCATCTCCAAGCTTAGTGTCTCCTCCCTTGAAAATTTCCATCCCATCTGTAGTAGCTAGCTATTGCTGTGTAACAACTACCACAGACTTAGTGGCTTAGGAAAATACATACTGATTATCTCACAGTTTCCATAGGGAAGGAGTCTGGACATGGCTTATCTGGGTCCTCTTCTCAGAGTCTAGCAAGGCTGCAGTCATGATATTAATTGGGCTGTTTCTTTCTGGAGCTCAGGTCCTCTTCCAAGCTCATATGGTTATTGACAGAATTGGTTCCTTGTGGCTAGAGAATTGAGGTACCCATTTTCTTGGAGGCTGCCAGCCAGGGGTTGCTCTTATTTTCTAGAGGCCACCCACAGTTCCTCCACATGACCCCTCAGAGGATCTCTCTCAAGAGGGCAGTTCACTTCTTCAAAGCTAGCAAGAAACAAAAGACCTCCCAGGTCTCTCCACCTTAAAATGTAACCTACCAGCCAGCATGGATGGATGCTGTGGGTGGGCAGGGGCTGGGATGCTGCCCCGTCTACTACACCCTGTATCTGCACAGTGCTCTGCCCCATTCTCTTATGTCATGCCCAGCCTCCCCCAGGCTGACGTAGATGGACAGGTGATGATGCTCTCCAGACCAGAACTCTGGCTTAGAGGGGCCCCTTCACTGTGTGGTGGAGGCAGGAAAGAAGCTGGTTCTGACCCAGCCTTTGGGGTTCTGCCCTCTTCTGACATAGGTGGGAGAAGGCCAGGGTGGGTGCATGAGCTAGGCACTTTTCAGCCCTGCATTTCATTTTCTGATCCGGGCAGCAGCCTGCGGTGTTTTGGCTGGCTGTTGGGAAGGGAGGGGGGACTCAATGAATTATAATCAGGGGAGAATTTCTAGATCCTCATGCTTCAAGTAGGATCTGTTACTATCCTAAAAAAAAGTGGCTAATTTGGGAGTGTTTTTTTTCTCCCAAAGAAGAAACCCTTCTCAGAGGTGCTCCCTACTCAGAGAAGAGCAGAACTAAACAAAGATTTCCTGGTCCCAAACTCCATCCTACTCACAGCAACCCAATCTGGGAATAGCAGGGTGGGGCACAGCCTACTGGCCTTGGTGGGAGGCAGACAAAACTCAGTCTGCTCCTCGAGGCCTGGCATTGGCAGCACCATGGCAGTGCTTTCTGGGGTAGAAAGGTCCTCCCTCACACAGCAGCAGCCCAGCTCCTCACCACGTCCTCCACACAAACACAGAACTGGTCCCATATGTGTCAATGCCTCCGTGAACCTCCTGCCTTTGTTGGTCAGAATCCTGGGGTGGACAGCACCCCTGCCTAGAGCTGCAAACCACCCTGGCTTGTCCAAGGCCCTCGTGCCTGACCAAGAAGCCCTGTGACCGGCACACCTTGGTCTGTGTCTGGTGGGAGCGCTTCCCTCTTCCACCTCAGGACTTCCACGGTTTCTCTGTCCCGCTATTCTCTCCTCACCCTTTGCCTTCACTGGACAGGGACATAAACAGCAAACATTTGTTCTAACTGTTCCACTTTTCTCTCTTCAGTCCATGCCCCGTTTACTCCCTGCTCATCAACATGGTCAGAACAGGACGTTTTCCCTCCGTCTCAGGGGACTACGCCAGCTGACCCGAACAGGCTGCCCTCTCGGGGCTGGGGCTGAGCTCAGGATGGCAGCCCCTCGCCTCCACCCCAGTTTCCTGGTTCCCCCTTTAACTTTTTGTGCAGCCCACTTAAGATCATATTTCTTTCCTAAAGCTGGAAGGGGGTTCTTATCTACACAATGCTGCACTCCACCAAGTCCTCAGAGTAAGGGAATTCATGGGAGAAAGCAAAGGAAGTGAATTAGTGTCCCCTGAAAGAGGAGACCAGCAAGGGAGAGAGGGATAGGAGGCTGCCTGAGGGGCGGGGGGTTCACAGACCCCATGACCAGAGGACTGGGAGCTCAGACACCTAATAACCAGCTTCTCACATGGGGGTACATCCTACCCTGAGCAGGAGGCAGGGGGAAGAGCCTGGAAGGGCTGCCCAAGTGCCCTGGAGCACTCCCTTGGCAGGACAGAAGCAGTCAGGGGACCCAGGACACTGTGGAGGCAGAAAAGACACAGAGCTCAAGGTGGCCAATCTGCGTACAGTGTGGCCTTGTGGAGGAGGACAAGAGCCCCTCCCTGCAGCCCTACATTGTTCCTGAGTCCTTACTGTACAGACTAAGAGTCAAGATAATCTACGTCCTCATGGCCAAACCTCAGAGCTGGAAGAAAACTGAGGCTTGCACCTCTCACGAACCCTCAGTTCCATCCTTGGACATCCCCAGCCTGGCCCAGTCCAAGCTGCCTGGGTCTCCTGCCCCCGATCAGGCCATATCCTGCCTTTGCCTTCCAATCCATGTGTCTGTCCCTCCTTGGTCAAACCCCCCCAGTAGGTCCCCACTGCCTGCAGAGAAGACCCAGACTCCTCTCTGTGGAAGCAAGGCCCTCTGGGGTCTGACCCTGCCTACTTCTCCAGCTCCAGCTCCTCCTCCCACCATGCGACCCCCACCTACACCAGAGACCAGCCACCTGGAAGCACACCCAATTCCACGGAGGCCCAAAGCCCTTCAGAGCCCTTGGCCTTGGCATGGCTGTGCCCCCTACTCTCCTGCCAGTGTGCTCCAGGTCATCATGGAACAGTGCTCTGGGCAGCCTTCCCAACTTGCCCAGCAGCCCACACCCCCAGCCTTGCCTGTGCCCTTAATCCCCCTTTGGATAACCGGCTGAGACTCACTACCTGCTTACCTCGCTAAAGACGGTTCTAAACACACCATCACGAAGCCTCTGCCCCTGTGGTCCACCGGGCACCTTGGGGAGGTCATAGAACTGTGAAGATGAGGGGCCCTTCCCGTGAGTGGCTGTGGGGGCCCCAGCAGGGTGGGACAGCATGAGCCTGTCCCACTTATGCCAGATGGGCCGTGGGGAAAACCTAGCCCAGGGAGTCAGAGACCTGTGTGCTCTTCCCAAGTGAGCAGTGAACTCTAGGCCCTGCAGTCTGGGTGAGAGCCTTCACCTCTGAGACTCCCTTTCTTCATCTGTAAAATGGGATACCAGCTCCATCCGTGAGATCATGAGGAAGTGTGCCCTGCAGCTCACTACACAAAAACTACCAACCATGATTCCCAAAACCCCTCACCCCTTCTTCTCTTGTCCTCATTCGTCCATGAAGGGGTGAGGGGACTGCCACCACTATTTCTTTAACAAAATGACCTGTCACCTGAGTGTTTACTATGAGCCATGTATTGGTGTACGTGATATTTGTAAAAGCCCAACGAGATAATGATCACCCTGCTGTCTGGTGAGGAAAAGGCGGTCCTGTCACATCCCACTACCATCCAGACAGTGAGCACCGAGCTGGGGTGGAAGCCAGGGCTCAGGAGCACTGGTAGGTGACAGGGTGGGAGCAGGAGCAGGCGCCAGGTCCAAAGCTGTTGGGTGCTGGCCCTTTCCTAGCCCTCCCTGCTTATCACCAGCAACCTGGCCACAGAAGGCGGTGTGCTGGAGTAAGAGTACCTGGGAGCTGTCACCTGTTCGGTTGTCCTCATCACAGGTCCTCTCTGTATGGAATAAACGCCTACCAGCCGGAAGGGCAGGCCAGCCCCATTCCTGTTACCTGGCAGCAGAACCCATGTGTCCCCAGAGGGCATGAGCCAGAGCACCCTGGGGCACACTGGGGAGGGCTGGGCCGAGGGAGGTCGCCTCCCAGGAGAAGCAGCGGCACTGGGGCCCACCAGGGTCACTCTGGGGGAAGCCGTGGGCAAAGGCCCTGGTTGCACACCCTCATTCCCACAGCCCTTCCAACCTCTCTAGCCAGCAGCGCTGTCTCCTGGCATCTCCTGGCATCACAGCCTGAGCTGGTGCTGAATGAGAGCCAGAGGCAGAGCTGCATCAGCCTGAGCAGGCACCCAGTCCAGCAGCCTCCGGGGCACATAGAGAGAGCAGAGGCGGCTGGGGCTCATCCAAACACAGAGCTGCTAGTGGCAGGCCCTGGACAGAACCCGGGGCTCCGGGGACCTGCTATCTGCAAGACTGCACAGAGGCTGAGGCCAAGAAAAGGCCCCACCCACAGAGCAGGGAGCCACCGAGTCTGACTGGCTCTTCCCTTCTTAGTGACTAGTTCTCAGCTGGAGCCCAGGCATCTTCCCCTGTGGCAGCAGGCCAAGGGCTGACCCAGGAGGGCTTTAGCTGCTCCCACGCTCTGTCCACCACCTCCCTTCAAACCACCACATATAAGCAGTGCATTCCATGTAAGAATGGAGGGCCTGTTAGCAAGCCCAGCTCCATCAGACTCCCAGGTATCCTGCTTCCTTCCCAGAGTCCCTTCCCCACCTCTTCCAGAGCTTGAGTGCCCCTTTTCAGCCTAGGGGCATCAAAGGCCTCTTCCCGGCCACCACCACGCTGTGATCCGCTAGCAGCTCCTCAGCAGAGAGCTTGGCACATGATTCCCTCAGTGGCATTTATGGCAGACCTCATGTCTGCAAGGCCTCAGTGTCCTTCTGTCTCCTCTGCCCTAAATCTGCCTTTGGGATATGAGACCCAACAGAGATCAGTGTTTCTCATAGCAAACTGGGTTCAAATTCATTCCTGCCACACTAGCAGTGAGTCCTTGGGTGTGACCAGCTCTTAAAGAGTTCCTGCCTCCTCACCTGCAAAACAGAAAGGATCCCCTATCTATCACAGGGTTCTAAGAAGGCACCAAGCGCCCCATGTGGGGCCTCGGGCAGAGTGCATGTTCCTAAATGCCATCTGAGGTTAACTGGAGGAAGGACACAGGAACATTTCACCAGGAAGGGCAGACTCATCCAGAATCCCTCCCTATCCATCCTCCTCTCTAAGCCCCTAGAATGACAGATCCTTCCTAGGTGTAGATGTGACTAAGCCATTCCCCAGCTGAGGGTCCTCCACCAGTTTCCCATTTCCCTGAGAATAAAGTTCTAGCTAATGGCCAAGCCAGCCTCTGTGATCTGCCTTCACCTCATCTCCAGCCACAGGGGAAACTGTGTGAGTCTGTCACCCCAATACTGGAAGCCCTTTTCTCTGGAAATACCCCACTAAGGCGACATGCCCCTTCACTGCCTGCCTGAGCCCTGGGAGAGAGCTGTGGTTTCTAGTACAGAACAGACACACCCAAGTCTTTCTCCTTCCTCTGCCCACAATCCAGGGCACCTGCTGAGGCTCCAAGCTTTTTTAAAGTCCTGGAAATAACCTTTGCTTTAAAGGCTCTCTCCTGCTCTCAGGGGCAGGGGGATGATCTACTCTCTCCTGGGCCCAGACATGTCCCTTGGCTATGTCACCTCCTAGGAACAAGTGGTGTCTGGCCCAGGACACGTGGTTGAGCTACATGGGCTCCTGCTGGCCTTGGTACCAAGAGACCAGGATAAATATGCTTTTCTACTAAAAATGAATCACTTTCCTAAAATAATAAAATATTCATAGCAGTGAGCACTTACTTTTAAAAAAGACTCCACTTAGTTTAGGGTAAAAGTTATGGAAATAATAGCAAGAACTAGAAATGTCAAGCCCCAGGATATAGTAAAGAACCTCCCTTCAGGGTCCTGAGGCAGTGTGAGTCTTCGTTCTTTCCCTCTCTGTTCCAGGAAGCACAGCCTGGCCTGCCACCGTAGCCCTCTCTGGGTTTACATCCCCAGGCCAAGCTGGGGGCCCCATTGCCGGAGCCTGTCTTTTTGTATCTCACAAAAGCTGCCCATCGCAGGCACTTCTGATCCTCCTCCCTGACCAGCTCCCCGACCTTTTCTTCTCCATAGTGAGCAGTGGGAAAGGATGACAGACAGACAGGGTGGACAACAAACAAGTTCTCCCAGTAGTCCCACTGGTGTTTGAGTTTGGCTGTTCTTCCAAACCTTTTCTCACCTCCCTCAATGGTTCTGCCCTACAGTTTCTCTCCATTATTACACCGAGACGAGACAGCCGTGCACATTCAATGGTTCACTCATTCAGCAACAGTGGAAGACACAGGATGGGGAGGACAGAGAGTCTGCAGCCAGATGGACACAGATAGCACCACCCTCAGGTCCATGGGGCTAGTGAGCAATGTCAGGGCACACCTATAAGCATAAATATTCATGGGCTCATTTTAGGGAGGCACTAAGTAATAAAAGGATGATGAGGTTATTTTGTTATATTTTAATAGGATTCATTGTAATTTGGGAGCTGCAAATGATAATGATAACCACATTATGCCAAAGACGGTAGCGACTATTTCTTTTGCAAGATCAGAACATACACTAACAGTTTCGTCATTCTCTTCTGGTTAGTTCTCTTGTCTCTGTCGTTAGCACCAAGGTGCCACGTTTTCTTACATGACTAAAGGTTAGTCCTCATGTTGGTACCTGACTCCCTCCCTCACCTCATACGCGCCTCCTTAAACAAATCAATCAAAGGTCCTGCATGTACCCAACATCCGAGGTTCCCTCTGTCATGCCAGCCACAGAGGAGGAGAGAAGAGCTGGGAGGGGAGAATGCAAGGCCAGGGATGAAGAGGCCCCGCCCAGCCTGGGGATTCCCCCGGGCCTCCAGGGCAGCTCTGGCAGCGCCAGTCTGGATGGGGCCCTTCCTTCCTGCCTCCGGTGCCCGCTGCTGTCCGCTTGCTCAGAGAAGGGGTGGGGATGGGGTGCAGGTGCCCTGAGAGGTTCAGGTTCTGTGAGGAGAGCTGTGAGCTGGGTGTGACCAGGGCTAAATGATCTAGTCATTTGAAAGGAAAGATTTCTAAGTGCTGTAGTTACAAATCCTCTGGTTTGAAAAGGCAGCAGGTGTCAGGATTATGTCGAGGCCGCCTGGACTCCCTTCCGTTTCCATCTACTGATGGGCCATCAGCAGATACCACACAGCGAGGGTAATCTCATCATTTTCAAACCCAGATATTTAATGAGCACAAATCCCCCATGGATGCGGAGAGGACCGATGACTAAGACTTAGTGCTCCGAGGTGCTTAAATTCACCCTGAAGGGGCGTACATTCGTTTAGGGAGTGGGACCTAAAAAAGTTAATGAACATTTAAAAATCCTGAGTAGCCAAGATAACGGAGAGGTCATGGGGCAGCCTGTGCTTGTTTTTAAAAATGCTCAGAAAAAAACAAAGCTGCGCTGCACACCCAGGTGGGCTGGGTCGGTCGGGAAGACCAAACAGGTCTAGAGGTGGCGGGAAGGAGGACCCCTCTGGGACCAGCCTTCACACACAGCAGCCAGGCCAGCAAAAGGCTCCCTGTGTGGCTGTGGGCAGCATAGGTGGTAGAAGGGCAGGAGTCTGACTGGGCCCTGCCCTGGGTGTGGGAGGGTGACCCTTAAGGCCGTGTGGGGCAGGGGGCTGAATGCTCCTGCACCCAGAAGAATGGGATGAAAGTGGAGGGAAACCCCATTCTCAGCACAAACCAGACACCTGAGAGTCACCCTCATGCTCCCACTCCCTGCTCCACCCACTTTTCTCCAGAGCAGGGAGACAATGTTCTGTGGGTGGGTCCCTTGCGAGGCCTACTCCCTGCCCTCAGCCCAAAGGAGAACAGTCGGCTGCCTGTGGAAGCGCCTCTGCCTCTGGAGCCCTTAGAAGCCATCTCTGCCTCCGCCCCCTGCCCCCAAAGATTGGAGGACGCCCCACTTCGGGCTGGCACGAGAGCTGTTCCGCCCTGCACACAGCTGGCACAGACCTATACTGCAACGAGATCCACAAACGTCCCTACTCCCCAGGGAACCAGAATGCCCTGAGGCAAGGGATACACTCAAGATCTGATTAAATAAATAAAGGGATGATGGAAGGAGGAAGGGAGAGAGGGATGTGAGGGAGAGAGAGAGGGATGAGTGAGCAAATGACTAAGCGACCAGAGGGCAGTTGTGTGCAGGGTCACTGTGTTGCAAAACTCCTGGGACGCCAGTCACACTGTCCTTGGTGAGGATGGACACTCCAGCCGCACAACTGCCAGGGACAGGACGAGGAGGCGGCTGGCCAGGGGGAGAGGCTGGCCTGCCCGCCTCAGCGGGAGAAAGCAGACCAAACTCTTTTCCATCTTTCTCCCCAGTTTGGCTGGAGGAGTCTCAGGAAAGGGAGATGAGCAGAAGCCAGAGGGCAGCCAACACACCCCACCTTCTTCCTCCCCACTACACACACAGACCTGCAGAGTGCAGCCTACAACCCAACAGAGTGCCATCCAACTTAGGAGCAAGACATGTGTCCTGCAGGTCCTCTCTCCTTCCTTAGACACCTGCTCATGCCTGTCTTCTCTGGATGCCACCAGTTGCCTCAGTCAAGACTGGTGTCCCCCACCACTGCCATCAGCACGAGGGCATGGCCAGCAGGCCCAGAGAGAGCCATGTGAGCACCAGCAGGACTGCACAGCCTTCCTACTGCAAGGAAACCCCTCATCCCGGGTCCACAGCACCCGCCCCATGATCCCAGCCCCTGCCAGGCTGACATTGCCAGCCAGCCTGTCGTTCTGTGCCTGGAGGGGAGCTCTCTCATGGCCTCGGTGCTCTCTCCAGAGTGCTCCTCAATGGCTTCCCTCTCAAACCAGGTCTCTGAGACCTCTGAAGGTCTGATGCTCCCCTGGGATTATCTGGCCCAAGGTACCCTGCAGGCCAGGAACTCCTTTTTAGAATCCAGTTGTCTTCATCTACTGACTTAGGGAGATGGCACCACCATATCAAGCACAGGAAACAAGAGAAGGTCATACCCCTCCAGCCCTTTCCTGTGGCCCCTTTTCAGGGTACTCAGCTCATTTAGGCAAGCTCATGCTGCTCTAGAAGACTCTGTCAAGTTTAACTGGCCCAACTCCCCCATATACCTCACCGTCACACAGAGAGGGAGGACCAGGGAAGGGGTGAGGGCCACACCTCAGGGGCTCCCTCCCCTGCATAGGCTACAGTGGCACAAAAGCCCAACACAAGCAGAACTGTGTGCAGGCCAGATGGAAGCAATGGCTATGATAGCAATTCTCCATTCCACCAGGCTCAGGGATGCAGATGATCCCTACCTAACTCAGGTACCCCAAAAGCTGTGTACAATTTAAGGTAAACAACCCACTAATGACACGCCCAAGTGGAGGAGGCTTATCAGGGTCTTCGGGCCCCCTGCCAGAGGGGCCAGAGTAGCCAATAGCCTATCTCACTGATGGTAGAGCCTTTCATCCCTAATGGCCATGGTCCAAAGGCCCACAAACCCTGCCCCTAGCCCACCAGTTCAGCATCCCCACCAGGTTATCATACCAAACCACAAGCCTGGCTAGAGAGTAGCAACTCTCACCCCCTCTCAGGAAGGCTCCCCAGTTGTTGGCTTCCCAAATGCCAGGATGAATTTCCCAATGTCATGTTAGTGGCTGGGAACAGAAGATGTGGGTTCCAGCCCCAGAAGTGTTAACAACTCACCATGGGACTCTAGGCATGCCCTCCCCATTCCTGTGGCTCCAACTTCTCATCTAAATATGCTGGGCAGGCGGTGGCTTCGTCTCCGAGGGCTTAAGCTCTCATTTCTGTGCTTCTAGGAGCAAGGGGGCTTTGCAGGGCTCAGCAGGGACATCAGCCCATCAGGTATTCTGAGGGAGTTTCCTCTCATCAAAGCCCTGGTCTTTCACTGAAGCATGTGCACACTTGAAATAAACAATCGTTTGTTGAGAGTCTAGCAGGATCCAGACCCTCTGCGAGGCACTGGGGAAACGTGAAGCATGATAAACTGCCCTCAAACAACCATTCTACAGAGACAGAAACTGAGGCTCAGAAGGCCCTGGGATCTGCACAATTCAACTCCCATGCTGCCTGATCCCTGTAGAGTTTTCTCCCAGAGCTCCAGGCCAGCTGAGATCAGCACTGAGATGTGAAGACCCCTGAAACCTCTCACGCGTGGGGAAAAGTAAAAAGAAAGTGAGCCCTGAAACTGGACACTATTAAGTTCAGAAACTCAGTACATCTAGGACACAGCACTCGCTGGCTGAATTGACCTTGCTCTGAAAAGGCCAGCCTGACCCCAAGCCCCATCCCTGTATTAGGGCCTGGCCACCTTCTGGACCACTCACCCGAGATAATGAGCAGCAGGAGAGAGAAGACTGCAAGGCGACTTCCACAACCCACAGGTACACACTCCACAAAAGCACTGCTCCCAAGGTGGCCTGTGTCTTGGCCCTTTGCACAGACAGGCCCCAAACCAGGTCAACTGGACTGGTCTTTAGAGCTAGAGCTGGGATCCTACCCCCAGCGGCAGTCTTCTAAGTGGAAATGGTCAGGGCCCAGGTTATGTTCCTGCAGCCCCAGGTGAGGGGCCCCTGGAGGGATGCGCTGAGAATCACTCCTTCCTACAGGTGTCAGAGGGGTCCGCGCTCTTCAATCTGGTCTTTCCACCATGAGACCAACCGGGATTTCAAAGATGCCGGGCCGGCCGGCAGAGGCTGCTGGGCAGGGAAGCCGTTTGTTCTGCCCTGCCCCACCCTACCTACATCGTCCCTCCCCACCACCCCCGCAACCCCTACTCCGTGGCAGGCTGCCACCGTGACCTCCCCTCCCCCAAGAAGGGCGGTGAGCTGGGAGGTGGGGGTAGGTGGGGGTAGGTGGGGGTGGGAAGAATCCAATGGCCGCCAACGCTCTCTGGAGGGGTGCTGGGAAGCAGGCAGGGCGTGTCGTCTGGTCCTTTCTCTGCCCAGAGCCAGGCTTCAGACTCTTGGTGCAAGGCGCCCCTGTACCATCCCCCAATCTGCCTCGCACTGGGGAACCCTGTTGTCATCCCCCGACCCCTGAGCCCCAAAGTGCTAACACACACCGATGAAGGGCAGTGGGTCTGGAACCTTCTGTGTCCAATTGGACTTAAGCCAGGGGAGATAGGTGCCCTGTTCCCTTGGGGTCTCCACCGGCTCTTTCCAGGGGAGACAGGTGTTAGTCTTCCCCGTGGCCTTCTGCCCCAGGGCCTGGACGTGCCTATATTACGCATGGTTCCAAGCTGGGTCCGCAGGGAACTGCTCTGGTGCAGCGGGGTGGGGGGCGGCCAGACGCCGGCCCTGCCTCTTTCTCCGAAGAGGGGTCCCCATTCTCCCTCAGACCCCCGCCGGCGCCCCGCCACCTGCGCGGTCGCCCGCAGCCAGTGCCGCAGTGCGAGACAGCCGGCGAACCTGGCGCCTTCAGCCTTGGCCAGCGCCGCCGAGCTGGCCGCCGCCCTCCGGCCTCCCTGCCGCGCCGCGCTGCACCCGCACCCGCACCCGCACCCGGAGCCCCCCAGATCCCACCTCACCACCCCCTCCTCAGTCTTCACCCCTGGCCCCTCCCCTGCCCGGCGCCGCCCGAGCTGGCCGCCACCTCCACATCCCCATCCCTCCCCTCCACCCCTGCACCCAAGGCCCTTTCCGAGCCGGAGCCGGGCAGGGTCCCGATGGGGTGGATGGTGGGGCGGCGGGGGTCGACTCCGCGTCAAGCCGGGAGAAGAAGCCGGCACTCACCGCTCTGCTCTCCCAGGAACACCAACTTGAATTTTCTCAGCGGGTTCCCAAAATCTCCCCCTGCGGACATGGTGCTGGCAGCCGGGGCCGGGAAAGGAGGAGCAGGAGAAGCGAAGGAGCAGGGAGGGGGGAGGAGGAGGGCGAGGGGGGGCGGCCGGCGGTGCGGGAGCCGGAGGGGGAAGGGCGGGCTACGCGCGTCCCTGGCTCCCCGGCTGCGCCCCGGCCCCAGCCTGCGGCTGCGTGTCCGGCAGCGGCGGCGTCGGAGGAGCAGGTGGGGGGAAGGAGGAGGAGGGCTGGGTCTGGGCTGCTGCGGGCGGCGCGGGCGGCGGCTCTCTGGACGCCCAAGGCGCAGCGCGGACCGCAAGGCGCGGGCGGAGCGGGGCGCGGGGAAGCACGGGGCGGGGGGCGCTCTCCGGGGCCGCGCGACTCGGCCCCCTCCCGCCTCCGCCGGCGCCTGCGCTCTGCGCGCTCCCCAGCCTCTGATGTCATGCGGGGCCCGCGGGGCTGCGGGGCTGCGGGGCTGGAGGACGTCTGCCCACCCACCCCGAGCCCGCACCCGGGCTGGGGGGCTTCACCTCGCCGTGCTCCCGAGAGGCCTCCGGATCTGTCCGTCTCTTGTTGCCCCTCAACATTTGTGTTCCCCACTCTACCCTTTTAAATCCAGGAAAATGACATGAAATTGTCATGGAATATTTGTTTCTGAGCTTTTCAAACCTAGATGCCCGTCCCTTCCTCCACCTCCACGACGTCGATACACAGCGTAGCCCTTTGAGAAGACGCAAAGGAGAGGAGGTGGGGTGAGAACCAGGGTGTGGTATGGTGGCCCAGGTGATGGTAGACGGGCCCCACTGTGGCCCCTTATGGCCTTAGCCTGCTCTCCCCTCTCTACGCCCAGATCCGTCCTCTGGGCGCCTCTAGGGGTCATACGTGTCCCCGCAGACTTGGCCAGCACGAGAGGAGGACCAGCATAGGTCGCATCTACCCCAAACCAACCGCTCCTACGGATCATTTTATCCAGATTCTGCTGCCCCATGGGAGAGAGGGGGCAATGACATCCCCGAGTATTAGAATGGACATCTCCGGAACAGTGCCCTGGATATTCTGCCCTGGGGCCACCAGGCTGACAGTGCCAGTGCTTGCCCAGGAATTAGATGTATATGGGCCATGAGCTCCTAGAGGACAGGACAGCAACCTCCCATTAACACCTCTATATTCGCCTGACGTACTGGTGCACAAAGAATGAGTTGTGGGTGGATGAGAGTGAGGAGCAGATGCCAAGTGTTAGAAGCACTCCCAGGACAGCCCGCAAGGTGTTCTGGTTACCCAGCGTTTTACAAAGCTGCCTCTTACTGGCCTACTACCATGTGGTCTTATTCTTTTACAGCTGTTTAAGGAACATTTATGTGGGGTTATAACTTAAACGTTTGGGAACAAGCTGTGTGTGTGTATTTATGCAGAGAGAAGAGTGAGAAGCAACCTTCATCACTGGAGATTTCTAGGAGACATTTATTAGCCTCTTTTTTGACATAAAGGGCTTCCTTGGCATGTCACTCTGTCTGTCTCCCTGGCTTGTTTACCTACAGCCTCTCTTTCTCTCGTTGCTTGTGAAAGACCAGAGAGTGAATTCCATGAAAGCAGCGGTTGTGGAGCCTCTTCAGGGTCCCATGGACCAAGCTGAGAGCTTAGCAAATAACTGAATGTTTAAATGAACATCTAGAACTCAAAGCTGCTATGTTTCTCAGCATCACTTTTGTTTTGGGGCCCCAGTGGCTACAGGCTGTCACTGTGGTACACCCAACCCACTGGGCCTGGCATCAGACTCAGGGGTAGCTTCCCAATTCCCACTCTGCTTCTGCTCTGGGGTTCCTGCTATCTCAGGAGACTGCATCCAGAATGGGGCTGAAGGAAGCCCCAGTGAGAGGAGACTCCTGAACTGCAGCCCTTCCCGCCTCCCTGATGCCCCCTCCACAGAGTGGCCAGGGCAGCTACAGTCAAGGCACCACCATGGTGACGCTCCTCCAGCCTGCATCTTCTCTGACACCTGGCACTGTCTTCCATGCTCCCTCATCCTGTCCTGTCCTAACGGGCAAGACGAAACAATTGAGGAGTGACAAGGTACCATCTTTTAACAAGCCTGGTTAAGTCCTGTACCTTCCCTGATCATCTGGTCCTCCACACACAAGGCAGGGAGGGTGGGGTGGGACACAGGCCTCCCTGGGCACCTCCAAGCTTCTAAATCAGACCCCACTGGGAAGATTGTGGCCCAGGATGTACCGTGGGACTCGATCAGGATTCTTCCAGTTCAATAACAAAAACCCAACTTCACCTACTTTAAGGATGGGCTCATGGAGCTGAGCAGATACTGCATTCCTCATGGGATGTGGTCGCTGTGCTGTGGAAATCAGAGTCCGCTCTGCTCCATGTGACCTCCCCTTCTCCATTTCTCATCATTGCTTGTATCCCCTTATTCGGATCTTGTCCTTAACCTGCCCTAGAGCAGACAGGCTTTCTCCAGGTGGCAAAAAAATGTGAAATGTGGCCACTGGGATGCTCAGCCTGGCAAGCTCACCAGAGTATCTGCTACATATAACACCTTTGTGTTCCATTTTTAAAAATTATGTAAAGCTTCTTCCTTTCTTCGGTGTACTATATATATGTAAGTGGTAAAGTAAACTTGTCAACGTGAGTGCCCATTTGCCCTCTACTGAGTGGGAGAAATCAAACGTTACAATACTTTTAAGGCCCCCAGCTGTGTTCTCCACTACACCCCCTTCTTCACCTCCCTCTCTCAGGCAGAAATCCAGAACCCTGGCTTTTCTTTGAAGTTTATCGCATTGGGTTGTGTCCTTCAACAATACTTTGTTTTGTTTGCAGCTTTTGAACTTGATGTAAGGTATCAAACTGTATATTCTCTCCTACAACTTTAATTTTTCTTAATATGTTCCTGAAGTTCATTTGTTGATGCATACAGCAACAGTCCTTTCATTGTAACTGCTGTTTAGTATTCCACTGTATGCTCCAATTTTGAAAGCATTTTCAGTAAAGTTTGTCTAGTTTAAAAATTGTTTTTAATATAAAATACATTTAAATTCACAGAGATAATCTTACGGAACCATAGTAAGTTAGCAAAACCAGGAAATCCACATTGGAAAATGCACCCAGTTTTGTTTCTTCTCCTACAAACAGTGCTGCTATGAACATTCTTTATGTGCTTCCTGATGCACCTGTGACAGGTTTTTCTAAGATACCTATCAATCAAGTAGATAAATTGAGGTATAGAACCAAATATATATTTAGTTTTATGCCAAACTGTTTTCCAAAATAGTCCTTCCAAAGATATGAATTCTGCATATTCACCTTCAAGAAAGCCTTAGCTATTCTCAGCCCTTTGCTATTACATACACCTTTAAAAATTCAACTCTTTACTTTGAGATCATTGTAGAGTCACAAGCAGTTGTAAGAACTATGACAGACCTTGTGTATCATTTATCCAGACTCCCCCAATGGTAACATCTTGCAGAAGTGTAGCACCATATCACAGCCAGGATATTGTCATTGATACAGTCAAGGTACAGAGCATTTCCATTATCATAAAGGTCCCCCGTGTTATCTTTTTATAGCCACACCCACATTCCTCCTGCCCCATCCCCTTCCTAAGCTCTGGCAACCACTAAACTGTTCTTTGTTGCAGTAACTTTGCCATTTCAAGAATATTCTGTCAGTGGAATCACACAATATGTAGCCTTTTGGGATTGGCTTTTCTCCCTCAGCATAATCCTGTGGAGATTCTTCCAGGTAATGTATGTATCAATAGTTGGCTCCCCTCCCCTGCTGAGTAGTATTCCAAAGCATTACCACAGTTTGTTTAACCATTTTACCCATCAAGGGGTATCTGGGTTATTTCCATTTTTTTGCCTTAACAAATACAGCTGCTATAAACAATCATGTACAGATTTTCATGAGAAAATAAGCTCTTCTTTCTCTGGGATAAATACCAAGAAGGAGAATTGTGAGGTCATGGGGTAGCTGCATGTTTATTTTTTTTAAAGGAACTGGCAAACTGTTCTCCAGAGTGGCTAGACCACTTTACATTCCTACCAGCAATGTATGAGGGATTGTCTCTCCACATCCTCACCAGCATTTGGTTTTGTCACTGTTTACTTATTTTTTAAGCCATTTTGACAGGTATGTAGTGCCATCTCATTGTGGTTTAATCTGCATTTCCTGGATGGCTGGTAATGCTGAACATCTTTTCATGTGCTTATTTGGCACCTATCTATCCTCTCAGGTGAAATATCTGTTCATGTCTTTTGTTCATATTGGATTGTTTGTTTTTTACTGTTGAGGTTTGCAAGTTCTCTTCTATATTCTAGATACTAGTAGATACTAGTTCTTTGTCAGATACGTAGTTTGCAAATACTTTCTCCCACTCTGCAGCTGGTTTTTTCATCCTCTTACCCAGGTTCTTTACAGAGTAAAAGTTTTTAATTTTGGTGAAGTCCACCTTATTTATTTTTTCTTTTCAGAATTGTGTTTTTGGTGTCATGTCTAGGAACTCTTCATTAAGCCCTAAGTGCCAAAGATTTTCTCTTGTATTTTTTCTTAAAGTTTTTAAATAAGGTTTATGTTTTACATTTCAATCTGTGATACCGTTTGAGCTAAATTTTCATGAATCATGAGACTTCAGTTAGAATTTTGTTTTGTTTTGTTTTTGCCTGTTGATGTCCAGTTGCTTCAGCACCATGTTTTGGAAAGGCTGTCTTTTCTCAAGTGAATTCCTTTGCACCTTTATCAAAAATCAGCTGGGCCTTGTCACTGCGGGTGAGGGGATGGTCTCCTCTGATGCTTGTGGGTGGGAGGCTGGCCTCGGTACTGCCCAGGGGGGAATGAAGGCCTGGTTCCGATTTTGGCCTTCCCTGAGACCCCCATCCCAGCTGAAGGGTTGGGCCACCTTGATATAGGATGGCAATGGTGGAAGTCTATATTCACCACTTGAAATCTGCCACCCTGAGGGTTTTGGAGAAGAATGGGGTGGAAGAGTAAGTGCCTGTGCATTTGCTCAGCCTGCATTTGTTTTAGAATCTCAGCTCAGCATGGCTCTGATATTACTCGACATACCTGAGCAGCCAAGCTGTTGCCACTGGATTCTTCCTTACACTCCCCACCTCTGTAGCTCTGTATCGATGCATCTGTTACACCCATCCATCCATCAGACATCTATCTACTTACTTCTTCATCACTCCACTTACACACATGTGATACATACTTACATGCATAGATACATAGCCATTCATTTATCCAGACATTCTACTTATTCTATCTATCAATCTACCCATCATCCTTCCATTCACTTACTGATCCATTTAGCTGAGGCTACCTGTCATCTTCCCTGGCCAGTGTGGACAGAGGAATGAACAGAATTTAAAATCTCTTCACCACCTCTTCTTCCCACCTCTGTACCTGCCACCCCACCTCTGTACCTGCCCTCCTCACCTCTGTACCTGCCCTCCTCACCACTGTACCTGCCACCCCACCGCTGTACCTGCCCCCCTCACCTCTGTACCTGCCACCCCACCTCTGTACTTGCCACCCCACCTCTGTACCTGCCCTCCTCACCTCTGTACCTGTCCCCCTAACCTCTGTACCTGCCACCCCACCTCTGTACCTGCCCCCTCACCTCTGTACCTGCCACCCACCTCTGTACCTGCCCCCCTCGCCTCTGTACTGCCACCCCTACCTCTTCCTGCTACTAACTTTCCTCTTTGTTTTCCTGCAGCTTTGACTGCCCCAGGGGTTAATCACAGTTTCTATGTTATAGCTTCTCCATCTCATTTCTGTAATTTCTATATCATTGATATTTTAAAAAACAACCAGAGCACAGAGCTGGTTCACCTTGTTGTCGGGCACTAGTAGCCCTCTTTCTCCTCTTTTCATCTCCTCCTCCAACTCCTTATCATCATTATTAGTGTCTGCTTCTTCTTTAGCCTCCTCCTTTCTGCTCTTCTTTTTCAACTCTAGGTTTGATTATAGTTTCCTTCTCTCCATTTTGCACACTACTCTGCAAGAGTCTTTAAAGCTTGTTTTTATTTCTATAGTCTTTCCTCTTGATTTGTTTTGACTTCTATTTTTCATGAATAGCCTTGATCTAATCAGTCTAGTTGTTATCAATCGTTTGAGTGAGAAACTGAGCTTCTGTCACTCAAGTTCTTACTGAAGTCCACTGAAGTGGTGTTTCTCGGCCACTGAGCTACCATGGGGTTGGGGAAAGCAGATGTTAAGCTATGTGTATATTGACAAGTCATGCTCAGTGCTGGCTGGATGGCCAGGGAACTAAGCAGTGGGTGAACTGATGGAAGGTTGTGCCTGCAATACTAGGCCAATGAAGGAGGAAACCAAAGGGGGCCAACTGTGGGCAAAATTTCTGCCTCATAGCCTGAGTTGGAATCTTGGCTGATGACTCTTTAATAAAGAAGGGATTAGTTACTATACAAAGATTAGAAGGTTCAGTGACTGGGGAGATTGTTAACAGAGGGCTACCATAAGACCTATAGACGCTGTTGCAAGAATTCTCATATGGGTGAAAAGACAATGAGGGTGTGAACTCTCACCACTGTACCTGCCACCCCACCTCTGTACCTGCCCTTACACCTCTCACACCCTTACTGTGCTCCTGGATTGCTGTGGTCCTCTCCTGATGGCTGGGAAATGGAACGAGATTGGAAGAGAATCTTACAAGGAGGCCACTCCCTATTCTATAGAAGGTTTGGGTTTCAGAGCTAACAGCAATTGAATAAATTGATGAACTACTTGGATGAGTTAATTAATGGAAAGGATAAAAGGATCCATGGGAAATGGAATGGACTTATTTGTGAATGGGTGGCTTTGTGGATGAGTAGATGGATAGATGAATGTCTGGGTGAGTGTATGTATGTACATATGTATCCAGGTATGGGTAGATATATGGATGTTGAGGTAAGTGAATGTAGGTAAATGGATAGATAAGTGAATGGAATGATAATGGGTGGATTGATAGATGGAATAGGTGGAATGTCTGGATAGATGAATAGCTACATATATATGTATGTAAGTGTGCATAGTATGTGTGTGTAGTGATGTAATGAAGAAGTAAGTAGATAGATGTTTGATGGATGGATGGGTTTAACAGATGTATTGATACAGACCTACTGAGGTGGGGAGTGATGGTTAATGAGCAAGAGTATAAGTGAATGGAGAAATTGGATAATGGATAGATAACAACAGTGTGAGCTTTGATATTAGACCTGTATTTGCATTCTCCCTTTGCACACTAGCTATGTGACATTGGGTAAAATCTTTTAATTTCTCTAAGCCTTGGGAAAAATTTAAATATGCAAGAAAATAACTGTCACAAGTTGGGGAAATATTGTTGAAGATAAGTATTTTTGGGAATAAAAACCTTCAAGAAACAAATGTCATTAGTAGAGAGAGGGTAAAGGGTTTATTTGAAGTTAAATTTCTGTAAATCAAAAGGAAGATTTCAGGACTGCAGAAGCTGTGGTAAGATCTGAAAATGTGTACCTACAAAATAATAATAATATAAAACATTTTACAAGTTAGAGTTACAAACCAAAATATAAACACTATTTATGTAAAAATATTAATTTCAAATTATGTGAAGATGTGGGAGAGGAGAAAGACACCCTCTGGTTCCAGTGTCCTCATCTTTCATGACAGGGAGTCAAATGATTTGAAGTTTGAAATATAAAAATGATTAATCTCAATGTGTTCCTTTTCTCCAAAATATTTTTTTTAATTATAGAATGACCTTCTAATGAAAAAGTTTCTTATAAGTGAATGAAACTTACTTGAAGTTTTATGATTCTTTTTGATTTCTTTTTTGAGTTTTAAGTACAAACAAAATTAAATAAAATAACTTATTACAAATGGCATAAAACAATCACATATTTATCAAAATGTTTCAACGTATTTATTTAGCCTTTCTGGAACACTTGCATGAAAAGATGTCTAGAATGAAACCCTCCTAATGTAAATGCTAATTATTTATGAGCAGTGGCATTTGAATTCTTTTTAACCTTCATGCAGTGCTTGAATAATTTACAAGTATGCATTCTTTTTACAAAACTTACATTGGTTTTCCTTCATACAAAGGAGAAAATTTAAAAGAAAAAAATAATTCTCTGCTTATTCTAATCTTGTCATTATTACCGTAAGTATTTGATTTGCAGGAGCGCTCTGTAACCTATAGTTTAAAAACTCTAAGCTGCTAATTCTCTTTAGAATGTCACACTGAACCTCAAGGCCATAGAAACTGTAATGCTTGTTTTATTTTGTGTGTTTGTTAGAGAAAAGTGTAATTATTAAGATACTTTTTATAAAAAATCATGAATGTTCACTAGGTTGCAAACTATATTTGTGGTAGGAAATTGAATTTGCTCACAACCATTTGACAATTAATCCCTGACTGTGTCCCCTCTGACCTTGTTATAATTAATCTGAGAGTATATAAAGTAAGTGGAGTCTCTGAGGAATAAGAAATTTAATGGTAAGCTTTCTCCCTTAAAAATATTTATGCAAGAATCGGTAGCTATATTCATTGTAAAATAAAACATAGACTCTCTTCTACAAGGATTATGGAATTGTGGGGAGGGTGGGTCAGGATTTCCCACCTCCTGGCATGGAGCTTTATCTGCTGGGATGTTGGGCACACAACCAATTCCCCTGCCAGCTGAAAGATAAGAGGGGGCTGACTTTAATTTATAGTCACTAAATTGTACATAGAAAGGAAATCCCTGCATGCCAGCCAACTGGGTTGGGAACCAAAATGTTAGAGTGCTCTTCAAGAATCCAGGGGTCTTGCTGAGAAGTGGAGTGCTAGCTTCCTACGGCTGCTGTAAAAATGACCGGGAGTATATTAGAATTTGTCCTGATCCACACAGAGTAACAGAAATTTATTCTTACAATTCATGAGGCCCGAAGTCCGGAACTAGGCTCACTGGGCTGAAATGAAGACATCAGCAGGGTTGCGCTCCGTCTGGAGGCACTGCGTGAGAACCGTCCTTGCCTCTTGTCACTTGACGAGGCTGTCACACTACTCATTCTGGGACCACTTCAGTCCAGTCTCTGCCTCCCTGGTCCCACTGGCTGCTCCTCTTCTGTGTATGCTCTTCCTCTGCCTCTTATAAGGACACTGTGATGACATTTAGGGTCCAGCCAGGTAATACAGGATAATCTCCCCCATTTGAAAATCCCTAACTGAGTTACACCTGCAGAGTCTTTGCCGTATTAAGCAACATTCACGGGGTCTGGGATTAGAGTGTGGACCTATCTTTGGGGCCATCAGTGAGCCTACTATAGGTCATAAGTTTAAGACAGCTAGAAAAGTTTCCCTCTCCTTTTGTTGTAAATTAAGGTTTCCATCGGAAAGCTGAAAATGTGTGAATTTACTCTGATCTGAGCTGCAAAGCCCCCACCTGGGAGGCTTCATTACTGCCCCAGACCACCCCAGAGGCCCTGTGCTTATCAGGGCTCCTGGGTACCCAGCAGCCTCCCGTCCCGTCCTAAGACTGCACTCAGAGGATAAAGCCTCAGAGAAAACGCTGTGCTGGCCGGTCTGCGTGTTTACTCTCTGGGATCTTGGGTGAGGGCAGAAAGGCAGGAGGGAGCATATTTTTCACAAATGGCCAGCCTCGGGCTTTCCTGCTCCCAGCTCCTACCTGTTTCAGTGGAGACAGTTCTAACCCAATGTGTCTCTTTCCCTCACCGCAAGGGGCATTCACGTGGAGCCTCATTCGTACTTAAACAATGAGGCACCGACTTATTGAGCCAGAACAAAAAGGGGTGCTTGCTGTGTGTCAGGTTGTGCAGCCCCTTCTCTGGATGTGTGCCTTCTGATTTGCACCCCAGAAGCCCCCCGCATAGTACTTGACTGAGTCCTGGCAGCTCCCCGTGGGTCAAGAGGGCCTCCTGGTGCTCCCCAGCTGCGCTCGGCTTGAGGGCCTCTGTTCCAGGATTGAAGTGTGACTGATGTTCCGCTTGAACGCCCAAACACAGTGAGGTGAGAGGAGAAAGGGGGTGTGACTCCAGGGATTCTCACGCAGCACTATGAATCATGGCCATATGAAGTTATCTACTCAAAGATGTGGAATAATATTCCAGGGATATTCAGATCAACAGCACAGTGACTGGAAGCTTCCTGACTCACTGCCTTAACGACCAAAGTCTTGAATAACATTTTATTCCTTTCTACTGCCTTCCATGTATCCTTACAGCCTGAGGGGGCCCATTTTTGCAATCTCATAGAAAGCCAAGTGAAAAGAGTGATTTTTAAACTCTAAGATGTGTGCAAATGTTTTAAACAAGTTTAAAAAATTCACAGATAAAGGACTGGACTTTATAAAAAAACAAACTGGACTTTATAAAAAAAACAAAACTTTAAAATGAAACTATGTATTTATAATGAAGCTTCCATTTAACAAAGACAGAACAAATATGCAGGCATTTCTGGGTGAAAGGTATTAATTATAACATTTTAAGTTCCAGATGAATTTAATAAAGATTAAAAAGTTATCATTATTTATACTGAATGTTAAAACTGATGCCCTATTTTTTTCTCACATAATTTGTTGTTACCTCTGTCAGTGCAGACTAACAAAGTAGGGAATAAAAAAGCCACTTCTTTATTTTATTAAGTTAAAAAAAAAATCAGACTTTTGGCTTAAAGCCATCTCTGTCCAAAATAAGTTGCAGGGCAGGTGGTGCCTTCCAACATGGTGACAGCAGCTTTTGTTTACAAAAAGTCATAAACACAAAGGTAAATTGGTAATTGGAAATGCTTCTTATTTGAGGGAATTTTAATAAAAAGATGATTTATTTAAAAAGATAGTAATACATTATTGTATAATAAAACTGTTGAGTGTTGATTTTAATCTAAAATTTACTCAAAACCCTTAATTAAATAAACCTTTGAAAAACCAAGCCTTAGGTGTGAATTTTACTTTAAGGAAGACTCTGTTTTATTCCTGGAGTGACGGTGCAGCTATAATAGTACCCAACTGAGATATATGCATGTCTTTTGACAGTGCACACTATGAACTATAATACATAGAAGTAAATAAAGCCCAACTGTACAGCTCAATGAACTATCACAGAACTATGTTCAGTTGGCCCTTGAACAACATGGGGGTTGGGGCACTGACCCTCTGCCCCGCAGTTGAATATCCATTTATAACATTTGACTCCCCAATAACATAACTACTGATAGCGTACTGTTGACCCCAGAAGCCTTACTGATAATATAAACAGTTGATTAAAACATTATTCTTACAATAAAGTAAGCTAAAGAGAAGAAAATGTTATTAAGCGACATAAGGAAAACACATTTACAATACTGTACTGTATTTGTTATCGTAAGTTTACATCATCGGTTTAGAAGAAGAATCATCTGTCAGTACCTATGTCAGTATTGTCTTACATGATACAAAACACTATAGATGTTACACGGATTACTAACACTAGACATTAGAAATGAAAAGATAATGTGAAAAAGAAATTCTTATTTATTTTCAAGTACCATGTATTTATTGAAAAAAATCTGTAAGTGGACCCTTGTAATTCAAACCCATATTGTCCAAGAGCTGACCTTACACACACGAGTTTAGGAAGCAGAACATTGCTACAATCACAGAAGCCTCCCTCATGCTCATCCCAGTCACTACGCCTGCCTCCCTTCCCAAATATAACCACTTTTCTGACTTAAACAGAGGAATTTAGTTTGTGTGGTTCTGGAATCCCTGGTTATGTATTCTTTTGTGTTTCAGTTTTTCACTCAATGAAATGTTTGTAAGATTTATCCACAATGGTGTTTTTACTATAGTTCATTTATATTCATTGCTGTTTGTATTGTATATGTGTGTGTGTGTGTGTGTGTGTGTGTGTGTATGCTCCTGTATGTGTGTAGTATGGTTTCCAGGTTGGAGCTATGATGAATAATGTTCTGAAACCTCTTGTGCATTTCTCTTGCACATGGGCTCATATATTTAAGTTGGGTATTTGCCTAGGAGTGAAATTTCTGAGTCAGATGATATGCACCTGTTCAGCTTTAGTCAAAAATACCAAAAGGTTTTCAAAATGAATACACTAATTTATGCTCCCCCAGCAATGTATGAGAGTTCCTATTGCTGCATAGTCTCACCAACATTTAGTATCATAAATCTTTTTGATTTTAGCCATTCTGATGGAGATGTAGCAGAATCATGTTGTAGTTTTAATTTTCACTTCCATGATAACTAATGATATTATGTACATTTTAGTATGTTTCCTGGCCATTTGGATATTCTCTTTTGTGAAGTATTTGTTCAGGTCTTTTGCCCATTTCTCTCTTGGGCATCTCTTTTTCTTGTTTATGAGTATAGGTGTTTTATGTACAGATTCTGGATACAAGTCTCTATGCATTGAAATCTCTTTTTCTTCTCTGTGGCTTGTTGTTTCACTCTTTCAATAGTGTTTTCTATGGAAAAAGCATTTAATTTTAATGTAGCTCAATTTATCACTACTTTTTATCATTAATATTACTTGTACTCTGCATAAGAGATCATCTTATGTAGGGATACCAGGGATTCCAGAACCATACAAACTAAATTCCTCTGTTTAAGTCAGAAAAGTGGTTATATTTGGGAAGGGAGGCAGGCGTAGTGATTGGGATGAGCATGAGGGAGGCTTCTGTGATTGTAGCAATGTTCTGCTTCTTAAATTGGTGTGTGTAAGGTCTTCCAATTTGACTTTGGAGAAAGGAAGTTTCCTGTTAAGTGACATATATATATACCCTATGATCTAGCAATTTTTTACTCTTAGGTATTTCCCCAAGAGAAAGGAGAACATGGATTCACAAAAAGACCTGTGCACAGGTGCTCATGACAGTTTTATTCATAATAGTAAAAAATGTTTTAACAACCTAAAGGCCCAAGTGAACAAATGATATAATCATCCAATGGAATATTAGTCAGCAATCAAAAGTGATGAACTATCACTTATACAAACAATCACATGAATGAATCTAAAAAAACATTATGCTGAACAAAATGAGGCTGCTATGTAAGAATAGGTGCTGCAAATCTCAAAAACATTATGCTGAGCTAAAGAAGCCTGCTACATATGTGTTATATGATTCCATTTATATGAAATTCTAGAACAACTAAAGTTATCTGTAGTGAAATAAAGTATATTAATGGCTGTTTGCATGAGGAGGAGGGATGGGGCAGAGAGATGGGGGTAGTTTTGACTGCAAAGTATTATCAAGAAATTTGGACGGATCTTGGAAATGTTTTATGTCTGGATTAAGATGGTGGTTGCAGGTTGTATACATTTGTCTAAACTCGTTGAACAAAAAGTACATTTAATATTAAGACTTTTGTTGTTTGCAAATTATGTGCCAATAAAGTTGATTTTTTAAAAAGCTAATTTTCTGTCGTCTCCCAGTGTTTGGTCTAATTCACTGGAAGACTGGAAGGCTATTAAGTGAGATGGGAAAGTCAGTGAAGGGAAATTTGGGGAGAAAGATTGGGAATTCAGTTTGAATGTCACTAGCAGGCCCCTACCAATCACCTGGCAGTCACTACTAATTCCTCATCTTTTACCAGGCACTCATCTACCTGGTCATTATTTCTCACATACAGCCCTTCTCTCCTCCTCCAGGCCCCAGTCCCCACATCATCCTTTCCAACATTCACCTGGATTTGTGGTGGCTGCCTGTTTAAAGGTGTGTGAAATTTAAAGATTTTAAATGTGTTTAAGTTTAAATACCCACAGGGGCTAAATGGTGCAGTGGGGACTGCAGCAATCCTAAGGTTTATGCGGGCGCTATCTGCAGGAATCGTCTTTACTCAGCTCCAGTCCACATCTGTTCAGCTGGAGTGCTGGCCAGGGTTTTTTTCAAGAGAAAAACCCAAGATTCAAGCTCTTCTAGTGTTTGCAGCTTGTTTAAAAACACAAATGTCATGTGTGCCAATTTGAACCCTTGTGCTGGGCCCAGAGCCAGCCAGTTCCCAAGGTCTGCTTTATAGCAAGGCACGTTCTGGCACAGGGACCAGTGACAGTCCTCTGGGCAGCGCTCAGCCCATGGGCACTGACTGGTGCTGCCCGGGCTCTGCACCTGCTGGAGCATCCTGGCTCTCATCTTTCCTGGCATCAGTGCCCCCAGCAGCCATAATGACAAGGAGGCCTCCTTCCTAAGGACCTACCTTTGCCAGCCAGGCTCCTTTTCCCAAGTACATAGGCAGCCACAGTAGTCATTTAAACCAAGAAATCTGGTTGCATCTTGCTCTGCCTAAAACCTGTCAGTCACTTCCATTATAGCCACAGGTGGTATCCAATTACTAAAGGAGGTGTGTGCATGGTATACCCTCCCTCTAGAGCTTGTTCCCCCATACAATCTGGCAACTTGTAACTATGCACTACCTGCCCACTGCCCTCCAGGCAAACACACCTCAAGCTTTGACACCTTTGAGTCCTCACTCCTGCAGTCCCCTCTGCCCAGAACACCTTTGCTCTATGGCCCCTGATCAGCATACTTGCCCTATCCTTCAAGATTCAGCTGGAGTTCATGTCCTCTCCTCTGACCCTCCAGTTGGCTAGGGAACTGATTTCTGTGGCCTGTGGGACACCAGCACATGCCCTCCTTCCCCCTGCATTCAGGCGCAGGTATCTGCCTGCACTTCTCAGGCATGGCACTATTGCACCTGTGATTACTAGTCAACTGCAACCACACAATTTTTCTTTTTCTTTTTTTTTTTTTGAGAGGGCATCTCTCATACTTATTGATCAAATGGTTGTTAACAACAATAAAATTCAGTATAGGGGGTCAATACTCAATGTACAATCATTAATCCATCTCAAGCCTAACTCTCATCAGTCTCCAATCTTCTGAAGCATAACGAACAAGTTCTTACATGGTGAACGAATTCTTACATAGTGAATAAATTCTTACATGGTGAACAGTACAAGGGCATTCATCACAGAAACTTTCGGTTTTGATCACGCATTATGACCTATAAACAATCAGGTCAAATACGAATATTCATTTGATTTTTATACTTGATTTATATGTTGATCCCACATTTCTCCCTTTATTATTATTATTATTTTCATTTTTAATAAAATGCTGAAGTGGTAGGTAGATGCAAGATAAAGGTAGAAAACATAGTTTAGTGTTGTAGGAGAGCAATTGTAGATGATCAGGTGTGTGCCTGTAGACTATGTGTTAATCCAAGCTAGACAAGGGCAATAAACTATCCACGGATGCAGAAGATTTCTCTCAAAGCAGGGGGGATGAGGTTCTGAGCCTCACCTCTGTTGATCCCCAATTTCTCACCTGATGGCCCCCCTGCGACTGTGCCTGTCTTAGGTTGTTCCTCCCTTGAGGAATCTTACCCGCCTCTGGCTAACCAGTCATCTTCTGGGGCCATGCAGGGACATGTAAAGTTGGTAAGTGAAAGAGAAGCCATATTGTTTGCAAAGGTTAGCTTTTTACTTCTTTGCAGATTTATGCCCTGTGGCTTCTATGCCCAGCACTTGTCTCAAGGTATCTTTACCACCTGGAGGAATTATGATACTCGGTACCTTCGATATGAGGCACGAATTCTATTTAAGGGTTGTAATTAGGAAGGAAGAAGAAAAGCTATAGAGGTAGCATATGGAAGAAAACATGGGAGGATTGATTATTTCTTTGACATATCTTCTTGTAGAGTACCTTAAGTATGTATAGGTTTTAAACTACTAACTAATTTGCACACACATATTAACATAATAGGAATACGGTGACATAAACAAAGCAAATCTATAATTACCATCCATCTCCAGTGAAGCCAAGAAAACCATTTAGGCACCCTAGGCATTTGTGAAAATTTGTCTATGATATGATGGATATTGTCCAACTGTACTTGAACAGTCTGAGAGAAATCAGACAAATTAAAGCAGCCCATGTCTGGGATCTGGTCACCTCCCATATGTCCTTTTAACCATAGAAAATCTATAGTCATAAGATTTCGCACCCCTCCCAACTCCTGGTTGAGTTCCAACAGTACAGATCCGGTCAAATTCGTTGTCTCACTGTATGCACATGCCAGCCTAGACATCTCCCTCCTCATTCCAATGGCAAGTCCAGGAAACAGTGGGGTGGACGCAGCCACGACTGCAGCATCGCCCAGATCCCTGTGGAGGCTTTTTGATGATCATCCCCCGGCACAAGTCCTCCAGAGAGTGCTGATGCCGGAAGCTCCTCCTCATATCATATCTTAGTTCATTTTCTGGGTATCCAAGCTAGGCCTTGATCTTCTGCATAGAAAGAAACAGACCCTTTGCCCACACTTTGACATGCCCTTTATACCACTGTGCAGAACTCATTGGAAGTCAGCACACAGGAACTGCTTTTTTTTTTTTTATTAAGAGAAAGGAATATTATCAGAAAAGAGTACCTCCATAGCTGATCATCTGACACCCTTTAAGTGATCAACATTAAGGATATTTAAAGCATACGTTGATCTTTGATTTACCAATAGTTTTATCCTATCAAGGAGTAATTCCCCTTTTCTTTCTTTCTTTCTTTCTTTTTTTTTTTTAATCTTTAATATACACTTACATGAAGAATACTGTGTTTACTATGCTCTCCCCTCTATCAGGTCCCCCCTAACAACCACATTACGGTTACTGTCCATCAGCTTAGCAAAATGTTGTAGAATCCCTACTTGTCCTCTCTGTGTTGTGCAGCCCACCCTCCCCTTTCTCCCTCCCCCCCATGCATGTTAATCTTAATACCCCCCTTCTTCTTCCCCCCCCTTATCCCTCCCTGCCCACCCATCCTCCCCAGTTCCTTTCCCTTTGGTACCTGTTAGTCCATTTTTGGGTTCTGTAATTCCGCTGCTGTTTTGTTCCTTCAGTTTTTCCTTTGTTCCTATACTCCTCAGATGAGTGAAATCATTTGGTATTTCTCTTTCTCCGCTTGGCTTATTTCACTGAGCATAATACTCTCCAGCTCCATCCATGTTGCTGCAAATGGTTGGATTTTTCCACTTCTTATCGCTGAGTAGTATTCCATTGTGTATATGTACCACATCTTCTTTATCCATTCATCTACCGATGGACATTTAGATTGCTTTCAGTTCTTGGCTATTGTAAATAGTGCTGCGATAAACATAGGGATGCATCTGTCTTTCTCAAACTTGATTGCTGCATTCTTAGGGTAAATTCCTAGGAGTGGAATTCCTGGGTCAAATGGTAGGTCTGTTTTGAGCATTTTGATGAACCTCCAAACTGCTTTCCACAGTGGTTGAACTATTTTACATTCCCACCAGCAGTGTAGGAGGGTTCCCCTTTCTCCACAGCCTCGCCAACATTTGTTGTTGTTTGTCTTTTGGATGGCAGCTATCCTTACTGGTGTGAGGTGATACCTCATTGTAGTTTTAATTTGCATTTCTCTGATAATTAGCGATGTGGAGCATCTTTTCATGTGTCTCTTGGCCATCTGTATTTCTTTTTTAGAGAACTGTCTGTTCAGTTCCTCTGCCCATTTTTTAATTGGGTTATTTGTTTTTTGTTTGTTGAGGCGTGTGATCTCTTTATATATTCTGGACGTCAAGCCTTTATCGGATCTGTCATTTTCAAATATATTCTCCCATACTGTAGGGTTCCTTTTTGTTCTATTGATGGTGTCTTTCGCTGTACAGAAGCTTTTCAGCTTAATGTAGTCCCACTTGCTCATTTTTGCTGTTGTTTTCCTTGCCCGGGGAGATATGTTCAAGAAGAGGTCACTCATGTTTATGTCTAAGAGGTTTTTGCCTATGTTTTTTTCCAAGAGTTTAATGGTTTCATGACTTACATTCAGGTTTTTGATCCATTTTGAGTTTACCTTTGTGTATGGGGTTAGACAATGGTCCAGTTTCATTCTCCTACATGTAGCTGTCCAGTTTTGCCAACACCATCTGTTGAAGAGACTGTCATTTTGCCATTGTATGTCCTTGGCTCCTTTATCAAATATTAATTGACCATATTTGTTTGGGTTAATGTCTGGAGTCTCTAATCTGTTCCACTGGTCTGTGGCTCTGTTCTTGTGCCAGTACCAAATTGTCTTGATTACTATGGCTTTGTAGTAGAGCTTGAAGTTGGGGAGTGAGATCCCCCTTACTTTATTCTTCTTTTTCAGGATTGCTTTGGCTATTCGGGGTCTTTGGTGTTTCCATATGAATTTTTGAATTATTTGTTCCAATTCATTGAAGAATGTTGCTGGTAATTTGAGAGGGATTGCATCAAATCTGTATATTGCTTTGGGCAAGATGGCCATTTTCACGATATAAATTCTTCCTAGCCATGAGCATGGGATGAGCTTCCATTTATTAGTGTCCCATTTAATTTCTCTTAAGAGTGACTTGTAGTTTTCAGAGTATAAGTCTTTCACTTCTTTGGTTAGGTTTATTCCTAGGTATTTTATTCTTTTTGATGCAATGGTGAATGGAATTGTTTTCCTGATTTCTCTTTCTATTGATTCATTGTTAGTGTATAGGAAAGCTACAGATTTCTGTGTGTTAATTTTGTATCCTGCAAGTTTGCTGTATTCCAATATCAGTTCTAGTAGTTTTGGAGTGGAGTCTTTAGGGTTTTTTATGTACAGTATCATATCATCTGCAAATAGTGACAGTTTAACTTCTTCTTTACCAATCTGGATTCCTTGTATTTCTTTGTTTTGTCTGATTGCCATGGCTAGGACCTCCAATACTATGTTAAATAACAGTGGGGAGAGTGGGCATCCCTGTCTGGTTCCCGATCTCAGAGGAAATGCTTTCAGCTTCTCGCTGTTCAGTATAATGCTGGCTGTGGGTTTATCATATATGGCCTTTATTATGTTGAGGTACTTGCCCTCTATTCCCATTTTGCTGAGAGTTTTTATCATGAATGGATGTTGAATTTTGTCAAATGCTTTTTCAGCATCTATGTGGTTTTTGTCTTTCTTTTTGTTGATGTGGTGGATGATGTTGATGGATTTTCGAATGTTGTACCATCCTTGCATCCCTGGGATGAATCCCACTTGGTCATGGTGTATGATCCTTTTGATATACTGTTGAATTCTGTTTGCTAATATTTTATTGAGTATTTTTGCATCTACATTCATCAGGGATATTGGTCTGTAATTTTCTTTTTTGGTGGGGTCTTTGCCTGGTTTTGGTATTAGGGTGATGTTGGCTTCATAGAATGAGTTTGGGAATATTCCCTCTTCTTCTTTTTTTGGAACACTTTAAGGAGAATGGGTATTATGTCTTCTCTGTGTGTCTGATAAAATTCCCAGGTAAATCCGTCCGGCCCTGTGGTTTTGTTCTTGGGTAGTTTTTTGATTACGGTTTCAATTTCTTTGCTCGTAATTGGTTTGTTTAACTTTTGTGTTTCTTCCCTGGTCAGTCTTGGGATGTTGTATTTTTCTAGGAAGTTGTCCATTTCTTCTAGGTTTTCCAGCTTGTTGGCATATAGGTTTTCATAGCAGTCTTTAATAATTCTTTGTATTTCTGTGGAGTCTGTCGTGATTTTTCCATTCTCATTTCTGATTCTGTTGATTTGTGTTGATTCTCTTTTTCTCTTAATAAGTCTGGCTAGAGGCTTATCTATTTTGTTTATTCTCTCAAAGAACCAGCTCTTGGTTTCGTTGATTTTTGCTATTGTTTTATTCTTCTCAATTTTGTTTATTTCTTCTCTGATCTTTATTATGTCCCTCCTTCTGCTGACTTTAGGCCTCATTTGTTCTTCTTTTTCCAGTTTCGATAATTGTGATAGACTATTCATTTGGGATTGTTCTTCCTTCTTCAAGTGTGCCTGGATTGCTATATACTTTCCTCTTAAGACTGCTTTTGCTGCGTCCCACAGAAGTTGGGGCTTTGTGTTGTTGTTGTCATTTGTTTCCATATATTGCTTGATCTCTATTTTAATGTGGTCGTCAATCCATTGATTATTTAGGAGCATGTTGTTAAGCCTCCACGTGTTTGTGAGCCTTTTTGCTTTTTTTGTACAATTTATTTCTAGTTTTATACCTTTGTGGTCTGAGAAGTTGATTTGTAGGATTTCAGTCTTTTTGAATTTACTGAGGATCTTTTTGTTGCCTAGTATGTGGTCTATTCTGGAGAATGTTCCATGTGCACTTGAGAAGAATGTGTATTCTGTTGCTTTTGGGTGTAGAATTCTATAGATGTCTATTAGGTCCATCTGTCCTAGTGTGTTGTTCAGTGCCTGTGTGTCCTTACTTATTTTCTGCCCGGTGGATCTATCCTTTGGGGTGAGTGGTGTGTTGAAGTCTCCTAAAATGAATGCATTGCAGTCTATTTCCCTCTTTAGTTCTGTGCAACCACACAATTTGTGTACCTTTTTGATTATGTCTGTCTCCCTTCCCGGTTTACAAACTCCAAGGGGAAGAGATCCATTTGTCTTGTTTACCCTCACAGGCCTGGTGCCCAGCAGCTGTCTCGTGCCTTTATCTGTGACAAATGGACAAACGGGACCCTCGCCATGATGGTCCATGCTTGGGATTCAGACATAGGTTTGTCTCTGATGCTCACTCCTATTTCAGGGCCAACCTTGAGAGGTGCTCTGGGAACCGCAGCAAGAAGGGAGGCTGCCCAAGTGGCTGGTGTTTCCCAGAATGGTGGAATGGTGGTTCCTAGACAGCCATGCTGCGAGGTGGCTGTGCCGGCATCAGGGCAGAGTGACCCCGCACGCCAGGCTGGGTGACCACACTGCCTGGGGCAGGTTGGGGAGAGTGGGGGAAGCCACGTGTGCCCGCGGACCTTCTCTGTGCTTCCCGGCATCTTGTTCTCTACTTCCCTGCCTCTTTAATGTGTGTATTACACATTTATACTGAAAATACAGATAAACTGACTAAACGGTGGTTTGTCGCGGGGGTGGAAGAGAAGGAAATCTCAAGGCCATGTCCAGTGAGCGAGCGCCAGTGTCTGAGCCCTCGGGCCGCTCTGGGGCTGCCACAGTAGGAGGATGCAGAAGTGAGGTGAGCGTGGGGCCCCCCAGGACCGAGGGCGCAGGATGAGGCAGCCAGGTGGTCCGGGGAGCGCAGGGCTTCGGCGCTGGAAACCCCCAGCAGAGCGCGCGGTCTGGACACACGCCTCTGGCCGCCGGCGCCTCCTCGGGTCGCACTGCGGGCCCTGCGAGGGGACGACGCCCCCTGGTGGCCGACTCCCGCTGTGCCTGGCTCTCCCGCCGGCGAGGCGCCGCTCTCCGCAGACCTCAGCGCTCGCATTCCCTGGCGCGCATTCTCGGTGCAAGGGAGAGAAAAGGAGCCAAGACCACACAGCCCGTTGTTGTGCAGGTTCCTCGGCTATGAAACGGCAATGATAATCTCAGCTCAGAGGACTGTAGTGACGATTAAAGGTGTAAACTTATCCAACACATTTGGAACGGTGTCTGGGTGCTCTACACACCTGAGCTGTTGAAACTCTGGCCTCAGGAGTCCTTCTGGAATCTAGGTGTGTCTGGGCTCAGTTCAAGGAGCCAGACAGGAGCAGTGTGAAACGTGCCTCAGCCTTCTCCCAGTGTGGACCCAAGGGACAGCGTCTGCCTCATCCAGACTCCCACCCAGTTCCTCTTCGGTAAGCGGGGAGTGGTGGCGTGCAGGGAGGACCTCTGAGGCCCCTTTTGTGGGTTTGGTGTCTGTGAAAGGGAATACCCGATGTGTTGCACACTGAAGGGCCACAGAGCAAAGGGAAGGGGGTTAGCAACACCCTGGGAACCTGACTGGTGCCCCTTTAAATTAGCTGCCCCATTCTGCCCTGAAACGGAGCCTTTCTGACTCCCAACAGGGTTCCAGTGCCCAGGTGGGGAGAGAGGAGGTAGTTGGGGTGAGAAGGGGATAGCCCCACCGTGGGCTGGGACAGCATTCGAACACTGGCGAAGAAGGAGGCTGCGAATGGATGTCCCTCCAAGCATGCAAGAGGGTGGGGGGCTCCCTGTGAGCATGATGGGCCTGGCTGGTGTATGCTGGGAATACTGAGAGGACTGCTCCCACCGGCCCATTCAAGAGCCCCTTCCCAGTGCATACTCGGGGGGGACCCTGAGCTAGGAGCTCCTTCCTGGGATTGGTTGGCTGGACCACTGAAGCCCTTCCCTGAGCAGGAAGAGGTGAACATGAGCTCTGACCCGGGAGCCACGACCAGTCTGGCCTCCTGCTCATGGCCTGCCGGTAAGCTAGCCCTCAAGGCCTCCCAGGAGCCTCTAAGCCTGGACCTGACTGCCTCTGCAGGCTTGACCTCCACTCTCCTTCTGCCTCCTGCCTCCATGAGCCCTCAGAACCTGCCCAGGTTTCCTGCTTCCCATCCTTCCCTGGACTATCTGCTCCTGCACCTTGCAGTCCCTTGAAATCCTGTCCATGCTTCAAGACCAGCATCAAACCCCTTCTCTGATCTCTCAACCAAATGAGTTTATAACTCTTGTACTTTGCCCTCTTTAAGGTTTTATTTTTGCTCCTAATTATATGTCCTTGAAAATTAGGGACCATGTATTCATCATCTTTTGTACTCATCTGTACCCAGCTTGAAATGAATAAATGAAGGCACAAGTGACAGCCGACCAGGCCTCACTTTCCGCATCTGTAGGGTCGGACTTGCCCTGGCCACCAGGGCTGGTGGAAGCTCTAGGTGAGATTCCTTCACTGCACATCAGCTCATTGCTCCTCGTCCTCCCCAGGGACCTTGCTCAGGTAGCTGTCCTTCTCTTTGGCTCCTCAGCAACCCTTTGCCCCAGTGAATCTTTCCCATATTAAGAGAATTTTTCCCTAACCGTGCATGTCTCTCTGCTATCACCCTAACTCTGATAAGCCAGCCTTCTAGCCCAACTCCTCACCCCTCTGCAAACTGCCTGCAGGCTGGCCTTGCCTAAAAATCATCTCCTCACATTTTGGGACTAGGCACTGATGCTGGTTCCTTTGAAAACCTTTCCTGGCTGTACTCCTCCCCACAAACAGCCTAATAATGCTGGCTTAAGGGTCCCAGTGAGCACCTATGTCCACCCAGGTTGGCCCCCAGTGGTAGAGGATTCTATTTCATGTCCATACCTGCTCTTTGTCTCTTCTGAGCTTATAGGAAGATTATCTTTCCCTACCCCTGTGGCAGATAGGCAGGGACATGTGACTAGTTCTGGTCAGCATCTGGGAGCAGAGGTGAAGCATGTTACTTCTGGGCTAAAATATTTACTTTCCAGTGCAAAACCATCAAGGACTTTCTGCTCCTGCTCATCAATCGTGGCAGCATGTTATGAAATGGAGGTACCTTGGGATCCACGCAGACTGGATTACTGAGCCACCGTTTGGAGGCCACTGCCCTGGAGAGTCACACAGCCCCACAGTGGACTTAAGGTGGACAAGATATGAATTCCTGTTGTGTCATGTAGCAGATTGGTGAGATTTGTTGCTGCAGCAGAGCAGAGCCTATCTGACTGAGTTACCAATTAAAGGAGTTTGTTAAATGAATGGCTGGCTTTGTGGACTCTGAGTCTGTGCACATTTTGTTATGCTCTTGTTATCAAGGTGTAGCAGGTGCCAGGTGGGCAGCGATTTCAGAAGCTGGGCTGACCCTGTGCTGAGTGGTGATGCTGCAGGGGCGGGGTGGGGAGCAGATGCATGGGCATGGTATGTCGTGGGAGAAGAACTTTCTCCTGTGAATTGACCAGGGCTTGCCCAGGACGGAGCTAATCTCTAAGGAAGGGTTATACTGGATCTGGTGCTGCTGGCAGGAGATGAACATTTCTTCCAGGTGGTTAGGTTGTATGGTTGCAAAAAAATTGGATTTTTCTCTTGGATTTGAAGGTTTCTTTCTCTCTCTTTTTCTCTCCCCCCCCCCCACCCTCTCTCTCTCACACACACACACAGTCCTTGCCAATCTCTCAGGGAATCTATAATATTTTAATATCAATTTGATACTGACTGGAGTCAGCTCCCAACTGAACTATATCTCTGCATCCCTAAGAGCCGTTGGAGAAAATCACAACATGGTTTTGTTTCCTAAGCAGAATCTGCCAACCTGTCACCAGATGGGGGTGTCCCCTTGAAGGTCTGTCTATGCACAGATCTCTCAGGGCCTTTTCTCCTGAAAGCCTCTTCCTCTTTATCCATTTTCTCCATGCCTGTCCTTTAACTCATGCTGTGATAGGGCTAAATCGTTCCTGTTTAGTGAACAATTGGAGTGTTCTTGCTAGCTGAGTAGAGGGCGGGTAAATGAAATATTATCTGGCTCTCTCCACCTCCATTCCCACCTTAAATGGCCCTCCATAGATTCTTCCACCTCCTTCCCGTGGGCCAGTGAACATCAGTGGGAACAGAGCAGCCTTCCCTCATTTCTGAATGACTCAGGAGGGGAGCTGGGGCTGGAGTAGAGAGACCTGAACAGCCTGCTTTGTGTCCAGACCCAGCCAGTTGTTATTTGGTGAGATTGTTATTATTTGGTGAGGTTGCCCATGACAGTTATTGCCTTGATTTCAGATTCCTCATCTTCAGATGGGGCCTTAAGATCAGTCTGGCCTCCCTAGTGGGGCTATGGTGAGGATTACTGCAGAGGGCTTTGCACCAAAGGATCACTTACGGAGGTATAGGGCTTGATTTTTACTGCTTTTCCCTCTCCTGTGCCAATAAGACTCAAGAAAGGATGGCATAAAAAGACTCCTGCAGACCCTTCCTTTCCTAGCTTTGTTTGTTCAGCCCTCAAGGGGCTGGATTATAGTCGGGGAGAGAGTTGAGCAGAAGGGTGGGCTTCCTAGGACTGGATGGGAGAAGAGGGCCTAGCTGGCCTGTGCACGAGGAGGTGGCCCAGCACCCAGGTCTGGGCTCTGCAGGGTTTCTAGGCTCAGGGGGCTAACAGGGGGCCTAAAACTGGGAAGGGACCAAAAACCCACACTAGCAGGACCTGAAGCCAGACCCAAGGATGGGTGATGTCCAATTGCCAGCCAGCCATCAGGATGAGAGCTTGAATCAAGTCAGACATAACTAATTTGAAGAAATAACTGTGACATGTTTGCATTCTCAAGCTTGTAGAGTGAGAATTCTGCTCAGTGCTGGTAAGAACCTAACATAAACGTGAGCTCCTGGATTGTTTTTCATGCTCACTGGATCCGGTTACAGCTGCCCAGGAAATCAGGTTCTAGGCACCCCTTCATCTCGTCATCTTTCATTCCCACTTGAACTTACCAAAGGCCTGCAGAGTCTGTACCTTTCTCAGTGGCCTGAGCACAAGTGGGTGCCACCCCCACGACCCCCGCTGCACCAATGACACAGGGTTTGGGGACCACCTGTATTGGCCTCATGCCATGAGCCAATAAAAAATACCACTCCTGGGCTCCACTCAGACCCACAAAAACAGATTCTGGGTCTGGGTGGAGGGGGTTGGGAATCTTCATTTTAACAACATCCTCCACTGAGCATCTAACCCTCCAGGAAGTTTCTTGGGATTTGCACTAGTAGTGAAATGAAGGTGACATCATTATATTCCCTGCTGGCCGTTGGGGCGAAGATTTGCTATGGGAGTAGTACTGGCTGTGACTAAGTGACCAATGATGATTATGACATTAATTGTGTGTTGTATCATGGACTTGGCTCTTGGTGTCCAACCCCACTTACGAATATAAGCTCCAGGGCAGGGGTCAGGCCTCCCAAAAGCCCAGCACTACGGGCCTTTGACAGTTACCTGCTGCCTGCTCCATGCAGGCTGAGGGGCTGAGCTGCATTACCTCTGATCCCCATGGCCATGGCCCCTGGGGGTTGTGGCATGGGCATTTCCTCTGGCCAGAGGTGCAGGTTCTACTCTATGACAGATATTCACAACAGTACAAACTCATGACCAAGTTACATCAATAGCAAAATTATAATATATTAATAGCAATATCACAATAGAATAAAGGTGTGGGAGGGCAGCCAATCTTCCAGAATCTGAAGGTTGGCATTCACTGTTCAGGAGCTCAGGGGAAGAAGGCAGTGCCTTCAGAATTTGGTTAACTGTAGCAAGGAGAACCAGGATTAGTTACAGGGAATCATTTTCCAAGCAGAACCATTTTAAATGCTGAAACTGGCACCTGAGGTTGCATCGAACCTCCCTTCCTGAGTGAGATCTTCAGAGCTAAGGCTGTCTGTAACAGTGGGTTTCACAAAGGCGTTAGTGTCATGGCAGTTTGCTGGTTGACGTACATTTCTGGCTTACCACCATATGAGGCCCTTCTGGAGGTGGCATCTGGCATGCTTCTGGAGGCATCTTCCAAGAGGAGGACACTCAAGAGAGCCATGTGTGGCAATGGCTAGTGCCCAGCTGCTCCCGAGGCCACAGCGAGCCAGGTCTCTGACGGCAAAGCGCCAGGTGCAGTGTGGGTCTGCGGGGGCATAGATGGTCAAGAGCTTGACAATCTCTGGGTTCCTGCTGTGCCTCCCCCAGGCCTACACACTGAATGTGCTCTGGGAGGGGCTGTGTAGACAGAGGGAGGAGAGGGGAGGTCTCAGGAGAGCCCGGTAGGAAGCCATGCCCATGCACAAAGTCAGTCTCTAATCAACTGTATTTGTTGATGAAAGACCTTTCTCACTGACTTCTAACTCTGAACCTGTACCACTCAGCAGCGGTATCTCTCCGTGCAGGCCCCCAGAGGGCACCCTCTCTGGAGGCAGCGGGAAGAGGCTGAGAAAATTGTGACAAATACACGCATGTTTGAAACCAGGAAAGCCAACCAGGCCGGCCTCTGTGTTGTGGCTGCGGCTCACCATCCAGCTTGGCAGAATCTGACATTCCCTCGGCTTCATCACTTGCTTTGCACACGTCTCAGATGCCTCTCTTACTCCTCAGCATACAAGCTGAAGTCCAGACTGGGAAGCCCACATGAAGCTGTCTGATCAGCTCCAAGGGAAACTTGGGGAGCGTCATCTCATCACTCTGAGATGAGGGGTCACAGCCCCACACTGTGGTGGTGAGAGGCTGGGCATCATGACCACTTCACAGCCCTCCTCAGGCCTTCACCCCGGTTTGGCTTTCTAAGTTTGAAATGTACCCCCAGAAAGACAGAGATAAACATGTGCAGACACAAGTACAGAAGGGTCTAGAGCTATGTGAACAGCACTTGGATGACCCATCCTCAGGTATCTTAGTTCCTGCACTGGTGCCTGAGGGTGGGTAGCTGAGAGGGGACCAACTGGCCGTACTTCCCAACATGGCAGGTTCCACAATAGCCTCTCTGGACAGGAGGTGAGGATCTGAGGGGAAGGGAGCCAGCCCCTCCTAAATTCTGGGCTGATGCTGAACCCAGACCCAAAGGGGCCTGCAGCTTGGCCTGGCTCCAGCCATTAATAACTTACTCCCTCCCTTTTCCCTCTGGGTAGAGAACCCTTGTCTCTCTCTACGTAGGAAATAGGGCTGGTGAGGGGCAGGAGCTGCCTCAGTGGACATCCTCATCAGACCTGAGGAGAGTGTGGGCATGTGCCCCCTTCCCCACAAGGAGCCAGGGAAGATGCAGCCCACCTAGCCCAGGTGCAAAGTGGCCCCAGGGAATCCCGGGGAAGGGCCTTCAGGAGGAGAAGGCTGGGAAGGCAGGTGGTGGGTGGAGTTTTCTTTCTTATTTAAAAAACAAAAAGGAAATGATGCATTGGCATTAGTAAATCCAGGTAGGAGTGGAAGAGCAGGGGCCACTTCTGGAGCAGGGCCGCAGCTGGGCTGAGGGTCAAGGATCAGATGAGGCCTGCCGCCTTCTCCTGCACATTGTACTCCTTGTTCTTCTTCACCCGCCAGCTGATGAAGAAGAGCAGCAGCATGCCCAGTGCCTTGTAACCCACCTGTAGGCCCAGGTACCTATGGGGAGGAGACAGGACCGGTGAGGGGCTGTGGAAGCTTTGTGCCTATGTCCTAGGCCACCAGGAGGAGCGGCAGCATCTCACAGTAGCCCGGGGATGATGCATCATCACCCAGGTGGAGGCCACTCTCCTCATCCCTTCGACCACAAGGGAACAGGCCTGCCAGGGAGTCTGCAAGGAGTAGGCATTGGATTCCTCATCCAGTGGTCCTCATCCTTACACTGGTGCGCCCTAGAGGCCAGAGGCAACACTTCAGCCCCAGCCAGCTCCGTCCAAGCAGTCAGGAGAGGGGCACCTGCTTGCTGCCCTCTCAGGTCCTGGCGTTCTATGCCACTCTTACCCCATTTCCACACCCTGTTCTGCCCCCTCAAGCCCACTCTCTCCACTCTTTCTGGTCTGTGTGATGGAGGCAGCAGGTGAGGTGGCTGGAAGGGGTGCAGAGTTGAGTGACAACGGTATGGGCTTGGACCCTCAGGGCAGGTTGGGCCTGCCTGCCCTTGGTCTCTGCCGGGAGCCATGATGGGGCCACCTCTTTCTGAGAAGTGGGAGCTGGCCTGGCATCATCCACAGCTGTGGCCTTGCCCTCACACAGCACCCATTCCCTTTCTCTTTGACAGACTTGTTTCTGGGGCTGTTCCTCCTAAGGGCCCGTGGGGCCCACCCTGGGGGCTCCCTCAGAGAGGCCCCGAGCTCTCATGACCCGGAAGCCTCCCTGTGAGCCCTGGAATGCCTGTCACTGGTGGGCCCTGCTGCCCGCCCATGGCAGCACCCCTCCAGGCCTCTCCCTTGGATGCCTGACAGCCCTACAACAGCCATTAGATTAGATGATTGCCCTTTGCTTGCGCCCAGGGCCTGGCCTCCTCACCACACGGCATGCCGTGCCCTCACCTGTCTCGGAGAGCATCGTTGTCATAGTAGGCGCAGGCCCCTCGCCTCCCCGAGCACTGCGAGATCCACTGGATACAGGAGTAGTCGATGGTGAGACCGTAGAGGGCTGGGGATGGCAGCCAGGCTGGTGTTGGTGGGGAGAGAGTTCAGAGAGCACAGGTCACTGCAAGTGAAGCAGAGGCCCCCGGCAGGGCAGAGCGCGAACCCCGCCCCTGTGCCCCTGTGTAGGCCACATGTGTGAGAACTTTGGGGAGCAGAAGAGCTCTCTGTGAAGCCTGAAAAGCTCTTTCACTAGAGGCTTATAAATGAAAAAGGATCTAAGCCATCCTTTCAGGGCAGAGTGAGTCACGGAGGTCACGCTGATGCCAGTTTAGACAGACAACATAGTTCCCACACTGGATCAGCCCCGAATGGAGATATGCCAACCTCCACTGGGGGGCGGGGGCTCCGGGGGGTACTGGCCCCTCAAGTCCTCACAGAGGCCTGGAGGTAGTGGGTGCCTCCCCGTAACAAGGCAGAAAGTGGCCTTGGCTAGCTCACCTTCCCACAGCTAAGAGGGAAAGCTGAGCTTCAAACCCTAGTTCAGGAAGGTGGGAGTCCCACATCCTCCCACTACACCAAGCTACCCAGACCTAGGCAATACCCTGGAAGACCTCCAACACCCTGGCCACTCAGAAGCTTTGCTCCAGGCCCCCTAAATATTCAGAACGGCCCCTGTGTCGTTAGCTGCAGTTCTAAGCAGTCACTGGACTGGAAAGAGGCTTGTCTGGGCCCACACCCAGGCAAGGGTGTCCCAGTCTCAGAACTGCTGTGCTGAGAGCAGCCTCCCAGACTCTGTTCAGGGTCCTGTGAGAAGCTGCTTCTGGGGAAAGAAAAAGTCAATCTTATGCTTCTGGCTCCACCCACGAAGGGGGACCTTGGAGAACCAGTCTCTCTACTGGGACCCTGCTCACTCCTGTCTCCAGCTGCCCTAGGAGGAAAACGGGCCACAAGGATTACCACGAATGATGATTCCCTAAAAAGAAATGAGATGCAGGAAAAATTTCAGCCAACTCCCATGGGGTAATTTAAACCTGCTGGAGTATATAGATACACAGTCCTTTTTTTCTACCCCAGAGTGGAACTGTATTCTTAGGTGATGACTGGCATCCTCCCAGGCCTTGGTTTTCTAACTCTGGCCCCACACTGAGCTAGCTGGGCTCAAATGGGGAAAAAAAACCAAAATGGTGGCTGGAAGGAGCAGGGTAGGGCTCTCCAGAGCCCATCCTAGCTGCTGGCTGGGCTGGGCAGAATGCAAGGTTTTCCTTCCCAGTGGAGGTGAGACAGGGACTGTGGGTTTAGACAGAGTAGGGTGAGGGCCTCCGGAGAAAAAGCAGAGCAAGGTAATTACAGTCAGAACAATGTAACAATGTGCAAAGAAGTCCCTACCGAAACTCTGTGTTAAACATTATGCAAAGTCAGAGTCACACTAATTCTCTAGGGTAAAGATACCAGACTAGGAATATAGACATCTTCAGTGAGATCAGTTAAAGCTCAAAAGGCCAGGAGCGACCTGAGTGTCCTGCAGATAAAAAGAAGTGTCTCAGCATAATTCGTGACTTCACTGTATCAATTAGATCATGGCACTGTAAAATTTACATTAGCCTGCAAAAAGGCCTGGTTTATTTATTTTTTTTATTTTTTTATTTTTTGAGAGGGCATCTCTCATATTTATTGATCAAATGGTTGTTAACAACAGTAAAATTCAGTATAGGGGGGTCAACGCTCAATGTACAATCATTAATCCATCTCAAGCCTAATTCTCGTCAGTCTCCAATCTTCTGAAGCATAGCGAACAAGTTCTTACATGGTGAACGAATTCTTACATAGTGAATAAATTCTTACATGGTGAACAGTACAAGGGCAGTCATCACAGAAACTTTCGGTTTTGATCATGCAATATGACCTATAAACAATCAGGTCAAATATGAATATTCGTTTGATTTTTGTACTTGATCTATATGTTGATCCCCCATTTCTCCTACTATTATTATTATTTTTATTTTTAATAAAATGCTGAAGTGGTAGGTAGATGCAAGATAAAGGTAGAAAACATAGTTTAGTGCTGTAAGAAGGCAAATGTAGATGATCAGATGATCAGGTGTGTGCCTATGGACTAAGTATTAATCCAGGCTAGACAAGGGCATCAAGACATCCACGGATGCAGAAGATTTCTCTCAAAGCAGGGGGGGTGAGGTTCTGAGCCTCACCTCTGTTGATCCCCAAATTCTCACCTGATGGCCCCCCTGCGACTGTGCCTGTCTTAGGTTGTTCCTCCCTTGAGGAATCTTACCCGTCTCTGGCTAACCAGTCATCTTCCGGGGCCATACAGGGAAATGTAAAGTTGGTAAGTGAGAGAGAAGCCATATTGTTTGCAAAGGTTAGCTTTTTACTTCTTTGCAGATTTATGCCCTGTGGCTTCTATGCCCAGCACTTGTCTCAAGGTATCTTTACCACCTGGAGGAATTATGATACTCGGTAAATTCGATATGAGGCACGAATTCTATTTAAGGGTTGTAATTAGGAAGGAAGAAGAAAAGCTATAGATGTAGCATACGAAGGAAACTTGGGAGGATTGATTATTTCTTTGACATATCTTCTTGTATAGTACCTTAAGTATGTATAGGTTTTAAACTACTAACTAATTTGCACACATATATTAACATAATAGGAATACGGTGACATAAACAAAGCAAATCTATAATTACCATCCATCTCCAGTGAAGCCAAGAAAACCATTTAGGCACCCTAGGCATTTGTGAAAATTTATCTATGATATGATGGATATTGTCCAACTGTACTTGAACCATCAGACAAATTAAAGCAGCCCATTTCTGGGATCTGTTCACATCCCATATGTTCTTTTAACCATAGATAGTCTATAGTCATGAGATTTTGGAGTGCTACACCTTGCACCCCTCCCAACTCCTGGTTGAGTTCCAACAGTACAGATCCGGTCAAATTCGTTGTCTCACTGTATGCACATGCCAGCCTAGACATCTCCCTCCTCATTCTTATGGCAAGTAGGCCTGGTTTATTTTTAACTGTACTTATATGCTGTGTTTCCTTTTATTTAGAGATAAAGCGAGACTTTATTGAGGACATATTTATTAGGGATCTAGGAACTTGAGCAACTTGAGCAAAAGATTAATTTAGTAAACAAGCCCAGCTATAAACATCCTAAAAAGTTAAGAAGATTCTTAACACACTTTCGCAAATGGGCAACAACCCAGCCCATCTTGGGGCAGGGCAGGCAGTCTTAATTGACATGCTCCCAGAGGGAAACTGCTATCCTGAGAAAGTCAGAGAAGCAAATTTCTTCTCTTACTCATCAAAAATGAGCATTCTGGGACCACTCAACAAGTCTGCATCCCTAGCCTTTTACCCCGATTCCTGAAAATCCTCAACCGCACATAAAGCCCCTAGACAATGAGCCAACTACGGACTCTCTTGTCCCCTCCTGGCCTGAGCCGGGAGTTCTGTCTTCTCACTTTCTCTCTAAATAAAAGCCTCTGCCTGGCTCTGCTACCTTGGGTGTTTGCTAAGTTCATTCTTCAACTCCGCAAACAAGAACTCTGGCATCAGAGTTTCAGAGCAAGTTACAAATGATAAGTTATAAATGAAAACACAGAGTTGTGAAGATGACAGGGCTTCTGACACCAGGACAGGGCAGGTGCCACAGTCCAGAGGAGCAGGGTCAAAGGGGCTCTACCAGGGTGGGAGGAGCAAGTGGCCTGAAATCAAGAAATCCCACCCAAAAGCTCGTTCATTCCTCAACATGCAAACACCTCACCCAACCTTGGTCAGAGAGGGGTGTGTAAAGACTCCCGCTCGGTAGGGCCCAGGAGCGACCTCACCGACATGCCCCAGAATGACAACGGAAGCCATGCACGGCAAAGTGCAGACCTGGCACCCGGATGGTACTGCACCCTGGGAACTGCAGGGATTGCATAAGTAAGGGAAAGAAAGTACACCTTGATAGTAAGTGAAGTCTCTCTGTTTCAGTCGCCATGTTCCCCACTGCAGTGCACACTTCCTAGATCCCTAATAAATATGTTCTCAATTAAATTCAGTCCCGTTTACCAGTCACTGCAAGGGTCTCCATTAGTGCCTTGTGTTTAATCTAGTGCTTGAATGTATAAAGAAGGGACAGTTCAGCATGAGCAGTCTGGGAAAGGCCCTGCAATGTGCTGGTGAGGCCCACACCTGCCCCTACCCGCCAGTCCATGCTCCCCGAAGAACGGGGTGCTCCCTGCTTCCCACAGGCAGCTGGTCCTCCACTGGGGCACTGCTGTTTGAGTGCACCCAGCTTCTTTCCCCTGTGGGCTCTGGGCTGCTTGAGGGCAGGCAGGGTGTGCGGGCACAGGGCCCTACACTGAGAAACATTTGCAGAAGAGAGGTGGAGGAGTGACCTTTGTAAAATGGGAAGGAAGCCAGGGCTGGGCTCAGCTGCCGTTCTGTCTGGGACAGGAAAGCAAAGGTTTGTTACTACAGCGAGTTCTTGGGGACAGATGAAAAAATCCCTGCTTTCAATTCTCTATTGGGTGTTCTCAGATGTGTCCATTTTTCTTTTTTTTTCATAATTTTGTTTGGAATTAATGCCATAGATGGAATCTTCCCTAACCTCAAGTAATGAGGAAACTGCCCATATAGGGTTTTGGCTTTTGCTGTTGTGTTGATTATGTACAACTTGTCTTTACAGCAGAGATGAGGCAGGGCTTTCCCCATCCTGGCCTGCACCCTATAGCCCTCGGATGCCCAAGGGCCTCTCCTTGTAAAGGGCCACCTCAGACACTTACCCAGCAGGCGCATCAGCAAGAACTGTACCCCGATGGCAAATGACTTTTCTTCCTGGTTCACCACACTGAAAAGAAAGGAGGAGATCAGCAGGGGGGCGCCTCAGGGCTGTGCCTTCCTGCAGTCAGCAGCCGCCCACCTCTGAGCATCAAGACTTGCCCTCAAGTAGCCTGATGAGCCACCTGGCTAACTGGAGTTGTTTGTATCAGTGGTTTTCAAAGCCTGATCACTGGACCAGCAGCAGCAGTCCCTGGGGGCGCATTAATGCAGACTTCCAGGCCCCACCTCAGACCTAGGACTCAGGTACTCTGGGGGTTGGGCTCGCTGATCTGCATTTTAGGAAGCCCCTGGGAGATTCTGCTGCCCACTCAAATCTGAGAATCTGCCCCTTCAAGAGGCAGAGGGCCTGAGCGGCTTGGGGCAGAGACGGACGCTGAAGGGCGTGTGTACAGCAGTAGGTCTGAACAACTCCCACAGACTGACTGTGTTATAGCAATAAAAGGCAGCCCCGATGCACAGTGTAATTAGGGCCGCTGGGCTGTAGGCTTCGGTGTGCAACTGAAAGACTCTTCTACCGAGGGCCAGCTTCGTGGGCATGCGACCCACAGCCTCACAGGGCCCCACCCTCAGGGAGGCCCCATGTTTGCTTTGATCCTGTTGCAGCTGTCTTGAAATTCTTCATAATTTGGGAACCAGGAGCCTCAGCTTCTCATTGTTATTTAGCACTGTGTCTTGCAAATTATGCAGCCAGTCCTGCCCCTATTCTTCCTCCTTAGGAGGGGAAAAGTGGCTGAGGAAGGAGATTCAGAGAGGAGGAGGAAGGCTATCCAGATGTGGTACTGCTGGGCCCTGCATCCCCCCCCCGGGTGCAGAGCAGAGAGGGGGGACACCCCCATACACAAGATGGGCAGCCAGGAGCTGGCTGACAGAGGCACCAGGCTTCTTTGTGCTTTGAGCACACGCTTATGGGTGGGTGTTTGTTGCGGAAAAGCATTTGAAGCTGAAGGAACAGCAAGGAAGGAGGCTCAGAAGCAATCCTCAGATCTCTGCATACATTTTGTTTTACCTTTGCTGTTCTGCTAGCAAACTGGAAAGAGACCTTCTTCCAGTTCTTCTGAGGGATGGCCCAGTGAGGGCAATGCTCACAAGGGTGTGGCAGAGGGAAAAGGCACCCACTAGGTGCCTCAAATCTCAATCCAGTTAATGCTGCCTTTATGCCTACAGACTGCTTCAACCCATAAAAGATGCTCCTTGTCTCGGTCCTTGTCCCCAGGCACACTTCACTAGAGTCTCAACTAAATGGCACTTGGGCACCCCAGTTTGGCTTCTGATGGATGTCTTCCTTCTGGTCTCTGCCCTCTTCAGCCCTGAATTAATGCCAGCTTTCTGACCACTCTCTCTTATTCCATATTTTCCACAAACCTTCGCTCTCAGTCCATATTCCCATGCCTGGTTGAGGGCAGGACCGACATGCATGACGCTTGACCCACCTACAAAGTCATCTTTAAGCCTCACCTACACACCGAATAGCACCCTTTCTTCCAACTTTCCAGTGGGATTTATCTTTCAATCATTTGGGGATCTTAGGGCCTCTTCTGTAGTTTCACTCCAGCCTCTGACAAGACTTGGGAGGGAGAGATTTTCTACACACGCCCATCCTGTGGTGGCAATGATGCTCCTCTCCCACTACTGCACCGTCCCTGGGGCTTGACCGAAATCCTCTGGGAGGTGACCTGACAGGGCCGCCTGCCCCCCACCCCCGCTGCTCAGGGCCCTCCCTGTGAGATGTTCCTATCCTGTTCCCTTCCCCGCAGATGGTCCTCAGGGTCCTGGAGTGCCAGAAGGGACCCCGCTCGAGGGCCTGAGGAGAAGGCATGGGCACTCGGAGTGCACAGGATGGGAAGCAGTGGAGAAGAGGGTGACGACAGTTTGGGGAGAGGCGTATGCCATGGGCTCTGAGCACCCCTACTGTTCTTGCAGAGTGTGCTGAGAAGGCCAGCTCCAGCCCATCTTCTCCTGGGCCATTTCTCAGGGTGGTGGCACCAAGGAGCCCTGGAGGTGTGAGGTAGAGTCTTCCTCTAGACTGAGAGCAGGCTTGGTCTGTCTGAGCTGCGGCTCCCCAAGCTCAGAGCTCCTCTGCCGTGACATCAGCTCCCGAATACACGACATACACCTGGGCCCTTCCATGTCACCCCGGGGGACTTGAGGGCCAGGGGTTAATGCTGCACCATGAGGTCCATGCTGTTTGCTGTGCTTGAGTAACAACATCCTTTGTCTGTGACCCAGGAGCCCCCCATCTTCTGCCAGCATCCTTGAAACAGTCACAGAAACAGGGGCTTGGTGGTTTGCAGGCTAACCTGTAAACAGGGTTAAATCCTAGCCCCTGGCAAGTGGCTGCTTCTGCTCCTTCCTTCTATCCTAGCCATTTGGGGAAAATAGCTCATCACCACCTAGCTAGCAAATGATAATAATTATTATTATTTGGTTAATTGTGATAATTAACCAACATGTAGAAAACCTTGTATTTACAAAGCAATTTACCTTATAATCCTGACACCGATCCTTTGAGGTCAGTATCATTAACTTCCCCCCTTCCATAAATGAGGAAATTGAGACTCCATGAGGTTGGCAGCACCCATGGGCACTCAGCCCATGTATGGCATCCAAATCTTTTTTGCCCTCTATGCTTTGGAGGTGGGTAAGGACAGGTGGGAGGGGGGCAGGGGATGGGTGAGGTGAATGAACTTAGTTGAAAGGCTGTTTTCTCTCTTCAGCCGGTGAGGTGAAAGGTCATTCCCTGTCAAACCCTCAGAGGCACCTCTGTGCCGCTGCAACGGGGCATCGCTGCCCTGCCCTCCCACGTGGCCTGCCTCTCCCTTCTCACCCGAGAGCCTGGGCCTGGCTCCAGGCACACTGGGCTCTCCCCATTTCCATCGTTTCCCCTACACGGGAAACTGCCCTCATTTTCCTTGATTTTGTACATCCAGGTGAATCCTCCTCCATCCTCTCAGTTCTCTTAGGATTTAAAAAGAAGTGAACCTATAGGCATTTCCACAGTGTGGAGCCAGGCAGCCGGGCTTTATCATGTGGCTCAGCTGTTGGCGGCTCTGCTCCTCTAAGCTGGTGGTCCCCATGTGCAGAATGGAGGTGTTAACAGGCCGCAGATCCCAGAGCTGGGGGAGGGTATGGGGGTGCTGCGGGGAGGTCAGCACAGAGCTGGGTGTGGCGGGGCCCTGGCACTGTGCATTAGTATCATCTCCCCACGTCACGCAAAGAACACTGCACACAGTCAAAGGACTCTGGGGACCAGCGAAGGGAGGAGAGACAGGAGCAGGTGGCCGGGCACAGAGCCAGGAGAGACGCAGGGAAGGAGAGGCCCACTCACCGCAGAACCATCATGTAGAGTGGGTTGTGGGAGATGCAGGCTATGAGGGCCACGAAGGAGATGAGGAAGATGGCTGGGAGCAGGAAGTGGGCGCAGGGGATGGGGCATGACCCCGACTGTGCCGCAGCAGATCCTCCAGTCACACAGCTGCAGTTCAAGTAGGTCTTGGAAAGGAGAGGGAGGGGTAAAGGGGGAATCTGATGTTATTCTTTCACCTCCACACACTTCGAACACCTGTACCAGAGTCCCTGAGGTTCCAGCCCCTCTGCCCTCTGGGTCCCCTGGGGAAGAGACCAGGTGAGGGCTCCCAGGGACCCCATGGATCCTGCCTCTGACCACTGTTTGGGCAACAGAAACCGTCTTCACCAAAACCAGTCATCCAGCTGGGCTGGGCTCCTCCTGCAGGTATAGCCTGGGCAGTATGCATGAGTCCACTGCCAAGCGGGGCCCACCCAGCTTGTGACTGGGGGCTGGCAGGGCTCTCTGTGGGGCCAAGCCACTGTGCCCAGCAGCAGTGGCTGTGGCAGCTGCTTTTCCTGTGTGTGTGTTTGTTGCAGGGAGGGTAAGGAAGGAGCAAACAGGAGACAGCTCAGTGGCTCGATGGAATCCCTGAGCTCTTCACCCGTCAGGCCTTTGCCAGAGCTTCCTGCCTGAGAGCACTTCTCGCTGTCTGTCAAGGACCCTAGAGAAGGAGGTCCCTGTCTCAAGGCTGCGAGTCGGAATGGCTCAACACTGCTGTACAACTTGCCTCACTGGCCACCGCCTGTGTCTGGTAGTCCCCACCTCCTCTCTGTGTCTGATGGACTAGCCTATGGCCACTGAAGTGCCACGGCAGTGTGGAACTAATGTGCTAATGTGCTTCTTCCTACCAGACAGCAGGACTATGCACCCTCTTTATATTGGCTGCTAGGAAGCTCAGAAATAAGTTATATAGAGTATGGCTGCTATTGCCCTCAGCCTGGATTTTTAAAACAGATGATTTTCCCTTATAACTATTTTTTTATTGATAGTGTGCTAATGGATGTATTAATGCTACTATTGGAAGTTTGTTCAGTTTATTTCTGGAAGCAGATGATTCAGAGGTAAGCAAATAAGGATAAGAAAACCACAGAAGCCACCACAGACTCCTCCGACTAGAAGGCCCTGAGGCAACATGTTGTCCAAACTCCCCGTCCTCCCTCCGCCGGAGAAGCGCCCTCCACTGCCCACAGAGCTGGCTGGGGGAGCAGCCTTCTGCTGTCTTCTCAGGGGAAGATGGTAAGTCAGGGCTAGCCTGGTCTCCGCCCTCCACGCAGTTTTAAGGGGAGGAGGCGCATTCCTCTTCTGAGGGCATTCTTGGGGGAACTACACAGACCTCCTGTCACTTTTAGGAAAAAGCTCATCCAGCTTCCGGCATGGCCTGCCCCACTCGGGCCCTGCCTGCTCCCTTGGTGTGACGTCCCCCCTCTTAGCACCAAACCTGGTCTTCTCTCTCTGCTCCTCTGCTACGCTCAGTCATGCCCTGGGGCCCTTTACCTGGAATGCTTCACCCCTGGTCTTTACAGGGTTTTCTTCTTCTGGAAGTTCAGTTGCAATGTCACCTCCTCAGGGAGGTCCCCAAGGCACTCTCTGTCCGTGGCATGGGTTTCTTTCTAAAATCATCTCATGCACTTATTTGATAGAGTGCAAACTCCATGAGAGCAGGGGTCTTGTCTGATGGCTTCACTGCCGAATCCTCAGCCCCTGTGGCTGTACCCAGCGTTCACTAGTATTCACAGAATAACAACAGATGTCTTGAGTCGGTTTGCTGCTGGCTGATGCTAGAGGCCAGGCCACAGTGCTCAGAGGATCTGATAGGTCCTCCCCAAGTGTATAGTGAACACAGGCTGCACGAGCAGAGGACTGGTGGCCAGGAAACGTGTGACCTTGAACAGCTGTGCCTCATGACGGAGGCAGGGTCCTGGCTTCTAGTCCCAGATTTGCCTCTAGATAGTGGCACTACTTCAGACCAGTTGGTGCACACATGGGAGCTGAGGGGTTGAATCAAATGCCTTGATCACCACTTCTAGTCCTAACCTTTTCGGTCCACATGACAGAGGACCCTCTGCTTTTGATTTATGTGGGCCTGTCCATGGGCTTTCCATCACAGCCAGGGTGCAGGGTGCAGGGTGCAGGATGGGACCATCAGGTCCCATCAGGAAGGCCTCTGCTGAAGAAGTGCTCTGGCTTGTTCCTGCTCTGAGCATTATTGGGCCTCAGGAATGTGCATTTGTTGAACAGTGGCCAATCTTTAACTGACTTTGGGCTGTGGGTATCTGATCATGACCTTAGGGAAGGGGAGGTGGAGAAAGGGCAGTTGTGGCTCAGAGGCCAGGATGGTGGGAATGAGTGTGGCATGGGTGGTGCTCTGCCCATCCCAAGGCCTAGGAGCAGCCAGCGAGGGTGCACAGCAAGTGTGGAGCCCTTGCAGGGCTCCTCCTGCCCTTACCAGTTGCTTGGAGGCTGCAGAGCTGATGTTGATGTCGCTGCAGCCAGCATGGCACGGGGAGAGGTACTCTACTCCGTCGTCTCCGCAGACCGGGTGGAAGATGGAGTCCGGGCACAAGCAGTCTCTGCGGCAGGCAGGAGGCTGCGGGCGTATGGAGTTTGATGTGCTGCCAGCAAAACAGGAAGTGGGGGATCAAACACAGCAGACCAAAGAAATCTTTGCACTCCTGCCCAGCATGAGCTCCCCGCCTGGTCGGGGTGCCTGTGCGTCTCTGTCTGCCTCGGGCCAGCCACCATCCTGGGATCTGAATTGTGTCTATTGGAGCCGATGCCAAACAGGCTGCTGCTCAGTGCTCATGGCACCGCTTCTCCTCTGCCACTAAGAGCCCAAACCACCAAGTGCTGGTTGGAGAGGCTTGGTTGGCAAACCCCCCGATGGCAGAAGGGGTCCACCAACCAGCCAGGGCTCTGATGAGAAAGATGGCAGATACTGCACAAACGTCCCAGGCAATATTTCCCTTCCCTCCTTCTCCACCTGGGCTCAGGCTGAGGGATGAGCAGGGGCCCCTTGAGGCCTCTGGGGCAGAGGTGGCTCCTGTCTCTGGGTCTCTGTAGACATGGCCCAGGTGGCTTCATCCCCCCGAGTTTCAACCAAGGGGATTTCACTGGCTGCGCTCCCTGTTCCCACCATCCCCCATATCTGGTATTCACCATCGTCTCTGGGGAGGGCTGGCATAGGGCTCACAGTGCACCCAAGGGCTTCCAAACTCTACGGTCAGTTATGCTCTGCTCATGGATGAGAACACTGAAGATTAGATAAGTTGAGTAACTTCCCTAATGCGTGAAGGGCAGGGCCAGAAATAGAACCCAGTCTGACAACAAAGCCCTGTGCCAACCTCCCAGTGAAAGCCACCAGAAGGTCCGGAGCCTTCCCAGCTTCTCAGTTCACAGCCAGCCTGAGGGAGACCAGTACAAACCAGAGCTGGCCCCATCCTGGGCAACCCTCCCCACCCTCGTACCCATCTCTCCTTCACTCACTAAGGAGAGAAGAAGTTAAAGGGAAAGAAGAGAAAACAGCAGGCTGCAGGCACAGCACCTCCATGCTGCAACCTCACCAGGCAAAATCTACAGGGGGCACCCAGAAAACATTAAATGCTCCTTGCTCAGCACCTCCCCTCCCAGGCCTCTGAAGCTCTTCCTGAATGTGAAGCTACACTTGAAACTTAGGACGTTAGTACTTTATGCAAACCGACAGGTATACTTTACTGCCCTCTTCCTCACCTGCCCTAATTTTTCAAGTCTGCCATCACTTCCATTGTCCTTTCCCAGATTTTTTCGAATCTCCTTCTCTCATCTTTCACCAGCAGCTCAGTGAGACTGTAATTCTAGCCGGCACAGAGCTGATGCTAAACATAGCTTATTTCCTGGCTCCTGAGGCTCACAGCCTTTCAGATTCATCCTGAAACCAAACTAATTTGTTTTCAGTGCTTCTTTAAAAACAGAATCCTAACCTCGACTGTTGGCAGCCCACTAGGACGCTCTGATTTCTTTTCATAATTGAGCATACTAATTTAGACCTGATATCTAAGTTGCGACATAAAAGATTAGATTAACCCTGTATGGCCCCGGAAGATGACTGGTTAGCCAGAGACGGGTAAGATTCCTCAAGGGAGGAACAACCTAAGACAGGCACAGTCGCAGGGGGGCCATCAGGTGAGAATTTGGGGATCAACAGAGGTGAGGCTCAGAACCCCCCCTGCTTTGAGAGAAATCTTCTGCATCCATGGATGTCCTGCTGCCCTTGTCTAGCCTGGATTAATACTTAGTCCATAGGCACACACCTGATCATCTGATCATCTACATTTGCCTTCTTACAGCACTAAACTATGTTTTCTACCTTTATCTTGCATCTACCTACCACTTCAGCATTTTATTAAAAATAAAAATAATAATAATAATAGGAGAAATGTGGGATCAACATATAAATCAAGTACAAAAATCAAACGAATATTCATATTTGACCTGATTGTTTATAGGTCATAATGCATGATCAAAACCGAAAGTTTCTGTGATGAATGCCCTTGTACTGTTCACCATGTAAGAATTTATTCACTATGTAAGAATTCGTTCACCATGTAAGAACTTGTTTGTTATGCTTCAGAAGATTGGAGACTGACGAGAATTAGGCTTGAGATGGATTAATGATTGTACATTGAGCGTTGACCCCCCTATACTGAATTTTATTGTTGTTAACAACCATTTGATCAATAAATATGAGAGATGCCCTCTCAAAAAAAAAAAAAAAGATTAGATTAAAAAGGGAAGAGAGTTGAGGCAGCAGAAAAGAAAACTTATGGCAGCCAGTCCAGGCTCAGCAAGGGGTTTCCTCACCCATCGTTCCCATTACCTGGGAGGGTAGATCTCCGCTACGGCTGGGGTGGAGCAGCCCATGAAGAAGAGAGGGGCACAGAGGATCATGGAGATGGTGATGATGGTGGCAGCCACGCGGGGAATGGTTTGCAGAGAGAAAACAAACCGCTTCATGAGGATTCCACCAAACAGCATCCCCAAGGCCGCAGCGGGGAGGTTCACGGCACCTGTAGATAAAGAGAAATGGGTCTGGGTACACAGGACTGGGAGCGTGTGAGGGCCACACACACAGAGCTAGCCACAGAGGAGGGGACTGTCTTCCTGAAGGAACATTTGATGTGTTCAGTTGCAATTGCAAAAGTAATAGCTGACCAGGGCTTCTCCAGTGAATAAAGATAGAAGTAGGGTTCTTGCAGCTAAGGGAGATGGATTGAATGTGCACTTATTAGGTGCCTTTCATTACCAGGCCCCTCGTTGCATTCTCACTATGACCACATGGGGTTAGTAAGGTACTGGCAGCAGCCCCTGCTGGATAGGCTACTTGGAGGCTAAAGGCTAGAGGGCTGAGGTCACAGCCAAGGGCCACAAAGGAGGCTGGGGGTTGTGTCCTGACCACATCCATATGGTCAAGCTCACCTGTAGACTGGGTGATTCAAGGGGAATAATTCAGTGGGAATTTGTGGGACCACATCAGTGTTTCTTGACCTCAATGGCAAAAAACACCCACACTGGGTCCCACTCAGAGATTCCGCTTTCCTTGATCAAGGGTGGGCCGGGGTATCTGTATTTTTTAAAATCTCCAGGGGAGTCTAAGGTGCAGCTGGGGTTGAGAATCACTGAACAGCACACTCCTTGCTCTAGCAACTGTATTCAAGTCCTTGGCGAAGAACGGAACACACGGGAGGCATTTTGCCTAACCCTGATCTGATCCTTTCTCTTTCCTGTCTTGCCCCTGATGATGTCAGGACCTCTGGGAGGCTATTGAGCACCCAGCCCCTCTGTCAGAGAGGAAGGCAGCCCCAGCTTCCACCCACTCCTGCCCGGAATGATAGGGAACCCAGAAATCTGCCAAGAACATTCTAGATTGCCAACCAGGAAAAATGTCCTTAAAATTCTTTCTCCTGGCCTCCTCTGGCTCCTGTCTGCCTCCGGTCTGGCCTTGTCCGGCCCTGGATGGCGGCAGGAGGGCCCAGCCCTTCCCACAGGCAGAGCAGCCTAGCTCCTGCGGCTCCCTCAGGACTCACCAATGAGGAAGTTGGCGTAGGCTGCGGAGGCGCCATACTGCTTCTCCAGGAACTTGTTGAGGAAGGTGGAGAGGCCAGCAATGACGGAGGAGAAGGTGCACTGGGCCAGCACCACCAGCATGAACAGCGGGTTCATCAGCAGCCTTAGGAAGATGCGGGGAAAGCCTGCAAACAGATGCCGTCAGGGGCCAGGCCTTCGCACCCACTACCACTAGCACCTCAGACTGGCCACGGCCCTTGCTCCTCCTCCAGGCAGCTCTCCTCTCTTCCCCAGGGCAGAACTGAGGCACCAAGCTGTTCAGTGGCCAGTCCAGGGTGCACAGCTGCTTGGACTTGCACTTAATGTGCTCACAGGCTAAGTAAAATGAGGATGTGCCTCTAGAAGAAATCAGGTGTAGGGTGCATAGAAATAGAACTAACACTCTCCTCACATGACAGGAGGGGAGAGAAGAATATGGGGCCCAGATCATGGGGCGGGGGTGACTCTGTTGAACCTGGATCTCCTGCAACTCTAAAGAAGCAGAGCCCCTCCTGAGAGATGGGCCAGTCATAGCCCACCCGCTCTTATTTCCCCTTATTGCACACAATGCATGTGGGCTGGGAAACACCTGACCCCCGCTTTCCCAAACCAGCCAGTCCACCCAGGGCTTTGCCCGGCCGTTCATTTACGTTTAATGAAATCCACCAGGGAGCCTCCTGGCTTGACCTCCATCTTCCTCGAGCTATCCACTCTGGAAGCAGACCTCTGAAGGCAGCGAAGGGGATGGTGTTAGCGGCCCGGGCTCCCTGCAGCCACTCTGCCCCAGGCCCCGGCCCTTCTGGTTTTGGTGGCTCAGGCCCGGGCGGCCATAAGCCACCCCAGGTGTGTGTGGGAGGGCTTCCAGAGAATGTCTGCTTGACTCAAACGCCAGCTGCATGTCAGTGAGCCCTTGCTTCAGCTGCCTGCCAGAATGCCTCCACGCTAGTGCCTCCCAAGATAGCTGGGGATGATATTCGTACCTAACTTTCCCATGACTGATGCCAAAAGGCGTCTGACCGACAATCTCACCCCTTGTCTGTCTGTCATGGCTGCACTACTTCCTGTCCTTCGGTTCCAGGGGCTGCTGGCTTCTGGGGCACTCTAGTTAGAATGACCTTTGCTTCTAGCTCTTTCTTCCTATCTCCTTTGTGGAGTCCCTGCTTCTCTCTGGGCCTGAAGCTGAGTCCTGCTCAAGGTCCTGTCCTGGCCCTTTGCCTGAGCTTTCTGTGTGTACCACCTCAGTGAACTTGCCTACCTCCTCTGGACTCATCAGCTGCAGTTCTGAACCACCGCACAGATGCAAGGCCCCTGAGCTCGGATGCCACTAGGATGCTCCAGAGGAACTCGTCCCCAGGAAAGGGAGCTCCCATTCATTCAGCGCCCACTCTATGTTGGGCACCGTGCCTTGCATTCCATGTGCATTGTCCCATTCCTCATACCCTTCCTCTGAGATACGTCCTCTATTTTCAGTATTTCAAAGGAGAAGAAGCTCAGAAACAAGTAAACTTGCCTAAGATCACTCAGCCAGTTTGTAAGTAGCAGAGCCTGACCTCAAAACCACATGATGTGCTGTCAACCTTGGAAATTCTTCTGAGACAAGGCGAGGCCCTCCTCCCGGCCCCGTCTCACATGGCTGGGCCTTGACCTCACACACTCATTGCCGAGCGTTGAACTCTGTCCCTAGCCCCAAACCTTGTGCAGACTTCAGCCCCCCTTCTCCTCCAATCCAGCTGAGAGCCGGGGCCTTCTTGGTACACCTCCTCCTCCAAGACAGTCTGGCCTGCCCTCCCCTTAGCTGCCTGCAGCCACTGCCTTGGTGCTCAGCTGTGTCCCCATCTTCATTCACGTCTCCTCAGACCTCCAGCCTTCATTCTTTCCTGATGCCCCAACCTCAGCCTGGTGACTGTGCTGCCACCCGAGTGGCCACCCAGGCACTGCAGAGCCCAGAACTTCCTGGGATCAGAGCATGTTTTAGACCCTTCAGCCTAAATCAAAGCTTCCACCCAAACTTCCCTTCCCTGTTCTTTTTATTCTCATCCTTCCCCCATTTCTTTCCCCAACAGATATGACAGACAGATGCATGGAAGGTCAGTCTGCAAAAGACTGCCCTTGCATTCTCCAGTGCTAGGAATCCCCTTCTTACTCAGCCCTGCAAGCTCAGACACGACGGGCCCCGTGCAATGCACAAGTCACCTGTGCCAGGTCATGTATTCAGCTTTTATTGTCTCTCAACTCTTTAATCCAACTTAGAAGAGCTCAGTGTTTCCCAAACTACATTCCCTGGAGCCCTCCTGATCCTGAGATGTTGACACAGTAAGAGGGAGCTGATAAGATACCGCTGTTTGAGGAAAAACCAGCACTCTCATCTCACAAAGCCTCTGAGAAGTCCTGCACCAAGAAACTTGTTTAGATTTCACCCAGGATTTATTTTACCTGCTACAATTCCTCAATTCAGCTTATTTTCTACCCCTACCCTCCTTTCTTAAACTCCTACGGATAGAGTCATGGGCTCTCAGAACCTTACCTCCTCTCCTCTGGGCATTGTTCGAGGAAAGAAAAAAAAGGGTAAAGAGGTGAGAACCAAGAAGGCCGAGGAAATGAGCAGGCCCAACCACCAGGCTCCGATCCATCGGGGGTCTCTGGGGCTCAAGTTAACGGCAGCTGAAAAGAGAGCAAAGGGCAGAAGTGTCTGTTGGGTGCATACATGATCTCACTTTACTGGAAAGAGAGCCTCTGCTTGGGGGACTCTCTTCTCATGGTGCAGAGGTAAGCCACGGGCTAGAATCAGGCCATGTTGACCTTCCCAGACAGAGGCGGCTACTGTGCCTGAAGCCGGGGGTCAGAGAACTCTCAGACTGAAGAGATTAGAACCTTTGCCTCACCTTATTTTATTCCCAACCCTTGGCAGGAATGATGATGAAAAGAGGCTGGCTCTCTCAAGGCTTACCACAGGTCAGACAATGGACCACATGTTTACATCTATTACGTCACTGCTTCTGAGCAAGTCTTTGAGGTAGGCACTGCATCTATCCACCTCCAACCATCAGGAAACTAAGGACCAGACAGGCTAACCTTGTGCTTGTCCAAAGGTGAGGCTAGTAAGTGCCATTTCATTGGTCAATTTCAATTTCTTCCTGGTGTCCAAACCTACATTCTTAGCCACTGAATATTACTGCTTCCCAACTTTATTGGTCGCTAAGAAGAGAGGCGCCATAACCTTTAGGAGCCCAAGGAAACAACCATCCACAGAGTGGGCTGCCTGGTCTCTGAAGGACACGCCTCCTCCCAGGAAGTCCCCCCTCTGTACCTGAGAGTGTGACCCTGCGTCTCTCGGTACAGGAATGATATGGACCACAGAAGGAGGGGGAAGGCAGTGGGATGGCCCTCAGCCAACAACGACAGGCATCCCTGGGACTGTCCCTGCTGGACCGGGAACTCAGTTGCTAGTCTCTCTGGGCACCCAGGAGCCAGGAACCACTTAGGAAGTGCCAGTGAAAGGGCAGAGATGTTGACTCTGACACAAAGCTCCCCCGGCTTTCCCCTTCCATTTGAAATACAGGGAGATGACACCGTGTGGATGACATCAAGGTCTCCTGGGCCTTGGGACAGGAATCTGTGGACTCTGGCAGCGTCATTGGGCTTAATGTCACAAGAGACAGGCTCTGATCTGTGTGCCGGGCACCTGAGGGCCTGGCTCAGGTCTGCTTTCTAGCTACATCTTCTGGCTGGCGGGAACTTTGCATACCACCCACACAGCCCAAACGTTCCACCTCTTGGCTTTGTCCAGGTGGTTTCCCCTGCCTGGGAAGGCCTTCCCTCCCATCACTACCTGCAGAATTCCCATCTATCAATGGGGCTTGATCCAGATGTCACCTCCCCTGGGAAGCCCTCCCTGATCACCTCATGCAGGAGCATTCTCTCCCGCCTTGGAACTTACAAAGCACTTTGCTGTCCCTCTGCTATAGCGCTGGCCCCCTGTGCCTGCAGAAGGCTGGCTGGTATGGGACATGCTTACGAAGGCAAGAAGCCCTTGCAGGATTCATCCTGGGGCTAGAGCCCTGAATGGTAAACTTAGTACTTGTGCCCTTGTCTATAATGGAAGAATAAGAGTTTATACCTATTAACCTCATGCAATATATCAAGCATAGTTTACTTTTTATAACTTTTACTATCATTAACCCCAGATGAGAAAACCGAGGTGCAGAAAGATGAAGATACTTGCCCCAGATCACCCAGCCAGTAAGAGGGGAACCAGAATTAGACACAGAGTCCACTGCCAGTGCCCACATAGTTAAACAAGATGTTATGCCCTCTGGATGTGGGTCATAACCCATGTGTATATTTTATGTAGTGCTTTTTTTCCTCAAAAGAGCTCTTACTACTTTTTTTTTTAAACAATCAAAACCACCCTAGAATCAAAGAAGCACAGAACTATTTTTAATACCGCCACCATGATGGGCAGCTCTGATGCCGACACCTGAGGACCTCCCCTAGGTCCCAAGGTTTCCTGCTGAAAAATTCTTGAGGACAGAAAGTGTTTTCCTCAGCAGCAAGTGCCCCCTAGCATCCAGCACGGACCCTGGCGAGATGAGGCACATGCTGTGTGCCCCTGGCTGGCTGAAGCGCTGCAGGAGTGAATGAGTGAGTGCCAGAGGTGGCAGCAAACATTTGGTAGTTGATGCTTCATTCTCTGCCCTGATTGGCTGGGGGCTGGGGACAGCTCCTTCCTAGAACCGGGGATGGGCAGGGAGTCCTTGCGCACACTCACCTGTGTCCACCCTGCCGTAGTCCACGAAAATCTGCAGCATGACAGAGCCCAGCAGGTACCCGAAAGCCGGTCCAAACACAGAGATGGCAAATAAGATGGCTGGAGAGGGCAGCAGCGAAAAGAGGGTAAGGGGGGATTGGGAGGGTGTGGCAGCCCCAGACTCTTTCCCTCGCTGAGGGATTCCTGAGATGTCACCCCCTCTGTCTCCTGATCCTGACTGACAAGTCCACTTTTACAGTATTTCCCACAGACACGATCCCGAGATGTGCAGAATCACAGTTGTTTCTCCTCTAGCCAGCTGCCAAAGAGATCTGCTTGCCAGGCGGGAAACAGCCTCCTGGTACTTAAAGGTGCTGGCCCAGGGCTGTACTAGCAGGTAATGCTCCCTGCAGGTATGACGCTGGCAGCCCTGGCAGGAGCTTGGGAGAGCACAGAACCAGTGGGTGTGGTCTGTCTGGTCTGGGGCTTGTTCTAAGGTAAAGATTAGGACAGTCGGACAGACATCTGCTATCTGCTTTGCATGTGCTACTTTGAGGCCAGCCTGTCCCTAAGGGGCAGCTTGGAGAAGACATGTGCGCCCTAGCCTGTGCCTGGAGGACTGCTGGTTAAGGAGCTCCCCGTGCCTGGCACAGGGCTAAGTGGTTACATATGTTACTTCATGTAACTCCACAGCCACCCAGTGCACAGATACTATTAGCCTGGGGACCTAGGGCTCAGCCACTTGCCCAGGATCACACAGCTGATGGGTAACAGAGCTGGCATTCAAACCAGCTCTGTCTGATCCCCATACCTCTGCACTCATTTGCTGTGTTGCAGGGCATGGAGGGTTAGACCTGAGTTCAGCCCCTCAGGGCCTGAGCGAGTGCCACATGGGGACCCAACCCCTCCCTACAGCCTCTTCAAGACTGACTCACAGATGTAGAGGGGTGAGTTGTTGGGCTCCGAGAAGTCGTCCACATACGAGATCCCAAACGGCTGAATGGGCACTGTCCCAACGCCTGCCAGCAGCTGGGCGACCACCATGAGACCCCACATGCTGCTGGTCTCCTTCTGGAGGTCCTGGGTGGTGCCATGGCACTTGCTGTGGGACAGGTCCTGCCCATGCTTCTGACAGAGCTCGGCTTGGAAGCGGCTACTGTTCCCTGCAATGAGAGTGCATGCCAGTCACCGCCACCCTGGTCTCCTGGCTGCAGCAGCAGGCCTCCAAGCCTCGCTTCCTTCTAGGCCTTTAGGGAGTGACTCTAGAAACAAGGTGAGAGTGTGGGCTTCCTGCTCCGGGAGCTGCCCTTCTCCAGGAGAGAGGGCTTCTCTTCTCATGGGCATCCATTCTTCCTCCTCTCTGAGCATAGGCACAGAACTGAGTGTGGAGGAGTCAGTCCCTTCATCCCCGGAGGAAAGTGTTACCCAGCTGCAAAAGGGGGACCCAGGACCAAACCCCAGGCTTGTCGGCCTCCAGTGCCCTTAGTGCAGCCTTTCAGCAGGATGTTGAGAGGATATCCTCAGTCGTTCAGCAGGATGGACGTCATTTTGTCCCACAGAAGACAGTGTTGCCATGGCCTGGGACATGTCCCTCCTGAGTCACAACTCCCAAAACCCTCACTCCTGGGTGATCCTGGCATTGCATCACACCGGAGAGCTTACTGCTAAAGGCATTTAATGTCCTTACTAAACCTCGGCTGCTCCCAAGAATCATAGAACTTGGGAAGCTGGGAGGGCCTCTGAGAACCTCTAGTTCAGCTCCTCCTATTACAGATGAGGAGCTGAGGTTGCACCTAGAGACCTTCTGTGAGTGTCCATGAGACCCCAGGTGTGGCCTGTGGGCACCATGCTGCCTGTGGCCATGGGGACCTGGCCCAGCTGGGCTGCCACTTCCATGTGCTGCTGTTAATGTGGCCCACACTAAACCATGAGTATTGTCAGTGATTCAGGGCCTGAGGGCTCTTGAGGGCTTCTTCCCAGGAGAGCCCTTCTTCTCCTGCCATGGCCAGGCCAATGGAAGCCACTGGCATCCCTGATCTTCCTTTGTGGCCTTGTTCCATTACCATGAGTGGGATTCAGTTTAATTCTCATTTGTGGTGCTTCCAGAGAGACCACAGCCCTGAGTTGGGTGGGTCTTGAAGTCCCAGAGGGCTGTGGACTAGTTCTGCCCCTTACACTGGACTCTGTCAAGTGCTGGTGAGCTCAGGGCTGCCCTGGACGGCGGGCTGGGGTGGTGGTGGTCCGCACATGTCTCGTCCAGCCTGGCCCCAGCATTGCCTGGCCTCTGCACTGCTTTTTGTATAGAACATGTTTGAAAACTGGCCTAGAGGGCTCCCCATTAATCAGGGAGATCTGTGCCAGGCCTGTCCCAAGCAAAGGGGCCAAGGTATCTATCTGGTCAAGGTCATCTACACCTGACACTAGTTTTGTGCAAGGAAGCGAACACCCAGGCAGGCGGCCGACCTCCGGGCTTTGGTGAATGTCTCTCTGTGCCTTCCTCCTCCCAGCCTACATCCATTGTCCCACTTGCCAGCACAGAATTCGAAAAGGTAAAACCTCATGGTGAAATAGGAGGCAGCCCTTAGTGATTGGGGTGGGGGGTATAATCTTACCAACATGGAATGACAGCTGTAGCATCTCATAGGTTCAAAAAATAGCTCTAAGTTTGGAGAAGAGTATGATCCCTAATCTATAAAACTTATGTGGACTGACTGAATATGGAGAGAGCAACTGTGGAAGACTGCAGCTCTCTCTGGGTGACAGGACTTCGTGTGTGTGTTTGCCTCGGTGTATTTTCTAAATTTTCTAGAATGAACACAGCACTTTTGAAATAAAGCCACAATAAAAGCTTTTTAGTTATATTATTTCCCATAAATAAATATAGCCAAAATGTAACCATGTCTCTCCCATTTCTGTGTCTTGTTCTATAACCATTGCCCTTCCTTTTGGCCTAGGCCCTCAGTCTGCAGAGGCATGTGTTAGGTTAGGGCTGTGCTTCTTTGCGCCGCCCCACCCACCTCCTCTCCCCTGGGGGTGTTGAGCTTTTCTTTGTCTTACAGGCTTCACTATGGAGACCCCAGTTCCAGTACCAGAATTTTTTAAACTTCCATTTATTGCACAGGCAGACACTGTGACATGCCCTGTCTCCCCATCACAGAGGTTAGTGGCCTATCTCAGCAGCTGGTTTAGGGCAGAGTTGGCACGCAAACCTTCATGTGTCTGACTCAAAGTCTGTACTGAGGTTAAGTCTGACATGGTGGCTTTGAAAAGACACAACACATATTGTGCAGGGACTGGGGAGCCAGGCCCAGGAAGATCCATCTATCCCCAGGCACATTCAAACATGAGCCCTCTGACTTCTGCAGGCAGCTGGTTCCTTCCCAGGAAAGGTGTCCTGGAAAAGGGCTGGTTCCTTGGAGTTTTGTTGAAAACTGAGACAACGAGATGAACACACAGAACAGGGAGTCAAGAATCAGTTTTAGTGAAACAGAAAGACAATATACAGCATGATTTCATTTATGTACTAAGATAGTCAAGCACACAGAAGCAGAGAGTAGAATGGTGGTTGCCAGGGGCTGGGGAGATGGGGGTAATGGGGAAGTGATGGTCAAAGGGTATAAAGTTTTAGGTATGCAAGATAAATAAGTTCTGGGGGTCCACTCTTCAGCATAGTGCCCATGACCAAGCATACTGCATTGCATATTTAAATTTTGCTAAGAGGTAGATCTTCTGTTAATTGTTCTTAAATAACAGACACACATACACCATAATAAAGGGGGCAGGAAGAAACTTTGGGAGGTGATGGATATGTCTATGGCCTTCATGTTGGTGATGCTCATGAATATATACTTATCCCCAAACTCACTGAATTTATGCATTAAATAGATATGGCTTTTTTACATGTCAATCATACCTCAATAAAGTGGTTTAAAAAGAAAGAAGAAATTGATTTTAGTCCCAGGTAGCTGTGTGAACTTGAGCAGGTTTCTATATCTTTCTGAGACTCAGTTTCCTCTGAGGTAGAGATGGTAAGGTGACTAGATAAGTAGATTCTGTGTGGGTCCCTAAAGAATTACAAGGCTATGTTTCCAGAAGAGGGTACAGGCATGCAAAGTTGGACCCTACCAGTCAGATGACAGGTCTGATGGCTGTGCCTGCCCCCTTGAAAGAAGGCTGATATAGCTTAGTTACTGCCATAAGGGTCTGACTCTCAGGATAATCACTTTATTCTGGAAGCACAGGACTACAAAATGTTCCTGCCGAGAAAGGCAAGACAGGGGCTATGTAGTCTACACCCCACCCCACTAAGGAATCCTTCCACCAACATTGTGACCCATGTCCAGCACCCAGAAACAGGGGTGTGGTACTGGCAGACTCATGTGAATCCCCAGGGGGAGGCGCAGGTGGTGTGGGCAGGCAAGGTCAACAGATATCGGAAGGGCTGCACTGGGAGCCCAGGACCTGCGTTCTAGTCTAGTCTAAGTTCCCTGTATTAGTAACCTTAACTTTGAAAGACCTCAGAGGATTCAGAGGGAGGGGCCAAGCACAGCAGAGGGTGGGAGCCTGTTGAAGGGCCTGGTGGGCAGGGTGTCAGGCTCACTGCTCACTCCCTGCCCTCAGTACAGGAGCCACACAGGACACCCTGGGTAGATGAGTGTTTACACGCTGTGGGCTCTGCAAGCCTTTAGAAAAAGTGATGGGCAACTACCAAGACTGCTGTGCCCTTCTCAAGACCAAGCAGGCACGCTCAGGAGTGGACACAGAGCAGGCTGCCCTGCCTGGGACCTGCATTGCCAACAACCAAATGTAGCTGTGCAGGCACTCAAACAAATTGGCTCGCACACTTCTCTGCTCACTTCCCTGCACCAGCTGTGACTGAGTTGATGTATTCCTGAAGGGCCTATACATAAAAGAGCTGCTGCCAAGTTTTCAAATGGGCATTTCTTTTCAGAAGCTTCAAAGGAATTTTGAATATATTTTATAGGAGGAAATGAGCAAAGTTTGAAGAGCCCTAACACTGTGGGCTGTTGTCACTTGCAGTTCTGCTTGGCTGAGCCACCTGTCTCACCTGTCTAGGTATGACAGCAGCTCCCTGTTCCATGTTGTCTGGTAGGCTGTGGGGTGGCAGGGCCAGGTCTATGTTATGTGCAAGGGTGGTTTAAAGATCATCCGAAGGTGAATGACCATCCTGGGAAAGAAATGCAGAGAACTGGCCCCTGCTCTCAGCTTGGCTGCTGAAGGACCCAGCCAAGGCCCATTAGCTGCAGGGCGGATGATGGCTGCTTCACAGGTGGAAAGCTTGGATGCTGCATCCTGAAGAGACACCTGGACCAAATGTAATTGGTTCTCCATTGTTCAGCTATTTGGCCAATAGTGACTATGGCCTCTCTGCAGTGGAGTCATGGAGGAGGCTGAGCCAGGTGTCAGCGCGGCCCTTACAAACCTTCAGCCTACTGGTCTACACAGGTCATCAGAGAAGCAACCCCAATAAGCCACAGTGAGGAGACACTTCACACCCAACAGGATGGTTACTATCAGAAAACAGAAAGCAACACCTGTCAGCTAAAGGTAGATGAGAACTAGAACCTGCTGCATTGCTGGTGGGAATGTAAGATGATGCAGTCTGTGTGGAAAACAGTAAGGCAGTTCCTCAAAAAATTAAAAAAATAGAATTAGCATAGGATCCAGCATTTATACTTCGGGGTATATACTCAAAAGAATTTAAAGAAGAACTTGAATAGATATATGCACACCAGCATTCTTAGCAGGCTTATTCATGATAGCTAAAAGGGGGAAACAATGCAAATGTGCATTAGGGCATGAAAGGATAAACAAAATGCAATATATACATACAGTGACATATGACTGTCCTTACAGAGGAAGGAAATTCTGATACATGCTTGTCGCGTGCCCTGTCCTCGCCGGCAAGAACAGCATGCAACAACAGCAGGATTCTTCTGCAGAAAGCTTTATTCTTCAGCTCTTTGTGAAACAAATGAGTTGGGCAGGACCCAGAAGGGAAGGAGAGGCTTGCTTATATAGTTCTCATGCTCTGACCTGGTTGGTGCGGCTCCATATGCCTTATTAGCATAACCATTTGGTGGGTCTCATTGGTCCTTATGCCAAGGCGCAATTAGCATGTAGTTTAGTGGTGTGGGATGATTTGTCATTAGGAAGTTCGGGGCCTTCCGGCTGCCCTGCATGGGGCGCTATTTTCTGAGCGCGGCTGCCAACACATGCTGCATACACAGTGAGTGAACCTTGAAGACTTTATGCTGAGTGAAATAAGCCAGACACAGAAGTACATTGTATGATCCCACTTACAGGAACCTAGAGTAGACAAATCCATAGAGACAGAATGTAGAATGTGGCTGCCAGGTGCGGAGGTGTGGCGGGGAGAAGGCATGGAGAGTTAGCGCTTAATAGAGACAGTTTCCATTGGGAAAGAGGAAAATTCTAGGGGTGGGTGGTGCTGACGGTTGTACAAGAGCATAAACGCACGCGATGCCACTGGACTGTACACTTAGGCGTGGCCAACATGGTATATTTTATGTACACTTTACCACAGTAAGGACAAATACAGCCTGGTGTGCACTGAGGTGGGAGCGGACAGGGTGCCGGGGAGCATGGGGAAGGGGCACCATGCCCGGTGTTGTTGGGTGAGGGTTCGGGAAAGACTGTGGAGAAAGCGGCCTCTGAGCTGAGAAGACTCAGCAGGAGTGAAGCAAGCTCAGTGTGAGGAGAGAGGACGGAGGGGTGGGCGGCACCTCCTCAGTACGGAGGGAAGCTCAGCGTGGTCACCAACACCCAGGGTTAGGGCCTTGGTGTCCTGGGAGGGGCTTGGATTGTACCCTAAGGTGAACCCCGGAAGGTTGAAGACCATGAGGGGTAGAACAGACTGGAAGGATGAAGGCCAGTGGCCAAGGGCTGTGTGTGAGGAGGGGAAGTGAGTCAGCTGAGGTATCTTGGTGGTTAAATAGGTGAGGCTGCACCCTGCGTGGGGAGGCTCCACGGCTGTGGGCATGGTGGTGCTCTGCCCAGAGCCTGTGTGTGTAAGCTGCACACGCTCAGGCTGGGTGCAGGACAGAAGGTGCATGAAAACCAAAGGAGCAGAAGATAAGTGTTTCTTTTAAGCGTTCTAGTTCTTGATTTCGCTTTCTCATCATTTTGCTAAATTCACACTTATTAGAATACTGTTGCTGGATTGGCTAGCAAAATTATTTTTTGTGGGTCACTGAAGATCATAGATATATTGACTGGCTTAGTAAGTCTTTATACTGCACATTGCATGGTACACCAATGCCACAGAAACCCTCAGAAAATTTCATCTAATGAAGTGTCCATGAAACAAAACTCTCTGGGGATCATTTAACTATTATTATTTACTTTTAAAATGTCAGATTACATGTCAGGAAGTGCCTTTATCAAATATGTGAATTTAAAAAAATGATTGGCTCCAATTAAATCCAAGTCTACCGAGTTCCTCTTTGGCTATCCTGTGTTCCCAAGTGATTCAAGATCTCTCAGTGAACTCTCTCTTCCTGATGCCAGCCTTAAATGGGCCAAATCTATCCTGGACCAGTCTTCTGCACAAGTGAGAGGGAAAGAGCAGTTAAACCCACCCGCAGAGGGCAAGGCCTCCTTCACCTGGGAGCAGCTGCCCTCAGGGGAGCAGCAGCTGGCTGTGTGGAGGCCGGGAGCCCTGGAGCCAGGGGGAGCGGGCAGTGGGCAGGATGCACTGCTCCTTACTGGCTGTGGGGGCAGGGGGTTATGTCAGAGACAGAGACCTCAGGCCTGGACTCCCTGCAGAGGGTGGCCAGGGCCAGCTCACTCCAGTGATGGCAGAGTCTTCTAGCATTCGGACCATTAGGTTCTTCTCTTAAAAATATGAGCACATGGATTGGTGAGCCCAGGGACTCGAAGGAGGGGGAGGAAAAGACCTTGTATCAGGAGCCTTTGGCACGATTAGGAGGCTCAGCTTTCCTCATCCCGCTCCAGCCTTCTCCTCTTGGAAGAAAGGAAGAGCAACCTCTCCTCACTTCTGTGGCATTCGGCATAGGCCTCATTCCCAGTGGCTCCCTACTGACCTAAGGAAGCACCTCGCCCTCCTCCTCAGAGGCTGCTAGCAACAACCTTCCCACCGTGTCAAATCCTGCGGTGAGGTCAGAGAAATGCCTGCCTCTTCCAGCTGCCATGGACTCCAGAGGCCCCTTGCCTCCCTGAGGCTGCCTGCCTCCCTCTTGGTGAGGCCTGGGAGAGGGAGGAGGGCGTCTGCTCATTAGCTGGATGTCAGTCTGTTTCTCATCTTCCCTGAGGCAGGCTTCTGGAAGGCCCAAGTTCATCAGAGCACATTCTTTTTCACGATAGACACCAGAGGTCCGGCTGTGCCAGTTTTCATAAGGCTGTGAAATGCTAAGTAGAAACAGGCCAGGACCTCTCCCCTCCTCCAGCTACCCCAGCACCACCCTGGCTGCACGTGAGTCAACCCTCTGACTCATCCCACAATTTAAATATGCAGAATTTCAGTTCTGATTTCAGGACTCCTCGTGGGTTTGGACAATAGGGAACTCTGGGGCAGGAAATTCCATTCCCCTAAGATGGTGCCCAAGGAGACACAGCAGATCTGGGCAGACCAAGTTCTGGCCACCCCACTGGTCAAAGACACACGTTCCAGGTGTGGTCAGGCTGCGGCTGCTGGAAGCCTGTCAAGGGTATAATAAGAGATCTCTGCACGAGGGTCTGGCACTGGGTCCGAGAGAGGCCCCTGGAAGGGCCGAGCAACAAGCTGGGCTTTCCTTTGACTTGTCATTCTTGTCATTCTGGTGGAGGACAGAAGGCATTCTGAGAGGAAGCAGGAGGGCAAGAAGTGAGCTCTCCTTCAATTCATTGTTCCTGAGAGCCAGCCATGACCTTGTTCAGGAGGGGGCATGGCTTCTGGGCTGGGTGAGTAGGATCAAATGAGGAGGTTAGCAATAACCAAACCTCAGATGCAATTCAAGAGTACTATAGGGAAAGGCAGGGGGTATTTCTGGAGAGTTTTCTAGAAGGATGGCCAAGGTGCCAAGCCCTGGACTTATCAGCAGACTCCTGGAGTCCCATTCAGTATGTTCCACTCCAAAGGATCCATTTCCTCATTCTCCTCAATTCAGCTGCTCAACAGTTCTTCCCGAAACTCTGGCAACACCCACCAGCAGGCTTGGAACAGACTGTCCTGAACTCACTCACGATCCGAGATCTCAGGGTTGTTTGTAAAGTGGGTTGTTTGTACATCAGAGGGATTGAGCTCCCAGTGGACCTCACCAAGCCTTGTTGGTCTATAATGCCCAAGTAATAATATGTGTTCTATTCCAACTAGAATGTTGTTCCAACTATGTGTTCATCCACTTGTAAGATGATTTCTGTGGACATATGCATTTTGAGTTTCATTTTGGGAAACTAGGAGAAGATATTCTTCTACACCAGCAGAAACCAACAGAGTCGGGATTGACAGCCTAGGTCACACCATGGGGCAGTGGAAGAAATTCACATTTTGAAGCCAGACAGACCAGGTTCAAGCCAGGTTCTACTGCTCACTGATTGGGAGCCTCTCAGAATCTCAGTGTCCTCATCTCCTAAACTGATGGAATAATACCTAACTTGCAATACTTTTATTAGGATGAAAAATAATGAGTATATTATACTATGGGACATAGTGATCATGCAAGATAAATTTTCATCCAAAGAGGCCAGAAACTTTGAGAAATTTAAATGGATAAGGGAGATGGCAGAACCCTGGGACAGGCAATATTGCCCAGAATTTTAAGAACTTGGGGACTAGATCCAGAAATAGGGACAAGATCAGTGCTGGTCACCAGCAGCAGATGGATTGTAATAAAGGATTTGTGGGCAAGTGGTTTGCTTGGAAGGATTCACTTCTGTGCAGAATGAGAGCTCAGAGGAGTGGAAGGAGAGAGTGCTTCTGCTCTGCTCTCAAAACTGATTTTCCAAGACTAGTTCTGAGACTGAGGCTGGACACCCCTTCCCATGCCGGTACTAAATAGGGGGCCATGGGAAATATGCCTACTTATATTGAGGAGACCATGTAACCAACAAGCTGGGCATGAGAGGGCAGGCCACTGTGCACAGCGCAACAAGGCTGGGCATTGCACTGCTGATGAGGGGCTTTCCCCACCCACACCCTTGCCCCTGCACACAGGTCTGCACCCTGACCAATCGCCACCAGGCTGAAGAAGGAGGTTTTACCTGGCCCAGCTCATCATCAAAACTGTCTCTTAGAGGATAGGGTGGAAGGAAGACATGCCTGAGAGAGCAGGCTCAGAGCCATTTAGCCTTAACATTTGAAGAGATGAGTGTTTAATTTGCACACACACTCCCCATTGGGAGAGAAGCAGAACTCATTGTTCACAGATTTATTCAATGGGCTAATGAGAGGCTCTTTGAAGGAAAACAAAGCAGTTAGCTGAGCCAGCATGAGTCCATCCAGGGGCAGCCATGCCAAACCAACCTCATTTCCTTTGCTAATGGAGCTCCCAGATGAGCAGGAAGCTGTAACAGGGTATTACTTGACTGCAGGAAGCCTTTTGACAAACTCTGTCATCAAAGTCTGGTAGACAAGGTACAGACACGTGTCAGAACAGTCCTCTGGGGAGAACTGGCTCAAACCGTGCCCAGTGCAGGAGTGGATGGGCCAATGTCACCTGGAAGATGGTGGCCCTGTGTACCACTCAACACCACTGTCACGGCCTTGGGTGAAAGCAGGGAAGAGTAGACAAATCTGTGAATGGCATGAATGCCAGGAAGCTGGGAGGAACGGCTAATCAGACATTCAAAGGCTGACAATTCACAATTTGACCCAAGGCTATAAAGAAGGGCTCCAGCCAAGATGAATGAATCTAATGGGGTCAGTTCAGGCTGCTATACAAAGTATCATAGACAGGGAGCCTTATAAACAAGAGCAACTCATTTCTCACAGTTCTGGAGGCTGGAAGTTTGAGACCAGAGTCAGCATGGTCGGTGCTGGTGAGAGCCTCTTCTGGATGGCACACTGCCAACTTCTTGTACCTTCACGTGGCTGAAAGAGAGCGGGCTGGCTCTCTGACCTCTTGTGAGGGTAGTGACTCCATTCACACGGGCTCCACTCTCATGACTCACTCACCTCCCAAAGGGCCCACCTCTAAATACCACCACGCTGGCCCTGACTTCTCTTGGCTGTCTCTGCTCTTCCGAGAACTGAGCCTCACATCCTTTCTGATGGTGGCCAGTCCAAGTTCTGAATCCTGACAAGTCCTTTTGTTCCTGCTGCTGCTGGCTTCCTGTCTCCTGGTGGGTAGCACACTGCCCAAATGTGCCTGCTGGTTCCCATTCTTAGCCTTTGGCCCACAGGAGGCGTCCGGGCACAGCCGGCAGCGTTGGCTCTACCGAGCAGCGCAAGGACTGCAGGAAGCTTCTCCCTGTGTCCTCTGGGGTTCCCCCGGAGCCCAAGGCCCATTGTAGGAGGGATCAGTGGTGTCTCCAAACCACACTCCCCAGTGTGATGGGGCTGCACCCTATTTCTGAGGGACAATCCCTCTCTCTGACCATTTTCATGGGGTGCCCAAGGCCACTGGAATAGCAACCAGCCCTCCTTTTCCACACTGGGTGCTGAATTTCCCAGAGAGCCTTCCCCTGGCCATTGGTGGGCCCAAGACAAGCAGTGTACCACTGTCGGGAGCAGGAGGACGCAGGACGCAGCTTGCCTGCCTAGCCCCCACCGCCAGACCTGATACAGGCCTGTCACCCCAGCCTCCCTCCTGAGCAAGGGAAATGACTAAGCAAGCCTGGAGGGGCTGATGAGGGAGGGGCAGCCATGCTCAGATCTCTACTCAGACCTGAGCTGGAGACTCAGGGGAACAGAGGGTCAGGTTTCCAGGCAGCTAAGGCAGGGGTGGGGGTGCTGTGCCTTGCCCACAAAAGAGATGTGAAGAGAGCCTGACAGCCAGCTACTCTCACATCAGCAGCTCAGACCTTCAGAGAGGCCACTGCGCCACTGCCTTGGAGACAGCCAGTCTGCTACTGGGCCTTCTCCCAACGGTCAAACAGCAGCCTAGTGTTTTCTATCATTTCTTCACATTGGTTTCTATTCTCTCCTGCATTAAAAAAAACATGTTCCACATCAAAACTCATTAGGTTTTGTTGTGCTCATCTGTTCAGGACTATTCTTCTATTTTCTCTCATTTGACTTAATAACACCCTTGTGTTCTGTGATTTTTTTCCCCTCATCTTATTTTCTCTTCTTTTTCAGGTTAGATAGATCCAAATGGCCGGCCTGTGCAGCTTCCACCCTGACCACCCACCCACTCACTCGCCACTCACTCGCTCCCAACACACACTGGCCCTCCCCCCACGTGCCCCCCACTGCTCCCCACCAACACCAACCCCCACACTGACACTTCCTGCACACAATGTGCCTCTCCCCTTCCTCACAGCATCTGAGCATGCTTGTGTCACACCACAACTGGGTGTTCACTGCGCAGCCAAGAGCTCACTGTCCTGGAGAAGTTCCCTTGGTGGAAGGGCCTGGAGTGGCTCCCATAGCTCAGTGGAGTGGGTTCTTCTTTTGGGGGTGGGGAGCTGAGTCCAGGCCCTGAGTGTCCTCCACTGAGAAAGGGACGCAAGGCGTCCCCACGCCCTGTGCACCTCCCCCCATGCCTTCCACCCTCCTTCCCAGGGACCCCCCTTGGTGTGAATGAGCATGTGAGGGGCTAACAACTTCAGGAACAGACTACTAGAAAGTGACTTTTCCCTGACTTTTTTTTGACTGCTCCAAAAATATAACCCAACTCCTCCCAGCCCTGCTTATCCTACAGGAAGCTCCCTGCCTGTGTGTATCCATTGTCTGCGTTGGCGCAGACTTCCCTCTGGACTTGGCTTGGGAGCCTTCTCAAGTCACACCTAGTCCTACCAGACATGGCTTTCCAAAGACCCTTTTCTTATCTCCTGGGAGAACTGGTCTCACGTTGGCCTGCTTCCCATCTACCCAACCTCTCTGTGCCTTCTAGAAGCAGCCATGGAGCCTTGGGCTGAATAGCTGGTGTTTTCTCTAAAGATGCCAGGGCACATTTCCGAACCCCACTGACATTTAGAAAATCTAAACATGTCTGCATGGCCTTTTAAAATTTAGCAATTAGTTGTTAAAGGTCTCCATGATTCCCACAATGTTCAGCCCCTCTTTAATTTTTTCTTTCCCCCTAAAACACATAGTTACTCTTCATTTCCCATGTTCATTTCTGGAGCAGCTCTGCTGCAACAGGAAGAAATCAGCAATCAACACATGATAATAGGTCTGGGGGTCATTACTTATGACTAACAGATTTCAAATACCACAATAAGAGCAGGCAAATAGAAAGTTACTGAACAGCTAAGATGGACCAAGCACTTTACCTATACCATTTCGTTTTAATTTTACCTTCAGAATATCCTGAAGTGACGATATTATGGTTCCCATTTTTCATATAAGGAAACTGGTTCAGAAAGGTGAAACAGCAGCTTGCCGAAGAAGACTTGGCATAAATGGCTAAGCTGGGATCTGAATGTCTCGAAGTCCACGCTCTACCCATCATACCAGGCTGCTCCAACTGAGGAGCTAGGAATAGAGCAGAACAGTGGCTGAGCTCCGACCCGGACAACAGCTACGGACTCACACATGAGGATGCAGCAGGCATGGTGCCGAAGACAGGTCCTGCTCTGGGCCACAGCAGAGGACCTTCAGCGAGAACCAGGGCGAAGCTGCCTCCAGATGCACCCAGGAGGCCCAGCCCATCAGCCATGAACGGTCAGACTCAGTTCTCCACAGGAAGCAGAGTGTTTCCTCATTTGGGACCCTAGTTTTACCCAACAAATATGTGCATTGTCTCCACCACCAACAGTTATGAGAGTCACCACTTTAATGGTTACTGCAGGAGCCAGCCTCTGGGCTAAATTCTGAGGATGCATCCTCTCGGCCCCCGCCCCCTTGCAAGGGAGGGTCCATCTTGTACAGAGAGGGACTGAGACTCCTACTACAGAGGAAGAGCCCCAGGCCACACCATCTGGGCCACTCAAAGGGCAGATGCAGACCGAAGCCCCCACCTGCCTCCTGAAGACGGTTCAGATTCACAGCACTGTCCAGGGTCATGCATTTAATGAGATTCATTTGTTTCTGATGACCATGCATAATTCAAAGCTGAAGTTCCCGTAGGGATACATTTGAAGTAGGAGTCACATTTCAAACTTTTCCCCTGCAGTGAGACTTTCTGAGCACTTTTGTTTGCATGTGTTAGCAGAGCACATGCCCGTGCTGCGCTGGCACCCAGGAAACAGCTCCATCTGGATCCCATGGATGCAGTTACTGCACCGAAGTCCTCCCCATCCATCTCCTGGCACGGGGCGGATGCCCTGAAGGTGGCTCAGCCCTGAGCACTTCCAGCTGCTGCTCTGGTTGCAGCCAGATTGAGGGAAGCTGCTATGTCCTACCATGGCATGGAGAATTTGCACAAGCCATATGAACAACAACAAAAAAGTTCCCTCTCCTGGCTGGCGATTCCTCCCTCCAGGCCTGAGAGGCAAGCCGTGGTCCCTCTCCCAGCCCCTCTGCCCTCTCTCAGTGGAGTTTGGCTAAGAGCCCAAGATCAAGGCCGGAATAATAGTGTTTTCCTCTAACAAGAAGCAGAGTTACTGCTTTCAGAGGCCCGCCTGTCTCCAAGCACCCTCTGTGGTGGCTGCTCTGTGTGAAGCAAATGCCATTGGTGTGTGGCCCAGGCCAACCCACAGGCTAAGCAGGCCGTGGTGTGTGGTGCCTGGCAGGACGCCGTCCCCTCACCCTGGCCCCAGTGTCCCGGGGCTCCCTTGCTGATTTCATTAGCTCAGTCTTCATGCTGACAGGGAAGGCCAGGACCATGGGTCTGCAGCAGGCTTAGCACGCTGCTCTCTGAGTGGGTGGCCAGCAACTCCTGACCCTCTTTCAGTGATGGCTTCAAACCTCTCATCTACACTGAGGGAGAGAAAGACCACAGCAGGACCTGGGTCTGTCTTCCCCCCGGGCCTCCTGAGGAAAGACTCAGTCTTTAAATAGCCCAACTAGATCCAAGGCCACAATGCATTTATGAGAGACAATAGTTTGCTGGTGATCAGCGTAGTGGTGGACAGGAGAGTCTCATGGCCAGAACCCAGCAGCCAGCTCACCAGCAGACACGCATCCCTTCACTCCTGCCCATCCCGGCCACACACCTCGCCCCGGTAGGCCTCATAGCCTCAAAGGAATCCCCTCCATCACTTTAAGTGATTCATCTCTTGAACCTGATCTGCGCATATAACTACAAAAAGAAAAAGAAAAAGGAACAAAACATGGTATTTAAGCAAACAGGAATCAGTTATTTCCTCAGAACATCTCTGGGTGGCTCATTTATCCTCAGACATCTTCCACTCCAGTACAACAGACACAAATATGGCCACCTGATTTTTGATAATGATACACAAAAATTTAATGGAGAGAGGATAATATTTTTGACAAATGATGCTAAAACAATTTAGCATCCATAGGCAAAAGGAAGAAAAAGAACTATATAAAAAATTGACAAAATGGATCACAGATCTAGATGTAAGTGTAAAACTATTAAATTTTCAGAAAAACACAACAAGAGAACATTTTCCTAATCTGGGATTAGGCGAAGAGTTCTTAAAGAAGCACCAAAAGCATGATCCATAAAATAAAGAAGTGATAAACTGGATTTCATTAAAACTAAAAACTTTTGCTTTGTAGATGACACTGTTAAAAGAATGTAAAAGATAAGCTAATAGATTTGTGTGAAATCTGGGTGAAAGTATTTGCAGATCTTAGATTGAATAAAGGCAGTATTCAGAATTTATTTAAAAAATTCCCAAATTCAACAGTAACTGAACAATCCAATTTAAAAATGGGCAGAAGCCTTGAAGAAGCATTTCGCCAAAGACAAATAAATACACGAATGACAAATAAGCACAATGACAAATGGAAAGATATTCAACACCAAAACTTATATTTACAAAAAAAATCTCTGTACACAAATCTTTGCAGCAGCTCTATTCATAACAGCTACAAACTGGACACAATTCAATGTCTTTCAATAGGTGCTTGGGTAATCTGTGGTGCATCCATACAATAGACTACTTCTCAGTAACAAAAAGGAATGGAGTGCTGTTACACGCAACAGCTCAAGTGAATTTCACCGGTATATGTTGCAGGGAAGAATCCAGTCTCAAGAGGTTACATACTATATGTTTCCATTTATGTGATATTCCCCAAACCATAAGACTATACTGACGGCCAAGGGCCCCGTGGCTGCAGGCTTGGCAGGCGTGACTGTAAAGGAGGGGCAGGAGAGAGCCGGAGTGATGGAGCTGTTCTGTATCCTGACTGTGGTGGTCACACAAACCTATAATTGTGTTCCAATTTATACAACTATACATCACCCCCAACAAAAAGGCACTTTTACACTGTTAACAGTTTTTCAAAATGCTCCAGCATAAGGATAACTAATAATGTATAACTTCCAAACCGGTAGGAAGAAAAAGGTAAGACTAAAGAAACAGGGCATGATGGGGGAGGGGGAAAGACACAGAGGACCAGGGAGCTTAGGCGCACCGACTGCAGGAGAGCAGCCATCCGGGGAAGAAGTCAAGAGCCAAGGCAGTGAATGCCTTATTTCTTTCAAGAATTAGGTATTTGACCACCCAAGTGAACACCAACAGGTGAGTAGATAAATAAAACGTGATATATTCAAACAATGACATGTAATTCAGCAACAAAGGGAAGTTCTCACGCATGATACGACATGGATGAACGTGGGAAGCATGATGCCAAGTGAAGGAAGCCAGATGCAAAAGAACACATCTTGTATGATTCTACCTCCGGGAAATATCTAGGGCAAGCAAGTTCAGAGTTGGAAAGTAGATCAGAGGTGACCAGGGGCTGGGGGCAGGTATTGCTGAATGCGCAGAGCTTCGGTTTGGGGTTGATGAGAAAGTTTTGGAAATGGTGTTATAGTTGTACAACATCATGAATGTAATAAATGCCACTGAATTGTACATTTAAACTAGTTAAAATGACAAAACCATTGAATTGTACACTTTAAATGGATAAACAGTATGGTATGTAAATTATGTCTCAATAAAGCTGTAAGAAGAAAAGAGGTATCTGAAGGAAAATTGATAAATCTTTATGGTCAGTATATAGGTGTCTGTTATATTATTTTCATTACTTGGCTACATTTTGAATTCTCTCATATTAAAATATAAATAATTTTTAAAGAAAATTACTGAGCCACACAGTGTTACCTAATTACACATTTATGAATTATGTAAAATATTCACATATCTCTCCCTGCCATGGGCACATCACTAAAAACCAGCGGCTCCTTGTCACAGAAGGGACACTTGCCTGCCAATCAGGAGGCCTGGGTCCAGGAGAGTCAAATGAGATCACAGTGTAAGGGCATTGTAACTGAAAGAACAATGGACGAATGTACAAGTGTCCAGAAGTGTTAAACACAAGACTGAACGTGGGAAAAATCCACAGCTCTCACCAAGGTCAATGCTTTGACCCTCCTCCCACCAAGCCCATCACACGCACTGCTCCTAAGTGTCCCCACTTGTGGGTAGTGGGTCACTCCTGGCACAAAGCACAGAGAATCCTAGAGAACCACAGGGGAAGGTGAGCCACCAGCAAGCTAGAGCTGGGAGAGCTGCTCCACAGAGCCACATAATTCTGCCTATTCTGACTTTCAGATGCGTTTGGGGGAGAAATAAAACAATAGAAGCCAAGGAAGCTTCCTGGTGGGAGAGGACAGCATAGCCTGCAGTGGTGTCCATTGCCCAGGAAGCATCCCCACCCACTTTGTGAGAGGCCTGCTCACTCCTTACCCCTCGAAGCAGGGCTTTGAGGCCACTTACCTATGCTGGCCAGGGTGTACTGGTAGGGCTCTGAGAGGAAGTGTGGGAGGGTGAGGACGAAGGCCCCTGAAGCTAGGAGGAGACCCCCAATGCCAATCAGCCGTGGACGGTGCACCCGGCTGCCGAAGTAGCTGACAAAGATGATGAGGATGGCGTTGCTGATCTGCAGAGAGAGCAGAGGGGCCGAGTGAGACAAGAGGCTGCATCCTCACCCACCCACAGAGGAGACCTGACCCCACCATGACCAGGAGAAGCAGAGAGGCTAGGGACTTCCCAGGGCAGGAGGCCCGGGCCAAGCGGCAGCGTCCGCCCTGCCAGGAGCCTCACAGGGGCATAGCGGGCACGGTTTCAGCCTAGCCCTGCTCTCAGAGACCCTTCTCAGCCCCAATCTTCTAGACCAGACCCAGGGAATTATCTAGAAACCATGAAAAGCTCATACCTAAATATCAATCACCTTAGGACCACGCCTTTTTGGGTGAAATCCAAGGAAGCCTCCAGGCCTGGCAGGCTCCACAGCACATGTTCCCCACCTAAACCCCCTAAGGACGCGGACTTGGTAGTCAGATTCATCACCAAGCAGCATGAGCTGTCTTGTTTCATTATGCAACAGCTCTCATTTTATAGACAAAACTGGGGCTCAGAACATTATGTAACTCGCCTGTGTCCACAGGGTTAGGAGGTGGCTTGAGCAGGGACTGCCTGAGTGTAAAGTGCCCAGCCTTAACTAGACTGCTCTGCTGCCTCTTGGAAAGTGGGTTTCTGCCCCAGAAGCTCTGCTACTAACCTGCCCCTGGCCCTCCCTGGACCTGCTTCCACTTCTGTCAATGAGGACTAGAGCACCCCTAAGTCACTTCTTCACTTCTTGACTGGAGCCATCAGTAACCCCCTGGTCCTGGTGGCTCCTGGTACGTGTGCCCTTGGAGGTCCACCCAGAGCTAGTGGGGAGAAGTCCTTGGCTTGGGAGGCAGGGTCTTGAATGGTAAAAGGGGTGCTGGCAGATCTTCTGACCACGACTCCAACCAAAGAGATGATCCTCTGCCCCAGAACATCAGCTCACCTGAGCTGGAGGAGCCCTGAATATCAGCACCCATGGCCCTCGCCCCATCTACACCACAGTCTCCTTTTGGCTGGAGAAACAGGTGTCCCTGTCTCAGGATATAGGGGCCAGAGTCTTGGTATACGGCTCTTGCCAAGACGACCAGTGACCTACCCATCACCAAGTCTGGTAGCCAGTTTTCAGTTCTCTTCTTACGTGGTCTCTCAGCGCCACTTGATCTGGGTGACCATTTCTTTCTTCCTGAACAACTTCCTTCCAGGAGCTTCCACAGCACCACCTTCTCTACTTTCCTCCTCTGGCTGCTCGCTGACTGCCTCAACTCCCATGACTCAGGCCCTGTGCCTCTGCTCTCATCTTGGTGAGCTCACCCAGGCCCACAGATGAACATGTTCTGTATGTGCTTCTAATTCCCACAGGCTTAGCACACCCACAGTCTCCCTTTTCCGCATGCCCCCCAAAATCTGGTGTGCCCCCGTCCTCCTCATCTCAGTGCATGGCACCTCCATCCTACCAGTGGCTCGTGCAAAACATCTGAGCATCATCACTGACCACTCTTTCACACCCACGTCTGACCATCAGCACTTGGCCTTGGCTGGACCTTCAGTGGCCATCTTGAAGCTGATCACCTCTCACCACCCCCATCGCTCCCACTGGGTTTAAGCCCCGTCGTATCCTGTCTGAGTCATTGCAGTAGCCTCCGAGCGGGGCTCGGCGCCCCCGCAGTCCGCTCTCCACCCAGCCGCCCAGAGCAGTCCTGTGGGAGTGTTCAGACCATATTCCCGCTGCTCAAGCTTGTGACAGTTAAAGGCAAAGCCTGCCTCAGAGCCTCCCGAGCCTGAGGGAGCCTTCCCCCTTCCCCGTTACTGCTCCATCCGCTCTCGTGCCCCGCCCCTCTCCCTCCTGCCACTCCAGCCACTCTGTGGCCCCTGTTCTGATACATTCAGCCGGGCCCTCCCCAGGGTCTGCGCACACGCTGCTCCTTTTGCCTTACTTAAGCACGTGGTTCCCCCCTCATCTAACCTACTTTAGATCACCGCTCAGACTGAAGCTTCTCATTAAGACCTCCGGAAAAGATGGGATGGAGACGGGTGAAATGGACCAAAAGGTACAAGCTTCCAGTTATAAAACAAATAAGTCATGGGGATGTAAAGTACAGAATGGTGACTATATATTATTGTATGTTTGAAAGTGGCTAAGGGAGTAGCTCTTAAAAGTTCTCATGACAAGAAAAAAAAATTGTAACTATGTGAGGTGCTAGATGTTAACTATACTTACTATTGTTTCACAACATATACATATACTGTATCATTCTGTTGGACACCTGAAACTAATATAATGTTAAGCATCAATTAAACTGCAATAAAAATGAGTTACTTAAATATTGACTTATATTTATAGTAATTAGCAATGTTATAATATATTTAAATGTAACTTAAATTATACTTAAATACATCTTATAATTTAAAGAATAAAGTTATTTAAAATATAACTACTATTCTCCTCCATGACTTTGTTTTCCTTCATAGCACTTATAATCTGATCTACTATGTTTTATTTATTTCTAGAAATAAATGTCATATTATCATTAGAATGACATACAAGCAGAGATTTTTATCTGTTTACTCCTGTCTCCTCAGCACCTAGAATGGTGTTTGACACACAGGTGGTGCTCATAATATTTGCTGAGTAAATGAATGTACAAATGGATGGATAAGTGGTAGGCTTTTTCAAGAAAAGGACACAGTTGCCCAAGGGATTGCTTGTAGGTAGCCAACAGTAAGACGATGTATGATACACAGAGAAAGGGAATGTGACAGTGCGTGAGGAGGCAGCCTAGCCTGATCCAGGGAATTGTTCCAGGCCCAGGCAAGACATGGTTCTACGACATTCTAAGACCTGTACCTGAAGACAAAGCTTTATTCTTATGCTTCTTAAGTTTTATTTCCTTTTTGTTTCCTTATCATGTATTGTTTTTCATGAAATGATTCTAAATCTCAGACCATATCAGCTAAGCTAAGGCTGACTTTGAAGGTTTGCGTGAGGGATTAGGGAGAGCCCTAAAGGGGTCTCAGGGAGGAAGGACAGGGGGTGCCTAGGCCTTGCCCATCTGGAGAGTCCCTTCCAGCACTTTCCTGGGGCCTGAACTCGTTTCTTGGAGGGAAGCTGGACCTGCACAGCTGTTATGGCTGATACTGGTTCCTGGACTTTTTCTCAGCAGTGGAGTCCCTTTGACAAAATGATTTTTCTCTATTATTAAAAAAAGAAGCTGTTCTAGCTGATGAGAGGAAGGCCTCCACCCTCAGCCCTGAAATGGCCCTAAAACAGTTCTGTAGTCTTCCTGTTAGATCACCTGAGAGCTCTTGCAAAGCCCATACCTGTAACATATCCCTGCCATCCAGGTCTCAAACCAGAGGGTTCCCAGGGTGAACTGGTGGGAGGCATTGAGGGTGGAGCCTCTCACTATGTCTGCCTGGATCTAGCTTTCAGTAGTGGACAAGAGTCCTGGGAGCCAAGCTCCTCCTCGTGTGGCCGGCCTTTACACCCAGCCCTTATATCCCTTCTCCTCACCCTCTGGGTCCTCATAAGGCTATGAGACTGGGTAGCAGCCTGAAGGCTCATGTCCCCAGAAGCTGGCCACACTCTGTCTGGATGGCCTGACCTTCCCCCTCCACCAGGCCTGGTTCTGTCTCACACCCCTCAGGCGTCCGCCGGCAGCTCCTGGGGGCCTGGGGGCCTTCAGCCCTGCACGTGTGCAGCTGTGCAATGTCACCTTTTCCTCATTGGCAGTATCGCTGGGACCCTCTCTAGCCTGGCTTAGTGCACAGCCTCCTGGCTGCTGACTTCTGTCCACACTGTCCCTCACCTCTAGTGTCTCCCAGTCACTAACTCCAGAAACTTGAAACCTCTTCAATGTTCATGAGACTGTTCACCCTGCCCCGGCTCTGCTCGAGGCCATGCTGGTTCCTTACTGCCTACCACACACGCTGGGGGCCTTAGCTTGACCAGGAGGCCCCCCGCTATTCAGCTGCCCTCTGCCATCCTGCTTTCCTGGGTCCAGATCAGTGGGAGGGCAGAAAGCCCTTTGGCTGCATTCTTGTCCTGCCTTCTCTGTACACTCGCCACCCACACCCCTGCCCCCAACACACAGACATACAAACACACACAGATGCACAAAGACACAGATAGGTGAATGTACACAGACACATACACAACACAGATCAACACAGACCACACACAGACACAGAGACACAGATACACAAATACACATACACATACACACACACAGACATATACACAGTTACTCGCAGATACACAAATATACACATAGTCTCACACAAAGACACAGATCAGATGCACATATACAGTCATTCACACAGAGACACACAGATATTCAGACATACAAACACAGATACACACAGACAGTCACAAGTTCACTAAGGATCGTTAGGTTTGAAAAATGACTTTTCTTATGGTATTTGCCTCAAACCATGTTCACAGACATGGTTTAAAACCAGACTGTTGAAAAGTTCATCTGAGTTTAAGAAAGAGAAGATTTAATGGATGAATTATTTTCATTTTTTATTGAACGATAGCCTGGGGAAATATTATGCTTCTCATTTGCCTGATCAACTTCCTGTCCTGGTCCCTGCCCCATGTCCCAGCTGGCTCTTCCTGCCCCTTGAGAAATCCAATTGTTCCTGGGCCCACAGTTCTGTTCCAAGCATAGAAAAAATATGAATGAAAATGTAAGAAGATGTAAATGTAAAAAATGTAAAAAAAACATGGAAGATCACAGATTTGGCTATCATCTAGTCTGTGGTAGGAGAGAGGATCACTTTATATGCCTGCTCTGATACTGATCAGTAGAGGTACCTAGAACATTGTGTGAAAGATTCAGAATTTGGACTCAGCAGGAAAGAGGACTGTGGTTGATTGGTGATGCCTGCCACAGTCATAGGCTAGGACTGTGGTGACACAAATATCAGATTTGTTTTCCTTATGTCCTGCATGAGTGAGGACAACATGTACCAGGGGCATTAGCAAAGTCACAGTCCATTACTTAGGAGGGAGAATTCTGTGTGAGCGGAGGCAGGTCCCTGTCTGGTAGGACAGCACAAGCTATGTGGAAAGGTAAACCTGGTCACCAGGTATCACTAGGAAGCTCAAGACACAGATGCACAATCAGATAGAGACACAGGTGTGCACATACACATGGACACAGATACAGACATTACAACATACAGTCATAGGCTATGCACAGAAAGCAGTGAAGGCATATACATGGATCTGGAGTTTGGAGGAGAGGGTCTGAGATCCGTCAGGCTAGCAAAAATGACTGATGGGCCACAGGGCTGCATGTGTGCAAGTATGTGCATGGTACAGCTGTGGGAGAATAGCCCGGTAGGGGGAGTGGGTGCAGAGAGGGGCACCAACAGAGATTCCAACAACATGTTTGGAGGACAAGATTTTGGGCAGAGCAGGGCTCTGGACAAGGGACTGGGGAGGAGCGGTAGAAGAAATGGGTCGGGATTCAGAGGGAGGCCTCGGTGTAGCAGCCATCTGACAGACCTGGGCTCACATGCTGGCCGCACTATGTACGTGCATGTGGCAACCTGGGATGGGGTCCTTAGGCTTTCTGGTGGTAGCTTCCTCATCTGGAAAGCATGACTCTGAAGAGCCCTTCCTCCTAGCCCTGCAGAGAGGTGTGGCAGGGGAGTACCCTGAGGCGCTGCTGAGTAGGTCATGGTGGGTGGAAAAGGAGCAAAGGGTAAGGGGTGTTTCCACTGGGAGCAGGTGGTGGGACTGGGGGACTGAAAGGCAGTGGTTGGGGGTGATGTTAGGAGACATCCCACCTGCTTTTACAGCTCCGTCTTAGAAGCTGCCCTGGGGAACCCCAGTCTTTAAGTTACTGTATCACCCTGAATTTCACTAAGTCAGGGAAAGATCTAATTATGCTCCCGAAGAGGAACTGCTTCCATCCCAGAACAGCAGGCCTCATGGACAGAGAAAAGAGAAACCAGGCCCGGGGCCCATCTCCTCACTGGGTCCTCTGATGTTGAAGCCACAACAGAGGGCTCTGCTGCCTCCCCTGCCCCTTTCCCCCTGGCTTCCAGCAACTCTGAGGTGACCCTACCATTTCACCTCTCACTCCCGACCTGGCAGCCCACCCTATTTTCCTCTAGCTTTGACGTGAGGTCGCTGAGGGGCAGTGTGAAATCCACATTGCTGGGAGGTCACAGAGATATGACCTTGTCTGGAGGTCAAGGCCTTTAAGCAGCTCTGGCTCCCGTGACCCTCATAAGACAGGAGCTGCCAGGCCTGGGGCTGCTTCCCCACCTGCATACTGGGGCTTGTCTCCGTCTGGACTGGGGACAGGCAGCAGCCATTATCAGCTTACGGTGGTCACAGAGCTCAGTGAGAGGCACAGAGTTTGGAGGCTGACCGCCCTGCACCCTGGGGCAAGCCACCACTCCTGCGGAGCCCTCCTTCGCCAGGCGGGAGGAGCAGAGACCTGCACCCAGGGCTGAGCGAGGAGGCCCCGGGTCAGGCACCGCCAGAGGCTCTCAGCTCAGTGCCTGGTGCAGGGAAGCCTCAGGAATGCAGCTGTTCCACCCCATCCTGCTTCGGGCTGTCTCCAGGCCCCACGCTACAGCCTCTGCTCCTTCTGGGGCCCCCTCCCAGCCCCCGGGATCAGGTGGTGCACAAATGGGGCCTGGTGGCCCGGAGCCTCCTGCTTACCTCATTCAAGCTGGAAATGAGACCTGAGGAAGAGCTAGAGAGGCCGAAGCGCTTCTCAATCGTAGTGAGGCTGCTCTTGAAGTAGGCGCTGTACAGCAGCTGGCAGAGCTGCAGGAGGCCATGGCAGAGCACGAACACCTGCGGGCGAGACCGTGGCCCGTGAGGAGCCTGGACACTGGGCCCTGGCCACCCGCCTTGCCTTCCATCCTGATCTCATGGCACTGAGGCCCGCTGCCTGGCCTGTGTCCTCCCCTGCTACTGGGGAACACTTACTCTGTAGGTGGTCCTGGGGGTGAAAGGCTGTCCCCATCACCACCCCTTGGCCTCCCGCAGTGCATTAGCCATTCCCATCATTCCTGCCCTCTTATCACCATCATCATAAATGGCCCAGGAAAACCACAGGGCTGGACAAGCACCCCCAGGGAAAGGCCTGGCTTCTTAGCCATGCGCCCAGGGCATTCAGCACCTGGAACCTTCTCTGAGAGCACTACAGTGACCCGTGGAGTTCTGCGAAGTTCGTTGAAGGCCACTTTCCAGTCAATTCAGGTCACACCCAGGAGCACAAGTAAGTCCTAGGTCCCACTGCTCATAATTCTTATACCCATTTCCAAGCCCTCTCCCCCATCAGCACCCACCTTCCAAGGCCCCTGCCTCGGAAAGCTCAGGAAGACACTAACATTCCCAAAGCACCTGGTTTGAACGCATATCTGAGATTATGCTCACTCCTGGCCTGGCGGGATGATAAGGGCCTGCATCCCATCCTGCCCCACCTGCCATGTCGGGTAAAGGTGGTTGATAGGGACAGATATGCGGCGGGGAGGGTGGAGAGGGGTTTGTGCATCTGGAGGCAGCTTCAGGCTGCGATCCGGGCCCTCCTGGGTTCTTGGCTCAGGGGCCAGGCCAGAGGGGGCTCACAGACAGGAGCCTCACATCCTGAGCCCCCGCCTCCAGGGAGGGGTGGGGCGCCCTCAGGTTTCACAGTCTGCCGAGGTTCTTCCTTTACCTGAAGGGCAGGCATCTTGGGAGAGCACTGGGGCTCCACCTTCATTTGTTTCCTCACAGAGCTGAGCCTGCCTCCCCTACAGGGCCCTGCTCCAAGCTGTGCGATCAGAACGGACATTCTCTCTCCTACCTGCCAGGGCAGAGCCTCGGGTGAGGCCAGTCTGGGGCTCCGACAAGGCCCAGCGCTGGCTGCCGGCCCACGCACCCATGCTCCCAGCTCCCAAATCCGAGGAGGTCATCACATTCACGAAACCAGACACCTCTCCACACTGCTGCCTGCCCCAAGCCCATGGCCACCTCACCCCTCGGGGGCAGAAGAAAGCCTGTCCACCTGGAAGCAGAGGTGGCGCTCTGTCCCTGCCTCCCTAGAGAAGTCCTTCCCTGCTTCACTTCATATATTGGAATTCTTAATATTTTGTGATAATATCTTTGAAAATGATCTAGTCCCACTATCTCTTACAAATGGGGAAACCAAGGTCCAGAAAAGGGGAGTCTGAGTTTCTCGCACAGCACCCCGCATGCCGTAAGCACGAGGACTTAGCTGTCAGGCATCTGAGATGCCAGGAGGGGCCCAGCTCTAGGCCTGCCGCCCCCCCACAGCACAGCGACCTCAGCCAGTCCCTGCCTTCTTGGGCCCTTTGTTTCTCCATCTGTGAGGTGATTGGCTAAGTTGGTGGTTCTTAACTCAGTTTTGATTCACAGTCACCTGGTGGGGTGGGAGGGCAAAGTGCGTGTGTCTGAATTACAGAGACCAGGCTCAGATCAGTGGGAGTGAAGCCCCAGCTGTGTTATTTGGAGGATCTCCTCTGGTGGAATCTGATGGCAGCGCAGGTCACAGTGAGGCCAGAGAACATGCAGGCGCTCGGACCATTTATGTGCAGGGGTATGTGAAGATTAGAGTAAGAAAGACAAACCAAACACAGATGTCCCCCAATGTACAGAAGCTTCCACTGTAAGGCAGAAAGGAAGACAGAAGCCCTGGAGCAGGCTAATGGGAAAGCAGCCCAAGATGTCAGGGATGAAGGTGAGGAGGGTGGGATGGGGAGGAGGGTGGTGGGACAGGACTCAGGGCATCAGAGCGCACTTGATTCCTGATTCCCTCACCCAGGCCAGATCCAGGAAAGAGGCAATTCGATCTTGGATGCCCTGTCTGATCCTCGTCTTCTGACCATCCCCTGAGGGCTACTGTCCCCCAAACTCTGTCTTTAGTCCCCTCCTTTGAACTGTCGTCTCCTTCCCTCACACATTCATTGGAAATACCCTTGTGGCACCCACATCGATGTTCCTTATCAAGAACTTTCTCCAGAGTTTTACACTCAGGTCCATCCCACTGTCTTCTGGACATGTCCACCTGGACATTTCCAGGCTCCTTCCCAAGTGGGGCTCACTGTTCTTCCCCACAAACCTCTCCTGTTTTTGCTTCATCCCCCTCACCTTCACCCAGTTCCCCAAGCCAGAAACTAGGAATCCTCCCAGACATCCTTGTTCCTCACCCTTGGCATTTGGCACCACCGCAAAGCCCTGTGACTTCTTGGCACCTCCCGTATTTGACCAGCCACTCATCTCCAGATTATGCCTTGCCTCAGGTCCTCCCTTCTCTCCCCAAGATTATTGCAACAGCTTCTCATTGGCCTCCTCTCTGCCCCATTCAAACCTTCCATCTTGTCACCCCAGAGGAGCTCTCTCAAACACAAATGTGAGCAGGTAATACCCAAATAAACACCTCTCACTGGTTCCCCATTTCCTGCAAGATACAAGCCAATGCCCTCAAAATAGTATCCAAGATGCTACAGGTCCTAGACCTTCCCTACCTCTTTGGCTCCAAACTCTGTGGCTGACCATATTTTACAAACATGGCTACACCAATATCTCCTGTTCCACATTCATCTCTAACAGTGTGGCAGTGACATTCCTGTCCCAAGAGGTGGGGGCTGTGTGCCCTCCCCTTCAATCTAGGCCAGTCTTAGCCCTCCAGGTCACACAACACCATGTCTGCTTCATTCTCATCACTAGAAGCAAGTAGCTAAGTCCTGAAAGTCAATAGACAATCATCTGGCTCTTTCTCACTTGGGGACCTTAGAACCCAGATATAACATTGTAAGGGAGCCCAGTCTTCCCTACTCATGGACAGGCCACATATTGGTGTTCCAGCCAAAAACTTCAGCTAAAGTCCTGGTCTGCAGCTGGCACCCACTGTCAGACTTGTTACTGAGCAAGCCTTCTTCAGAGGATTATAACCCCAGCCTTCAATGCCAAGTAGACAGAAATGAGCCAGCCCAAGTCTATACAGTTGAGCAGACTAAATGTTGTCATTGTTTCAAGCACCAAATTTTGGGGGTTGTTCTGTCACACAGCACTAGATAGCTGCACCACCTGTTGCCACATACCCTGCCCTTTAAACTTCATCAGAGTCAAACTATTCAAGTTCTCCACAGCATATTTTCATTGTCTGTATCTTTGCTCACAATCTGCAGAGAATCCTGTTCCCCTTCCTCACCCTTCAGTGGCCCCCTTGCCCACAAGGGTGCTCAGTTATGTATGTAGGTCACGGTTGCTTCTAAAAATCCTGGCACCATGTTGCTGACTTCTGCACAGAGGCATCTTGATGGCTTGGCACATGGTTGGCATTAAGGGCAGCATCCAACAGGGGAGTGAGAACAGTCATTACAGCCCAGGGGAGAGACACTGAGGGCTGGACCAAGGGCTGGGCAGCCTGTGGGCTGGGAAGGGGGCAAGGCCATGTGTAGAGACAGGGTCCCAGAGGATAATTTTATGTGGAGAGGGAGTATCATGGGTTGGGTGTTGAACACCTGAGTTTCTTAACACAAAGCTCAGAAGGAGCAGTCTCCCTCTGACCAAATCAGTAATGAATTAACAGGACTTACTAATCTCTACCAAATTCCCCAGCAGTCTCATGAGAGGAAGGTAAGGAACTAAAAATCTATCTCAGATCTTTTCTGAAAGATAGCCTTTGCTCTTTCCAGTAAATACAGAAATCCCCTGTTTTTCCACCTAGCTACTGGGTGGAAGTCTGCACCTAGGGACCAGTGGCCCCCTTCCACATCCTCTCCCCCTTCATGGGGCCAACCTCACCTTCGGCTTTTGGCCACTGTAGCCCTGTCAGGTCTGGGTGCCTTACAGGTGCCCTAGCAGAAGGGCTGGCATGTATCTGGGTCCCCAGGTTCCAGGGGATTCAGCAAATGGAGAAAAATGAGACACATGGTTGCAGGGAGTAGAAGGGAGGGGAGAAATGCCAGCAAAGAGAAAGAAGTGGATGATGGCTCCAGCAGAGTTTCTGCTCAGGGCCACTCAGGGTCATAGCCATCTGGTCCCACCTACCGAGCTTACATGGACAGGACCCTGGGACCACAATGCAGGCTGCTTGGACGTGCTAATATTAGTTGGGTTGCAACTCACCCTCCACCATCATTTAGACAATATACTGTTACGGGTTTTGATGGCTTGGCTTTTGTTGTCAAACAAGCCTAGATTCAAATCCTGACCATGTAAGGAATGGCATGACCTTTGGCTGCGCACCTGGCTTTCCGATGGCAGGTTCCCCACCAATAAACAGGAGCTGTGCTGAGACCTGTTCACGTTGTGAGGCTGGCCCCACAGATATGCTTAGTACCTGGCACCATGCCTGACCCACAGTGAGTGTCTGCAAATGGAGGGATATGATTGACTTTGCTTTACCCAACCTTTCTCCATTGTCTTTAACCACCAAATTCCCCACACCCCAAATACACTTCTTAAAAAATATTAACAGATATTAGCATTCTGTAAAATATCCTTTAGGGAAAGATGCCAAGGAAGATACTTTAGGAAAATACGTCCCTTTTAAAAAGCAGCTTATAGTAGAATCTGAGTCTTGTGATTTCTTCACAATAGGGAAAGAAAATAAAGGTGTATGACATGGGTTGCATTATCTTCTCTAAGATAACTCATCATTTTCTATCTCTTCACTTACCTCTTTCTTTTTTATAGCACTTATTGCTTCTTCAAATTATATCATGACCTCACTTACTGACATATCTCTGCACAATAACACAGACTTCATGGAGGACAAATATGTGTGTTTTTTAAGATGCCATATCTGTGTTGCCTGAAACAAGGCCCCATCCATAATCAGGCCCCAATTGTTGTCAAGTGAACAAATATGTCTTTAAATACTCTGAGGAATCCTTGCTCCATCATGTCCATCAGAGGAGATGTTTGGGAAGCTGCAGATTTGTTCCAATGAGCCATCCTCACTCATTTATGGATTCCCCCTTCTGAGTTGCCTTCAGTCAGTGTAGAAGGCACAGAATTAACAAGGCACCAAACAATCATCTGTCAGCTTAGCCACTCCGCTTACTTGACTCAACTCTAAGTCATTGTTGGATATTTCTAAACCCAAACAAAGAAGTTAAAGATTTGCATTTATGTCAGAAAGGACTTTCTGGAGTGGTAGAAATATTTTGTAATTTGATTATGGTGGTATTTGCAAAGGATTATACATCTGTCAAAATTATCAGTCATTGAAAGTTGTGCACTTTATTATATGTAAACTACCCTTCAATAAAGTTGATTTAAGGGAAGACTCATTTGAAAAAGATTTGTAACCATAAAGGTATTCAAAGTAATGTTCTGAGACTTTGAAGAGAATTCCACAAAGGAGTTTTTGTTTTTGTTTCTAATATTATGAGCACTGGCAATATCATTGAAATAAATTTGTTTATTCAAGGGGCTCACTTTAAAGGAATCAAAGCCCATGTAAATCTTTAAGCCTGTATGCTAATGGAAACACCAGGTTTTGGTGTGCCTGCTTAAACCATGCCTGTATTGAGGCAAATCTTTTCTCTGGAGAAGAAAGCTAATGCAGGCATGCTAGGCAGGCAGATCTAAGGCTTCTAATGCCTGTGCTCACAGTTCCGTTTTTCTCCAATCCTACCAAATGTGAAGAGGAAGCTCAGAGAGGAAGGAAGCAGAGAAATCAGAGTGCGGATGATCTTTCTTCTAATAAAGAGGAATCTTTTTACCGCCTGTGCAAAAGATCTAAGAAAGATGCTAGGATGCCAAGTGAAGGTTCAGAGTTGGGCCCCACACCCCAGCCAAGCTTCAGAGATGTAATACTAGGACCACAAAGGGTGAACCATAAGGACAAGGAGGGAAACCTGCTCCAGATGAGTGAGAAAGGGTCAAGGTACAGCCTAGAAATGATTTTTTTTTGCTCTACATGTTCATGACCCTCTTTTCCAAACTAAGCATTGGAACTATGACCCGAGGCATCTACTCAGAGTTATAGGGACACTGGGCAGAGGTTCTGAAATATGATCCCCTGTTTAAGGGAGTTATTACTATTAATAACAGAGTTATTACCTGTTTTACCACTGACTGTCAACTGCTATCAACTAACTCTGACTTTGTCCACACACATTCTAGGGAAGGCAAAACCCCAGAAATTCACCTAATGCCTTTTATCCACTAGGATGTGATGTCTCTGAGATCACTGAATATACTGAGGGGGCTCAGGAGTGGGAAGAACACCATTCAGGAGCAGCAGATGTGGCTGGACTGAAACACCGGCTGTGACCCCGCCACCCCACCACCCCGGTCTTGGAACAAGTGCTTCTATCCATAAATGACAGTGTCAGGAATCTAGATGGAACTAATCTCAATGGAAAGAAGGAAAGAAGAGCAGGAGGGAGGGAGAGAGAAAAGAAATGCCCAGTGAAGCCTCATTCTCACATTCTCCGGCGACGCAGAGAGGGCTGGGGGCGTGCTGAAGGCCACGCTGCAGTTCTGTGAAAGGGGACGAGACCCCACAGTGCTGTTTGTTTTGGTTTTGCCAATCTCTGGAAACCAAAATCTGGCCCCTGAGTCTATTCTGTGCCTTGTCTCTCCAGGCTGGAGCTGACTGCAACCAGGTAGGCAGGAACACCTCCAAGGCTCACTCGTCTCTGGCAAAGCACCCGAGCAGCACAGCCACGCCGACAACCCAGCTAGGCTTGGGCAACACTTGGCATTCAGAAGGTCCTTTAAACAATCAGCCAGACTCCCTCCTAGGTAATCATAAATATACTTACATTTCTTTTCACTTTTTCATTTTTTTCCTTTATTTTAAATCAGTGTAGCACATTGCATATGTTTTAAAAATCAAGCAATATGGAAGGACTAAGAATGACAAGGCCCAGCCCCGCACTCAGCACGAGTCCACCGCCAGTCTTACAGGTCCGGAACACCAAGCTTGTTTTAGTCTTCCTGTTGATTACATCCACATGTCTCAAAATAATACTCCTGTTCAGCAGTTTCTTGATATTGCTTTTGACTGTGTGCTGTTATACAAGAGGATTTTTAGCTCACTTATTCTTGTATCTCCTACCTGCTCCCTATTCCTCCCAACTTTTAATAGTTCTATCAATATTTCGATCACTTCATTTTGTGGCAAGCAAGCTGGGAGCCAGTAAGAGCCGGGCCCGCTCCTGGGCGCGCACCCCCACACCAGCTGATGGCCCTCACTGCCCGGAGGGAAGGGTGCTGTGGTTTGCCCAGAGAAAGGGCTGCTCGGTGTTAACCTCTCCAGGCCCAGCTCCGTTTCTCCTCTCTCCCTTCTGTCACTCCTGCCCATTCTAAACTGCTTGCTCTCCAGGGTGGCACCAAGTCCAAGGGCTCCCCACCTTTAGGCCCCATGCATGCACTTGAGAGCTCGCCTTCTCCCACTCAGTCCACCCCCCCGCCGCCCACTCCCCAACCGCCGCTGTCTTGCTGGAATTATGAAATTCTCATCATTCATAATCTCCCTCGCTTTCTTCTTTCTGTTACTTTCACCATTATTGAATTCATTACTTTCATTATGATGAGGGTGTTGGAGATGAGGGGAGACAAACGTGCTGAGTCTTCCACCTTGAATTATAAACCTAATCAATTTCCTGATGCTAAGGCTAGAAAATAAATTAATAATTCTGTCCCCACTTTTTCACTGGGGCAAAAAAAACTGTATACACTTGTCAGCAGACAAAGTAGGCAAACCAAGAAGTGTACCCAGGTCTTTTCCTGCACACCCTCACACACTCATGCATCTCGATGCCTCATTTATTTGACTACACTTTTCCAAAGTGGTTGGCATGTCTCCAACAGATGGCACATGGCCAGAGAGTGGTGCTGGCTCTGGGTGTCTGTGCATCTCCACGTATATTTCTGTATTTCAGTGTCTTTACCCTCACAGCCCATCCTCAGTTCTGGTTGGCAGTTCACTAAATAGGGAAGACCTGGGAGGTGAGGCTCAGGGCTCACAAGGCCCTAGTGCAATGGGGACAGAGAATGGAAGTGGGAAGGGGGAACTCCTGGCTGTTTCCCAGTGACCTAAAGATGCAGGCATCTGAAAGAGGAGGTAGGTCTCTGGGCTGGTCCCTCTGAGGCCCACCTGAGGGGCCCCTCAGAGCTGGAGGGGGAAAAGGAGGTCCTTTTCCCCATCATGCCAGGAGAAGAAGGAGGCAAAACAAAAACTCGGAAGTGCCCTGGAATGAAGGCCTCCTTCAAAACCAGTCAGACCGCTTATCCCTCCCACACCTTCTACAGGGTGTGACTCTGGATCCAAACCATGGCCTGAAGGTCCCAAAGGGGAATATGTCTTTTAAGAAGTGATTCCAGAAATCAAATAGTTCCCATTCAGGAAGAATGCCTGAACAAGATAAAGTTCAGAGATTCAAAATAGCCAGCTTGGGGTCAAAGTTGGTGGTATTCATTGTGGCAATAAGAAAAGGTATCTTTAGTATTACTAGTTTTATTATGAACTAGAAAAAGCCTTTGATACTACAGGGTCCTAGGAGCCCTTGGGAGTGTGAAAATCAGGATAATCTAAAAAGAAAAACATAGATCTCCATCACAGCTTCCTTCTTCCTTCAGAAGGAAGTAGCCAGGCTGGAAAGTTGGAACTGGGACCCTGCTGGGAGGGGGGCCAGGGGTCAGGCCCCTGACAGTTCTCTCACTGCCCAGTATGATTTTTTGTCTCTAGCACTCCCCTGTTGGCCTTTAAGGCCCACAGAGTGACCTTACTGACTGGCAGGGTTCTCCTACAACGACCTAGACAGGCTGCTCTCAGACCTGTGGAGGCTGCTTCGGAGGAGGGAACCTCCGTGGAGGCCAGGAAGCCACAGCACACATGGAGGAGCACGGGGCCGGAATGGGCTCTCTCCCACCTGCACGCTGCGAACTGATTCAGGGCACCTCTCAGAGCCAGGGCCCCGGAAAACAGGACTAGACTGGGATCTTTCCACCATTTATTGGTTTAGTCCACTTATATAAAATCTCAACCTAAAGGATTCTATATAAAATGAAATTAAAATGGACACTGGAAGTCCCAATCTGCAGAATTCTGTATTTTTTGTTGTTATTTTGTGTGTTTGTATTATTAGGAGCTAGAAAGGCCTTTGATAAGACAGAGTCCCCGGGGGCACTTGGAAGTAGAAAAATCAGAACCATCTGTAAAAAACATGTAGATTTCCACTGCAGTGTCCTTGTTTGAAGGGACCGGGCACATAAAAGGGAGGTAGCCGAGCTTTCTAGCTCCTAATCCCAGTGACCCTCAAACACTTTGGGTTGTGGTTGTTTTGTTTTCTTGTTTTTCCCTAGTGGTGCTTGTCTGAAGCTCAGCCCTTGGGAGAAGTCAGATGGTCAGGATGATCTGGTGGCATCTGTGAGGGGAGATGAAAGGGCAGGGACTAAGAGATGCCTGAGGTGACTGGGACTAGACTGATGGTCTGGGCTTCACAGATCACTGATTCAAAACATTCTGGAAGACATGAAACATGAGCACATGAGACTAGTTGAATTTATCAGATTAGCTGGAAGCATGGTGCTCAAGGTTTCCCAGAACAATAAAAACTTTGAAACAAAATTATCATTGCCATTTATGTAAATATATGTTCAAATTCTTCCTCAGAATCCCCAGAGTCATTTCTTTATTTTTTTTAAGTCAGAAAAGCTTTCCTTCATGGAGACCAGTGCCATTTGTCTCTTTTGGAAGTTGGCAGAAGAGTAATTTGTTAGGTTAAAATAAGGCACCATTAGGGAAACTGCTTTGAATCCACTGGTGGCAGGAAAAGAACATTCAGGCTGCATTAATATGGAAACTTTCCCTATATATTCTTCTTATTTGCAGTAACAAGATGGGATATTAATATTTTCCCTCCCCTCCCTGAAGATTTTAAGACTAAGCCCTTCCTTTTCGACTCTTAAGGAAGGGGAAGTAGTTCTTCAAAGAGAAAATGGGAATTGGGGACATGGTACCGGAAAAGCCCAGGACCCTGGGAGGAGGGACTCCATATCCCAAGAGGGCCAGCTCATGGCCACAGGGAAGTCCACTGAGGAGCTATTTTCTTCACATCATCTTGTTTGATAACTTCTTACTTTCTATCTCCCTGGTTGTCAGTCTTAGTCACCTTGTATCTTCTGCATCTGGCTGACTATTTGGCACATAATAAATGTTCAATCAATATTTGCTGTAAGAAGTTAATTCTCATACCACCTTGAGAGGTAGGTATGATTCCTTTTGTTTATGGATGAAGAAACTGAGGTTCAGGGAAGCTTACAAAGTTGTTTAATATCACACATTTGGGAAATGGTAGCAGGCAACAGATGACATGAAGTCACACCATCATTCTGCTCCACCGAGCTGCCCAGTCTTCAGAGTTTGGAAGAAGGAAGCCTTACTGAAATTGTTTTCACCAAGATTACCAGGCACCCAACTGCCAGTGCATTGGGCTCTCCAATGATCGCTCTACCTAAGTTCTGCAGCAGGTTTTGATGCTCTTGGTTCCCCCTCACCATGTGTGATGTCACTTGTTGTGCGATTTTTTGCTGTCTCTCTGACAGTTCCTTTTTAGAAATCTTTGTCGGAGTCATTGTCTGGCTTCCCATCTGATAAGAATGGTGTCTGGGTTCTGTCTGTCTACACGCGCTTGCCCTGGGCATCCTGCCTATCCACCTGCTGGGTCCTCACGGGTGGCACCTGCCGCCTCCAGTCCACAGTGAGAGTGCAGCCCTTGCGTAAACTATATTCCACACATCGCACCACTGACTCTCAACGCATAGCTGCAAGCATGCCCCTCACCATCACCGGCACCTTGAACCATCTCCTCCTCCCAATTCCGTACTTGCCCTGGTGCTTCAAGCTCTAAACTGAGACTCAGATCTACCCCGTGCCCTCCATCTCCACTGTGCGCTCCCGTCTAGTCACCATCACAAGTTCCTACCCTTTTCCTCAGCCCATGCCTTCCTCCTTCCAATCTGTCCTTTAACCAACATCCAGAATAATCTTTGAAGGAACTTCAAACCAAAAGGCCCAGTTCATAAGGGTACAGCTTGATAAAATTTCACAAACTGAGGGGCCAGTATCCATATCAAGAAAAGACAGTTCGGGCTTCCCAGGACTGGTACCTGCTCAGTCACTGCCCACCTCCAGGGTAAGGACTCTCCTGAATCCTAGCAGCATGGGGGGGTATTTGCCTGTTCTGTACTTTACATAAATACAATCATATATATGTCAGTGTATGGAAATGGAGATTGGAGCCTGTCATGATGCTGTGAAAACCCTCCGGTGGATTCCCACCATTTCAGATGAGAACCAAGCAAAGTGCCCCAGTCTACAGGAACACCCTGCTCCAGCCCCTCCCTTCTACCCCCACCAAGCTTCCCTCCCCAGTGGCTTCTTCTCAGGTTCTAAGCTACCTACATCCAGTCTGTAGTAAAAGAAGCTGAAATTGTAGCTGAGAAGAAAGTTCATGGCCCTGGGAGATGGAGGGCTGCCTCAGAGCCTTTGGGGTGGGGGCCGTCCTCTACCTGGGCTGATTGCTTCTACTCACCTCTCTTTCTGGTGGCAAACCATGTCCTTCCTGTTACACATTCTAGTTTGCTTGGAGCACTGAGCCCAGGCTGCAGTTACAGCCCCTCCGAGCTCTCCTGGCACCCGGCACCGAGCAGGGGAGGGAAATGACCACAGAAGTCCTGGTGCTGCCACTTAGGAGGAAGAGGTTTGCCCTGCAGACATGCAGTAATGAGCAAGCAGCAAGAAAGAATACACTTCAGGGAAGGACACTATCGGATACCTCGGCACCCAAAAATCTTAAGTGAGAGGATGTAAAATTATCCAAATGGATTGTAAATCCCTTGTAAAAATAGGTATTTTGTCCCCATTTATTGTACCCATTCATCTCCCTAAGTCACTTAGCAAACCCTGGTGAATTCTTTCACTTTCCTCAGAATTGCACCCAGGGCCAGCTCTGTATCAGATTTCCCAAGTATCCCCATTTGGACAAATGAAACCCTAGAGCATTTTTTATTCTTGGCCCTGCCAGGCTTGTGAGCAGAGGAGAGACAGGAGACTCACTGCAAGCGGTGAGGAGTGGAGGGTGTCTGGGTACGAGCCTGGGGCTGCGCGGTGAGGAGGCTGAGGAGGATTCATTGGAACCAGCGGGTGCCCTGGCAGGAAGAGGAAGGAGCCCATGCCCAGGGGCCCCTGCATCCCACCTGGGGCAGCTGTGCCCACCCACCGCCAGCTCAGCCCCAGCATCCTCAGTCCCGGGAAGACCATCTCGCAGAGTTCCTGATAGACCATATCACACCCAGCCCACAGCAGAGGTCTAAAAATCAGACCTGTAATAAGAGCCACAAACAGCAGACACTTGAGAGGAGGGTGAGCAGGAGGCGCAGCACGAGAGGCCAAGGCGCAGCTGTGCATGGACGCCTGTGGGTCCCACAAAGCCATGACACTGGGCTCTGCCCATGGTCGGCACTGTCCCTCTCACTGCTCTGATGTCAGAGCTCCTCCTGAGATCACTGCATTCTGGAGTTGCACGCGTTTGCAACAGATGGGGGTACAGGCACAGGTGGGATGCCCTGCAATAGGCCTGTCACGGGCAGAGACATGCTTTCCTGCACAGGAACGTTCTCATGCTCTGTCCTGATCACCCTGGCATTCCCTGTCTGCCGAGGACCCAGGATGCATAGCTACGGGCTACTTCACAGGTGCCCACCCCCTTCCAAGACCCCATCACTCCAAAAGTGATGGCAACCCCCTAAAACCATGGCCCCATGTGGAGCAGACCCTTGGCAGACAGGATAAGATGTTTAGGGGCGAAAAAAGGAAAACCCGCCTGTTGCAGAGCAAATTGCCCCTACACAGGAAAATCACCACACTTCTGTTATCCTGTTATCCCCTCCCTCTGCTCTTCGGGTGGAAGGATGGCAGGAGGAAAAGGCTCCCTGTCCAACGCTCAAATCTTGCTGTTCCAGAGACACTTCAAGGGGATGAAATGTCCTCCAGAAGCACAGACCTATTCCAGAGGCCGCCAGCTAACCTCCCGTAGATCTTACGAGGGGCACGTGACCTGGTGGTCTCAGCTTCGGACCCTGACCAGTGACAGCCATCTGATGCCTGTGGCTGGAGAAGCCCAGATCCTCTGTCCCCACCATGCCCCGTGGGCTCTGCTCCATCCTGCACAAGCCCTTCTCCTGCAGCCCCGCAGGCAACCCCCGGGGCCCTTCGTTAGGATCTCACAGCTGAGCTCAGGTCTCTCTCCACCCTGCTCCCTCTTCTCTGGAACTCAAGGCAAAACGCTGAGGGACAGTCTTTGCCACCAACACCACTCCCAGACTCCTTGCTGGATATTAGGGGTTGAAACTGCGTCCTCCAAAAACATACATCAAAGCTCTAGCCCCCAATACCTGTGAATGTGACCTTATTTGGAAATAAGGTGTTTGCAGGTGTGATCATGTTGAGGTGAGGTCATACTAGGGTACAGCAGGCCCTAATCCGATGACTGGTGTCATTGTAAGAAGGGGAAATTTGGCTACAGGGACATACAGGACAATGGAGGCAGCGACTGGAAAGCGCAGCTGGTGTGCCCTGTGACCCCCACCCCCACCCCCTGGTCCTTGTCCCTCGGTTCAGTAACAGAATCCTGTCCCTCTGGTCCACGTGTCCTTAGCTGACACTGCCAGAAACCTCCTTCACCTTTCCCAGGCCACCCCACCACATTTCCTCCTCCAGCTCCAGAGAGTCTGCTCTCACCTGCTCTTTAGGGTACGGAGGAAGCAGATTGCTTTATTTCTCGATTGTTCAAGTCCCTCCAAATTCACAAGCTATTTCCTTAATTCCTCTATTACTCATTTATTGTCCACTGTCAACAAACCACGATAGGCAAGGCCTCCCGTTCTGGCCACCCATTCCCGGTCTCAGCCTTGCTCCCATCCTTGTTTTCTCTTGCCTTCAGGCCCCACACCCCAACCTGGGTGTCCCTTTTCTCATTCCCAGGCTCTTCTGCTTCCATCCACAGCTGTAGGGTACTGACCACTCCAGTTCCATGAGAATTTTCCCCAGACGCACACTTCTCTTCTGTGTGATCCAAGCAGTTATAGGAAGCCCATGTAACAAGGGTGGGGGGGTGGCGACACCTTCTCACCACAAGCTGAAACTGTTTACCCTCCTTCCTGTCAATGCTGCCAAGCTGAATGTCCTGCCTTCCTGGCTGGTGGCAAAGTCTCACAGCATCAGAGTCAGTCTGTGGGCATTTCTCCACAAGCCAAAGAATGTCCACTCACCAATTTCTGTAAGCCTTTAAAGGACAGAGCTCCAAATCAATTTGATTTTCCAGACTTTTCCTTTCCCAGACTCACTCCAAACCTACGCCTGCCAGCATGCACACCTGCCAGAGGCCACCTCACCTTGCAAGGCAGGCTCAGGGAGATGACAGCAGCCCCGTCACACCGAACTTGTGTCTTCCCTCGAGCACATCCCTGTTCATCTGGTTCCGACTCCTCGTGTATGCTGCCCTCTGCCTGGAACACTGTCCTGCCCCCACCGCTTGCCTCCTTGCCACCCTAACTCTGACTCCCCTGTCAAGCTCTGTTGGAACATCACTTCCCTGGGCAGTCTCCCTGGTCCCTCGTCTAGGCTACTCCTCTGCTACCACCGCCCCCCGTGGATGTGCAGGCCTCTCTCTCTAACGCCACCACACTGTGATCCCAGGGCTCTTGTGGTTATATGGGGCATCCACCTTGAAGATCTCCTTTAGTTCCAAACACACACAAGTCCAGACTCAGCCTTTGCCGGTTGCTGTGTCTCCCCATGATGGCTGAAATGGCGCCTCCCTCCGGCAAAGGTGCAGCCACAGTTTACAATGCCCTTGGCCTGCTTTTATTGGGTGGGGGAGGTGTGTGTGTGTGTGTTGCATTACTGCTAATTATGCCCAGAGGGAATATTTGAAATAATGTCATAAACAAATATTTATTGAATATCATTATGTGTCAAGCATATTCCATGGGAGACTGAGGAGGGCCAAGCAGGGCTAGACCCCTCTTGGGAAGTTCATTAACAAGATGAACTGTATGAGGTATATGTACATAATAGTAGTAACTGCTCTCAGGCAATGTGGCAGATGCCAGAGAGCAACACAAGTAGTGGTGCCAGGGCACTGCAAACATGAGAGGGTGAGGGAGAGGCCCTTGGGAGAAGGTGAGTTGGGGCAAGGATTTGAGAATGTCAGAAAGTGGACAGGATGTCAGAATAAAGAGGCCATCCTAGGCCCAGGAGACAAGATGAGGAGTGGAAAAACACAAGCATGATCAGGGGTCAGGAAATAATCAGGTCAGAATGAGAAAGTTCTGGCCAGTGAGATCAGAAGGCCAAGTCAAGAAGAGGATTGGTGCCGGAGAGGAGTCACAGAATTTTATCTTTCTCTGGCCATCATGGAAGACTTCTGAGCAGGGATAATGCATGTCAAACATTTTTAGAAAGGTTAAGACCTATAACAGGGTGAGGGTAGAGGAGAGAGAAGACACACTGGAGGCAGGGAGGCCAGTGCGAGGTCTTAGTGCAAGAGAGGAGAGGCCTCCAGTCAGGGAGTGGCTCTGGGCCCAGGGTGTCGGCAGAGGAGGGGCTTTCTGGGGGACAAGGACTCAGGACTAAGGAGGCTGGGTGAGCATCTGAAGACCAAGGGAAGGGCAGAAAGTCACTCAGAGACAGTGGGTAGCAGCGTTAGGCTGTGGGGCTGGGGAAGACCCACATGGACACCCTGGGAGCCATCCCTGGATTTTGGGGAGCCAGCAGGTGCCTCTAGGGAAAGTGAGCCTCACTTCTGACAGCTGTTCAGTCCCACATCCTGGAAGAAAGGATAAGGTCCCTCCCCGACCATATGGAATAATCCAATCCACAAATTAAAATGGTAACTTAGCAGCTACATTTGGGGTTTATAAATCCCACTCAGGCTTTATACAGCATTGGCCCTCCGAGAGCAAGACCACAGCTATGAGATGCCCCACTGTCTTGGTTACATTTGGCTCCACCTCCCTGAGGTCAGACCTTCAAGCCCTGGTAGACTCACACAGCAGCAGGTCCCCACCTGTGGGACAGAGGGTGCGCCTGAAAGGGAGCCCCAGGGACACCTCGGCATGAAATTTCACTTGCTAAATTTGCAGAAGAATCACGAGGACAAATAGGCCTTTGACAAGCTCTCTGGGACGTCTGAATTCTGACTTGCAAGACGAAGAACCCGGAGCCTGACCAACACTGCTTGATTTCTAAAGCACGTGTGACTTGGCTCAACCTGAGTCTTCTGTCTGATCTTTCGGTGTGTGCCTCCTCCAGGCTGGGCAGCTCTATTCTGAAGGCTGCACCAGGGCATGGGTGGCCAGGCCGGCTGCTTGGCAGTCTCCACTCATCCTGGCCAGCACAGGGCCCGGGGCATCTGCGCCCCTACACATGGCCTCTATTCCAGCTCTACTCTTTCCATCACTTCAACTTATTTCTGGACTTTTCTGGACAGAGGGCGCCTCCTTTTGTAGCCTTACCTCTCTTCTGCCTTTCTTCCAAGAGGATCCCTCTTCCCCTCCTCTCTGTCTGCCTTCCTCCCCCTTACCCCCCGCCCCACTCCTCAGATCACCAAGGAAAGGGGCAGAGGGAGAAATTGGCAGGGCCTGGAGAGGGAAAGCACATAGGATCCAGTCTTCAGGCTGAAGAACAGAGCAGGTGTTAGTCAGTTTGAAGAATGTGCCCAAAGCCTTTCTTGGAAATGTTCCTCAGGCCCCAGGCTGGTGGGAGAGAGGAAAGGAACTTGCTGCATGGGAGGTTGAGGCAGGAGGTCAAGCAAGGCGTGCTAGCCTCCTTCCCCTCAAAGGCAACTGGAACATCCCTCCTGCTGCCCACACCCTCCGGCACTCCTGCCCCTGCCAGCACCCGGAGCTGGGAGAACACAGGCAGCGGGCCCGGGTGGGCCCCATCGCTGTGGGGGGCGGTCACGTGCGGCACCAAGGTCTTCTCTGCACCATGAGATGTCCAGGCCAAACACGGGAACTGAAGCCAGGAATGGAGCAAGGGGGGAAGCAAGCCTATTTCTAGGGTTCCCATTTACCTACAGGATTTAACTTGAAGCTATAACTGCTGTTAGAACACCCCTGACCTCAGCCACCAAGAACTTTGCCATCTCTAAAGTACTTGGGGAAAAAAGAGATTGGAATGGAACTCAGCACAGCACAGCAAGCCTGTGTGCCCAGAGCAACCCTGGAGATTCTCTGAATTCCAACCAGTGGCCCCCAGGCCGAGCAGGCTCTGCCCTCCACACCCTCCACACCCTACCTGCCCCTGGCCCAGGGGCAGGTCTCAGGGCCTGAGGTGCACCCCCTGGCTTTGCCCAGGCCATGCACAGCAGGAAGCTCTGGGAGACCTTCACTGGCCAATGCAGGATGCTCCCAAAGTTCCACTCCCCTGTTCCCTCTGCATATTCGAGACTCACCTTCCCTAGGAGCCACTTCAGTTTAACAGGATTACTTCCCATTGGTCACCTTAATGACTGTCTTGGGGACAAGGCTGTCACAGCCATCTCAGTGACCTCTGCATGTGAGTCAGTGCCCCGAGGGGTGCCTCGCCTTAGAGCAGAGGTTCTGGAGCTTCAGGGTGCATCGAAATCACCTAGAGGCCTGCTGAAACAGTAGATCTGGGGTAGAGCCCAGGAATCTGCATTTCTTACAAGCCCCCATGTGGTGCCAAAGTACTGTTGTAGGGACCACTTTTTGGGAACCCACACCTTAGATTCATTAAGTTCTCCCAAGCTCTAGCCTAAACCCTTCCATCCAGACCCTCTTCGCTGGAAACAAGGCCCAACCTCTGTGTGCAAATCCATTACAAAGGAGGGAGATAAAACTGGCACAATCCCTTGATTCCTCTGCATTCCCCTTGGCATTGCTCATCCAGACATAGGGGTTCTCCTCACACTGGGAGGGTCTGGGCGCACTGTGGGTGTGGGCTGGGAGCACCCCACAACTATCCCTGGCTGTCTGTGCACTCCTGTCCACTTCCCAAGTCCTTTGAATACCCCATGGCGCCTCTCCTAGAGCTTTTGAGGGCAAGTGTAAAGGATGTGGTTTCATCATCCACACCTGGTTTGTTTTGACTCAGATTTCTACCTGTAGGTTTCACGACTCATGAATGAAATCATCAATAAGCAACTTTAGATGGGGAGAGATTAGCTAAACAAATAGTTGCGGCCTACCAGCTGCAGCCCAAGGAGCAGCAGACATGAGCTCACCTACCTTTCCAACACTGCTATTGATTCACGTCTGCAGCCCAGGGGCCTGTGGCCTCAGCAGCAGGTCACAGAGCAAATACTGGTAAGCAACATAAGGAAGAGACATCTAGACACAGTGATCGCTGGACGGCTGATCTGTGTAGAGGACAAAAGGGGGTTTTCAAGCTAGGGGGAGGAGTAGATGGAATGCCCCATTCCAGGCCTCCTTCACAGCTTACCCTCCCAGACCCTGCTTCCTGCTGCTGCCACATCCTCTCCTGTACATGTCCTGAACATCACTGCCCTTTGACCCCATGATAATGTCATTGGTATGTCAATTTGGTTAGGCTAAAGCCCTAATTACTTGATCAAACACTAACATAGGTGTTGCTGTGAAAGGAGTTTGCAGATGTAATGAAAATATATAATAAGGTGATTTTAAGTAAGGAAGTGGAAGATTATCTTAGATAATCTGGGTAAGCCCAACTCCATTAATCAGAAGTCCTTAAAGCAGAAGGGGAGGCAGAGAGAGAGAGAGAGAGAGAGAGAGAGAGGAAAGAAAGAATGAAAACAGTAGATTCCCCTGATTAGGAGCTTGGGCCCAATGCCTGTGACATCCCTCCTTGGCTGCCTGTCCTTTGAACTGTGGATATGCTTCTATTGCCCCCATGATCATTTAAGACAATTCCTTGAAATAAATCTCTTAATACATGCACATATATATACATATATGGTTTTATCTTCTACTGGCTCTGGTTTAATTGAGACCTGAAGTCAAGAAAATAATGGCCCCTCAACGTCCATGTCATATATAATACTCAGAACCTGTGAGTATGTTGCCTTACATGAGTGAAAGGACTTGGTAGAGGTGATTAAATTAAGGTTCTTGGAATAGGGAAATTATTCTGGATTATCTGGGTGGGCCCAGTGTAATCACAGGGTCCTTATAAGAGGAAGTCAGGAGGGTCAGTCACAAAAAAGGTGAGAGGGGGAGATTTCAATGCTAATCTGCTGACTTCAAGGATGCAGGAAGGGGCCACAATCCAAAGAATGTAGGTGGTGACTAGAAGCACGGAAAGCAAGGAAACAGATTGTCCAGTGAAATGCACAGCCCTGCCAGCAGCCTGACTTTAGGTCTTCCGCCCCAAACGATAGGAGAGTGAATCTGTGCTGTGCTAAGCCAGAAGTTTACGGTGATTTGTAGCAGCAGGAACACCTACACACCTGATTCCTGCAGGCCCGTCCCTTCTTCCCCACCGCCAGTGCCTTCATGCGGGCTGCCTCTTCCCCCTCGGGAGGCCCTGGCCTCCTCCTTGCAGGTGTCTCCTTGGCTTCATCTCACTGGAAGTCCCAGTGGTCTGCTCAGGCCCCCCCTTGAAGAGATGGTGCTCCTTCTTGTCCAACCCCAGGCTCCAGGAGAAGCCACTGGCCAGAGGACCCTGCCCTGCCTCAGGGGGGCCACATGGCCCAGCGAACCCAACAAGTCCTGCCCCAGGGTTCTTTTCAAGTTGTGAGTAAATGAAGGGCAGTGGGTATGCTGACTATGACTCAGCCGTGAAGAAGACAGAGGTTTACAGTGGAAAAGAATGGCGGTGACATTCAGAGGAAAGTAGAGAGGGAGACAGGGCCCAGCCGGCACTCCAGCCCACCTGCCCAAATCCTTCACACACTTCTATTGTTTTTGTCTTTTTCTTGTTGATGATCAGGAGATCCTTGGAAACTCTAGACCCTTGTCGGTTTCAGATGTGAACATCACGGTCTGTCACTTTTTTTGCCTTAAACATGCTCCTCAGTTACTAAAGTACATAACTCTGCTTTCCTTAGTTGGCATCCTCCTGATATATATTTAGCCTTTGATTATCAATCTTTTCTTGTAAAGGGCATAGAACTAGATTTTTTTTCTCTTTTTTTATCCAGTCTGAGAGGCTCCAGCTTTGAAATAGTGAGAGTGGTCTATTTTTATGGTTGTAAATCTAGATTTATATCTACTTCATTTTATTGTGCTCCTATTTACCATGATGGTTTTTGTTTGTTTGTTTGTTTTATTTGTTTGCTTTTTATTCTCTCTTTTCTAGCCTTCAGTTGGTTTGATTAAATTTCTACTTTTTACCCTCTTCTGCTTTGGAAGGCACACATACAATGTCTTTTAATGATTACCATACATTTTAACATATATGATTGACCTAACAAAGATCAAAGTTAATTACTTCTTCCACTCCTCCCAAACAAATTAAAGACTTAATATTTTTTTATTGGAATAAACTTGATATGCAATTTTATATTGGTTTTAGATGTACAACATAGTGACTCAATAATTATATATATTACTAGATGTTTGTCACTGTAAGTGTAGTTAACCCATTATCATACCAAGATATTACAATAGTATTGGTTATACTCTCTATGTTGCACTTCCATTCCTATGTTTAACTTACATTACAATTTGCAGGTTGTATCTCTTTATCCCTTTCACCTATTTCCCCCATTCCCCAATCCCCTTCCCTATGGTAACCAACGGTCTGTTTTCTGTATTTGTAGGTCTATTTCTTTTTGTTTGTTGTTTGTTTTGTTTTTCGATTCCACATAAAGTGAAATCATATGGTATTTGTCTTTCTCTGCCTGGCTTATTTTAGCATGATACCCTCTGGGTCCATCCATGTTGTTGCCAATGGTAAGACTTCCCACTTTTTTATGGCTGAGTAATATTCCATTATGTGTATATACCATCTCTTAATCCATTCATCTATCAAAAACTTAAGATTTTAACTCCAGTTTTTCATTTTATCGGTGTGTATTATTCTACTTCCATCTTTTCTGCCCTACAAAACTCATTGTTATTTTGTTTATCTCCAAACTTTTTGCATCCTTTCCTTTTCTTGTGTGTTTGATTTCTTGCTTTTTGAATTTCGTCCTTTACTAGTTTATTATAGTGGGGACTCATGATTAGCAAATTCCCTACCATTGTTTAAAAATCTCTACTTTGCCCTCTTGAATTATCATTTAGTTATAAAACTTGATTTGGTGGCAATGTTCTCTTAGCATTTTGAAAATTATTCCACTATTTTCTAGTATGTATTATTTTTATTTTGAGAGGCCTGTTGTTGGTCTTCTTATTGATCCTTACAAGTAATATGTAATTTCACTCCAGTAGCTCTTAAAATTTTTCTGTCTTTACTGTTCTGCAGTCTCAGGATGATATGTACAGGTGTGCTTCTTTGTAAATTCCTGTCAGAACTTACTGTGTTTTCTCTATATTGAGGTGTCATCTGTGCTATTAATTCCGGAAATTCTCTGTGATCTTTTCAATATTGTCTAGCACCTGTCCATTCAGTTCTCTTCTTTGGTACTCATTTCAGACTTACATTGGACTTTATCCTTACTGTCTCCATCTCTCTTACCCTGTCTATCTCAATTTCCACTTCTTTATTGCTCTGTGCTGCATTCAGGGTGACTTCTCCAACCTTATCTTCCACTTACTAATTATCATTCAGTGCAGATGTGATTAAGGACTTCAACAATTCCCGTGTGTTTCTCAAATCCGCCTGTTCCTGTTTCATAGTGTTTGTTCTTTCCTGGTATTTTCTATCTCTTTTTGCACCTCTTTAAACATTTAATATTTTTTTATAATCTCTTTCAGAATGTTCCGTTATCTCAAAATCTTGTGGTGCTAATCTTCCTTACTGATATATCTGTGGCCTGTTGCTTATGGGGGATTGTTTCCTGGGTAACTGTTGGTTGCAAGCTTCTCTTCTATGGGCATTGTTATCTCTTGGGGACTCTGGTTGGTCTGGACTGCAGAAGCATCTGTCCAGAGTGGTTTTACTCTTGTGTCTCCCAGATAGCAAAGTGTTCTCACCAGCCCAGCAACATTTGTTACGGTTTATTTGCTTAGAGATTCCCATACTATGTGGATAGTATAAATTCTATCCATGTGGCACAGACTTGGGGGCTCATTTTCTCAGAATTATTTTACCAAGAGATCCTGTTCAAGATAAGCCTGTTTGCTGTTCCTGGGGTGGTGGGCAGAATCTTATTGGCTCCCTTTTTGCTGAAGGGCCCCACTTTATGCATAGGTCTGTGTTCTAACTCCCCATGTCATCTTTGTTACCTGTGTGGTTACTAATGCCCAGTCTCCATGAGGAGTTTCTTGAGGGTTTCCTTACTGATCCAGTTACACCACACATATTTTCCCCCTCAACTGTTGCTGCAGGGTCGGCTGGTATAATTATTGTTTTGGTGTTTAACTCCTTTTTCATTTCTTGGACATGAAGATTTCATTTTCTTTCTTGCAAGGTCAGCTATGTATTTAAATATTTGGTGGTGCTCTCTTTTATATAGCATTGTTAGGTGTTTGTAGCTGGAAGGTCCCCTGTGATGTGAATGAGTCATATTAATGGAAACCACATGTCACTGATGTTTTTTATGATCTCTCTTATTCCAACTAACAAGAGATTTTGGAAGAGAGGGATCTTGTCTGCTTCACAGTCTTTATCCCCATGCAGAGGTTATACATCAGAAGCATGCAGGTGACTTAGTAGAATTCAGAATCCCTGGCCCTGTATGTATTAAGCAGAATACACTTCTGTCTATACGCACCTCTCCCTCAAAAAACCCAGTTCTCTTTCCTCTTATTTGACACATTTTGTGACTTTGTATTTATAATTGTGCATCTGCCTGCTGCTTATATCTCATGAGGGCAGAGTCCACTCTGTGTTGTCTATCATTGTATCTCCAATGTATGATGGTAAGTGGACAACAATTATTCATTGAATGAATGAATGAACAAATGAATACATCTCAGGCAGGGATTGTGGCACCATTCCTGGCATCAGAGTTCTGAAACCACTTCTCTTTACAAAACTAGCAGAAAGCTGCCCTGCAAACAGTGGGTGGCCAATTAAGGCTGGCCAACTGACTGGGTGAGAGCCCACCCATGGAAGTCCCAACGTGCTCCCAGATGCAAAACTTCAGGCTCTGGACCAGACCCCGGGCAGCACTCCTGTCCCAGCCTCTGTCCTCACCACCTCCCCTTCAGGCTCACTCTTCCTACATGGCAGGGAGCCAATCAGATACACTCGCTTCCCTGAAATGCTTAGCCAACCCTTAGGGCTGGATTCCCAACCTCTGAGCCAGACCCTGGGAGTGGGCACCAGAAGAGCAGAGAGGATTTCCCTAAGAGAAAGGCCTCTCACTCTTCCAAGGGAAGAAAATCTTCCATAGTTTCATTACAAGTTAAATATTTTTATCTGACTTTATCTCTATCACTGGGGAGCCATAAGAGTCAAGTGTGATAGGGATGTAAAAATGCAGTGGAACATGATGGGCACTGCAGGACTGGCCTACCAGACAACCCCAGCCCCCTGGCTGCCATCCTGGCTGCATCCTTAGTCCATCCTCACGGACCTGGAGACCAGCAACCTCCCACCTTACATGGCATTTCATAAACCACAATGTGATATCTCATTGCATCCCACAAAGGAGGTGCAAGGGTCACCACAGTCCTTAGAGCTTTTAAATTGGTAGTTTGTTTTTTCTAATCATAATACAGGACATGTTCATTGTAGAAAAATGGAAAACAGAAAGTCCCAAAGAAGAAAAACAAAGCCATTTATAGGCTTTCCACATGGAGAACTATCCCTGTTTAGGTATACCTTCTTCAAGTCTCCTTGAGACTTAAAATGCTGGATCATCTCTACATACGGCTGTCCATCCTGCCATCTCTATGTAACATTACAGAATGGAATGAACCCTTCACGCAAGTTTAGACTAGTCTCAATAAAACTTTAAAAGTGACCTGTAAATATTTCATAGATGGATATTGCATGACTATTTATTGCTCTCCAATTGCTAGATATACAGATCATTTTTCCTCATTAAAAGTTCCTGAACAGATGAGTTACATGATAAAACATTGTTCAGATGACTGGGTTTCCATTTATTCTTTCAGGAGGTGTTCGTAAGCCACTTGATAGCTGCCCCACCCTATGCTGGGTTCCGGGTCTAAAGGCTTGTGTGCTGTGTGGCTGGAATATCAGTCTAGTCTTCTGAGCACTGGGAGGGAATGTGCAGCAGACAGGGAGCTCTGAGACAGAAGGTCTCTGAGGAATGAAGGCTTTCAGGGCCACCATTGTCAAATTTGCCTTGGGAAAATAAAGTAATAAATAAAAATAAGCATCCCAGCTTGTGTCTGCTGATATGAAGGGCTGAAGCAGCAAACCCTGGCTCAACAGCAGGGGTCTGTAGTGGGATTCAGGGAGCCACCGGACAGGAAAGTCTTAAGACAGAGTCTTCAAGTCCAAGCTCTGTTACTGTGTAATGTGGTAATTCCCAAAGGCTGTGTCCCTGTTTCCTCCACTATATAATGAGGGCAGAATGCACCTTGTAGCATAAGGTAAGATTTAGTTAAATGCGTTTCTGAAAGGACCTAACCTTGTTCACTTACTATTGTGCTAAATTTGGCATGTAAATGCTGTTGCATTTGCAATTAAATATCCATAAGCCCCCATATATTTTTACCATAAATATGTGTCCATCGCTCTGATGACAGCTTAGAAAATCATAAGAGCTGCTGAAATGTGTTGGTACTAAGAGTTGGAATTCTGAACTTGTAACTATAAAGCAACCAAAACAGGCTTCACTACTGCCTGCCCCCACTCCTTGTTAATTTTACATGATTACATGTTAAATTTACATGTGGGTTCAGTGGGCCATGCCTTTCTGGGATGCTGAGTATGAAGAAGGAAACTCATGCTGCAGTGGGCCCAGGAGGACAGCCTCCTGATAATAAGGGCAATTTGAAAATGAAATGGACAATCACAAGGCCCTGTGGGCTCACTTTCCAAGCAGGGACAAGGCCCAGGGGTAGAGACAGCCAGATAGGCAAGGCTGGTTCTCACTAACTTGGCCCTGCCAGTCTGGCATGGGTGGGATGTGTGGGGTGCAGCCCTGGAGTACAAGCTGGGATCCTCAGGGATGTCCCTGCTAGCACTAGGCCAGATGCACTCTGCAAGGGTCTCTGGTGGACCCTTTAGTGATGAAGTCAGGGAATGTGGTCCCCAGTCTCTGCCTTCTCCAAAGAAATGTCATCCGGCCAGAGGCTGGAGGGTGGGCTCGAAGACTGCCCAGGGCTCTTCAGGCTTGGCATGGATGCTCCATGACAGCTCCCCAGATCAGGGTGAAGTGAGAGCTGGGGGTGCGAGCAGGAAGCTGGGGGTGAGGAGGAGGAGTGGGAGATGCAGTGGGAGCAGGCCTTGGCGTTCTGAGGGCATGATGAGCCTGCAGGGCCTGGGAGGGCCGGGGTCCCCCACAAGGGAGGTCTCTGCTGGTTCCATGAAACCCTGGGCCTAGCAGCTGCCACAAAGCCTGAGGCCTCATCGCCAGTCATAAGCAAGCTCCCTGCGGTGACCAGAACCAGGAAGGAAACCTCTGTGATCTGGACAACAGGAGTCAGGGGACACACATGCCCCTCAGCAACGCCCACCTTCAGACCCCAGTGCAGCTTTTAGAGGAGAGCAGCCCAGAGCCCCTGGCCTTCCATTTCAGGCCTGCTGAGCAGCTTCTCAGTGGGAGGGACTTGTGGGGACAGGGAGACTGCTTTCTACCGGGTGTTCCCGATGAGGAGAGTTGCCAGGAAGAGGGGGGATCTGCTAGCTTTATTCCGGGGCCCATGTGGAAGGGCAGAGGCAGGATGCAGCTCAGCCTGGGAGAGGCCTGCCAGAGCCTTCAGTTGCTGGGCTCCTTGTGATGTCGTGGCTTCCCCACTGCTGGGCTCAGGCGAGCTGAGGCGGAGGCAAGGACGTCATCAAGAGGATTCCTGCCTCTGGGCAGACAGGCTTTCCCGTCACCTTCAATTCTGCCATGCAATAATCCTCTAAGCCAGGGGGCACCGGGGCCTCTAGGTCAGCGCATCATCACGTGTGTGGATTCTACACCATGAGGAGTTAACAATGCTGTACAAACCATGAGCAGCCATGAGGACAGGACTGGGTGGGAGGGCGTCCGCGTACAAACAAGAGGGAGAAACGGGCCTTGTTGCTCCACAAGCCCAGCCTCGGCGCTCATCTTTTCTCTGGACGCCTCCAGTTCCTTCCTGCCACGGATCCTTGAGGTGTATTTCCACCTCTGGCACCACCTCTGACCTTCTCTGGTGCCACGCCTGCCCAGTCAGAAGGTGGAAGTACATTGTGGTAAAATGTTACAACAGGAGAGGCAGGTGAGTGAGAGACCATCTCATACCAATCTGCCGAGAACTTTTCCAATTTAAAAACTGAAAGCCCTGTGTTTGAGAAAACGCTTCAGTCCTGGGCAAACCAAGGCAGCTGGTCAAACTGAAGCAGGGAACTTACGGACAACTGTTTCTTGGACACTTGGGGGCCCATTCGGGGTCAAGTACAAACAGTGATGTGCAGCAAAGGGCCTCCCACGGTGGACTCTCAGTAAGGCTTATGAATGAGTGAGGCCCATGTTCCAGGCCCAATGCTCTGCTCCCTGGCACTTCCCTCAAATGAACTGGGAATCAAAGGAAGGCTGGAAGTTTCCAAAAGGGCCTGGGGCACAAGGCAGGAGTGACTTGTAAAACAGACTGAGAAAGTGGTCAGGTTAATCCCACTTGCAATCTCTTTGGCAGCAAACTGGGCAGGACAAACGTGACTTTGGAAGCCTGCTGTCCTCCCTCCCTTCCCCCACCCCTCCCTTTCTGCCACGCTCCCCACGGGGGCCCCACTGTGTTCCCGAGCTGACTCCTCTCCCGGGATGTTTCACAGGGCTCAGCTCAGGAACTGCCTGACATCCACACCCCACACCTGTCCCACTTACCCTTCCTAGACACCATTCCTTCTGTGCGCAACAGGCTGGCTGGCTGAACTAACCGGACAAACCCGTTCCAACGTGAGGTATGCCTGGGTTGTGTTTCCCAAACTTGGTACGCTGTACCTGGGAGTCACATCTGGGAGACACGAACTAAACACAGCTTAGCTTCCTAGAGCATCGGTGTAACTCCAAGATTTGGGGAAAACTCTAACATATTATTTGGAAATACAAAGATATATAGTGGAGGAAAATATAGAAGTCACTTGATTTTAAGATAACATATCAGAGAAAAGCAGTATGGTCAATCAAGCCGTATCTCCAGACACCTCCCTTTATGCCCTGTCCTACTCCATGTGGAAATGGGCTCACTCTTTTCTAGAATTCAGGATATCCTGGTGGGGCAGCATACTATAGCCCTCCCTGATGATGCCTGCATTTTAACTGAGGCCTTCTGTGCCCTAGGCCAGCACGTGCCAAAGGTGTGGATGGAGCTTTCTTCAGAACATAAATAGGTACTACAGAAGTGTGGGTAAACAAAATGGGACTTGTTATCAGGACTGAGTCCTGCAGCACTCTAAATCTCTAAGAAAGGATTGGTTTGCCCACACCTCTGGAGACAGGGAGCAGGTCTGTGGGGGTCAGCACCAATGTTGACAAGACTGAGTGTCCCAAAGGTCACAAGTCCTGGGCTTACTGCTCCAGGCTGGTGCACCGCCACCATACCTGAGCCTCTGGAGCTTCCCCAGAGCCTCCTTAGCATCTGCACCCAGCAGGGCAAAGAGGCTAAGAGGGCTGCTCACTGGAGAGTACCACCCCATCTTTCACCCCTACTGTGTAGTCTGAGACTTGCTGCATGGGTCTCACTCTGCAGCCCGGATCAAATGTGATCCACCCCAAACAGGAGAACAGGCCCAGGGAATCAAGGCCCTCTACATATAGAGAGTAGGAGACTGATCAGAGACAACCTGGCCAGCCCATGCCCTCCACTTTCACCTGGTGTCACCTCCCAGCAAAGCTCAGACCCAACTGGCCCCGCTCCTAGTCTCATCTCAATCAGCAACTCGATAGCATGAGATGAGAATCTGAGAATGTGAAAGGACCTCCGAGATCACTGAGCCCAAATGTTCACGGATGAGAGAACTCAGAACTGAGAGGCATTCTGTGGCCATGGGAAAACAGGGGCTGCAGAGTGAGATGGCGCCTGGTGGGAACTCTTGCTTTGCCATTTACTCAATATGTAATCGCACAAGCCTCAGTTTCTTCAAGTGTAAAATGGAGATCCTGATACCTCCCTTGCATGGCTGTCACTGAGAATAGAAAATGTTTAGGGACATAGATTAAAAAATCTAGTTCAAGGTAAAAGACAACCACTCAGCTAAGTCCATAAGAAAAGCTGGAGCTCATAAATATATAAGGCCCCATTCAGTTACTAAGAATGAACTTTAAATCTGTCCTTAAATCTTCCTAAAAAGCAACACAGAAAGTGCAACTGAATGAATTATGAAATACAGTAACCATAAGATAAACACATACCATTGCAGAATAAAAAGCAAGCTCTCACCTGATGTCAAGACTTGCTGCATAGTTATGGTAATTAAGACATGTGGTATCGGCAGAGAGATATACACATACATCAGTGAAACAGAATGGAAACCCCAAAACACAAGTATGGCCAACTGATTTTCGACACAGAAGCAAAGCCAATTCAATAGAGAAAGGATAATCTTCTCAACAAATGGTGCAGGGGCAACTGAACAAGCACAGGCAAAAAAAATAAAAAAAGAGCCTTAACCTAAACCTCACACCTGTACACAAATTAACTCAAAATGGAACTTAGATTTAAATGTAAAATTATAAAACTTTTAGGAGAAAACCTCTAGGAACTAGGGTTTGGTGAAGAGTTCTGAGTCATGACACCAAAAGCAGGATCCAGAAAATAAAAAATTGATAAATTAGACTTCATCAGAATCAAAACCTTTTTCTTTGTGAAAGACTATTAAGAGATTAAAAAGATAAGCCACAGAGTAGGAAAAAATACTGCAAATGACATGCCCACAAAGGACTTGTATCTCACATACATAAAGAATTCTCAAAACAATTAAAAAATCCAATCAGAAAATATATGAACAGACATGACCACGAAGAGGATATACACATGGTAAATCAGTACATGAAAAGATATTCAACAGCATTGGCCATTAGGGAAATACCAATTAAGACTATGATGAGATGTCACTACACACCCACTAGATTTGGTAAAACAAAAGACAACATCAAGTGCTGACAAAGATATAGAGAAACCATAACTCTCATACATAGCTGGTGCAAATGTAAAATGTAAAATGGCCAGTCTGGAAAACAGTTTGACAGTTTTTCAAATAAATCAACATGCAACTACCATATAAGCCAGCAAATGTACTCCTGGATATTTACTCCAGAGAAATTAAAATTCATGTCTGCACAAAAACCTGTATACAGTTATACACAGCACCTTTATTTGTAGTAGCCCCAAACTGGAAACAACTCAAATGTTCTTCAGTAGGTGAATGGTTAGATAAAGTACGGTACCTCCACACCATGGAATACCACTCAGCAATAAAAGGAACAAGCTATTGATACAAGCAACTACTTGGATGGGTCTCAGGGGTTTTACGTCGAATGAGAAAGGGCAATCTTAAAATGTCATGTACTGTATGATTCCATTTATATAACAGTCTCAAAATGACAAAAGTACAACCATGGAGAATAGATTAGTCGTTGTGAGGGGTTAGGAATGGTAATCTGAAGGGGTGGGTGTGACACAGCAGAGATCTTTGTGGTGGTGCGATCTTTCTGTGTCTTGAAGCAGTGGGTTGGTGGTCCCATGAATCTATATGCATGTGATATAATGGCATGGAACTATACACACACATTATAGCAACATCAATGTCCTGCTTTCGGTATTATACTGCAGTTACATGAGATGGAACCACTGGGAGAAACTTGGTGAAGGCCACACAGGCCTTCTCCATACTATTTTCTCTGTAAATATAATTATTTCAAAAGAAAAATATTTAAAAAAAACTCAAATCAAGCTTTGTCTGGTACTAAGAATGAAGCTTTCTCCTGCGGTCTCTTATAAGGAGTCCCACGTACCATAATGACAACCCACCTGTGCTGGTCCTGTGAGATCCAGACAAATATAAATTCACACAGCTATTTCTCCATGTTCTCCCTTAGTGCAAGTACATGTCAATGAACTTAAGATGTTGGATCAGAGCCAAACTAACTAGCCCCACTCGGGGTCCTCTGAACGACGGGGTCCAGGCACCCAGAAGCATCCCTGGTTTCTCGGCTCCACCATTCCCAGCTCTCCAGCTCTGGCACATAACTAGAGCTCTCTTCAGGCCAGTGCCTCAGCAGGCACAAAGTAAGGTGAAGTAACAGCTGGAGGTGGTTAAAACCATGGGACAGGATAAAACCAAGCAGGCATGTGAAGAAGGAGAACAAGGAGGTATGAGCTCTGGACTGGGGCTCACCCCATTCCTCTGCATGGACCATGACCCGTCCCACAGCAGAGCACAAAAAGGTGAGGGGAAGCCATGTGCCCATCCCAGTACCCCAGCATTGCATCTGGGTTTTCCAGAACGGGGAGAAAAAAAAAAGTAGTCACTGTCACAGACTTAAGAGAATGATCAGCAAGAAATGGAATGAACTAGCTCTATTGTGAGACAGAAATCACTCTCCCATCTGCTCTGTCGCAGTGCAGGTCACAAAATCATCACCAGGAGAGAAAATGGTAGCTAAGAAGAAGGGCTTTGAGCATCATCACAAGAGGAAGGGTCTGCGTCACCTGTGACATATCCCCCATTCCCATTATTCTCCCTCCCCTCCACAAGCAGGGCCAGGCCTGGAGAGCAGGATAAATGCTGTCCTCAATATCAGAGAATACCACCTGGCGAGGAGTGACATCTTAATTCACAGGGTCAATTAAGGAATTCTCTGGCCCAGGGCATTCTATCAGGAGTGTTTTTCCAAGCAGGAATTGGAGATTTCTGGTATATAATACTGTCCTCTGGAAACTAAGAAGTTAAGCCCAAGCTACCTCCCCACAGCTGGGGTTTTCAAGGGCCTTAGGAAGTCACGGACACAGGCCAAGACAAAGTATCTTCTCTTCATTTTTGTGTCTTCCTCCCACGTCAGAGGTCACTGGGGCCATGCAAACCAAGAGCTCTGCCCATTCCTTTTTCCCCACTGTTCTTCCCTAGACCTCCACTGCCCCCTCTCCTCTCCCGAATGGATATGCATTATTTTCCTACACCAGAGCCCTGGGTGTGTAAGTTCCTAAAATTTGGGCAGCAGTTACCAATCGGCCACTCCTTTTATAAGGCAACCTCAGTCTGGCTCCAAAAGTTTCATTTTAAAGAGAAGCTGGCCAGGCTGCCAAGATCAGCTAACCACAAAGGCTCTTTCCCTACCTCTCCACCCCCATAATCGTTGAATGAAAACTGTTTTTAATTTAAAGTTTTAGAATTCTGGATGCCCAACTGGTCCCTCTGGCAATGACTGGTGAGCAGGTCCTCTATCTCCTAAGAATACTATAAACCAGAGGCAATAGACTGTTTCCAGATTCAACGTGATCGTATTTACTTCTGCAGGAGGAGGTAGAAAAACCACACCCTGAGAGTGAGAGTCACCAGCCTCTTTAGGTGAGGATTACAAAGAATGAAAGGGTCTGTGCCCATAGGTGTTGGGAGCATCCACCTTACAGCCACGGAGGTGCCCCCTGGTCACAGCTGGAACATGTGTGTCGCCAGGGTCTGGAGAAAGCACTGAGCACTCAAAACAAGCACAGCCATGTATCCCAGGTGCTAAACCAGAGTCCAGTGGCTCTGGTGGCACAGTGGTTAGGGTCTCTAGCTGGCATCTCACCTATCCCATTCCTCTCTACTCCAGCCCTTCTGGCTAGGCGTCCCCACACAAGGCACCAGCCTCAATAAGTCTTGTTTTCCTCATCATTAATGGGAACAATAAGGGTATCCACTTGGTAGAGTTGCAATGAGGATTAAATACAGGTAAAATATTTCCATAGTTCCTGGTACATTCAGACAGTTCCCTTCTGTTACTGTTACTCTTCTTTGGGGCATTATTATTAACTATAGTTTCTCTTCAACTGTTAACTATGCCTCAGGGGAAGAGTCCTAAGTGGCGGGATTATATATCCTAAATGATGCTTGAATGTGTAGCCCTGTTTTTTGAGGCAAGAACTGACCTCACAGAGATGCCAGTCCCAGAGAGCCCAGCTTAGCTGACAAGCCCTTTTCCTGTGCCACATCCATCATACTAAGGAGTCCCACTGAGTGGAGATTTTACGACCCAGTTTTTCTCACATTAGGACTCCAAGGCCCAGGAAAGGTGAGAAATGTTTCCCTGCATCACCTAGTTGGTAAGAGGTAGAATGGGACTTGGATCTGAGTTCTCTTTCGCCTAAACCATATGGGATGTGGGATTTATAAAGCCAATTGGTCAGTCTATCCCAGCAACAAGGGACCTAGGAAAATGTTGGGTCCTCAGATGGGGTGTCCTCTGTTCCCCCCATGTCACAAGACATGTGCAGTCTATACCTCCCTGGGAGGGTATAGGGCAGCCACTGAGCCCTTCATTGAGAGGGAGAAACCATCCATCAGAATGAAAGTCCCCAGACAGCCAGTATTACCCCCTGGAAGAAAAGGCTGAAGTGAGTTTAACTAACGTAGCTCTAGATCTCAGATATGCCTTGACATGTCCAACCTTGTACCTGGTTTCAGGCTGATAAATGAAGCTAAATGGAAATCTCCCTAAACTCTGACCTTAGAATTACTATGGAACATTGGAAGCAGTGATTAAGAAAATCTGGTTTTTAGAATTAAGAAAAGCTCTTAACCGGTATGAACCTTAGGAGGCCACGTGGCCTGAGCCCAGGCCTCAGGCATGTATGGCTAAATCATCAGCATGTGATAAATTATCTTATTTTTATAGATCTTCAAAGAAACTGCTTCCATAAACTCATTTTAGGGACTCAGGGCAGGTCCAAATGGATCAATCTCACCCTAGGTTACCCTCACTGTCAGGAATTTGTTCTGGGACAAGCTGTCCTTCCTGCCCTTCTTGGTGAAAATAGCGGGAGTTGCCTGCTCCCTCCTGGACCTCTCTTTTCAAACTACCCACCCTTCCCCCACCCCACCAACTTCCCTCCCAATTTCTAATTTATAAACATGAGATTTTCCACAATTCTTTGTTGAAACTTCTCCAAATGGTGGGACCAAAAACTGCACACAATGTTCTCATCCAGGTCTGACCAAAGCAAAGGAGATTTGACTTTGCTAAGTCAAGAGATTTTTTAATTTGATAACTTAAATTATCTAAAATTTATATTTATTTTTATATCCAACCATGAAAGGTCTTATTTATATCTTATTTATATCGAACCATGCAATCAACCTTTATTTATTGTGGTGTGGGGAAAGAGCAAAAGCAGGAGTGGGGATTCCCAGTCCACCACTAACAATATGAGTAAGCATACAGGTGGGATCTATTGTGACCTCCAGATCGCTTTCTCTTGGACACGCACATAACCAGCCCACAGAGCCCTCATCCTCCCTTTGTGTAACTGAGTTCCCTTTAATTGCACCACTTTACATAGCCCTACCTGATTGTGTGATTGTCAGAAACAAACTTTCTGCACCATGAGCCCCATCCTGACCCCAAGGACCCTTGAGGCGGGCTCTGCAATCCTCACCACAGCGGCTTTGCCCTCTCAGGAGGTGCATTCCTCAGATGCTTTTGCCCAGCCAGAGCCCACAGAAGAGCGTGAGTGCAGATTCTGTCCTTCCAGGTCCTCCTGGACCTGCGAGGGGGTGGAAAACGTTCCTGGGGAACTCCCTGGGGGAGAAAGTGTCCTCGCCGTTCAGCCACCGACACCCCATCTTCTCTTCACCACCCCCCCCCATAACTTGCCAAGCGAGAGGCACCTGTCCAGACGTTACTGGACAGACTGCTGTTTCCCCCGGACCATTTCCAGACCAGGAAAGCTGGTTCGAGCGAGCACGGTTGGTTGCCCGGGGGAATTCTGAACACTGCAGGAAGGGGGAGCAGAGCCCACGCCTGCTGCTCTTGGGGCAAATGAAAGCCCGGGTAAGTACATCCCTTCTGCCACCCACCCCAGGATGAGCGGGACCACAGCTTGTCCCAGACAAGGCCCCAGACACGGGCTCCTCCAAGTCCACCTCCTTAATGGAGCAACTGCCCGCCGGAGACAGAAAACGTGCCCCGCTAGACGTTCTTTTTCAAAAAACAGGCTGATACCCTCAGCTGGCGCCAGGACTGTCTGAGCAGAGCTGGCCCACTAAGCAGGTACTGTCATTGCGCTGCTTCTTACAGCGAGGAGGGCGTGTGAGCGCGCCCCACCCGCGCACACGCACAGGCCGCCTAACAGGCGCTCGCCCGTCCCCCGAGCCGGGCCCGCGGGGATGTAGCCCGGAGCGCTGCACCGAGGGCGGAGGCGGGAGCCGCGGCGCGCCGAGCGCCTGCTGCGCTTCCGCAGCCCCGACGCCCGCGCCCCGCCGGAGGTGCGCCCGGCGCCGCTCAGGCCCGGCCAGCCCCGGGTTCTCCGCTCACCTTAATGTTGCTGCAGATGGATCGGGGACAGAGGCCGGCTCGACGCGAGGAGGCGTCGCCGTCCGGGCGCACGCCGGGTTCGGCCAGGAGCCCCATGGTGGCGGCAGCGGCGGGGCGGGCGGCGGCGGCGGCGGCAGGGTCCAGGACGGGCAGCCGGCGCGATCAGAGGCCGGGCGCGCCGGGGCTGGCGCGGCCGGGGGTGGGTGGCGAGCGCGGCGGCGGGGCCGGACGAGGCGCGCAGCGCGGACACTGAGCGCGAGGGTGCGCGGCCCGAAGTTTTATAAGTGGCCGCCGCCGCCGCCGATGATGAAACGCACTCTCCCTCCTCCCTCTTTTCCTCGGGTGTCAACGGCGCCGCGAGCCCCCACCTCCGCCGCCGCCCCCTCCGACAGGTGTGACGCGGCGGCGGGCCGCGCTTGACCTCCTTCCCGGCGCGGGGTCGTCTCCGCTCCGCGAGCTCGGCTGGGACCCGCGAGGCTGGGCCGCCCCGAGAAGGTCCCGCCTGCGGGGGAGAGGGGCGTGGCGGGCCCCGGGGGGGTGAGGTGGTGGCCGGAGGGGACCGGAGGCTGCGGGGGGTGGGGGCGCCTGGCGGCCTGGCGGGCGGGGCCGGGTGGGCGTCGCGGAGCCGGCGGGCGGGAGGCCGGTGCAGACTGCGGAGGGGCCGCAGCGCCACGGGCGCGGTGGAGGACCGAGGTGGGTGGAGGGGCTGGCAGGAGCCCGGCGTCTGCAGGGGAGTCCGGGCTTTCCGAACGAGAGTGGGGCCGCTGCGCCCCTCCCGACGCGCTCGGGGAGATTTACGGAGCCGGGCTCTGCGTGCTTGCACCCGCCGGGAACCTGGGCTCTCAGCTCCCGGGATGGCTCTGAGATTCGCCGAGGCTGTTTGTGTCGAGGACTGTTTTGTATTTAAACGCTCCTTGCGCTGGAGAGGGGGCCGCCCCGGGCAGGGCCCGAACTCTCTGGAGCCCGGCCAAGGTAAACTGCCGGCGCTGTCAAGTGTCAGTACCGCTGGGTCTTGGCTGGAGTGCTGAGGAGGGGGGTGGGGGGGTCCCGGGGGAGGTCCCTGTGGACAAACGGGCGCGCCCCGCTGACCTCCTTCTCAAGGCTGCCGCAGGACAGTGACTTTTTTCTCCAAGATTTTTTCCACCAAGATTCCTAGTGCAGAGAAGAGAAAGGTGAGGTGTATCAAGAAAAGGATAAGAAAATTCTGCCAAAAGCAGCTGCCATAAGGAATCCAGTTATGGAAGAATGTTTCCAGCTCCCTAATTCCTGTAGACCCTGCAGAGCCGACTTCTGCAAGCCCACTTTACCCCTAGAAAGGACCACATAGGTTTATTATTTCTACCCAAGGCCTGATGCCTTCCTGGGCCTAGGCTCTGCAGTCCCACATCTGGGTTCTTCTTTTCACCTGGAAGGCTGGACCCAACAGCTTGCAGCGCTGGAGGAAAAGCCATGGAACACTGGGTGGCCTATGACCACTTCACTCACCCACAGTGAAGGGCATCCAGAGAGGCTCTCCTGCAGCAGCCCAAGGCCCAGAGCAGGCATGATGCTCCGGGTCACCAGCCTGCCCTCTAGGAAACTTGGAGCACAAGGACAGTGTGTGATGATGGGCACTGGGCTGTAACACCCACTGTAGACTGTACCAGGCATTCTGCTGGGCACCCACATGCATGATTCCACAGAACCCAGCACTTGCCCAGCAGTCACGGGCACTACTCTAGTCTGGATTTGACAGCCCTCCGTTCTAGAGGTGTCAGATTTAAATGGGACTGAAAGACACGCAGCTTGTAAGTGTTAGAGTGGACCTAACCCCAGCTTTGCCTGACTGCAAAGGCCAGGCTTGAAGCACTATGCACTTTGAAAATATATCTACTCCAGCAGCCTTGCTTCATAACTGAGACCAAATGGAGACCAGAGAAGGCCAAGGTCTCAGGCACACGAGGACCACTGTGGCTGAAGCCTCTTCCTCAAGCCCCAGTGAGGTCTCAGAAAGGATCCCTTCTCCACCCCTGACCCCATCCCACCCATTAACCTTGCCCTCTGCCCACTGTCAGGACCAGCACCATCTCAGAAGGAAAGTCCTGTTCAGAAAGGCTCACAGATGGTTTTGTGCCTTCAGCTGCCTTCACTGGGTGACATTCAGCTAAATGTAATGGAGATCCAGCCAAAGTGGCTTTCATGAAATTTACTTGTTTCTCATAAAAAGAAACCTGCCAGTAGGTCGTCCAAGGGTCACAACCTGGACTAGGATTGCTTAGTGTGTGGCCCTCCTGCTGATGGCTGGCTCACTGTCACAGATGGCTGCTCTACCTCCAGCCTCCTCTCCTAAGGTCAGGAAGGAAGTGGAAGACAAGAAACAGGAAGGGGCCATGCTCACATAGGGAGCAAGTCATTCCATGCACACTTAACTACTTTTCCATAAGTCTTGTTAGTCCAAACTGGGTCATATGGCTACCCTCTGCGAAGGAAGCTAAAAAATGTAGTTAACACTACTGCTGCCTCCTGAACAAAATTGGGGATTTCTTGGGGAAAAGGGGAGAAAGGATACTGTGTATTCAACTTCCAGTGTCTGCACAGAGCAACCCATTCCCCTGATCCTTTGATTTCAGCAAGTGTTTCTGAGCACTGTAGGAAGATAAGCATAAGGACAATCCCTGACTTCAAGGACTCCTTGGTCTCAGGTGCAAGAAGGAGCAAGAAGAGAAAGCACCAGTGTGATGTAGGAAGAGAGCTGTTGTGTACAGCTGCTATGGAAGAACAGAAGAGGGGCCCTGACTCATCCTGGGGGAGCAGGAAGGCTTCCTGGAGGAGATGAGTCTCAAGTCCAGCCCTAAAGACTACAAGGATTGGAAGGATTAGGGGAAAGGAAGGTAAATCTGCTCCATGGTTTTGGTCTGGCTGAAGCATGAGACTCGGGGACAGTGAGAATGTGTGTGGTAAAGAGGCTGCAACATTGAGTGGCATGCTGTGAAGTGCACAGCTGACCCCCAACACAATGAGAAACCATTAAAGGCTTCTGAACAAGGGGTGACCTGAGCTGGTTTGCATTTCAGAGACCTCTGACAGCCGGATAAGTGTGCAGTGGGGCAGTCTGTGGCAGGACTTCCATGAGCTGTGATGAGGGGATGCTGGTGGGGAGGAGAGATGTGCAGGAGGTGTTGGAAGGAGATGGCACCCAGGTGTTCATGAGCTAGGTGTTAGGGGTGACTCCCAGGATCTGATTTGGGCAACCTGATTGGTGATGCCAGCCCTGCCAGAGGGAGCCCAGGAGGAGCACAGCTACTGGGGGGATGTCGTGAGTGCCCCCTTTGAGTGAGGGCTCACTTTGAGTTTAAACTGCCTGAAGTACATCCAGGTGAGGACGTCCAGCAGGCAGATGGGAATGTGGGTCCAGGGCTCAGGGTGGATGCTGGGCTAGAGGTGGGGACTTGACCATGGAGGCGGCAAGTAAGCTTTGAGAATGGGTGAGTCCCCCAGTGAGAATGTGTTGAGGAGAAGTGGGGCCAGGATGGGCCACAGCACATCTGGGGTGGCATGGAAATGGAGCCAGCCAAAGAGACAGTGTGGAGGGAGGTAACCAGCCAAGGGGTTGTATTTCAAGGAAAAGGAGATCAGGAGCAGGTCTAGGTGGCTGATGGCCAGTGGGCTGGCAACAGGTGGCACTGAGGGCCTTGGATAGTGTTTCCAGTGGGCAATGTGTGCAGAAGTCAGTTTATGCGGGTTGAGGAGGTACTGGAAAGAAGGCATTAGAACTTTCGTGGGGTTGCAGAGAGAAGGAGGGAGGGGGTTGCTGAGCAGTTTCAGGCTCTCCTCTCTGTCTGCATCATCACCAGCTTTCTCAGGTCTCATACTGGAGCAGATGCACTTTTACACCTCCAGGCTTTTACTCATGCTGTTCCCTCTGCCTGTGATGCTTGCCGCGGAGTGCTTGTCTTCTACCCTTCCAGAGAAGCCCCTGTTACATCCTGTCCTGGACCGTCATAACAAGGGTGGGAACACATCTTGTATGGTAGAGACCTGTACACCCATTATCTCTTGTCACTCAGGAAACTAGAGGTCATTATCCCATTTTACAGATGAATAAACTGAGGCTCGGGGCTCTTCCCTAGCACCTGCAGTGTGTTTCTGCCTCTATTATCACAGATCACAGTGGAGACAATGTGTGTGGTGGCTAAGGGCACAGACCTTATAGTCAGACATAGATGCTGACCACCCTTCATATGAGATGGCCTGCTGAACGTCTCAGGTCCTGAGTGCCTTCTCTTTAGGAGGAAGATATTAGTGTCCACCTCCCAGGGCTGGGAAGCCGTGCAGTGTTCTTGGTGCTGGCAGCCACTACTGTGTGGAGGTAGGCGATGCTGAATGGTTGTAAGTGCACCCTCTGTCTCTTCCTCAACTTGGGTGTGAGCTCCTGGGGACAAAGGCTCTGTGTTAATTCTTGCTGTGTCCCTCATTTGGCCCAGTCTATTTTGTTGCTTTAAAAAAAATTTTTTTTTAAGGCTTATTAAATGGAATTGATCTGAAAGGAATTCCAAAAAGACTCAGGGACTGGGGGAGGCCTCATTGTCCTGAGGCCTCCAGGCTGTGGTGTCTCTGTCAGAGGCCCACTGCCTGCATTCTGGGGCCACCCCTTCTGCCCCGTGGAGGCTGCTCATGTTCAGCCTTGTCCTCACTGGTGGCTGGCCATGGGCCCCTTGGTGTGTTTATCAGTCCAAGGGCCACATTCCCCAATTCTGCAATAGCTGATGAAGGTCTCTTGGCAATTTGGATCATCAAGTGTGATAATGGATTGACTCTGGCTGCTTAGCAACTTGTACACCAACAGGCCAGGGTTAGGGGGTGCACCTCAATGATTGCCCTGCCATGTAGGGGGCACCTCTGCAGCTAAGTGCTTCACCACTATATGTCCTTGTCACTGGTGGGCCAACCTGCTCCCCTTGTGGGCCGTCCTGGCCACTAGTTGATATTTTTATTGAACAAACATGCAGTGTTGATAGTCCCTGACTGGCACTGGTACAGTGTTGATTCATTTAATCCTCAAAACAATCTAAGAGGGGTTACTTTTATTAGTACCACTTTATATTTGAAGTAACTGAGGCAGAGAGGTAAAATAACTTGCTCAAGGCCACATGGCTAGTAGGGGGCAGAGCCAGGACTCAAACCCAGGCAGTCCAGGACAGTCTCAGCCCCTGGCGACCCTTGCTCCCAAAGACTAAGCCATGGTGTCTGGGCAAGACAGGTCAAGTCCAACCCCACACACAGGATGACCCTTCACGGGTCTGTGTGTCTTGGTACCTCACCCATCCCAGCCAGCTCAGAACCTCAGCTGCTAACCCCACCCAGGCAGCCTGGTGTGCTCTCCCTTAATGCTGCTGGGGCCCTCCTAGATCCAGCTCCAGACTCCCTCCGTTCTGCATCTCTCTGCTGTGCATGTTCTATTCCTGCAGCTCCTCCGGCCTGCCGTCTCTCCTCCTCTGTGGCACAGGGCCCCACCTGCACCCCAACTGCCCCCACGTCCCCCTCTCAGGACCTGGGGCAGACTTTGCCCACCCCTGCCCTGAGGGCGGGGCTCTGCAGCAATAGGGTGTCCTGCTCCCGGGGGCCCCAGCCATCTGCATATTCCCCAGGGTATACCAGTGCTCTGCACCAGGGTGGGGCACATGATGATAGGGTTTCCATCTTCCTCCAGCAAAGACATTGCAAGGCCTGACTGGCTGGTTCCAGCTCTTGGGCTGACCTTGTGGAGGTCTCTTGCTGCTTTGGCAGAAGGAGCAGCAGGGGCAGGAAAAGGAGAAATATAACTCCCTCATCCTGCACCCCTCCCATGTCCACTCCCTGCTTTTGAAGAGGCCCAGGGGGCCCCCACTCTCTGTACTCCACCCAGGTTCAAGTTGCACCTGAAGAATGCTTATCACAGCCGGTCTTCCTGCATCGGCCTCTCACCACTTCGTGTCCATCAGTCACTCCCGGGGAGCTTGGACTTCACCTCCACCTCTGGGTCCTGGTGGGGTCACACGCAGTCAGTAGGCACGTGTGTCATCCTTAGCCCTGTGTCTGGGGACCCAGCGATTCCTTGCATCTGAGTGCTACCAAGTAAACAGAGAACCACTCTTTGTCTTTTTACTATGATGCTTGTTTTAAACCTTGTCAATCTTTATATTTTACTCTTTCAAAAATAATTTTACTGTGTTTGAAGTGTACTGGGAGAGACGAAATATTTGTTTGATTGACCTATCTTTCCATACCACTATTTAAACTTTGCTGAATTTCCTATTTTTTCTAATTCTTTCGCATAAATATGTTTTTACTTAGAAAAAGCACAGTGTACCATTTGTCTCCTACTTCTTAGCACTGTTGCGTGGTGAGAGGTGTTCAGCCCCACCTCTGAACAGCTCCGTGGCAACCCTGTTGAAATCCTCCACTGGTGCTGAATGTTGGCGATGTCTTTAACGTTTGTCTTATAACAACAACTTGAATAACAATTTGGATGACTTTTTGCCAAAAAAAAGTTTGCCTTAGGACTGACTGCCAACAGCATATTTGAATATGTCTAGTTACTTTTCTCTATGATATTCAAAATCATTGCTCATGCTGCAATTCTGCTCTAGGGACCATTCTTCCTCACCACTGACACCCTTCCAGCCCCTGTGGAGGATGGCCAGCACCCAATAGGGAATGGCATGGCTGTTCCAGCTGGAGAGCCCACTCAGGCACTGGGGCTCCCAGGGGCGTTGGTGTCCCCAGCAGCACAGACCAAGTCCCAGAACTCAGAGAGCCAGTTCAGGCTTCATGTTGCAGGTGGAAGTGGAGGTCTGGGAAGGCAACTGCAGGATTAGGCCCTGCCGTCCCCTCCCCTCTTTGTGCACATGGGAGAGCAGGGGGTCCCCATCTCAGCCTGGAAATCTAGCCCTCTCCCCTGGGAGCCCAAGTCCCGGGCCCACGGTGCTGCAGCACAGACACAGGGCACACAGCTCTTCCTCGCGCCAGGCACATCCTGGTCCCAGGGCCTCTCCGTCCCCTGCCTCTGCTCCTGTCCACAGCGGGGTCAGCATGGCAGCCCTAGCAAGGGATGGACACGGAACATCTTTTCCATTTTCTGAGTTTCCCATGTGGCCTGCACACCTTTGATAACCACTCTGGGGCTCCCTATCTGCACTGTGCTCTCCGGTTGGTTCTGAATCTGGGTCTGGGGTAAGGCTCCCCTGACCCCCTGCTTCTGGGAGGGATCTCCTTGCTCCCCGGTCATGCTTTCTGGCGCCTTTGCTCCTCCTCCTTTGCTTGTGCAGGTGCCTGTCCTCCTCACCTGCTGGAGAGGCCCCCAGCTCCCTGCTTTCTTCCTCTCTCACCCCAACATTCACTCCCTGGCTCCCAAGGGCACTCCGAGGCCTGTTTCTCTCACTCGGGGAAAGGGAACAGCGTCCTGCCTGCTGGGCACACACCCACCCGGTGCTGTTTGGACACCCTGATACGGGTGGATTGTGAGCCTTTGGGGCAGGGACCAAGTACAAACACAAGCACAGACAGCACGATGCCACCCGCAGGAGACAGAGCAGAGGCCCCTACTGTCAGACGAGCCTGCCTCTCACCGCCTGTCAGGCATGAGGGGCTGCTGGAGTCTGCTTATCACAACGTGAATTTCCCAGTTGAACCAAGCTGGGGCTGAGGATACTGGCAGCCCATGACTCCGATTATGACCTATTCTGCTGCTCTGTCGTCTCCCTGGGCCCCTGGCCCCCAGCCCCGAGCCTAGTGAGCATCAGCTCTGTGTTCTCAGCTGTAAACTCTGGAGCCTATAAAGTTCTGTGGGGCCCTCCCCCTAAGCCTGGGGTCCCTAACACACCCTGGGCCATGTTGGCCATGCTGAGTCACCTGATGAGGTCACTGGAAGTCAGGCCTCCTCCCTGTTCATGGGTCACAGGGAGTGGGGCTGCTGCCGGCTGTCAGGGATTGGGGAAGGGAAAGTCACTGCCTCCCTGCACAGCCCACAGGAGCAGAGGCTCAGAAGGGGGCTAGGGAAGATCAGACCTGGGCAGGATCACACCTCACAGGTGCTCCCTGCCTCATCTGCTCTGAGAATCCCCCTCAGGCCAGGGCAGTAGGAATGGTGGCCAATGAAGTGGACATCTGTCTTTGACCCCTCCTGGGATCTGTTCCACTTCCAGTAAAAGCACCTGACCACCCTCTTCCACATCCCCCTTTGCCCTCTCAGGTTATGAGGCCAGGTGGCCCGACCCCCACCAGGGCAGGAGGGTGTGGGGCCCAGGCCTGGCCGCCAGCCCCCTGCTGAGCAGCCAGGACAGCGCACTCTCTCCCTGCCGCCAGCAGCGGGGGCACCTGCCCCAGGATGTGGAACTGAAGGAGTGGGAATGTGGGGTGCAGGTCCCTGAGGTCTGTGAGCGGTTTTCAGGCCCTGGGTCCTGCCAGGCATCTGCATCTCGACTTCATAGTTGTGTGAGCCAATAGACTCTCTTTACTGCTTACGTTTGATGAGCTGGATTTCCTGTTGCTGCCATTTAAAAGGTGCTAATGAGTCCAATAAATCAAGGTTTGGACAACACTGGGCCCTTCACAGAGTGGCCCAGGGCCAGGATCTCACTGAACCTCACAGCTGCCGTGCAAGGCAGGGCTGGTCGTTTTATGCCCCTTTCAAAGAAGAGGAACAAAGGCTGGGAGGGCAAGGGCTTGCCCATCGCTGTGAGAGGTTAGTGTGGCCAGGCACCAGGCCTTGTGAACACAGACAGTGTCTTTCTGCTGGGTCTCATGTACCAAAGAGCCACTGTGCCCTTTGGGTTAGGCCCTGAGGCTGAGGACATGGGACAGAGACAGGACTGCCCAGCACCCTGGGGAGATAGCCAAGCTGCAAACGGCTCTGGAAACATGGAGAAAAGGTGTACATGGCCACTAAAAATGATGCTCATGAAGAATTTGTAATAATGAGGCAAAATCTTGTCATGATATCAAATAAACTGGCCAACAGATTTATAGATTACATACACATACATAGAATAAAATACTTGCAGGTATGTTTTACAAGAAGCTGGTAGAATTATTTTTAAGACTGAAAGAAAATATAGCAAAATGTTAACAATGATGATCTTTTCCTAGTGGGAACATGTGGGTTTTTTTAAGTCTCACTTTTCCCACATCTTTTTAATTTTTATGATAATTATTACTTTATAATGAAGCAAATAGAATAAGCTTTAGAGAAAAAAAAAGAAAGGAAGACTCACTTGATCACATAGTTTTCCATAAGCTCCACTTACAGAATTAAAATCAAATCTCTAGCCTTCTCCTGCCTGGATGGGTGTTAGGGAAGGTGCTTCTGATCCAGACCTGCCTTGACCTTGTGGACTTGGTACAGAGGGTGGGGAGAAGTCATTGCTCCTACGTCTGCCCAGCAAGAGGGGATGTGGGTGGCCTCAGCGGCCACTCCCCCTAGTGCTAACGTTCCAGTCACTGACCTTGGCATGAAGACCATGTTCACCCTACGCCCTCATATGAGGACCCAGAGACTTGGAGCCCTCAGATCAGCCAGCTGGGAAGCGATGCTGCTCTGCAGTGGCTCCCCTTATCATGACCCAGACCCTGTGCCACACGCTCCATGCTCTGGGCCCTGCTTCCCTTCCACTAGGGAGGAAGCCGAGGCTGGGAGAGACCACGACTTGCCTTCAGTTATAGGGCTGCAGAGCGGCAGAGCTGGAACTTGAACTGCAAGCATCTGATTCCAAAGTCCAAGCCATTGGCCATGCTGTGCAGCCACCTCTCCTCCAAAACATTCCTGGGTGACTTATTTATTTGTTCCTTTCATAAATATTTACTGAGCACCTGCTGTGCACATGACACAGTTCTTGTTCACAAAGGAGACATGAAGGAAATAGGAGACATGGCGTACCTCACCAGCAACTCATAGGGTCTGAGGTCTCACAGGGGAAGTGTGGGCACCTTGGAGGGGCACGGGACCACCCTGAGGGCATGGGCAGTGTACATTACAACTTCTATTTACAGCCATTTCCTGTCTCATAATTTTTAATTTCTGTTTTTATATATAATATCTTGATAATAGTAACATCCACATACAATATATTGATAAATCTTTGGTGTATAATCAAGAAAGACTCACCAATTGTATTCATGAGTCTATATATATGAAACTGTAAGGTAAAAATTCAAGGTAATTTGGAGATGAAAATGAGAAAACAATGAATGTGATAAGAGTTTGGAGGCCATGCGTGACCGGGAAAGCGTGTGGAGAAAGCGGAGCTGCTTTAGGATCAGTGGACTTTATTCAGGCGGAGAGGGGGGTGGGGGTGTCCAAGGCCACAAGAGAACATCCTGAACCAGGGCCTCGCTTGGGGCCATGCTGCTGTAACTCGGAGGTGCGGCCCTGGCCCCTGCGCCCCTGCCTCCTGGCTCAGCCAGGAGCCTGCAGAGCATCAGTTAGCCCACCAAGCCTCTGGGCCCCTGTGGTTCCAGCCTGTGCCCACCCAGACCAGCAGCCAGGCCCCCACATGGCCTGAGACACAGCCACAAAATCGAGGCCTTTGCATTCAGATCCTCTGCCTCCTCCACCCACAGGCCCATCTGTGCTTCCTTTCAGACCTAACTGCTCTCACTGCCAAGCCGCTCCCAGCCTGCCTCGAGCCCCAGGCCTGTGGACTCCATCCCGACCTCTCTGTTCCCTTCCCCTCCTCTTAGGTGAAACTGGCTGCCCCCAAGGACCCTCGCCCCTGTTCCCTCCCGAGTGCAGCTGCTTGTCCTCTGACACCCAGGGCCAGGCGGCAGCTGGTGGGGTTGGGGGTCCCTGCAGCCACTTGTTTCCAGGGCCCTGACTCCTGCGCTCACGTGTCCAGCCTGGCCCTCGCCTCTTCCTCGTTTCTGTCTTCCTACCCCTCCAGTTCCCTCTTCTTACGCATCACGCTGTGGCTCTGACGCTCAGCCTTTCCTCCGGCTCCACTCACACCTCTCGAGCCCCCGCCTGTCCGCACACCCTCAGCCCCTGAGCTCTACTTTGGCGGCGTTCCCTCTCAGCTGCGCGGTCACCTGCCCCACACCTGCCAGCTCCTCCCGGAGCTGCCCCGCCTCCGATGCCCACACTCTACTCAACCACATCCAGCCACACCACGCCTGACACTTCACAGACATAGTACTCAACGCCTTCACTTCTCCTGTGCGTCCCCACCCACTTCCACTTCCTTCCGGCCTCCAACACACAGAATTCCGTGGAAGGGCCGTCCTTCTTCTCAACCGAGAGTGACCGACCCGCGGGGCATCCCTCCCCTTCCGATTTCCTGGGCAGTAATCCCCTCCCTCAAATTTCCTCCCTCTACCCTGCATTCAGTCTCTCTCTCTCTGCTCCAAACCTCTTCCTTGAGCAGATTTGCTTGTTAACATGTTTCTTTGCATTAATGACCAAACAACCGTCCACCTCTTGGCTTTCTCTTGCCACCGTCCTCTTTTTTGTTCTCCTCTGTGATCAAGCTCCTCAGATTGTCTCTTTTTCTCACTTTCCATTCAAGGCTCATCCCACGGCAAACTAGCCTGGAGATTTAACCATCACCGTGGAACTGCCCTTGACAAGCTCACCAGGGGCCATATTAATATGTCCCCTGGGCACGTGGGTGCCGCTCCCAGCAGGATTCAGCCCGTCCCAGTCATTCGGGAGCCTTCTCCCCACTGAGCCGGCATGCTCCTCCCTGTCTGCCCCCGTTGGGCTGCCTCTCAGGCTCCGTCACAGCACGCCACAGCCACCACACCCTCAAATACGCCACACTCCAGGGCTCCAGTCCTCTTTTCACTCAACATCTCTGTGACCTTAGCTGCTACCTGCTGCTGCTGCCAGTGACTCACGCCACCTTTCTCTAACCCAAATCCTTCCTGGCCACCAGACCACACACGCAGGGGCCTCCTGAGCTCTCAGCCCACAGATTTCTGGAGCTCAGCTGAGTGCATTCATTTTTCTCCCAACACCCCTCATCCTCCTATTCACCTGTTTCCTACCAACAAGTTCAAGGCAGAAAACTCTGAGTCTTGCTAGACTTCTCTCCCACCCCAACAGCCAGGCAGTGGCCATAGTAGCAAATGGTGATGATGATGATGATGGGATTGTCCATCCCAGACTAAGATAACTCATTATCTGGAAGCAGGCTATGGTGTCAAGAGTGCAGGGCCTTGCTGCCCAGACTGGGGAGCTGTCCCCTACAGGAGCCCACCTCTCTGTGCTTCGTGCTGCCTTATTACCTCCCCCATTCTGACTTTGTAAAGCTCATTCCATCTCCCTAAAGTTCCACTTGCCCCAGAAGTTAGGAAGCCCCTGTTTTCCTGCTCTTGTAAACTTCCACAGACTCTGCTGTGGGGCATGAGCCTTGGCCCATTCTCTGTACAAAAGCTTTACCGTGCTGGGAGGGAGGAGGCATTCAGACTCCCAGTGATGGATGAAGGTGGCAAGCCATCAGACCACTCTAGCTGCAATGTGCTTATCCCCACTTTGCTGTGTCTAAAGATCTAGTACATTTTCAATGTAGTTCATTTGCCAAAGTTAATCCTTTGCCAGTTATGTGAGATTCATACCTGTAGCCAGCCTAACTGGTCTTACTATGCAAAAAGCCCAACTGTCCCTTCCCTGACCTTGATTTGCCTTACAACACCCTCCCTCACCCACCTGTCCCTGAGGGACAATGTCATGGGTCATATGGAAGCCTGGCCCACCTGCTCTATTCAGAGCACCTCTTGGGTTCCATTCACCTGGCTGCTCTACCTTCCCCACCATTGAGGGATTTTAGCAAAGGCCGGTGAAAACAGAGGCCTGTGGGCAGTAGCAGGGCCCTGGGGAGGCCACTCAATGAACTTTGGAATCAGGTGTTCTCGCCTGTCAAGTACATATGATGATACTCTCCTGGCCTGGTGCAGGCTGCTGTGGAGAAGATACAAGGTGGTCCATGTAAAGCAGAGATTCTCACACTTGCATGTGCATCAAAAGCACAGATCACTGGGCCCTGCCTGTCCCTGGAGTTTCTGATGCAGTGGGTCTGGAGTGGGGCCTGAGAATGTGTATTTCTAACAAGTTCCCAGGCAATTCTACTGCTGGCCCAGTAACCAGGCTTTGACATCCACTGTTTCAGAGGAAAGTACATCATCCTGAACCCCCAGTGAATACAGCAGGCTTATACAGACATAGCCACTCCCACCTGAGCAGAAAGGATGGCTTGGGCCCTCCACTCTGGCTCAACTGACAATGGTGAGTCCCTGGTCATCATCTTGTTTCTGTGCCTGGACTCCCTCTTGGCTCTTTTTCTAACTTACCCTTGGTCACTGTGACTGGAGAGCAGAAATTGGGTATGAATGGTCACTAGTGGCGTGCAGGGCATAGGCGAGTGGTAACGACGGCCATCAGAGGGTGCTCTGCCTGCTCCTGGGTCAGATTCAGCCGGACCTTTCTGACTGTTGTGTTTTCTCTAGTCTTCATCCATGTGTGTTTTAAAGGACACAAAGCCATGCTTCTGAAAGGCCTAAAAAGGTTATCAATTCAGAATGCTTTCTCCGTTTCCTCTGGCACCCCTGAGCTCCCCCCGCAGCACCCACATTCTGGGCTGAGAGTCAGCAGGACTTCCCACACAGGACAGAAGCCTGCCCTGTAGAGGAAACGGAAGGAACATGTTTGCTGATGTAGGAGCTTGAGGACAGCCCGGCACTGAGGCCAGCGCCGCTCCCGGGGGACAGAGCCTCAGACGGCCCTGGCTCCTTCCTCTCTGCCCTCTGTCTACACGAGGGACTAAATAAACCGTTTTTACCTACAGCCCCCTGCCAAGTGTCTGCCCTGCTTCCCACAGCCGGCAAGCCTGATCATATCTGCACAGGAAGAAGGGGGCTCATTCTAGGAGGGTGAGCCGCGTGTTTTCATGTACATACAAAGTTGCCGAGACAGAGGTTGGGTTTCTTTGGATGAAGCCTTAAAGTATTTGATATTTTCTTTGGTAAATACTATAATAAAATGGTACTCACTTCCTTACCAAGATCCGGATCTGATTTAATCACTCAAAACTGCCACACTTTAATAGAGCCCACGGAGCAGTGCCGGTACATGGCCTGGAACTCAAAAGATGGAGGTAAATGTCTGTTGAATGAATGAATGCAAAGGATAATCTGTCCTTTCCAGGAGATCTGACGGTGATCCTGGCTATTCTCATCTAAACTGAGTTTTTCCTGTTTCTTTTAATCCTTCCCTTTTTAAACCTCTCAGGGCAGAAAAAAAATCCTCTTTCATCCTGCAGCCGGTGGCCCAGGGAACAATGGAGGGCTCACTGGGCAATGCACAAAAGCATAGCCTCCAGCCATGCACTCCCAGTCCTCTTGGCTGGCCTGACCCTTTCCTCCACTGGCCCCACCCCAGAAGGAAGTCCAGACACCTTTTGTTGGACCCCCTTCGGGATGCAAGCGTCGGGGGCTGCCTCCCCTCTGGGGAGTAAAGCTCCAGGGACTGCTGAGGACAGGCTGCCCTGTGACTGCAGCAGGGGCAGCCCTCCCCCTGCAGACTCCGCAGATGGTGCTCCCGGTTCGCAGGCCTCAGGAGATGTGGAGCCTTGTAGGAGGACAACAAAACAAAGAAGGACCAGAGATGGGGACCAAGGCAGATTAAAGGTTTTTTAAAATAATCAACTTGGTCACCAATAAGTAAAACAAACAGGTCTTTCCTGGAACCAAGAGTTGGGAAGATCTGCTCACAGCCACGCTGCTTTTTGCTCCTGGCTCACCCTGTGGGCTGGGCGCCCCATGCCTGGCCACCGCACATGTGGGCATAAGCTCTCCCCTTAAGGAAGTCACAGTCTTGCCGGGCAGATAAAGCCATCTTACTAAAAATAGCTATATCATATGATGAAGTGGCATAGGTTAAAGAAGTCCCTTTATAGCATTGTTGAGTTTGGTGTCACACGTTTCTAGTTACATTGAAAAAAATTCATAAACATTGACAAACATGCCAAATCTTGTCTACCTAAAATCATGTCAAGTGCCCCTGTGGAACATATTCCTTCCTTTGGGCAGTGTTGCCCCAGGCCTCTGGCCATGGAAGAATCCCTGTGTGGTGCTCCCGCAGGTGACAGCTATCTCCCCAGTCCGGCCAGGCAGGGCACAGCTCACGCTGGATGGGAGGTGGGCTGCTGCCCCTCTGGCGATGAGGCCCCAAGTCACAGCCCAGGTTTCTTTCTCTGGGGCCAGGTACCAAAATGACTTCTTGGAGCAGAGCGAGCAGGAAGTCTGCGGGTTCAGTCTGCCAAGGCGGGGGTCTGCCTGCTGCCCTCCGTCCTGGCCCTTTGCCTGCACAAACAGAAGCCAGAGCCACTCCTCTCTTCCCGGCTCACTCTTGTGCATCTGATTCATCTCACGACCTGCCAGTTTTTGAGAAACCACAAAGAAAAGAAATATGAGGTTCTAGCAGGTTTATGATTTCAGCAGGGCTGATGTCAAGGGAAATGTGGCTGCTGACTTGCTTAATTAAGCTGGGTCGCGGGCAGGAGCCCAGGGCACGACTCCCTCCCAGGGTGACCAAGGTGTTGACAAATCCTCAAAACACTTGTGCAGGGAGGCACAGCCGAACATGCTACAGACATTATTTTAGTGCAAACTTCATCCCAAAGCATCTCACAAGCATATGACTAAACAAATTAGACACTGTACAGGATAAATGACCAAGATCAGTCTAAGTTTTCAAATATTGAACATCTTGTGATAAATACTGATTTTGTTTCCTATCTCCAATCCTTAAGTATTACGAATGGGGCTTGGGAGTGTTACTGAGGTCTAAGAATAAAGAAATCTTATTTATCATTTATTTTATATGATGTGTACAATGGTGTCATCAATATGGATAATGTCACACCGAAGTCCAGCTCTGATTTAACATGGGATCAATGCACAAAGATGCACAAAGATGTGTCATCCTCGCGGGACTGCAAGGCTGAAGTAGGTGTTTTGGGCATGCTGTCTTCATTTCTCATCATTGCTTGCTTCCTTTCTAACAATGTGTTCATGAGTGGATTTAGAGGAAGGTATTAAGCTAAGTGAAAAAGTCAGAGAGAGAAAGGCAAACCATATAAGTTCACTTATATGTGTTATCTAAAAAAACAAAACAGAAACAGACTAAAAAATACAGAGAGCAAAACTGGTGGTTGCCAGAGGGCAGGAGTGTGGGGGGAACAGGTGAAATAGATGTAGGGGATTAAGAGGTACAAACTTCCAGTTATAAAATAAATAAGTCAGAGGAATGAAAAGCACAGCATAGGGAATATAGACAATAATAGCACAATAACTGTACGGTGACAGATGGCAACTACACTTACCATGGTGAGCAATTTGTAATGATATAATTGTTGAATCAATATGTTATACACCTGAAACTAATATAACATTGCCAACTACACTTTAATTTTAAAAAATGTGTTCATGTGTGTCAGTCCATTTGGGCTAGTATAACAGAATACTGTTGCCTGGGTGGCTTAGAAACAACACAAATTTATTTCCAACAGTTCTGGAGGCCAGAAGCCCAAGACCAAGGCACTGGCAGACTCTGTCTGGTGAGAGCCCACTTCCTGCTTCATAGATAGCCCTCTTTTCGCTGTGTCCTCCCATGGTGGAAGGGGTGAGGCAGCTCTCTGGAGTCCCTTTTATAAGGACACTAACCCCATATTTGAAATCTCTACCCTCATGACCCAATCACCTCCCAAAGGCCTCATCACATGGGGGGTTAGGTTACAACATATGCATTTGGGGGAGACATAAACATTCAGTCTGTAGCAATGGGAAGACAAGAGAAAGAAAAGCAATACAGATGATGGGAGTATAAACTCAGAGCGATCTGCAGCTAGGAACTGCCCCCTAAGCTAATGCACTGACATGCCCTCGGGGTCCTAATGGTCTGGGCATCAGTGAGATTGGCCGGAGGCTGCAGGCCCTTTCTGGAAGCTGAGAGAGCAGTATCTTGCCAGGAGAGGACCAAGTCTGCCCTTCATGGGTAGATCACACAAATTCACAACAAATCTTAGTTCTTCCCTACTAATTACAAGTGCTTGCAGAGCCTCTGACCTGGCTGGCACACCCCTATGGATATAAGCACCAGGTTAGGGTCACCAGATAAAATACTGGATGCCCAGTTCAGGTTGCTTTGCTGATATACAACACATAATTTTTAGTGTTAAGTGTACGTGCAATATTACATAGAACACACTTACACTAAAAAATTATTTGTCATATTGAAAATTCACATTGCCGTGGGTGTTCTATATATTTACTTGATAAATCTAACAGTTCTCCACTAGTCAGCTGAGGGCCATTCTGGGCCATGTCCTGTGTGTTGGTGACAAGCATCCAGCCTGACTAGGCCTCTCCATACACTCAGCTGGGGGGTGCCCACTGTTCAGGTGGCGCAAAGCCACTCTTGAGTGACCTCCCAGAGAACAGGTCCATTTAATCCGTTCCACAGGCAAGTGTCCCCACGCAGGCACTTCATCTCAGACACACAGAGCACTTCCGTAGGACAAAATAAACAACAGCCAAATGTAAGGTGATGACTGAGGCTGAGAAACTGAATCCAGATGCTTTATGGCAGGTGAGTTATTGTTTCTTTGTTTGGGGTCACGGGCATCACACATGTAATGGGAGAAGGACTAAAATAGGGAGTGAGTTCTTACTTTTAACTTTTTCTGTGAATGGAGAAAAGACCATCCTTATTTTATTTGAAATGCAAAGCATACGTATTCTAGCCTGAGGTAGAAAGGCTCCGCTAGGACGCGCCTCAGGTCCACCGCACAGGTGGAGGCTCCGGAGCGCGATGGGAGGGGAAGCCAGGTGAGTGAGTAGCAGGTGGGGCACGCACACAGGGCCTGAGGGCCGTGTGTGCGTGCGCGCGTGCGTGTTGTCAGCACCCTGGGGAATGCAGAGCCCACAGTGACTGTCCCATGGAGCCCTGGCCTTGGGAGGCCACGGGCAAGGGTAAGGCAGGCACAGCCCATGTGGGAGCGGCCAGTGCCTATCTGGTGGGATTGGGTCTCTGTGAAAGTGGTTGGGCCCTTCCTGGCACCTGCTTGGGCAGGGGCCCAGTGAGGGCAGGACCAAGGGGCCATGGAAGGCCAGGGAGGCACCCCCCAGGGCTTGAGTGGGCAGAGGTGCTGGGAGCTACGCCACTGGCACAGAGTGTTCGGACGCAGGTCAAGAGTTTAGCTTCTGCCTTTACCTGCTGTCGGTCGACCAGCTGTGTCCCCTGCCAATTCCAGGCCTGACTGCTGGTTCGCATTCCAGCTCCACATCAGCCTCTGTGTTACTTTAGATAAATCGTACCTCCTCTCAGGAGCTGTTTTCTCAGTAGCACAAATGAGGCCCAGAGCTATGGTTGGGTGTGCTCAGAAGAGCCACAGGTCACCGGGCTCACTGATTTGACCACTGGTGTGGACCCAAGGCGAGTCCCCAGGCCCGCTGCCCCCATGCTGGACGATCTGCCTTGGCTAGGGCCTCCAAAGGGGCCTGAGCCAGGGCACATCGTGCCTTTGCTTCTCTACCTTCCCTGGTGTTTAATCAAGGGCGTCTGAAAGTGGAAACAACTGGAAGAAAAGTGAAACTACCCTCTCCTCCTCCCTGGCAGAAGGCAGAGAAGGAGCAGCAAGCCCAAAGGGTGGGGGCAAAGGTCACTCTGCACACCTTGAAAGGAATCCTTGGGACCTGCTCATTCCTTTGCCTTCTGCCAGTGGCTCCTGAATGGCTCTGGTTCCTAGGACACCGGAGGCCTTATAAAGGCTGTCATTACAGGCTTGCCAGCCAGGTGACTGGCAGCCTGCCCACCCCACCCTGCACCAGGGCCAGCTGAGTCACTGACACAGAGAGCCGTTTCCTCACACACCTGCCAGGCACAGAATGGCATCGCCCACACACAGTACCCACTTGTGACCCTGTACACATCTGTGCACAGGGTCACACTGACACCTGAACACATTGGCCATCCCCAAGTACACACAGGAGAGCCTAGCACAGCTATCACCAGGTAAAGACAACACACACACACACACACACACACACACACCCTCCCTCCAGCCCACCCTCATGCACATCCATCAGGGCACAAACACCCATGTCAGTGGACATGGGACACCCTGCACTATGCCTACCCACCCAGCACTGTACATGCATACGACCAGTTCACACACACAGCCAGGTGAATGGCCTCAGTGCTGCTGTTGGATATCCAGCCCCTGGGGTGCTGCACCCCTCCTTGGATGGGCTGGGATGCTGGCTCCCTCCTGCATTCCGGTCTGAAAGGGCCTCCACTACTTCCTTGCAGCAGCTGGGCAGTGCCCATTACTGCGTTTCCTTCTGTTTGCGCTGACCTGAAGAGCACTGGAGACCCAGCCCTTCAGAGGCCAAGCCACCACTGCCAGCTGCTTTTCCCAGGTGTTTAACATGGCATGCTGGAGGAACTGGGCATCCAGGCTGCTGGGCACTCTGGCAAAGCCATACAGTTCTTTTCATTGTGCATCAGGGAGGCCCCTCCAAGCTGCCTGAAAGACAGTCACATTCAAGTTAGTTGCCGTCGAGGCTGTTTATTGGAAAAGAAGAAAGAAAGACAGAGATGAGGTACCTGAGCAGGACTCCAGCAGCACCCTGCAGTCAGGGCTTAAGATTAGTACTAAGCAGCCCCATTAATGGTGACAGTGAGCGTCGACTGAGTGCCGACCCAGACCCTGGGTGCCCTGTGCGCAGTACATAGGCATGCTCATAAGGGAATAGATTCCCATCATTGTTGGTTTGAGGAGGAGGATGTTGAGGCTTAGGGAGCTTTGTGACTTGCCTGGAGTCCCACAGCTAGTGGCGCAGGGCCGGGACGCAAACCCAAGCTGTCACAGCTCATCAACAAAGCCCCAGAGAGCCTCTTTGCCAAGGGGGCTCTCATCTTGCTGCTCCTGCCCTGGTGGATCTGCCATTCTCTCAAGATGACTTGCCCACGCCTCTGCGTCTCTCTTTCTCAGTCTCTCTCTTCCTTCTTGTTCTCCTCTGCTTCCCTCTCCCTGTGTCCTGATTCAAAACTCCCTGCGGGAGGACCATCAGGGTCAGGCCATTCCAGCCAGTGTGGAACCACTCTGAAAGCAAAGGAAACTGGCCAGCCTGGACGCACATGTGGGGCCCCCTTCTGCTCACCAGCGAGCAGCTGCCTTGGGGTGGGACAGGCCGCTGTGGTCAGAGCAGCTGGGCATGTCAGTCAATATACGAGCCCCCGTGGGTGGAGCAGACACTCTACCAACCGCAGATTGTCCAGTGTGGTTTCAAATGCTGTTATTCTTTGCAGAACATATTTCCCATTTCCTGACTTTGCAAGAGTCATCTCGTAGGAATAATTGAACCTATTGAAAAATTAGTCAGGATTTTAAGATTTCTGGGACATCATTCTGAATTCCAAGTGAATCAGGCAGCAAAAGCAGGAGGTATGGAGAGCTAATGTGTGGTGACAACCAGGAAACTCCCTAAACGTCTTATTAAGATACATTCCTGATTGGTTATTTGCCTTCACTTTAATGTGGAGGCAACAACAAGAAGGAAATTCCCTGGCAGTGGGTCCCATGAAGTCAAGCTTCCTGGTCGGAGTCGCAGAGGCAGGCGGGCTCTGGGCTCCTTCCTCCTGGGACCTTCCAGCCCGGGCTGCTGGGGGCCGTCTGCACTGAGGGGCTCTGGGACTCAGATGTGGGGACCCGGGCCAGCTTCTCAGTCCTTTCCCTTCCCAGGAGCCCCCTCTGCAGTCAGAAAGGCAAAAGATTGGGGCAGGGGGAGGGAGGTGCGTTCCTCAGGTCTCTCCAGCTCCGCAACACCCGTAAGCACAGGCTCTAATCCATTCTTGGAACTGTCAAGAAAAGCCTATTTTAGTTTGATCCTTTGCACAAACAGATGAGAGGCCCCAGGCCTTGATATCTGCGTGTTGCCCAGCTTCTGTTAGAAAACTTCCAAATTTACGGAGAAGCATGAAGGTTGGAGCAGAAGTCCAACCCCTTCATAGAAAACACTTGAACAGGACTGCATACTCACACTCAAAGCCACAGCCTGAGTTCTGAACACCATCCGACGTCACACAGGCCTCCCTGTGGATCTGGGACACGGCATGCCAGCAGCCGCCATGGAGCCAGCGCCTTTCCAGGACAGTCCACTCCTGTCCCCCCGGCTGACCAAGGGAACCTGACCTTCAGTCTCCTTCAACTCAGGAGGCAGTCAGAGCAAGGCTGGGGGGCTGGAATTCAAAGCTGTCTCCCCTGGCCCCTAGGTCAGGAGCCAGTCTGATGGGATTGTCTCAGACCATGTGCTGCAGTGTGGCAGTTGCTTGACAAGAGACCAGCACACAGGTTCTCAGGCAGGCCTGAATTTTTCAGAGGAGTGTGGGTGGGTGGCCTTGTTTTGCCGAGTATAACCTTGTTTTTTTCTTTTCCCCCTTACTCTGCAGAAGAAATTAGAGGCTCTTTATGGAGGCTTCACAGGACTTCTACCCTTGCGCCTGACCTGGGGACTCTTCCAAGGGTCAGTAGTCATGATGCTGACCTGTGGGTCTCATTCCTCTGACCTTTAGCCTATACTGTTGGCCAGAGCAGTTTAAAGGGAGCACCGTGGGCTAAAGGGGACAGTGCTGGGTGATTCTAGGGGAGGCAAACAGACCCCTGCATCTCATGACTTAATCAACCCAGTGCAGGCGATGAACTGCCCCTGTGGGGAGCAGAGAGGGCCGTCCGTGGCAGCTTCCTGAAGGCCACGTCGGGGGATGATCTGAGACAACTATCAATCAGAGGCAATCACTGGACACACAGATCTCCCAGCCCAACAGCCCAGCATGCCCAGACAGGCTCTCCAGTGCGCAGGGAGGAGCAAGGCGGTTTGGGCGCAGGGACCTGGGTATTTGCCCAGCCTCCCAGAGAAAACGGACTTCTGGCCTCTGCTTGCCAGGAGAATAAAGGCAGGAAGAGGCTGCATTTTCCATATCAACCGATGTGACAAAGACCTTTCCAGAACTCCCCTCCTGTGGAACCTCAGTGGGGTGTGTTCCCAAGGGTCTCTGCCTAGAGATGGCTCCCCAGGGGCTGTCAGGACTCTTCTTGAGCTACCTGATCTTTCAGGCTGAGAGTCCCACCTGGAAGTCTCTGGGACCTGAGGAGGGGTGTGTGTGTTGGGAGAGGGGGCTGCAGGGCACTGAGGGGCTGATATTTGGGGCCAGTGGGGTAGGGGTGCAGGTTCTGAGCAGGAGAGGAGCACAGCGCCTGGGTTCTCTGGGCTAACTAGCATTTGATGAATCTCATCCGGACCTAACTCTACTAATTTCCTGGGGCTGCTGTAACAAAGTACCATAGGCTAGGGAGCTTAAACAACAGAAAGGTATTTTCTCACAGTTCTGGAGGCTGGAAGTCCAAGGTCAAGGTGTTGGCAGGGTTGGTTTTTTTCTGAGGCCTGTCTCCTGGGCTTATAGATGGCCATCCTCCCCAGTGTCTTCACATTGTCTTCCCTCTGTGTCCAAAATTCCTCTTCTTACAAGGCACCAGCCATATAGGATTGGAGCCCAACTGAATGACCTCGTTGTTATTTAATTTCCTCTTTAAAGACCCTATCTCCAAGCATGGTTACATTCTGGGGTACTGGGGGTCAGGACTTCAGCATATGAGTTGGGGAAGACACAATTCAGCCCACAACCCCTGCCTGAAGCAGCAGGCATCTTATTTCAGACAGGCAGCTTTGCACCAAAGGCAACTGCCTGCTGCGCACAGGGTGTTGTCACCTGTGGTTTCTCCTTCAATCCCTTTACCACCACGGCCCTCCCCAACCCCCAACCCCCAACCCCCTACCCCCTACCCCCAGAGGTCAGCAGAGAAGGCATTTTTCTGCTTGAGAAAGCATAGGTCCTGAGAAGTGAAGCCAGTGGCCCCAAGCTGGGGCCCAGGAGTGAGGGTGCTGGACTGGAACTATGTCCCCTCACTTCACTGCAGTGTTCTTTCAAACTCATTGCATATGGGATCCGAACATTTCCCTCCTAGGAGGGAAGAAAATACTTCCTCTGGGAAGTGCTTTACACCAGAATCAAGTTTGTGGGCTCTCACTCTGCTTGTGCTATTTAGTTTGCCAGTTTCATCTCAATACATTTATTTGCTAAATAAAGTCACTTCTCCTTGAAGTTGGCTCTCATACAGCTGCTGTGGGCCAGCTGCTCTGATGGGCACCTCATGTGTATTATATGTCAAAATAAACAGTGTTTTGAGATGAGAAAGTGGAGGCTTACAGAGGTAAAAATTAAGCAGCCAGTCAGTGCTGAAGGAGTGCCCTGAGCCCAGATAAAATTTGTCCGGAAGCCCATGTTCTTTCCAGCATATGTCCTTCAACAAATCCATTCATTCAGCAGGTATCTATTAAGGGCCCACTGTATGCCAGGCTTGTTCAAGGTGCTGCTAGATGTTCATCTGTTCATAAGACAGACTCCAATTCCTGGCCTTATGGAGCTCAAAATCTTCCAGAGGCAGACAAACAATAAATACAGTAAGCCAGTAAGTTACGCTATACATTAGAATGTGGTAAGTGCTGTGGAACACAAGAAATGGTGCAAGGTAGGGGTGATCAGGAATGCTGGGGGTGGGGAGAAGGCAAGTATTAAATAGGGTGGTCAGGGAAGGTCTCATGGAGGAGGTGATGTTTAAACAAAGACCTGAAGGAATGAAGAAATTAAACCATGTGGATATCTGGAGAAGAATATTCCAGGCAGAGAGAACAAGTGCAAAGGCCCTGGGACAGGGGAATGCCTGTTGTGTTGTAGGAATAGCGAGGAGGCCACATGGCTGGGATGCACTCAGAACAGAGGCACTGGCTGGTGTCGGGCTGCCAGACCATAGCCAGGACCTGGGCTTATTCTGAGCAAAGGCAGGGTGGGTGTGACCTGACTCATGTTCTAGTGGGATCACTCTAGTGCTGTGTTGAGAACAGACCACAGGGGAACCAAGAGGAAGCAGAGACACCAGTTAAGAGGCTTTTGAAATAATCCAGGCTGCAGCCTGGACAAGGTGGTCCTGGTACTGAAAGTGTCTGATTCTGCTGCCGTCTCTCCTTCTTCGGTCCTCCCTGTCCCCTGCTCCTCCCCCTCCTTTTTGGAAAGCCTGTGGAATGGGGCTGACTGCATTCCAGTCCTGTTCCCAGTGAGCAGCTCAGAGGCCAGAGAAACCTGATTCAACTCTCAGAATATCGGTTTTCTCATCTAGAAAACAGGGCGAAATGGAGTTAACTATGCTAACCTCACAGGGCTATTCAAGAAGCACCTATGGTGATGGATATAAAGCGCTTAGCAAATTACAGCTGCTCAGGCCCAGCTGGCTCTGCAGTTCCTGCCAGACTCCAGGTCCTGAAACCTGCGTCAGACTGGGGCTCTCAGTTCTTGTGCCCCCCTGCCCCCAAATGGATGCAAGGACAGTCCTTTCCCCACAGTGGGGGAGAGGCATGAGGGCTCAGGAATGGAGGCAACCCTATGAGGGCCCAAAGACAGAGGCTGCAGTCATGGGGGAACCAATTTAGAGAGACCCAGAGACAGGCTTCCTGTCTTCTGGTCCTCAGGGGAGGCAGCTGTGGATGAGCACTGGGTTAGGAGTCCAGCAACCTGCATTTATTATTTTTTTTATTGAGGTAAAATTGATGTACATTATATTCATTTCAGGTGCACAACATAATGACTCGATTTGTACATATTACCAACCAATCACCACAGTCAGTCTAGTTAACAGCAACCTGCATTTCCATATCAACTCTGCCAGTTTCCAACTCAATGTACTTGAAAAATGACTTCTCTCTAGGCCTCAGTTTCCCCATCTGTCAAATGCAAAATCTCCGTGCTTCCCTCCAGCCTTCTGGAGATTTTCTGGGCCTGAAGAGGAGCCTGAGCAGTTGTGGAGTCATAGATTTCCTTATTACTCACTTCCTTATTTTCCTACATGACTTGGCCCTGTTTCCTGGCACCCACTTCTCCCCAGCCAATCTCTTGATCTGAACCTCTTCTGCAGGGAGGGCTGGTGATGTGAGCTGGGATCAGAAAGGTGCTGGGTCACACAGCCTCAGCCCGCCCCTAAGGTGGGGCTGCCTCCTAGGGAGGTGCAGAGTCACAGCGGGCAGGGCTGCACGGCCCAGAGCCCCCATTGTACAGAGGGGAGGCTGAGGCTAGAGAGGGGGAGGGATTATCCAGGGCTCACCAAGGCCACTGGAAACTTGGTTTTTTTAAAAAATAGATAGCAAACAGCTCTATGAGGTAAATTGGTGTACATTAAAGTACACCGATGGGCACAACTTAATGAGTTCTGACATCCACATGCACCCATTAACCATGTCCACAATCAAGATGCTTCATGGTTCAGTTCCCCGCAAAGGTTTCCTCATGTCTCTTTGTCATCTCTCTCTCACCCCATGCTCCAGGCAGCCGTTGGTCTGCTTCCCATCCCTGTTGACTAGTTTTTGCATCTCTTTTAAAGTAGAGCTGACAGGACTGGCTGAGCTGTTAGAGGAAGAGAGGGGGGTGCTCTAAGATCTTGGCCTGAGGGGTGGAAGGCTGGAGTTGCCATCATTTGAGAGAAGGGTGGAGCAAAGCTGGGGAGATCCCCAGAGCTCAGCTTTGGACATGTGCATGAGCTGTCAAGTGTCCCCGTGTAGGAAAGGATTGGTGGCAGGTGGTCATAGGTGTCTGGAGTTCCAGGAAGTTTGGGCTGCAGCCATGCAGGGGACTGAAACGCAGAGGCTGGCCAAATTTCCAAGGAGTGAGTGTAGGAACCTGGCTCTCCCACACTGAGAGGCCATTAGGGCTGCTCTCAAAAAGCTGCACCCTGCAGGGCCCAGGCCTCCCCTCAAGGACAGAACTGTGCCATCCCATCTGTGTTTGCCTGGTGCCCGTGCAGAGTCTGGGCCAGGGACAAGCTTGGTGTGTGTTTGTTGAACAATGGGGCTGGCATGGGCAAGAAACTCTCCCCAGCTCTGCAAAGTTTTCAGGAACCCGTTACTGCTTTCTTCCCAGAGCCATGAGTCACAGGAGCAGGGGGTGGGACCCTTTACCATCAGCTACAGGTCAACTACCCAGACAGTGCTGACCTCTTCCCACAGGCCAGCAGGGCACCCTGCCCCAGGCCCTCAGCTCTGGCCTCGGATTCTGCAGAGAGGGAAAAGCAGAATGACATTTGATACATTTTCAAGAATTCCCTCAGCTGACCTCCCAATAACCCCATTAGTTAGGTGTTACAGGTGAGGCAAGTGGGGGCTTCAGAGAGAAGACAGGGGGCAGATTTGAATCCGCGGCCACCTCCCTGGCAGAAGGAAGTTCTGCTGTAAGGAGGGCACCCTTGGTAACACTGCACGAAGGCTTGGGGGCATCTGCCTGTGGCTGTTCCCCACTAGGCAGTCCCTTCTATAGGGCTCATCTCTCTCTGCAAACCTATCATGAGACATTTATTCCATTCGGACTAACCTCCCTGCCCAGCGCCACCTCCAGCACCCTATCCCTGCTTGCCCTTTCAGTGTTAGCCTCATATTGCCCCCACCCTGCCCGGTCCTACAGGACCTCCTCCTCCTCCAGGTGTGTGCAGGGCCCCACGGAAATACCTCCTGAACTTTCAACTTACCCAGTAAATGCCGTGGGCAGCCCCCACTAGGTCTGGTCTGACAGGCACCACCCTAAGCCCTCTTGTAGCTGGAGAGGGGAAGTCAAGGGGTCAATCTGTTATTAACTCTGACTGTGAGGAGTGCTCTAGAGGAACAGACCAGGGCATGGGGCAGAGGGACCAGCCATCTCGGGGCCCACATCCTGGGGCTGTGAGGGGACAGATGGGGCTGAAGGTCACCCAGGGGTTGCCAAAGGGAAGACATGAGGAGACAGCTCCATGCAGAGCTGGAGGGACAGAGAAGGCCTGCATGCCTCAAGGGCAGACCAAACAGGGTGACTTGGGAAGCCAGGTCAGGAGAGAAGCAGGACAAGATTCAGTGTGTCTTATCCACCAGCAGAAAACTGGCCCCTCTCCCCAGCTGGCTCCATAGCTCAGACCCAGGCAAGGAGCAACAGTGGTCTGGGAGCCAGACCACCCCTAGAGGAGGAGGCTCCCAGGTCAGGCCCCACTCGGCAGAGACCAAGCAGATCAAGAGCTCTGCCCGGCAGAGAATTGCTGCTGGTCCCCACAGCCTGTCCGCTGCCAGCTCCCAGGGCAGCCTGGGTGGGGCCCAGGCCTTCCGTCTGCTGGGAGTTTTCTGACTGAGGCGGAAAGGTGGAGCCCTGGAATGTGCCGACCTCTGCCTCCCGCAAGGCTCAGGAGCCCATTCTTTCCAGCACCAAAGCTGTGAGGAAGTCAAGGGTGGGGGAGGCCCAGCGCTGGGGCGGGCCACACAGGAGCATCCACTTCCCTTAAGATGGCTCCCAGAAGGGCTTTGCCTCTCCCCAGAGCCTTCTTCATCCTCCCAAGCATCCTCTCCTGCTGGAAGAGGAAGGCCCCCAAGGCCAGGGTCAGCAGAAGCCTGCAGCGGGGGGTGGGGGTGGGGGTCCTGGCTGAGGCTCGCTGGGCAGACCGAGAACCTCTCTGGAAGCCCCTCGGTCCTGGAGGCCAGCGCGGTGGCACAGGAGCAGAGGGCACAGGAGCAGAGCGCACTTGGCCCGTGCTCGGCAGGAAGTGGCTGGAGGCTAGGAGGGGTGGGGGCTGCAAGGAGAGCTGCAGCGCGGGCCTGGCATAGGGAGGCCCTGACCTCCAAGGGAGCCGGCGCTCTGGCGCCATCCTTGCCCTCTTCAGACCTCAGTTGACCTTGTCTGTGAAACGGAACCCATGGCTGCTCTGCTGATGCCAAGGAGACGTTCGAGATTGCAGGAGGCTGTAAGGCAGTTTCTGAATGTGAGGTAAGACTCTTGCCAGTGTCCAGGCATCCTAGTGGAGAGATACCGAGGTGAGCCAGTGACAGCCCTCAATGTGAAGCAGAGAAGTTGCTAAGCTGGGGTTCTCTGCTGACTGAGGCCACAGGGGGACCCACAGAATGAGGAGTCAGGCAAGGTCTGAAGACCTCTGCATCCTTGATTTTGAAATACAGTGCCCTGGGGAAAATGGCAGTTTCCCCCCAGATAAACTGAGTTCTGAACTCCCTTCAGACCAAAACTTAGGCTTGCATTGGGGCTGGGGGGCATTAGCTGGAGTCCTCTGAGAATCTTCCACGGGAAGGGGAATGCACATGCATATTCTGGGAGCTCCTAGGCCAGGGGGCTTGTGGGAACCAGGATTGGGCTGGGAACTGAGAACGCAGCAGGAGGCCCTCCCAGGCAGCGCCCACAGCCTCTGCACTCTGTTTTGTGTCTGCTTCCCAGAAGCCTTCCCTGTGGTCAGCAAATTTTTGGGGGTGTGCATCATGCTTCATTCCTCTTAGAACCTACAGTGTCCCCCACCAATCAGGACCTCTGCAAGCCTCCAAGTCTGCAACAGAACGAACTCTTGGTAAACTCTCAAGCCTCCTCTGCCTTGGTCTCCGGCACCCAGCACAGTGCCGCACACAGCCGGTGCTCCATAAATGCCTGGCAGCTCTTTGTTCCCCAAATAAACCCTGCCCCAAAGTGAGTATGGGCTATTAGACATTTCCCAAACATTCCTTTGGTTTTCCAGCCTCCAGCCCCTCTGCAGGACAGTCTTCCCAGTCCCTCTTCACCAGCTGACATTTTGAGGGTCACTCCTAACCTTCTTTCCTGGGACACCTTCTCTGAGTGGCCTGACCTCAGCCTGGCATCATTCCAGTCAGAGACCTCCAAGGACATTCCCAGTCCCACAGGCAGCCTGACCCACACACCCAAATCCCCTCCTATTTCCCCAGCCCTTACCCTGTGTCTAGCACCAACTATAATGTCTGTTCAGGTGTACCGTAGTCAGCCATTTACAAAGATGTGTAGACACGCATATCTGCTCTCCTGGATATGCTCGGACGTGCACACACACACACTTGCTGTGTCAGAGAGCAGCAGGTTGAATTGGATGATAATGCCGCGAGGCTCAGGACAAGCCACCCCACTCCTGGGCAGGGGCCCTCATAAAAGTCTCCTCTCCGAGCGCCCGAGTCCCAGTCTGTGAAATGAGGAATTAGACTGCACTATCTCTTCAGTCTCTCAGCACCCAAATTCCGACACTTTGTAAGTGGTCAATCATTTCATGAGAACAAAATCTCCAAAGTGACCATAGCACAGAAGGAAAGAAAGGTGCCCTGTGAGCGGAGCCTCTGTACCCCTGCTTCCCTCAGAGAATTACCCCAGAAGCTGAGGACATGGCTCGTGGGAGCCGTTGGTGTCCTGATCAGGCTTCTCCATCTTTTGCTGTGTCTATTATCAGTCCCCACCGGTGTGATACATGCTGGCCTGGGGTCCGTGTCCCACCACATATGAGGCAGATTTCCCAGGAGTGAACCCTGCAACTGGCTCCCAATTTTGGAGGAGGGAGAATAAACTGATTGACTATTTTTTCTGGGACATTAAAGCCGGCTGTTGTTCTCACAGCCTGTGGGGCCCCCACTGCATCAGTCCCCTGGGGGCTGTTGCCCCCACCCTTGGGAGGTGGGAAAGACGCTGTCCTGACCTGTCATCCCACCACTGCCTGCTCAGCTCCGACTAGCAGCACTCCCACCAGGGTTCTCCATCTTGCACTTGCTCCTGGGAATTTCTGGAAGCACCAGGTGGTGCAAACAGATTTTTTTCATTATGATTATTCTGGGCTTAACCTCCTGGCCCTGCATCACCAAGATTATGGGGCTTTTTCTTACAACTGCAAGGGGTAGAGGCCTCAGCCCCTAAATCACTCTTAGTTTCCTTCTCTACAAATCTGGCTCTTCTCTTGAGAGATCCCCATTCCTCCACACACCCTCCCCGCCTCCTCCAGACTTTGCAGCCGCTGGGTCTCTGGGGCAGCAGATGGGTGCCCGAGACCCTGCCCTCCTGTGCAGCCTCTATTGTCATACAATCTTGGCCTCTCTATGGCAGCTTTCTAATGTGAGACTAGCACCTCTGCACCCGACTTCCAGAGGGCTTAAGGATCTGCCAACATTTGGTCTGAATGCTTTTAATATGAAGAATGTCCTATTCTTTAATACTGTAATAAAAACAACACACCCACACAAATGTATTACATACAAATTTTAGTTAAGTGAAAACTACCAACACATTAAGTTGGGCCACTGCAGTAACTGTTTTTTTGTGCACATTTCCATTTAGAACAAAACTTTCATTTAATTAAAGGTGGCCCTGGCAGTGTCCAGAGAGCTGATTAAAAAAGAAAAAAGCTTACCAATTGCATATACTTCCCCACATGGAATAGGGTTTTCTTGGTAGCACACAGTCAGAACAGACCACAGAGGCTCCCAGCTGGATTGAATTTGCCCCCCGGGGGACACCTGACAATACCTACAGACATTTTTGCTTTATGCTGCTGTGTCTTTCATCCGGTAGGTAGAGGCTAAGGATGCTGAGAAATGTCTTATAATGCACAAGATGGGCCCCCACAACATAGGATCTGGTCCCAAATGTTAGTAATGCTAAGGTTCAGAACTCCTGATATATGGGAAGGTTTTGGATGCCTAGGTTGGCAGAACTCTGATTTCTGTAACCCTAGGTAGCAAATCACTGTATTGACCAAAACTGCCTTATTGTTCTCACCAATTGGCTTAATAAATAAACACTATAAATGGGAAGGCATTAAACAAAGTAATACTTAATAAAACACTGTTCACATGGAGTTTCAGCTAAGATTCTTTTTTAAAAAATTTGTAGCTAAGAAAGCCTACGCCCAGCTGTCCTGCTTGCAGCGCCCTGTGGCGACAGCCTGATGCTCCGGCCCCGGTCCATTGCCCTCAGCTGTCCTCTCGGCTGCAGGAGAGGCACAGCCCACTGCCGGGGAGCCTTCTCAGTGTAAGGGGCAGGGGGCTTGTCATCCATGGACTGTGGGTTCCACAGAGCAGGGGTTTTGGTGTGCTTTGGGCCTGGCACAAAGTAGGTGCTCATTAAATATTCACTGAATGAAATTGAGACTTATTCCCAATGTCTTTGAGGGCCTGGACGTTCTCCCTGACCCCTTCAAGGGGCTGGGAAGTGGGTTGGGCTGCCCTGGGCACTGGTGCCCTGTCCTGATCTGCTGCTCTGGGCCCAGCTGGCCACGTCACCCCCAACAAGTCCCAAATGGCCGTTCACAGGAGATTGGTTCCTTTGGAGGAGGCTCTGGACATCACAGGCCCACCTTCCAAGTCCTCGGGTTGGGGACTGTCATCTGGACATTGCCCAGAGCAGCCTTGTCTTCCCTGAAGGTTCAGCCCAGCCTCCCATTCCCTCTCCAAGAGCCTCACTCAGGCAGGCTTTCGGCTGGTGCCCAAAGCCATTCATCCAAGGTTTCTAAAGCTATTTTCAAGATGCTGTCCTTTCCCAGGGGACAGGACAGGACCTGGGACCCTGGACCTTCTGGAGCCTCACCTGGGACACCCAGCTGCCAGGGCTGCCAGGCTGATGACGCAGCAGCTCCTCACTTTGACAGTCCAGGTCCATTGTGCATTTGAGCCTCACCAAGCACCTGGGCCATGCCGGGTCCTGCGCTCGGTCTGGGGACACGACAGCCAATGGCGCCCATAGTTCACCCGCATTTAAGGTCATGATTAACCATCGTAGGGAAGAGATTTTTAAGGTCTAAGCCCCCAGAGGCAGGTAGCTCAGCCCAGTAATGCTAGCATCCCAGCAGAAGTCACTTCTTTCCTCATGCCCCTGCAGGGAACACTACAGAACAATGACTGGGCCAGGGGCACTGGTGGCGGGGGGTGGGCTCAGCACATGGCCTTTGCTCTGCTAGGACACGAGTGCTCTGAGGCAGAGACTTCTTCCCATTCACTCTGAACTGCTAGGGCGAGTTTGTGTGTATTTTCAAGGCCCTTATGCCAAGAGCCGGGGTGGCCACCCACCTGTGGGGCACAGGACTGGCCCTGTCCTGGCCAAGGGCAACTGCCACCGTGAAGGCTCTCAGGCCGGGCCACACAGGCTCCCACCCGGGCCTCACCACTCCCAGACTGTGTGGCCACAGGCCCATTGCCTAGTCTCGCCAAGCCTGCCTCTCTTCAATTCTAAGATGGCAACAATAATATCCTCATTTGGCACCACCCAACCTCAGTTGGTGGTTGTGAGGATTGGATGGTATAATCCATGCCAAGTGCTTAGATCAGGCACACAGTAAGACCTTGAGAAATGTTAGCCACCACCATCACTATATCCCTTCAGAGCCCAGCAACCTGCAGACCAGAACTGCCCACAGGAGGACATCTGGTTGCCTCCTGGCTATTGGGTCCTTGTCTTCCTTCACAGGAGAGCCCTGATGTGGCTTCTTAAAGCAGGAGCATGAGGCGTCCCCACCATGCAGTGGACAGTCTCTTGGGAGGTACTGCTAAGTGGCCAAAGCAAAGCCTGAAGTAACAACTTCCAGAGATTCAGGTGAGGATCCACCCACTCCCCAAACTTACAGATGCAGAGACCCGCGAAGATCCTCCCTCCTCCTCATCAGAGGCAGGAACCCTGCCCAGAGAATGGCTGGCTCTGGGCTCAGCCCTGACCTGGACTTCAGGAAGAGCCCCCTGCAGAGGCCGTTCAACTTGCAGAGACCCCGGGGAGGCAGTGGGGCCGTCCCGGCTGGGCGCCCAAGGGGAAAGAGCCCTGTTCACATGTCAGCGGGCTCGATTGCTTCAGAAGACACCCCAGGGACATTTCCCACAACTATGGCAGGACGGGGTCAGAACGCCTCACACCTTGCAGTTGAGGCTGGCCTGGCTGGGCTGTGTGTTCATAACAATAAACAGCACCTACAAAGTAGCCATCTAGCAGAGTCTAAAAACTATCTCCTGGTATCAAATTTGAAAAATTTTGATCTAAATATGACACGTGAGCTTTCTCGCTGAGGATGGTCTCCCCGCAAATACTGGAGCAGGCTGCTGTGACGAGAAGGGCAGCCCCGTGGGCGCCCCTGCCCCTCCCCAGGAGGCCTTGCAGGGCAGCTGCACTGTGCAGGGGCCCCAGTAGGAATGAGCCTTCCAGTTTTCCTCAAGCCACTGTCTCTAATGACCACCAAGTCCCGGATGTTAAGAAGAAATTGAAGCCTGTCGTGGAACAGGCTTGTCAGGCTGAGTCAGGTTGAGAGGGCATCCTGGGGTCTGCCCTTGGCACACAGCGGCACCTGCCGCTCCCACAGCCTTCCCCACCTCCATCTCTCAGGTGCCCAAGACAAACCCTTGAGGTTCTATATGCCTCTCTCCATTTCAACGACTCCTGCTGGCTGTTCTTACAGTATCTGCCAGAATCAGACCACAGGCCACTGTGTCCTCAGCTGCTGCCCGGGCCTGAGCACTAACTTCTCCCACCTGATCATTGCTGTGGCCTCCTCACCAGCCTCCCTCTTCTGCCTTCACCCTTCGACCAGCTGCAGGATGATAATTTTAAAATGTAAGTCCAATGTTGTCACTCTTCTAGAATGTTTCAGGGTTGGACCCTTCCCAGCTCGCACAGAGTAAAATGCAAAGCCCTTTCTGTGGCCTGCGCAATCTGCTCCCACTCGTCCCCACTGCCAGCACCCTTACCTTGGACCTCATCTCTGACCTTGTCCCCTCACACTCCTCCCAGGCACCCCAGCCCTTGTTCTGCCTCGAGTGCCCCCAGCACATCACAGCTGCTTCTCTGTCCCCGGGGTTTGCTCCCACACAGCCTCAGCCTGCCCTGCCTCCTCCAGGTCCCTGCTCAGGTATCACCGCATCAGAGAGGCTTTCTGAGGCCAGCCTGACAAGTGGCCACCCAACCGCACACCCAGGCTCCTCTGCTGTTGGCTGTATGGCATTGCTGACACATCAGCTATAGGTTCCTGTTTGCTTGTAAGTTTATTGAAATTTGTTTATTGCTGGTCTCCCTCCCTAGATCATGAGCTCCTTACGCACTAGACCAGACCTGGCATTGTTCACAGCTCTAACCTCAGTGCCCTGCAGTCCACAGGAGAAGCGTAGTTAATGCTTGTTGAAGCGATGATGAAATAAGTGGACCCTGAGGCAGCTCCAGATACCGTGATTCCTCTACTCTGCCCACGGCTGACAGGGCCGGATGCTGCCAAGCCCCAGACAGGCCAGCACCCATGCGTAGAGGGAGGGGAAAACTCAGCCCAACACACCCTGGAGGTTGGTGGCCGGCCCTGTGTCTATCGTCAACTCCCTCTTCCTTAGGAGGTTCAGAGAGAGGATTAGCCAGGAGACAGCAAGAAAAAGAAATTACCTGCTGAAGTGTCACGAGCAGCAGACAGTGGCTCACCGTAGAAAGACCACAGATCTACGGATGAGGCCAGGGTCTGCCCCAGCGCCCTCTGGTTGCAGATGCCATTTGGAGCCATCAGGCCCTAGTGTGGCATTATTACACACACAATGTTGAGTCACTGGTGCCAATGGTAGATTGGGTTTAGGTAAGGAGAGGTTACTGTGTGTGTGTGTGTGTGTGTGTATGTATGTATGTGTGTGTGTGTGTGTGCACGCGCGTGCGTGTGTGTTAGGGCTCGGGGCAGCTTGTGTGAGATAGAGGGATGATTTTACTGGTCTTTGGCTGGATGGCTGGTCAGGGTATGCATCCCAGAAAAGGAAGGCCCAAAAGAGTGCTCACAGCTTCAACAGGAGATTATGATTTGGGAGGATATTTCAGGTAGAAGAAAAGAAATATAAGAAACAACACAATTGTTTCCTAAGCAAGGACTAGGAGCTGGAAAACAATCTCCTAGGTTGGCTAAAGCATAGGATTCAGGCTCAGGAACCAGGAAGAAATGAGCAGTTGTTTCTTGAGCACCTACTGTGTGCCAGCCTCTGCACTCAGTAAGGGAAGATGAATGGGCCTGATCTCCCCCCGCCAACAATCACCACCTGCACAGGCAGTGGGTGTGAGAAATACGCAGTTCCCATGTGTGCACATGCATGCACAGACACATAGGAATACATACTTGGATGAGATGGCTCAGTGGCCTTTGTCAAGTCTCTGAAACTTGTTTCTCCTGACAGAATATGGGCAGTAGTGCTAGCAGATCCACAGGGCACCTCGCAGGCTGTGTCCAGCTCCTGTCCCAGAGTTCCCTGGGGCCCAGCCTCCTACCTGGAAACAAATCCTTGGGTGGGTCCTGTTCCTTCCAACACAAGCACCCAACTACTTCCTCCCACCAGAAACAGGACTCTTGAGTGTGCTGTTAGTGGGACAAAGCAGGGTGCAGTATAGTGTGGAAGCAGGTGGACTGCATTTGTAATGTTGAAAGCCACCATGATAATGGATATAAGTTAGCTCTGGAAGGAAACGAAGATGCTGGCAGAATGGGGTGAGGGCAGCAATGGCAGAGAGACTTTGTTTTTACTGTGTTTTATTTCACATTTTGAATTTTGTATCAGGTTTATGCATGATTTAATTAAAATAAGGAATTAATCTAAAAAATTTTTTTTAAATTCCTAGGCTCTAAAGAGCCACACTGCTTTACAAGCAAGAGCCCAAGTATGGTGGCCTACAGGCCTTCCTCAGCCCAGGTGCCACCCAAGGGCTATGGCCCAGACACACTAAGGACTCCAGCCGACCTGTACACAGAGCACTGGTCTGGGAGGCACATGGAGCCCACGGAGGCTGGCAGCCTGGAGAGCCAGGCCATGTCAGCCTCTCCCCGAGCTGCAGCCTGAGTAGGCTCCAGTCCAGACATTGCTCAGCCCTCACATGACTCTGTTGGAGAATCAAGGCCCCAGGAGAGGAAGTCCCACGAACCGGTCCTTTTCTGGTGCCCACTCCCAGCCGCATCCGGGTGATGATGAGATGGGCCCCAGGCTTGGAGTGGTAACATCCCATGCTGTTGGGGGCCAGGCCATCACAACTGGCTGAACATCTCCTGCAGGGATTTTGGAACTTGGCATGCAAAGATGGCGTGGTGGACAGTGAGATCAAAGGAGGCATGGAGTGAGTAACCAGCCGCAGGAGACTACATGCATTTCCCATGGACGAGTGCCTTGTGAGAGAAAGGACTCCCGGCTCTTGAGGAAATGCTAAGCTATTCTGAATGTGAACTTACAATTTTAGAGGCAATTAACGGGATTTGGTTGCATGACTCATGTTATAAGCCCACTGGGGCTAAAACCTCAGAGCGCTTGGAGTGCCACACCCCAAGTCTGTTCTTGGCCCTGAAAGGAACAAGAGCTGATGGACAGGGCTGCTCCTGGGGAAGCTCAGCAGCCTGAGAATACTGGAGGTGGGTCAGAGGATCCAAGCACATTCCAGAACTTTCTGGCTGAGTGACCTACTTCTTGGCAATCTTGGAGCATCCTACAGTCTAGGGAAAGACATTTTTAATGAAAACGTTATGATAATTGGAGCTGAGTGACACTAATCTGGCATGAGAATTCCTGCCATGAGTCCTGAAGCTCCGGCTGCCAAATACCAGTGTTTTCATTTGCTTGGTCAATATTAAATGGTGACTTACTCCAGTCAATAAGGAAGATTAAATAATTTCATGGGATTGCTTTTTATGACGTTAAAATCCATATTTCGGAATGGCTAATAGGCTAACTATACGCCTCACTATTGTTATTCAATAAAATATTAACCTCAACTATTCTGGAACAAAGGAGTTTTCAGTTACAGTTGATCCTGGTAGGCCAAGGGACCTATGCAAAACTATTCCCAGCCACAGCCTTAGAGAAAGGAGTGCTTCAACCCTGATTTCCCCCGGCTTTTCAGCCTTTCAAGATGAGGGCCCTGTTTTAACTTTCAAACGTTTCTGGTCTCCTGGGTAAGAGCAGCTTATTTTGTTCTCCCATGTAACGTTTGAGAATGGTGAGGTGGAACTGTCTCCAGACTCTGGCAGAGGTCCCCCAAGGCCCTCAAGCCAGGCCTGCCTCCCCAAGAATGTGATCAACTGTCCCAGTTTGCTGGGGTCTGAGGGGTTTGCCAGGGCATGGGACTTTCAGAACTAAAACCAGAAAAGTCTGGGGCAAACTAGGACAAATCACTTAGCCTATCCCCTCGTCATGCAGTCCCTACCATAGCTGCCTCCTTCACTGAGGTCCACAAGGACCAGGAGGGGCAGGGTGGTCCCGCCAACAAGTCAGAGAATGATTTCTTCCACATGGTGGTCCACCTGCTCCAGACTCTGTGCCAAGGGCCTTTCATGCATTATCTCATCTCACACTTCCCACAGATGCTTTCCCCATAGTTCCACAGAGGTTAAGTGACTTGTCCAGGGTTACCCAAGGCAATAGATAGGGAGGCAGGAGCGGGGACACAGGTCTACCTAATGTTAAAAGCCCACGCTTCACCTGGGAACATGAATATAAACCAAACAATCATTCTATAGTCTCTTATATGACTTGTCTTTACAAATTTTGCATGAGAAACCCTAAAATGCTTAACACTTTGTACTCTCAAGATTTAGCTCTAAAAGGATTTTATTAGAAGTCTATATATATTTATTAGAAGTCCAAATATATATTTTCTGATATATAGTAAAGATTATATAAAACTGTCACATCCCTGTTTTAAAATGTATATAATAATGATACTGCAAAATAGCACAAACCCTGTGGAGGGGAATTTGGTAATATCTAGCAAAATTACCTAAGTGTTTACTCCTTTACTCAGCAGTGCCACTTCTAGGAATCTATCTCAAAGATATGCTAGCAAAAAAATACAAGTGACACATCAAAAGACTATTCCCTGAAACATGATTTATAATAGCAAAAGACTGGAAATCCACATTTCCAACAATCAGGGACTGGTTTGACAAACTACAATGTCAATACAATGGTGTTCTATGCAGCTCTAGAAAGGAAGAAGGATAATTTCTGCATATATTCTTGGTTGAATCTACAGGGCATATATTGTTATATGAAAAAGGCAAGGTTTAAAATCATGTGTATAGTATACTACCCTTATTATATAAAGACTGGGGAATAAAAATATCTGTATTTATATTTGCCTATAGTTCAAGACAAGGGCAACAACAATTGAAGAGGAAATGAAAATGGTTTCCTGTATACGGGGGAGTATGAAGGAATTAGGCAAAGAGAATGGAAACTAAACTTATCTGAATTTATCTTACTTAATAGCTTTGACTTTGGAATCATGTAATTGCTTTACAAAATAAAGAAAATTAAATTTAAAAATATGTGTAAAAATCAAACATAAAATAGAATAAATGAACCTAACTGCATATTAAGTTGTTGGCTTAACTGGACAGAAAATTATAAAAGTGACCTTGAAAGACAGTAATTCAGATGAATATTGCAAATAAAACATATGCTAAACAAATTGCAAAGAATACTTACATTGAGTTCATTAATCACATTGTGATAATAATATTAGTAATATTATTTTGAAATGATTATATACTAGGATAAAATAATTATGTTACTGTTAATAGGAATCAAAACTTTCAGCATAAAAGAGACACAAATACAAAATTTAAGAAGTCAAATTCTGTAAGCTCCAAGATCTGAAATTAAGATATGTAATCTTTGAATCTGAAATACTAATGTTGACTCATAATTTTTATATTTTAAAACAAATACCTATTCCTAGCTCTGTCTTGTGACAAGACTTAGAATCCATGACCCCCTCCAAGGAGCAATGAGTACCCCTAGATCCTAGATTATGGTCTCTAAATATCATCTCCCAGTAAAGGCCTTCTTGGAGAAATTTCTGGTGGCCTGAAGTGGGAAATGTGTAAGAGAGTCGGCAACATCTTGTTGAGCTAGAAAGCAAGGCTACCTGAGACTACTGGGGTCATGTCAAAAGATCACAGGAGTCAAGTCCCATTGGCCAGAAAAAGGACAATTTGAGCATCAAAAAGAATAATGACTGCAATGGAATGAAATAGGTCAAGTATATTTTTTAAAAACTGAGTTTGTACATAATGGTGTAAAAATGAAAAAAGATTGTCAGACTCAGGCTCTAGGTTCTGAGCACACCTGCATGTTCTTGGTGGGTATGCAAAGAACACAGGTTCCTGGCCACTCTTGACCCAGACCATTTATCAGTGTTCTGTTAGCAGAGAACAACCTTGGGGGATGAGTAATGTCTTCCTCCAGGATAAAGGTGACTCCTCATCCACCAGGCTCAGTGCTTCTCCCTGTGCTTCAACCTCACTGCAGGTACAGCATCCACCTGGGCCACTCCATGTTGCCCCATGGGACCTGGGAGACAAGGGCATGTGAAGCTCATGTTGCTCACTGGGCTGTGAGTCCTTTGCTCTGACCTAGGAGTTGCATGTCTTCTGCTGACATCCATGAGACTGTGGCAGGCTAACTTGATGGCTTTTAGTAAGCTAAGATCTCAGACATCCATCTCACTGGTCACCTTTAGCAATTATTAGGACACTGGCTCATTATTTTGAAAACTGGTAAAAAGCAAGTGTTTATTTGCAATTCCTGTACAAACTGTATTTCAGGGTAACTAAATAGTTGATGTAGGAGAATTCTTTATAGAAGAATTTCAGCTAATAAATTCAGAAGGGGTGGATAGAACTCAAAACCCACCATTTTTCACACCTTAATGTAATAATGAATCTAGGCGATGTTCATTAATGGATTGGCTTTTAAAACCACTAGCTAGAATGTTGATAGAAAATTTTACAATGCAGCACTCTATAGTGACTGTCTCACAAAAAGACAAAAGATATTATGTGACACCTGCTATGATAAAATAAGAACTAAACCATACTATGTATGAAATGTTCTTATAGAAAATTGCCCATTAATCTGATCAAGCCTCCAGACCTATCAAGAGGGTACAATAAACAAATTCCAGACCATGGGAAACAGGACAGATGATTTTGTTTCTTCAATAAATAAAGCACCAGAAAAATAAAAAAGAGGGAGGCAGAACTACTAGGTACCGCAGAGACTTAAGAGACATGTCAACAAATGCGACCAAAATGTGAACATCTTTTGGGTCCTGATTTAAACAAACCATCCGTAAAAAGCCATTAATGAGACACCTGAAGGGTTTAAACATGATGGGATATTTGTTGATATTAAGGAATAAATATTAACTTCTAGGTGTTAGGAGTTCTTACTTCTTAGAGACTGAAGTATTCACAGATGAATGATGTGAGTCTGCAATTTGCTTTAAAACAGCCCAGTGGCCAGGGGCAGGGGAATGGGAGGGTAGAGGTTAGGGATGAAACAAGATATGTCATATGTTCATTATTAAAGCTGGTCATGGGCACATGGGGATCTGTTTTACTATTTTCTTTACTCTTGTTATTGAAAGTTTCCATAGTAAAAAATTATTTTTTAAGCAGAATGGTACTATTTCCAGATTTCTTAAATAATGCAACTAATGAGATCCAAATACGTAATAATTACGCATTTGACAGAATTAAAACAGTACATCAATTGGTGGGGGTAAGGGTAGGGTTCGGGTTAGGTGTAGGGTTACACAGAACAGAAGAAGGAATTACTTCTATTGAGATGAAGCTGATTTTCTACAAGCTGTGTGCACTCCATCCTAAACAGCTTTCAGGGAACATTTTGTCCCATGCCCATACCTAAGTAGACCATCTGCTTTTAATTTACTTTCTGGAAATTATTAGCATGAAGAGAAGGTAAAAATACTGTTAATGATGTGAAAGACATCATATTTTTTTATATCAAAAGGGGGTCAATATACTTGAAATGATTGGAACCCACTGGACTGGGGTGAGCGGGAGGGGCCCTCCAAGACACTGAGCAGCTTCCTCCACCCCAGCCTTTCACCCCAACCCTGAATGTATTAGGTACCCTCGCTGTGCCTCTCAGGCTGCGCCATAAACCTGCCCCTGGCCCTCCTGGGCCCGGCATGCTCAGTTTGGGCCTGCCTTCTTGGCCCAGCTCGCTAGTTCCTGTGCTGGGGCCTGAAGCCATGAGGCCATGATGGAGTGCGGGAAGGGGGCCTGCTATGGGAAGCCTGGCCCTGCTGTAGATCTGCCCAGTCCTCCAGGCCAGCAGAAAAGGCAGTGATCTCTGACCACCTCCGATCTCCATGGGTCCTCCCCTCCATTCTCACTGTTCCTCCTTCGGGTCTCTAGAGAGGCTTTCCTTCGCCACCCCACCCAGGAAAGCAGCCTCCTGTGTGTTCCTGAGGACACAGACTAAACCTGCATCAGCTCCTGCGCCTCCTGGGGAAACCGGCCAGGCTGTAACCACCAGAGCCTCTCCCCAGTCCTTTGCAGGCTGCTGCTCTTGTTGGAAGAAGAATGAGGAGGTACAGAGACAGGGTAGAGCCTTAGCACAGGGGAGCAAGTGGTGGAAGGAAAAAGATGTGCATAAATGCACCCCCTGCCCCAAGAGGGCACAATCTGCAGGAACTCAAGGAAGTAAAAGGTGAGTCCAGGAGACCATCAGCAGGGATTTACTCAGAGACTGTTAACGGCCAGGAGGGGTGGGCAGGTGTGGAGGTGGGGATCCTGGGCTAATGCGAAGGAGGAACAATAGAGGTGGAGGTGCTGAGGCACAGAAGGGAGGTAGTTAGTGACTCATTCATTCATTCATTCATTCACTCAGAAAATGGACCTGTGAGAGACTCCAGCTACGCTGCAGTGCCTTATACATAGTCCTACAGCTGAAAGTGCCCTATTTAAGAAGGCTCACAGAGCTTGATGCCCCAGGGGCCACCATCAGAGAAGAGGGTCTGGGAAAGCCCCACCAAGGTTTGGGGCTGAGGGACCTCGTCAGAGCTTAGGCGCCTCAGGGCTGGTCCCATAAGCTCCATGATTTGCAGTAAGCCACCTGTCAGGGCTTCAGGGATTCCAAACCCTCTTGATAACAGGACCATAGACCCCTCTGTCAGCACCCAAACAGTCCAGGAAAGTTTGGCTGGCAGTACAGTGAGAAGAAACGAAGGGTCTCCCAGGACTCTTGCGTGTGGCAAACAGCTGGGCCAGCATGCCCCTGCAGGGAGGGGCAGCCATCAAACAGGAAATACCCCAGCTGAGGGACTGAGAAACTTGGCAGAGCTCTGACCTGGAGACTGATGCTCCCGAGCCCCCTTGACTACCCCCCATTACCCCCATGACAGCGTGGGCAGGAGGATGAAGTCTGGGTAACCCGGTCCCCAAGAAAGAACCCCTGTGAGTCCACCCACACCAATGCATTCCACTCAGAATCACTTGGAACCCCACCTGGCCTAGTGTATCTCTGACCCTGACTCCCAACTTCTGGTTTCTCTAGGGCAGAGTGGGGATGCAGGCTGGGAGTCAGATCTGAGAACTGGTCAACCAAAAGCAGGACCATTTAGTTCGACTGGCAAATGTGCACACCTGTGTCCACATTGGCCCTGCTGGAGCTGCCTCCTCCCACCACCCCCACTGCATCCTGCACACCCATTGTCACAGCCACTCAGCTGTCTGTCATCCATAAAGGTGTGTCCCTTTCATTTCTCCATCAGTTCCTCAGCTCAGCAGCAGCGTAAGCATGCCAGAGGCGAGTGACAGAAGTGGGATGAAAGGAGGAAGAGAGGAATGGTGATGCTTGTGGCCTGGGGGGCCCCCTGGGAAATGTCCTGCTCATTTGACCCTTGGCTCTGTGACCCGCAAAAGGAGATGGCACTTGGCCAAGCCTAGAGTGTCCCAAAGTCAGACTTCCAAGGAAAAATATTCAAAGAATTGAAATTCCTCAGTCCTAGAGGGAGAGGCTAGCCAGGGACTGGCATCGGCTTTCCCAGGACAATCAGCCTCTGTCCAGACATGTGAGGAGCCAGGGCCCCAGGTCCTCCGTGCTCTCCGGATGACCCAGCCAGCCAGGACGAGCATCAGGAGCCCACCGGCAGAGGCCTCTCAGCTCAGGCCCCTACGTCACTGCCGGATTCCAGCTCAGAACCTCCTGCTTATGTCCATAAGCCAAAGCCTGAGGGCAGGCAGGAGCAGGAATCCGCATCATTGAAACCAGAGATCCTGGGTTGCAAATCAGGATCACCTGGGGAGATGGTTAGACGTGGTAATAGTCTTGTCCTGCCCCAGACCCCTTTAATCAGAATCTCCGGGGTGGGACCCGGGTCAGGGGATTACAATGTGCTGCCAGGACGGAAACCTCTGGCCCAGTTCTCACTGCCCCCAAGTGCTTTTGACATGAAATGTGAAAAAGCGGTGGGAAGGAAGGGCAGGGAGGTGCACATCGGGCCACAAGACGGCTTGGTGACCCGACTTAAACGCTTTGGTCATCTCTCCTGGATCGTGCATTGGTGTCCTGCTAACTGGCTCCTATCCTCAAGATAAAACACAAACTCCTCAGTCTGGCACATGACAGAGTTCCCACTGTCCAGGGAACGCCCCTAGGGTGGGCATCTGTTCTGGGAGTACTGTGGGGTCTCCCGTTCCTAATGGTGTCAGGGAAGGATGCAGGCATGAGAATATGGCCTTTGGGTCAGTTTGGCTTCAAATCAGACACTGTGATCTTGACAGACAATTTAATCTCTTTGAGCCTCCTTTTCTTCTATAAAATGAGGATGAAATTTCTGCCTGTCCAGAGATTTGAGGTGAGGGATTTAATGAAGAGGTCCTGACTTTGCCTGGCACCCAGGAAGGATGTGATACAGGGAACTGTTAGCAGCACCAGTGTGGGCCACAAGGTATTATTACTCCCCTTTAGGGAGGTGTTGGTCAGTCTGTCGCCCTGTGACTAACAGGAGTGCTGGTTCTGCTAGGCAGGTGGTGAGGGGCAGAGGGCTGGTGGTAGGGCTCACCCCCAGAGTTTTACTTGTCATGGAACTGCCCTGCCCAAGACTCCCCTGAGGCTGAGTAAGAAGTCTTCCTGAGTGAGGAGAAGTTTTGGGGCAGTTATGGAACCCTTGGCTTCTGCAACACTCCAATGCCTGGAACCTGCGAGAGAGACACAGCAAATGTCACTCTTCCCTTGCTTGGGAGAGTCACAGGGTATGAAGGTAAATCCTGTGATCTGTGGGAAGCGTTCAGGCCTGAAGGCACTCTGTGGCAAATCCAGGCGTAGCTTCTCCTAAGCTTCATGGCTGGGACATAACTGAACCCCTCTGAGCCTCAGTTTGTTTATGTACAATGGAAGTAATGACACTGATGTCATAGAGCAGTGCTGTGAACAATAAGGGATCATGCATGCAATGGGCCCCTGCTTCCCCCCATGCTGGGGATGAGAGAGCCCTGACTCTGGGCCACACTTGCAGTCCAGGCTGCTGACTCACACAGGATGGCCAGGTGACATCCATTCAGGTGTGGTGAGAAGTGGGTGACAGTGCTCAGCTTATCAGAGCCATTGGACAGGAAATCCTGAGTCTGCATCCCTGAAGAAACAAGGGAACACAGATTAAACTTTTATTCCTGAGAATTGGGCTGTGGCCTTCCCTGGCTGCCTGCCACACCCCTGGGGATATGTGGACACCCTCCTCCAAGTGGCTGCTCCAGTGCTCGTCCCACTGGCCATCTACATACCCGTCCCACACTGGGTGATGAGTGCTGTGGGAGCAGGGCTGTGTTTCATTCATCACTGTATCCCTGGCACCCAGGACAAGGGTTCTTTCAGGGCAGCTTCTGGAGCCCCAAACGTGGAGTGAGATCATTCAAACACCAAGCTGGACCCTGTCCTCCAGATGGCACAGGCAGATACCCACTCCCTCTCGAGGCAAGGAGGTTGTACTACTCTGACCCCAAGACCATCCAGACATGACACATGGCTCATCAAGAAATCAACCATGTTGGGCAGACCTTGCTAGGGTCTCCCCAGCTTCCCCGGCTCACTGGTCTGGCTTTTGAGAAAGGGCTCTGTGCCCAATGCCCCTTTGTGCAGTGGCAAGGCTTTTATCTCAGGGAGGGAACAGGAGTGTGGGCTGGGCAAGAATATTCTTCCTGGAGGGCAGGGCAGGGCAACCGCACAATGGGAAAGGGCAGCTACCCTTCCCTGCCCCCAACAACTCACACAACTTCCGACTGAGCTACTACATTTCCTATGGTCCACTTCTTGCAGAGGGGAGTGTCTGAACAGTAAGGCAGGGGCTTTCCTTAAGCCTCTGCAGCCTGGATTAGCAGGCTATTTAAGGTCTTTGACTTTTACTCTGAATTAAATGGGAACCACTGATAGGTTTAGAACTGGAGGGTGATACACTCTGACTTACCTTTTTTTTTTTTTTTTTTTTTTGAGAGGGCATCTCTCATATTTATTGATCAAATGGTTGTTAACAACAATAAAATTCAGTATAGGGGGGTCAATGCTCATTGTACAATCATTAATCCATCTCAAGCCTAATTCTCGTCAGTCTCCAATCTTCTGAAGCATAACGAACAAGTTCTTACATGGTGAACGAATTCTTACAGAGTGAATAAATTCTTACATGGTGAACAGTACAAGGGCAGTCATCACAGAAACTTTCGGTTTTGATCATGCAATATGACCTATAAACCATCAGGTCAAATATGAATATTCATTTGATTTTTGTACTTGATTTATATGTTGATCCCACATTTCTCCTATTATTATTATTATTTTTATTTTTAATAAAATGCTGAAGTGGTAGGTAGATGCAAGATAAAGGTAGAAAACATAGTTTAGTGCTGTAAGAAGGCAAATGTAGATGATCAGATGATCAGGTGTGTGCCTATGGACTAAGTATTAATCCAGGCTAGACAAGGGCAGCAAGACATCCACGGATGCAGAAGATTTCTCTCAAAGCAGGGGGGGTGAGGTTCTGAGCCTCACCTCTGTTGATCCCCAAATTCTCACCTGATGGCCCCCCTGCGACTGTGCCTGTCTTAGGTTGTTCCTCCCTTGAGGAATCTTACCCGTCTCTGGCTAACCAGTCATCTTCCGGGGCCATACAGGGAAATGTAAAGTTGGTAAGTGAGAGAGAAGCCATATTGTTTGCAAAGGTTAGCTTTTTACTTCTTTGCAGATTTATGCCCTGTGGCTTCTATGCCCAGCACTTGTCTCGAGGTATCTTTACCACCTGGAGGAATTATGATACTCGGTAACTTCGATATGAGGCACGAATTCTATTTAAAGTTTGTAATTAGGAAGGAAGAAGAAAAGCTATAGATGTAGCATATGAAGGAAACTTGGGAGGATTGATTATTTCTTTGACATATCTTCTTGTATAGTACCTTAAGTATGTATAGGTTTTAAACTACTAACTAATTTGCACACACATATTGACATAATAGGAATACGGTGACATAAACAAAGCAAATCTATAATTACCAGCCATCTCCAGTGAAGCCAAGAAAACCATTTAGGCACCCTAGGCATTTGTGAAAATTTATCTATGATCTGATGGATATTTTCCAACTGTACTTGAACCATCAGACAAATTAAAGCAGCCCATTTCTGGGATCTGTTCACATCCCATATGTTCTTTTAACCATAGATAGTCTATAGTCATGAGATTTTGGGGTGCTACAACTTGCACCCCTCCCAACTCCTGGTTGAGTTCCAACAGTACAGATCCAGTCAAATTCGTTGTCTCACTGTATGCACATGCCAGCCTAGACATCTCCCTCCTCCTTCTCATGGCAAGTCCAGGAGATGGTGGGCTGGATGCAGCCACAACCGCAGCATCGTCCGGATCCCTGTGGAGGCTTTTTGATGATCATCCCCCGGCACGAGTCCTCTAGAGAGTGCTGATGCCGGAAGCTCCTCCTCATATCGTATCTTAGTTCATTTTCTGGGTATCCAAGCTAGGCCTTGATCTTCTGCGTAGAAACAAACAGACCCTTTGCCCACACTTTGACATGCCCTCTATACCACTGTGCAGAACTCATTGGAGGTCAGCACACAGTAACTGCTTTTTTTTTTTTTTTTTTTTAATTAAGAGAAAGGAATATTATCAGAAAAGAGTACCTCCATAGCTGATCATCTGACACCCTTTAAGTGATCAACATTAAGGATATTTAAAGCATGCGTTGATCTTTGATTTACCAATAGTTTTATCCTGTTAAGGAGTAATCCCCCTTTTCTTTCTTTCTTTCTTTTTTTTTTTTTTTAATTTTTAATCTACACTTACCTGAAGAATACTATGTTTACTATGCTCTCCCCTATATCAGGTCCCCCCTAACAACCACATTACGGTTACTATCCATCAGCTTAGCAAAATGTTGTAGAGTCACTACTTGTCCTCTCTGTGTTGTGCAGCCCACCCTCCCCTTTCTCCCTCCCCCCCATGCATGCTAATCTTAATACCCCCCTTCTTCTTCCCCCCCCTTATCCCTCCCTGCCCACCCATCCTCCCCAGTTCCTTTCCCTTTGGTACCTGTTAGTCCATTTTTGGGTTCTGTAATTCTGCTGCTGTTTTGTTCCTTCAGTTTTTCCTTTGTTCCTATACTCCTCAGATGAGTGAAATCATTTGGTATTTCTCTTTCTCCGCTTGGCTTATTTCACTGAGCATAATACTCTCCAGCTCCATCCATGTTGCTGCAAATGGTTGGATTTTTCCACTTCTTATGGCTGAGTAGTATTCCATTGTGTATATGTACCACATCTTCTTTATCCATTCATCTACAGATGGACATTTAGGTTGCTTCCAATTCTTGGCTATTGTAAATAGTGCTGCGATAAACATAGGAGTGCATCTGTCTTTCTCAAACTTGATTGCTGCGTTCTTAGGGTAAATTCCTAGGAGTGGAATTCCTGGGTCAAATGGTAGGTCTGTTTTGAGCATTTTGATGCACCTCCATACTGCTTTCCACAATGGTTGAACTAATTTACATTCCCACCAGCAGTGTAGGAGGGTTCCCCTTTCTCCACAGCCTCGCCAACATTTGTTGTTGTTTGTCTTTTGGATGGCAGCTATCCTTACTGGTGTGAGGTGATACCTCATTGTAGTTTTAATTTGCATTTCTCTGATAATTAGCGATGTGGAGCATCTTTTCATGTGTCTCTTGGCCATCTGTATTTCTTTTTTGGAGAACTGTCTGTTCAGTTCCTCTGCCCATTTTTTAATTGGGTTATTTGTTTTTTGTTTGTTGAGGCGTGTGAGCTCTTTATATATTCTGGACGTCAAGCCTTTATCAGATCTGTCATTTTCAAATATATTCTCCCATACTGTAGGGTTCCTTTTTGTTCTATTGATGGTGTCTTTCGCTGTACAGAAGCTTTTCAGCTTAATGTAGTCCCACTTGCTCATTTTTGCTGTTGTTTTCCTTGCCCGGGGAGATATGTTCAAGAAGAGATCACTCATGTTTATGTCTAAGAGGTTTTTGCCTATGTTTTTTTCCAAGAGTTTAATGGTTTCGTGACTTACATTCAGGTCTTTGATCCATTTTGAGTTTACCTTTGTATATGGGGTTAGACAATGGTCCAGTTTCATTCTCCTACATGTAGCTGTCCAGTTTTGCCAGCACCATCTGTTGAAGAGACTGTCATTTTGCCATTGTATGTCCATGGCTCCTTTATCAAATATTAATTGACCATATATGTTTGGGTTAATTTCTGGGGTCTCTAATCTGTTCCACTGGTCTGTGGCTCTGTTCTTGTGCCAGTACCAAATTGTCTTGATTACTATGGCTTTGTAGTAGAGCTTGAAGTTGGGGAGTGAGATCCCCCCTACTTTATTCTTCTTTTTCAGGATTGCTTTGGCTATTCGGGGTCTTTGGTGTTTCCATATGAATTTTTGAATTATTTGTTCCAATTCATTGAAGAATGTTGCTGGTAATTTGAGAGGGATTGCATCAAATTTGTATATTGCTTTCGGCAGGATGGCCATTTTGACGATATTAATTCTTCCTAGCCATGAGCATGGGATGAGTTTCCATTTATTAGTGTCCCCTTTAATTTCTCTTAAGAGTGACTTGTAGTTTTCAGAGTATAAGTCTTTCACTTCCTTGGTTAGGTTTATTCCTAGATATTTTATTCTTTTTGATGCAATGGTGAATGGAATTGTTTTCCTGATTTCTCTTTCTATTGATTCGTTGTTAGTGTATAGGAAAGCTACAGATTTCTGTGTGTTGATTTTGTATCCTGCAACTTTGCTGTATTCCGATATCAGTTCTAGTAGTTTTGGAGTGGAGTCTTTAGGGTTTTTTATGTACAGTATCATATCATCTGCAAATAGTGACAGTTTAACTTCTTCTTTACCAATCTGGATTCCTTGTATTTCTTTGTTTTGTCTGATTGCCGTGGCTAGGACCTCCAGTACTATGTTAAATAACAGTGGGGAGAGTGGGCATCCCTGTCTGGTTCCCGATCTCAGTGGAAATGCTTTCAGCTTCTCGCTGTTCAGTATAATGCTGGCTGTGGGTTTATCATATATGGCCTTTATTATGTTGAGGTACTTGCCCTCTATTCCCATTTTGCTGAGAGTTTTTATCATGAATGGATGTTGAATTTTGTCAAATGCTTTTTCAGCATCTATGGAGATGATCATGTGGTTTTTGTCTTTCTTTTTGTTGATGTGGTGGATGATGTTGATGGATTTTCGAATGTTGTACCATCCTTGCATCCCTGGGATGAACCCCACTTGGTCATGGTGTATGATCCTTTTGATATACTGTTGAATTCTGTTTGCTAATATTTTATTGAGTATTTTTGCATCTACGTTCATCAGGGATATTGGTCTGTAATTTTCTTTTTTGGTGGGGTCTTTCCCTGGTTTTGGTATTAGGGTGATGTTGGCTTCATAGAATGAGTTTGGGAGTATTCCCTCTTCTTCTATTTTGTGGAACACTTTAAGGAGAATGGGTATTATGTCTTCTCTGTGTGTCTGATAAAATTCCGAGGTAAATCCGTCCGGCCCCGGGGTTTTGTTCTTGGGTAGTTTTTTGATTACTGTTTCAATTTCTTTGCTTGTAATTGGTTTGTTTAACTTTTGTGTTTCTTCCTTGGTCAGTCTTGGGAGGTTGTATTTTTCTAGGAAGTTGTCCATTTCTTCTAGGTTTTCCAGCTTGTTGGCATATAGGTTTTCATAGTAGTCTTTAATAATTCTTTGTATTTCTGTGGAGTCTGTCGTGATTTTTCCATTCTCATTTCTGATTATGTTGATTTGTGTTGACTCTCTTTTTCTCTTAATAAGTTGGGCTAGAGGCTTATCTATTTTGTTTATTTTCTCAAAGAACCAGCTCTTGGTTTCGTTGATTTTTGCTATTGTTTTATTCTTCTCAATTTTGTTTATTTCTTCTCTGATCTTTATTATGTCCCTCCTTCTGCTGACTTTAGGCCTCATTTGTTCTTCTTTTTCCAGTTTTAATAATTGTGATGTTAGACTATTCATTTGGGATTGTTCTTCCTTCTTCAAGTGTGCCTGGATTGCTATATACTTTCCTCTTAAGACTGCTTTCGCTGCATCCCACAGAAGTTGGGGCTTAGTGTTGTTGTTGTCATTTGTTTCTATATATTCCTTGATCTCTATTTTGATTTGTTCATTGATCCATTGATTATTTAGTAGCATGTTGTTAAGCCTCCATGTGTTTGTGAGCCTTTTTGTTTTCTTTGTAGAATTTATTTCTACTTTCATACCTTTGTGGTCTGAAAAATTGGTTGGTAGAATTTCAATATTTTGGAGTTTACTGAGGCTCTTCTTGTGAGCTAGTATGTGGTCTATTCTGGAGAATGTTCCATGTGCACTTGAGAAGAATGTATATCCTGTTGCTTTTGGATGTAGAGTTCTATAGATGTCTATTAGGTCCATCTGTTCTAGGGTGTTGTTCAGTGCCTCTGTGTCCTTACTTATTTTCTGCCCGGTGGATCTATCCTTCGGGGTGAGTGGTGTGTTGAAGTCTCCTACAATGAATGCATTGCAGTCTATTTCCCTCTTTAGTTCTGTTAGTATTTGCTTCACATATGCTGGTGCTCCTGTATTGGGTGCATATATATTTAGAATGGTTATATCCTCTTGTTGGACTAAGCCCTTTATCATTATGTAGTGGCCTTCTTTATCTCTTGTTACTTTCTTTGTTTTGAAGTCTATTTTGTCTGATATTAGTACTGCAACCCCTGCTTTCTTCTCACTGTTGTTTGCCTGAAATATGTTTTTCCATCCCTTGACTTTTAGTCTATGCTTATCTTTGGGTTTAAGGTGAGTTTCTTGTAAGCAGCATATAGATGGGTCTTGCTTTTTTATCCATTCTATTACTCTATGTCTTTTGATTGGTGCATTAAGTCCATTTACATTTAGGGTGACTATTGAAAGATATGTACTTATTGCCATTGCAGGCTTTAGATTCGTGGTTACCAAAGGTTCAAGGTTAGCTTCTTTAGTATCTTACTGCCTAACTTAGCTCGCTTATTGAGCTGTTATATACACTGTCTGGAGAGTCTTTTCTTCTCTCCCTTCTTATTCCTCCTCCTCCCTTCTTCATATGTTGTGTGTTTTGTTCTCTGCTCTTTTTAGGGGTGCTCCCATCTAGAGCAGTCCCTGTAGGATGCCCTGTAGAGGTGGTTTGTGGGAAGCAAATTCCCTCAGCTTTTGCTTGTCTGGGAATTGTTTGATCCCACCATCATATTTAAATGATAGTCGTGCTGGATACAGTATCCTTGGTTCAAGGCCCTTCTGTTTCATTGCATTAAGTATATCATGCCATTCTCTTCTGGCCTGTAGGGTTTCTGTTGAGAAGTCTGATGTTAGCCTGATTGGTTTTCCTTTATAGGTGACCTTTTTCTCTCTAGCTGCCTTTAAAACTCTTTCCTTGTCCTTGATCCTTGCCATTTTAATTATTATGTGTCTTGGTGTTGTCCTCCTTGGATCCTTTCTGTTGGGGGTTCTGTATAATTCCATGGTCTGTTCGATTATTTCCTCCCCCAGTTTGGGGAAGTTTTCAGCAATTATTTCTTCAAAGACACTTTCTATCCCTTTTCCTCTTTCTTCCTCTTCTGGTATCCCTATAATACGAATGTTTTTCCTTTTGTATTGGTCACATATTTCTCTTAGTGTTGTTTCATTCCTGGAGATCCTTTTATCTCTCTCTATGTCAGCTTCTATACGTTCCTGTTCTCTGGCTTCTATTCCTTCAATGGCCTCTTGCATCTTATCCATTCTGCTTATAAATCCTTCCAGGGATTGTTTCACTTCTGTGATCTCTTTCCTGACATCTGTGATCTCCTTCCGGACTTCATCCCACTGCTCTTGCATTTTTCTCTGCATCTCATCCCACTGCTCTTGCATTTTTCTCTGCATCTCATCCCATTGCTCTTGCATTTTTTTCTGCATCTCTGTCAGCATGTTCATGATTTTTATTTTGAATTCTTTTTCAGGAGGACTAGTTAGGTCTGTCTCCTTCTCAGGTGTTGTCTCTGTGATCTTTGTCTGCCTGTAGTTTTGCCTTTTCATGGTGATAGAGATAGTCTGCAGAGCTGGTACAAGTGACCGCTGGAAGAGCTTCCCTTCTTGTTGGTTTGTAGCCTTTTCCTGGGAGAATAGCGACCTCTAGTGGCTTGTGCTGGGCAGCTGTGCGCAGACAGGGCTTCTGCTTCCTGCCCAGTTGCTTTGGGGTTTATCTCCACTGTTGCTGTGGGCTTGGCCTGGCTGGGGCTGTTCCTCCAAAATGGTGGAGCCCCGTTAGAGGGGGAGCAGCCAGGAGACTATTTATCTCCGTAAGGGGCCTCTGTGCTCCCTGCTGCCCAGGGGGTTAGAGTGCCCAGAGATCCCCAGATTCCCTGCTTCTGGTCTAAGTGACCTGTCCTGCCCCTTTAAGATTTCCAAAAAGCACTCTCCAAACCAAAACAACAACAGCAACAATGAGAGAGGGAACAGAAAGGAAAAAAAAAAGAAAAAACACGCGATTTTTTTTTTTTTTTTTTTCCTCAGGTGCCGGTCCCAGGCACCCGCGCACTGGTCCTGCTGCCCTGTCTCCCTAGCACCAGGGTCCCTGTCCTTTCAAGGCTTCCAAAAAGCACCCACCCACCGGTCCCGCAGGGAAGGAACGCTCAATATTCTTTGTCCTCAGGCACTGGTCCCACGCACCCGCTCACCAGTCCTGCCGCCCTGCCTCCCTAGCACCGGGGTCCTTGTCCCTTCAAGGCTTCCAAAAAGCACTTGGCAAAAAGAGAGAAAAAAAAGGGGAAAAATGCGCGATTTCTTCCGTCCTCAGGTGCTGGTCTCAGGCACCCACCCACCGGTCCCACAGGGAAAAATGCGGGATATTCTTTGTCCTCAGGTGCCGGTCCCAGGCACCCGCTCACCAGTCCCGCCGCCCTGCCTCCCTAGCACCGGGGTCCCTGTCCCTTTTAGGCTTCCAAAAAGCACTCGCAGAAAAGAGAAAAAAAAAAGGGGAAAAACGCGCGATTTCCTCTGTCCTCAAGTGCCGGTCTCAGGCACCCGCCCACCGGTCCCGCAGGGAAAAACGGGGGATATTCTTTGTCCTCAGGCGCCGGTCCCAGCCACCCGCTCACCAGTCCCGCCACCGTGCCTCCCTAGCACTGGGGTCCCCGTCCCTTCAAGGCTTCCAAAAAGCGCTTGTCAAAAAGAGAAAAAAAAAAAAAGGGGAAAAACGCGCGACCTCCTCCGTCCTCAGGCACCGGTCTCAGGCACCCGCCCCCAGGTCTCGCAGGGAGAAACGCGGGATATTCTTTGTCCTCCGGCGCTGTTCCCAGGCACCTCCTCACCGGTCCCGCCACCCTGCCTCCCCAGCAACGGGGGCCCGTCCCTCTAAGGCTTCCAAAAAGCGCTCGCCAAAAAAAAAAACTGCTCCGGTTTCTCTCCACCCGCCGGGAGCCGGGGGGAGGGGCGCTCGGGTCCCGCCGGGCCGGGGCTTGTATCTTACCCCCTTCACAAGGCGCTGGGTTCTTGCAGGTGTGGATGTGGTCTGGATGTTGTCCTGTGTCCTGTGGTCTCTATTTTAGGAAGATTTTTCTTTGTTATATTTTCATAGCTCTATGTGTTTTTGGGAGGAGATTACCACTGCTCTACTCACGCCGCCATCTTGGCTCCCGCCTCCTGACTTACCTTTTAATGAGGTTCATCTGGCTTCCATGGTGAGAAGAGACTGGAGGGGTACAGGGCTGGGAGTGCAAGACCACTTAGTAGCTGCTTTATACTGACATTCCCATGGGCCAAGGTTTAATCTTAACCAACCAACCAACCAACCAACAAAAACTATGAAGTAGGTATAATTGTAATCACACTTTTTATAAATCAGATTATTAAGTCAAAGAGGTTAGGTAACTGCCCAAGTATACATATCCAGTAGCTGGCAAAGTCAAGACTTGAACCCAGGTATTCTGACTCTAGAGTCCACACATTTAACCTGCTCATTAGAGAGTGCATAAAAGGTCATCTGACCCCGGAAGTATTTCAAAAGAAGAATCAACGTGATCTAATAATGACATGATATGACAAATCAAGAAGGAAACCAAGAATGATCCCAGATATATTTGTCCCCATTTCTATTCAGCATAATACTGGAGACACTAGCCAGGGCAATAAGCCAAGAAAAGGAAATAGAAGGACAAAGATTAGAAAGGAGGAAGTAAAACTGTCTTTATGTGCAGACATGGTCATATGTTGAAAATTCCAAGGAATCTACAAAGACAATTTACTAGAAGCAATGAGAGAATTTAGAAATGTTGAAGGATACAAAGTCAATATATAAAACTAGATTTTAGTTCTTCATACCAGCAATGAATAATTGGAACATGAAAATTTTAAAGATACCAATTATAATAGCATCAAGAATATGAAATACGTAGAGATAAGTTTAACAAAGTATGTAATCCTGTTGTCTAAAAATTACAAAATATTATTAAGAGAAACTAAAGAAAACATAAAGAAACCAAGAGATATACCATGTTCATGGTTTGGAAGACCCTACATTGATAAGATGTCAATTCTTTCCTGCTTTAAACTATCTATTTGATACTATCCCAGTCAGAATTCCAGCAGGCTTTTCTTATAGAAATAGACAAACTAAAATGAATAAGTGGTACTATATGAAACTAAAAACCTTCTGTACAGCAAAAGACATGATCAGTAGAACAAAAAGGTATCCTACAGTATGGAAGAATATATTCATAAATGACATATCTGATAAGGGGTTAACATCCAAAATATACAAAGAGCTCATGTACTTCAACAAACAAAAAGCAAATAAGCCAATTAAAAAATGGGCAGAGGAGCTGGATAGACACTTTTCCAAAGAAGAAATTCAGATAGCCAACAAGCACATGAAAAGATGCTCCACTTCGCAAATCATCAGAGAAATGCAAATTAAAACCACAATGAGATATCACCTCACACCAGTTAGGATGGCCACCATCCAAAAGACAAACAACAACAAATGTTGGCAAGGTTGTGGAGACAGGGGAACTCTCTTACACTGCTGGTGGGAATGTAAATTGGTTCAACCATTGTGGAAAGCAGTATGGAAGTTCCTCAAAAAACTAAAAATAGAAATACCATATGACCCAGGAATTTCTTTCCTAGGAATTTACCCTAAGAATGCAGCAACCCAATTTGAAAGACATACACACCCCTATGTTTATCACAGTACTATTTACAATAGCCAAGAAATGGAAGCAACCTAAGTGTCCATCAGTAGATGAATGGATAAAGAAGATGTGGTACATATACACAATGGAATATTATTCAGCCATAAGAAGAAAACAAATCATACCATTTGCAACAACATGGATGGAGCTACAGGGTATTATGTTCAGTGAAATAAGCCAGGCGGAGAAAGAAGTACCAAATGATTTCACTCATCTGTGGCGTGTAAGAAAAAAGAAAAAACTGAAGGGACAAAACAGCAGCAGACTCACAGAACCCAAGAATGGACTAACAGTTACCAAAGGAAAAGGGACTAGGGAGGATGGGTGGGAAGGGAGGGATAAGGGGAATAAGGAGCATTACGATTAGCACATGTAATGTGTGGGGGTGACTAGGGAAGGCAGTACAACACAAAGAAGACAAGTAGTGATTCTATAGCCTCTTACTATGCTGATGGACAGTGACTGTAATGGGGTATGTGGTGGGGACTTGATAATGGGAGGAATCTAGTAACCACAATGTTGCTCATGTAATTGTTTATTAATGATACCAAAATTTTTTAAATGTTAAAAAAAATAGACAAACTGATACTAAAATTTATATGGAAATGCTAAAGATGTAAAATAGCCAAAATAATCTTGAAAGAGAAGAACAAATTTGGAGAATTTATACTATACTTGATTTTTAGATATAATGGAAAGCTATAGTAACCAAGAAAGTGTGGGTACACCTGAAACCAACATAATACTGGATATCAACTAACTATACTTGAATTTTTAAGAAGTGTGGTATAGGCATAGCTCAATGAAATAGATGAGGTAGTCCAGAAATAAGCCTGCACATGTATGTTTAATTGGTATTCAACGAAGATAACAAGATAATTCAGTGGGAAATTTAATTTTTCAGCAAATGATGCCATAACAATGGAATATATGTAAACAAAAACTTCAATTCTTCACATCATACATGAAAATTATTTTGAAGTGGAGCACAGACTTAAACATAAAAGTCAAAACTATAAAATTTCCAAAAGAAAATACAGTAAATCTTTGTGACCTTGGTGTAGGCAAAGATTTCTAAACAGGACATATAAAGCACTAACTATAAAAGAAAACATGATCTTTTAGATTTCATCAAAACCAGAAACTTGTCTTCAAGGGATACTATTAAGAAAATGAAAAGCCATGGATAACACAGGAGAAAACCAAGAATACATATATTGGACAAAGGATTTAAACCTAGATTTTCTGAAGAACTCTTACAAGTCAATAAGATGACATTTGTGACAACATGGGCCTAGAGGGTATTATCCTAGGTGAAATACATCAGGTGGAGAAAGACAAACACCATATGATTTTACTTATATATGTAATCTTGAAACAAAACAAAACAAAATGAACAAAACAGCAATAGACTCATAGACACCAAGAAGTGACTGGTGCTTACCATGGTGGTGGAATTGGTGGGGGTGGGGGCAATAGGAGAAGTGGATAAAGAGGCACAAAACCTCAATCATGATATAAACTAGTCATGGGGATAAACGTACAGCATAGAGAATAGTCAATAGTTGTTTAACATCTTTCTATGTTGACAGGTAGTAACTATACTAGTTACATTTAATAATGTATTTAAGTGTTGAATCACTATTGTATACTTGAAACCAATATAATATTGTATATCAACTATACTTCAATAAAACAATAAGATGACAATCCATTTTTTAAACGAGCAAAGATTCATGTAGTTTGTAAAAGAAAATGTGTGAGTGATGAATGAGCATATGAAATGATGCTCAAATCATTAGTAATCAAAGAAATATGGACGAAAACCATAATTAGAAACCACTCCAATGATCTGATAGAATGGTTGTAAAATCTAAAAACTGACAACATGACATTTTGGCAAGAATATGGAGCAATCAGAACTCTCATACACTGTGGGAATATGAAATGGTAAAACAGTTTTGCAGTTTCCTGTAAAATAAAACACATACTTGCCATATGACCTAGCAAGTCCACTCCTAGGTTTTGAGAGAAACAAAACACTTGCACACAAATATAGCAGTTTTATTCACAATAGGTCCCAAATGGGGAACAATACAGATATCCATCAACAGATATCTATTGATATAAATATGGCTACCATGGAATTTAATCAGCAATAAAAATGAACCAAATCTCTAGCACATTATGCCGAGCAAAAGAAGCCAGACACAAAAGACTACTACTGTATGGTTTCATTTATGTGGAACCCTAGAAAAGGCAAAACTATTGTACAGTGATTGAAAACGGGTCAGCAGTTGTCTGGGGTGGGTGGGGGAGGTCTTGGCCTGAAAAGGGATCTGATGGAATCTTCTGGGGGTGATACACATGTCCTATGTTTGCGTGGGCTATGGTTACCCAGGTGTACACATTATACAAAAATCTGAGTGTACACTTAACATGGGTACATTTTATTGTATGTAAACCTATAGTATCTAAAAAATACCCCAATAAAGTTGATTTTTAAAAAAGAAAGAATGGGAGAACTAGAGACAGTGAGTAGAGAGTCAGGGAAGTTCTTTGTGCCTGGTGCAAAGCCCTGTGCTTGGCACACAGTAAACGGCCGATAATTTTTTTAATAAATGAGGGTGAAGGAAGGAGCAGCAGGAGACGATGATGGGGAGAAAGAAGTGTGCCAGAGACACAGCTCGCAGGAAGGCAGGGTAGCAGAGCAGGGCAGCTTCTCAGACAGCCCTGGGTCTGAGTCCCCCTGCCACTCACCGGCTCTCCCTCCTTCTCAATGAAAGAGGGAACGCCGATAGGGCTGACGATGGGGACTGAGGAAGCACAGGTGAGATCATTCACAAGGCCTGACACATCTACGCCTCAATCAATATTAGATGTTATACTAACAACAAAGATGCCCCACAGAGCTCGCCCGGCCCCCTCTCTGCTCTGGGCGTGATCTAATGAGCACACACGTGTCCTTGGCTTCTGCCTTCCTGTCCCGTTCTTCTTGATGTTTTGGAGCCACAGAAGGCAAGGGCAGCGTAGTCCCCCGGTGAGAGTGTGGCTGCCCCAGGGACAGGGATGGGGTGCCTGCCTGGGGAGTCTGGTGGGGCCGGAGGAGGCTGGGCAGACAGGCTCCTGATGTAATCTCCACTGCTATTCTTCTCAGGGAATGTCTGAGATTCTTCAGATGGGACTGGATAACAAAAGGGACTTCCTCTTTGGATATACTGTTTGTCCCAACAGCAGTGGCCTCTCTGGAAACAGGAGCCCTAGACCTCTGTCCCTCGCCCTGCAAAACCACAAAGATGATTTGTTAGCCCACTGAGATAACAGCAGGGCAAAGATAATGACAGCAGGAATGTGCTTCCCCGTGGAGGCTGTGTTCCCGGAACGCAGGAGGTGGGAGTCACGGAAGCACGGAGCTGGGAGGAGCCCTGCGTTTGCCACGTGTGGTGTGCGGGTCACTGGGGGAGCACAGGAGATACACCTGTTACGTTTTCTTTTCAGTGGGTCTTTTTGAAGAGGAGTATTTAGCAAATAATGGAACCAATTCTATGCAAATACAGCAAAAAAACAACTCACAGATAAATATGTAAATAGCTGAAATTTAGAGAACAAGGATAGACCAAGTCCCCATCTATCAGCTTAGGAATCGGAGGTCACACAGAAATTTTAGTTGCAAGATTCTTAGTGGCAAACCCAGAGGTACCTAGGAGCCCTGATCCACAGAGACAGTATAAAGAGGATGCGAGAAGCATTGCTGCGCTGATCAAGGGTCGTAGGCGGGCACTCAGACCCAGCTAAACACTGCCAATTTCAAGGCTGCCTCCAAGACCCGTAAAGCATTTCCCAGGGTCATGGAAATCTGGCCCTTGGCACCTGCGGCTCTTCTCTCGTAAGCATGCTTTAGCCACAAAAGAAGGTGGCACTCACGCCCAGGCTTCTCTCTCATCCATCCTCCACGCTGACACTGCTTAGCCAAACCCCAGGCTGCCAGGGGCAAGGAGGAGCTCCTCTTCTGGACGCCAGGAACTCACCCCGTCCTGGCATCAGGGCCCCTGCGTTAGTGTGCCAGCACCACTGGAGGGCACCTGTGTCCCCGATTCAGGCCAGGCCCGACAGACACGGAGTCCTCCTGACACCCCTTGAGGTAAGTAAGCCCCGTGACCATCCCTCTTTGAAGATGAGGAAACTGAGTCTCCGAAGTGTTCAGAATTTGTACAAAATACAAGTACAGCCAGGCAGTAGCAGAGCAGGGAACTGAACTTGTGCTGCCTGAGGTTAAAGGCTACTCCCCTCCAGCCTCCTCCTGCTGCATCTTGGAGCCCTGAGTTCAGTGCAACCAGGGCCGTCCCCTGTGAGATACCGGCCTCCCTGCCCAGCCTCTCACTTGGCATCTTGAGGGCTGACCCAGCGCAGCCTGGTGGAGGGTTTGCTGTAGCCGCTCACCCAGGGCTAAGAGCCTTAATCCCCTTTTACAGGACACGGAGGATCAGAATGTTGAAGGGATTAGTCCAGGGTTGCACATCTGATGACAGCGGGGGTTGAAAGCCAGTGCAGAGCTTTCTCCCAATCCCCAGAGTCCTAAGGAGCAAGGGTACTCTTGCTCCAGGGGGGCAATCACAGGCTGGGGAGAGAACAGAACCCTACCCTCTGCTGCCTGAGTGTCTGAAGCCCAGCATCCTGGGGGACCACCCCAGGTCAACCCCACTACCTTCTAAAGACTCAAGTCCTGAAAAAAAATAGTAACATTCCCTGGCAGGGGATCTGAAGATAGTAAGACCTCCCAAACCACTACATGGCCTACCCAGGGAGGTGGTTGTTTGCATGACGCAGCAAAGAGGCCAACTTGAGATCACCCTGGCCTGGGTTTGAATTCTAGCTGAAACAAACCCATTGTGTGTTTGTAGCCACATTAATTGATGCCTCTTTGCCAATCTACCTACTGGTAGTATTCCAATAATACCAACTTTGGAAGGTAGCCACAAAATATGTAACACCTGTGAAATAGCTTCTGGAACATCAAATGTTCTCAGTAAATCAATAGTAAGAGCAGTCACTGCAGGAATTGTACCAGGGCTAGTCACTAAACTTTTTTGCTTTCATAGTTTCCTGTCCTGTATTTTCATTCAGTATGTGTCCTAGCTGTCTGTCTAGCTATCTACCTATGGGCCAATATTTTCCCCATCCTTCATGGCACAGCTCTTTACAGCTCTTCCTTAGGGAAGAAATTAAACTAGAATGAAGCAGACATTAGTCAGACAGGGTATAAGGAACCAAGAACCAGGGCCCCAAGCTCTGGAAGAATCAGAAACCTGTATGGGTATCTGCTCAATTGCCTTCAACCACCCACCTGCTTACCTACCACCCACCCATCTCACTGCTACCTATTTTATTCAGAATACTGTATCTGCTCTAACAGCACCAAATCTCAGATGTCCTTCATTCTATTTTCTTATCTTCTTTTGGATCAATTTAGAATTTTTTTATCTCCTCCTTTGTTGACTTATAAGCAATCACTATGCTGTTTTAGTTGGTGCTTTAGCATTTATAGCACACACATAATACTTGTCATAGCCTACTTGAAAATGGTATCATCCACATAATTTTGAAAAATATTTTCACTAGGTAAAAGATTCTAGAGTCACAATTCTTATCTTTCAGTACATTAAGGATATTGTTACACTGTTTCTGATTTACATTTATTCCAACAAGAAATTTACATTCCTCTTTCCTCTAGCTCTGAGGGATGAAGGACCTTCGTGTAGTTTTTCGTGTTCTTTGGGCATGGGCTCATTGAGTTTCTTGAATATTTGGGTTTATAGTTTTTATATAATTTAGAAAATATGTGGTTATTAGCTCTTCAAAAATTTAAAAAAATATATGATCCAGAAATTTCACTTCTGGGTATATATTCAAAGAAATGAAAACAGAATGTCAAAGATATCTTCACTTCATTTTCTTTGCAGCATTATTTATAATAACCAAAATATGGAAACAAAATAAGTGTCTGTCAACAGATAAAGATGTGATATCTTCATTGTGTATCAAAGTCAACACACTGTACATCTTCAACTTACACAATGTTATATGTCAACTATATCTCAGGAAAGCTGGAAAAACATTTTTTTCACCTCTTTATCCTTTCTTTTCCTTCAGGGACTCTAGATACATGTATATTAGGATGCTTTAAGATGTCCCACACCCCACCGATGCTTTGTTTGGAGTATTTCTTCTCTTTGTGTTTCATTTTATATCATTTCTATTACTCTGTCTCCAAATTCACTAATCTTCTCTTCCACAATACCTAATCTGCCTTCTGTAACAGCCAGATTAGCTTAAATTTTTAATTTTTAAATTTAAAATTTTTAAATATTTTATTTTAATAATGTCCACTGTTTTTAAAAGCTTGGACATTTTGGTTTTCATGTGTATATTTAGATATTCTTTATATTTTCTATGTCTCTACTTGACATGTTCAATTTTTCATCTAACTTCCTGAACACATGGATCATAGTTCTAATAACTGTGTTAAGGTCCCAACCTAATGATTTTATCATCTATGTAATTTCTAGGTCGGTTTCTATTGATTGATTTTTCTCTTCATTATGGACCATATTTTTCTGTTTGTTTGCATGCAAGGCAAAATTTGAGTGCATGCAAGATATTTTGAATTTTACCTTGTTGGGTGCTAGATGTTTTTGTATTCCTATAAACATGTTTGGCTCTTGCTGTGGGGTGTGATTAAGTTATGTGGAGCCAGTTCAATTTTTCAGGTCTTGCTTGTAGGCTTTGTTACATAGGACCAGAGCAGCATTTAGTCTAGGGCTAATTTTCCCCCACTACTGAGGCAAACTCTTCTGTTTATTCTACCTGATGCCCTGTGAATTATGAAGTTTTCTTCTCTGGATGGTGAGAACAGGCATTACGTTTATTCCTATGTGAGTCATAGAGATTTTCCCTTTGATCCTTTTAGGGAGATACTTTCCCCTGCCTTGTGAAATTTCTTCATACACATGCATGACCAGTACTCAGCTAAATATTACAGGGATCTAGATTTCTAGAGTTCTCTTACTCCTCTCTGATGACCTGTCCTGCAAACTCAAGTGGCCTTGGCCTCCCACCTCTGTCTTCTCAACTTAAGGACACTGCTAAGAGCTCCCTGGGTTCCCTGCTCCAGGCATAAATAGGGGCCATTACAAGGTTCATCTCATTTGCTTTCCATCTTTCAGAGATCTTCAATGCCTAATATCCAATGTCTTAATGACACTGTTTTATATAATTGTCCAGCTTTTTAGTTATTTTGGTGAAAACAAGTCTGGTTCACTAATTCATCTTGGTCAGAATCAGAAGTCAGCAATGTTTGCCTTTTGATATTATAAGTTTAAAATGTCTATTAGTCATGCAAGCAGAGATGTAGATTCGATGATTTCATGAGTCAAAGACTTTGTGGGAAGCCAACACGTTCAGTCCATTGTGCTTGTTTCCTTGGAACTTGCTGCAAACACCTTGGTTGCTGACAGATAAGAGGAGATTGCAGGACGCTCTGGGCATTGAGGAAGTGGGGCCAGGCAAGCTTCCCACTGCACCACCACTGACACTCTTTTAAGTCTGGAACAGCCAAAGCCGTTCTTTGTCCAGGCTTGTGGTAGCTTACAAAATTAATTCCTCCAAACACTTACGGGGTTGTTAATCCATTTGCTTTCAGTTCCATGTATTAATCGTAACCAAGCTTCTTTCCTGGTCACAGTACTCAAATGGAGTGTTTTCTCCCTCCCTCCCTTGTCTCTCTCTCTCTAAGTAAAGGCAGCTACCTTGAACCTATCCAGCTTGAACAAAAAAGCCAACACTAAAATGTTTGCCTTGAGTGCTTTATTTAACTCTAAGTTTTACTGATACTTGATTGCTCAAAGTTTTAACAAATCCTCTCTTCCTACTTGGAGCTTTAAAATATTGGCCTTTCCCTCCCTTCAAGGTCTCTGAATTTCTAGAATCTCTCAATTTCCTTTCATTTCTCCTTTTATACTGGCTGATCTTTCCTGAACAAATATCATCCTTGCCAATACCTTGTCATCACAGCCAGTAATATCCACACATACTGACTCTGCTCCCCATCCTTTTCCCTGGTATCAAGGACATTAGGCATGTGGTCTTCCTTTCACATCTCAAAAAGTGATCATTTTATCAGATGGTTTTTTTCACCAACAGTATGGATCTCTTTTTCTCCAGCTCCCAATATAGGTTCCACACTGCTTACTGCATACTGGTGAGTCAATGCCATATACTGTAGGATTGTATTTTGGCAAGACTCCACTTCCTTTACCTATTTCTGTATCAGTTAGGATGGATTAACAGCTACAACAAACCTAAATCTCAGTGGCTTATATAAAAAATCTCCCACCATACACACACATAAACAAAGAAAATGTCCCCTTCCATTTTGTGGCTCCTGCATTCCCCTTGCAGGCCTCTGCTGGGTCTTCTGCATTCAAATAGCTGCCTTGTAGACAAGGAGGTCATGGGAGATCCTGGGAGCTGGGCCAGGAAGTGACATTCCATTGGCTAGAACTAATCAAATGGCCCCATCCAGAAGCAGGGGGCACTGGTAAATGCAGTCTTCTCATGCACCTGTGAGAAAAAGTGGTGACTTCACAGCACAGTTCAAGTGTCTACCTTTACACCCACCCACCTACCTGCTCTCCCACCTTCCTACAACTGTCTACTCAACTGCAGAGTACTGACAACCTTGGAGGATGGGACAGAGTGTGGCCAGGCATGCCCCAGTGCTCTACAGTGGGCTTGGCTGCCTCTGGGCCTGGAAGTCCTTCCCCTCTAAGTCCCTGGTTCTTTCTGGCTCTCTGTCCTATCACTTGCAGCATACTGCCCTCACCTGTGTTCCTGGTTCCTGTGCACGTGCACTTTACAGAGGAAAGATGGGTCTGAGACAGAAGGCATGGCTTCCAAGTTACTAATGAGGAAGTCTTACAACACCAGTTCTACCTCTTAGTTCTAGATCATTCTGTTGCCAGGACAGAGCACAGAACCAAGCAGACAGAAAGGAGGTTTTATAGAGCATGGGCCAGAGGGAGGAGCCTCTGACCTGGCCTCCCAGGTGCTGCTCTTGCGTGAAACTGAGCTAGCCTTCACTTTCTTTGTGTTGAAGTCCACAGCCAGGCTTCTCCATGCAAGTGGGCCTCTATCTGCTGCATCCACGAAAGCCTGACTAGACCCTCTTGGACTTCTCCAGTTTTTACATCCATACTGTTCTGAGAACTGAATGCCCTGTTCCAGGACTCCTTCTTGCTCAGTGAATCCAATACAAGCCAATAACATGCTCAATACAAGCCCTTCACCAGCACAGCATCTGGGTGTCTGTGTGCTTTTGGACCCAGCCAGGGCAATGTCAGGGCTGTGGCACAGTCCTGTGGTCGCTAACTAGTGTGTTCATTCCACTCACAGACTTTGAGACCCCTGGGGCCATAGACAGGCCTTATCTGTTCTTCTACCTCCGGCACCTACCAAAGGGCCTGGCACTAGGTCCATGCTTAATAAAAGAATGCTGATTGAAAAAATGGGTGACTCAATCAAGAAATGCCCATTCCATGTCCGTGGAACTTGCTTGTATCTAGCCCTTGAATGTCTAGGGCAGAACATGTATGAGTGGCAGGAAGCAATGTGGCAAAGGAGGGCAGTTCATGAGGCCCTGTATGGAATGGAGGATTCAGCTAGAACGGAGAAAAGCCGTATGGGCTCCCTGCCCAAGCAGAAAGGTCTGGAAGCAGGACTATTCTCATTAATACCTTTTCCCTTTGCGCTCTGGTGCAAACCATCATCAAATTTACTGAGCACCTACCATGTGCCAGGCACTGAGTTGGGCACAGAGGATTCAATACAATCTGCATAGGCCCTACCCTCATGGACCTTCCAGTGAATTGGCCAACAAGTAATTACCTGTCTGCATACAGCATGGTAAGCCACACAGCCCTCTGTCCAAGAACGCCCCAGTCTCCTTCTGGTATAAGCTTCAGTTGCTCTACCTCAAAACCTGGTACCCCTGAGAACATACACCCCATACACAGGGAGACTGACTAACTCTGTCTCAGCCTGCTGAGAAAATATTCCCATGGGGAACCTGTGCTAAAGAAAACAAAAAACCAAGGCAAGCTTTGAAAATCAGTGGGGCTTAATATCATATCAAGATCATGTCAAAATATGTATTTGTGGCACTAAGCATTGGAAATATGTGGGTAGCAGAAGAAAAACCAAGATATTAAGTCTTCAGAGTTGAACCCAGTCTGTGGAAAACTTACTAGATGTGCAAAATTTTAAAGGACTATTTGATTTTTATTTTTGCCTAGTTATTACAGAATATTTCTCTAGACAGGAATATAGTTGATGATTCAAGACATACAATTATGAATTTTATATATATATATTCTTTCACAATATGAATTGTTCGACTAAAAAATGAATTTCTGTGTTTGTAGAACACATAAATGTATCAGTACCACAAACTGTTAGTAGATCTGTCTGTGAAGTAGGATGTTCTTATGAAAATGAATAAAAGAAACTGAATTCAAAATGGAATCAGGAAGCCATGCAGGGAGGGTTCCCACACACAGGCCACTTGTTTCATCTTACTTTACATACACTAGCAAGAAGAAGGAAGGTTTTCTCCTTGCCTAGCAACAAACTAGAAAGTGAGAAGCCACCATACTCAGCCAATAAGAAGCCACCCCAAACTCTTGCTATGCACCAATGAATTTTTGTTCAAAACAACCCTTCCAATCTTCCTCTTTTCCTCTAAAAAAAGGATATACTCCTCCTCTGTTCTTTGGACTTGTCTATTGTTTGTTGTAGTTTGCATATACCAAATTAAAATTCTTCTGCTATGCCCAAATAAACCCATTTTGCCAGTTTAAAAAAACAAAAAAAAAAAAAATAGGGCAGCATGCAGCAAAATCCAAAGATCTTTCAAGGCATGCATCTTAAATTTCAACATGCAGACAAATCAACAGAGGCCTTGTTAACATGCAGATTCTAACTCAAAAGAAGCTCTCCGGTCATGTTAATGTCACCAGACTGCAGGCCACATTTACTAACAGGCCTAAGGAAGAGCAAAGCAGGCATCTGGGAGTACAGCAGGGCCTCCCTCCAAAGATGTGACTGCACAAGGCCCTCCCTGAACTTAGCCAAGTAGGGCTCCAGCCAGGGAAAAGGAACCTGAGGTTCCCATTTCGAGAGGCGTTATGTAGGGGATTTCACCCTGGTGCTCACAGAACCAAGCTCTCTACTGATACCTACCCTTCAGCCTTCCATTAGAACAAATTCTGGTTGGGGAAGTTTTCTGACCCCATTTTTCTACCGTCTGCCTCCCCTCTCTGATTATTTACTTCTCAAAAGGAGAGACAGACATCAATTTGTCTGGCCAGACTCAAGACCATTCATTGGCATTCAAGGTCAATGTTGGCTGCACTCGCCCTTCTCCATTCCCTTGTGCTAACCAAGTCACTTCTTCCCTGCTCAGGTGGTTCTGGCCATGCATCTCCTTCTGTTCCACCTCTTCCATACCTGCATTAGGCAAGAGAATTACCTTGGTCTGCTCTTCACACCAAGACATCTCAGATTCATTTGGCCCTTGAGGCCTAAGCCTCCTTCTCCATTAAGTATTTCCAAAATGCCTTGCACCAGGGGTTATCAGGTACTTGTCTAGAAGTTCCTAGGACTCTTTTGGTTCCAAGTAACAAAAACAACCAACTAATTCAACTTACAGAGTTTAAATAATTCGAGGGGTTTTATTGTATTAGCCCAAGATGTCCAGGGGTAGGACTTGCTCTAGAATTGGAGAAGAACACTAGGAGAAGGAAGCACGAAAAGGGAAATGGAGATTGCTGATACACCCGGAATCTTTTTTAACATACCTGCTGATGGAGACCGCCAGACTGCACAGGGTGGAAGGCACACAGGCCAGGAGTGCAGGGACAGACATCTAGTATTCTAGCATGAACCACAGCTCACCATCTCTGTGACCTCAGCCTCTCTGCCTTGCATCCCAACATTGAGAGTAAGCATCTGGATCCAGTTCTGCTCTATGCCATATTTGCTATTCTCTCCACCTAAACACCTGCCTCATCCTCCTTTGCTTGTAGAACACTGTGTTACCCTTTAAGCCCCACTTAGAGCCTTCCCTCAGGGAGTGCCTGGGGCACAGTCGGCCTGCCTACCCTCATATCCTCCACCACCATTTCCCTGCTCTCAGCATCCCCTGCCCTCTGTGTCAGCCCTGATCATTCCTGTGGACCTTGGACAGTCTGCTTTCCTCACCACAGCTGGCTCCTCCAGACAGTCAGAATGTTCGATTTATTCCTGGACCCCACAGCTTGGCACATGACCTGGTACACAGTATGCACACATATTGAATGGACAGGTGTACATTCAATCACAATGATTCTCTAATTAACATAATTCTCTAATTAATAAAATGGACACGTTGATATTTTCCCTGTTTTCCTCACATGGCTGTTTCAATAAGAAGAGATTATTTCTGTGAGTACGGTGTAGGTGAAAGGCATTTTTTATGACTGGAATATGGATGGGAGAGCTTAAGAAAGCCACTTCACATTGGCTGGTGGACCAAGGCCTCTGTCTCACCTTCTCCAAGTCTGTACTCTTTCTTTTCCAGGCCAACTCTTTGATTTCCTGACATGCAAATGCTGTGCCAAAGATCATAAGTTAAAGGACGAGCTCTGTGACACATGAGGTCTAGAGCTATAGAAGGAAGTGAAGATAGGAAAGAAAGTACAAACTGTATTGTTTGGATTCTAATTGCCCAGATTAATCAAATCAAACAACAAAGGTATGATTAAGCCCATAATGTTACAGGGTCATCAACTATCAGGAACAATCAAGATGAGAGATGGCACATGTTGTGACCACTCTTTACTTTCACATTAGGCAAACTCTTGAAACAGCTTTGTTCAACCAAAGTTCTACCCACTATCCTTCCTCCCTACCCCCAACTCTCGGGCTCAGAGGGCAGTCCCCATTCTAGCTAGTAAATCTGGCTGAAGTAAATGTGGCAAAGTCAAGTGTGTGTATGTGTGTGTGTGTGTGTGTAAGAGACAGAGAGACAGAAACAGTTATGGAGGTAGAGACAAGGTAGCTAGATAGCAAGACACATTGGAGATATAGCTTGTATTGGGGCCAGAAATAGAAAGAAATAAAGACAGAGCAAGAGAAACACACACACACAAGGGAGTCCACACACCATGGGAGCTTTGGGGCATAGCCCTTGTTGCAAGAAGTACCAATAAATCCAATTTTGTTTGGCAAACAGTTTCTGGTGGTCCCTGGATGGTTAGGAATCAACAACTGTGATGAGATATCAACAATCATGATAATGTAACTGGAATAAATCCACCTGTTTTTAAAAGCTTGTCAGATTATATTTTAAAATATTAAAAGTGATACTGTTTTTAAGAGATGGCATACTAAAACAATGCAGGAGTAGAAGTATAGGTAGAGATATATCATGCAAATACTAGCAAAAAGGAAGTAGGTATACAGTATCAGTCAGAACAGAACTCAAAGTAAAAATTACAAATGGGGAAGGATATTGATAAGAGGCATGATAAGAGGATTAGACCTCATTAAAAATAAAACATGAACCACTATGCACTAAACAACATGTTTTGCAATATATGAAATAAAAATGGGTAGATATATAAAAGGCCCAGAAATATTCATCAGTTTATCTCAAATTTTTCTCAGAAATAGGCAGATCATGTGGTTTTAAATAAGAAGCAATGATACAGAGAATTCACAAAGCAAAAGCAAAATTAAGGAGCTTGATCCAAAATATAAAGTTAGGCCTCAAAATACCTACAGTATTCTTCAATGAACTACAGGAAATAGTTCTAAAATTCATATGGAATGACAAAAGACCCTGAATAGCCAAAGCAGTTCTGAGAAGGAAGAATAAATCAGGGGGAATTATGCTCCCTAACTTCAAGCTCTACTACAAAGCCACAGTAATCAAGACAATTTGGTACTGGCACAAGAACAGACCCATAGACCAGTGGAACAGAATAGAAAGCCCAGAAATTAACCCAAGCATATATGTCCGATTAATATACTATAAAGGAGCCATGGATATACAATGGGGAAATGACAGCCTCTTCAACAGCTGGTGTTGGCATAACTGGACAGCTACATGTAAGAGAATAAAACTGGATTATTGTCTAACCCCATACACAAAAGTAAACTCAAAATTGATCAAAGACCAGAATGTAAGTCATGAAACCATAAAACTCTTAAAAAAATATATAGGCAAAATCTCTTGGACATAAACATGAGCAAATTCTTCATGAACGTATCTCCCCAGGCAAAGGAAACAAAAGCAAAAATGAACAAGTGGAACTATATCAAACTAAAAAGCTTCTGTACAGCAAAGGACACCATCAGTAGAACAAAAAGACATCCTACAGTATGGAAGAATATATTCATGAATGACACATCCGATAAGGGGTTGACATCCAAATTATATAAAAAGCTCACAAACCTCAACAAACAAAAAGCAAATAAGCCAATTAAAAAATAGGCAGAGGAGCTCAACAGACAGTTCTCCAAATAAGAAATTCAGATGGCCAAAAGGCACATGAAAAGATGCTCCACATCGCTAATCATCAAAGAAATGCAAATTAAAACCACAATGACATATCTCCTCAACCCAGTTATGATGGCCACCACCCAAAAGACAAACAACAACAAATGTTGGCGAGGTTGGAGAAAGGTGAACCCTCCTACACTGCCACTGGGAAGGTAAACTAGTTCAACCATTGTGGAAAGCAGTATGGAGGTTCCTCAAAAAACTAAATATAGAAACGCCATTTGACCCAGGAATTCCACTCCTAGGAATTTACACTAAGAATGCAGCAACCCAATTTGAAAGACATACGCACCCCTATATTTATCACAGCACTATTTACAATTGCCAAGAAATGGAAGCAACCTAAGTGTCCATCAGTAGATGAATGGTTAAAGAACATGTGGTACATATACACAATGGAATATTATTCAGCCATAAGAAGAAAACAAATCCTACCATTTGCAACAACATGGATGGAGCTAGAGGGTATTATGCTCAGTGAAATAAGCCAGGCAGAGAAAGACAAGTACCAAATGATTTCACTCATCTGTGGAGTATAAGAACAAAGAAAAACTGAAGGAACAAAATAGCAGCAGATTCACAGAACCCAAGAAGGGACTAACAGTTACCAAAGGGAAAGGGACTGGGGAGGATGGGTGGGAAGGGAGGGATAAGGGGGAATAAGGGGCATTAAGATAAGCACACATAATGTAGTGGGGGCAGGACATGGGAAAGGTAGCATATACAGAGAAGACAAGTAATGATTCTATAGCATCTTACTACGCTGATGGACAGTGACTGTAATGGCATATGTGGTGGGGATTTGATAATAGGGGGAGTCTAGTAAACATAATGTTGTCGAAGTAATTGTACACTAATGATACCTAAAAAATGATAAAGTTAGGCTTTTGTACTAAAAACAAAAACAAAGCAAAAACAAAAAAACAAGTGGAATGCACATATAATTTTCACAAAAACTTACCATGTAATAGCCACAAAGAAAGCTCCAAAAATTCCCAGAATAGGAAACATATATATGCCACATTCATTATCCATAATCAGTATAGTTTGAAATTAGAAATGAAAGGATAGCAACATACAAACATGTAGAAAAAATGTTCAATTCTCAAAATTATCTGGGGTTACAAAAAAATTTCACCAAAATCATACCTAAAACCTGTTTAGAAAGGAGAGGCTTCATATCAGCAAGATGGTAATCTAGGAAGCTACAAACCCTGCCCCCTCCCACATAAACAGAGTTAACAACAATATATGGGCCAGAATACCTCTGTGAGAACTCTAGAAATAAATTGAAAAGCTACAGCATTCAGGCCATTGTAAAACCAAGAAAGGATTTCAGATAGGAAAATTTGCAGCATTTCGTGGGTCCATTCATGCCCCTTCTCCTACACAACATAGTGCTGGAATAACTAGGAGGAAACCTCCCATACTGTGGTTTTTCCCTGGGAGTAGAAATAAAAGAGAGGATTATGTTTCCAACGTTTTGGCCTGTCTGGGGGCTGTCCATGGGACTGGTTTCCATCTCACCTGACTTGGATCACAGATAGCCTGGCACCAGATTTCAGAAGCCACTGAAAAGGGAGGGAAGCAGCACATTAGAGCTATACTTCCACAGCTGATTCTAGAGAAAGCAAGAGATCAGAAAATGAGAGGTCCTAGAGCCTCCAGATAAGCTGATTGCTGAAGGTCTTCCCTGCACAAAGACAGTATGCACATCCCGGGAGAGGTAGTTGTTCTTCAAATGCCCAAATCCCAGCACAAAAGTATGAGGAATAGAAAGAAAAGGGAAACACAGCCCAATCAAAAGGAATAAAATAAAATCCTGGAAACCAACCCTAAAGAAATGTGTATCTTTGAGCTACCTGAAAAAGAATTTTGAATAACTATTACACCAGAAAGATGCTCAATTAACTAAAAGAGAATACAGTTAGAACAAAACAAAATCAGGAAAATGATACATGAACAAAATGAGAAAATAACAAAGAGACAGAAATGATAAAAAGAACCAAACAGAAGTTCTGGAATTTAAAATTGTAATAACTAAACTGAAAAACTAATGACAGATTCAACAACAGACTTGATCAGGCAGAAGATCCATGAGCTTGAAGAAAGTGAGAGGTGTAAAAAAGAAGAAAAAGAATGAATAAAAATGAAGAGAGCTTAAGGGATTCAGGGAACACTACAAAGCAGACCAACCTACATATTATGGGAATCCCAGAAGGAAAAGACAGAGAAAGGGACAGAGTTTATTTAAATAAATAATGATTGAAAACTTCCCAACTCTGAGGAAAGAAATGGACACAGAGATTCAAGAAACTGAAGGAACTCCAAGTAGGATATATCTAAAGTGAACCACACCAAGACAGATTATAATCAAACTAAGGTAAAAGACAAAGAGAAAATCTTGAAAGCAGCAAGAGAAAAGTGATTCACCACATACAAGGGAGCCTCCTTAAAATCACAAACAGATTTCTTAACAGAAACTTTGCAAGCCAAAAGGAAATGGGATGATATATTTCAAATTCCTGAAAGAAAAAACTGTCAACCAAGAATACTGTATCTGGCAAAACTGTCCTTCAAAAATGAAGGAGAAATTAAGACTTTCCCAGGTGATCAAAAGTTATGGGAATTCATTAACATTAGACTTGCTCCACAAGAAATGCTAGAGAGAGTCCTTCAAGTTGAAACAAAAGGATAATAGATGACAGTATTATGCTATTTGAAAATATAATGATCTCCTGTAAAAGTAAATGCATGAATAAATATAGTAACCTGTATTACTGTAATATTGGTACATGGAATTTACATATACATGTGATTGAGACAAATACTTTTTAAAACTATAAATCTATGTTAATGGGTATATAATATGTAAAGATATAATTTGTGACATCAATAGCATGAAGTGGGGAGGTAGAGCTGTAAAGGAGTAGAGATTTTTGTATGCAATTTAAGTTGTCAGTTAAAAATAGATTGCTCTAATTTTAGGAAATTTTATGCAATTGCAAAGAAAACATTTGTAGAATATACACAGAAGGAAATGAGAAGAGAAGCAAAGCTTACTACTACTACAAGAAAAAATATAAATGAAACGCAAAGGAATGGAGAAAAGAAGAGACAAAAAGCTACAAAATATACAGAAAATAGTTAACTTAGAATAGTAAGACCTTCCTTATCAGTAATTACTTTAAATGATAATGTATAAATCCCCAATCAAAAGACAGATTGCCTGAGGGGATTAAAAAAACACATAGTCTCCAACATAGGCTGTGTACAAGTGACTCACTTTATTTTTAAGGACACATATTGGCTGAAAGTGAAAGGATAGAAAGATATTTTATGCAAATGGTAACCAAAAGAGAGAAACAGTGGCTATATAATATCAGAAAAAGTAGACTTTAAATCAAGAATTGTTAAAGAGATAAAGGACATTATAAATTTGAAAGGGTCAATTCACCAAGAAGATATAAAAATTACAAATATGTAGCAAATCTTGAAGCTCCTAAATGTATGAAACAAATTGACAGAACTGAAGGTAGAAATAGAATGCAACATAATAATAGTAGCAGACTTCAATACCCCCTCTTTCAATAATGAATAGAACAACCAGACAGAAAATCAATAACAAAACAGAGAACCCAAACAGCACTGTAGACCAATTGGACCTAATGGACATATACAGACTACTCTTCCAATAATAAAAGAATATACATTCTTCTCTAGTGCACATGGAACATTCTCCATGAGAAGCCACAAAATAGGTCTTAATACATTCAAGACTGAAGTTATACAAAGTTTCTTTTCGCATCACAAATGAAAAGAAACTAGAATTTAAGAGCACAAGGGAAAGAGAAAAATTTACAAATATGTGGAAATTAAAAAACACACTCAAACTACCAATGAGTCAAAAAATAACCCACAAGAGAAATAAATGAAAATAAATAAAAACACAACATACTAAAACTTATGGGATGCAGTAAAGTGGTGCTAAGAGGGAAGTTTATAGCTGTAAATGTCTACATTAAAAATATTTGAATTCAACAACCCAAATTTACATCTAAAACACTAGGAAAAAAACAAATTAAACCTGAAGCTCTCAGAAACAAGGAAATAATAAAGATTAGAGACAATAAGAGAACAGGAAAACTTTTTTAAAAATCAATGCTATTAAGAGTTGGTTCTTTGAAAGATAATTAAATTGGCAAAGTCTTATCTAGATTAACTAAGAATAAAAAATAAGACTCAGATAACTAAGATCAGAAATGAAGGATGGGATATTACAAACAATACACAGAAATAAAAAGGATTATGAAAGAATACTACAAATAAAAATTGTCTAGAAGAAATTGATTCTTAGAAGCACACAACATACCAAGTCTGAATCATAAATAAATAGAAAATCTGAGCAAAATCATAAATAATGAGTAAGGAGATCGAACCAGTAATCAAAAATCTCCATCAAAAGAAGAGGCCAGGACCAAACAGCACAGAGGAGAGTTCTACCAAATACTTATGGAAAAATTAACATCAATTCTCCTGAAAATATTCCAAATAACTGAAGAGTAGGAAACACTTCTAAGCTCATTCTGTGGGGCCAGCATTACCCTGAAACCAAAGCCAGAGGCCACTTATAAAAATCTCACAGCACATATCATATTCAATGGTGAAAAACTTAAAGACTTTCCTCTAAGATCAGGAACAAGGCAAGCATGCCCACTCTCACCACATCTATTCAACATAGTATTAGAAGTCCTAGCCAGAGCTATTAGCCAAGAAAAATATAAAAGGCATCCAATTGGAAAGGAAGCTCATATCTGTTCAGAGAAGACATTTTATTATATGTAGAAACTCTAAAGCTCCCACACCAAACAAAAAAATAACAAAATTCAGCAAAGTTGCAGAATCCAAAACCAACATACAAAAATCAGTTGCATTTCTATATACTAACAATGAAAAACTCACAAAGGAAATTAAGAAAACAATTCCATTTACAATATCATCAAAAAGTATAAAATATCTAATAACAGATCTAATAAAGGAGGTGAAAGATTTGTAGTGTGAAAACTACAAAACACTGCTGAAAAAAATAAAAACACACAAAAAATGGAAAGATATCCCACATTCATTGATTTAAAAACTTTATATTGTTAAGATCTTCATACTACCCAACATCTTCTACGATTCAATGCAATCCCTATCAAAATCCTGGTGGCATTTTCCATAGAAATAGAAAAATACATCCTAAAGTTCATATGGAATCTCAAAAGACCCTACATAACCAAACAATTTTGAAAAAGTAAAACTAAATTGGAGGACTCACACTTCTTGATTTCAAAACATATTACAAAGCTACAGTAATCAAAACAGTGTGTTACTGGAATAAAGACAGATGTATAAATCAAAGAATAGAATAGAGATCCCAGAAATAATCCATGCACATATGGTCAAATGATCTTTGACAAGGATGTCAAGACCAGTCAATGCAGATAAACAATCTCTTCAACAAATGGGGGTGGGAAAACTGAATACCCACATGCAAAAGAATGAAGTTGAATACTTATCTTATACCATACACAAAAGTGAACTCAAAATGGATTAAATAGCTAAATGTAAGACCTAAAACTGTAAAACTCCTAGAAGGAAACATTGGGAGAAAGCTTCATAATATTGGACTTGGCAATGATTTCTTGTGTATTATACCCAAAGCACAGGAAATAAAATAAAAAATAGACAAATGGGGTTACCCCCAAGTTTAAATTTTTACTGCATCAAAGGACATAATGAAAAGAATGAAAAGACAACTTACAGAATGACAGAAAATATTTTCAAATCATTTCTCTTGATAAGGGTATAGTTCCAGAATATATAACCCAACAAGAAGAAAATCAGATAACCTGATCAAAAATGGAAAAGTACTTAAACATTTCTCCAAAGAAGATTATATACAATGGCCAAAAAGCACAATGCTCAATATCATTAATCATCAGGAAAATGTAAATCAAAGCCACAGTGAGATAGCACCTCACAGCCATTAGGATGACAGCTATCAGAAGAAGAAAAAAATACTGAAAATGGCAAGTACTAGCAAGGTTGCAGAGAAACTGGGACACTTGTACACTGTTAGTGGGATTGTAAAATTGTACAAATACCACAAAAAACAGTGTGGGGGTCCCTCAAAAAATTAGAAATAAAACTACCATATGATCCAACAATCCCACTTCCAGAATATATCCAAAAGAATTGAAAGCAGGGTCTTGAAGAGATATTTTCACAGCTATGTTCATAGCAGCACTACTCATAATAGTCAAGAGAGGGAAGCAACCCAAATGTCCATTGACTGGTGAATGGAAAAACAAAGTGTGGTATTTACATATAACGTTATTCAGCCTTTAAAAGGAAGAACGTCCTCCTTAAGGACATTATGCTAAGTGAAATAAGTCATCACAAAAAGACAAATGCTTTATGGTTCCACTTATATGAGCTATCTAAATTAGATTAATAGAAATAAAAAGTAGAATGGTGGTTAGCAGAGGCAAAGGAGAGGGAATTGTGGAGTTGTTTAATGGGTGTAGAGTTTCAGATTTGCGAGATGAAAAGTTCTGGAAATCTGTTTCACAACAATGTGAATATATTTAACACTACTGAACTGTATACTTTAAAATGGTTAAGGTGGTAAATTTTATGTTATTTTTTTTACCACAATTTTAAAAATATTTAGGTATGAATAAACATAGGGCCACTACATTTCAAACCCTGTAATTTGCAGCCAAACATATGCTCAAAGGAAAATGTGTAGTTTCAAATGCATTTATTAGAAAGGAAGTTTGAAAATTAATGAAACAGGCCCTAAATGCAATAAGCTAAAACAAACAACAATAAAATAACTATAGACCAAAATAATAGAAGGGACATGTTAAAGTCAATAAAAGCAGAAACTAAAAAGAAAAAGGTTAAAAACAGAAATGATCAATAAGAATAAAAATTGGTTGTTTGAAAAGACCAATAAAAAAGACAAATATTTGGCAAGTGTGATTAGGGGAAAAACATAAGAGTTTTAAAAAAACAATATCAAGAGCATGAAATGGGATATAAGTTTTGGAGAGGAATATTTTTCAATTATGAAAGGATTCTAAATATGGCCATATATCAAAATCAGTGTGAAAACCTGAATTTATGGGTAAGTTTCTTGGAAAATATTTTGAGTGATGATTACACAAGTATAATTAATTATCAAAATTCATCAAAGTAAACACTTAATATGTGCATTTTATTGCAGATAAATTACAAGTTAACTTAAAAACATAAATAATAAAAATGTATTATTCTTCAATAATTTCCCCCTACAAAAAGCACTACGATCATATAACATGCAGAGGAAATATACCAAACTTTCAAAGAAAGGATGAAAATAACTATGAGCCTAGAAACTTACAGAGAATTTCTCTTTATAGCCCTGACACCAAAAATAGCAAATGTAGTACAATAAAATGAGAGTATAGAGTAGCTGCATTTATAAACTATATTTAACTTTTTAAAATTATTTTAAAAAATCAAACCTGGATTACATTAAAAGAATACTACATTATAATGAAATAGAGTTGTCTCAGAAATCTATAGGTGGTTTAACATGAGATCATTTCAAAATAAACTCAGTATTAAAATATTATTAATAAACAGATAAAGAAGAAAGACAAAGTGATCTTCTCAATAGATGCTGTAAAAGCATTTTGAAAATTCAAATGCCTTGTTGATGGAAATTTTATCATATTAAGGATGCTTAAATTGAGTTTTATAAAAAACATCTCTCAGAAAGCTACAGGAGATATAACAGTGGTGAAACACTGTAAGTATTCTCATTAATGTAAAGAACAAAGCAAAGATGCAAGTTATCAGAGAAAATACTGTAGATTGTCCTGGAGGCTTTTGCTGAGAGAGATAAAAAAGAAATAACAAGTAAACCTAGACAAAATATAAACAGATAAAATAGTTTAACTATTGGCAATATAGTCATAGACATAGCAAATTCCATAATACCAATTGATAAATATTCATAAAAAGTAAGAGAGTATAGTACCTTTCTTTTATACCAACAAAAACAATTTTAAAACTATAATAGAAAATTTCATTTTTTTCAAAAATGTATAAAATTTCTATTTCTAGGTTCATAACTAATAATAATAATAATAATATGGATTTTGAAAGAATTATATGAAGCACATTATAACATTTTGGAAGACATAAAAGTAATTGATTATAATGGTAGTGGATGGGATGACTCTAATTGTTAACATGTCACTTCCCTAAAATACAATTACTAACTACAATTACAACAGGAATGTTTAAAGGGATTTTATAATCCCAAAATTCATCTGAAAGAGAAAATATGCAAGAACAGACAAGATGATTTGAAATGACAAGAAAAAAACAATATGGGGAGAATGTGCCTTATGATAAGGCATTATAAAGCTCTAATAACTATAACTGCATGGTACTGATTCAGGTAAAAATAAGTGGATAATTAAACAGAATAAATAATACAAATGAAACCTATGCATGTAAGGAAATTGAGCATATTGAAGGTGGCACTGCAAAAGAGTTTTTGAAAGAATGTGATATTCAACCAATGATTTAAGGGCAATTAACTATGTAATGTGGAAGGGAGAAATGGAATAAAGTTATCTTATATCCTCATAAATATAAACTCATATATAAGAATATTAGGATAAAATTTAGGCAAATATGTTTATTATTAGCAGTTAGGAAGGAGACCTTAAGATATAAAATGCAAAAAGTACAAAAGGAAAAAATTGGTGAATTTGGCCACAGCAAAACAAAAGTCAAAAAACTAGTAATAGACTGGTAGAAAATATCTGCATAATATATATCAGACAATAAATAATATCCAGACTATATAATGAACTACAGTTAAACAAGTGACAAAAGAGAAACACTACCTAGTGGAAAAATGGGCAAATTCTGTGAACAGGCAATTTGCAGGAAATGATATACAGATGGGCCTAAAACTTTGAGGGAGGGGAACCTTACCCTTTTATCAGAGTATCTGTGGTCCTAAGAGCATTCCAAGAGGGTGGAGCAATCTCCCCCATTGGATTTTTACTCTGTCCTTCTGCCACGTGGCCCAAGACTTGGATGCAATTGTGGGAAGTAGGATAGCTGAAGCCCCAGCTGTAGTTTACTAGTTAGGGAACCAAATGGAGAGTCACAAACAGAAAATATGAAGGACATGTCAGAGAGAAAAGAACTTGGGAAAATAACCCCATGAACTTGTTTATAAAATCCTAAACTCACCTTTGAACTGCACATATGTGGATCTAATCCTAAAACAAAAGGTTTGAGAACTAAACTTTTCCTCTGTCATCTCCAATCTGTTAGTAAGTCCACCAGTGAGGTTTTTGTTTCAGTTATTTAATTAGTTCTAAAATCTCCATGTGGCTCTGTATAGCTTCTATTTCTTTTCTGATACTTTCTACCTTTCCAGTCATTTTAACACTTTCATCCTCACTTTATAAATCTGTTTTAAAGTCTTTGTCAGATAATCCCAGTATTTATCTTACGTTGATATTGGCATCTGTCATGAACTTGAAGATAGATCAGAAGAAATTATCCAATCTGAACAACAAAGAGAAAAAGATTGAAAAAAATTAGCAGAGCCTCATTTTTATAATAAGAGGTCTGTGGAACATTATCAAATGGTCAAACATTTGTGACATCACCACTGCAGAAGGAGAAGAAGTGTAGTGCAGAAAAAAATACATGAAGAAAAAAGGCTGAAAACATTCCAAATTTGGTGAAAGATAAAAGCTTACAGATTCAAGAAGCTAAATTAGCTCCAAAGATAATAAACCCAAGGAAATCCTTGCCAGACACTTCATAATCAAACTTCTGAAAACTAAAGACAAGGAAAACATCTTGAAAGCAAGAAGAATAAAATAACAATGATGCAACATTTCTCATAGAGGAAAAATAAGTCAAATGACTATCGATTTTGCATCAGAACCCCAAAAGACAGAAGGAATAGAACAACATTTTGAAAGTGCTGATAGAAAGAAATGTTCTGTTTCCTGATTATGGTGCTGGTTAGAAAAATCTGTGCTTATGTCAAAATTCATACTATACACCCAAAAAGTCAATTTTCCATATGTTATAACAATAAAAACAAATTTAGAAAACACAATTCAGGAGTAGACTTCTTCATTAATCAAAACATTATTTTAACACAGAAGGAAATGTCTTTACAGCCTTTCAATCTGCACTTTTAAAGTTACCAAGGGTGTTAAAAGTTCTTGGAGCCTCTAAAACAGACTTTTCTTGCACCAAAGTTGGGCATACCTGCAGAATTTTTAGTTTTTCTAAAAATCTTCACATAACATTAAGTCTTTGTCTTTAATTTTTTTTTTAGAGGGCATCACTCATATTTATTGATCAAATGTTTGTTAACAACAATAAAATTCAGTATAGGGGGGTCAATGTTCAATGTACAATCATTAATCCATCTCAAGCCTAATTCTCATCACTCTCCAATCTTATGAAGCATAACGAACAAGTTCTTACATGGTGAACGAATTCTTACATAGTGAATAAATTCGTACATGGTGAACAGTACAAGGGCATTCATCACAGAAACTTTCGGTTTTGATCATGCATTATGACCTATAAACAATCAGGTCAAATATGAATATTTATTTGATTTTTGTACTTCATTTATATGTTGATCCCACATTTCTCCCTCTATTATTATTACTATTTTTATTTTTAATAAAATGCTGAAGTGGTAGGTAGATGCAAGATAAAGGTAGAAAACATAGTTTAGTGCTGTAAGAGGGCAAATGTAGATGATCAGGTGTGTGCCTATGAACTAAGTATTAATCCAGGCTAGACAAGGGCAGCAAGACATCCATGGATGCAGAAGATTTCTCTCAAAGCAGGGTGGGTGAGGTTCTGAGCCTCACCTCTGTTGATCCCCAAATTCTCACCTGATGGCCCCCCTGCGACTATGCCTGTCTTAGGTTGTTCCTCCCTTGAGGAATCTTACCCGTCTCTGGCTAACCAGTCATCTTCTGGGGCCATGCAGGGAAATGTAAAGTTGGTAAGTGAGAGAGAAGCCATATTGTTTGAAAAGGTTAGCTTTTTACTTCTTTGCAGATTTATGCCCTGTGGCTTCTATGCCCAGCACTTGTCTCGAGGTATCTTTACCACCTGGAGGAATTATGATACTCGGTAAATTCGATATGAGGCACGAATTCTATTTCAGGGTTGTAATTACGAAGGAAGAAGAAAAGCTATAGATGTAGCATATGGAAGGAAACATGGGAGGACTGATTATTTCTTTGACATATCTTCTTGTAGAGTACCTTAAGTATGTATAGGTTTTAAACTACTAACTAATTTGCACACACATATTAACATAATAGGAATATGGTGACATAAACAAAGCAAATCTATAATTACCATCCATCTCCAGTGAAGCCAAGAAAACCATTTAGGCACCCTAGGCATTTGTGAAAATTTATCTATGATATGATGGATATTGTCCAACTGCACTTGAACAATCAGACAAATTAAAGCAGCCCATTTCTGGGATCTGTTCACATCCCATATGTTCTTTTAACCGTAGATAGTCTATAGTCATGAGATTTTGGAGTGCTACAACTTGCACCCCTCCCAACTCCTGGTTGAGTTCCAACAGTACAGATCCGGTCAAATTCGTTGTCTCACTGTATGCACAAGCCAGCCTAGACATCTCCCTCCTCATTCCTTTGGCAAGTCCAGGAGACGGTGGGCTGGATGCAGCCACAACCGCAGCATCATCCGGATCCCTGTGGAGGCTTTTTGATGATCATCCCCGGGCACAAGTCCTCCAGAGAGTGCTGATGCCGGAAGCTCCTCCTCATATCGTATCTTAGTTCATTTTCTGGGTATCCAAGCTAGGCCTTGATCTTCTGCATAGAAACAAACAGACCCTTTGCCCACACTTTGACATGCCCACTATACCACTGTGCAGAACTCATTGGAGGTCAGCACACAGTAACTGCTTTTTTTTTTTTTTTTTTATTAAGAGAAAGGAATATTATCAGAAAAGAGTACCTCCATAGCTGATCATCTGACACCCTTTAAGTGATCAACATTAAGGGTATTTAAAGCATGCGTTGATCTTTGATTTACCAATAGTTTAATCCTATCAAGGAGTAATCCCCCTTTTCTTTCTTTCTTTCTTTTTTTTTTTTTAATTTTTAATCTACACTTACATGAAGAATACTATGTTTACTATGCTCTCCCCTATATCAGGTCCCCCCTAACAACCACATTACGGTTACTGTCCATCAGCTTAGCAAAATGTTGTAGAGTCACTACTTGTCCTCTCTGTGTTGTGCAGGCCAGCCTCCCCTTTCTCCCTCCTCCCCATGCATGCTAATCTTAATACTCCCCTTCTTCTTCCCCCCCCTTATCCCTCCCTGCCCACCCATCCTCCCCAGTTCCTTTCCCTTTGGTACCTGTTAGTCGATTTTTGGGTTCTGTAATTCCGCTGCTGTTTTGTTCCTTCAGTTTTTCCTTTGTTCCTATTCTCCTCACATGAGTGAAATCATTTGGTATTTCTCTTTCTCTGCTTGCCTTGTTTCACTGAGCATAATACGCTCCAGCTCCATCCATGTTGCTGCAAATGGTTGGATTTTTCCACTTCTTATGGCTGAGTAGTATTCCATTGTGTATATGTACCACATCTTCTTTATCCATTCATCTACCGATGGATATTTAGGTTGCTTCCAATTCTTGGCTATTGTAAATAGTGCTGCGATAAACATAGGGGTGCATCTGTCTTTCTCAAACTTGATTGCTGTGTTCTTAGGGTAAATTCCTAGGAGTGGAATTCCTGGGTCAAATGGTAGGTCTGTTTTGAGCATTTTGATGAACCTCCATACTGCTTTCCACAATGGTTGAACTAATTTACATTCCCACCAGCAGTGTAGGAGGGTTCCCCTTTCTCCACAGCCTCGCCAACATTTGTTGTTGTTTGTCTTTTGGATGGCAGCTATCCTTACTGGTGTGAGGTGATACCTCATTGTAGTTTTAATTTGCATTTCTCTGATAATTAGCGATGTGGAGCATCTTTTCATGTGTCTCTTGGCCATCTGTATTTCTTTTTTAGAGAACTGTCTGTTCAGTTCCTCTGCCCATTTTTTAATTGGGTTATTTGTTTTTTGTTTGTTGAGGCGTGTGAGCTCTTTATATATTCTGGACGTCAAGCCTTTATCGGATCTGTCATTTTCAAATATATTCTCCCATACTGTAGGGTTCCTTTTTGTTCTATTGATGGTGTCTTTCGCTGTACAGAAGCTTTTCAGCTTAATGTAGTCCCACTTGCTCATTTTTGCTGTTGTTTTCCTTGCCCGGGGAGATATGTTCAAGAAGAGGTCACTCATGTTTATGTCTAAGAGGTTTTTGCCTATGTTTTTTTCCAAGAGTTTAATGGTTTCATGACTTACATTCAGGTTTTTGATCCATTTTGAGTTTACCTTTGTGTATGGGGTTAGACAATGGTCCAGTTTCATTCTCCTACATGTAGCTGTCCAGTTTTGCCAACACCATCTGTTGAAGAGACTGTCATTTTGCCATTGTATGTCCTTGGCTCCTTTATCAAATATTAATTGACCATATTTGTTTGGGTTAATGTCTGGAGTCTCTAATCTGTTCCACTGATCTATGGCTCTGTTCTTGTGCCAGTACCAAATTGTCTTGATTACTATGACTTTGTAGTAGAGCTTGAAGTTGGGGAGTGAGATCCCCCCTACTTTATTCTTTTTCAGGATTGCTTTGGCTATTCGGGGTCTTTGGTGTTTCCATATGAATTTTTGAATTATTTGTTCCAATTCATTGAAGAATGTTGCTGGTAATTTGAGAGGGATTGCATCAAATCTGTATATTGCTTTGGGCAGGATGGCCATTTTGACAATATTAATTCTTCCTAGCCATGAGCATGGGATGAGTTTCCATTTATTAGTGTCCCCTTTAGTTTCTCTTAAGAGTGACTTGTAGTTTTCAGAGTATAAGTCTTTCACTTCTTTGGTTAGGTTTATTCCTAGGTATTTTATTCTTTTTGATGCAATGGTGAATGGAATTGTTTTCCTGATTTCTCTTTCTATTGATTCATTGTTAGTGTATAGAAAAGCTACAGATTTCTGTGTGTTAATTTTGTATCCTGCAACTTTGCTGTATTCCGATATCAGTTCTAGTAGTTTTGGAGTGGAGTCTTTAGGGTTTTTTATGTACAGTATCATATCATCTGCAAATAGTGACAGTTTAACTTCTTCTTTACCAATCTGGATTCCTTGTATTTCTTTGTTTTGTCTGATTGCCGTGGCTAGGACCTCCAGTACTATGTTAAATAACAGTGGGGAGAGTGGGCATCCCTGTCTTGTTCCCGATCTCAGAGGAAATGCTTTCAGCTTCTCGCTGTTCAGTATAATGCTGGCCGTGGGTTTATCATATATGGCCTTATTATGTTGAGGTACTTGCCCTCTATTCCCATTTTGCTGAGAGTTTTTATCATGAATGGATGTTGAATTTTGTCAAATGCTTTTTCAGCATCTATGGAGATGATCATGTGGTTTTTGTCTTTCTTTTTGTTGATGTGGTGGATGATGTTGATGGATTTTCGAATGTTGTACCATCCTTGCATCCCGGGGATGAACCCCACTTGGTCATGGTGAACGATCCTTTTGATATACTGTTGAATTCTGTTTGCTAATATTTTATTGAGTATTTTTGCATCTACATTCATCAGGGATATTGGTCTGTAATTTTCTTTTTTGGTGGGGTCTTTGCCTGGTTTTGGTATTAGGGTGATGTTGGCTTCATAGAATGAGTTTGGGAGTATTCCCTCTTCTTCTATTTTGTGGAACACTTTAAGGAGAATGGGTGTTATGTCTTCTCTGTGTGTCTGATAAAATTCCGAGGTAAATCCGTCCAGCCCCGGGGTTTTGTTCTTGGGTAGTTTTTGATTACCATTTCAATTTCTTTGCTTGTAATTGGTTTGTTTAACTTTTGTGTTTCTTCCTTGGTCAGTCTTGGGAGGTTGTATTTTTCTAGGAAGTTGTCCATTTCTTCTAGGTTTTCCAGCTTGTTGGCATATAGGTTTTCATAGCAGTCTTTAATAATTCTTTGTATTTCTGTGGAGTCTGTCGTGATTTTTCCATTCTCATTTCTGATTATGTTGATCTGTGTTGATTCTCTTTTTCTCTTAATAAGTTGGGCTAGAGGCTTATCTATTTTGTTTATTTTCTCGAACAACCAGCTCTTGGTTTCATTGATTTTTGCTATTGTTTTATTCTTCTCAATTTTGTTTATTTCTTCTCTGATCTTTATTATATCCCTCCTTCTGCAGACTTTAGGCCTCATTTGTTCTTCTTTTTCCATTTTGATAATCATGATGTTAGACTATTCATTTGGGATTGTTCTTCCTTCTTCAAGTGTGCCTGGATTGCTATATACTTTCCTCTTAAGACTGCTTTCGCTGCGTCCCACAGAAGTTGGGGCTTAGTGTTGTTGTTGTCATTTGTTTCTATATATTCCTTGATCTCTATTGTTCATTGATCCATTGATTATTTAGTAGCATGTTGTTAAGCCTCCATGTGTTTGGGAGCCTTTTTGTTTTCTTTGTAGAATTTATTTCTAGTTTTATACCTTTGTGGTCTGAAAAATTGGTTGGTAGAATTTCAATATTTTGGAATTTAGTGAGGCTCTTTTTGTGAGCTAGTATGTGGTCTATTCTGGAGAATGTTCCATGTGCACTTGAGAAGAATGTATATCCTGTTGCTTTTGTATGTAGAGTTCTATAGATGTCTATTAGGTCCATCTGTTCTAGTGTGTTGTTCAGTGCCTGTGTGTCCTTACTTATTTTCTGCCCGGTGGATCTATCCTTTGGGGTGAGTGGTGTGTTGAAGTCTCCTACAATGAATGCATTGCAGTCTATTTCCCTCTTTAGTTCTGTTAGTATTTGTTTCACATATGCTGGTGCTCCTGTATTGGGTGCATATATATTTAGAATGGTTATATCCTCTTGTTGGACTGAGCCCTTTATCATTATGTAGTATCCTTCTTTATCTCTTGTTACTTTCTTTGTTTTGAAGTCTATTTTGTCTGATATTAGTACTGCAACCCCTGCTTTCTTCTCACTGTTGTTTGCCTGAAATATGTTTTTCCATCCCTTGACTTTTAGTCTATGCTTATCTTTGGGTTTAAGATGAGTTTCTTGTAAGCAGCATATAGATGGGTCTTGCTTTTTTATCCATTCTATTACTCTGTGTCTTTTGATTGGTGCATTAAGTCTATTTACATTTAGGGTGACTATTAAGAGATATGTACTTATTGCCTTTGCAGGCTTTAGGTTCGTGGTTACCAAAGGTTCAAGGTTAGCTTCTTTAGTATCTTACTGCCTAACTTAGCTCGCTTATTGAGCTGTTATATACACTGTCTGGAGATTCTTTTCTTCTCTCCCTTCTTATTCCTCCTCCTCCATTCTTCATATGTTGTGTGTTTTGTTCTGTGCTCTTTTTAGGGGTGCTCCCATTTAGAGCAGTCCCTGTAGGATGCTCTGTAGATGTGGTTTGTGGGAAGCAAATTCCCTCAGCTTTTGCTTGTCTGGGAATTGTTTAATCCCACCATCATATTTAAATGATAGTCGTGCTGGATACAGTATCCTTGGTTCAAGGCCCTTCTGTTTCATTGCATTAAGTATATCATGCCATTCTCTTCTGGCCCGTAGGGTTTCTGTCGAGAAGTCTGATGTTAGCCTGATGGGTTTTCCTTTATAGGTGACCTTTTTCTCTCTAGCTGCCTTTAAAACTCTTTCCTTGTCCTTGATCCTTGCCATTTTAATTACTATGTGTCTTGGTGTTGTCCTCCTTGGATCCTTTCTGTTGGAGGTTCTGTGTAATTCCATGGTCTGTTCGATTATTTCCTCCCCCAGTTTGGGGAAGTTTTCAGCAATTATTTCTTCAAAGAGACTTTCTATCCCTTTTCCTCTTTCTTCTTCTTTTGGTACCCCTATAATACGAATATTATTCCTTTTGGTTTGGTCACATAGTTCTCTTAGTGTTGTTTCATTCCTGGAGATCCTTTTATCTCTCTCTATGTCAGCTTCTATACGTTCCTGTTCTCTGGCTTCTATTCCTTCAATGGCCTCTTGCATCTTATCCATTCTGCTTATAAATCCTTCCAGGGATTGTTTCACTTCTGTGATCTCCTTCCTGACATCTGTGATCTCCTTCCGGACTTCATCCCACTGCTCTTGCATTTTTCTCTGCATCTCATCCCATTGCTCTTGCATTTTTCTCTGCATCTCTGTCAGCATGTTCATGATTTTTATTTTGAATTCTTTTCAGGAGGACTGGTTAGGTCTGTCTCCTTCTCAGGTGTTGTCTCTCTGATCTTTGTCTGCCTGTAGTTTTGCCTTTTCATGGTGATAGAGATAGTTTGCAGACCTGGTACAAGTGACCGCTGGAAGAGCGTCCCTTCTTGTTGGTTTGTGGCCTTCCTCTCCTGGGAGAATAGCAACCTCTAGTGGCTTGTGCTGGGCAGCTGTGTGCAGACAGGGCTTCTGCTTCCTGCCCGGTTGCTATGGGGTTTATCTCCGCTATTGCTGTGGGCGTGGCGTGGCTGGGCCTGCTCCTCCAAAATGGTGGAGCCCCGTTGGAGGGGGAGCGGCCGGGAGGCTATTTATCTCCGTAAGGGGCCTCTGTGCTCCCTGCTGCCCAGGGGGTTAGAGTGCCCAGAGATCCCCAGATTCCCTGCCTCTGGTCTAAGTGACCTGTCCTGCCCCTTTAAGACTTCCAAAAAGCACTCTCCAAACCAAAACAACAACAGCAACAATGAGAGAGGGAACAGAAAAAAAAAAAAGGAAAAGACACACGATTTTTTTTTTTGTCCTCAGGCCCTGGTCCCAGGCACCCACTCACTGGTCCTGCTGCCCTGTCTCCCCAGCACCAGGGTCCCTGTCCCTTCAAGGCTTCCAAAAAGCACCTGCCCACCGGTCCCACAGGGAAAAACACGGGATATTCTTTGTCCTCAGGCGCCGGTCCCAGGCACCCGCTCACCAGTCCCGCCGCCCTGCCTCCCTAGCACCGGGGTCCCTGTCCCTTTAAGGCTTCCAAAAAGCGCTCGCCAAAAGAGAAAAAAAAAAAGGGGAAAAACGCGCGATTTCCTCCGTCCTCAGGCGCTAGTCTCAGGCACCCACCCACCGGTTCCACAGGGAAAAATGCGGGATATTCTTTGTCCTCAGGCGCCGGTCCCAGGCACCCGTTCACCGGTCCCGCCACCCTGCCTCCCTAGCAACGGGGGCCCTGTCCCTTTAAGGCTTCCAAAAAGCACTCCCCAAAAAAAAAAAACGGCTCCGGTTTCTTTCCACCCGCCAGGAGCCGGGGGGAGGGGCGCTTGGGTCCTGCCAGGCCGGGGCTTGTATCTTAGCCCCTTCGCAAGGCGCTGGGTTCTTGCAGGTGTGGATGTGGTCTAGATGTTGTCCTGTGTTCTGTGGTCTCTATTTTAGGAAGATTTTTCTTTGTTATATTTTCATAGCTCTATGTGTTTTTGGGGGGAGATTTCCACTGCTCTACTCACGCCGCCATCCTGGCTCCGCCTCTAGATCCTTTGTCTTTAATTTTAAGAAATCTTGCCTCTCATAGTTTCAGAACACTAACATACTGGAGAAAATCACACACAAACTAGCAGAATTTATGAGTTATACTGATATCATTGTTTATCAATCATAGATAAAATAATCTTTATCAAAGAAACATACTGTAGTAGAGCAGACTATGTATTAGATAACAGTGAGAAAGGAATACACAGAATTCAAGTGTTCTCAGATCATTTCATTGTCTAGGAAGTGGGTAAAGGCATTAACATTGATCTTTGGTAAATCATAGATAATTATTATTATTTCCTGGGTAATTACTAACAGAATAAAAGAATGTACACTTAAAAGCTAGTTGAGGGGGAATGAAATTATTAAAACATATACCCACTCAAAAATTAGAAAGCAGTGCGGGACCCATAAGAATTATAACAAGCAAACAGGTGTGAATTAAATTGAAATATATTAGCAATTAATTGTCAGACTACATAAAATCAAAACACAACTGATGTTATTACAAGCTATAGGTTATAAAGAGGCAGAAAGGTTTAAAGTAAAAAGAAGGAAGGAAATAATATCATGTAAACATTAACTGAAAGACAGCTTAGCCAGCTTTAACATGTGTCTAACTGTAACTGATAGAACAATACTAAAATCAGCAGTATTTCTTAGCTGATTTGAGCAATGCAATTCACAAACTTGATTCAATGGACATGTTTGAACCTAACAACTATAGACACAATTGAAAATCAACAACTTTTCTTGGATCCACGGAACTGAGGTCACAGGGCAAACTGCTGCCCTGAAAACTGGGAAAACAGATGGATACAGAGAACCACGGCTTACCAAGAGAATCCTGGGGTCAGAAGCCCACTCCTGGAGCAAGTACAACAGGAACACTTAAACTTTAAGTGACAAATTGCTGGACGCTCGGCACAAACAAGCTTGAGGGCTAAAAACTCTGGATTGGGCTGTCCTGGAGATCTCTAGCCCTTTTATGCATTTACCTCCAGGAGCCCAATAGGATGAAGATTGGAAAAGGTTCCCCTTGTGCTTCTGCTGGTGGGGGAGGGGAGGAAGGGGGAAAGTAACCATTCTAAAATATGCTCAGAGCTCTCTGTTCTTTATATCACTACCCTCAAGGGAAGCTATGTTACCAAAACCTGACTTGAGTTTTCCAAAGCCTAACCAACCTGGAGAAAGGAAAATACCCAATTCCAGTCCCCTCTAGCCTTCCTGTCTTAAGAGGCAAGGGAGCTAAGAAGCACTTGTGAAGCCCAGGGGCACGGGTTAACTAAATGACTGAGACCTAATCATGGGATTACAGGGTACTCTCCCTCCACTCACACCTTACGACCCATCAAAACATACACTACTGTCCAATAACAGGGATTACCGCTCAAAGACTGCAAGCCTCCGATCCTATTGAAGAAAGAGTCTTTAGGGAAACCCAAGACAACAGGGGAAACAAAAGAACACTAGAGGAAATTTCAGCCTCTGACAACACAGCTACAGCAAGCAGTAAACATGGCCTAATTCCTAGCCAGGAAGCAAAAGCCCACAGTTCGTTTTACATAATACATCATGTCCGGCTTTCAACAAACAATTCTAAGACATGCTAAAAGGCAAAAAACACAGTCTGAAGAGACAGAAAACATCAGAACAAGACTCACATTATGGCAAGGATTTTGGAATTATCTGATTGAAAATTTAAAATAACTATGATTAATAAATATGCAGAGACCATAATATGGGGGTGGGGCACAGGGAAGGCAGTATAGCACAGAGAAGACAAGTAGTGACTATGGCATCTTACTATGCTGATGGACAGTGACTGTAATGGGGTATGTGGGGGGGACTTGATAATAGTGTCTAGTATAATAGCTCATGTCTAGTCACCACAATGTTGTCTATGTAAAACCTGAGCATAAGACTGTATATCAATGATACCCTAATAAAAAAAAAAAAGGGAGTTCTAATGGAAAAAGATGGACAACATGTAAGAACAGATGGGTAATGTAAGCAGAGAGATGGAAACTCTAAGATAGAATCAAAAGGGAATACTAGAAATAAACAAACACTAACAGAAATGAAGAATACCTTTCATGGGTTCATTAGTAGAATGGACATGACTGAGGAAAGCATCAGTGAGCTTGAAAATATGTTAATACAAACTTGGTAAACTGAAAAGCAAAGAGAAAAAGTGAAGAAAATAAAGAAACAATATCCAAGAACTGTGGGACAATTACAAAGGGTGTAACACACGTGCAAATAGGAATGCCAGAAGGAAAAGAAACAGAAGAAATACTTGGGAGGATGACCTAATTTGATCTCTAGATTCACGTATTCCCAATAAAAATGTATAATAGGTATTTATTTATTTATTTAATGAAATGTGACAAGCTGATTCTAAAATATATTCAGAAATATAAAGGGCTGTGAGCTAAGATCTCTTAAAGAAAAACAGAGTAGGAAGCCTGCCCTACCAGAATGAAGCCACTACAAAGTGATGGCAGCACAGACGGTATGAGTACAGCACCTCGAGTGGACTGTATTCAGAACAGTGTCAGCACTCCAGGTCAATGGAGAATAGGTGGCCTTTCTGATGAATCATCCTGGGACTGTAAAATATCCATATGAAATACAAACAAAACTTAACTCCTATATCAAACCGTGCACAAAAGTCAATTTCAGGAGGACTATGGACTTAAAATGTAAAGTGCACTACAATAAAGATTTTAGAAGATAAAAATAGAGGAATATCTTCTAACTGCAGGATAAAGATTTTATTTTAAAACAAGGCACAAAAACAACTACCACAAAGACAAAAACTGATAAATTTGACTGTATAAAGGAAAAGAATTTGTTCACCAAAGACGCCATCAAGGCAGTGAAAAGGCGAGCACAGAGTGGGAGAAAATATTTGTAATATATGTAACTGATAAAGGGTTGTATTTCTGATATATAAAGAATTCCTATAATTCATAAAGAAAAAGACAACAGAAAAATGAGCAAAAGGGGTGAAGAGGTATTTAAAAGAGGATATCCAAAGAACAATAAAGAGACAGAAAGGTGTTCAGCCTCATTGATAATCATCACAATGGGACCCCAGTACACCCCCACCTGACCAGCTGAGATGTAAAAGTTTTCTAAGACCAATGAGACAGAAAGATTCCCAATGCACAGAATATGCAAAGATCAAGTTGCAGAACAGAAAACGCACTAAACAAATAAACAGTGATAAGCTATGACGGGAAATATCAAGGCCATGCTGGAGTAACTCATTGGCTTGCAGCCAGTCTGCCTTAACTGCAGGGCAACATTATCCCACACTAATGCAAATTCAAATGTAAACAGCACTTCAAGGAACTGGCCCAGTTCCTGGACACATCTGAAGGCCAAGGTGTGGAGACTGAAATTCTCTCCCGTGGATTCTGCCGAAGGGCTGTGAATCAGCCTCCATGAAGAGCACAGAAGGCGCCCTGACATGGACACTGGGGATGTTTCCCTCCTCCTTTGCCCCAGACACTGAGAAGGGCCCTTCACAGGGGCAAACAGGCAGGGCAAGGGCAGCCTTTTATTAACTGGTTAAAACCAATTTGTTCTCTGTGCAAGACTCCTGCTCAGAACCGTGTGATGAGTTAACGATTGTTGCTAATTGAAATTTAATGAGAGAAGAGATGGCTATGGTTCCTTTAGCTAGGGCAATTTGTAAAGAAACCAGTGGAACCAGTTGTTATGCATTTTAAACCAATCAAATAAGCAACTTGTCATGCCTTTGGGACATTCTTCTCTCTTCCTAAAAGTGAAGGGAAACAAACACTCTGATAGAGGTTTCCTAGTTTTAGAAGCAAGGGACAAATGTGGGGTTCTTGGCAAGGACCTGGACCAATAGGAGGCAGAGAATTCTAGACAGGTAGGTGAACAGAGGAAAACCAACTGAGGCATCGGTCAGAAGGGGCTTCTCAGAATAAAGGATGTAATGAGCACTCAATGAATGGTCGTGATGATGGTGGGGAGGGCGGTGATATTGTGAAGCCGCTCCTGGTCCTGAGGATGGAAGGGGGAGAGTGGGTAGTGGTGGTGGTGGTAGAACTGATAATGGTGATGGCTAATAGTGATAGTGGAGGAGACAATGTGGATGGTGGGTGGTAACAAAGATGGTAGGGAAGGAGGCAGGTAATGGCAGTGGAGGCCAGTGAGGGTGGTGGTGGTTGGTGGTAGTTGCATTGATTGTGATGGAAAACTTTTTGATCCTTTATGGAAAGAATGTAGCTGGGCCTATCAAATCCACAACAGCTGGGACAAAGAAGCCCAGAGAGACTGACACCCTTCTGCTAGTGCCAGGGAGTCAAGCACAGGATGGGAAGTTTGATTCCAAATAAATGAGCAACTTGTTCACTGCAGTCAGTCATTCTAATGGGGTCTTGGAAGAACATGAAAGTGGGACTGATATACACTGTTCTCAGGATTACTATGCAACCCATCTGAGCAAGAGTAGACGAGCAAGAGACATTTTTCAATACTCTGCTTCTCCAATCCAATCAGCTCCCTCATCCAGTAACCCTGTGTCCTGCAGACGCTCACTTCTCATGCCTCCCCTTGGACTCCGTCTCACTCCAGGCCCCACCATTGCTCACACTGGCCGCGATTTCCTATGGCATCCCTCTCCTTGCATGGTCCACAGCCTTCTAATCTGTACTTTCCTGAAGCCGGGAGCCCCACTCTCTCAGCCAGGCGGCTTGCAGAAAGATCTGAAGAAAGAAAGGAATGTTTTGCACTAGGTCATAAGGCACTTACCTGGGGAAGAAAAAAATACCTGGTTCCTCTTCGGTGTCTCACCATGAGTCACTGACCTCACAGCCCAAAGGGCCTGGAAGGAAGCCAGCTGGAGATCCTACGGTCTGACTGAGTCCTGCCCCACAAGGTCATTATCCCTGTGGGCAAGTGTACCTTCATGCTAACTGAGATCAGTCTCCTGTCACCAAGAGCCACCCAGAGCCAGCTCTCCTGGCCCACCTAAGCACGCCCCTGACAAGCCTGCCTGTCCCGCCTGAGCACGCTGCTGCGGCTGGAAGGAGCAACATGGGTTCAGTCCCAGAGCTTGGTGGCTGGCCGATATGAAACACTCCCCTGGCCAGGAACTGGGACCGCCACGTCACCCTGCAGACTCAGAGCAGCAAGGCCGTGAGCAGCTCTGGGGAGGGCTGGGGATCCTGGTGGGCAGTAAGACACCTGCACCATCTCTTAAGGTCTGGCCTCACCTCCCTAGGAAGCCTCACTGATTCACCCATCTGGGCACCTGTTCCACTTCTCAGTCAAGACCTGGTAAGTCTCTTCCTCACACCTTCTCTCTTTGGGGTTGCAGCAATAAACAGTTAGCAGCATGCATGTGGTGCTTTATGGGTTACCAAGGCTCTTCAACCACTCAGCTTCCTAGACTGAGCTGTCCACACCCCAGGATCCTGTGTCCCTGCCCTAGGACCTTGTGCCCAGGGCATTCTGACATCAGTTTTTGCTCATAGATTTGTGATAAGGGTAAAGTTAGGTAATGGAACAATTTTTATGTTAAGTGCAGACATAAAGTAAAAGCAAACTTCCTCATTTTTAGGTAAAACAGTAGACACAATTCCCAGAACCCTTAGGAACAGACTTCCACATTCCCAGAGCTCACTCCACTGGGCACTTGGGTTGCTTCCACAGAGAAGGATGGCAGCGCTATTAGAAACCATCACACTGAATCCTGTCAATAACCCAGGTAAGGGGGATGAGAGGCAGAGGGGGTCACTTCCTGAATGTGCGGCCCTGTGGTGGATCTCTAGGACTTTGCAGACAATGCTCTCTTTTTCCTGACGCCTCCTCCCATATCCCCTTCCCCTGAGCAACTCCATTCTTCCTCAAAACTCAGCCCCTGGGGAGACTTGCTAACACCCCCCATGCTGAAGCTGGGGCCCTCCTCATGCCGCCCCCTCTTAGAGCTTGTGTTTGGGAGTTCCTGCCATCCTCCGACACCCACCAGCACGCTCTGAAGGGGTGTTTGCCGAATAACAGAAAGGAAGAGGAAGGGCGGAGTGGAACGGTCCTTTCCAAATGGTGATGAGAACCTGCGGAGGTGGGCATTATCTGCAGTAAGTGAGAAAGGGGAGAGGCACGGGGAGAGAGCAGGAACAAGGCAGGGCATGGAGGGGGGAGAGGAGAGCCGGAGACAGCAGGTCCGCGAAGGAGAGGAGGTGGACGGCGAGCCCGCCCGCACAGACAGGGCCCCCGAGAGTGCAGAGAGCAAAGCGGGCGGGAACCAGCCGCTTCCCACATCTCCCGCCCCAGCAGGGGCCAGAGGAGGGAGTAAGGCCAGGGCCGGCCGGCTGCCCTCCCGTCTGGCTCCGCTCCTCACGGGCGGGGCCAAGGCGCCCTAGCTCCGCCCTAGCTTGGCTCTGTCCTGTGCAGCCAGAACGATAGGCCGAGATGGAGTCTGTCCCAGGCAGAACCAGAGGGTGTGCCGAAAAGGGGCTGGGCTCTCTGGGCGCGGCTGGCGCTCCTGCTGCCTGTGTTGACATCTCAAGAAAAGGCTTCCTCATTTTATTGTGGGGACTGGGGGGGCCGGGCCATGGCCTCTAAATGGAATCCTGCAGGTCAACATGCTTAAGGCTCCTACTTGGAAGAAAGTGCTGTTGAAGAAGTAAATCCATATAATGGTAGAGAAGATCAACCCCAGCCAACTATATTAAACCACAAATCTTTCATTCGCAGACACAAATGAATAGCTAAGTGTGGATAAAATGAGAGTTCCTGTGGCCAGGATTCTCACCTGGCCCTGGTTGACTAGCTCACTGCACACCTGTGGGCAATACATGGCTGTTGACTCTATATAAAGAGCTCTGCCCAGTACTCTGGGCACGACAAGGTGGCAGAGCTGCAAGGCTGCAGGAGAACAGAGCAGAGGCTGGAGTGGTGGCAACGCCGAGGACAGAGGCCCAGAGGGCGGCTGTGTGGACAGAGGGGCCCAGAGGCAGAGACTGGCTTGCTGCATGCAGACCCGCTCTGAGTGAACAGGATTCTAGTGACTGACCTGCCACCTGGAAATAAAGTTGGGTATAACCCTTTCACCCCAAGAACGTTTTACTGTCATTTTCTTTGATCACGTTGAATCCATAGCGAACTTGCCCAGGGCTGAAACCCACTGGCAAGACACCAAGGATCCCAAGACCTTTGAGTAAAAATAACAGTTTTGAAAAAAGAACCAAGATAAATAGATGAGCAAAACAATGAACCAAAGAAAAATATAGTGCAGGGAATAGGAAATAACTTAAAAGAATAGATTAGTATTCTCAGTGAGGTTCTAGGTTTTTTTCCCATAGACAAAGAGGGATAAAAAGCCATTGAAGAAGAGGAAATAGAAAACAGTACAATGTTCTTGGAAATTGAAAATGTAAATTGTCAAAGATGTGAAAGAAATACTTGAGAATAGTGCTTCTCAAAATGTGATCCCCTACCAGCTGCAGCAGCACCCAGGAACTTTTTAAAATGAAAACTTCTGTGTTCCAGCCCAGACTAGGTCAAACACCAGGGGATGGGGGCCAGCAATCTGTGCTCACAGCCTTCCAGGAGACTGGGATGCGCCTCAAGTTTGAGAAACACAGACCTAAGACAGAACAAAAAGCCAAGGAGGTGAGAAACATGAGAGAAAATTAAAAGACTGAAAGAATCAATATAGGAAGAGTTATACAAAGGGAAAACAGAGACTTTGGGGAGTATACAATCAAATATATAATTTCAGAAAATGTCCTTGAACTGAAGAATTTCATCCCCTCAGAGTTGCTGGGAAGAACAGATCACATACCCATAAAGAATCCGTGACATGTCACAGCACAAAGCAAGCACTGAGTAACTCTCACTACCCTGGTCACTGCGTGTTTGACGTTCATCCTTCCAAACCTTTCTCTGTATCAGGACAGTCTCCTTTATAGTTGTTTTCCATAACGTTCATCTTATTGTTCATAGTTTTGCAACTTAAGTTTTTGTATTTAACAGGAAGTTCTCTCACTGCCAGTTCTTCCAGATTTAATTACTACATAGTATCCATACTTCACCTGCCTTTTGTTTTGTTTTTTTATAATTACAAATAATGCTACTAAGTTTCAGTCCTACCAACAGTATATGAAGGTACCAATTTCCCTCATCATTTAATATTATAAGTGGGTTTAATTCTTGATAAAAATTAAAAACAAATTTTCTTTCTTGTTGCATTTCACTGCATCTCCCTGACTTCATGTAGGGTGACCTCTTTTTTGTTTGTTGACCATTTTACGTTCTCTGTAAATTTTCTACTGATATTCTTTGTCTAGTTTTCTTTCCTATTAGGCTATCCTTTACTATTGATCTGCAATGTTTTCTATAACCTAAAAATCCATTTTTGTTTATTATACATGTTACACATTTTTTCTGCTAGTCTGTTACCATCTCTTAACCTAGTGAATAATTTAAAAACTTTTTTGAAGCATAAGATTAACATTAATTATTGAGAAAGTTGTAAGATAACTTTCTGTGGGGAAATGGAAGTTCCTATGGCCAGGATCCTCACCTGACCCTAAACTACTTGATGATGTAATCAGCCTTCTGCTAGGCTACTGCTTCTACACCCATAGGCAATAAACTATTACTGACTGAATCACTATATAAAGAGCTCTGCCCAGGGCTCTGGGTGGGGGTGGGGACAGAGGTGGATTATGGACCTGCAGACTGCTGGATGCAGATATGATTCTAGTGCTCAATCTACTGCTGTGAGAATAAAGCCAGGTATAAATCCTTTTACCCCAAGAACGTTCCGTTGTCGTTTCCTTGTCTCACTGCATCCATAGTGAACTTGTCTGGGGCTGAAACCCTCAGGCAAGACACTTTCTGACTTTATTTTTCTCCAAGTAGATAAGTTTTCAATGCCAATATTTGAGTAGTGTTTTGCCATCTGTGGGGACGTTGGGGTTCCTATGGCCAGGATCCTCACTGAACTTAAACCACCCGATGATGTAACTGGCCTGTTGCTAGGCTACCGCTTCCACACCTTTAGGCAATAAGCTATTATTGCGCTATATAGAGAGCTCGGCCCAGTGCTCTGGGCAGAGGCAGAGACGCTAGTACTTGACCTACCGCCGGGAGAACAAGCCGGGTAATAAATCTTTTCACCCCAAAGAATGTTTTGCTGTCAATTTCTTTGGTCACATTAAATCCATAGCGAATTTGCCTGGGGCTGAAACCCATTGGCATGACACCATCTTAAAAAAAATCTCTTTTAAATCCTTTCTCCATTCTCACCATGTAAATGTGCCATTTCTGGCTTCTTTGTTCTACCCCAGTGACAGTTTTCAAATCCTTGGCAAGTCCCCACCACCATTACCACTACTATCACTGTCACTGTATAGCTTTTTCAAAATATTCTTGTATATTTTCTCCTCCAGATAACTTTTACAATAAGCTTGCCAGGTTTGTTTTATTTTATACTCATTTATTCCTTCTTGAATGCTCTTCTTTTACATAGAGCTGAGTTTTTTGCCTATACTGTTTTCATTCTCTCTAAAGAATTTTTTAAAATATCTTGCAGGGCAGGTTAATTGACAGCAAATTCCTTTATTTTTTATTTGAGAAATTCTTCATTTTTCTTTCACTCTTGAAGGATAATTTCACAGGGTACAGAATTCTAGGTTGGTTGGTTTTTTCTCTCAACACTTTAATCTCACTCCACTCTCCCTTTGCTTGCTTTCAAAGAAGTCAGCTGTAATTCTTATCCCTGATCCTCTATAGGTAAGATGTTTTTACCTTCTGGCAGGATTTTTTTTTTTATCTTTGATTTTCTCTACTTTGATAGGCATAGGTATAGTTTTTGTTGTTTTTTTCTGTTTTTTTTTTTTTCCTTTACCCTGCTTGATGTTCTGAGCTTCCTAGATCTGTGATTTGATATGACATTAATTTGGGGAAGTTCTCAGTCATTGTTATTTCAAGTACTTCTTCTGTTCCTGTGTCTCTTACTCCTCCTGATATTCCCATTATGAGTATGTCACACCTTTTGTAATTGTTGCACAATCCTTGGATATTATTCTTTTTTTTTTAGGTTTCTATTGATATATTCTCAAACCCAAGAGATTATTTCCTCAGCTGTTTTAGTCTACTAATAAGCCTATCAAAGGAATTCATCATTTCTCTCACAGTGTTTTTTGAGCTCTGGCATGTCTTCCTGTGCTCACATTGCCCATTTGTTTTTGCATTCCATCTACGTTATCCATTAGAGCTCTCAGCATATTAATCATAGTTCTTTTAAAGTCCTGGCCTGATCATTCCAATATCCTTCCCGGGTCTGGTTGTGACATGCTCGCTCTGTCTCTTCTTGCTTTTGCCTCTTATATGTCTTGTACTTTTTTCTTGATATCTGGATGTGACGTACTGGGTAAAAGGAGCTGCTGCAGATGAGCACTCAGGAACGGGGCGGTAAGGTGGGGTGGGGAAGGGAAGTGTTCTGCAGTTCTATGATTAGGTTTCAATCCTTTATGGAACCTGTGCCTCTGGACTGTGTGATCTTCACACATTTCTCAGATTTTCTCTCCCCTGGTCCCCATTAGGTGGGGGACAGGCTGGCCAGAGGGGGCTAGAGCTGAGAATTTCTCTTCTCCCACATGGAACGCTAGAGTTGACTGGAGTTGGATATTTCCCTTGCCCCAGGTCAGTTAGGCTCTGAAAACACCCCAGCATGTTGGTCTCTGGTTGACTGGTTTGCCCTGAGAGCAGGACCTCTTAGGAGGAACAGAGTGCTCTGGTGTGTTTAAAAATAGTTCCTTTCCCCCACCTCCCTGCTGTAGGCATGAAGGGATTTTTCTCTGATATTTAATGGGAGAAACTAGCCAAGCTCCTGGAGGTAAAAACTCATAAAAGTATGGGGGCCTTCCTAGGACTCTGTTCCTGGAGTTTTTAACTCTCATACTTGTCCACACTGTCCCTCCAGAAATTTGTCAATTATAGCTCAGGTTTTTCTACCCTGCCATTAGTTCCCACAGTGGTTTCTGTTCATGAATCTCTGCTCTGGTAAGCCCTGAAGGCCTGCATTTGCCTGTCTCTCCAATCCCGGCTTCAATAGTTTGCCCTGAGCCCTCATGTCTCTTATAGATCCAAAAAAAGTTGATGATTTTTCAGTCTGTTCAGCTTTTTTACTGGTGATTAAGATGGAGTTGCAACTTCCAAGCTCCTCACATGTGGAACTGGAAACTGGAAGTCCCTGCCAAGTTCATTTTAAAAACCATCGTTTATAACTGCATTGAGTACATTTGTTCATTTAGGAAGAACTGACTTGTTTATAATTTTGGATCTTTGTATACAGGAACACAGTTGACATCTCTATTTATTCAGTGTGCTTTTTATTAGTTCAGTAACTTCAAGAATGTTTGATAGGTTTTCATATAAGTCTTGCACATTTGTTGGCCTGTTTATTCCTAAATATATTAGTTGTTTTTAAAGGTATTTTTATAGATCCATAAAAAAAAAGGTACCCTGATTGGTTATTGTTGGCTTATTGGAAGGCTAATGATTTTGGTAAGTTATTCTTTACTAGGCCTCTTTCCTTTGTTTTTGCTTCTTTATTAGTTCTAATAGTTTAGCTAATAGTTTTATTAGTTCTAACTGGCTAGTTGAATCTCCTGTACTTTCTAAGTACATTATGAAATCATCTGTAAATAATTACAACTTTTACTCCCCCACAATATTATTTCTTGTTCATGTCTTACCATTCCTCAGGGTTTTGACAAGTCCAGGCAGAACATGAAGATACAATCCAAACTTACGGGCCATATGAGTAAAGAAGCTACCAGAATGAAAGTCAACAAAAGCACAAGCAGCTGCAGACTTCAAAGACTTCAAAGAACTTCAAGAAATGAACAGGTGTAGATTATTACAAAAGTATGTATACATTTAAAGAAACAAAAAGATGCAATGAAAAACATAAGCAGCTACTAGGTAAAAAGAGACATATTTTCACATGAAAAAGGAAAGCTTTTAGAAACAAAAAGTACATCCATCACTGAACTTTAAATCCACATTTTTAAGCCGCATAAGAGCCAAAACTGAAAATAAGAATTGGTAAATCAGAAGGCAGGTTACAAAAAGTTACCCAGAGTGTTGTACAGAAAGCAAAATGTGGGAAAACATTAGAGGTTAAGAAACATGGAAGATAGAATAGAAAAAGGCAACATTAGCCTTCAAAAATATGTTTTTCTCCCTTTCATCATTAGGGTTTAATTAATCAAACAGTAAACTCCAGTCCTCTACCCACAACTTTGCATTTTCTCTCAGACAACAGGAAGTTAATCAAATGTTTACTGTAGCAGGTCCATTTGTTATGAAAATATATTTTCCTTAGCTCTTTAAAAACAATTTCAAGGTCATTTCCTGGTATCCTGTGCCTAGGGGAGAAAGTATATTTGTAACAAAGGTACTGTGTACTTTCTAATTTTACTGTACAGAAATCTAAAGGAACCTAATTCCTGGGGCAGGAGGGAGTGAGGGAGGCCATTTGTCATGTAGTCACACTGGCAGTGGCCTATGCTTCCCTTTCATGGTAGGCCAGCCAACAGTGTCAGCTCTTCAGAATGACATTCTAGGTGATATTTGTGCTGGCGAATTAGAGCAGGGAACTGGTGATGTCTAGGTCATGGGTCATTTCCTTAGTGGCTCATGGCCACAGGCAGCGGCCCAACCCCAGCAGGCGCCCTTAGTCTCAGGTCTGGGTCCAGAGGTCAGGGCCATTGGGCTGAAGTTTTTACCACTGCTAGAATAGCAACTCAGGGACTCTAGCAGGATTGTGTACATGCATATACATGATATAGTGAAAACATGAACATATGAGCCAGATACCAGGCCATGCCATGGGGACACAGCAGTGGGAAAGGAGCCCCCACCAGTAGGGAGTTTTTATGTGAACCCACTGGTGGGGGCTTCCTATACGTGGCTATCTCACCCCATAGATCAATACCTGGTCTATCTCTGTGTTTCTTTTAGGAGTGTGTATCTTAGAAAACAACCTTGTCTCTGGCATACCTTCCTCCAAGCTTTTTGGATACACTTAGCTTTTTTCTGCCAGTAGAAACTTGTGAAGTAATGAATTCCATATGCTTACATTCCTCAGTGGGAAGTGGGAGGATTACTTGTATTTACTCTTACAGTAAAATTAGTCTTTGCTCCAAGAAAGCATTATATTTAATAAACCCTAAATGCTAGATGAAGTTCACAGAAAGGAGTGGACTGGGTTTTTTTGTTGGGAAGCTTACAAAGTAACAGACCAAAAAAATATGTGTCTTTGACATCCATCAAATCACCCACTTGATTCTACACATCCACACTTTTGAAGGAAAATACCTCTCATCAGAATGTTTGAAATAAGTGCTTGAGTGATATTCGAAAAAGGAAAAGATGGTATCCCTGGCAGCCAAGGTAGTACTGGGAAGAAAGTGAGAGCAGGGGCCCAAACAGGATGTCATCCCCCGAGCCTGGGGGAGGCAGCAGAGGGCATGGGAGAGGCTGGCCCCGCAACACTGCAGACACTCTCAGGAGGAGGCAGGCTGCACGGAGCTTGTCTGAGACACCCAGAATTCTTCCCCTGGAGGGTTCAGTACAAGTCACAACGGAAGGAGTGAAGGTGGCTCCCTAGGGGGCCCTGGTGGAGGACTGGGTTTTGTGGTGGCTGTGTTGGGACTGAGGTGGCAGCATGGCATCCAGGTGGGGAACCCAGGAAGAGATACTCAAAAAGGCCTGGACCAGAGCCCAAGGTGTGGGGGTGCTGGGCACAGAGCAGTTATTTGAGCATGGACGGACTCACTGAAGAACAAGATGGAGAGAAGACTGGGGTTCAGTAAGATTAGGAAAGCTTGGAGGATTAAAAGCGTAGGAACCCTCCACACTGAGGAACGGGAAAGAGATGAAGCCTGTGCAGAGGATAAGAGGAAGAAAAGGTCTAGGAGAGACAGGTTGAGGGAAAGGAGGGTTTTGAGCAGGGTGATGCGGCTGGCAGGGGTGGGAGAATGAGAGCAGAGGAAGGCCACTGCATTGGGCAGCCCTGCCCTGGGGGTCGGTCCTGCAGAGGGAACAGCCCCAGAGAGTAAGAACAGGGTGCTGACACCCTGAGCAAGCTGAGAGAGGGACCAGGGTGGATGACCTGCCCGCTCTTCCAAGCAGCGTGATGGCACCAGGCGGGGGAGACACTGATGGAGGGTGGAGGGAAGTCACGGCCCAGCTCACATGGACAGAGGAGGGAGCCACCACAGACGAGAAAATCACAGGAATGAAGACCACAAGCAAAACCAGTCCTAGGGGACCCCGCGTGGGAGGGGACAGCAGTGCTGGCAAGAGGGAGTGAGAAAGGGAAGGGATGTCCCAGGAGCCCAGGATGGACTTGAGAAAGGGGATCTGACTAGGGCTGAGTCAGAAGCGCGTCTGCAGCGAGCGGGGGAGGGGCGCACAGAGGGTCAAAGTGAGGGAGGGGACGACGAAGACAGTCTGTGTAGTAGCCACTGGACCACAGCAGTTAGCCGAGCTAAGAAGAGTTGAGCTTCTGAGAGGGCCCCCGGCCTGGCCTGCCTCCTAGAAAATGAGCCTGAGGTCATGCTGGAGTTGGCCCTTTCTCCTGAGCCCAGCCGGCCGTGGCTTCTCTTCTGAGAATGCTCCTCACTGCCCCCAGCCCCAGCCCAGAAAGTCCTGTCTAGGGCGGCCGCCCTGGCCTCGGTCTGCTTCCTGAGGCTTCCTCCCCTCCCCTACAGCTCCCCGGGGAGGGAGGTGATGCTTCCTCTCTGGAACTCCTGCCCAGGCCATTGGGGTCTCCAGTGGTTCTGGAAAATCAGGCTGCCCACACTTGTCCACTGAGATGGTCCAGGCCCTTGGTCAGGAGCTGGAGAGGTTGGAGTCACCTAGGCAGGAGTGATGGAGCCTGGCCCAGTGGGGTGCTGATGAACTGAAAAGTGGGGAATGCAGGGACATGTTTCAGAAGCAGTAGATTGGGTATGGGGGTGAGATAAAGAGAGGGGCTCAGGCTGGTCTCTCCCATCGACTGGCACTGAACACTGTTACTCAAATAGCAGACATCCAAGGAAGAAGCGTACTAGGTGGGTGTGTGACAGCCAGAGTTTTCTCCCAGCCTGGGAAACCTCAGGGAAGAAAGCAGGTCTGTTTTCCTAAGAGGGGGCGGAGGGGGGGCAGGGCCTCTGGATGGCTGGATGGGAGTGCAAGACGGGACCCTTCTCATGTCCAGCCTCTGCAGGGACCTCCCCGAAAGGTTCAGGGCTGCAGTCTCTCAGTCAGCTCTGGGGAGGCTGCGGAAGTCCAGATGGCTGGGACCAGCTCAGGCCTGACCTCCCTTCTCCCAGCTCCTGCCCTGGGGGCAGCCATGGTAGTCTGTGCCTGAAGGCCTGGCCCGACTCCTTGCAGTCCTGAGACAAGCACTCCCCCTTGACGTAGTAGGATGCAACTTTCCACAAGATGGGCATTTTTGGTTTTTACCTCTGGGAAATGGAGTATTTGTTTTCCAAGACAGATTCTTGGATAGGAAGGCTGGGCTTGGAAAAAGTTTTTGGTAAAAATGGGAAGGTGGGAAATGGAGGAAGGCAGCCTGATCCCAGCAGGTGCCACAAGTAGCTTCCTTACTGTCCAGTTGAGGCTCAACTCCAGGGTATGGACTAGGGTGGTCTGACCACTGGGTTTGGAGGGGCAGGGGCGCATTTAGGTTCATAGATGTAGACTGTCATCACACCACGGGGGCCAATAGGGAAACCAAACTGAAGGACAGAAGCGATGGCCCTCGGGTGAACGACGGCCATGCATGTCCACAGACTGCACACACACACGCCCTAGCGCATTCCCACCCCATGGGCACTGGCTGCGGCAGGTTTCACTCAGAGCACAGGACCAGTCCCTCTAAGGATTATCTGTGTGCCTGCAGATGCCTGGAGAGGCCCTCGAGTGTTCAGGCTTCATAGGTCTTACCAGGCCCTGGGGAAGGCTCCCTGGGGCTGGAACTGTCGGGGTATCCACAGCTTCAGAGCCTTCCCTTCCACATATAGTGCACCATTACTAGCTGGTTATGTGTCCTAACCTCCCCACTTTCCACCACCAGACTGTAAGGACGGGATGGCTCCTTGCTTTCTCCATTCCCAGGGCCTGCAAAGCTGCTGTTGAGATGAATGAACACACCAATGACCAAATCCTTACCCAGCGGACGAATTCCTTTTGGTGCAGCATAAACATACTGTTCTTCAGTGGTGAGGAAAAGCGGCCACCTGGAATCTCCCTAAAACCCCTCCCATACTCCAGGCCTGGTAAGAAGATAAAGCAATGGTGGGGTTGTAGTCCTTCCTGTGCCTCTGCACCATGAGGAGCAAGTAGATCAGCAGCCAGATCTGTCCATTCTGTTCTCTGGTGCACAAGTGACCAGGGGGTGGCAGCTGATATACGGTCTGGTATGAAAAGATAAAATGAGCCGGGTCCATCAGATTGTCTGTCTCAGAATTCTGATATGAAATTAAGCAAAGAAGCCACTTTGTCAGTAGCGGATATTTGTAAAAAGTAGACAGAAAGGCCAAACTGGCCATATGTAAGCTTAAGTTGCAGAGGAGGAAGCCAGCTGGTGGCCAGACAGAAACAAAGAGACTTTAAGGGCTACAGGTCAAGGACAGCCTCTTGGGAGAAGACACATGAAGTGGTGTTTGGGTCGGCGTGGGGGGAGGCGGTCAGCTGGATTATAGGGAAGTGGGTGATGGGGCGCCATCACGGGAAGAGGGGTACACAAGAAGGCACAGGAAGGCTCCATGTGTAAGACCTGACTGTACATCAGGCAGAGAGGAAAGGAAGAGAGACAGTGTGGGGGGGGAGAGCTAGGTGCCGGATGCTGAAAGGTCCTGTGTGCTAAGATGGGAAGGCTGAGCGCAGTGCAGTAACACCGATCCTGCTCTGTGACCACCTCGACTCTGGAGACCTCCATCTCACTATGTCAGCTTCCCAAACCCACGGTTCCCCGGAAGTCTTGTCATCCCCCAGAACTAAGCCACCTGTAGACCCAATCCCATATCCTCCACTAACCGTAAGTCTAACCATTTTCTCCTTTTGTCTCACATCTACTCTGTAACCTCCTAGACTCAGGGCTTCCAGGCCTTTGATAACCAGTGGGCCTACCTACCTTGCCACACTGGAGCTCACAGCTGACCACCTGAACCAGACCCCAGCAACAGCCTAGAGTTACTCATACTTCCATCCTCACAACTGTCCAGAAAATGTCCAGTCCTAAATCAATCCCCCCAGTCAGCACTGCTACCTGGTCTTCAGATTGATTCTCCTCTTCTTCCATAGTAAAATAATTTTAGTTGGGAACACGAGTGCCTATCTAGACCCATCTCCCAGGCTTCCCTGCAGCTCAGTGTATAAGTTTTCATGAATGAAATATGGAGAGTGATGTGTACAAACTTCTCTCTTACCTAAAAGGAGAGTATTTACTTTCTACCTCTGCTCGTACCCCTTTCAGGAGCTGAAACCCTGAGGTGGCAGAGACCCAGCTTTTGGCCATGCAGCTCTGTCAGCACAGCACACGGAACAGCAGAACAAGACAGAAGGGACACAGGCCTGAGTGATTTGACAATGAGCCACTCCACCAGATCGGGCCACCTTCCTCCCTTTGGACTGTAATGTGAGAAGGAAAGAAACAAGTATCTTATTTAATCCACTACTTCTCACGGCAGATTCTACTACTGTCAAATTTGTGGAGAAAAATGCCATAACCAGTCGGGATGGTATCACCATAAATTCCTTGTCTCCAACCTCAGCTGAGTTCCATTTTCACTTGATCTTGGTCAGATCCCTTGCAAATTTCCCTAAGCAAAGGCTTCAAACTCTCATGTTTATCAGGCCTCTATCCAAACCCTCTCAGCCAATAATACTGTCTCTCATGGCACTACACAGGTTGAGACCACCAAGTAGGGTCTCCCACCATGTCCCACCTACCCCTGCAATCTTCTCCCCTTATCCCAGTATGTAGGTGCCCTTCTCTCTTCTCTGGTCAGATTCCTTCAATTAAAATCACAGCTCCACCATGGGCTGCCCATCTTGACCCCGTTTCCTCAATTCTAAAATGGAGGTGATGACAATGATACTCAACAGGATTGTGAAGATATGAGATGATGCATTCAAAGTGACAGCACAGTGCCTGATAAACAGTAAGCAGTGGCCACATGCCACTAACATTGCTAAAATAAGTGTGCCCACATCACTACCTGATAGAAGCCCTTCACTCATCTCCAAAACCTACAGAACAAAATCTAAACCTTTTGATATGTTAGGCCCTTCATGACATATCCATTTCCCCTTGACTCTTCTCTCTTGCCATTCTGCTTTGAACACTGTGCTTCAACAATTCGACCCACAGATCTAAAAAATAAAAGCAGTGGTCAGTCATTCAACAAATACATACTAAAATACACAATTTTGGCATTTTAGTGACTATGCCAATAAAGTCCCCTTCCTGGAAAAGAATACCCACCTCCCTAAAAATCACCAACATGAGAAAGAGCCTACTTTTCATTTTGTGTCTGGGAAGTGGCACTGAATTCAGTTTTCTCCTTTGTAAATTGACCTTCCTTTCAGCTATAAAATGTGATGCAATGCTAAGGTGGCTGTGAGGGAAAAAGCAATCTTTATAGTTTACTTCAAGTCTTAGTATGTTGTTTAAATGTACTTGAAATGTCACTTCCTGTGGAAAAGGAATGAGGTTCCTTTTAAGAGGGACTTATGATACATGAGGCAGACGGTGAGGCGGGCCACCAAGAGATGCTAAAGAATGGGAAGAGGTCCAAAGTGGCCAGAGAGGGCGGAGGAGACAGGGGAAGGCCCTCAGGGTGGAGTCAGTCCCAGATTTCCGCAAGGCCTGGCAGCACCAGGCTGCAGCCCCCGTCTCTTCCTCTTCCTGACTTCCCAGAAGAGGCACGAAGGGCTGTAGGGAGTACTTAGCACTAGACAAGAGTCTGCTTAGCTGGCCAAGCATGCCTGTCAGGTCAAATAAATGCCCTTGTCAGCTAAGTCATCTGTGGGTCTTTCTCGTGGGGGAAGGGGGTGGGGAGGAAAGGCCGGAGGGACATGGCCTAGAGATTCCAACACAAAGGCTAAAACACTGGTTTATCAAGACACTGTACTTCCCGATGAGGAGATGATGGTCAAATCAAATCCATTCTGGCCTGAGGAAAGTCAGAGTTAGAGGAATTTTATTCAGATTATTAACTCTAGTGCTTTTTTGGAGCCAGAACCTATAGCCAATTCCTCCTCAAGTCCACGAGAGTTAAGCATATCCTGTTCTCCAGGTTATATGAACAACTTTTAGGCATTCCTTAGATGTATATTAAGTGGTGTGGTGGCCAAATAGTTCCAATTAAAATCAATAAAATTTTATATGAATGCAAATAATCTAAAGACACATAAATTTAGCCCAATAAATGCATGTGATTCAGTATTAAATGAATAAACAAATAAATGTTTAAGCCCTTTTAATAGGAGTTTTTATGGAGACATATAGCCAATCTCTGGCTTACTTTCAAAGGCCCTAGTCAGACCATGAAGCTACAGGAAACATACTTGGTGGGAGACACTATAGGCCAAATACTGAGAACATAAATATCCTTGTAAACTGAAATCCATAAAGTGGTGGCAGAATTATGGACTAGTGGAAAATAGCAGGACCGAGGCCAAAGTAACAATCACAATGGAACAGTGGGTGTTCTGGACACAGACTCAGAGGCTAAAAGGGCAGGGAGTAATGCCGACCAGTGTTTACCAACCTACAAACAAGGCGACTGGGTACCCCCTACATTCACCAAGACTTCATGGTCACTGCACTTCCTCCCATACCCAACAGAACTTCTGAAGCATCAAATATATGGCTGAAGGGCACTAGATTCCAGTCCATTATGCAACTTTTTGCACAGGACAGATACTGCTAGTTACCCATCAACAGCTAATTGGTGCTTCCTTACCAACAGAAACCCTATTTTGCTCAGGGTAAGAATGTGCTCAACTGAAAACTCAATTTCCCCAAATATGCATAAACTGATGAATGAATAATGTATGTCCACATAATCAAATATTTGGCAATAAAAAGGAATGAAATACTGACACATGTGACATGAATGAACCTCAAAAACAATATGCTCAGTGAAAGAAGTCAGATATGAAAGGCCATATATCGTATGACTCCATTTATATGAAAGGTCCAGAGAACAGAGAATCCAGAGATAGAAAGATTAGTAGTTGCCTCGGGCTAGAGGTGGGAACAAAATTAGGAATGATTGGTAATGGGTATGGGTTTCTTTTCAGGATGGTACAAATGAATTTGACTGTGGTGATGGTGCACAACTCTGTGAATATACTGAAAGTCATTAAATTGCACACTTTAAATGAATGATAAGTGAATTATATCTCAGTGAAGCTGTTAAAAAAAATAACAACAATATCTAATTTCCCAAGATGCTGGATAGCTAAGGATCCATGTGCTGCAGTTCTGGTCAGTAAGATGCTAGTAAAAACACAGTGTCCTCATAAAAACAACTCAACTAACTCATATCTTTTCTCTCTCATCCTTTCCCCATCTTCCTAACTAGTTAAAGGTATAGGCCCTTGGGATCCTTATGAACAAAAACAGTTTAAAGATGGCAGAGAAGCAAAAATGGAGATAAGGTCATGGATATCCCGGGATCACTGCACCAGCCCTGGTTTAACTCTCTGGATTTGTTATGGGAGAGAAATATACATGAATTTGGGGGAAGTAATTAGAGTTGGATCTCTTTTACTTGCAGCCAAATGCCGTCCGTAATGAAGCATGCCTATCTAATAGCAGCCTGTGCGTATTCTCAGAGTCAAAAAGGCAAAAGACTCAGAAAGATGCAAAAAAGTTCATTCCAAATATTTATAGGTTCACTCCATGTATGTTCAGTGAGACCTCTTCTCTAAATCTAGCTATTCAAAATCTCCACTTATATAACAAATCGGCATCTAAAACATGATCTGTAACAAATTTCTCAATCCCCCCAGCAAGCCACAATCCTATTCCTCCTGGTTTCTTCCATTTCCGTATATAGTCTGGCCATACAAGCAGTTGCTCGGGCCCCAGACCAGCTAGCCATCCTGATCACTCTCTTTCTTGTTCCACCCCACCCTGTACCACCCAACAGATCCAGGCCCTATCTATAACCTTCAAAATATTATCTTCAATTTGCCCTTTCCAATCTTCACACTACTCAAATTTGTCCAAAACCATTATCTTTTCTCTCCTAAACTACAAATAGTTTCTTAAAGAGTCTCACTACTTCTACCCTTACCTCCCTACAATCCAATCTCCACAAGAGTTGGCATAATCTTTTTAAAATGACAAATCAGGTCATGTCATTCTGTTACTTAAAATATCTTTGAGTGAGATTCCATGTATTTGGAATACAATATGAATGTGTCCCATGGCTTGTAAGGCCCTGCTGTCTGTTCACATATCTCCCAGACCTCAGCTGGTACTCTCCCCTCCCTAACTACATCTAGCCACACTGGCCTCTGTGCTCTTCCTCCAGCAGCAACAGCTAGAGGATGAACAGGAAAAGCCAAGACTGGAGGCCACCTTGTTCCTGCTTTAAGGCCTCTGCAATTAGGTCCCATCTGCCTGGATCTTCTCACGGCTGGCTTTTGTCATTCCAATCTCACATCAAATGCCACCTGCTCAGAGAAGATTGGCTAAATATTATACCTAAAGTTATTCTCTATGATAACACTCCGTATATTTTTTTCATAGCACTTACCAAAATCTTGGTTATGTACATTATCTGCTTCTCTTGAAGAGAATATAAGACATGAAAGGGAGGAACCCCATCTGACTTGTTCCCTGCATATATTCAGAGCCAAAAATACAGTGGGCACTCGATAAATAGATAATGAATGGCAGCCCAATCCTCCTTGCTTCTACAAACAAAATTTTCTTACAATGGGGTGTTATAAGAAAGGACAGAATATAAAAAAGTTCTGCATTAGGCCTGTAACAGGCCACTAGAGCCAGTCATGTTCATGGCCACGATATACGGTCACTAGAGCCATAATATCAGATCAGTGCTTTGTCAGTTTGCTTCTTTCCTTTAAAAATTAATAGACTTCTGCAAAATCTGTTCAGTAATATGCACAATCAACAACAAAACCACTGGAGGAAGACCAGCCATGGAAATTTTATAACTGCTCTTTTCGTTCAAGTCAATGATTCCATGTAGCTCAACAAGAAAAATCAATTTAGACATTTAATCACCTACTAAAACAAATATATACATAAGACAGCTTCCAAACACAAAAAGAAAAGGTTAAAAGCACCACACATCCCAGTAAACTGAGAGCACCTCTTATTACCTACTAGTTTGAGACAGAAGTCAGATGTCAGCACTTTTTCTTTTGGATCATACATAGAACTGTGATATCAAAACAATGTACTGACCTGAACACAAAGAAGAATGCACTGAATGTTGGAAAGAGTGCTAGAATCGAACCACTTTGTGTGCATAATACACAGTAAGTGCTAAATAAATATTTGTTGATTGATGCCTGCTAAGACTGCAGATTGTAGGCAAAAACATATGTACCTGACAAGCAGTTCAAAGAGCGTTTAAAAAACCGGCCATTCAGGGGGCTGAGTATTCCTTAAGAAATGGTACACAGAAAAATCTTGCTCTTGGCCCACCTGTGGTAGAGCATGTACTGTGGGAGCTATTTTTCCAGATGTGCTGATTCATAAAGCTTCTTCAAGAAGAGTAAAAGCCTCCAACAGCTAAACACTCTCCCTTATATACCTTGAAGGCTGGGAGTAGAGGACAGGCACCCGAAGGACTAGCTATTTAGATGTTCTATTCGACTCTGTTAGGCTAACTATAACCAAGTATAAATACAGACATGACTCTAGTATTATGGCTTTGGAGAAAACTTTCATTGTTGTAGTACTTCCTTGTAATAATAACTCCAACCTTTTATTAGAACCTGCAAGTTGAACACAGTCAGCTGTAATTCGTGTTAGGGCTTAGGAGCCTGAGTTAAACACCAATGAAATAAAACGCGTATATCTAGCTGTTGCATGTTGAAAGACTTACTGGGCACAACCAATCATTTGTTATGAACAATATTTCCCATACTGTCATAGTATGAAACAAAGCCTTTAACTTTCAAGTGTTTAAAAAAAAACAATTTTATACTTAAGCCAGCCTTGAAGATAAGCACAAAATTGACCAGTTTACATTTTTTTTTGCCCACAACTCAAGCACCCACTCTGTGCATAGCACTATTCTAGGTGCAGTACAAGAGATTCTTAACCTTAGAAAACATGACTTCACTTTCTGGAATTCTATTATCTCCTTTTCCAGGGAGTAAAAATAAATAAATTTGCCATAGTTTATTACTGACCTGCCCCAAACCCACTTCTGGCTCACGGAAATGCTAATTTCTGCCAAATTTAAGATGTTTCAATGAACTTAGCCCCAACTTCCCAAAAATAAGAGAGTAGAACTCTTTCATTAAAAAAATTTAAAAAAGAAGCAGTTTTTCACTAAAGGGAATTTTCTGTTTCTACTATTTTTTTATTTCTTTTTTTCTCTAGCTTTTCTTCATCTAATTTTGTCTTTTCCTGTACAAGGAAAACCAGACATCTTTTTATGCTATCTTTCTTTTCCTAAGAAAAGTACTGCATCTTGAAGACAAACCATTCCCAAGACTAGTGATAAATACTTTAAAGGTGAATCACCTACTTTACCTTGATGAAGTTATAAAATAAAAAGCAGTTGGCACTAAGATAGCTATTCCAAATACCTGTGTTTAAACAATTTTACAAACTGTTCATTTATTTTGTATGAATGTACCCCTAGTCCAAAGTAACTATGTTTTTAAAAATTTTGGGCCAAAAAATTTACAAAAAACTTTTCAGTTCAACCTAATAAAAGTGACAGCTAGAAAATATTCCACATTATTAAGTCTGTCTTTAAAAGTTCAGATCCTAAAGCACTCCTAAGGCACAGTGTTCTGGAAGACAAATGTGCTTCTGCTGGCATTGCATGATGTACAAAGTGTCCATGACTGGTTCCGAGTGAGGCCCAACAGGCCCCTTGCTCCGATGCCGTGGGACTGGGAGAGGAGTCAGACGTAGGCCCCTAGGGCCGCGTGGAACTCTGTGAGACACTGTACCAGCTGCTGGAACTTGGGCCTCTCTTCTGGATCTAAGGCCCAGCAACAGGCCATCACCGCAAATCTGCAGAGTGACAAAAATGTAAAATGTGTCTAGTGACAATTCAGGACTCCTAACCTTTTGGTCAATTTGATGTGTCAGGTTTTGTCTAAATGTGGGTGTAGAGAGGATGACATATTAAAAATCAATCACTATTACTATCTGTTGGCAGTTCTAAAATGAAAAGAAGCTAAAATGAGTTATCTGGATTTTATGTGTGGATTTCAATTCTTCATGACATTATCAACATATATCAGCAAATTCAGACTTGATGTAAATATCTAAAACACAGTCACAATAATAACCTGCATTATTTGTATTTAAATTCTGAAATAACTTGTAGGCAAAGGAAGGTTTATCTAACCTCTAAAAACCATGTATGTATAGTACAATCACAGCAAAAGCTGCCACCTTGTCATGATGTAGAGGGGATTCTGAAACTGACACCACACTCATCTGCACACTCATTTGCCCCTGAATAGCCTCCTGCCCACCTCAGTCCCATTATATGGGAAGATTAGCTATGTGATGAAAGCAGGAAAGGGACTCATCTCACTAACTAGCCCAAAACATCTTCCTTATACATCAAGTGCCACCAACTGGCAAGGCAAGGTGACAATAAGAAAGGCTTTTTATAAGTAAGTGTGTCCTTAAGATTATATAAAAAAAAGTTAGGTATTCACTCTACATAGAATATCCAACATAGTATTTAGTGTTTTCTCACTATGTATATTAGTCTTTCAGGTTGGATTAAGCACTATAAATATAAGATGCAAAAACCCCTAATGTCAAATGCATAATGAGTCTGGCTTCCTGTGTGGTTCTCTACAAGAGCCTAACTCAAGTCCAAAGAATCATTATTCTCCAAAGGAAAGTCTATATGCATATGGACACCTGCTCTTTATCTTTTATCCCAATATCGTAAGTGGAACAAAACCCCTATCTCAAAGCTCAGAAAAACTTACAGTTCATCAGGGCAGTTGATTGGCTGGGCTATTCGGTAACCATCTTTCAGGTATGCAGCCATCTCAAAGGGGTCGATGTCCACATAGGGCGTTTGGCCCAGAGTCATGAGCTCCCACAGCGTCACTCCAAAGGCCCACTGAGAAGAGGAGCAACAACGCAGTGAGGTGAGGAGATGGTTAAAACAGCTGTCAGGAGTGCTGCTGCCGGAGGCTGGGTGTAGATCCAAAATAGCAACAACTCTTGAGGTAAGCAGAGTATTATCCAGGAAAAGCAGCCTACCATACCTCGTTAGTTTTTCTGCTGGGACAGAAAGCATTTTAATAAACGCATCCTTTAATGCATCATTGAATGTCAATGTCATTATTGGATACTCTAAGGTATAATTAGTTCCAATGGAAAAAAAAAAACTGTTGATTAAAAACCCCACAACCTAAAAGTTAATTATGTCTAAGGTTTTCCAAATATGAAAATGTATTAATTTGAAAGCTGTAGCTAGTCTGCATAACTAAGAAGTAGAAAGTGAATACAACTTAAGCCTAACTGGAGGGAAGAGAGTCTGAAAAAGTGGAATATGCAAATTATGTAAAATATAAATGTCATGGATTTTTACTATATTCAAATAACCTAAATTAATGGATGAAAAGTAGCCTGAGAAAGTTATCTTCCAACCTTGCTCAAGTAAAAGACCAGATTTATTTAAAATCGACATGTGGACTTCTTTCTGGTAGGAGCAAAAACTGTAGGCAGCGGTCCAACCAGGACTTGCCACTTTGGCCCAGCCCTGGCTGCACTGCGGCTCATCAGGAGCATGTGCACAGCACATAACATGTCTCCACAGAGTTGCTGCCAGATGGTTATGAAGGACTCAGTGCAGGGATCTGCTGCTGCTCGTGAATCGCGAGTCTGAACAGCTGCAGCTGGATGGAGAGGATCCCTGTGTACAGTGGTGTCACTCTATGAGTCCCTACAAGTTCTAGACATTTTACATCCTTTATCTCCTTTAATTTTCACTACAAACCTGTGAGAACCACTGGTATCCCGATTTTACAGGTGAGGAAACAGGTTGACCGAAGCAACTTGCCCAAAAACCCATTTTTTAATGAGTGAAAGAGAAAAAAATGGGAGAAGAGGAAAAAAAGTTAAAAAACAAGTCTGTTTACAAAATCAAAGCACAATGTACTAAATTTTAAGTTATTTTTAATACTAACAAAATTCAGAAATACTCCCTAAAATATACATTTTTTAAAAGCCCTATATTAGTGAGAAACAGTTTTATTTCTTACAATCTATGCAAACAAGAAAGCAATGGAATATCTTTTAGAGTATCTTTAAAACTGTCAATGGAGAATTTTATGCCAAGGCAAAATATACTCCAAAAATGAGGGCAAAATACTTAACTTTTCAGACAAACAACAGCTGAGATGGAAATCTGGATCTACACAAAGGATGAAGAGTGCTGGCATAAGTAACAACTAGGTATTCTGTCCTCATTTCAAAAATTCCTTAATAGATTGTGCAAACTGAGTAACAATGTATTACAGGGTTTATAATATACCTAAAAGAAAAATGTATTTCCCCAGCACAAAGGATGAAAGGGAATGATGAGTGGAAATACTATTTTGTAAACTGCTTATATTAAACATGAAGTGGTATAACATTATTTGACAAGAGAAGGTGTACACTGTAAGCCCTAAGACAGGTTTTTCAACCTCAGCACTACTGACATTGTGGGCTGGACGATTCTTTGCTGTGAAAGGCTGCCTTGTATGTTGTAGGATGTGTAGCAGCAGCCCCAGCCTCCACCCACTAGACGTCCCAATTGTGGTAACTGAAAATACCTTCAAATGTCCCCTGGCAAGGGAGACGAAACTGCCCAGGTGAGAACCCCTAAGTTATACTGATCAAAGAAAATAAAAAGACACAAATGAGCAATATCAGGAATGAAAGGGAATATCATTACAGCAAAAAATATTAACAACTCAACTTTATACCAATAAATTTATGAACTCAGATGAAATAAATTCCTCGAAATACATATTACCAAAACAGACACAAGAGCAAACAGAAATCTACACAGCCCTATAAATATTAAAGAAATTGATTTCATAACTAAAAATCTTCCACAAAGGAAACTTCATCCAAACAGTTTCACTAGTTGAATTCTATCAAACTTGAAAGAAAAAAGTAATACAAATTTGTATTAGAGTTTCTAGCACTGCCATAACAAAGTACCACAGACTGGGTGACTTCAATAACAGTTTTTATTGTCTCACAGTTTTAGAGGCTAAAAGTCCACAATCAAGGTGTTGGCAGGACTTTGCTCCCTCTGAAAACCTGCAGGGAAGAATCCTCCTCCTCCCTTACTTCTTCCTCAATTCACAACACAGTCCTACATCAACTCTTCCAGAAAACACAGGAGGGAACACCTCCCAACTCATTTTGAGGCCAACATTAGCCTAAATACTAGTATCTTTTTCATTAACAGTGACCAAAGAGCGGAGCACTGCTCATCCCCGATGTCTGTGCTTTAGGAGGAGGGGAGAGGCAGGGAACGGATGGAGATGGATGTAGTTTTAAAATCTCCAGACAGGCTGTGCTTACTGGCATTTCTCATAATCTACTGGTTTAAGGGGAAGATTCCATTCAGCTTAAAAATGGAAAAATGATTTCAAGTTAATATAGGTTAAAGGAAGGTACAGGATTACAGCTGGATATTTGTCTATCTTAAAACTTTACCTTACATGAACTTTTAATGATTACAGTGATTAGTAAATGTAATGCTTAATTTTTTTTAAATTAATCCAACTTCCAAAGGTAGTTCATTACACAGATGGAACAGAGCCCAAAGAAGTGGAACAAGTTGGGTGTTCCCACCCCTTCTTTATGAGATGAGATGGATCTATTCTTACTGTGGCGGTAGCTGTGAAAAATGAATCATCAATCCAAACTAGATGTTGGAGGAACAAACAATGGGAATTTGTAACAAGTGGATACTGCTACACAGGGAATAACTCCATCCACTAACAAGGGATTTACACGCTAACAACTTCTGACTGTACAGGATTTTCACAGTAATCCTGGCAGTATCTAAGACCTGGGGTGTATATAGGTGCCATAACACTATGATGTGTATAAGTTGACTTTAAAAAATTACTTCTTTTACATTGTTTTGTCCACATTATTATCGCTAAGCATCCACCTAAGGTTCTCACAGTACATATTACAACATTAACAAACACCAAAAAAAAAGAGAACAATAATGCCAAAGGGTACACTGCAGTTTCATTTCCTTAAATGCCAGCAAAAAGTGATTAATTACATGTTGGCTCACCACCCCTTAAAAAAAAAATCAAAACCAAATAGCACAAAGATGATTTGTGGAAAACTTGGTCTCTAAACTCTTCCAATAACTTAACCATTTAAAATTAGACAGACTTATTCTATAATTTCCTTTTGATTGACGTCACTGGAAAGGAAGCAGTAAAGTCAAACAGATTTTTTTCCAGAGTTTTATGAAGGCTGCTGCTATGTCCATTTAAGGAACATTTACAGAACAGTGTTTTTATTCATCTTCTTCTTCTTCTTCTCCCACCTTCTTATATTATAGTTTCTTTATAGGATATAAGACATTTTTTTCACTAACAACATATACTAATGTGACTTGACAAGAAGTATATAAAATCATTTTTTAATCTTTAATGTAATGTTAACTAATGTTGGGGCCTTAGATTTCCATTCTGTTGTAGCATTTCTCCTAATAAACAATACAAGTTTCTGATTTCAGAATTCAGGAATTTATAATGTAAGCCTGACCTCAAAATACTATATAATGATGTGAAAAGAATTCTGTCAATTCTAAATGATCTCATCTGACCACAGTAAGAGCACAATCAGGTGTCCATGGCTAGGCCTTTCTATTAATACCACATGGATGTTAACAATATCCCTTCCTCACAGACAGCAATGGATTCAGATGACCAAAGTGCTCAAGTACTTTCCAAGCTTGATTAATGAGAAGAATCATCTGAGGTGTTTGTTGAAATTACAGATTCCCCAGTCCCATCCTAATAATTCTGAAGCCTAGAACTCAGTATTTTTGGCTAGAGTCCTAACTGGGTCTTAAGACCCAGCAAATTTAGGAACTAGTCTTAGATGTATTAACAATGGTGGTCAGATAGCAATGATGGTTTTTAATTTATTTTTATTGTAGTATGGTTGGCATACAAAAAAATGCACAGTGTTCAATTTGATAAATTCTGAGACTTGTACAAACACTTCACTCTTTTCAATTTTAGCCAAACTAATGGGTGTGTAATGGTAATTTCATTGTGGTTTTAGTTTGCACTTTCCTAACAACTAATGATGATCATATTTTCTTGTGCTTCTTTGCCATTTGTGTATTTTCAGTGGTGAAGTGTCTGTTCAAATATGTTTCTCATTTTTATACTGGGTCAGTTTTCATTACTGAGCTTTGCGAGTTCTTTATATATTCTACATTTATGTCCTTTATCAGATACATGATTTGCAAATATTTTGTCTGAGTGTGATGTCTTTTTATTTTCCTAACATTCTGTTTCAAAGAGCACAAGTTTTAAATTTTGATAAAGTCTAATTTGTTCATCTAAGAATTCTTTGCTTATTGAAAAGTCACAAAAGATTTTCTTCTATATTCTCTTCTAGAAGATTTATAGCTTTAGATTTTACATTTAGATCTGTGATATATTCTGAGTTAAATTTTGTTTATGGAGCAAGGTGTGGGTTGAAGTTCACTTTTTTGTAGATGGATATCCAATTGCTCTAGGACCATTTGTCTAAAAGATAATCGTTTCTCCAAATTGCCTTTGCATGCTTGTTGAAGATTAGTTGTCCACATATATGTGGGTCAGTTTTTAGATGCTGTATTCTGTTTTGTTGGTTGTCTAAATGCCAACACCACACTGCCTTGATTATTATAATTTGAAATCAGACATCTAACTGTTTTTTCAAAGCTGCTTTGGCAATTCTAGGTCTTTTGTATTTATATGTGAATTTTAGAGCCAATGTGTCAATTTCTATTAGAAAAATTAAAAGCCTACAAAGATTTTCTTTGGGACTGTGTTTAATCTATAGATCAACTTGAAGAGAACTAATATCTTAATACTGAGTTTTCTAACCAAAGAATTAAGTGTAGCTCTCCATTTATATAGGTTTTTAGTTTCTCTCAACAATGTTTTTATACCTTTCATTGTGTAGGCATGCCGTATTTTTGTCAGATTCCCATTAATTTATTTTTTGATGCTTTTACGTTTTTTTATTAAAGTATCACTGATACACAATCCTATGTTGGTTTCAAATATACAACACACTGGTTCAACAGTTACCCATATTATTAATTCTTTATCCCCTCTAGGGCTGTCACTATCTATCAGCATAGTAAGATTTTTCAGAACTATTAACTGTATTCTCTATGCTGTACTATCATCCCTGTGACCAACCTGTACTGTGATTGTGAATGACTGTGATGCTTTTATGTTTTTAAAGAACATGTGTTTTTTGAACATGATGCCAAAACTACAAACAATGAAAGCAAAAACAACAAATGGGACTACATCAAACTCAAAAACTTCTGCACAGCAAAAGAAACAAAATGAAAAGAATGAGAAAAAATATTTGCAAACCATATTATTGGATAAGGGAATAGTATCTACTATATAAAGAACTTACATAACTTTATACAAAAAATGATCTAATTAAAAAACAGAAAGAACTAAACATTTTTCCAAAGAGGACATCAAAGTGGCCAACAGATTAAAAGATGTTTTAATGATCCTTGACCACTAATCGTCAAGGAAATGCAAATCAAAACCACAAGAAGACAAGAGGTGCAGGTGAGGATGTGGTGAAAAAGGAACCCTTATACACTGTTGGTGGGAATGTAAATTGACCCAACCACATGGAAACCAACATGGAAGTTCCTCAAACAAAAAAAGCAGATCTTTCATATGATCCACCAATTCCACTACTGGATATATTTGAAGAAATGAAAACAGTGTTTTGAAGAGTTATATGCACTCCCATGTTTACTGCAGCATTATTCCTAATAGCCAAGCTACAGAATCAACCTAAATGCCCATCAATGGATGAATGGATAAAAGAAATGTGTATATATACACACCAACAGTGGAATAATACGAAAAAAGGAAGCTATCTTGCCATTTGCCACATGGATGGACTCTAAACTTACGCTACGTGAGGTTAAGTTAGGCAGACAAAGGCAAGTATTACATAACTTATATTTGGAATCTAAAAAAGTCAATCTCAAAAAACAAGAGATTGGAATGGTGATTACAAAAGGATGGTGGGGGTGAAGGGATAAAACTGCTATTGCTTAAAGGTACACACTTATGAATAGTAAATAAGCCAGTGATCTAATGTACACTATAACGAATATAGACATTGTACTATACTTACGTAATGTGATAAATACCACTAAAATGACAATCATATTACAACATATAAATTTATCAAAGTAAAATGGTGTACACCTTAAATTCACACAATGTTATATGTCAAGTATATCCAATTTAAAAAGAACTAAAAAGAATCTTTCCTATTTTTCCTTATTAGAAGTATCAACTGATTTTTGTACACTGATCTTGTATCTTATAATCTTTCTAACTCATTAGTTTTAGTAGGTATTTTGTACATCACACTGGATTTTCCTCACAGATGATCATGTCTGCAGATAGTTACTTTTTCCTATCCAATTTTTTATTATCTTTTATTTCCTTTTCTTACCCTAGTGCACTGACTAAACCTTAAGTACAATAATGAAGAGAAGTGATGAGAGTAGGTGTTTTTGTCTTGTTCCTGATATTACATAAAAAAGCTACAGGTTCTGTTTTGTAGATGCCCTTCGTTAGATTAAGGAAGTTCTCCTCTATTCCTAGACTGCTGGGGGTTAGGCATGGTTGTTGTCTAGTATTTTTTCTACATCTACTGAGATGATCAAATTGTTTTTATTTAATATGTTAATATAGTAAATTATAAAACTTGATTTTCAAATGATAAAACTTACATTCTTGGGATAAAATCTAATGTAGTCATAATATTTTTAAATATATTTTTGGATTCTATTTGTTAAACTTTTGTTTAGAATTTTTGCATCTATTATCAGGAGGGATAATGATTTGTAGTTTTCTTTTCTTCTAATTTTTGGTGTTAAGGTAATGCTGACCTCACAGAATGAACTAGAAAATATTCCCTCAATTTTCTGAAAGACTTTGTGTAGAATTTATATTCTTTCTTCCTTAAATGTTTGCAGGTATTTATTAGTACCTTAGAGTTCACTCTGGATCCAGAGTTTTTTTTTAGGCAGGTTTTAAACTAAACATTAAATTTCTAGAATAGATGTAGGGCTATTTATATTATCTATTTCTTGAGTGAGTTTTGAAAGTTCTTATTTCCCAAAGAATTTGTCCATTTCACCCAAGTGTCTGAATTTATTGGGAAAAAGCTGCTTATAATATTCTCTTGTAACTTAACCTTTGATAATCTTTAATGATATCACCTCTCAATCATTATATTGTTAATTTGTAACTTTTCTTTTTTCCTGATTAGTGCTGGTGAGTTTTTTAACGATATTCTTAAAGAGCTAAGCATTTTTCTCACGGATTTTTGTGTTTTTGTTTCATATTTCACTGACTTCCATCTCATCTATATTATTTCCTTTCATCTATTTACTTGGGTTTAATTTGCTCTTTTTCTATAAAGTTTCTTAAGGTGAAACTTCATTAATTTGAGACTTTACTTCCAACACTAATGTTTAATAGTATATACGTCCCCCTTAAACAGCATCCCCCAATTTTTTAACATTGGGTCTTTTTCTTTCAATTCTAAATACTTTGCCATTTCCTCTTTTTCTTTGATTCATGAGTTACTTGTAAGTATACTATTTAGTTTCTAAATATTTGGGAATTTTCTTGATTCTTTTTTACCTCTAATTTAATTCCATTGTATTCACAAAAGCCTATTTTGTATGAGTTAATTCCTTTTAAATGTATTGACTGTTTTAAGGCCTAGAATATGGTCTTTCTTAGTAAATATGCCATGTGCACTTGAAAAAAATATGCATTCTGCTGTTGTTGGGTAGACTGTTCTGTAGTTGTCAATTGGATCAAGTTGGTTGACAGTGTCATTCAAGTCTATATCCTTACTGATTTTCTATTTTATCAATTATTGAGAGAGGGACATTGAAATATGTTCAATTATATCTTAATCAGATTTAAATGATTATTTAAAAATATTATGTATTTTACCCATTTCTGGTGCTCTTTGCTCTTTTGTGTGGATACACATTTTCATATGGTATTACTGGGTCCTAAAGGACTTAAAGTACTTTAACATTTCTTACAGCATGATTCTCCTGGTGATGAATTCTTTCAGCTTCTGTATTTTTGAAAAAGTCTATTTTCCCTTCATTTTTGAAAAATATTTTCACTGAGTATAAAATTCCATGTTCACAGTTTTTTCTTAGAGTACTTTAACGATGTTGCTTCACTGTCTTCTCACTTGCATTGCCTCCAATGAGAAACTTGCTGCCATCATTTCCTTGGTTCATCTGTATATTAGCATGTTTTTTCTAGCTGCTTTTCATATGTTCTGTCTATTAGTAGCTTTGAGCAATTTGACTATAAAGTGCTGTGGTTTACTTTCCTGATGTTTCTTGTGTTTGAGGACTATTACTATATCTGTGGATTTAAGTTATAACCAAATTTGGAAACATTTCAGTTGTTAATTATTCATTATTCTTGCTTCTCCATCCATGACTTTGGAGACCCCAATTACACATATATTCAGCAACCTGAAGTTGTCCCTCAGTTCAGTGAGAGACAGTTCTTCAAGAATTTTCTACATCTTCTCTCTCTTTCTTTACTCCCACCTCAAAGTTATACTTTCTCTTGTGCCAAGACTATACCTTTACCTGGGCTCCTGAGCCCATTCACCCATCATCTCTTGGACTTTTCCTCCAATAACCACATATACAATCTTTTTCTCCCCATTGCTCCCCAGGCTTAAAAACCAAACCAAACAAACCAAATAAAATAAAACAAAGCCTCTCTTGGTTCTGCCAACCTATCAAGCTATTATCTTTTCACTCCTCATTAGAGCTGAACTTCTTCAAGTGTTATCTACTTATTGCCCCCACGTTCTCACCTCCCACAGTGCCCTTGACAATCACATCTATTTTTAATGATTTACTAAATCTGCTTGCTCAAATGACCCCAAAGATTTCTTCATCCTAGTATTTCCTTCCTCAGCTTCTAAGACACAGCATTCTCAGGATTTCCCTTTCTATTTCTTTGTTCATCTTTCTTTTCTTACTAAAACTAGACATTCCTTGTTTCTTTCCTTGGTCTCTTCTTTCTATTCATTACCTCTGGGATCAAATGCTCCTGTTCACTCAATCTCCTCTTTTAAGTTGATGCCCAATTTCTAATATTCTGCTTTTATGACTTTTCAGAATTCCAGACACACACTCCACCCATCAGCATCTTGAACTCAACATGCTCCATATAAAATCAATCATGTTTTCCGCCAAACCAGATATTCTACCTGTTGTCCTCAATTGTGTTACATCTCCATAGTGACTTAGAATTTACAACAGTAGAGCTAAAGAAAAGTATGGATCAAAGACTGACTGAAGTTTTCAGAAACACGAGTCCTGGGTATAAAGGCAGAGTAGATGTATATATCTAATAGTTAAGGGGTGGAGGAAGGGGCCCTCAGGCCACAAAGGTCAATTAACAAATTATTTACTGATAAATAACAATGTGGTCAAGAGAAGAGATGGGATATTTGAAATGAAGTCTGCGGTAGTGAAACACGGAGAAATTTGAGACTCAGCATGGAAACAGAAGTAGACAGTGTGAGGCCAAGTACAGTCAAGTACACAGCTTTCCAGAGTAAGAGTAACACTGCTAGCTGTGAATATTCTTAAAATAAATGACCCAAAAGGCAACTTAATCACTTAATTTGAATATATCAACTTAAATTCTGTAACTATGGAACACCTGCTAAAGGAAAGTAAGTAAGGGCAGAATTCCCACTGTCCATTCTGGGAAGAATGACTTATGCATAAAAACATGAGGCAAAGAGTGTGGCATTTAGGTAAGCAGAAAATTCTCTGAGGATCCAAACAAGATAAAATCAAAGGGCATAAAAGTACCTGGTGTGTTTTGACCCAGCAGGAATTCCAAACTAGCTTTAGTGCAGAATATAAAGAAATGTACAGTGGAAAATACAAAGCTAAAAAAGGAAGATAAGGAACAGAAGGCTCTGAAAACAAGGGGAAGGAGTTTGGATCTTTCTTTACCAACTCCCTTTAATTAAGAGTTCACTCTGAAGATTAAAACTGGAGGAATATTCCTCATAGTGGAAGTCTGAGTTCATTCAACTTACTGACATTAATCAGTTTTCACAACTTTTCAAAACTTAACACTCCACTGTGCACAAAGTCCAGGTTTTATTAATATATACTAAATATCCAATTTTTGAAGCTTTTATTATTCTATGAACTTAAATTTTTCAGATATTTTCTGTCTTATCAATAATCATAACTGAAATACACACCTATAGAACTATATTACTTTAAAAAAGGTTTACTAAGATCCAATTAATAAATTTATACAAATGACCCTTGAAGGGGTCCTTTTAACAATTCTTCAATGTTAGTATCTATTACCTAAAAATCTAAATAGTCCTACAATATTTTTTATTCTAGCTAAATAAATGTACCCAGCTACACAATGACTGTCCATAAGGTGTCAAATTTAGTACGTGTTGCTAATTCAACTTCAAAAGTCAGCAATCTTTAGGCACAGAGCGTCATATATGACTGTAAAGAGACCACTTCTGCTATGAATCTGTCCGAGGATTTGTGCTTAGGAAAGACAGAAGCATCAATATTGGATGCCTACCAGGCCATCACACATATCAGCTATTTATGACACTTTTTTCTACTGTGCCAGATGATTAGACATTGCTCTATCAAAACACAGGCGATCTAAAGGGAATGTGAAACAGAATGAAATGATAAGGGAAAGGAAAGAGAGAGAAGAGAATGGGGAAGAAATGTTCATAAGAGCTCTTGAGGACAGTATGTATTTTTATGGAGAGCTAGAACAGAAAATATATAGAGGGCAAATACTTGATGAAAAGTCAGCAACTGGCCACCTCTGAAAATATAATTCCTACAATATATAGCTCCTAAAATAAACTGATTCCTCATTACCAAGAAATATTACAACTATTAAAATACTATTTAATAAAACTAAACAGCATTTTCTTAATTGTAATAATATTAAACTTAAAAATTTTGATTTCCTAAACTAATGTCTGAATGATCCATTTACCTCTCCAGCTTTTCCTTAATGTTTTTATATCAGTACCTTTCAATGTTAATTTAATATTTAAATAATAATTCTAGGATTATTTAGGTGTAAAATCTGCAACCATAATGGAAACAAATATTGGAAATCTAAGCATTATTCTAAAATTAATAATAAAGAAATAATATAACAGAAAATTCTCTGTACTTTGAAAAATTACAAGCATTCTCTGAAAAACAACAGCTTTCTCTTTGATAGCACAGTAGTTCAAAAGACCTCTTCATGGGTTTATTTTGAATGTGAGCTCTGCTGGGATCTGCTCAAGGTGTGGCAATGACTTTCCATGACACTGGGCGAACAGGAGTATTAAGAGGTACTCTGTTTCAGATACAGCATCCAGATAACATTACAGACCTCCCTCTGTCTTCTAGGTAACCTTTTTTTAAGCTTTTTAATTAAGTATAGTTGACAGATAATATTATACTAGTGTCAGGTGTACAACATAGTGATTTGACATTTATATACATTACAAAATGTTCACCATGATAACTGTAGTTATCATCTGTCACCATTCAAAGTTATTATTGACTATATTCCCTGTTCTGTACTATTCATCCCCATGACTTATTTATAACTGTACATTTTTAATGTTCATACAATAAATAATGTAAAGGCAGAGGAACACATTTTAATTTGCCCTGTACCCTAAAAACTGTTCAAATACCTTAAAGGATCTCCATATTGCCATAAGCCATTCTTGTAAGATCAGCATGGAAATAATCTCCTTAACTTGTTTTTGCTAAGGAACTGCTTTTTAAACACAATGTAATATCCCAAAGACAAAAAACCACCAAGAAAATAACTCTTAATTGTACATTTCTGACTACATTTAGTCTCTTAAAAGAAAGTAGCTTTCTTAACAGCAGAATTATGTTAGCTACTATAATTATAATTCAAAGAAGCTATAAATCATGAAATCTATTTTCAAATAGAGGAAACAAAGTCAGAAAAAAATCTATGGTGGTTATATCTAATAAAAACAGAATAAAAACAATATCCTGAAATTCTTAAGCCTGCTTATGATGATGCCATATCTTGGAATAATATTAGGAAGAGATTTATTAGCTAGTCACATTTAGTTGTGCTTATTTCCTAAGTTCAACAATTAAAAGCTGATACTAACATTTTAAGAATCCTGGCATTCTGAAATATTAAATCTTACCGGTAAAAATTGTGAAAATACAACCCAGCGATGCAATGTATTATTTTTAAGATAGACCTCATTTATACCTAAACTATGTATTTTATATGTGTGGAGAAGTGGGGTTACATTACTTATTCTGAATATAACTCCACATGAAGTGTTTCAGCACAAAAGTAGAATATTAAAATGTACACTTTAAATCCTCAACTCCATCCATAAAGAAAAACTGGGAGCACAGCATAATGATTATACATACCATTTTCAATACAAATGTTAAAAAGCAATTTAATTTATATGAATTCAAAAAATATTCAATCCCACAAAACTGAAAGGTAGGATTTTTATGCTAATAGTAATCCTAGTCATAAAAAACAGAATCGTGTTCCTACTCCTTTTAATCTCAGTTATCCAAAGCAAAAGATATTTAAGGGATGTGTATGTGTGTGTATATATACACATACACACAAACATATATATGTAAATATCTATGTATTTTAAAGGAAATTTATTCATCAGAATCTAAAGAAGAAAATACAAACATATTAGGAGTTAACCATGTTAAATGTAAATCATTGGGTATTCTCACCATTACATTCTAAGTACAGCTCAGAAGAATTTGGGTCACAGAGACACTTAAAGTAAGTTCACGTCAAGACACACTAGAAATAATTAAGATTTTAAAGTCATCTGTTAAGGTGCTCACCATTAAGTTTGTGGTAATTTTTTTAAACAAAGCTGTCAAGTGATCAAGCAGCAACAAGGTATTTGGTATGATGGCATTTTGGTGTAAGGCAGATGTTTACATAAAATATGTGAACTTTTGCAAAATTTATAGAATACCATAACCATAAAAATAACTAATTCTAAGTATGATTTTGAAATTCCTAACTAAACCTATCCTTCAATAAGATCTTTATCAGCTAATACAGGGGAGTGTACACAGCTGAAGAGACATAAATCACATTATGTAGAGATGTATTATTAACAGTACTCTCTTTAGTTCAAAGTATATCATCTAATTTAGTTTTCATTCTGGAGCTCCCATGAAAAAGTTCGTAAGTGTTGTAAAAAATAATACCTTTACTGCATAAATATGTAATGGAATACCTACACAGAAACATTAAATTAAATAATGCATATTTTGGGGGCTTCCACTGTGCAATACAGCAGGTGTGTGCTGTCCTAAAATCGAACTCTGCTTTTTCTTTTTATATTACTTGAGAAAAATAAAAATAAAAAACAATAAAGCAACCCCTTTCTCCCAGGTTCCCTTTATAAAACCATTAAAGCTTGTAAGTTGCTTTGTGAATTCATATTGCTTTACTTGGAATTTTAACTTCTTGACATTAGACGGAGAAGTTATGGGTAAAATTGTAATTTATCCAGAATATCTTGCTTGGCTTTAGTACATGTGCTTATCAACAGGAGCTCAAGAGTGGAAAGAAGTATGGCTTTAGTGGATTTGCATAATTCCTAGTGGAGAGAAGTTCATTTCCCTATCAGTGGGTAATTACCTGGGCAGTGGAGGGCTTATCTGTACCTGAGAGGGGAGGGGGAGAGTCGGTTTTGCTGCTGCTCCAGCTGGAGAGAGAGATGGGCAGGACTGCAGTTTGTAAACAATAAATAGGTTTTAAACTTTGTTTCTCCCTTTGACTGATTTCAGTTTTCAGAGGTATTTTGCCCCGGGATTTCCTCTCCCTAGACTTACAGAGGTTCTATTTTATTATCAAAGCTCTGAAAAAAAAAAAAAACAGGCTAGGCCTAGTTATCTGCTGCTATACAAGCTGAATCCTCAAGGTTCAGTATCTAAGAGTCTGGCTGTATTTCCCTCAGTCCACCCCACTCCCATCCTCTAACATGTCCCATGCCTCTGGGCGGGAAAGCCTGTGGCAACACGAAGCAAGTTTCCACCCACTGTTAACCTCTGCAGCTGGTCCATGAAGCAAGAATAGCCCTTCTCACTATCCCTGATATTTATTCTGCCCATCTGACAAGTGTCAGATAAGAATTTTTTTAGAGTAGTTGATTTTAAATTAAGTTAAAACAAAATATTTTGAAGAAGTGCACAGTGAAAGAACTTAATTTACAGAAAAAAAGTAAAAACAAACAAACCTGGAAGTAAACTGCTCATTCACATCAAGTGAGCTCATTTTATCAAGACAATTGGTATGTAAAAAGGCACAATACATCAAATAGCTAACCTAGCTTCAGAAAAAGAAAAAAATTAGCAGATTGTAATTAACAAAAGGTTTCCCCTTTAGCAAATCATTATCATTTTAATGATTTTAAATTGGAATATCAGTTTTTCAGTAAGGAAATCTTAGATAATTTCAATTACTGAGTTTGGCAGTTTGAATGGTGACCTCAAAGATATGTCCACATTCTAATCCCCCAAACCTGTAAATATGACCTTAAATGGCAAAAGATGTGCAAGCTAGGAACACCTTGAGAGTAGAAACTTACCGTAGGTGATGCAGGTGGGTTCTACATGCAATCATACGTATCATTATAAGAGAGAGGCAGAGGGAGTTTTAAGAAACAGATACATACACAGAGGAGAAGATGAAATGAACACAGAGTGGACAGATGCAGCCACAAGCCAAGGAATGCCAACAGGCAGCTACCAGAAGCTGGAAGAGGCAAGGAAGGTTTCCCAATTAGAGCCTCTGGAGGGAGCATGGCCCAGTTCTATGCCTTCATTTCAAACATATCTGACCTCCAGAATTCAACTGTGAGAGAATAAATCTGTTGTTTTACCTCCAAGGTTGCAGTAATTTTTTAAAACAGCTACAGGAAACTAATACGCTGAGGAAAGGAATATATTAAAATAAATAATCCTTTAGGCATACAAACTTAGAAGCGAAAGAGTAATCCTATATTACAAATAAAATACATCAACGAGACACAAGATACAATGAAATAGTATGCCCAATTTTTACAGTTGCAACTTTGAGGCATATTATAAGATTTTACATGCATCACTAACATGATCATACAGGGGAAACTTATAAGCAAAAGTTTTGCCTAATCTCTAAATATTCAGCTATAAAAATAAAGTATAGTAAGCAAGATACAGATAATCTTTCAAATCAGACTAAAAAGTGACAGAAATTAAAAACAATTAAAAATGCCTGCAAAATACACACAAATAAATGTGGCTTCTGGAACTATTCATTAAAGTATAAAGGCTCCCACTATATGATCTGCTCAAGTGGCAGAACCACCCAAAAACTGACAAAAGGAAGGGAATGACATCTGGGGAATTATAAATTACACTGGCCATAATACTTGAGATTTTTTGAAAAAATTTAACAATAAATCTTTATGATCTGGCAACCACTTGGTCATTCTGAGACTCAAATAAAAAAATAATCAAATACTGTAACCTCTCTTAGCCTCAATATCCTCATCTTTAAAACTGGGACAACAGTGTCTACCTACCTTATAGTTTTAACAGCCGCTCAGAGCTATTGTGAGGATGAAATAAGATTTCAATGGCCCATGGTTTGGGTCACAGCTTCTCTCCATAAACCGACTAGACTGGGAGCTAAGTACCCTTGCTTTTTTAATGAAAAATTTCAGGGAACAGTTACTATATTTAAAAAAATAGAAAAACATATTAAAACAAAGCTTCTTCTCCATTCTACTGACATCTAGGATCCTAGCACTTACCACATCACTAGCGCTGGAGAACTCATTATTGACCAAACTTTCAAGAGCCATCCACCGAACTGGCCTGTTTTCATTGTCCCCCAGACAGTGATAGTCCATGGGGAACAAGTCTCTGGAGAGGGCATTGTCTGTGATCTTAACTTGAAGTGTGTCATCAATGCTGAAAAGTAAAGACATGAACATCAAATGAAATGAGAGTATTTTTAAAATATGGATTATAGTTACTCTTTAATGTAATACAATTCCCACTGTGACTCCTGGAGAAAACCCCAAACTGAGAAAGAACTAAACATCAAATGACAGTAACAAACTCCTGGCACTCACACACAATTCCTAGCAGCCAGGTCTTTGTGGATGACTTCCCTTCTCGCCAGATAGCTCATTCCACAGGCAATCTGAATAGCCATGTGTACCAGGTCTTGCTGAGAAATTGCCTGTGTAACAGAAAATAATAGTGTTAGCAGTTAGTGAAAAAATTACGATGGCAGCTACTCAGTTCATTCCAATCCTACTCCATCCCCAAATACTTCTATCTATACACTGAGTTTGAAAGGCTACTTCTTGACCAAGTATATGTTCCCAAAGCTCCCAGTACCTGTTTCTATTATAGACCTTATCATTCTATAGTATAATCTACCATAAATTTCACAGTCACACACACCATAGTCACACACCCAGCAGGTATTTCCCCCCAACATCCAATGCATACAGTAGCTGCTTAGTACCTATCTGTTCAATGAATGTTTAATTTTTAAGGGATTAATTCAAATGCTTATGATTTAATAACTTGTTTTCTATAAAAATAATAGCTTTTATTAGGAGACTGTCCCCTGGGGACCATTTTCAAATTAATACAAGCCTACAAACTATATTGATATGCTTCTCTGGAGCCAGGACACCAGTACTGAGGGCTGAGGAGTGAAAGAGCCTCCAACCACTTGTTGGAAACCTTGGCTTTAATCCTGTCAATTTACAAGGCATATTACACATATTAAACCAACTATTCAATGAAGGCTTTCAATCCACTTTCTCCTGGCAACTGGAAGTACATTATTATAAATCCTAAAACCAACCTAATGTGGTTACAAAACACAGTAGGCAGCAAAACTCCCACTAGGCTTTACTACCACTACTGTCATAATGTGTTTGGAATCTGACCAAATGCTTCACAACTATGTACACAGTAGTGAAGAGAAAGAAATTCTTAGGTGACTGGCATCCTACAGCCAGCATATTAAAAACACACTCAATTATCCCCTACAATCTAGCACTCCAGTCAACAACAGCTTTTGGTATAAATATAGACCAAATGGCTCTGTAAAATCTGTTTCCATTCATAGAAGGGAGATCTAATACAAGTCCTTCAAAGAGTTATCAGGAAAATGACTGAGATGGTGTTACAGAGGGAGTGAAATGATTATGAGTAAACATACAATGGATATAAAAAAAAATTCAGCATCAGTAAAGTGTAAGCCTCAGGACAGAATCATTAACCATCTGCTCTAAACCACCAGGTTATAAATATGTTCTGGTTCATTTTGAGGTTCTTTTTGCAGGCCTTTAAACAGTTTATATATAAGAATGTTAACATCTACTTTTGAAGATATCATCAGAAAACTTTGGGTAAATACTTGGTATTTGGGGCAAAATTTTCTCACCTGAGGGTTATTGGCCTCTACTAATTTGCACTGGCGTAAAAACAATTTAAGATTCCCCCAATTCATGTAAGGCAAAATCACCATGGGCTTTTCTCCTTCTTCTATACACACATGGGTAATAGGAAGAAGATTTCTATAAAATAACAAGAAATCAGGAGAAAGATAAGTGAAATCTAAAACCTCAGGGGTTTGTTTTTAATAAAAAGGAATAAAATTAAGAAAACCTGAAAGAAAACACGAAAATCTCAAACATACTTAAAAACATAATTACCATTAAAAATGTAAAATTATAAAGGCTCTTTAAACTAGACGTTAGTGTTTCCCACATATGCACCTTTTCTAGAGAAAAGTTATATATAAACTCAGTTGTTTCCTGTGGACTGGAGTCTCTAGCTTCCTAAATTTTTACTCAAAAGGGTAAACAGAGGCACCTAAAAAGGACTTGACCAAGAGTATATTTTAACATTCCTTTCGGTCCATAATCACACTTTAAAAAAAAGGCCCCAATGCATACTGGGAACAAAAATCTGATAGCCAAGAAGGCCTCTAAGAGGCTAAAACTGCCACAAAGGCCAAGAAGGCTCTAGCTGGTCACATGGGATTTACAATCTGATTTCTAATTCCTAAACTTACTATTTACTGTCTGTGTGACTGTCTCTCTTTGCCTTAGTTTCCATACCTCTGACAGGGATGGGGATCCCACCAACCATAAAATGTTATGATGTACAAAATAAAGCCAAGCATATAGTAAACAGTCTTGTTCTTGCTTTAATTTCTACGGCACACATACTTTCATCCTTTTGCCTTAATGACACCTCTTCCACTGGTATCCGGAAATTTTTTCCCAAGGTTACATAACTTTTAACATAATGACCTCATTTTTCTCCACCAAGCTGAAAATTCCTAGAAGGCAAAAACTAATATGAACTCTTATTTTTAACCTAATGCTTTGTATTCTGTGCCATGGAAAATAAGCACTTAAAAAATATTTGAAAAATAACACAAATAACATAGGCTTAAAAACATTCCTATTCCTTAACTTAGTAAATTCTGCCTCTAAGGCTATCCAATAGGAAATAATATTAAACATAAAAAAGCCACATGGACAAGGAGAGTTAATGCAATACTAATAGCAAAAAGTTGGTAACAACTTGAATGTCCAAAAGTAATGAAAAGTGTACATCCAAATAATAGGATAGTATGTAATGATTAAATGGTTATAAAGAGATGTTAAGGAGAACATGAGTAAAAGCTTATCTTATAGGAGAAAAAGATAATAAAGCAATTCACATATTACAAATATGGAGAGGATTACACAATAATTACAAATTAAAGAAAAAGTAGTAAAAATCTGCACAGAAATAGGCAGTTGTTGTTTTTGAGCTGTGGGACTTCCCATCATTTCTACCTTGTCTCTCTGTATTTCCTAAATTGTCTCAATTTAGCATGTATGTCTTCTAAAACCAGTCACGATTCTGGCCTAAGAGTGCACAAATGAAAGTTATGGGCTTTGCCCACGCTGTGCAGGAGTTTTAACAGGGAAAGCACTGACCCTGAGCAGCTGGAAAAATGAGGATTCAGAGAACAGTAAACCTGTAGGAGGTAACACCTCTGTAAAGCTTCTACTTGCATTATGGCCTTGGCCTAAGAATGGCAGCAATGATTAGTCTGATTAGTTCTGCTTCATAGGTGAGGAACAGAGAGAGAAGTCAGGTAACCTGCTGAAGACAAATGGCAGGTATGCGGAGAAAAAAAAAATGTCATCTGATTCCAAAACTCTTGTGCTTTCCCCAGATGACTGGGCATTCCTTCCCAAGGAAGCAAGAGGGGCCCAGGGAAGATGACAGAGCCTCTTTTCACAGCCAGCCCCCCACACACTAAATTGACTAGCAGGTCTGTGCTCAGATATTCACCTGAGCATGCCAAAATTTCAGAGGTAATGTGGAGAGTTACCCAATCTAACACCCCAAAATTATTTCTTACTGAAAAATTATTTTCATGACTGAAATTCACCAAGCAGAGTTAAAGGCATTTTATCCAGGCGCAGTAAGTTTGTTGGATAAGATCAAATCATTCATTTATTGCCAGAGGATAAGAGCCTGCTAGGAAAGGTAACAAGCTGCATGAACATGTTTCAAAGTACAAATGGCTCATCTTCATTCTGCTCATTTTATAAAGGAAAGGAGGATAAAGAGGGGAAGTCTGGGACAAGTGTGGATGAGAGCAAATGCAGGTGCTACAGATAACAAAATGGAGGAAGGGCAGTTTCCATGGGGACTTGAGGCAAATGCACCCAGTTCTCAGTCTTGCTAGGGGTGCTTGCAGACTGGGAGCCATGAGGCAGTTGGAATGTGAAGGGCCTGCCCTCAGGCACTCTGGGAAAAACAGAGTCAAACCATAAGGACAAATAGCTCATGAGTACTTTGATATGAAACACTCTGATGTATTAAAATAGGTTGACAGCTACCTTTTATTTATACAGCTATTTAAACTTACAATAAAAACCAATCTCATGAATTACAGTGGAAAAAGGAGTAAAAAGAATTTCAAAATGCTTTAAAATAGTTCAACACTTTACAACTCTTATTCGTGGAATGTAAACATAAAGTAAACATGTTTTAAATGTGTAATTCCATATCACAACTACTTTTTTATAAAGTTAAATTCTGAAACCAGGTGCCATCTCTTGCTGTTACTTAGTTTGCTTGATAAATTCTACTGATCACTAGAGATCATTATTTCATTTTTATCCCTCATACCTAGCAGAGTTTCAGCAAAATAGGCACTTAATGAATCCAAGTAAAAAAATGAACAGCCCAAATGCATACATACAGCCACGAATAGTCTAGATGTCAAGGGTCAAAAAGAAATGTGTTGTAGGTCCCAGTCCCCTTAAAAATAAAATGAACTGCTACAGTGAATGGAAAGAACAATGAATGTACTGACAATGTGTTTTGTTCATTAAAAACTAGAAGAATCTGGTATCACTTTATAATTAGGAACAATTAACCATGACCAAACTATAAGCTGCCATAATCACTGACTGTCCAGTATTAACCCATTTTAAAATGCCATCCCCTTGCATCACATAATGATAACCTGGGGCTGCTAATTCATCCTGGCAGGATGTTGGAAAACCCCGGTAGAATGTTTAGAGCCTCATGAGAAAATGCTGCTAATGATTGCTTTGAACATTTTTCAGCCAAAGCATCTTTGGACTACAGTGGCTATAAAGCTGCTTCCTGGCAAAATCCTGGCTTTGTCCACCTTTACGCCTGCCACCCACTCCTGTGCTGAAGTGATGCAGACCTTTCATCAGGGTTAGATTACTAGGTCAGTACCCAAATCCTGGGTTAACATTACATACTAGTGTAACACTGTTGGCTACTCCCCCTGGAGTCAGCATGACAGAACAGCAGACACTCCCAACACTGTCAAAAAGGACATTTCCAACTAATCATTACCCAGTTCTTGTTTTGTTATCCAAAGGAAACAGAATGTGTTTCTAAGAAAATATAGTCTAAGGGATGAGTTATCCATCCGTTCCTCTGCAGATGAGGAATTCTATTCTTGGACTGAATCGGGTCAATGGAAGGAAACACTCCTTAACCCTTTCAAAGGAACATCTTCAGTTCCTCAATATAATTTGTTCAATTTTTTCAAAAGTCTCTGGCTTTTTTACTTCCAATGAAATTCAAGAGTGTCTCTTTGTTATATTAATCAATGTCCCAAGGACATGATAAACCTAATGAGACATCTGCTCTGAAATTTGAAATCAGAATAACTTTTCTCTCTCTTAAGGAACATCTATGTTTCTTTCCCTTCTAATAGTGAGATTTATCAACTTGTAATGTTTCCTTCAGCCTTGGTTGCCCAGAAGCTAAGAAGCTTGTTTTATGTTCAACTAAAGCAAAAATATTTGTCTCCTTGCCGTTGGCTTATTTATTTTCCACCTTCACAATGCCAAAGAACTCAGTTTCATTTTCATTACCATTTTATTGATTCTACCATAACTTGCCTTCTTTTTAGATTCTCAGATTCATTTGAATATGAACTAAAGTATAAACAAAATTCAAATGTAAAACTAAGTAATCATCTTTTTTTTTGGTAAAGTAACTGCTCAAAGTACACAGAAATTAAAATGCATTGATGCCTTTTGTATGCTTTCCTTTCCATCTTTTTATTTTTTCAGAAGTCTATAAATATCTTCTAACAGGGATGGTCACTCAAGAAATAACAAGTGTTAGCAAGGAGGTAGAGAAAAGGGAACGCTATCCACAACTGTTAGGATTATCAATTGGAGCAGCCATTATGGAAAGAAGTATGGAAGGTTCTCAAAAAACTGAAAACAGAAATACTATACAGCCCAGCAATTCCACTTTTGAGAATTTACCCGAAGAAAACAAAATCACTAACTTGAAAAGATATGTTTATCACAGCATTATTTACAATAACCTAAATATGGAAACAACCTAAGTGTCCATCAATAGATGAAAGGATAAAAAATAAAAAAGATGTGGCATACACACACACACACACAACACACACACAATGGTATATTACTCAGTGATAAAAAAAGAATGAAATCTTGCCATTTGTAACAACATAAATGGACCTAGAGGGTATTATGCTAAGTGAAATAAGCCAGGCAGAGAAGGACAAATTCCATATGATTTCACTTACATGCTGTATCTAAAAAAGAAAAATGAACAAACAAAACAGAAAGAGACTAACAGACACAAAGAACAGACTGGTAGTTACCACAGGGCAGGGGGATGGAGAGATGGGTGAAATAAGTGAAAGGAAAAAAAAATTAGTGATAATGATCAGCATCTTGATCTGGGTGATAGTTACATGAGTACATTCACATGTCAAAATTCATCAAGCTGTACACTGAGATTTGTACATTTTAGGTACCTCAAAATAATAAAACTATCTTCCTGAAAAATAAAAAAAAGGGATGATCACTTTCCATTTTTTTAACATGTGACCAAAGATTCAGTAGACATACAAATCAAGCTGACTCTACATAGTGCTTTCAAAAAATCTTGACCTAATATTGATAGTGCTGCACATTGTGATACTATTATTTAAGTCCTTTTTTCTCAGAAGGTAGCTTTTGTTATAGCTCTGTCAAGAAGACTGATAAAAAGCTTTTTTAAAAAAGTTCTTCATATAGAACTATATATATTTTTTAAGTCATACTATGACCTAATGACAAGAGATTTGTTAAATAAAAGGTGGTATATCCATTCAGTGAACTACTACTATAATATAGACACGAATTTATAGTTACCCATAAGAAAAGTTAGATACTTTGCTTTGCTAATATCAAAAAGCATGTTAACTTGTAAAGATAATAATGGCATTGTGATTATATAGGAAAATATCCTCATTTTTTTGGAAAATGCATACTGGAAATGCATTGATAGTGTTAAGATATCCAATTTACTTTAAAATATTGCCACAGGCACAAATATCTGCCTATCCACACCTATTTAGAGAGATGATAGAGGCACACAAATGCATGCACACACGAAGCAAAAATGGCAAAATGTTAATAACTACCTTTACATTTAGGAGGTAGGCTTACTGTGTTTATTATTCTTGTCTTTGGTATTGTATAAAAAATCTTGTAACAAATTTTTTTAGTTTATGTATATCATCCAATTTTTTTAAGAGAAATACACATATAAATATGTAAAAACCCTTTTCAAAAATCTTAGCTATGATTATATAGATGTGGGCTTAGACACTATTTTCCTTTTACTTTACTGTGTTATTAAATTTTGTGCAATGAGCATGCATTCACTTTTATGTTCTGAAAAAAAATTAAACTGTTCCAAAAAGCTTTTGATTCAGAACATTTCACAATGCGAAAATAAAACTGTTACCATGTTTAACACTTAGTTGCTGGGTGGTTTCTTCTCTTACCTGTGATGAAGACCTCGTAGCTTACAACTTTCAGTAAGCATCATTGTCACCTGAATTTCAGAAGCTTGATCTATATAAAGAAAAAGACACTGTCTTAAATGATAACACTATATATATATGATATTAATATATTCTGCTATTAGTCAATAATTATCTCAGACTATATAAAATAAATTTTCATTATAAAATACAGGTAAATCCAAATGGCTCTAGCCTGAAACTCTATTGTGGTAGGTAATCCCACTGAGTAAATCAATATTAACAGAAGACGTTATGGATAAATGTGACTACATAAAAATTAGAAATTAAGTAAGGTTCCATAAACAAAGTAATAAAAGAGTGGACAAATATCCATAACATGTAGGCATTTTATAAAGGGCTAATGAATTTTTTCCCTTCTTTAAAGAGTTCATATAAATAAGAAACAAAAAAAATGAAAAAGAGACAAAGGGAATAAACATATAGTTTACTAAAAAAAGAAACACAAGTGACTAACAAAATTACAAAATGACTTTTAGCCTCACTGCTCAGTAAAGAAATGCAACTTAAGGACACACCATTTTATCCATCAGATTGGAAGAGACAAAAAATCAGCAACCTACCCGTCTGGGCAAGAGTGTGAGGATCACCAGAGCACCGTGGTAGAGGGAAACCAATATCTAACATTTTAAATGCATATACCCTTTACATCATCAGTCTCACTGCTAAGAGTCTACCCTACACATATATCCACAGAAGATCACCTACATATAATGTAAGAATTATTCAATGGTAACAGTAAGAAATGCAAAACAACCAAAGTGCCCATCAACGGAAAACTAGTTAAAAATTAGCATATCAGAATACTGTGTGACTACTTTTAGAAATAAGATTTAGATCTATACATTTTGAGAAAGATGTCCAAGATACATTAAATTTAAAAAGCAAGCTGCAGAAAAACTGTGTTTCTGTGATCAGTTACAGCTTAAAAACAAAATTATTTAAAAAATTAGATATACTTGGGTGCATTTTTTCTCTTACTCATGAAGCAAATCAAAAGAAATTATTTATAGTGGTTATTTTAGAGATGGGAAGATTTACATTTTGTACCTTTCTGTCTTGTTTACACTTTCTAACCTTACAAACATAAAACTGAAAAAAAATGACCACAAGAGTTCTGACTGGAGACTGCAATTTTGTTGTTTTCTTGTTCTTACTTTTCTGTAGTTATAAAAAACACAAAGAATCAATATTAAATTAGTAGAAAACAATTTAATTTTCACAGAACATCTGAAATTAAAACAATTATTCCATTTTATTTTCTGCTTCTGAACTCATGGTTTTTGGTCCAAATTAATAAAACAGAACTAAAACTGGCTTTTTAGTTCAATGGTTTTGAAACAAAAACATGATAATGCAATTTATCAATGTTTAGTCTGTACCTCCCAAGAACCATAAGCCATCAAATATTTGCACAAATCTACATGAACTCCTCATTGTATAGGGGCCACTATTGTAATATATATTTTCTTCACTGTTTGAAAAGAACATTTTATAGTGAAAGCATATTTTCACTATAAAATTGAAAATCAGTTTTATTTTTAAATGGTTTTTAGATATTAAAAATAAAATTTTGAGTATAGTGTATCTCTAAAAACACTTTCAGAGAAACCAATAGCTAATTTGTATGTCAACAGTAATAACAACTTATAAAGCTTCTGATCAATGCAGCAAGAGGGAGAAAAGGATGTAAAGATCGGTGAAGCCAAGATCTACACCCCAACCCTACCTAGCAAAAGGCTGAACCAACAGTAATATGTAGACCACTGAGCTCAAGCACTATGATGATGTACCATCGTCACTCTTTAACAGTGAAGCTGTCAAAGCTGAAAATTACAAATTTCATTTACCTCTGGGACTAACTGGTGGAATCACTCCCTCTCCTGTACTCGCTAGTACTGTCCCCTTTCAGACAGCTTCACTTAGTTAAGACTTTTGTAGGTATGTAAAATGGGTGGCAAAAAGCCAAGGACTTGAAACACTTGGTACTTCTTTGAAAAAGGTGCTCCACACAGTGTCTGCTTGAATAAACTCTAGTTGTCTAAAAACTGCTTAAAATTTAGGATCATCTAGTAAATAGCACAATGTGCCTTATTCACTCTTTCTACAATCTAAATTATTTTTCATGGAATTACAGCCAGGGCTATCTGGAGGCTGGTAGGACCTTTTTAGGATTGAAAACAAGTACCAGTTGGAGGTCCCCACCCAGTTCTTAAGAGCTTACTTTCCCATCAACTGGTATGAAAACCCAAGTAAAACAAAGGTAACTTCAGTATATATCATTTTATGCATAATATTTTTCAAGTTCTTAACTTTAATAAGCATATTCTATGAAGTAAGGGACATTTGAACTGGATGATCTAAAAAAGCTATCAATTTATTAAGAGAAAATCATTTTCCTGGATTCCTTTCTCAGTATAGTCCATGTCTTTTCATTTTAAACACTGAAAGGTCTATTTTCAAGAGGTATACATTTGAAAACAATACTATAAAATAATTTACATTCTAAAAGTTACAAAAGAGAAAATGATAAAAAACACATCCCCAAACTGCAAAAAATTAGCAATTATAAAATAAAGTAACAATAAATTCAAATCAATTAATTTATTTCACAGAATTTCACTTCACAATATTCATTGTCTGAAATTCAGATTCCTAATTTCAATTTCTCGACATTTCTACTGGCGTATCCATAAGTCCTTGTGCAACATTATATATTTTTTAAGAATGTAATTTCCTGCTTATGCTTATGCTCAATTATCTTTTAAAAACTTATTTTTTGCATCTTAAGCTACACTTCTAATTGTGTAGCATGTAACAAAGCATACAGATTTGTGAAAGAACTTTGTCAGTTCTATGTAGCTTCAATTAGAAAAATTAAAATAACATTCCACAGGAATAAATCTCAGAGACACTCAATCATGCGGAGTTATCTCTTGAACAATTTTGAGGCAAAGGCTGTGGGCAAAGCACTTCTTCTCTGTTTCCCAGGCAAACCATGACCACATCTTGGCTAAGAACTCACTGTGCTTTTTCTTGTTTTCGTCTAGCTCAGAGGGAACATAATAATTACAGTGGTAAAGCACAGAAACAAGCTAGTGACTACAATTCAAGTGTATACGGGAAGAGAAATCTTATCTTGTGAAACAGTCCCAGTATCCGCATTGTGTTTTCTTATCACTATTATTTCCTTTTTTCCCCCCTTCAGAGCCTAAATCAACCCAATTCTGTACAGAAACCTCTTTTGCTAATTCAAGATTCATTTGAACAAATTAGTAAGCCCAGTTCTAAATTGTCCATAGAATATTTACAAAGCCCAGAAGAAATATTAGAGTTAAAGGAAAGTGTTTTCTTAAAAAATGGGGAAGTGCAACGAAGGGCAGTGGTTATTAAAGTTAAAATTTTACATTTACAAAGAGTAATACGTAAAACATCCTTCAAAACTAGTCAGAGAACACAATGGGGCCTAACAAATACTAACCTCTAAGTGTTTTGGGGCTAGGAGAAGTGGGTGAATAAAATAAAAACTGAATAGTATAATAAACTATTTGTTTAGAAAAGATAAAAGGTGTTTGAGTGTGTGTGTGTGTGTATGTGTTTGTAGCATCCTTAAATAAGCAATTTTGTGAAATTATATCAAATTCTATTCAAAATGCTAAATTCATTTTTCCAAAATTAATATATTATCATCTCAACTTATATAGACAGTCAGATATGAAGGGCCCCATCAATCTCTATTTTTCTTTCTCTTAAAATGGGCTAATAGACAACTAAGAATTACTTGTGCTTTTATAAATATCAATTATCAATATTTAAGTTCTAATATTTTAAAGGATCTTGCTGATTCACCAGTATTAGGGAATAAGCAATATATAATCATATCCTAGCATATTTTCATAGGGAATCTCTTAACTGAAAAATTTATATAAATCAATAAGTGAAAAATTACGTATCACATTTTTCCAAAAGAAGAATATGTGAAAGCAGGTATTGTTAATGAAAATGTAAACCAGTGCTACCTTTTATAGAATAATTTGGCAACTGGCAATCTCTTATCAAAATTTTAAATATGAACACTCCTGGAGCAGCATTCCAACTATGGTTATACCTGAAAAACTATACTAAGAAACACACACACATTTACACATACACATACGTATATCTTCTGCCGCATTACATACAACAGCCAAAATAAAGGCAGGGGGTAATGGGAGAAAGGTAAGGAGTAGGTACCCATATAAGGTACTGAGAGTCTGGGAGTCAATGTTTTTTCTTTATAGTCCTCACTACTGTGTGGTAGAGGGGAGGTAAAACCAATAACAATGTTTTTTAAGAGAGAAAAACCAGAGAATTTCAAACCAAGAAAAATACAATATTACATAGAGCAACAATGAAGTCAAGTAGATGCAGTTTTAACTAGAAGCCTGAGTTGTACCTAATAAAAGTTTAATATCTTAATTTATTAGACTTCTATTTTCTAAACCTAATGAGAATAACCCAAATTGCCTAAAAAGTTAGCACCATATGAACTAAATTAACATGGACTGATTTAAAAAGTCTGGCATATACTGAAGATTTGAGACAGAATTGCACTGGCATGAACCACCTTAGGAAAGCACTATAGAAACAGTATGGGAAATAAATCCTACCTTTAACTGTTTTTACAAATGTTTGTTTTTCTTTATTTGGATCTTTGTCATCTACTAAAATCCCATGGAAAATACGCCCAAAAGTACCTAAAGGAAAAAGAATAATTAATGAGTTCATATGATAACCTTCATTAATTATAAGTACAAAACTTTCTGGTGTAATTTAAAACAAATATAATGTGTTTTGTTTTAAAGGTTATATGTGATAAACACTACCCAGCCCTAGAGTAAAAAGATCCAAATCTTTGTTTCCTAACGACTAGTAGAAGTTATTTGTAACTATGAAATAACTTGCTTTTAGGAGTGCCATATTAAACTAAGTATGTGAGAATTCTTTCTGAATTATCCTAAATAAACTAACGATACAGTCAGGAGCACTGGGGCTTAGTAACAGGATATCAACAGAGGCATTTATGAGTTTCTACGCTTAGCCTCAGAGCAATGACAAAGGAAGAAGATGGATTCTATTCATACACTCAAAAATAGACCCCCAAACTCTGCTTCTGTTAATTACTATTATTACTATTTGCCATTGGGACAGCCTCACTTAGCTGTGACTGACCTGTAACATCCCAGCTAACAAATGAATTCATAATGACTAATCTGCATCCAAAACATTCCAAACTGCATTAGGAGAAGGGAAAAGGAATCCTCTATTAACAACTTGGGGACTGCAATGAAGTATTTTACTATTAGTTTCTGTCCCCTTCTTTCAGCACCTCCCCTATCAATGCCTTAAAAATCAAGAAAGAAAGTAAGGACCAGCAAGTGGGGAAGGCAAGGGCACTAGTAGCTATTAGACACCTACGATGTGTTAGTTCACTTAGTGTGCACCACTTCACCTAATCTTCACAACTAGTCTAAGAATAGAAATTACTTAGAATATTTCAGAAACACCTGCTAGGTAGAGATCACGTTTAAACAAGAACTAAACAGAAAATGTACTTTAAAGGTAACAAACACACATATATATGCACTTAAATATACTTAAAAATCAAGAAATACATCAAAGGTGTATTAAGGCAAATTTAAAACCTAAAGAAAGGGAAAATGAAAACCAATTTTATAAAGGAAATAAAGTGTTACTGCTTTCTATCTGTAGGCACAAAATGAGGTGAAATTCTTAAAATCTGAAACAAAAAAAACGTTATAGTGCTAAGATTCAATTCCTTGAAGAAGTGATTTTGCGGTAAAAAATACCTTCTTGGAGTACATCTTTTAGTGTTATCCTCTCCCTGGATATTGCTATATCCTTCACCTTTGCTTTGGCCTCCAAAAGAGTGACACTTCTCAAGTCATTCTTCTCTATCCTCAAGGTAGGATAACCTGAGGAGCCAACAAAGCGAAACCAAGAAATATAAATACCCTTATTATGGCACCAGGGCCAACTTGTTCAGTTAGAACCTCAGGACTCAGGTAATAGTAATGAATGAATGGATGCAAGAATCATAAAAAGAAACAGGCACACACATGAACAGGGAGAATTACTTGTGAAGGCCATGCAAAATATTGAAAAGCAACACTTATCCACCTACCCCAAAAATCTTAAACTGCAGAATTAAGACAAGAAGCACTAAAATTAATGTTACCGTTACCAACACATCAATTGCCTTTCAGCTAAAAGAAACAAACTTTGACTCATGGAATTTAATTTAAACCTTCTATGGACTGTTTTTCTCCCACAGAACTTTTTAAATAAAGACATGTTTGTAAAAATATCTTTTTTAATAAAACATATGATTGATTTTATCATTCTAGTATTCATACAGTCTACTCATACCATTGTGGGATTCCTATTTATTTTTCAGTTCTCTTAATTCCCATTCATTCTTAATATGATAACAGCAAAAACAAAATGTCTAGACGTAAATTAAAATTTCATTCCAAAAAAATACTGGAATAAAAGGAACCAGTGTTAGCAAACAGGAATTGGAAAGGTATCTTTAATGATTTACTTGCTTTGGTAGCTATTGGGAAGAAAAATCCCTAAAGAATTAGTGGACCTAGACAATGATCACCAAAGTCTGCGAGAAGAACCGCATGCGAAGCTTTGGGGAACCTTACAACAAATGGATCAGGCTGACAGCACCCGATTCCACTGGTAATCAGTTTGACCATGGTAAGTCCAGGTGCATGAGTCTGTGTGAGTGTATCTGTATGTGTTTAATCCTGCCTGGGGTTCTCTCAGTATCTTAATTTGTAGTCTGTTGTGTGTGTCATTTTAGAAAATTCCTGGTTATTATGTCTTCAAATATTTTTTCTACTCCTTTCTTTTTCTATTTTTATTTATAAAAAATATATTTTCATTGAGTTTTTTAAAAGTATTTTTATCATACATTTAATGTTCACAAGAATTAATTTCTTACTAATGGTAACTGAAAATTTTAATAAGTAGTTTTTGCTGACTTTTTAAAAAAGTATTTTGCTTTTCGCATATATAATAATTGAATTATCTATCTCTTTAAGGTTATATCCACAATCAAGAATTGATTTTAATGAGCAAAACTTAGCCTCTAAACATTAAAGCAATGATGTTTTATTCTGAACAGTTTGGACTACTCTTACATCTATCATTGTACCTTCTGAAGAGCATGTATTTATTCCTTTCATTGGTGGTGATGGTAACTGCTGCCTTTTAAAACTACAGCACCCTTTCCTTCCCTTTTTTTTTCTTGCCACTGTCTTATTACAGATCCAGATCAGTTCTTCTGGAGAATGTCTGGCATTTGCTTTTTTGAATATCATTTAACCTGTTCCTCTGTCTCTGTATTTCTTATAAACTGCCAGTCAATCCTGTGGTCTTGACTGAATTCAAGTTAACTATGGTTGGGTGAGGAGAAACAAGAATACTCTCTGGGTGGTACATCACATATAGGAGTGCAAAGTATCTAGCATGGCTACTTTTACTGATGACAAGTTTCATTAGTGAATTCAGGCAGTGACAGTCTGATCCCTCAAATAGTGAAGTTCCCCATTTCCCTTTGTTGGAAGGATTTTAAAGACTGGTGATCTTTTCCTGAATCAAATATTTTATTAGGGGGTGCAAATATGATTTTCTATCATTCCTTCCACATTTGTTTGCTGGGATTCTTCTATAAAGAAGCATTTTCCCTCATTAACTAGAACTACCTGGTTACTCCAAAATAGTCACCATTTGTCAGAGTATCACTGGTGCCTTAGTTACCTTGTATGAGTTATCGTATAAGGACCAATTTTTAAAAAAGTTTTATTATAAACTCACAGATTTTTACCCATTTTATGTTTCAATACATTGTAGTCATTATTATTATTATTATTATTATTATTATTTGATGCTCAAATAGTCGCATCTTCAGGAGCTCTTCAAGTCTTTAGCAGTTTTTATGATTTTTGGCTCAGCAACATGATCCAGGTTTATCTCATACATTACTGACCCAGTCCTGAGACCATCCATTTCTCCAAGGAATCTTGTTGTTGTTGTTTTTCATGGGAAACAGTATTGAAAGGCCACACCAGGGCACTGGGTGAAGGACAGATATTCTTAGTTTTCTGAAGAGTAAATGCCAGCCCAAGGAAGGTAACAGTTAATTGACTCTAAGAACCTAATTAATCATGCCAGCACTAAACCGAGCCCTGACTTGTGGCCTGCTGCTTATCCTGATGACTACATTGTTTCTTATTGGCATGGTGACTGATTCCTCATTATGTTTAAATAACACCCTAAGAATAATTATTTTTCCCCAAACATCTACATGTTACAGTGTAAAAACTTTCATCAAAATCCTATTATAGAAAAAAAGGGAATCATATCCCAGGCTCTTAATTCTAATGACAGCTAGCTTCCTATCATGATTAGAAAACAATGTAAAGTCCATACCATGCCCATAAGACTATCAAACAATTCATTAAAATTCAAGTCTCTGTCTTCGTGCAGCTCAATGGCTTATTTATCTAACTACCTGAAAACTTTCCTTCTGAAGTGATTCAGTAGTCCTTTTAATATAATTAATGCATGGAAATCTCCCCAAAACTAATTCTAGCAATTAAACTTAAATTTTATTTTAATGCTCCAATTTTAGAACATTTCATTCAATGCTCCAGAAAGCAAAAGTTGAGGACCGAGCCTAACCTTGCATATATTAGATACCACACACCTAGTATGGTATACATGTCCCACAAGTAACTAACCACACAGGACTATGGAGAGACAGGCCACAGACAACTTCAGGAAATCATCTTTACAATTAAGTTAACTCTTACTGGTGATTGGAGTTGCATTGTTGGGCGTGTCAGCTCTCAGGTACTGAGTCGTCTGGGTAGATGGCTGAGACAGCCCTTGGGAGCTACTGCTGGCACTGATGCTGCAAACAATATTTAGGAGATAAATATCTGGCAAGTAAGCTTCAATGAGAAATTTCACTTTTTCATATATACAAAACACATGTAGTTATTATAATCAGCTTAAAATTCTGATGGAGATCATAATAACGCTGGCTCTCCATCACAAATGTTCCGTATTGAAATTTTAATCTTCCTCATAATGTACAGCTTTGTTTTGTCCCCCTTTTCTCCACCATCACCAAGTAGCATTTTCTAATGAAAGTCATTCAGAAGTACAGGTACTAGTCCTTAAACACCACACCTGGCAGTCTAAAGCCCCACACAATGGGAACTATGGATTACCTCTTTAAAAAAAATGCCCATGCTATTCAATTAGATTGCTTCTAAGAACAGGAGTAGAAAGACAGGCCTCTTTTAATGATGGTCCAAATTCAGATGGCATACGGGTGAGAGAATATCAAAGCAAATCAAATATGCCAACAAGGTCAAAGCTTGGGAAGGGGTATCATATCTGGCTCAAGCTTGTTTAATCACATATACTTTGTTTCTTCCCCAGTTTCACCTTTTTAGAATGTATGGAACTTATCAGAAATCTCTAGTACTTGAAGCATTCCATTCCATCATATTCTCTAAATAGCACAGGAGACCCATAAGACAGTAGGCTCAAATAACTGTCAACACTGTATTCAAGATTGCTACAAATCAAGCCTCTTAAACTTGTACATTTGTCTTTTCAGTTAATAACCACCTTATCCCAGGTCATCCTTGGGCACATTCCAGTTCCACTCCCTCAGCCTTTGAATTTTGCAGCAGTGGAGAAGTGAAGCACAGAAATTCAGCATGAACAGTGAAAGCAGATGGCAGATGTCATCCCAGACTGTTACTATAAGCTTTCCATGCCTTCCCTTAGCTGTAGGATCAGCAGGGTTCAATCAGAGGCCTCCAAATTTCCTTAATATATAAAATCTTATAACTTACCACACCACGACACAATAATTCTACATTTGCAAAACCTGGTGAGTAAGTACATAAGACAAAAATTCAAGAATTGCTCTATTAGCCTACTCACACGGTAGGTGTGGGGCAGTGCAGTGAAGAGAGAGGGAACATAAACCTTGACTTCAAAACTGCCAGCACCATCATTCACTGGCTATACGATCTTGGGCAAACTAATAGTTTTCATAAAATCATCTCCTGACAAGGTTGCTGAAAGGATTATATGAAAAAAAATAAGGAAAGCACTTAAGACAGTGCCTTGGCTGTCCTCAAACATACATTTACAAATTATTGTTGATATTATATATCCTCAATCCTTAGAATGATAACAGGTACCTGTTTTTAGAGTTCTGAGAACTACTCAAAGATCAGACTAGAAATCAGTATTGTTAAAAGGATTCAATAATGGAGAAGAAAGAGATTACTATTCCCCAAAGAGGGGAGAAATAAAGGATTTTAATTTATTAATCCATAAAATGGGGTTAAGAAAACCTATTTCCCAGGGTTTTTATGAGGTCCAAGGTGTATAAGGTGTATAATATATGTGAAAGTACTACTTAAATATTACCTGCAACCAACATATACTGGTGGTTGAATAAACACCCAGGCCCCAAATTTGCTAGTTGTGTTTCTCTCCAGTAACTGAACAGTAGGTGGCACTCTTGTACCACTTCAGAATTCTTGAAAAGACTGGCCATACAATGTTGAGTATGCATGTTAATTTTCTTTCCTTCTACAGATATTTCACGGATCCCTACAATGATCCAACCACTATGTTAAGTGTTCAGAACAAACTTCTGAAACCCTAGATTTACTGCTAAGAGAGAAGTAGGGAGCAGTTGGGGAATCTACCCTCCAACACCTATTTAAGCCAATTCTAAATAGCTACATGACAGGAGGCGGAAAACGAGATAAAAATGTACATTTGCTAGCACTTAATAGTTTAAAGCCAGTCTAAATAAATTACCTCACTTGATTTTCATAAGCAAGTAAGATTAGTTATGCAAATATGAACCCTACTTTAGAACTGAAGTTAGAACTTAGGGCAAAGATCATCATTGTTTTTCAGAACACTTAACACAATTTGTGCTTTTTATTTTTTGTGTAATTCATTTATTTATTCACAAAACAAATATTTACTGTCTACTACATGCCAGCTACTGTGCTGGGGATACAACAGTGAACATAATAAACAAAGATCTCCACCTTCATGAAGCCTATATTCCACTTCCTGTTTAAAATCTGTCATGCTCAAGCAGATGACAAACTCCAAGAGGGCAGGAAAAGTGCCTGCTAGTCCACCCCTTCCTGCCCATCACTGAGTCAGTGCCTGGCACAATAGGCCCCAGGTGGCCTGAGTCTCAGTGAGAGCTCAATAAACTACTTAATCAAATAATCAATGCATAGAGAAAACCACACTTCATTGGAATAGAAGGACATAATCCAGACAAAATTTTGTTTCTGATGTGAGCTGCTGATATATACTGAAAGAGGCGAAGAATTATTGATATGGCTTTTTGCCTCTTTCTACTATTTTTCACTCAATATTCATTCAACAGATACCTGTCAGGCATCAGATATAGAAACAAATAAAAAGAAATAAAGGGACCTTGTTAACCAGTAATGATGAGGGTGGTGGGTAATGGAGAAAATGGGAAATGAAGATATTGCCAAATAAGAAGCTCAAGTATCCAACAAAATAGGAACAAACTTTCCGACAGTCATGAACTAACAGGGAAAGACTGCAGTGTGGACAAGCTGCAGATCAATCCTTCCACTGAAGGACTTCAGAGTGAATGTGGAGAGAAATTGCCTCTACATACAGAGACTGAAGAGTATTGGGAGAGGAAAAGCCACATACATGGGCTCCACCTGCCCACAGCATGAGCACATCTCAGGCAGTTTTATTCTCTGCCTCTAAAGAAGTTCAGTGGATAACAGGACTCTGGCTCCTAAATGCCTGGACTGGGGGAACTCTCTACCATTCCCATCCAAGGAATTCCATGAAACCATGGTTTTCATCAAATCTCACAGGGCTGCTGTGAGAATTAAGGGAATTAATAGATGCAAAGCACATGGAACAGTGCCTGGCACATAACAAGTACTTTAAACATACAATACTGAGATATTACAACACAGCTATTATACAATGAGTCCCTCCTGTCACTCTGCCCTGGTCCTAGCAGTACAATCTTGGAAAAGTTAATCTCTTTAAGCCTGTTGCTTCACCTTTAAAATAAGGACAGTACCATATCATTGCTTGGCTATGGGTGTCAAGCAAGATAATACATGTCAAGTACTTGGTAAACAGAAAACAGTAAAATGGTAGCCATTGCTATCTCAGTGGCCCCTATTCAGAGAGATGCAGCATGTGTCTCTTAAATGCTATTAGAGATGGGAACCTTCTTGTCACCACCGTTAGCTTCCTGGCAAGTAAAAAATAAGGCTAGTAGAACATGAAAGGGATGAAGAAGAAATTAGCCCATCAAGCACACCAGATACTAGGTACTAGCACACTGTACCTTTTTGAAACAAAAGTCATAATATGGCACTTACCTATATGCAGGGCTGTGTTCTAAGAGCTTACAATATCATTTCCTTATCACTTCACAACATCTCTATCAAGCATGTGCCATTATTTTCTCTGCCTTATAGATGAGGAAAATGGAGACATAGAGAGGCTAAATAACATACTCTATTAAGGCCATAAAGTTAGTAAAGTAAAAGCCAGAACTCAGAAATGTTCTGGGGCTCCAGAGACCATTCTTTACCAAGAGGCTGTGCTCTAAAAACCAGTGAAAATATAAGATGCTTTTATTCAGGCAATGTCTGGAAACCTCTGTCTGAAAACTAGAGAGAACTGGCACACCAATTCATTGAAAACTAGAGAGAACTGGCACACCAATTCATGGGTGGTAACTGGTTATTTCAGCAAGCAGAGAGGGCTTTCCCCTGTGGAATCTGAAAGTTCTTGCACAACTGTGGCCTATGGAGGTTCCCAGCCCAAGAACACATGCAGGGGTTCAAGGAAAATGTATACATCCACACTAAATGTCATGCTCCTCAGTGACCCCTCCAACTCTACTGTATCCTCTCCTTCAGAGTCCTATCAAGATGTTCTATTACTTCATTTCCCCTTCAGTTGCTTTCTAATGCCATTTTTTCCTCTATAAAAGCTAAATCTAATTTCAACATTACTGTATACATAAAACATATTCTGAAACACATCACCCAAGTATTTTCCTTCTCATTCTTAGCTCCTTTCTCTTCTTTCTCTATTCAGATAAAGAAAGTAATGCAGTAGGGACAGAATACTTAGGGGCAGGTATTGAACTCAACTAGGTCCCCTGTCCGCTTGTGATTTTGATACATCCCACATATAGGCTTACCCATTGTATATGTGATACTGTGTAAGACTGGGGATTCAGCAATCAGTAAGACACTCACTCCTTAATTGTCCAGTAGGAAAGACAAGTACACAAAAAGTGATTAAGGAAGGAAAAAATACTGTAATTGCTACCAAAAAGAGAGACAGAGACAGTGGGAATAAGAAAGAGACAAGGAGAGGAAGATAAATAGACAGTTGACAGGTACAGAAAAGACTTCATGACAGAGATGGCAATGGAGTTAAAATCTGAAGAATTGACAGGGTTTGGACTGGTGAACAATGCAGGGAGTGCCAAGCGCAAAAGGAAAGCGTGAACAAAATCCCTGAGCGGCAAAGTGGAGGGTCAAAGGGAGGAACAAGGATCACTTGACTGCAGCGTAAGTAAGGATATGGTAAGAAATACAGAAAGGTTCAAAGAATATGGGAGACACATCTCCAATAAAGAATGGCTTTGAAAGCCAAATCATAAAGCTGGGAATGTCTTCAGTCAGCAACTGGTTATTCCTGGGAATTACCGAGGAGGGAAATGAGAACCTGTACTGCAAAAACAAACCTATCTGTCATTCCATCTTCACCTCTCCCTACCCTAGCTATAATGTTCTCCTTGTCCTCTCTGACTCACCCATGCTGGGACAGGCACCTTTTGTATTTTATACACTATCCTACATACATCATAATCATCAAATTTACAAAGTTTTATAATTATGGGTTAATGTTAAAGATTACATAGTTGAAGCCATAAGGTATATCATTACATTTTTTATTCCCAGCCACTTAGCATAATATCTAACCTAGTGCATCTCAAAGGCTACACATTAGAACCATTCAGAAAGCTTCAAGAAAAATACTGATGCGCAAACATCACTTCAGACCAATTACATCAGAATCTCTGGAAGGTGGGACTCAAGCACTGATGTTTTAAAAGCTTACCCATGATTCTAATGTGCAACCAGGTTGAGAACCAATGGTTTAAATCACAGCAGGTTCTCAATAAACATCTACTGGATGGAAAAATGGATGGGTGGGTAATGGCGGGATGAACTAGGAGGAAGAAACAGAGCTATTTTAAAAAGGTACAGTCATGTTGATGAGGATGGGGAAAGTTTCTGAGCTCTACTTCTTCCCCACCAACTAATAAACTGTAATATCTCACTTCACAAATTTAGACATAAAAATCAGAGAAACACAATGACAGTAATTACAAAGAGTAACTTTTCCTTTGCCTAGGCTTAATTGCCCTCCCTTCCTTCCCCTACACCACTGTGCATCAGTATGCATGGGTGTGTGTGAGTTCCCATGTAAATACAAATAACTGCTTTATTTCTTCCTTTCTCAAATGTGTACAATACCTGTCATCCAGTTCAATCCTTTTCATACTATGAAGGTGCAAAACAGCTAATATTATTGCTACAAGAAATATTACTGCACAGCAAACCCCCACACTAATATAAAACACACGCGTAGAGGTAGTTGGAGCTGCATGTACAGGATCATCTGAAATAAAAATGAAAAAGCATGTTAAGCTTTTTAAACAACTATCAAAAACTGCTTTGTGACCCAATATATACAATGAGTACCCTGTTCTTTGTAAAAGAGATTTCTATTCCATGTATCTCTTCTTTGATGAGATAGGTTACAAATAGTGTGTTAATATAAGTTCATGTAATTTTTTAATGCTTTTGTTGTAGTTTTAAAAGTGTTTTAGGGGAAAAAAAGCAGGTGTTGCAGTACTTGTATCAGACAAAATAGACTTCAAAAGAAAGAAAGTTACAAAGGACAAAGACGGATATTACATAATAATAAAGGGGTCAATCCAACAAGAGGATATAACTGTCATAAGTATCCATGCACCCAACACAGGAGCACCTACATATATGAAACAAATACTAACAGAATTAAAAGGGGAAATAGAATGCAATGCATTCATTCTAGGAGACTTCAACATTCCACTCACTCCAAAGGACAGATCAATCAGACAGAAAATAAGGACACAGAGGCACTGAACAACACATTAGAACAGATGGACCTAACACACATCTACAGAACTCTCCACCCAAAAGCAGCAGGATACACATTCTTCTCAAGTGCACATGGAACATTTTCAAGAATAGATCATATACTAGGCCACAAAAAGAGCCTCAGTAAATTCAAAAAGGTTTAAATTGAACCAACCAGCTTCTCAGACCACAAAGGTATGAACCTAGAAATAAATTACACAAAGAAAAGAAAAAAGCCTACAAACATATGGAGGCTTAACAACATGCTCCTAAATAACCTATGGATCAATGACAAAATAAAAACAGAGATCAAGCAATATATGGAGACAAATGACAACAATAATTCAACAACGCAAAAAAATCTGTGGGACGCAGTGAAGGCAGTGCTAAGAGGGAAGTATATTGCAATACAGGCCTACCTCAGGAAAGAACAATCCCATATGAACAGTCTAAACTCACAATTAGTGAAACTAGAAAAAGAAGAACAAATGACGCCCAAAGTCAGCAGAAGGAGGGACATAACAAAGGTTAGAGCAGAAATAAATAAAATCGAGAAGAATAAAACAATAGAAAGAATCAATGAAAGCAGGAGCTGGTTCTTCAAGAAAATAAACAAAACAGATAAACCCCTAGCCAGATTTATAAAGAAAAAAAGAAAGTCTACACACATAAACAGAATCAGAAATGAGAAAGGAAAAATCATGACAGATACCACAGAAATACAAATTAATTATTAGAGAATACTATGAAAAATTATATGCTAACAAACAGGATAACCTAGAAGAAATGGATAACTTTCTAGAAAAATACAACCTTCCAAGGCTGACCCAGAAAGAAACAGAAAATCTGAACAGACCAATTACTAGCAAAAAAATTGAATTGGTAATCAAAAAACTACCTAAGAACAAATGCCTAGACCAGATGGATTCACTGCTGAATTTTATCAAACATTTAGTAAAGACCTAATACCCATCCTCCTTAAAGTTTTCCAAAAAGTAGAAGAGGAAGGAATACTCCCAAAGTCATTCTATGAGGCCAGCATCACTCTGATACCAAAACCAGGCAAAGACCCCACCAAAAAAGAAAATTACAGACCAATATCCCTGATAAACAGAGATGCAAAAATACTCAACAAAATATTAGCAAACCGAATTCAAAAATTCATCAAAAAGATCATCCATTATGATCAAGTAGGATTTATACCAGGGATGCAAGGATGGTACAATATTAGAAAATCCATCAATATCATCCACCACATCAACAAAAAGGACAAAAACACATGATCATCTCCAGATGCCAAAAAAGCATTCAACATCCATTCATGATAAAAACTCTCAATAAAATGGGTATAGAGGGCAAGTACCTCAACATAATAAAGGCCATATATGACAAACCCACAGCCAACATCATACTAAACAGCGAGAAGCTGAAAGCCTTTCCTCTGAGATCGGGAACAAGACAAGTATGCCCACTCTCCCCACTGTTATTCAGCATAGTCCTGGAGGTCCTCGCCATGGCAATGAGACAACACAAAGAAATAAAAGGCATCCAGATTGGTAAAGAAGAAGTTAAACTGACACTGTTTGCAGATGACATGATATTGTACATAAAAAACCCTAAAGAATCCACTCCAAAACTACTAGATCTTATATCTGAATTCAGCAATGTTGCAGGATACAAAATTAATACACAGAAATCTGTTGCACTGCTATACACTAATGATGAATTAGCAGAAAGAGAAATCAGGAAAACAATTCCATTCACAACTGCATCAAAAAGAATAAAATACCTAGGAATAAACCTAACGAAGGAATTGAAAGACCTATACACTGAAAACTACAAGAAACTCATGAGAAATTAAAGAAGATACCAATAAGTGGAAACACATCCTGTGCTCATGGACAGGAAGAATTAATATTGTCAAAATGGCCATCCTGACTAAAGCAATCTACAGATTCAATGCAATACCTATCAAAATACCAAAAAGATTCTTCAATGAACTAGAGAAAATAATTCTAAAATTCATATGGAACCACAAAAGACCCTAAATAGCCAAAGCAATCCTGAGAAGGAAGAATAAAGCTGGGGGGATTTATGCTCCCCGACTTCAAGCTCTACTACAAAGCCACAGTAATCAAGACAGTTTGGTACTGGCACAAGAACAGACCAATAGACCAATGGAACAGACTAGAGACCATATATAAACCCAAGTATATATAGTCAATTAATATATGATAAAGGAGCCATGGACATACAACGGGGAAATGACAGCCTCTTCAACAACTAGTGTTGGCAAAACTGGACAGCTACATGCAAGAGAAGGAAACTGGATTATTTTCTAACCCCATACACAGAAGTAAACTCTAAATGGATCAAAGACCTGAATGTAAGTTATGAAACCATAAAACTCTTAGAAGATAACATAGGCAAAAATCTCCTGAATATAAACATGAGCAACTTTTTTCTGAATGCTTCTCCTCAAGCAAGGGAAACAAAAGTAAAACTGAACACATGGGACTATATTAAACTTAAAAGCTTCTGTACAGCAAAAGACACCATCAACAGAACAAAAAGACATCCTACAGTACGGGAGAATATATTTGTAAATGACATATCCAAGAAGGGGTTGACATCCAAAATATATAAAGAACTTACATACCTCAAAATGAAAAAAGCAAATAACCTGATTAACAAATGGGCAGAGGATATGAAGAGATGGTTCTCCAAAGAATAAATTCAGATGGCCAACAGACACATGAAAAGATGCTCCACATCACTAATCATCAGGGAAATGCAAATTAAAACCACAATGAGATATCACTTCACACCAGTAAGGATGACCAGCATCGAAAAGACTAAGAACAAATGTTGGCAAGGATGCGGAGAAAGGGGAACCCTCATATACTGCTGGTGGGAATGTAAGCTAGTTCAACCATTGTGGAAAGCAATAAGGAAGTTCCACAAAAAACTAAAAATAGAAATACCATTTGACCCAGGAATCCCACTTCTTGGAATATACCCAAAGAATACAACCTCTCAGATTCAAAAAGACATATGCACCCCTATTCACCGCAGCACTTTTTACAATAGTCAAGATATGGAAGCAACCTAAGTGTCCATCTGTAGATGAATAGATAAAGAAGATGTGTTACATATACAATGGAATACTATTCAGCCATAATAAAGAAACAAATCCTACCATTTGCAACAACATGATGGAGCTGGAGGACATTATGTTCAGTGAAATAAGCCAGGCAGAGATAGATAAATGCCAAATGATTTCCCTCATTTGTGGACTGTAACAATGAAGCAAAACTGAAGGAACAAAATGTCAGGAGACTCAGAGACTCCAAGAATGAACTAGTGCTTACCAAAGGGGAGGGGTGTGGGAGGGCAGGTGGAGAGGAAGGGAGAAGGGGATTGGGGAGTATTATGTTTAGTACACAGGGTGTGGGGGATCACAGGGAGAACAGTGTATCACAGAGAAGGGACATAGTGGATCTCTGGCAACTTGCTGCACTGATGGACAGTGACTGCATTGGGGTATGGGTGGGGACTTGATAATATGGGTAAATGTAGTAACCACATAGCTTTTTCATGTGAAACCTTCAAAAGAGTGTATATCAATCATACCTTAATAAAAAAAATTTTTTTTATTAAAAAAAAAATAAGTAAAAAGAACTCACACGCCTCAACACCCAAAAAGCAAATAACCTGATTAAAAAGTGGGCAGAGGATATGAACAGGCAATTCTCCAAAGAAGAAATTCAGATAACAGGCACATGAAAAGATGTTCCACATCACTAATTATCAGGGAAATGCAAATAAAAACCACAATGAGATCACCTCACACCAGTTACAATGGCCAGCATCAAAAAGACAAACAACAACAGGAGGATGTGGAGAAAGGGGAACCCTCCTACTCTGCTGGTGGGAATTTAAGCTAGAAATACCATTTGACCCAGGAATTCCACTCCTAGGAATGTACCCAAAGAATACAACCTCTCAGATTCAAAAAGACATATGCACCCCTATGTTTATTGCAGCACTATTTACAATAGCCAAGATATGGAAGCAACCTAAGTGTCCGTCAGTAGATGAATGGATACAGATGTGGTACGTATACATAATGGAATACTACTCAGCCATAAGAAAGAAACAAATTCTGCCATTTGCAACAACATGGATGGAGCTGGAGGATATTATGTTCAGTGAAATAAGCCAGGTGAAGAAAAACAAGTACCAAATGATTTCCCTTATTTGTGGAGTATAACAACAAAGCAAAACTGAAGGAACAAAACAGAAACAGACTCAGACTCCAAGAAGGGACTGGCGGTTACCAAAGGAGAGGGGTTGGGGAGGGTGGGTGGGGAGAGAGGGAGAAGGGGATTCAGGGGTATTATGACTGGCACACATGCTGTGGGGGGGATCATGGGGAAGACTGTGTAGCTCAGAGAAGGCAAATAGGGACTCTGTGGCATCTTACTACACTGATGGGCAGTGACTGCAATGGGATATGGGGGGCCACGGTAAAGGGGGTAAATGTAACCACATTGTTTTTTCATGTGAAACCTTCGTAAGAGTGTATATCAATAATACCTAAATAAAAAAGTTTTTTTAAGTGTTTTAAATAGAACTTTTGGCTGATGCGTATACATATAATAAACTAGGTACAGCAGTGCTGTCCAACAGAAGTTTCTGATGGAAAAGTTCTACAGTGTGTTGTGGAATACAGTGGCTTATGGCCACCTGTGGCCATTAAACACTTGAAGTGTAGCTAGCAAAACTGAAGAAATGAAGTTTTAATTTTATTTCATTTTAATTAATTTAAGGTGAAAACCACCTGTGGCCAGTAGTTACCATACTAGACACCAGAGATCTACAGATCTTCACATTTCCTCAGCAGTGATGCCTGGAGTGGTAAGATTAGACATCTTTGTTGCCAACCACTAGACTCACAGGAAAAGGAATACACAATGGAGTGACCCACAAATTTAAATAAAACAACAAACTTTGAAGCTTTTTATCTTTTGAGAGTAACAAATTATTTTGCTTATGTGTTTTTAAAAAGCAGGAAAACAAGACTGTCCTCAGAAATAAAATATATTCAGTTTTATATTACTCAAAAAAGAGAAAGAGAAAGAGAAAGAAAGCCTCAGCATTAGGGGATATAACCCAAAAGACATACAGACACAGATGCAAACTGAGAAAGACACACAAAGATACATATGAAATGAAGTAGCAGAGTAGAAGACACAGAAATACAAGCAGAACTGGTGTGACTGGAGATTCAAGTTTTCACAATGAATACTAACATTGTAATTCTACTAAATAAAACCTGAGAAATTTAGGTTTATCTTAAATGAGATGGGAAATCATTGTAAGTTTTCAAGCAAAGAAATGGCACACATCATCACACTTGAAGAAAAAACAAAGATGCTGTGTGAAGAGACGCTGTGGGTGAGAAGCACAGACACAGGGGACGGGTTAGAATGCTGGTAGAGGGATCCAAGAGAGACAGTGGTGGCCTGGTCAAAGTGTTCCTGAAGATGAGAAGTTAATGGACTGGGAAGAAGAATCAATGGACCTTGATAATGATTAAACTGGGGTAAAAAAAAAAAGAGGAATCAAAGCTTGGGCTTAAAGAATTAGGTGAATATGCTTTACAAAGATAAAAAGGCAGGCTGGGGGAGGAGAGAATCAAGAGATTATTCTGTTCAAGAGGACCTAGTACACATGTATATGGAGAGACCAAATTAACAGAAATGTGGTTTGGTGTTCTGAGGAAAGGTCTGGAGAAAAGATAAAAGTTGTAACTTTAAAAGACTTGGAAGTAAGATTGCTTTCTGAAAATTTAAACTTTGAATCAACAATCAGAATATCAATGCACAGAGACCAAATGGCTTCTACCGCAGTTAGACTTGACTGCAGCCTCAGTGCAAATACGACTTTCCTCAAGAGCGCCACGAGCTGCTCAGTCTAAGGAGAGGCAGAGAAAGAAGGTCCCAGAGACTGACATTGGCAGCACCCACCCAAGTATACTCCAGGGCAGAGATGAAGACACCACTCTGAGCAGGCCCCCCAAATGCATCCGGCTTAATGACCTCCAAAATTCGGGCCTCTGTACACGTTTCACTTGCTCCTGCCTGGAAATGCTCTGGGTTTCAGATGAGACGTCATCTCTCAGGAAGCCGTCCCCCTCCCTCTGAGGTCACAGGCCCTCTCCAGGGTTCCGGGAGCACCTGCACCTGCCTTGTCACAGCTTTCCGCACGGTCATGAGCACTGCCTGTCACCTTGTCCAACTCATCAGCTACATTACAAGACCTTGAGGGCAGGATCTGTTTTGCTTTCTGATTTTAATCCTCTGCCTCAATCATACCACCTGGCACATCAATCACAGACTCTCAGGAACTGCTGGGTAGATGGACAGAGAGAGAGGGAAGAAGACAGGGAGCAAGGAAGAGACAGACACCAAGAATAAGCAGTACTCTATTCTCTTTATGAGAAATAATATCCTACTAACATAAAAGAAATGGGTAAAATCACCAGAATTTTAAAAGTAAACATAGGGAGCAGTGATATTTTTAAAAAGTTTCCTTTCTTCTCAGAGATGACTCTAAATAAGTAGACAATATATCATATTATTTTATCTTCAAAAAAGGAATCTTTTTATCTACTTTGGGACATCCAGATACTTTATACCTCCAAAGGTGATGAAAAAGAAAATAGGAAGCACATACAAAAAACTCTATGGACTATTCTTGCCAAGGGTTGGTTCTAAATCTAATCAAGTATAAAACCTAACTACCAGTTTAACAGAAAAAATACATGTTACATGACACTACGAGGAAATTCTATGGGACAAATGACTCAGTTTCTCTAACAAGTGATATTAAAGGAAAAAGTAGTTTCTGATAAATATAAAATACATGTCAGCCAAATACAGTATGTGCAGGCTTTATCTGGATCATGATTCGGGGGAGAAACTATAAAAAGCCATTTTTGAGACAATTAAGGTTAATTTGAACATGGAAGATATAAAGAATTTATGTTAATTTTTTAAATGTGATAAAGTAAATACAACTGAATAAATGTTGGGTGATTGCAGGCTGCTTTTTAATGGCCTTTTTGAAAAAAGATACACACTGAAATATTTATGGGTGAACTGATGTAATGCCTGGGATGTGCTTTAAAATACCCTGCCCTTTGCCACCCACCTAACCTACCCAAAAAGGAGGAAGGAATCAATGGAACAACACTGGCAAATGTTGACTGTTATTAAAGTAGGGTAATGGCTATATGGGAGTTCATTAGCACATTAAGTCAACTTTTACATACTTGAAGTTCCCCCCACCTCCAGTTCTTTTAAAAAGTTTACTTCCACAAAGAGAATCTAGTAACCTAAAAAGATATTGCTACTGAAACTATCTGAGGAAGAGTAGGACTCAATGATGTGTTCATGTCAGAAAAGGTAAAAAGAAGTCTAAGTTATACTATCCAAATACGACCATTACCAAAAAATAAAAATCTACTCGTGAGTTGTTGCTCTATAGGTTTAAATAAGATGGTATTTTTAAGCTTGCATTTTCAACTGGATGAAATTAGCTGAAGGTCAGGTTCAGGCCACAAAGCAAACTTTCTAACCTTCTACATTTATAAACAGATGAAGATCTTACACATATTTCATGTTCATACTTCAATTATGAGTATTCATAACAGATGTGATACAAATTCTTGCTTATGAAAGTTTTTAGATCACTTACTGTGAAATATTCATAAATTTTACCTCACAAAGTATTCTATATTCTAATAGTGTCATCTGACTATATACCAATTTACAAAACAGTGAAATAAACAGCATGCCATCGTTTATCTTTGGACAAAGTGGAAACCACAGGCCTCCAAACTTCATGCAGTTATATTCATTTGCAGTCAACCATTTTTTATCCCTAATGATGGAGAAAGATAATACAATAACACTTACAAATAGTTCTGCTAGTGTTTTTGTCCACGGCTGAAGTTTTTACTTCTTCAAGTTCTGAATTCAAATGGAGACAAAAGATGCTTTAGAAATTCTTTCTTTTCCATGAAAATCCTTAAATACAATTATATTTTCTTAATTTTCTCTAAAATAGTTTAGTGTTTTATCAGACTATCACCTGAACTAAGTAACAGGGTTATTTGTTGAACAATAATAAATGCTACATTACTATTCTGATAATTTTCACTATAATCATCAGGTAATAGTCTATACCAGCATGAACATAAGGGTGTTACTCATAGATGCTCAGTAAAACAGGGTTTCTGTGGTCAAGAAACTTGGGGAAAGCCACATACTATAACCTCTGTGGAGGTTCATAATGCATATTAGCAGAATGTAAAGGCTCTAAAGAATTCTAGAGTAACAAAACTTGTCTGATCCAGTAATTCCTATCCTCATTAATATTCAATATAGTACAAATATGTTTTCTTCTGCAGAAAGTCTTAGAAGCATTGTAGGCTGGAAAATAAGGCAAATAAATATAGTAGGATCATACTAAAGTAAGAGTCACAAGTATGAACTGGATGATTGAGAATTATGACCAAATTATTACCACCAAGTAAAAAAGGAGGGTACTTATATCAAACTTAAGTCCAAAATAGAAAATTCACACCAACTGTTAATTTTAACGTTAATTTTGGTGTATAAAGAAATTAAAGAAGATGGAGAAGGTATGGAATCACTCTGAGTATCAGCTTATTATTAACCTTAGTGGATACTAACATTGGCAGGCTCCATGAACCAACACATTGGGCCATCATTCTGCCTTTAAGTATTTAAAGTTGAAGCATTGTTGGTATAGTCATCACCCACCTCCCTAGGGATCACAAACCAGGTATTTTACACACCTTACTAACTGACTGTGCAAGCTTAGGTGGCCTTTCTGGGCCCAGTCTCCTCATATTGATTATATAATGTATAGGTTGAACTAGAGAGTTTCTGAACTCCACTTTTGCTTTAAAATTACATGAAAGTAGGTACATAACTGAATACATTAGAACTGAAAAATGTATCAAAACAATAAAGATAAAGGTGCTGACTTTTCATTTTAAAAATGCCCGTTCTAATAAAGCACAACTTTTTTTTGGCATGTATCTGGACATTAGCTATTATAGCTCACTTGCTGGCCTCGGGTATTTTCATAACACTCAGCATTAACTTCAATTAGGAAATGTATTAAAAGACAGTTTAACAGTGAAGCTAAGAACTGGACGTGCATCCCAGCTATACCACTTGGCTGTCTGACCTTGGCAAACTGGTCAGATTCTCTGAACCTCAGTTGGAAAATGGTGATAATGAAAGAACCTACTGCCTGGGTTGCTGTAAGGATTAAATGGGTTTAATGTACATAAAGGCCTTGGAACATTGTAAGCACTAATAATGGCACAATAAGGTTAGAGGGTTTGGTTGTTTTTTTTAGGGTTTTATTTTCTACCTTGGATACTAACCAGCTCTCTGCCTATGTAACCTTGTAAATTCAGGTCACTTTAGTGCTCTAAGATAACCTTTAAGAAAAATTCTAAAATTCTTTGATCCATGAGCTACCATGCTGGAACTCTTTCATATCCACTGCAATTTCCTGAGTAACAGATTATTCACAACCAAAAGCTATTAATGTTTATTAAGTATCTACAAATGGTTATTCTAAACTTTAGGCTAGATTCAATTAATCTGCAAAAAAAAAAAAAAATCCCAACAACTCTCAAGCAGGTTACTATGCCCATTTTACAGATGAAAAAACTGAGTCTTAGGTTAAGTATTTGTCCCAATATCCTGCCAACAGCAAAGCCCAATTTTTAGCTCAGGTCTGTATGGTCCCAGGACAATGCTCTGCCTAAAAGTAACTTCATGAGGGAAACATAGTTAACACTCAGTTCCTCAGGGATCCCTATCAGAATTACCTGATTTTTCCACTTCAGTCACTTTAGTACTATTTCACAGTCCTAATGGAAAATGTCCTAGCAATGCTGATAAGAGAATTTGAGAAAGCAGGACACAGTGAGATTCTGGGCAATCATCTTGGATTTTATTTGTTATATGGCCTCTATTTTCTCATTTGCAACTATAATCAAGATTTGATTACAAATCTATCAAAAGACAAAATCTATTTTTGGCCTTCTCATAATATATAAAACATACACTATGATATATAAATTACTTACTTTTGTAGCACATTTTCCTTCGTTTAAAATTTAAGACTGTAAAATTTTTTGAGGAATTTACTGTCAAGTTGAGCTGCATTAGTATCATAACCTCAGAATCTACTTTGCCAGTACAGGAAAGTTCGACCCGGAACACTGTTTAAAAAAAAAAAAATAAGAAAATATTTTGATTTTCTACAAATCAACATTAATGCCCATTAAATATTTCAGAGTTATTTTTGTTGCACTAGAACTAAACATAATACATTTACATAAAATACAAAGCAGAAACTTTCAGAGAAGTTAATCTTGAGACTACACAGCTTTAGATTAACTATTTCACTCATTATAGATATAAAAGTTAGCATTAAAGGACAAACTAAGACTGAAGGGAAAAGATCATTATTTTCAACTTTTGCTCATCATTTCTAATATAGCACATTGTCTTCTAGGTCCTCTTGTTATAATATAGTAAAACTATGGAATCAAAGTAAACCCTGCTTCCTTCCAAGTCACATGAGCAACAGTAACAAAAACTACCTGATAAACAGGAAAGATAACTCACCACCAAAATGCAATTATGATTGCTCGTAATGAGATTAAATATAAACCTGCAAATGAATCTGATCAATTCCCAACTATGAATTTTTTAAAAATCCAAAAAGAAACTGACTTCAATTATTGTAGCAATGGGATAACACACTTTCGTACACATCAATTTTTTTCACTACTTTAGTTTAAGATTCTTTTTCTACAAATTTAGAATATATCATTCTACCATCTCTGTGAGTGTATGAGAGAGATGGGCATTTGTGAATTTTACTGCTCCATAAAATTTAACCAGCTTTCCTTTTTTTAAAGTTTAGATTAATGTCTATCACAGTGAATAAGACTGCCAGAAAAGTTCCACAGTGCTGCTGTGCTTATACTTCTAAGTTTTAAAAATGTTCATTTTCTTAAAATCTTACATCTACAGGAGACTTTCTCAACAGTAGTTAAATTGGTATAAATATGACACATAAATCATTTACTCAAGCATGTACTAAGTGCCTATCCCATGCCAGATGCTATGCTAGGTACCAAGGGTAGTGAACTGAAAAAGACCGCTTCTGCCTTCAGGGTGACCACAGGCTAGCAGAGAGAGACAATAACAAAGAACTACAAGATAATACGACCAGTTCAAAAATTGTTAAACAGAAGATCCTATGGGGCAAGAAGAACAGAAAAAAGAGTTAACAGCAAAAGGGAGAGGAGGAGGCAGGAAAAGGAGAGTGCAAATTTTGATTCTTTAGGATGTTTAGTATGATGAGGAGCCCAGAAGAAGAAAAGAGGGAGATGGTTCCAAATACAGAGACCAGCACATGCAAAGGCATGGATGTCAGAACTGCATGTAGTGCAGCCCTGCTGGGACTCTGGGGCACCTGAAGCAACAAGGCTGGACAGGCAGACAGAGTCAGAGAGTAAGCAGAGCGCACACTGGCTGCAGTGTCTAGAACGTACTCAGCTGATGGGGGTGGGTGGTAATAATGGGTGTGATGTCACATGGTCAGATGTGAGTGTTTAAAGATCATCCAGGCCACAGTGTAGGAATTAATCGAAAAATAACAAGACCAAAAACACAGGCATCCCTGTGGAGACCAGTGTCACCAATGCAGAAAAGGAAATAAGGAAGAGCTGAGCATAGACAGTTCTAAAAGGGATGGAAAGGAATGAATGGTTTAAAATTCAATGCAAATAATCAATATTTGCAAAAAATTATTTTTCAAGTACTCACACACTTTATGCCTGTCAAGTAAGATACGCATCAGTAGTTAAACTATTCTTTCTGGGATATGGGAGACACAGTTGAATGCAGTGTATTCATTCTGTCTTAGAAACTCACCTGATAAAGTGCGTGGAACTTCCCCCTGAGCAGAAATGTTGACCTGGGGCATGTCCATAGCCACAAAATTGTCTACTTGGAATCCCAGCTTATATTCAACCTGAAAAATGGAGAAATAAACAAACTGGACCTATGATAACAGAAGACCAACAGCCTGACTTCAGTGATTAGCTCATAACTAATGAATGCATGAGGCTTTCATCTGTTCAAATACTCTATATATTTTTGGATGAAGATGTCTGCTCTACAGACCCACTCATCACACAAGCAGATTATAAGGCACAAATTTCTCATAGAATATTTAAGCCTTATACTTTACATTACTCTTTGTTCTGCCCACAGGATCTTGATAAGAACAGTATTCCTTTCTCATTCAGTGGTCACAGAGGTAGCTTTGGTGAAGGCTAGGATTGACAGAGTCCAAGAAGCAGAGGGCTGGGAAAAGTGCAGTGGGAAAGAGGTTCAAGAAAGCATTCTTTAAGAAACCTAACTAGAAGAGGGGAACCAGGTGTAGCAGGGAAAGGGAGGACAGATTCCAAAGCTTGTCTTTCTTCTTTTTACAGTGGGAAATAACCACAATTTGTTTATATGCTAATGAAAAAAGCCAATGAAATGGGACCTACTATGAAAGGAGACAGTATTATCCCAGATTATAAGGGAAAGGAGACAGCTGGGCATCAGCTGGGGCAGGCGGTGCTCACCCATGGATGAGAAGAAAGGCTCAATCTAGTGAATGTAACCCCCTCTACGACTCTCCTTTCACACTCGAAAATCCCTGAACATTTTACAAGTATGCAAATATTAAACTACTGCTTTGCAGTTAAGATGGTATACAAAGAATTGTTAAAGGCTGTATTTGGGAAAGGAAATGTTCTTACTGCTGTGCATCAGTGACTTGGTGATATCTGGACAGGAAGCCAAGTGGTCATTCTCATCCTAGCATGCCCCAGGACTGCCACTGCCACGGCCACTAGGAGGTGCTAGAGGGCTACCTCTAGCCTAGCAATTAGGGGTCAAGAATGAGCAGGCTTGCCAGCAGTACTAAGAATAACATTAAGAGAATGCATTGACTTTATCACTATATCCATGCTATCTCTGAACAGGACAATACATGAAGGGCAAGTGTACAAAATAAATTAAGCATAGTCAGCAGAACTGGATTAGAACCATGAGACTGTGTGACTCAAGTAAATTATTGGCTTTTCCTGAGTTTCAGTTTTTGTAGTATAAGGCTAATACATGTTATAAGGATCAAATAGGATATTCAATGCAACACACCTAACTATCAGCCTATCACAGGCCCCCTCTGACAAACACAGATCCCAGTGGCACCGGCAACCATTCCAGAGAAGCCCCCACATTGCCCGGCTGCCCTTCCCTGTAAGCACTAGCCTACTGCTGACCCGCGCCCTCCTGTGCTCTGACAAGAACACTGCTGCAGCCCTTCCATTTTGGCCCCCATCTTGGGAAGTCCACTATTCAAAACAGCCTCCCACATCCTTAGCCTCTCCACAAATGTCTTCCCTATCTTCTCCCCAACCTGGCTTTCCTCAGAAGTCATCTCATCCCCTATCACTCAGTTTACAACTCTGCAACCCTCACCTCAGGGCCTAGACAATAGGCTCAGCATTCTTTTAGGATCATTAGGTCTTTTCTAGGCATCCTTTTCTCATACTCTGAAGCTCACAACTTCTACTCACAGTGGCTACTCTCTACAATGCCATCAGTACTAACTACAGACACAGGACTTCACAGAGGCCTCGGCCCTTAGCTCACTTTGTCTCTTGCCACCTTCCTGGAGCTTCAGAATTAAGTATTCCTACATACTAAAGAATTGCACTATAACCAAAGTAAATGTAAAATTCCCACCCTTTTATAAAAGAGCCCATCACTGCCCCTGTTCATACAAAACCTTATGTCTTTGTCTCCAACACTCTGATTAAGCCAACATTTTTATTAAGTATCATTGATATATCATTGATATATATCATGATATCATATACTATCTTATGAAGGTTTGACATTAGCAACATTGTGGTTACAATATTCACCCATATCACCAAGAACCACCCCCCAACACCCCACTGCAGTCACTACCTGTCAGCATAGTAAGATGTGATTAAGCCAACATTTACGAAGCACATTTAGAAGCCAAGAACTGTCCTTGGAGCTGTGATGCAATGGCTAAAGGCCAATTATGCTATTTCCCTCCTCTCCAGCCCAGACAGTGACTTGGTTTCACTTTCCCACAGCCTGTGCCCCAAAGAAGACTACATTTTGATGCAGTCATATTAGCACCCTCAACTGGGTCACTCCGTCCCAACCATTAGAGGGCAGCCCCAGCCTGACCACCTTATTCTACTCTTGCTGCCCGGCACTGCTAATGGAAATCATACTCCAGGAGAGAAGGGAGCTCTTACACAAAGATGATTCCCACGCGCAGGGTCGGTCGGCCCTTAATCCTGCTCAGCAACCACCTCCTCACCAACCTCCTTCTCCCTAGCCTTCTCACTCCAACTCTCATGGCCCTCACTGCCTCGCCATCTGCTGCCCTCCCTGCTTCCTCACTCTAGTACACATGTTTTTGTTCCCTTCAGCTAGCACACAGGAATCCCCTTTCTGCCTTTCTTTTCTGCCCCAGGCAGCTCTGTTAGAGCACTTAACTTTTAAACTCCAATCTCAGAGAAAATATTTATTCTCTCCAAATGATAAATAAACCCTTCTCTCCTAGTACATCAGCTTCTAGCCCATTTCACCACTAATGAGATCTCATATCATCAACTTGTCTCTTTTATTCTCCCGTATCTTCAGTTTCTTCCATACGCCCAATTACCTACTAGACATACCTACTTAATAGTATGTCTTCTAGCTCTCAAACATAACACATTCAAAGCCAGACTTATATTTCCCCATACTTGCTGTCTCCTTTATTCTAGGTCTCAGTTGTTACGAACAGAGGCACAGCTAATCAGGGACCAGAATCCCTAGGAAAGCAGACAGAAAAAGAACAGGTATTGGGGTCAAAAGCCCTAACAGTGGTGGTAAGGGCAGGGGCCAACACTAGCACTCCAGGATCTCAGTGTAGCAAAGAGGAGAGAAGGGTGGGAGGGAGGGAAATGAGCCTGTGAGGGGAGCTGGATAGAGTGAGGGCGATGGGGCAAAGTGGGGAAGAGGCTGAGTAGGAGATTTGAGAAAGCCAACCCTTTGGCTCGAACAGCACCTGGGAAGGATAAGAAGTATGAGAGCATGGAAGCCTAACCTCTGCTGGCCCCCTGTTTGATGGACTACCTAAATATGTGAGGCATTCACAAGGCAGTTCTCTTCTCCCTCAGGAATCTTTAGGATATAAATCTTTAAGTTGAAGTCTGGAGTCAGAGAAGAAACTGATAATTATTAATGTCTAATTTTCTCTACTTTGGCATGTATTGATCTATATGGATCTCACTTGCCAATGATTCTTTGAAGAAACAGATCTGTTCTAAAGCTAACATTTATAATCTACTGGAACAAAGGAAACTTGGGCAGTGTTGTTCATGAGAAAAAAGAATGAGCCAAAATACTTCAGAAAAGAAACTGAAGAAAATATAAATACTTAAATAAATAAATAATAAACATTTTTGGTGATCTTCCCTTATTTGGAAACAAATGGCAATTGCAAACAGGCAACTTGATGAGTAAAGTCATTTCCTTCTGGAACTCAGTATACAGATTTAAAGTGAATACACTTGCCTACAACCATACAGCTTTTTAATTTATCTCAAACTACCAAAAGTACTGCCTTTCTCATAGAAAACTCACTCTGCAGGGGATACGGCAGGCTGGCCCCAGTTGCCGTTGTAGTAACTATGGACAAGTTCCCTGCAGACCCTTCCGACAATGATGAAGAAATCCAAACCCAGAGAACAGCTAGGGAGTGGGAATCAGGAGGGGGATATTCGGCTATACTTTGGTATATTTTTGCCATTCAGCTATCTAAAATATCTACTGTCACATGACAGCTGCAGTTGCGTATTTTTCTGGATACTGGAGAATGTTCTGGAATATAATAAAAACTAATTATTTGTTAAAACCACCCAGTAGTCTTTCCTTTTTCTGAGTGTGTAGTCTTGTGAAAGAGAAGCAATACTAGAGTTACCATCCCATCTGGAAATGCAATTAACTAATGGCATTTACCAACCACTCACTAAGGCAGTATGACACCACGTCAAGAATAAAACATAGCTCCAGCCTCTGAGAAGATCAGTCTGTTTGGCAAGACTAAACAGCTATGTAAACAATGGAGGACACTATTAGCAAAAGCTTTGATGTATGAAAACCAATGTTAAAATATCTACAATGTGAACTGACATACCAAGGAGATCTTTGGAAACAAATATTTTATCTTCCGGCAAAATGCAAGAATTGAGAATGTCTGATAAAGTGTTAGAGCTTGGGAGTCATGGCTCTCCTTCTGAAAGTTCATGATTATATGCCAGAGCCAACACGATTAGGTAAAAAATTCTTTATCATGTCTGTCCTGGCCCCTTTGTGTGACTTTTCTATTTCAAGTCATCTCTACCTCCTGTTTCCTCTGCCCCGACTGTCACCTTAACGCAAGTTCCTTCCTAAATCTGGGTCTTAGTTTCCTCTCATAGTAACTGATCAATAAACCAAGTACAACCACATAATAATATAGGATTCTTATGAAACCACATTTGAAGGGGAAAAAAGTTCAACTCTACATACAGTGACAGAGAACCTTTACCAAAAATACATTGTTCAGTGCTCTATAAACTGCAAAGAAGTATGCAGTACATTACCTGTTTAAAAAATATACATATATATGTATATGTACACACACACACACACACATACACATATAAATGCCTATCCATGCACAGACCACCTTTAGAGAGGGAAACAAGACCCAGGAAACAGTGCTGCTAATGGAAGGGGAACTTGGTGGCTGGATTGCTGGGGGATGGCACTAGGAAGGTGTAGGGGACTTACTTTCCACTGCATACCCTTATGCCTTTCGAATTTTGTACCATGTGCATATAAAAATATTTACATGATCAATTTTTAAAATAAACTTTCATCAACTGTGCTAAAATCACCAAAGACTATGACATAAAACTAGAATTATGAACTGCAATGGTGGCTGAAGCCTGAAACTATATTAACATACACAAATTCATTAGGTTTTTACTGTAAAAGATTTTAAGATATAAGATGAGTACTTTCCTCCAAATTCTTATACCTCTTACAGATGACCTTGTGAAATTAGTTTTAGCTATATTTCAATCTATAAATCTATTTATTTTTCCAAATTTACAACTTTATTCAGAGTAAAATACTTGAAAAACCCCCAGTGTGCCTGTAACTAAGCACCAGGTGCCATACCAGATACAGAACACAGAGTACGATGAAAGGGGTTCCCACCTTTGAGGTGTTCAGCATCAAGGAGGCAGACAGGAAATAAAATCACCTTCAAGAATATCCTTAGAATATGACAAGGGCTATGAGGGAGGAAAGAGAGAGGCACTTTGGTACAGAAGGGGCACCAGACTGATATTTATGAGATAAACAGGAGTTAATAAGGTAAAGAATGGGGAAAGGGCATTTCCACAGAGAAAACACAGTAATGTAATAGAGTCAGGGCATTCAAGAAATTTCCAAACAAAATGGCACTAAACAACTAGGTGGACAGGAGGCAGAAAAGGAAGAGACAAGGTCACAAAGGCTTCCTAAAAATCAGAACTTTATTCTAGTGGCAACCAAGAGCCCTAGAATAGCTCTGGAAGGGATGCAGCAAGGGGTCAGTACAGAAGGAGACCAGTTCAAGGACTATTTCCAGATCTAGTTAAGAAACAATGAAGGCCCAAACTAAGGATGAGGCATTAGGTCCCAAGAGAGTCAGGAGATGAATTTAAGGTTTAATTATGAGAAAGAATCACCTGGAGTTGGAAAATGTAGAAGAAGGAATCTAGAGTCCCTTCTAGGCTTCTGGCATAGATATGTAAATAGATGGTGATGCCCTCCAAGATGTCAGGGAATTTCTGCCTTACAAGGAATATCGTATCAGTAACAGCAGTCCAAATGTGCACTTACAATGGTATTTAATACCTACCACAAAGGTATTTTAGCAATTATGCTATATAAGATAACATGAAGAACACGGAAGATTGAGCTGTACCAAGGCTCCTCCTGACCCAACATGTACCCAGGCCAACACTGCTTGTCATTCAAACATATATATATATTCATCTGAGCCATCTTGTATCTACTCTCCTCCACTCCAACCTCCTCCTTGTGACAGGCACTTAAAACTCCACAGACATCCACTATCAGCAATGTCAGATCTCTGAAATTCACTACAGATAAAAATAAAGGAATGAGTAAGAGAAGAACTGAAGAATCTGTTCAATTCTAACACCACATCCCACATTACTTTTTTATTCACAAGTCACTATCCATTTACTTGCCCAGGAAACATTCTCATGATATATCAGCATTCTTCTTTCCTAAGTGGGCCAAGAAATAATCACACCCTGTTCAAGGTCACTGGAACAGAATCTGTTCTATCTCATTAGATTTTTCACTATTCAAAAATATATGTATTATTTGTTTTTCATATTAATCAACATTAAAGGTAGGGAAAGTAACAAAGGATAAACTATCAAATTTTTGGAGAGTATTAGAAGCTTCTCTAACCAGAAAGATGTTCACAAAAACAGATCTCAAAGTTGCAAGGAAACTTAAAATTCAAAACAAGCCACTCCATAAATTTTTGAATTCTTTCTACAATACTCCTACCAAATGGTTACCTAGTACAGATCTGACCTCTTCTAATGAGCAGGGAGGGACATTCTACTCTCCATGCTGGCACTGACTAAAAAGTGAACCTGGTTCTCAATAGAGATGTAAAAACCAGTCATGCAAGGGTGATGAGATATGGGATTTTTAATATAATTTCAAATTATCTCCCCACAATTACTTATTCATTACAAAGGAGAAAACTTTTCAGTGGAGAAACCTGGTGAACTGAGTGATGAGAGTTAACATCACCAGTTATGGGACAAGCTGAGATCAAGTGCAGTATGAAGGACAGTACCTCTGTGGTGTTACTGCCAGAGACATTCCTGAACACAATCTTGAGAAAAACCTCATACAACTCAAATTCGGGGACATTCTACAAAATAACTGGCCTGCATGCTTCAAATGTCAAGGTCAAGAAATACAAAGAAAGGCCATGGAAGTATTCCAGATTAACGGGGGACGAAAGGAACATCAATTAATAGCATACATGATCCTGAATCAGGTGAAAAAAAGAGCAATAGAGAACATCATTGGGATAAATGATGAAATGTGAATACTGTATACTAGATAATAATATTGCATCAATATTGTTTTCTGATTTTGATTATTGTACTTTGGTCACGTAAAGAATGTCCTTGTTCAAAATGAACAAGTGGGACTACATCAAACTAAAAACCTTCTGTACAGCAAACGATACCATCAGCAGAACAAAAAGACAATATACAGTATGGGAGAATACATTTGTAAATGATTTATCCGATAGGGGTTAACAGCCAAAATATATAAAGAGCTCATATGTCTCAACAAAAAAAAAAGTAACCTGATTAAAAAATGGGCAGAGGACTGAACAGACACTTCACCAAAGAAAAATACAGATGGCCAACTGGCATATGAAGAGATGCTCCACATTGCTAATCATCAGGGAAATGCAAATCAAAACCACAATGAGATATCACTTCACACCAGTCAGAATGGCCACTATCCAAAAGACAAAAAATAACAAATGTTGGCAAGGATGTGGAGAAATGGGAACCCCCCTACACAGCTGGTGGGAACGTCAATTGGTAGAGCCATTTGAGAAAGCAGTATGGAGATTCTTTAAAAAAACCAAAAACAGAAATACCATTCAACCCCGTAATTTCACTTCTAGGAATTTACCCAAAGAAAACAAAATACCTGATTCAGAAAGACAGATGCACCTCTATGTTTACTGCTGCATTATTTACAATAGCCAAGATATGGAAGCAACCTAAGTGTCTACCAATAGATGAATGGATAGAGAAGCTGTGGTACATATACACAATGGAATATTACTCAACCATTAAAGAAGAAATACTGCCATTTGCAACAACATGGATGCATCTATAGGGTATTATGCTCAATGAAATAAGCCAGGTGAAGAAAGACAAATGCCGTATGATTTCACATATTTATGGAATATAAATACAAAGCAAAACAGAATGAACAAAATAGCAACAGACTCATAGACACGGAGAAGGGTCTGGTGGTCACCATGGGGGAAAGGTTAGGGTTGGTGGAGGAGGTAGAAGGGGATAAAAGGGCACAAAAATTCTCAATCATAATGCAGGTTGATCACAGGCATAGTAGGACAGCATGGAGAATATATTCAATGATTCTGTAACATCTTCCTATGTTGACAGTAGCTGTACTAGAGGAAGTAAGGATTTAACATACGGGTAACTGCTGAACCACTGTGCTGTATACTTGAAACTAATATAAAATTGTACATCAATGATACTTCAATAAGAAAAATGCCCTGTTCTTAGAAAATATACACTGATGTATTTAGGGGTAAAGGCACATGATGCTTGCAATTTACTTTCACAGGAGAAAGAGGGCGTGTGCACTCTCCAAGGGGAGAAAGGATGAACGAGCGACACAGTAAGCAAACAGAGCAAACCAGTAACAGCTTGTGAATCTAGGTAAAGGATATATGAGAATTCTTCATACTAGCATGATTTTTCTTCATGTTTGAAACTGTATCAAAATTAAAAGTTACCCTCCAACAATCGTTAAGGTCACACAATGCTATGTAAAAATACTGAATATTGTGTTAGCCCAGTTTCCTTGAAAGGTTCAGGTGCCTACTCACTGAAACTGACTTAACTCAGATCAAAATGTCTTAAATGAATCTTTTCTGAATTATCTAAACCACTTATTTTGGGACTTCAGCATATCCAGGTTAACATTTACTAAATATGCTTAGTTGTTTCACTGAATTTTCTCTGGACTTCTGGTTTTGCAGTTTTCACCCCAAAGAGATGTGTCTACTCTTAAAGTGCAACCCCCATACTTGGATACCCAAGGCTCCAGATAGCAAGGTACATTCAAGCTAACTCAACTTTAATCACAACACTCCTGCAGCAATGTGTTAATGGGTCTATGTGTATGTGTGTACAATGTTTCTGTAATACATGTTTGAATATATATAATAATATGAATACAAGCATATTTATTTAATCATTTTTACTCATTTATTTGGTAAGCAAATATACTTAATATATTAGTGTTAGGGAGTGGAATTGAAGAAATAAGCACCCTTATTTACTTTGTAAGGAATGTTCGTAAAAGGTACCATCTTGGGAGAGGTAAGGAAGAAACAATTTGACAATGTTCATCAAAATTTTAAACATGCATACACAGTCACCTTGACCCAACTACCTAGTGATAATTTACTATTCAGAAATAATGCCACAAGTGCACAAAATTTCTGAAGATATTCTTAATATATGTATACACACACATACACACCTATACATACACACACACAGATATTTCCTTCTGTTTCTATATTCATCAATAACAAGGTAGAAACAGCAACAAAAGATGAACTACCAATTGTTTTCACAATCCCTTACCATGGATTTAGCCTGCCAAATGAAGTGAAGACTATTTGTAACAAAAATGGAACCACTGTTTGAAATAAAATGCTTTTTTAAAATCCTTATGTTGACAAGGCACTTAACAAATGACCATACATTAAATATCCATACAATATCATATTACAAAAGCCATTAAAGAGAATGAATTAAATCTACAAATGGAATGATGCCAAAATACAGTATTAGGCAGGGAGAAATTACTGTATAACATGTGTGTCATAAAATTCCTTTTTTGTTTAAGAAGTTTTTTTAAAAATGAGTCTTGAAGTATACCAAACTATAAACAATGATTACCCTGGGTAGAGATCTGCAAAGTCTTAACAGTTCTTGAAGCAATTCTATAATATTTGAATTTTTCCAATAACTACTATTGTTTTCTAAGTAGAAAGATCTACATCAAAGTGGTCAAATTTAAACTTGCAATAAACTTAAGGACAGAAACCAATGTCCTGCACTTAAAAAAAAAAAACTCTGTAAGATTTTTAGTAGCAAAACTATTTTTATTTCCCAAGTAAAATCTGACTCAAAAGCCTATATATAATGCTGATAAAAGAAACAGAAGTTGATTAGGGGAGGTGGGCTCTACATTCATCCTCCCACTCTTTGGCCTGTAAGAAAACTTACATTTGAGGGGCCCAGACAGTTAGAGGAAATGTAAAGATTTCAGAAACAAGTAAGCCAGACAAGCGCTCCTAGGGCTAAAGGAAGAGCACACATGGGTGCCCGTGTCTGCTGCACCTTACTTTCACTGTTTCTCCATAAATGGGAGAACTATTTCTGTTATATCAAACCTGTCTAAAACACCCACCTCACCAAGCTCCCCACCCCTGACTCTTAGCACTTCATGGTCACAGCACAGTCACTAGCAGGTCCTACTGACACGTTTTCAAGCTAGATCAGCATCCCTGTTTGAAAAGCCTGGAAGGATTTAAGTGTTCAGTTCTAAGCTAGTAACAAAAATAATGGCTACCTTCATTTTAAACGGCTTGAGAAAATCTAGAGGAATAGGCTAAATATTTAATATATAGACCTGAAAAGACCCACAACTGCTATAGCACACTACCCACCAATGCTTTTGTACAGAGGGCAGCCCTCAGACACAGCCTCAGCCTTGGCAGTCCCAAGCTGGCATCTTTGGTGGACCACTCTCTTACCTTGGACTTTGCATGCCAAGTGAAGTGCAGGAAATTTGTCTCACTGGGTACTAAAAGGTTAAAGGAGAGAGCGTAGTGACTAATAAGGTCATTTCTCACATAATAAAGTTCTGCATCAAGACCTAGAAAAAAAAATAGAGAAAAAAGGATTAAAGACCTAAAATACTCTCAAAATCATTAACCATCAGTATTTCAAATACTAATAGAGTGAAAATAACACTGATGTGCGAACGTACATCACAATTTTTTCTCACATGTGCTGCTTCATGAAGCAGGAAGGACACTGGACTTTGCCATAACCAAAAAGACAAAGAAAATGAGATGCAAACCAAGCAGTTATCTGGCTGAACACAGGGATACTGGAACCAGAACTCTGGTAGCACAATCCGTCTCCTGAGGGCCAATGTGACACTCTTCCTTTTGAACAAAGTCCTCCTCAGAGTTCTATCTACAAACAAAGCACCTTTTCCCCTCAAAAATTTATGCAATTTAGAGAAATTCAAAATGGAAGGGAGAAAGGCACTTGGGGGAAAAGAGTGTGAGCCAAGGCCTCAAGACCCCCTCCAGAGATGACCTCGACTTGCTCCAGCAGCACAAGGCCCTGGCCACTCTGACAGGGCTTGCCACAAGGCATTCACACCAGCTGTGGCACAAACACACATCCTCTTTCCTCCCCAGATTAGAAGGTAGAGTAATCTCCTCATTTTCTCAGGACGGTTCTCTGCACAAAGCAGATGCTCAGTAAACATTGTTAAACAAGTTAGTACTACAGATAATGCAGAAATTACATAGATGCCTGAGAAATGCTGGAGAATAATTCCCAAATTTCATTCATTGCCAGACCACTTTCCCAACCACAGCCACATGCAACCTTCAACATAACACATTCTCCAATTTTGTCATACCCCTTTATCCTACCTGTATTTAATATTTTTCTTTAAAATTTATTCAATTCTTTTAGAACAAAAATTTTAAAGGCAAAATTTAATCACTATCTTAAATGGAATATCAGTAATTATTGTGAAAAAAAAATTTTTAATACTAAAAAAAACATCAATTAAAAGGCAAAAAAAGCAAACCGAATTCAAAAATACATAAGAGGATCATACATCATGATCAAGTGGGTTTCATCTCAGGGATGCAAGGATGGTACAACATTAAAAAATCCATCAACATCATCAACCACATAAACAAAAAGGACAGAAACCACACGATCATTTCCACAGATGCTGAAAAAGCATTCAACAAAATTCAACAGCCATTCATGATAAAAACTCTCAACAAAATGGGTATACAGGGCAAGCACCTCAACATAATAAACCCACAACCAACATCATACTGAACAGCGAGAAGCTAAAAGCTTTTCCCCTAAGAACGGGAACAAGACAGGGATGCCCACTATCCCCACTGTTATTCAACATGGTACTGGAGGTCCTAGCCATGGCAATCAGGCAAAACAAAGAAATAAAAGGCATTGAGATTGGTAAAGAAGAAGTCAAACTGTCACTATTTGCAGATGACATGATATTGTACATAAAAAACCCTAAAGAATCCACTCCAAAACTACTAAAATTAATATCGGAATTCAGCAAAGTTGCAGGATACAAAATTAATACACAGAAATCTGTTGCTTTCCTATACACTAATGATGAACTAGCAGAAAGAGAAATCAGGAAAACAATTCCATTCACAATTGCATCAAAAAGAATAAAATAAACCTAACCAACAAAGTGAAAGACCTATACCCTGAAAACTACAAGACACTGTTAAGAGAAATTAAAGAGGGCACTAACAAATGGAAACTCATCCCATGCTCTTGGCTAGGAAGAATTAATAACGTCAAAATGGCCATCCTGGCTAAAACAATCTACAGATTCAATGCAATGCCTATCAAAATAACAACAACATTCTTCAGCAAACTGGAACAAATAGTTTTAAAATTCATATGGAACCACAAAAGACCTCGAATAGCCAAAGCAATCCTGAGAAGGAAGAATAAAGCAGGGGGCATCTCGCTCCCAACTTCAAGCACTACTACAAAGCCACAGTAATCAAGAAAATTTGGTACTGGCACAAGAACAGACCCATAGATCAGTGGAACAGAATAGAAAGTCCAGATATTAACCCAAACATATATGGTCAATTAATATATGATAAAGGAGCCATGGACATACAATGAAGAAATGACAGCCGCTTCAACAGCTGGTGTTGGCAAAACTGGACAGCTACTTGTAAGAGAATGAAACTGGATCACTGTCTAACCCCATACACAAAAGTAAATTTGAAATGGATCAAAGACCTGAATGTAAGTCATGAAACCATAAAACTCTTAGAAAAAAACATAGGCAAAAATCTCTTGAACATAAACATGAGTGACTTCTTCATAAACATATCTCTCCGGGCAAGGGAAACAAAAGCAAAAATGAACAAGTAGGACTATATCAAGCTAAAAAGATTCTGTACAGCAAAGGACACCACCAATAGAACAAAAAGGCATCCTACAGTATGGAAGAATATATTCATAAATGACAGATCCGATAAAGGGTTGACATTCAAAATACATAAAGAGCTCACACACCTCAACAAACAAAAAGCAAATAATCCAATTAAAAAATGGGCAGAGGAGCTGAATAGACATTTCTCTGAAGAAATCCAGATGGCCAACAGACACATGAAAAGATGCTCCACATCGCTTGTCATCAGAGAAATACAAATTAAAACCACAATGAGATATCATCTCACACCAGTAAGGATCGCCATCATCGAAAAGACAAACAACAACAAATGTTGGCGAGGTTGTGGAGAAAGGGGAACCCTCCTACACTGCTGGTGGGAATGTAAATTAGTTCAACCATTGTGGAAAGCAGTATGGAGTCTCCTCAAAAAGCTCAAAATAGAAATACCATTTGACCCAGGAATCCCATTTCTAGGAATTTACCCTAAGAATGCAGCAGCCCAGTTTGAAAAAGACAGATGCACCCCTACGTTTATCGCAGCACTGTTTACAACAGCCAAGAAATGGAAGCAACCTAAGTGTCCATCAGTAGACGAATGGATAAAGAAGATGTGGTACATATACACAATGGAATATTATTCAACCATAAGAAGAAAACAAATCATACCATTTGCAACAACATGGATGGAGCTGGAGGGTATTATGCTCAGTGAAATAAGCCAGGTGGGGAAAGACAAGTGCCAAATGATTTCACTCATATGTGGAATATAAAAACAAAGAAAAAATTGAAGGAACAAAATAGCCACAGAATCAGAGAACCCAACAATGGACTAACAGTTGCCAAAGGGAAAGGAACTGGGGAGGATGGGTGGGAAGGGAGGGAGAAGGGGAATAAGGGACATTACCAGCAAACATAACATGGGGGTGGGGCATGGGGAAGGCAATATATAGCATAGAGGAGACAAGTAGTGACTCTATAGCATCTTACTAGGTTGATGGACAGTGACTGTAATGGGGTCTGTGGTGGGGACTTAATAATGGGGGAATCTAATAACCACAATGTTGCTCATGTGATTGTACATTAATGATACCAAAATAAAAAAATTTAAGAAAAGGGAAGAAGGGAGTATTAGCAAGTATTTGAGAGAGGTTAAAGACTCAGAGGTTTTCTCCACAATAATCCAAAAAAAAATGGAAAGAAAGCAGGGAATAACTTTCTCTCAACTGATTTACTATTATTTAAAGTTGTATCTCAATGTCCCTCCAGTAATGCATGACATAAACTGTATATTTCTCACACTGGAAGGAAAGAATACATGGGAGACCAACAGACACATAAACTTCATACTTACTGAGAGCCTATACCATGGGTCTGAAACCTTGTGCTCTGCAGAGAGGTCAAGATAGGTATGTCGTGAATCCTAAGATAAAATATAGAAACAACTCTGCTACAGGCATTTCTCCTCTAAAATTACTTATTTTTTAACTTAATCTGATATAACCCTTGAGTCAGAAATGAGATTTGAGGCTTACATAAGAGAAAGTTGCTGAACTATGTGACATTGCTTTATCCAATAAAGGGTACCAAACAGAATGGGAGAAAGTTATGGTGAGTGCATCATAACAGGAAGGTCTGCAAAAGGCTCTCCCAGCTGGCCAGCAGGACAGGAACTGTTAAGCAAAGATCTGAGGTGGAAGCACTGGTGGTGGTAGAGAAAGTGGGGGGTGGGAAAGTAAAGTGGTAAGAAGGTGGGGAAAAGGTAGAAGGGAAATGCAGTAAGAAAACTGGGTACCAAGAAAACATAAGCAATCTTAATAATTGTAAGTAGCTTAAATTTACTTATTTAAAAAAAAATCTGAGTCTTACTCCAGTCTCCATTAAGTCTGTTTATAAGAGATACCTTGAGTAAAATTTCCACATGTATGCCAGGTAAAAAAATAGAAGAAAGAAGATGAGGCAGTATTGACATGAGACAAAGCAGAACTCAAGGTCAAAAGATTTTACTTAATGAATTCATAATATGAAATTTATAAGTAAGAAAAATTTCATACTAATAGAATACATCTAAGATACAGCAGTATAACTAACAATAGAGCTCCAAATATGGAAAACAAAAATCAATAGAAAAAAAATCAAGAAGAAACAAACTACAATCATAGTTGGAAATTAACATCCTCTTAGAAAACAGAGGTCAAAACAGATAAAACTTAGTGTGAACATATGATTTGAACAATATAATTATGGGAGATGAAACAAGGAAGGTTAATCATAAGTTAGACCATACACATTTTAAAAACTGAATTCTAACTAGAAATAATAAAGACCAAATTCCACAATAAAGAAACTGACTATAAGATAAGGATCAAACCAAAGGATGATTATTTGGAAATATCAATAAAATAGTTTTGCCAAGACTGTTTAAGATAAAAAGAGAGAACACATAAATTAGTAAGTATGTTAGGAATGAAGAGGGAACATTACTTAAACACCTATAGATGGTAAAAACATACAAATGATATGAGCTCTAGGGCAATTCATTTAATAACTTAGATAAAATGAAAAGTCCTTGAAAAACACAATTTATCAAAACTGACAAGAAATTAAAAATTCAATTAATCAAAAAACTTTCTCCAAAACTCCAGATCCAGATGAATTCTATCAAACATTTAAATAAGATATAATACCAATCTTACATAAACTCTTTCAGAAAATAGTTGAAAACACTTTCTAGCTCATTTTACAAGGCCATTTTCACACTGCTATTAAAACCTTACTAAAAACATTACAAGAAAATTACAGACTGACATCCCTCATGAATACAGACACACACATCCTCCTTAAAACATTAGCAAACTGAATCCACACATGAAAAGGTACATTACGACCAAGTGTATATGAAAGGTTAACCTTTAAAAATTAATAAAACTTACCACATAACAGAATAAGAGATAGAAACCCAGATCACCTCAACAGATTTAGAAAAAGCATTTGGTAAAACTCAAAGTCTATTAATGATAAAAACTGTCAGCAAACTAGGAAGAGACATAAACTTTCTCAGTCTGGTAAGAAGTACCTACAGAATCCTCCATCTGACATCATACTGAATAGTGAATTATTAAATTCTTATTTCTAAGATCAGAGACAAGGCAGGGATATCCACTACTATCATGTCTATTCAGCGTATACCAGCCAACGTATAAAGACAAGACAAAAAGTATAAAAGTTGGAAAAAATGAACTAAAATTTATTATTCACAGATGATAAGATTGTATCTGCAGAAAATACTATTATATCTACTGAAATACTAACAAAGTCAATTCATGACTTAGCATAAGTCTCAGAATACAAGGCCAATATTTAAAAAATTGGTTGTATTTCTGTTAGAAAAATGAGAAAATAAAATTTTAAAACCGGTACCATAACATTAAAACACCAGTACCTAAAAATAATCTATGTATATTTAAGTACCTAGAAATAGATATGTAATCCCTCTATACTGAAAACTATAAAATGTGGATGACATAATCAAATGGAGAGTCCCTTCTCTTAGGTAAGTCTCAATATTGTTAAGAAATCAAGTATCTCCTATTGACCTACAGATTTAAAATAATCCTAATAAAAATCCCAACAGATTTTTTTTTTGAAGAAACAAAGTAATTCTAAAGGAAATTTAAGTGCCTGTCTTGAAAAAGATACAATGTGGGAAGACTCACATTACCTGCTTTCACAACATGATGAAGAGCTACTGTAATCAAGACAATGTGGTGTTGGTTTAAGGATAGACATATCAATGGAATGGAAAATAATTAAAAAATAAACCTACAAATATAGGACCAGTGGAATTTCAACAAAGGCACCCAGGCAACTGAATCAAAGTGATGCTAAAGCAACTGGGTAAAAAGTCTTGACCCCTATCTTACATATTACACAAAAGCTGATCCAACATAGATTTTAGACCTATCAGTAAAAGCTATAACTATAAAGCTTCTTTAAGAAAATGTAGGTCATTATCTTCACAACCTGGGGTAAGCAAAGATTTCTTCTTGGACTGGTCATGCAAACATGAACTGAAAGAGAAAAGTCTGATAAATTGGTTGTCATCAAAATTAGAAACTTCAGCTCCTCAAAAGCCATTGTTAAGAAAATGAAATTCAAGTTGCAAACTGCAAGAAAATATTCACAATATATCTTAAAACAGGACTTGTTTCTAGAATATATAAAGATCTCCTTCAAACCAAAAATAAAGACAACCCCAGTTAACAGTTAATTAAAATAGGCAAAAGATGTGAAACACATTTTCTTCAAAAAATATATAGGTTAATGGACAATTAGCATATGAAAAGATGCTAACCATCATTAGTTATCAAAGAAATGCAAATTAAAACCACAATGAGACACCATTTCCACTCACATGAAATGATTAAATGCTGACAAGGACTCGGAGCAATTTTAACTCTTAAACATTACTGGAGTGTAAAGATATTCAACTACTTTGGAAAACTGCAGTTTCTTATAAAGTTAAACATATACTTACTCTATGACCAAGTAATTCTACTCCTAGGTAATTATCCAAAAGAAATTAAAACATATGCCTACAAAAAAAATTGTACATGACTGTTGACAGCACTTTTCTATTTATTAAAATACTTCTAATAAATAAGAAATACACAGCTTAATAGTATTTACAAAGGACTGTAGCCTATACCAAGTATCCAAACACTGTAAAATGCCAGTGAATGTAACTGAGTAGTTCCTTAATAACCTAACATTTGAATCTAACCCAGCAAGGTAAACAGCATTACATGACCATGACTGTTTGATGTGATCTTCCCTTGTAACTCTGTTGACAGCACTTTTATTCACAACAGCCAAAACTGGAAACAACACAAATGTCCATCAACAGGTGAATGGATAACCAACTGTGGCATACTCATACAATGGAATACTATTCAGCAATGGAAATAAATTGTTGAGACTTTGCAATTAAAGGGATGAATAGACTGTATGAATGAAAGAAGCTATACATAAGAGTACTGTATATACTATATAATTATTTACATAAAGTTCCATAACAGGCAAAAATAATTTATGGTGATAGAAATCAGATCAGTGTGGTTACCTGGAAAGAGAGCTGGGAGGGAGACTGGTGAATTGATTGCAGAGGAGCAGCAAGAATTTTCTTGAGGGATGGAAATGTTCTATATCTAATTGGTATATACATAGGTGTATACATTATTCAAAACTCAACCAACTATTCATATTTAAAATCTGTGCATTTCATTACACATAAAGTTTACCTAAAATTTGTAAAAGCAGAAAAAAAGTCAACAGCTTTTACATTTCTTCTAATCTCAAAAAGCTTACACTATAGAATATTACTAGCACTAATATAAAAAGTTTTAGAAAAAAACATCTTAAGCGATCAACAACTTTCTAATTTAAACTTGAAACATCTTTCACAGGGAAATAAAGAACTCTGTAGGCAAAAATCTCATGGACATAAACATGAGTGACTTCTTCATGAACATATCTCCCCAGGCAAGGGAAACAAAGGCAATAATGAACAAGTGGGACTATATCAAGCTAAAAAGCTTCTGTACAGCAAAGGACACCACCAACAGAACAAAAAGGCATCCAAAAAGACAAGTACCAAATGATTTCACTCATACGTGGAGTATAAGAACAAAGGAAAACTGAAGGAACAAAACAGCAGCAGAATCACAGAACCCAAGAATGAACTAACAGTTACCAAAGGAAAAGGGACTGGGGAGGATGGGTGGGAAGGGAGGGATAAGGATGGACATTCATAAATGACAGATCCGATAAAGGATTGACATTCAAAATATATAAAGAGCTCACACAACTCAACAAACAAAAAGCAAATAATCCAATTAAAAAATGGGCAGAGGAGCTGAATAGACATTTCTCTGAAGAAATCCAGATGGCCAACAGACACATGAAAAGATGCTCCACATCGCTTGTCATCAGAGAAATACAAATTAAAACCACAATGAGATATCACCTCATACCAATAAGGATCGCCATCAACGAAAAGACAAACAACGACAAATGTTGGCGAGGTTGTGGAGAAAGGGGAACCCTCCTACACTACTGGTGGGAATGTAAACTAGTTTAACCATTGTGGAAAGCAGTATGGAGGCTCCTCAAAAAGCTCAAAATAGAAATTTGACCCAGGAATCCCATTTCTAGGAATTTACCCTAAGAATGCAGCAGCCCAGTTTGAAAAAGACAGATGCACCCCTATGTTTATTGCTGCACTATTTACTGTAGCCAAGATATGGAAGCAACCTAAATGTCCATCAGTAGATGAATGGATAAAGAAGATGTGGTACATATACACAATGGAATATTACTCAGCCATAAGAAAAAAACAGATCCTACCATTTGCAACAACATGGATGGAGCTAGAGGGTATTATGCTCAGTGAAATAAGCCAGGCAGAGAAAGACAAGTACCAAATGATTTCACTCATACGTGGAGTATAAGAACAAAGGAAAACTGAAGAACAAAACAGCAGCAGAATCACAGAACCCAAGAATGAACTAACAGTTACCAAAGGAAAAGGGACTGGGGAGGATGGGTGGGAAGGGAGGGATAAGGGTGGGGAAAAAGAAAGAGGGCATTACGATTAGCATGTATAGTGCGTGGGGGGCATGGGGAGGGCTGTGCAACAGAGAAGAGAAGTAATGATTTTACAGCATCTTACTACACAGATGGACAGTGACTGTGAAGGGGTATGTGGGGGGGACATGGTGAAGGGGGGAGCCTAGTAAACATAATGTTCTTTATGTAATTGTAGATTAATGATACCAAAATAAAAATAATAAATAAAATAAAGAAATCTGTTCCTAATAAATAAGTTATAATGCTATCACTAGTAATAATAACAAGGTATAAATATTTAAGTTTTTCAGACACAATTAAAAGTATCAAGAACATCTAGGTTCAACTCCCGCTAAAGCTAGATGAAACAGAGCTGCAAGCAGAAAAGAGAACAAGAAGGGAAGCACATTCTCAAGCCATGTATGCAGTCATTTAATAATCTGTGAGTTTAGTCCTACTAGAAATTCTCTGAATTCCTCCATCTCATGAGACTTACAGAGACAGCCAATTCCCTTTCAAGTATCTTGGGGAGTATCTGTTCTCACCAAACTGTTTAAGGTCTCTGCAGTTCTACCAACTATAGACAGAAACCATGGTTCCCAACTAAAAACCTTCCTCTTTGAACATACCAAAGCAACATCTCCACAATATTCGAATTGAAGCCTAGGCAAAGACTGGAGTCTATTAACTTTATCAAGCTTCTGAAACCCATTTGGACCTCAACTTGTGCTGGCATGCTATTCATCCTGGTCATCCATCCATGACCTTCTCTCTTCAAGGACCCATTTCTATACCATCATCCCCTAATACCACTGTGACCTCCATCAGGCTCCTCATCTTATAGTGACTCTATAGCATCTTACTACGCTGATGGACATTGACTGTAATGGGGTATGTGGTGGGGACTTGATAATGGGGGGAATGTAGTAACCCAATGTTGCTCATCTGAAACCTGAGCATAAGATTGTATATCAATGATACCTTAATGAAAAAAAAAAGTGAAAAAAATAAATAAATAAAACACCTTCTTCCAGCTTTCCCTTAGAATATTCAATATGCCAAAAGGTGAAATCTGCAAACAAGATGAACCAAAAAGAGAAACTCAAAGCTCAAAAAAATCTCCCACATGCAACACTGACAAGAGGGCTGAAATGGGGAAAAAATTCTGAAAAGAACATCATACTTCATTTCCCAATGTAATCTTTTTCTTTCTTTCCCCAACAGATACTCAAAAAAAAATTTTTTTAAGAAAAAGTAAAAGACAAATTTAGATAGGAGATAAATACCCTACTCCTTTCTAACTGCTATTAATTATTACATAATATGTTTTGAATATGACAATAGCAATTAAATGCAGTCTCAAAGCAGGGGTAGTAGACGGCAGGATTATCACTGTCTCAGAGTAGTGTGCCAGGCTCCACAAAGGTGAAGTGCACAGTGAGAAATAGCTAGAGAGGCAGTGAGGGAAACAATTTATTCAGTAATGCTTTATTGAGACAGTCTGCCAGGAACAGGGCAACTCTTTAGGAGACCAGGAAACAGAGCCTGGTTCCAGTAGCAAGGAGAAAGAAGGCTGGGGTACCCTGGTCAGAACAAGGAAGTTCCCAAGGGCTGAGATGAGGACCAAGTCAAAAACGGTCATTTCAAGGAGTTCCATATTTGGAAAACAGACCTGGGAAGTCGGACACCAGCATGGCCAAAGGAATAACAACTATGAGAAAAATCAGGGTAGGTTTTAATATCCTTTAGAATAAATGGAGAAAAATAATGAAAACAAGTCAGGGAATGAAGTCACGGGAGATTATCTGCAGAGGTCAGGTGATTGCAACAACCCTAATGGGCAATGATCAAACAAGTATTACAGACATCAAAAGAGAAGAAGATACTGAATCACAGCCCTGGGGCAAAACAATCAAGGTAGGAAAGGAAGGCTATAACACATGATAAGAGGTAGTGAAGAATCCAGAAAGGAAATTAAGAAAAAATTCCATTTATAATAGCACTCAAAACAATAAAATACCTTATAATAAATTTAAACATGGAAGTGAAAGACTGGTACATTGAAAACTACAAAACGTTGCTGAAAGAAATTAAAGACTTCAATCAATGTAAAGACATTCTGTCCTCATGGATTAGAAGACTTATTTCATGGAATACTGGACCCTTATCAGATACATAATTTGCAGTATTTTCCTCCATGTTGTAGCCTGTCTTTGCCTTCTTGGTAATATCTTATAATGCACAGAAGTTTTCAATTGCCACACAGTCCAATTAATCTATTTTCCTTCTGTTGCTCGTATCTAAGAATCCACTGCCAAAACCAAGATCACGAAGATTTACTGTTTTCTTCTAGGAGTTTCATGGTTTAAGTTCTAAGGTTGTTGATCTAGTTTGAATTAGTTTTTATATATGATATGAGGGGGGAGTCTAATTTTATTCTTTTGCATATGGATATCTAGTTGTCAGATGAACAGATAAGCAAATTGTGGTACATACATGGGATGGAATATTATTCAGCCACAGAAAGAAATGAAATATTGATACGTGCTACATTGCAGATGAACCTCCAAAATATTATGCTAAATAAAAGAAGCCAAGATACAAAAGGCCTCATGTTGTATAATTCCATTTCTATGAAATACCCAGAATAGGTAAATCTGTAAATGTAGAACACACACTGGTGCTTGCCAGGGATTGCAGGAGAGCGGACAAGAAGAAACTGCTAATGGGCAGGGAGTTCTACTCCAGAGCAATAGAAATGTTTTGAAACTAGACAAAGGTGGTGGTTGCCCAGCATTATATACGTGCTAAATGTCACTTGAAAATGACTACTTTTATATTATGTGAATTTCACCTCAACTAATTATTTTTTGAGAAGAAAAGAAAAAGAGCTGGCCCCTAATCCATAAATGAAGTCGAGTGTAAAAAAACTGACTTCCAGTGACTGGAAAGGATTATGAGAAAACTTAAGAGAGAAAATCAGGTTTCAGTTAAGCTCAAGAGATAAAGAAGCACTATGAAGAGTGAGAGGAGACCTCAAAAGAAAATTGGAGCTTCACAAGACAAAGGTGAAAAAAAAAAAACAACAGCAAAAAAGAGAACAGAGCAGGTGAAGTGAAGTGGGTGGAGAGTGGAAAGGGACTGCTGGAAGGCAGACAGAGCAAAAGTGGACAGCCACAGACTAAAGATGCCCCACTTTGCTATTAGAATATGCATAGTTTTTCTATTCCAACCAAGGACAAAAAACCTTTCAGTTGTTCAATTACAGTAACCAGACTTAAATTTCTCACTACCAATTTCACCAAAGTAGGAATGTTGCTCTGTTAGGAAATACAACATTTACTTATAATTTTATTTTTAAGCAACCAAATTCCAAGCTGAAAAACCAAAGTTATTCCTGTAAAACTCTCAACACCCATCAAGAAAAATTCATTTTTCCATAGAAAATCTTAAATTCAAACTTAATTCAAGGCTTGTGTTCTACATGACCTGGCCTGTCTAGCTCAAGTTCAAGTAATTCAATAGTTCAAAAATTTTTTCCAAATGATTTTAAAAGTTAACTATTGGTTTCCCACAGCCACAACAGTAGTTGATTAGTGCGAATGGCCAAACCATCTCCTTTTATAAAAAGAGCCATGTTTACAGCACATAAAATTCATTCCAGGAACCTGTTCACATGTCTGTTTCTTCCACTACTTTGCACACCTCAAGAACAGGGCTAGAGTTTAAGTATATTTGTAGCTATTCAAGTGTTAGATGCATGAATGGCTTGCTATTGATATAAAGATGGATTTTAAGGGAAATGGTACTTTAAAGAAAACGTCAGGAATCAAGGCAGGAAAACAAAAGTGATGTCATAGAAACAGAACTAAAGTAGAGTTTTTGCTAATAAGTAGCTGAGTGACTTTTGGCAATCGATTATTTAACCACTTTATCCAGGCATGAATTTTCTCAACTATAAACAAAGAAGTTACACCAGACTATGTTAATGTCCCTCTTCAGACACAAAAATTCTATTATTCTATGATATAATCTATGGTTTCAAAATGTCAGCCAAAACTCTATTATTCCATGATATCATCTACAATTTCCAAATTGGAAAGTCAAAACTTACGTAAAAAATTTAATTTAGTCAAGATAATCTTTTAAACATCACTTTTTCCTGCCTATAACAGGATGGTTCAATGTGGTACATTAACCAAAGAAAAAAGTCCAAAACCACTCACTATGTATGAAACCACTAAATACTCTCTTTTACTGACACTAAAAGAAAAAAAATATGGAGATATTTCAAAATTTCCCAGTTTATGGAAATTAACAAGCTGAAATAGCTACATAAAATAATTTGCCATCAGAATTGAATAAATCTAGTTATAGTCAAACTACATCTAGAAAATTAGCTGAGACCAAATTTTAACTACATCATAAGACAGGAAATTTACAAATATTAGAGAAAGGAAAGGGGTATCCTTTCTTCAGAATTAAAGAAGAAAAAGTACATAAATCTTAAATCCCCTTAGCTGTTTAAACAATAATCTTCTAGATTAAGATTTTTCATGTAATCCTTTGTCCATTCAGCATTTTCTTCCTATCTTTCTCCTACAACCTTAAATATCTCACTAGAACTGGGTTTAGAGAATATCTGTGTACATACAGGGAGTGTAAAAAGAATCAAAGTGAGCTTTCAAGAGAAAAAAGATATGCATGACTGACAGAGAAGACCATGTAAATAAGCACCCTCCCTCCACCCGCTTCCTCCAGGCTGCCTCCTCAAAGCAGACCCATCCTTTTGGTCCCTGAGAAGTGGCTAGGGAGTCAGCTTCAAGGAAGGGAATGTTCTGATCCTCCCAAGGAAAAGCCAAGTATCTCCAATCACTGAGTACCTTTCTTCACTTTGCACTTCAGGAAGAAAACATGATATATGGTCAAAATAAATCGCTCACTTAAAAGCAATCCACTGGAGTGGCTATTAGTTGTCACTGCTTTACCAGATCAGGCTACAGTTTGCAGAGAACCATTTATTAAGCATCTCCCTACCCCTATCCTCCAGAGATCACATTTCAGAAAATAACTTTCACTGTACTTCTGTGATCCCTGAAAATGGAAGTCCAAAGCTTCATCACAAATGCTGTGCTCAGGTTTGCCTCTTGTACCTGTGATGACATCACCTTTGGGAGTGGTGTGGAATCAAAGAGAAAGGTCACTTTGGGTTTCAAATGGATGACTCAAATGATGCACTGTCACCTTCCCTATCTGAAAATGCTGGAGCAGATGGTTAAGAAATTAAAAAGAGAACTGGACACTAAAATACAGGATCAGGGAATAAGATTCACATTCAATTATTATATTTGTCATCTAAAAAAATCCATAAAAGAATTCCCCCAAAGATGTGATTTGTACCACAACTGCAGAGATGTAAAAGGCACTTCCCAAATCCTATCCAAGGGTAATAGTAACAAAAACTTAATGCATAATCTGTAGCAGCAGAGAATAAAATATAAAGCATCCCCTGCCACGGTGCCAGAATACTCCTGTATCAGGTGAAAAGATACTCCAGAAAATAATTTATCAACAGTTCCTGCCCTATTTAAAGAAGAAAATTATCTGACCAGCTCATAACATGCATTTCAGGTACAGCCCTTTAATAGAGATGAATAATTTACTTATAGTTTGACATGATCACCATTCAACTTCTTTCATAGCCAGCATGCTCTGTCTCAGTAGCTGTGGAGGCCACTCATAACTTAGAGTTGGCTGTTATGTCAGGGGCCCAAAGCACAATGGAGAACTCATGAACATCACTTTTTCCTGTCTGCAGGGGGATGTAGTGCTCCAAAGACCAGTTCCAAAGCTGCCTGAATTCTTTTTTCAGGGTCACTTCGCTCTCTGCTAGAAGTGTGTTCAATGGGAGCAGCATCTTTATCTGTTTGACTTACCAAATTATGTCAAGCTCCTAAAATAATACCTAGTATACACTCAGTAATTGCTTAGAATGAATGATAAATGTTGCTAGTTAAGGCAATCAATCAATCAAGTGATATCTAAATGACCTCTCTTCCTAACATTCTATTATTTGGTTTTCATCTAAAACATAACACAAATTCTCACCAGGAACTGAAATTGTTTTGAGAATTATGTAGCATTTTCATATACCTTATGGCAACTGTGGTAACAGAAAGTATCTCATCCTGTATATGAGGAAACAAACATTTGGAATCATTAATTACTTGCTTACTCACATAAAGGAGAAGCAGGAGATGGAATTAAAACTCAAATATGCAGTTTCCAAATCCAATATTGTCCCATACCATGTCATCTACTATATGCCCACATTTGTGTCCAGGTACATGCACACATATACAAACTTTAGAAATTTTTTCTTTAATTGGACTAAATTCTCTCCTTTAACAAATAATTTAAGGAGTTAAACAAAACTTTAGAATGCAAACAATCAATTAGATAATCCTTGGCCATTTCCACTTCTGGACAAAATAGATTAACAGGACCAGATAATGCTCTCGTCTGAAATAACCAAAACACAGAAAAATACATGAGCGCTCAGCAAGACAAAAACAGCTAGAGTATGAAAAACAAAGTACCAGAGAGGTGAGAGCTACACAGAGAGTAAACTTCCAAGAACTGCAGAGGGCTGCCATCTAGTCTTTAGCAGAGTATGATCAGAACACGCATAAAAAACTACAGAAGAAGAGAGAAAGGATAAAAGTGCCTAGCACTTACATGGGATCTGGAGTATCATCTCTTCCCACCTGTTAGAGTGGAAAACCTCATGGTTCACAGGTCACTGGACAAAGTACACAGACAGCTCTTGACTCAGTAGCAGGGAATAATTAGCCCTACACTGAGCACTGCTTCTGTCCTACTAAAAGCAAGACCTGAAGGGTCAAACTGTTTCTAAGTAACTTAACTGGGTCCCAGAACAAATGCCAAGAATATTAATAGGAATACAAATATCCAGCACCCAGCAGGGTAAAATTCACAATGTCTACCATCAAAAACTATGAGGCATGCAAAAAAGCAAAAGAGATAGATAGACAGACAGATAGATAGATAGATAGATAGATAGATAGATAGATAGACAGACAGAGAGATATAGATAGATAAATAGATAAGATAGATAAAGAAAGACAGACAGAAACCTATCCAGAACCATTACAGATGTTAGAATTAGCAGACGAGCACACTGAAAATAACTATACAACTACACTCTACATTGTCAAAAAGTAGAGACATGGAAGGTATAAAAAGAGGTCATCTAAAGTAAATGTCTAGAGATGAAAACTAAAGTAGATGAAATAAAAAAATACACTGGATAGGATTAACAACAGGTTATGCATTTCACAAGAAAAGATAAGAAATTCTATTCCCCAGCTTTTAATTATTAGTAAACACTTTTCCAAAATCTCTCCTGAATACTTCCCATCTTTCAAACGTGGCCTGCTGAGAGACTCCTATATGCCAAGCCGTGAGGTGGCCTTAGTGCAGTATGGGAAAGACAGCATGCGATGGGAACAGTGATACAGATTTGTTTATACAGGGTATAAGCTATGGAAGCCAAGGTGGGGGAAACCTTACCCAGAGAGGGACGTACAAGCAACAGAGACATGGGAAAATTAGACAACATCAAATAAGCTATTAAAAACTAATACATTTAAACTTTCATTCTTAAGTCTGATTCCCCTTTTGACTAATAACAGGCAATGGGAAATGATCAAGAGAATGATGACCCCAGTAAGGCACAAGATACTGAATCCCAAAATAAGTATGATTTATTCATTTATTCATTCATTGAACTTTTACTGACCATCTACTAAATGCCACATACAGTTTTAGGTGCTGGTGATACGGAATTTAAGAATATAAAAAGTCTCTACTCAAACAGAATTAACTTTCCTCTGGGGGAGATAGAAACAAAAGTGCTTACAATAAACCAAAATGATAGAAGAGTGACACTGGGGGTGTCAAGACTCTCTGAGGAAGTGCCACTTCAAGTTGAGACCTAGAAGGCTCCAGCCACATAAAGACCTGGGAAAATATCTCAGGCAGAGCAACAACTGAATGCAGACCCTAGAGGGAGAAAGAGCTTGACACCAGAGGAAATAAACAAGCAGTACGGTAGGGGCGTGGGGAGAGGAAACAGGTGGCAGACAAGTCTCCATACAAACCCTCATTTACAAATCAGGAAGACCTGAACAGCCTAGATATTTGATATCTATGAAATATTGTTAATTTTTTAGGTGTGATAATGGGTATTACAAATTTTTAAAGAGTCCTTATCTTTTAAAGATAAATACTAAAAAATTTTTTACAAAATTTTATGTCTGAGTTTGCCTCCAAAAAATTCACTGGGGGAATAGGGACAGTGAGTGCAAAGGAGTGGACTAGGGAGTCACAAAACAAAACGGGCCATGAGTTGATAATTGTTGAAGCTGGATCATGGGTACATGGCAGTTCATTATACTATTCTGTCTACTTTTGAATGTTTGAAATTTTCCATAATAAACAATTTTTAAAGCAAACTTATTTAAAATATAAAGGGAGTATCTATAAATATAAAGCACCCCTCACAGGGGATTTTTTTAGGGCAGTAAAACTATTCTATATGATACTATGGTGGATATAGGAAGGACATTATGCATTTTTCAAAATCCATGTAACTTCAATGGGTGAGCCTTAATGTATGCAAATTTTTTAAAAATTCATGCACACCTGCAAGCTTTAGTCAGGGGGTCCCTGCAAGGCCCCCAAAGTCTAGGAACCCCTGGCACAGTATGCAAAACTTAATATGTGTGGGTGTCCATGCCTTTGTTGAGGGAAAGGTCCTTAAGGCTTTCATAAAATAAGGTGGAGAACCTCTGGTATCTCTCTGGCCAGCAACCTCCTAGTTAAAAATTAAATGCTACTGCTCTTAAACCTATGGTAATATTTGACTGCCATTATTTGCTTTCCCTGCAAGGACATTACTACACAGCCATTACCACAAGCAAGTAATAAATATCACGAGTGAATTTTACAACTCTGAAAGTAAATTGTGACAGGTACCCACCTCCTGGCAAAAAAAAAGGAAGAAGGTGGCAAGTTATGCCTAAGTTTCCTTTATAATATCGCATTTTTATAATTAGATATTTTTTTAATATAAAGTACACTATTATTCTTTGTGCCACTAAGATTGAAAAAAAGGCTTTCAATTAACTAATGACTCACCATTGATTGTAAAATGGTTCCAATTTCAGAGATTTTCAAATGTGGAAGAACCGTACAATTTACAATCAATGAAACATGGCATTCATGGGCCCCATCTCCATCTCCTAAACAAATCGCTCAGGATAAGTCTAGGAATCCATTATTTTTGTTTAAGCCCCTCAGATGATTCTGCTTAGATAAAGACTAAGTAAACTGCTAACCTTCAGAGGTAGCAGAAAGGAGAAAGCAAGCACTTTGGAGTCACAAAGCCCCAGACATCTCTGTGACCTCCAGCAACTTCTGTAATTTCCCAGAGCCTCAGCTGTATCTATAAAAATGTCAATGCCACCCACTTCCTATGGTTGATAAAATAAAAGAGAACAGTGTGGAGTACTTGGCACATAGCAAGAAGTGTATTACAACACATATATTTATATAACATATTTATTTATGAACAAGACATAATATATATCTTATGAACAAGGATAGACCTATGAAATTACTTTCCAAAAATATTTTACCACTCAGCACTGTCACCTACTCAGCACAGTAAAAAGAATCATTCAAGACGTATTTACTTTCTAACAGTAATACAAACATATTTGTTTTGCACATCACATTTTAAGAGGTCCTACATAAATTAAAGCTATTTAATAACATTTTGACTAGGAAATATTGTATCTGATTTACATCAACAAGGATAACACAAAAAAAACATACTTTTAAGTGTGGTATAATTAATGGCTATGTTTCATGTCCAAGTTTTTGTTTCATTTTATTTTAGTATGTATATAGCTGGCAGGTTTTTTCAGAAAACACGCTGAAAAACTTTTCAATTCAGGATGCTAAAAAAAATACCCACATGTTTCAAGTGACCATTAAAATCCAAACAGTATTTCAGGCAGCACCTTCAGAACTGACTAGTCAACTCAGGATGTGACTCATAGGGGACAGGCTTAGCCATAATTAGATAGAGTTCTCCCACATGTGTAGCACAAAGAAGGGAAAAAAACTCAAAAATCGTAACTGCACAATGTCTCAGCCTTGCTCTCCCAATGAAGAACACATGGATGCAAATTAATGCTGCATCAGTGCCACCAACCCTACCTAAAACACCCAGGGTTAAGAGTTAACTGCAGGGTGCTAATCTTCTCAGCACCCCAACTCCTTAGGGTCTGTCTGGGCAGTGGCAAGTTATGGTAGACACATCAGCAGAGAGGCCCGCCATCCCCCACCAAGCACTTGGCCTGAGGGAGGAAAGAGAGGTGCTGGGAGGAGAGGAACACATGGCTCATCTCATTTTTCTTTTCCTCAACCACTTCCCAAAAGCAAAGCGTCAGTTCAGCTGCCCAAATCTGAGCTCCTGGATTCCTCTGTGACGCCTCATTTTCATTAACCCTAAGGTCTTCTCCACTAAGTCTTCTCCAAAGTGGCTGCAAATTCCTCACAAATCCATCCCACCCCTCCAACTACCCTAGTTGATCCCTCTTATCACCACAAGTCTGACTCTGTCCCATTTTCCAGATCCAGCTTTTCAGTCTCCAAGCCACCCTTTTCACTGGAGCCAAAGTTGTCTTTTCCATAAGCCAGTCCTGTCTGTGCACACTCCTTTCCCATGTTTTTCAACAGCTACTCATTACCTGTAAGATAAAATTCAAATTCCTAATCCAGTCTCAACCTACAACTCAGCTTTATACTCTACCACTCTCTGGCTCTGCCAATTTATCTCATCTCAGCCATGTTAGGGTTTCCTATTCCTGGATTTCACATACATCTGCTTCCCTAAGTCTACGGCTTTGTTCATGCTATTTTATCTGCCTTGACATGAACTGCTCCTCTTTTCTGCCTATCAAACTCATCCTTCAAGATGGGGCTCAAATGTCTCCTTTTCTGGGAATACCTTCCTTAAACTCTCTAAGCCTCTCCCTGCTCCCCACCTTCTATAGTAAAAAGTAACCACTCCTACAATAACTTACTAACATCAATCAGCAATATAACTCTTATCTCAGTGTTAGAGTCTTAGACACAACAGTCTCCCCTACGAAATTCTGAGTTCCTCAAGAAAAATAATTTAATAATTTTGAATCACCATTTCAACCACAATATATGGTACTTGGTTGCGCTTCAAAATTTACTGGGCTGATCTGGGGAGCAAAGATATCAGCTAGTATTGAACTGATTTTAAATAAGATGTGAAAAATGCCTAACTCTTCCAGAGGGTATTTATTTTAACAGAGAAGTAAATTATCCAAAGTGAATTTCTAATTGGTGGGAGGCAGTCTGTTCTCAGAAGCTTCCCCGACTCCTACAGAGAGACCCTACCCACCACCAATACCATCACTGCCATCATGATCAGTGTACACAATGCCCCCCAGCAATCAGCATTTCATTCCCAAACCCCTAGCACTGCCCCAGCCACATGCCACTTTTACAAGCTCTGGACTTTAGGGAAGTCAGTACTATCAGGATTATCAATCACACAGAGAACACGGGAAGATGCAGGTAATAATCAAGACCACAGACAAGCTCATGTAACAGCAAGCTTGCAGATTCTTTCTTTGCCTTGAGTATTCTGGTTAATCACAACTCCTCCTAAGCTGACAAAAGAGGCCATATGGGTTCTGGACTCAGGCAGGATTCTGGCCCTCAACTCACTGCCGAAAGGGCCCCAAATCAAAGTCTTCATCTGTAAAATGGGGAAATGGATGCCTACATTGCAGTCTGTTTAAAAAGAGTAATTGAGAGCAATAAATCAGGGCCTGGGGATACAGGAATGCCATGTAGAGATTAAAAAGCTCCTGAGGCTTTTGGAGTCTCTGTATGGACTTCCATCAGAATTGCATGCCCTACTTACCAAGGACCTGGGCCAGTTACATACTTCCTCCAAGTCTGTTTCCTCATCTATAAAAGGAAATAGTAGTACATACCTAAGATAAGACAGGGATTAATTACCTTTGTGCCTGACACAAGCAAAAGATTGTCACAGCACTCTAAAAAGTGTCAACTCTTTAATATTGTTATTACACAAAACTGCTACATAACCAGCTCTTCAACAGTCAAGGCCCAACCTTAATTACTTACTAGTTATATACTGGGGAATGACCACTTGTCTTTATCCCCATTTCCTCCCCAAACTCCTCTAAAATGATAGTAATGAAATAAAAAAAGACATTAAACCACAAAGACAAACAGAAAGGGAAAGAAGACAACAATATATTAAACCTTTCAACAAATTTTTACAAGATGGGTAGCAGTTGAAGTGCTCACTATCCCTCAGCAGCCCTAAGGCACCAAGGAACCCCAAAGACTGGCTTGAGGCTCGGTTCTGACAATGGGTGAGCCTCTGAAAAGGGTATTCAAAACAGTTGAGCCCCAGGTCCAGCTGGAAGCCCCAAGTTTTTTCTGAAGAAACTGAACCACATTGGCAGAACTGTAAACAGGACAAGTCAGTCTACAGGCTAAACGGGCAGCACCCTCTTCCCTCCCCAGCCAGATAACCCAAACCCAGGCAGCCAGTGTATCACCAAGCACAGGAGAAGCAGGAGAGTGGAGGTGTCTTCTCTGCAGATGCTGACTAGTCCTGAAGATATGAAGATGCTGGTATGTGGGGTAAATGCCCAGTGAAAAGTCCACTTGCCCTCCAAAGGAAGTCACTAGACCACCCCAGCACCCACACGCTCTCTCCCCATAATCAACTTTTCAGCATCTTGCTCTTAATTAGACAGCCAAGGATCACCAGGTCTTTATGATACAAACAAACTAAAAAGAACCCTGAAATGAAAAGGCACACAAGAGGAAGCAGAAGAAATATTAAAAACATGTTAAACACATAGAAAATATTTACCATACACCTCAAAGATAAGTGAAGATAAATACCTCCATAAAATAAAAATAAAATGGAAACAATATGAAATGAAAATGGGAAGAGAAAACAGAAACAGATCCAAAAATTTTAAAACATTATTACATTTTTAAAATAACATCTTGGAAGACAAAATCGAGAAATCCCTCTTTTCCTCCCAACTCCACAAAGATATAAGAGGCAACACAAGAATATCTGAAGATTAATTCCAGGACACTCAATAACCAAACCATCACAGAAAGAAAAAACAAACAATAAAGTGTAGGAAATTATCAAAGTAACAAACATTTTTTGAAAACTTAAGAATATGAATCTCTAGATCAAAAAGGCCCACTGAGACAAGATAGGAGATGGACAGAGAGATAGAAGGACTACCCCCCGACAAAATGTACAATTTCAGAATGCCAGTGAAAAAGACCCTGAACTTCAATAAAAACAAAGGAAAAAAGGTAATCAGAATGGCTTTGAATTTTTCATCAGAAAAAGAGCCAGAGAACTGTGAAATACCATCAAAATTGTGAAAAATAAATTATTTTCAACCCAATATTCTAAATTCAGCAAAATCATCTATGAAGCATAAGGATGGGATAGACACCTTCAGACATGCAAGGCCTCAAATAATTTACCTCCCATGTACCTCTTCATAGGAAGCTAGTGAGGATATACCCTTTAGCAAAAGAAAGCAAACAGAAGAAAAATGAAGACAAGAGATCCAGGGAACAGAGGCTCCAAGATAGGAGAGAAAGAACAGAAGGTGAAGGAAAAACAATCCTACTGTCCAGATTTTAACAAGAGGATGGAAGACTCTGGAGCGGGGAGTCTCTGAGAAGAAGTCAAGTGGAACTGATAGATTTGCTGTGATACAACCTGGAAAAAAATTATGAAGGCATTTAACATATTTCTTGGAGAATTTGAGGGGAATGTAGCCATAGACACATGAAAAATGAATCAAAAACTTTGAAAGGTAATTGCTCCAGGAAAAACAAAAATGTGTAGAAAAAAAAAACATAATCATGGGTCACTATTTAACTCAGAAGTGGGCAATAAATATATGCACAATAATGTAAGTACTAAACGCTGGGTTTTTTTGGTAAAAGAATATTGTAGGGTTTGAGGGCAAGTGCTCAGTTATGATACTAGAGGTCAAATGCTTATTCTACATTGATTTCAAAATGTGAAAATAAAAATAAAAACAGAATAAACAGAACTAGTTTGGATAGTAGCTTCTGCTGGAAAACAGATCCCAGGGGATAAAACGACCAAAGGCAGAAGACCATCGTTCCTTTTAGCACTATTTGATTTTTTTTTAACTATGTGTATTTATTAATTAGATTAAAACAACAACTTATTTTCCTTTGGGGCATTAGTTCAATTTACAAAGTTGTTACTATCAATTCATTTATAAGTTTCTTACTTGGAATTCTAAACTCATTGTCTTAGAAGTATCACAAAATGATGGCTAGTTTCTTTCCTAAGTCAGCTTTCAGAAGGCATTTAACCCATAACAACACAAAAAATTGGCACAAAATATTATTTCAAGTAGTCTTAAACACTGTAAGAGTTTCTGTGTGATACTGCAGTCTAAGAACTCTAGATATCTGGTATACAACACACTTGCTCTTCCCTACCAAGGGGCAGCCAAAGATTCCTTTAAAAGTAAAAGGATGAAGGAGATGGGAAAGGATGGAAGGAGAAAACCTTGATCTGGCAGGATGGAGAGTCAAATGACCCACTGTAACAGGTCAACTATTTGCATTAGAGAAAATTCAGCTGGAGGTCCATCTTGACCCAGAGGCAATCTCCTTCACCTCTTCCCAGTAAACTATTTCTGGTATTAAACCGGATGCTCATCAATCAGGTATAAATACTCATTTCAAGTATTAATGATGTCTTTCCCTCCATACTATACCCAAACTTCCATATATACAGTATCTTCATTTCATTCAACAAAACTTTGTGGCCTATCTCAACACTGTATTTGATTTTTTTATGATTTTAAATTGTACAACCTTGAGCAAGTTACTTAAAGCCTCACTTTCCTCATCTCTAAAATAGGAATAACGTTATCTACTTCACTGGGTCACAAGAAAATTAGAGGAATTGATGCATAGAAAGCATGTAGGGGCAGGTATATGGCAGGCACTCAATCACTGTCAGCCTCTGGTTGCCCCTGGCCTCTACGCCAAACCCCAGCAGGTTTCTTACATGTACAGAAAGTCACCAATTATATGCTTTTAACAAAAAAAACTTTACAGAACTATGCATGGTGCACTGTATTTTTTAAGTTAATGTGATGTGAGTCAACTTATAAGCAGGCATTCATTATTTTTCTAAACCTTAATCTTATGTTCCAAGACTAACCCAATCTGCAGGCTTAATTCAGCTCAACTAAATTCAGCTAACGCAACTAAACTGAAAAGAGGCTTATGAATGGCAGGACATTACAAAAACACAACATTCTTCCTTGGTTAAAAACTATAAACCCACATATTTAACAATGTCTAAACAGTCTGCTAAAAGCAACTCCATTTCAAATTGAGTGGACCTCAACAGACCTCAAGAAAGTCTTATAACTTTAAAAAACAAAACTAAGAGATAATGGATGCTTAAAGGAATAACTTTTCCCCCTCAGATGGAGCACAAACTTGAGATGAAGTAACGATGAAAAAAATGTATTTTGTGCCATAATATGCAAAAAAGGAAATGTCTAGGTCTCTGCAACTACCAAAGACTTCCTTTTGGGCTCATTTCTATCGGATCTTCCTCTAAAGAGTTATTTCCAAAATCCATAAAGTCTCAACAGGAGAACACCATTATTTTTCAAAATAATTCCCTAAATGACAAAGCTAATTAGGTAGAATATAACCATCCACTGATCCAAAGCCAAGTTCTTCTTCCCCTACAAGGTATTCAAAGAAGAGTGGCCCAGAAAGACAGATCAGTCCGAAGTCCAACATATCCAAGACAAGAACCAAAAACGTACTGAAGGAGCTAAAAGGTCTGCTACCTGGGGATTCATTCACTATTTAAAATATGCCCATCCGCTGCAAGATGTGGAGACTGCCTGGAGCATGCATGCAGTGCCCTTACTATCTCCCTCTCTGTCATTTTTTAAAAAGGATAAAAACCAGAAAGTATGAGCACAATAGGGTGGCCTCTACTAGGGCATCAAAACCACTGCCAAGGGTTTGCAGGTTTGCTTTAAATAAAACGTGGATTTCTAGATAACCGAAAACCAGAGCCCTGACATGCGTAGGAAGGACCAAAGAAACTTGGTGCAGCGGGGAAGAAAAGTTTAGGGCGCTTGATCCTCGGAGTAAGGCGAAAGGCTGAAGAGGCTCTGAGGGGGAGGGCTGGGGTGGGTCCCGGGTCTTTCGCGGAGGCCGAGGGGTCCCCTGGTGCCCTCGCGGCGGAAGTGAGGGCTGCGGGGAGGCGGGAAGGCGGACCTGAGGGGCTGGGCAGGGACCACACCTCCGAGCCAGCAGGGCAGGCAAAGGCCGGGGCCCGAAGACGACCCCCGGCGACGGGACGCGCGCCGCCCGTGGGCCAAGCCGCGCAGACTGGGCCTCCCGAGACCGGAAGCTGCCGGAGCCCGGCCCGATCTGCCAGGCCGGCGCCGGCGGCCCCACTCACCGATGAGCCGGCGCACCTCGTCCTCGCTCAGGTAGAGGCTCACGCTGGGCCCCGCGGGCGACAGCGCCGGGGGCCGCGGGACCGGGGCAGCGGCAGCGGCGACGCGGAGCAGCGGCAGCAGCGCGAGTAGGAGCAGGAGCGGCAGCGACGGCGGCGGCGGCGGGGCCTTCAGGCCGCGGGCCCCCGGTAGGCGGCCCCAGCCCGGCGGCCCTGGACGCGCTGTCCCGCGCATAGCCCCCGCCGCCGAGGAGGAGCGTGGGCCGCCGGCTGCGGTGCCGCCCACCCCCGGCCCCGAGCTCCTCACAGCCCCGAGCCGGGGGCGGCCGTCCAGCTCATCGCGCAGCCGGCCCGTGGCAGCCGGCCGCCGCTTCAGACCGCCAGAGCGCGCCGCCGCCGCCGCCGCCGCCGCCGCCGCCCGCTCGGCGGCATCGTCCACTCCCGGGGGACTGGCTGCGAAGTCGCGCCCGTGCGCGCTGCCGCCGCCACGAGAGCGTGCACGCACGTACCTCCCGCGCCTTGCGGGCTGAGGCCGGAGCTGGGCGCCGAGAGCTGTGGCTTTAAAGCGCCGGCGCGGGCGAAGCGTTCTCTGATCACCGTCTACTGAGCCTGCCCGCCGCTTTGTTGCCAGTCCAATGTTTTGCTCGTCTGTTGTCTGTAACCCCCACCTCCACGACAGTATGTCCAGGCGGCAGACCCGAGCTGCGCCTGCAGTTGAGTGGGCTCCCCAGATCCAGGGAAACGCCTGGATGAGGCCGTTGTGGTTGCAAGAGAAACTTGCTTTTTTGTTTAGTGGAAAATGGAGAAAAATAGAAATCACCTTTTATCCCACCATCGGAGGTCAGCATTAACATTTCTGTGTTCTCGTGGATATACCCTACATACATTTATGCCCCAAAAAGATCTTGCTTTGCAAACTGTAATACCTTATTCTCAGACATTACGAATTTTTGTCTTTTATAATAGTCCTACGACCCTATTATTAGCCCTCATCACGGGTTAAGCTGCTGTCCATGCCAGGTTTTGACAGCCTCCCCTGACCCCAATATGAAATGGTGCCAATGTGTGTGCTTGTGCACACACAGAGACGTGACGTGTGTATTACATCATTTGTTCTAGGTAGTCGCGGTCCCCCAGGGAGGTAAAAATCATGGATACACCTCGTCTTTTTTTTTAAGGCAGCCGAGTGAGCCAATGCACGGACCTCCAAGCCCCACGATGAATTTGTATGAGCCACCCGCCATCGCGATCAAACTTGCTCCCGGAGCCCCGTCTCCGTGAAACTTCCAAGCGCCTCGGCCCTGACCCCATGCCTCCCTTCGGGGCCCAATTCTGCGGAGCAGCTGCTCCCGGGCCTGGCCCAGCGTCCGCGCAGTTGCTCCACCCGCAGAGAGGCCCTGGGAGGTGGCTATTTTTATCCTGGGGGGAGGATAGGGTAAGAGAGGGACTGATGAGGCGGGAAGTCCCGGAACTTGGTTTTCTGCTTCTGTCGTGAGAGGGATGGATTTCACTTGGAGATAAACTATCCTAGCACAGAATATGACGCCCATCCTCCCACAGGGGCAAAGTGGGAAGAGGTGAGGGCTGACGAAAAATGCTCCGCGAGAGACTGATAAAAGCCACGAACGTCGCCCCAAATACTCATGTTGGTGCAGCCGCCGCTAGTACCTATTAGGGCATCTGGGTTTGGGGCTGGGAATGAGCTGTATGAACAGAGCTCTCAATTTAAACAGGAGGCATTTTTTTTTAAGGATGGCATATTCCCTGCATATTTTTAAATGGCTCACAGTTCCCAAGTAAGGAAGCTCCTGTCTTCAAGGCAGTGTCCTCTTATCGGTGACTTCTTGAGGAAATCTGTGATGTAAACAGAGCACAAACTTTTTGTCAGTCCCTGGCAGGGTTCTGGTACTTTTGAGTGGTGTGAGCTTATTAGGGAATTAAAACTCTCTAAGCCTCGGTTTCCTCCTTCCTAAAATAGGAGTGAGATGCCAGACCCACAAGGCTTTCACAGAATTTAACTGGAGAAGATGTGACTAAACACCTAAGCAGACACTGGACTGGGTGGGTTTCACACCTGTTGTTATTATTATTAATCTCCTTCCTCTGATGACCACGTCCTGGAAAGTTTCAACACCGATTACCTCCAAACTGTTCAAACCAGGGATCCTCAAGAATTTTATTCAATATAGGTCTTCACCTGGTCCAGAGCACAGCTCAATATATTCATACCAAGCATCAGGCTGGGCACTGGGACATAGGGGTGAGCAAGCTGCTTCCTTGAGGACGTAAGATAAACTATTCTTGCACATTTTCATCAGTGCTGTGAAGAAACAGTGGTTCTCAAAGTGCGGTTCCCAGATACTTGTAGAAATACTAATTGTAGCCCCCACCCCAGACTAACAGAAGAAGCCACTTCAGGGAGTAGCAGCACCCAGAGAAGCGGCATGTACATTTCATTATCTGTTGTAAGGAGCCCCTGTCCCACAAAGAGCACCACAGCCCTCCAGGCATGCTGGCCACTCCATTAAGAAAACCTCAGCTCTACTCTCTCTCCCTTGGACTCTAGCGCGTGCCACCTCACTTGGGTCCCTGCTGTCCCCTTACTCTTTTAGTCTGTTCTCAACATTACAGCCAGAGCCATCCTGTTAAACGTCACCAACATCATGTTGCTCCCTGGCTCTTAGATTGCCAGTGGCTCCCCAATTCATCTAGAATAAAAGGCAAAGTCCTTACCAGACACCAAGGCAGTTCTCACTCTCCACCTTCCTCTCCTCCCTTCTGATAGTATCTCCTACTCTCCACTCACTCACTTAGCTCCTGCCGCACTGGCTCCTTTGCTGTGCTTCCAGCACACCAGACACAATCCTACCTCAGGACCTTTGCACTGCTGTTTCTTGTACCTGGAATGGTACATTCCTGGTTTCCTCTGGCATCCTGGCTTCCTCTCTCACCTCTTCAAATCTATATTCAAATGTTTATGTCTGAATAAGATTAAAATTGTGAGCTTCCCAATACTTTAACTCCCCAGAGAAGGAACCAGCTTCCAGTCTCTACTTGCTCTCACAAACCCCCAACCCATCCCTGGAAGAGAAGTCCCTTCTCCCTCCTTACCAAGATGTGGGTGGCAACTTTTGAAATTTCCCAGTAAGCTTCAGCATACAAATGCTGGGAAGGCCTGACCTCAGCCTCCTGAGGTTTCTTTGTCTAGAGCAAAGAAAGGCCACAACCGTCATCATACTCCACCGACTGCCCTCGCTCTTGGTTTTGCTTGTTGACTGTGGTTGACCTTACTCTGCTCCTCTGGGAGACAAACTTCAGAAGGCCCAGAAAATACCATTATTAGCACTTGTTCCACCACTCCTTAAAAAAAGGACAACGTTGGGCTTGAGAGGCAATGGAGTGGGTGGGTGGCAGCCCTGGGCCAGCCTGGGCAGAGCAGTACAGGGGGGAGACCTTCCAGATAGCAGAAATGACTGGGGTGTTCTAATGCATGGAGTCTAATGTCCCACTCAGACTTGCAGCTCATATCCTTAAGGGTAGACACCCAGCTCACAGTCTCTGGGACCACTCGACAGCTCAGACTGAGCTTACTTAGCTGGTGGAGGGATCTAGAAAAGAACTCTAGGTTCTGAGAGCAGCCCCTTTCTTGCAAGAAGCAGTCAGGAATGCTCTTCTGTGCAGTGTACAGCAGTTTACTTTTTAAACCTTCTCCCTCCACAGGTATATTTAACCCATCACGCTGGAAAGAATCAAGCAGCACAGAAATAGGAACATCTTCTTTGACACAACCTGTCATCTCTCTCCTGTATCTCCCAGCTTGGTGTATGTTCTTATAATCCTTTCTCTAGAAATTTACCTACATATATATGTACTTAGACATGCAACTATATGTGTGTATTGTTTTTACCAGTTCTACAGAAATGGAATCATACAGAAGGTAATAACGGTCTACACAGTTTGCTTTTTTCACTAATCAAAATAAATTGAGGTCTTGAGGATGCTTGTGTGACAGGGCGTATGGAGGCACATCCATGGTGTTCTTTCAGTTGGGATGGACCACGACAGATTTCAAAGTTCTGGTGATAGACCACACATCCTTGCACAAATGTAGATATTTAGAAGGGTAGGTTCTCAGTAGAAATGCTTTCAATGTTGACAGATCTCACTGAATTGCCCTCTGACAGAGTACCAATATAAACTGCCACCAATGGCATAAATGACAGAGATGAGGTAATAAATCAGTGTTTTTTACTTTGGTTTTGACAGTCTGGGGAAAGAAAAATAACTTGTTTAATTGGTATTTCCCTCATTACTGATGAGGCTGAACATCTTCTCATATATATTTATTGTCCATTTGATTGACTTTGTGACATTATCTCTCCATATCTTTTGCCTGCTTTTCTAGTGGGTGGTCATCTTATTGATTTGTAGTTATTTTATTTTACTGTATCCCTTGTTATTTAACTTTGGTTATGATGTCCTTTGCTTAATTTAAATTTGGAATTTTTATTTTGATAAATCTCAATCTTTTCTTTTTATCTATTTATTTTTTATTTTTTATTATTATTAAGGGATCATTAATACACAATCACATGAGCAAAATTGTGGTTACTAGATTCCCCCATCATCAAGTCCCCCCCACATACCCCATTGCAGTCACTGTCCATCAGCGTAGTAAGATGCTATAGAGTCACTACTTGTCTTCTCTGTGCTGTACCGCCTTCCCTGTGCACCCCCTACATTATGTGTGCTAGTCATAATGCCCCTTAATCCCTTTAACCCTCCCTTCCACCCCACCCTCCCCAGTCCCTTTCCCTTTGGTAACTGTTAGTCCATTCTTGGGTTCTGTGAGTCTGCTGCTGTTTTTGTTCCTTCAGGTTTTTCTTTGTTCCTATGCTCCACAGATGAGTGAAATCATCTGATTTCACTTGTCTTTCTCCGCCTGGCTTATTTCACTGAATATAATACCCTCTAGCTCCATCCATGTTGTTGCAAATGGTAGGATTTGTTTTCTTACATCTTTTCTTTATGGCTTGTGCATTTTGTGCCTTACTTAAGAAAACTGCACAATTAAAAATTTTTATATTTTTCTAATGCTTTTGTAGTTTTCTCTTATAAAAAAATTAGCTCCTCAATCTATTTGGAATTTATATATGGCATAGGACACAATTACATTATTTCCATGTGGGGAGCCATTTGTCCCAAACACTCTTCATTGTATTTATTGAATATTCCATTCTTAGTAGTTGTAACCAACCCTATTAGTCAGGATTCTATGCAGAAGCAGAACCGCTACGAGATATATATATAGGCAGAAAGACAAACAAAGATACAGACAGATAGATAGAGATAGAGGTGATATAGATATATATAGAGAGAGGGGAAAGAACAGAGGAGAGATTTACTCTAGGAATTGGCTCATGTGATTATGGAGGCTAAATCCCTGGATCTGCCCTCTCCAGCCTGGGGAACCAGAAAAGCAAACAGTGTGCATTCTAAGGCTTGAGAAAGAGCTGGTGATAATTTATGGTGTAATTTAGGTCCCATTCTGAAGCCTGAGAACCAGGAATGCCAAAATCAGAGGGGGCAGATGTAGATATCTCAGTTCATGCAGAGAGAGTGAATTCATCCTTCATCCACCTTTTCATTCTATTCAGTCTCTCAGCAGATTAGATCATGCCCATCCTTGTAGGTGAGGCATGAGATCTCTACTCATTCTACCAATTCAACTGCTGATCTCTTCCACAGACACACTCACAGACACATCCAGAAATCATATTTTACCAGCTATCTATGCATCCCTTAGCCCAGTCAAGTTGGCACATAAAATTAACCATCACAAGTCTTTATCAACTTAGCCCTCATATGCATCTCCTTAAACCATACTTAATCTCTAAATAAAAATAATAACAAGGTCATAATTCTGCCCAACATGATACAACTACCCTGTGTACAACTGAAAATGCATTAATCCCTTCCCCAGAAGAGGAGGTAAAGTCCTTGAGTGATATTTACTCTTCTCCTGATACCCTGTAACTTAAACACTATGATGTGAAATTAACAATAGTTAAATACTGATATAGTGTCAATACATCCTGTGTTATATGATAAGGGAATAAGAGTACAAAGAAGACAAAGATATTTGCTTAATATATGCACATATACAAACACATAACAAAATAAATTTTTGTTCATAATAAAATAAGTATTTGGGACAAATGGTTCCCATGTGGAAAAAATAAATGTATTCATAACAAAATTCACAACAATTACAGTCATTATTTCTGTAATTGGTCACATAGTTGTAGATTCGACTATTACTACCTTCTTCTACTCCCCATTCTGTATTCCCTTTGCCTTTAGCAGGTGCCACGGCTGGTTGTGGTTCTTCACTGGTAGGGTGGCCCAAACCTTCAATCCTAAAATGTCTGGCCATTACTAATCCTACTTGAACTGGACTGTAATAGGTTTCCATTGACCTTAATCACAGGTCATGGTAAACTAGGAGATACCCTAAGGGATTTCCTATATTCCAGACATACTCTTCCTTACCTGTCTACTGGTTTCCATTATTGCTTTTGAGAAGTCAGTTATCACTCTAACTGCCACTTGACACATTATTTTTCTTTTCTCTATGGCTATTTTAAGATTTTTTTAAAATTTTATGATGTTCTGCAGTTTCATTGAGATATATTTAAGTGTGGATATCTTTCCACTTATCTTACTTGAAGTTTACTGAGATTCCTGGCCTGGTGTCTTAAGAATGCCAGGAAATTCTCAGCTCCATTTCCTTTATCATTCATACATAGATACATAGATAGATAAATAGAGAGACAGATGCACAGATAGCTATTTTTTCTGAATCATTTGAGAATAGTTTGGAGATATCATGCTTCTTTACCTTTAAATAATTCATTGTGCATTTCCTCAGAACAAGGACCTTCTTTTTCTTTTTCTTTTTAATTTTGTATTAAGGTATGATTGATATACACTCTTATGAAGGTTTCACATGAAAAAACAATGTGGTTACTACATTTACCCATATTATCAAGTCCCCATCCATACCCCAATGCAGTCACTGTCCATCAGTGCAGCAAGTTACCAGAGATCCATTATGAAGGACCTTCTTTTTCATAACCCTAACCATAATATATCAAAATATAGACATTAACATTGATACAATACTATTTTCTAATGCATATTCAAATTTCAGTCCATATTCAAATTTCATCAGTTGTCTCAATAAAGTCCTTTATAGTTATTTTTTTCTGGTCCAAGACCCAATCCAGGATTACACTTTGCATTTATTTGACATGTCTTTTAGGTCTCTTTTAATCTGAAAAGTTCTTCAACCCTTCTTTTGTCTGAAGTTCTTGACCTTGACCAGTTATTTTATAAAACTGAATTGGTGTTGCCTGCTGTTCCTCGTGATTAGATTCATGTTATGCATTTTTTGCGGGACTGCACTGGAATGATATGGTCTTCTCAGTGTGGCATATCAGGAGGCACACGATGTCAGTTTGGCTCAGGTGATATTAACTTTGAGCACTTGGTTAATGTGTTGTCTATACATCTCCTCACTGTAGTTACTATTTTTCCTTCTGTGATTAAAAAGAAATTTGGGGGCAGATACTTTGGGATTATGTAAATCTCTGGTCCTCATCAAAATTTGTCCAATGGTTTGATCACCCATTATTTTTCCTTAACTTTATGTGGCATTCAACCTTAAGGGAGACCAGACCTTTCCCTTTCCTCCTATTTATTTTTTTTTTCATTTATTTTCATCAGGATACATTCATGAATTCTTATTTTTTCAGTGGATTATAATCTGTTACTATCATTATATATTTTCATCCTCAAAATATATGTGAGGATAATTAAGATTTGGCCAGTGGGAGCCCCTCCAGCTGGTTCCTGTGTCCATTTGATAGGTCTCTAGCATTTGTTGAGCATGTTCTCACTTTATAGAACAATAAAATATTATTGTACTTTTCTGCAGCAGCCCTGGAATCAGCCATTTCTCTTAGGAGCCCCAGTTCCCTTAGTGAAGAATGGTATTTAGAAACCAAGATTTGGGAGCTAGGTGTACTTATTGCTACTGGGATATAATTGGCTGTAGGCCCTCTCAGGAGACAGAGCCATAAATTTGCTATAAATTTTATTTTAACATATAAATCCTCAAATTGTTGATTTTCTACTTTAGCCTAATTTCTACTTTAGCTTTCTACTTTAGAATAATTCAAGTATTATTCTACTTGAATAATAATAAATAGTATCTTACATTTATTGAGCACTTATTATTGGCTAATTACCCACCTAAGTGTTTTTACATGGATTATTTCATTTAATTTTCAAAGTAATTCTGTGATATTGGTATTATTTAAGCCTCCATTTTAGAGATTAGTAAATTGAGGCACAAATTAAGTCGTTAATGCCATCCATACATCTAGAAAGTAGTAGAGCTAGGAAGTGATTTCAGATGGTTTGATTCCTGAGCCCATGTGCTTACCCATTCTGAAGAAATTTGTTACATGTATTTAAACTCTTCCCTTTGCTCTCACTCTTTTTTTCAGACATCAGTCTGTCTTATTGAGTTTGCTGCTGTCTTTCAGGGTATTGGTTTTCTCGGATCTTTCCTAACTCCTGACTCCCTTCTCCTTGATTTGAGAACTGTGTGGGTCTTTGAAGATACAGGTTGTGGTGATGAGCGTGTGCCTCTGACAAGTATGGGAGCCTCTGTTAATGCATCTTTTGCCATGAGGTTTCCCTGTCTGTCCTGGGGGTTTCTTGTTACCCAGTTATCACTCTGCTTCTCTAGTCTTAGTGCCCAGTCACTGCTTTATCCTGGGGGCAACCACTGCTAACCCCTGCTCACTGCAAGAGGAGCTGAAAGAGGATTCACCAGCCTGGTTGCTTCAAATTAAATATCCTGAGGGTTGTCCCAGGGTACCCTCCCGTTCCTTGGGGCCATTGACTCTGAGCTTGGAGCTGTTCCAGAACCATTCCCACCACTAAAGCAGAAGTTTCCTGGGTTGTCTTTGTGGTTTTCTGTGATCTTGTTTTTCTTAATCTGCTTCCATCTGCTTTCTGTCTTCTAGGGGATTTCTCAGTTTTCCTGATCCATTCATAAGAAATATATCTGCATGACAAAACTACTATAAATAAAGTAAGAAAGCAAAAGACAAGCTGAGGAAAAATCATTCCAATACTTATCAAAAAGGACTGTGCTATATGCAAAACTTTTGCCAGCTGTTATAAACACATACCTATGCCTATAACACACATACCTATATCTCAGCAAGAAGTCTATCTGGCATTCAAAAGATAAAAATATGGATAATTCAAAGAAAAATACAAATAGTCTGGAAATATATGAAAATGCTTTATCTCAGTCATAAATAAGAAAAATGCAATTTAAAGCTATACTGAGATACTGTATTTTAACCTATTATGTTGACCACTCTAGTGGTTTAACATATGATGTTGACCACAGTGTTGGGGAAACAGGCACTCTCATACATATTTGATGGGAAAGAAAATTACTAGAGTCTCCAAGGTAGGCATTTTGGCAATTATCTACTATGTTTACAAATGCACATACACTTTGACCAGCAGTTCCTCTTCTAGTATCTTACCCTAAAGATATGTTTGCACTAGGAAATGATATGTGAACAAAGTAATTTATTGCATTATTTTGTAAGGGCAAATGACTAGAAAACACTTGCTCATCAATAGTGCAGTGGTTCAATAAGCTGTGGTTATGTGGATGCAAAGGAAAATGAGAAAGCTCTTTATGAATACATACAAAACCATCTCCAGTCTGTATAAGTACTACCAGGTGCAAAGCAATATGTGGCACATGCTACTATTGGCACAAAAAAAGGGGAAAGGAACATATGTGCTTGTATATGCATAATATAGGTTTGAGAGGTTGCACACACACATGCACACATGCACACAACACATGCGTACACCACTGCCACTACCACCACCACACACTGACATTGATGAGACTTTTGTTTTCCTCTTTTTTCTCCTCCTCCTCTCCCTCTTTCTCCATGACTTCATGAGATTTGAGGGGAAAGGGGATTATAGGGACAGCAGATCTGTACACCTAATTTGCTACCTGGTGCATTCTCAATTCTCTGATCTGTAGTGGACAGTACTATGTTCAAAACAGCCTAAGCCAGGGTATTCAGGGGAGGGGGGAAGAGATTGATTTATTCTAAGGAATTAGCTCATGTGATTATAGAGGCTGACAAGTCTAAAATTTGTAGGGTAGGCCAAAGGGTTGATATTGCAGTTTTGAGTTAGAAATCTGCAGGCTGGAAACTCAGGCAGAATTTCTGCAGTGCATTCTGGGCCGACTTCCTTCTTCAAGTAACATCAGTATTTGCATTTAAGGTCTTCAACTGATTAGGTTGATGCCCACCCACATTATGGAGGGTAATCTGCTTTTTTCAAAATTTGCTGACTTAAATGCTAATCACATCTAAAAAATACTTTCAGCAGCATCCAGAGTGGTGTTTGACCAAACAACTGAGAAACATAGTTTAGCCGTTTACACATAAACTTAAGTACTGCGGCCAGTCTTCCCATTCTTTTCCTTTTCACTGTCCCTGCCCATCCCTGTTGTTCATTGTTGATGATGCTGAGCAACATGTGTACAAACATGCTGGTTCCTGTTCCCAGCCACACAGCACTCTCCAGGTACCCTTGCTGTGACAGAAATCGTAAGGGTGTCGTTGGCGCTCAGATGCCAGAACCACTCCACAGTCTTCCCAGCCCCACACGAAGGGAGGCTCCACCAGGCCTGGGTTTCACTGGATGGGGTTTCCCTTCCCTGGCTTTATTTACTGAAACTTTCTCTAACCTTCTTCTCTCTTAAATATAATCATAACAAATAAGCCATATATTTGTGACATGATGCATTCTTGAAAATCAGCTTCTTTTTCTGCCTCTTCTTCTTCCCATCCTCCTTCTCTTCCTCTTTCTCTCCCTCCTCATCCCCCTTCTTCTTCTTCTTCTTCTAATGGTGCTCTCAGGGGTGCCTGCTATGGATTTGTCAGTCAAAGAAAGAAAAGGCATTCTTTTTTCTCCCTGTTTTAAGAACATCTCTAGCTACGGCATCCTTAAATAGTTTAGCTCAGCCTGGCTCTCCTGAGCCCCAGGTGAGAGTTACCAGACCTATGTTCTTGGGAACTTGGTTAAAGGTAGGTTGGATGAGTTGGGAGTCGGGGTAGGAGCTAGTTAGGGCTCCCAGGGAAGGAGGGATATATCCAGTAGCCAAGAAAACCTCACTGCATGGGAAAGGGGAGTGTCTCCAGTTCTGCAAGGAGGCTTGATGTCTATGGATCTTGAGTGGTGGACTTTGTTGCCACAGGAACCCCTGTTCTGAGCCTTGTCTGTGATGAAGGCCCTGGGAGGGCTATTTCAGAGCTCTGCCTGGAGCATCAGTGCTGGTCCAAGCTGGAGTCCAAATCTGTACAGCAAGAGTAACACTGGTGACCCTTCTAGGGGGTCTACCATGACCAGAGGCTCATCTTCCCCCATTTTTTGGGAGACTAGACAAGCCTGGGAGTCTGGTATGATGTCTGCAAAGAGGAGAGTCACAGAAAATAACTGTATGAGACTTTTTGCTGATCATTATGAGTGGGCCTCGGAGTCAGGTTTTGTTTGACTGAGAAAAACAAAGGCACATCATCCTTGCATTTTGAGCACTGTGGAGGATTCCTTTAGATCTAGACTCATTCTCCTTAGATTCCTTCTTCTAGATTCTGTCCTTTCTCCCAAAGCCTGGGGATGTCCTTCCTTTATGCATAATATCCCTTCCCTTCAGCATCTGTCTCCACCCAATTCTATCAGGAAATATGTGAGAACCTGCAGGACTCAGGGGGTTTCTCATTCTTCCCATAGAAAATATTATCTTTATGGGTGGTAACTTTGATTACCCACAAGCCCTGCTTAATGCAATGCCTGCATTTCCTTTTCTGAAAGGAAGCCAGAGTTCCCAACTCTGTTCCATGATAGATCAACTTGGTAAGAAGTTAATTGTTGTTCCAGCAAACTGTTTATCTAGTATGTTTGAGAAACATGCATACCAATGCCTGCTTTTGGAGAATCAAATGCCCATAAATATATTGAAGATTATGAGGAATCCTGTTAAATTTCACTCAATAATTTCCATACTTACTTAATCACAGGACACTTTTCTTTTGGTGCATCTATTGGCATCACTAGTTCTGCAGACCAAGTTTGGGAAACTGGTGGAGTGGAAGGAGTGGAAGCTTTGGGATGAAAGGAGCTTTGTCTTAGTCCGCTGCGCCCCCTTGATGGGGTCACTGCCCCTGCTTGGAGCAACTTCTTCCAATTTGTAAAATGAGGTAGACAGACTTGATGTTTTTATTCAGACCTGTGCCTGACTCCAGCTTTTTAGAAAATGGGAGCCTATGGATGGTTGCTGAGAGTTTTTCCAAGAGCACTGAATAGCAGTGAGACAGGTCTGGGCTTAGACTGCAACTCCTTGACCCATTCAAGCCCTGTGGGCACAGGAACTTGGGGGTCCTTAGCTGTACATGGCATTAATAATGCCAGCTCTGCAGCAGGGACTTGAGATTGTTCATGAAAAGCACCCAACCCTGCCTGGCCCAGACACAGCTGTGGAAGTTGCCCTAGTAAAGACACCACACAGAGCATGGCTGAGGACACTCTTCAAAATTTAAATATTATTGATGTGAATCTCTACCTTGGCTTCTAATCAGGTTCACACCCCCCCACAAAAGAAAGTGCTCTCGTGTTCCCATATCTGCCGCCTCCAGTTTAAGCCTACCTAGAATTCCCAGCAGCAGCAGGGGCACCGCACCTTTGCCATCAGCAATCTGTTCTGAGCACACCCAGACTACACAGCCCTTTCCTCCATTTGTAGGATCACTCGAGCCATGCTTATACAGTGAACTTTAGCAAAGATTTAGGGTAAAGGGCAGTGGGCTAGGACAGAATAGGAGGGCTTCTAGAGCAGCACGGAACATCCAAATCTTGAGGGGATATATTAGACACCTCTAATCTTTACATGACAGCCCCATTCCCACTGGGGCCTAAAAAAAATTCTCTCCAGCCACCCACCAAGATAGTGAGATGGAATCTCCCTACCCCAAGGCTTTCCTCAATTTTCTTTCCTTTCTAGATGCCTTCCCCAAGCTCTGGTCTATTTATTTAGCAGGAGAGTTTAGCTATCTCTCTGTTTTATATTCTCAACTGCTCACCTTCTGCATGCACCCAGGTGTTTTGCCGAAAAAGAGCTTTGTGCTCAAGAGGAATGCATGCCTTGGGGGAAGATACAGCTGCCGCCTATTATGATTTTACACATTAGCTTCCCTCCCTTTCTGATACAATATAATTACTACTGAAATATGCCTAGGAGAGACATGACAGTCGGACAAGCATGTTAGATGGATCCTTTTGGTAATGAGTCAAAGGATGAACTGGAGGGGAAATGGTAAGACCAGGGAACCAGACAAAAGGACTGTCCACACATCTAGGCAAGAGAGGACGGGATGGAACGAGATAAGGCAGTGGGGAGGGCAACTGGGGAAACTGATATGAGGGAGATTCATGGGATAGGATCCGTAGGCTTGATTATAGATTGAATAAGTTTGGGGGGGGGGGTGCGGAAGCAGGGAATGAGGATGAATCCTAAGTGTTTGGACTGGAAACTGGTGCCATTATGATGATAGAGAATATCAGTGCTAGCCTTCCTCACCATCTTCCTCCCCTCCCTGCTACTACTGATTGGAGCACAGACAGTATGTCAGGCGCTCTGATGCATGCTTGACATCATGAGGTATAATGAGACCATTTCATCCTATAGGGAATGTAGTATCATTCAGCCTCCCAGATGAGAATGCAGTTAACTTCCCCCAGGGTTTCACAGACAGCAAAAACCACTATGTGCAAATTTAGGTTCTGGAATAATGATTCCAGTTTGGGACATGCTGTTTGAGGTTCCTGTGGAACATACTGGCAGAAATGTCCTACCAGAAGATGGAAGTGCAGGTCTGAGCTCAGCAGAAAAACCGAGCTAGAGATGCAGCCATTCACTCACAGGTGGCAGAAGAGATCAGGTACAGGATGAATAGGGAAGCTTATACAGAACAAGGAGAAAAGAGGGCTGAGATGGAACACTGAGTACTTTGACATTAGGGACAGGAGAGGAAGAGAAACTGCAGAAAAGCAGTGGCCAGAGAGCGAGGGGAGCTAGGACAGGAGCAGGGCAGTGCCAGGGAGGTGTGTCAGGAGGGGGTGGCCCAGCATGCCCAGTATTGCTGAGGACGCCAAGACTGAGGCTCCCTCAGTGCACTGGTCCCCCGAGCAGGCTCCAGTGAGGGAGACTGGCAGACAGAAGGCTGACTGCGGAGATCACAGCAGGAAGAGGCAAGGAAGCGGAGATAACAAATACCAATGTTTTCAAGAAGCCTGGTGTGACAGTAAGGGAAGGTGGAGCAATATCTAAATGGGGATGTAGAGAGATTCTTTTAAAATGGAAAAATAGAAGCCATTTCTAAGTTGAAAGGAATGTGAGAAAACAGAGGGAGAGCTCAAAGATACAAAGAAAAAGAGGTAACTGATGGGACAGTGCTCTAAAGAGGCAGGAAAGACTGGTACTCAGAGACACAGTGTGGCCCGTGGTGGGAGGGCCCCCTCTGGGAGCTGAAACAGACCTTAAGGTGGCGCAGGCGCAGGGTCTGCCGACAAGGCCGGTGGGAGTGGGTGGGTTCAGGCACATGCCTTCAGGGGATTGGCAGGAAGGGGAAGGAAATCAAGAAAACCGACGTGTGGTAGCTTTTATTTAGTCTGAAATCTGAAGGAAAGTCATTTCTGGATTAAAACTCAGAGTAGGGTAGGACTGGGGATTACAGAAAAGGGTTGGATGTATGCAAGTGCTGGTAAGGTGGATGGAAATTTGTGGGACCCCTGGAGGGTTAGCTTGACCCCCACCTCCATTTTGTGTCCCCCATCTTGAATAATTACATGACCCCCTGCCTCCATTTTGTGTCTGCCATCTTGAATAGCTGTGTCCCCTACTTGACCCCTACCTCCATTTTGTGTCTGCCATCTTGAATAGCTGTGTCCCCTACATGACCCCTGCCTCCATTTTTGTGTCTTCCATTTTGAATAACTATGTCCCTCCATTTTGTTTTGTGTCTCCCATTTTGAGTTTCCCGCTCAAGCCACGCCCATTCCAACAGAAACCTTGCCCAGCAACCCTCCTCAGCCAATCAGCTAAGGTCACAATAACCCCCCCCCCCTTGAAAAGCCCCTACCTGTTTTTTGCTACAGTATAAAAAAGCAAAAAGGGAACTTTGTTCAGGGTCTCAGACCAAGCCCTGTGTTTTGAGGGACCACTGGGACCCTAGTTCTAACTAGGAATAAAGACCCGTTTTGCTCTTACATCTCGGGACTGAGGCTGGTGACTGCGGCTCCACACGGGGGGCTCAAGGAAATGGGGCACAACAAATTGTACTGACTTTAAGCTCTTCTGGGCATTGCTGAGGGTGCGGCTGAAGCTGATAAGGGAAGCCTTTGAAGTCACACCTGTCTATGTGTTGCTGGTCTGTTTGCAAGAAGGAAGAAGATGGCCTGTGGAATAATTCATATTTGGTTGCAGATCCAAAAGGGAGGGAAGAAAACAGCAAGGTTGTAGAGGATGTTAAAGTGATCCATCATAGCATCCAACTTGGATAGTTCCAAGAGAAACCAGAAAGGCCTAAAATAGAATGAGACACTACTGCCTGAATAACACGGGCTGAACCCAGCTTTAGTCTCTGCAATTTCCCCAAGACGTACTAAAATGACAGGAATGGTTTTTTGTTGTTGTTGGGGTGGGGGGGGGGTGCTGTTCATTGGTCATAAACCCAAATGACAGAGAGAAATGAGAGTAGAGACAACAGTAACTACAGTTTGGAAGCTGAAAGCAAATGAACAGCAGCAATTGACTCAGCTAAAACCAGTCAGGAACTGAGGCACCTGGTATCTCTGAAAGTGGGAAGGCTGAAGGGCTAGGAATAGGAGGGTCAATTGATTGTTTGAGAAGCATGTAGATCCTGAGGTCTTCTCCCAGGTCTAAGCACAGAACTAAAAATTTATGATCTGGAAAGGATAAAACAGAGGTCTTTGGACTATAGGACATCAGGCACTGATGAGAGTGATATGATACCATAAGATGAGATACTGATAAGATACCATATTACAAACGGGGATAAAGTGAAAGTCTACAACTGAAAAGAGAAGACCCCCATTCTCACCGGCAGACCTCTTCCAACACTTAGCTCCCAGGATACTGGCAGCCAGGTGGGAGATAAGAGATTTCTCCAGGGAATCTGAGCAGGCCAGAAGAAAAAGATGCTGATATTTGATGCTCCCTTTATCTTTATTACTCTAGATAAAGGTCACTGGTCTACAACCCGATTTTTAGCACTGCATTCCTAAATAGGAAAGGGTCACTACACATTTGAGGTAATTCTTTTGCATGAAAGGCAAAGACCAAGACAAACAGAAAGAAAAGAAATCTATAGAGAAACAATGCAGAGACCAGAAGCAAATATTTAAAGTGCTATGATTAATAATATTCCTAAAGAAATTAGAGATAACATAGAACCCATGAAATAGGAGCAGGTTGCTTTTTTTTTAAAAGGGGTCAAGAAAACAAAAAGCACCCTTAGAAAATAAACCATGACAATAAAAATTCAAAAGACAATATAAGAGCTAGAATTTAAAGTTCAAGAAATATCCCAGAAAGTAGAACAAAAACATAGAGGTAGAAAATAGGAAAGAAGAAGTAAGACAGTAAATAAGGAATGATAGATGTGCTGCAGGCCAAGGCAGCTGCACAGGGGCAGATAGAAGGATCTGGGAGCAAAGTCCCCAGGAGGAGGACATTGCTTTAGAGATAAGTACCTAGAAAACGAAGCACAGGAGGAAAGGGGCACTGATTAACTCCAGGGAAAACAAAAGTTTTTGGAGAAAGGAAAGGTAGTTAAAGAATTCTATAGGGCCGGCTTGTGATATATATATTTGTATTTGTCAAAACAAGGTAAAACCTAAATATTGGTGGAGGTAGAGGAAGTGGGTATGCACGCGGAGTCTTTAAAAGGAGCTGAATCTTCATCTCTCACACTTGGAAATCAGTATAGAATGCCTAAAACTCACGGCAGAGCAGTGTAATCCCATTCTTTAGCAGTATCTCTATATATCTGAAAACATCAAAAGGATCAGCAATGGGGGTGGAGGACAAGAGAGAAAGCCAGAATACTGCTGTTTTTCTAACATTTGGGAATTGCTTGACTTTTAAAACTCCATGTATGTATAACTTGGAAAAAAATTCAATTTGAATTAAAAGAGTGGAATGAGATATAGAAGGGCCTACTGGAGCACCATGAAGGCTGCTCGCCCTCTTGATGAACTGCGCAGCCTGGCAGACCTCTTTCCAATGACTTTAATTTAGTAAAACCCCAAGCAACTCATGAGACAGGATAAAACATGAAGTATAAATTTGTGTAAGAGTAATTAGCTGAGACATCAAAGAGCACATTCACTTCCCTCAACCATCATAAAAAGCTTGCTAACAACAGGCATGGAAGACACCTTGGTTATCATTTCAAAGAAGTTCTGTTCTGTGGATGAGAGACGAAAGAGTCTGGAAAGTGTGCACAAACTCGGAGAACGGGTTCCTACCACATGCACATGCGCGCGTGTGCAACCCTTCCTCCTATTCAAAAAGAGCTTTGCGCCCGGGGGGAGGACGGAGACAGAGGAGACAGAGCTATAAAGGAGTAAGAGGGATGTGTGGTGGGTCCCTCCTGCCCCTTAACACAAGCTCTTCTCTGATGAGAAAGGACAGAGGAAGAGAACGTTGCTCTGGAGTCAGCAGGGTCAAAGACAAAGGAAGACTAATGGGCTCAGTTTCCCAGCTGCAGTCGCTCCAATGGGCCGCGCACACTCCGATAATGGGAAACCAGAGGGCCAATGGCATGACATTTTTACATGAGTGGGCCCCCATTTTCCACAGACCCAAGTGTGGCTTGGAGAGCTTCTTAAGAGCTCATAGTGAGCCACAAGTTGGCTGGGAGTGCGAAGCAGACTGGCTTGGTGCGGGGAGAGACACCTACTGGCTGGGGGGGATGGGCTTGGCTTGGCCCAGGGGTAAGGGAGGAGCGGGCCTGACCCTTAGAAGTGAGATAAGGATGAGGCCGGGCTCTGTGGGATGGAACAGAACGTGTCGATGACCAGACTGCCACACTGCCATCTCTGAGAGAGCACCACAGCCACAGGCCATCAGCAGCTAACAATAGCGTGGGTCCCAGAAACACAGGAGACCAGGAAAGGGGCCCACGTGCCCCTGTTCCTGGTGACTGTGCTGGCGAGCAAAGTACTCAGGTTATGCTTGGACCAGGGAGGAGTGCAGAGTGCTGAGAGCTCCAATTTGATAATCATCCCAAATTTGGCCAAGAAGTCATGGGGTGGGACTGCATGCATCAGGATGAGATTGTCCTCCCGACACCAGGACACAGCCACAGGCTCAGAAATTAAGGCCAGTTCAAGAACTTATTAAGGTTCTATTTTGCACCTGTGAGTTTTGTGAATGACTTTAACTGGCTATTGTTTCTGTTACACTTACTAATATCCTTTGACTTGAGAGGCCATGAAGGCCCGAAAACCTAGTGGTCATAATAGTTTAAAACTATTGTTTATTGTGTGCCTACAAAGGGCCGAGTGCTTTATACCCAGAACCTCATTAAATCCTCACACACCCAGTAATGTAACCTTACTGTAATCCCCATTTTATAGGTGAAGGAGCTGGGACTGAAACAGCGACTTGACCAAAGTAGGTAGTAAATGGCAGGGGCAGGATTCAGACTCGGTGTGTGCTGATTTCAAAACCTGTGCCTACACTGAAGAATGACATGTCTGAACTGTGCTGGGCCACAGAGCCTAGTTTTCTAGACAGCTGATAGTGTGTGGACATCAGTGAATGAGCAAGTATGCACACTGACTTTCTGGGCATCTGTTAGCACTCCAGAAAGGTGGTGTTGGAGCAGCAAGGTTTAACTGATGGTGTGAAATGGCCTCAGGGTGAGAGCCCTGTGCAATTAGTTGGGTGCCCTCACCTGGTAACAGTAGCAGAGGCACGTGTTGAACAAGAACCCTGAAACTGCATGCTCAAGGCATGCCTTTTTCTAAAGTGATTTTGAAACAGTTGAGGAATTTCTTAAATTTGGAATGTGTTCAATAAATTTCTGTCAAGCGAGGTATTCAGTTCTTGTTCTTTAAAGTTGTGCCAAAGAACTGACTGTCAACTTAAGATTGCAAAAGATCATGACCTGAAAAGCTCTCAGTTCTGGCAAGATTGATCATGTCCTGTGCATTTCCCTATTACATACTTCCACATCTGCCCCTCTCTCTCCTTTCTCAGGTCTCCACCCTGGCTTATATCTTTATTCACATGTAGCTTAGGCCAGTGCAGTAGCTCCATCCATTCAGCAGGTATGAATTGAACACTACTCCGTCTGACAGCGAGCTCAGTATGGGGACCAAGATGAAGGAAATGTGGTTCCTGCCCTCAGGGACCTCCTGGACATAGGAGAAGATGTGGCTTACACTGCCACTGTCCACCCCAAATCCCTTTCTTCCCTAGAAAATAGAATGACTGTTCCATATGGCTGCCCAGCTGGACCACATTTCCCCAGTTTCCCTTGGGCTTAGGTGAAGCCATGTGACCAAGTTCTTGACAAAGGCATACAAAGGAAATAATATATGCCACTTCTAAGTCAAGGTCATCAGGCCCGCCTCCTCTACCTCTCTTCCCTCTTGCAGACTGGCTGGAGCATGAACCTGGTGGTGACCAAGTTTCTATCATGCAGTTAATGACATTGCCAAAGTGGACAGGAGAGCAATGACTTAGGAGGACATGGTCCTCACATGACCATGAGTAGCAGGTATCATCTCATAACCATTATGGGGGAGAGAAAAATAAACATGCATATAATCTGAGCCACTGTATTTTAAGTTCTCTGTGTTATAGACACTTAACTTTACCCTAACCATAACAGGTATGTTAAAAGAAAAAAATGCAGCCCATAGTATTTCTGGTGCTCTGACAAAAGCAGGAAAAATCAGTTTGGGTAGGGCAGAAGGTAGGAAAATGGAAGAAGGGAAGACTTCTTGGTACAGGGCACCCTTGGACTGAATCTACTCATATTTCTCATTTTTACCCTTCATTCTTTTGGTTTGCCATTTTTGTCCACATTACTCCTTTCAGATATATTCTCTCTCATTCCTGCCCTTCACGTATTAAAGCCTATCCAGGCTTCAGGACTCGATTAAATCTCATTTTCTCCAGGAAAGCCTTCCTTGACCAGTGATAGCACCCTCATCTGAAATCCGACGGCACTTAGTCTCTATTATTTATTGACCCACAATTAATATCTTCTCTACCAATACCTCGCACTTTTTGGTAGCACCCCCCCCTCCCCAGGATCTGGCATGATGCCCAGACTTGTTCTGAGTTTCCCAAGGCTGTAAATATACCTTATATGTCTATTGCTTTGTAAGAAATCTGCCTTAAAACTTAGAGGATTAAAACAACAAATGATTTTTATTGCTCACAGTTCTGGCGGTTGAGCTCAGCTGGGTTGTTCTCACTTGGGGACTTCCATGCTGTTGCATTCAGATAACAGCTAGGCTGGAGTCAGCTGCAGACCTGACTGGGCTCGATGTTCTAGAGGACTCACTCGTGTGACTAGCAGTTGTGACTGTCAGCTGGAAGCTCAGAGAGTCCTGTTAACAAGAGAGCCTCCATCTGCCCTCTCCATGTCACTTGGGCTTCTCAGATAATTATGGCCGGATTCCAAGAATGAATGCCCAAGAGCATCATACAAAAGCCTTGTGACCTAATCTTAAAAGACCCAAAATATCATTTTGACTACATTCTATTGGCCAATACAAGGCCAACTTACACAGGGGAATAAGACTCCACATCTTGATGTGAAGAACAGCAAGTGCACTCAGGGAGATAAGGAATTTATGACAACCATCTTTGGAGGCTGTCTCACCAAACCGTGTAAGCATGGGATCCAGAATGACAGGCCTTCCAAAATTAAAGCAGGTGACCATCTTGCATTTAATCACCTACAAATCAGAGTCCCAGGGAGCTGCTGCTTCTCCTCCTCCCTGAGTCAATGAGAAGGATGCAATGCTACTGTGGCACTAACCTGAGGTTGAAGGAGAAATTCAGATGCCAAGATGCCTGCCAAAATCTGGATGGCTCAGTGCTTGTAAGCCAAGAGTTTGCCAGGAGACGATGGAAGAAGCCACAGAAAGAAAATTTCTCTGAATTAGGGATGAAAGTGTCTATCTGGGTTTCTTCTAAATATCACTTACCACCCAACTTTCCTACCTATCATGGGACCAAAGAAGAGGATTAGGGCAGAGCTAAAATTGGGGAAAAGGATCACATGATGAGAACTTGGAGGAAGGCTTTAACTTAGCCACCTTAGTCACCCATCTGAGTCAAGTGTAGGGCCCACCATGGCCTCTGTCCTCTGTAGGCTTTGGCTACAGGAAGAGGGTACTGTTCCCTACAAGCTACCACTAGCCACACTGGCCTTTGAACTCTTTGGTTGACTGAATAAGGACCTTCTGAAAGTGAACATATCCTAATCTCCAGGAACTGTGACTATATTATGTTATGGCAAAGGGAAATTAAGTTCAGAAGGCATCAAGGTTGATAATCAACTGTCTTTAAGATCAGGAGAATATTCTGGATTATTTGGGCTGGTCCAATGTAAGCAAAAAGTCCTTAACTGTGGAACAGGAAGGCAGAAGAGGAGCTGAGTCAAATAAGGAGATGTGGCAGTGAAAGCAGAGGTCAGAGTAATCTAATTGCCAGCTTTGAAGATGGCAGGGATCCATGAAAACAAGGCACATGGCAGCTTCTAGAAGCTAGAAGTTTTTTCTTCTGTAGTTTATCTTTTTCTTTCATTTAGGACGTATTCCTCTCTTTCTTCATTTTGCTTCACTCTCTGTGTCGGTTTCTGTACAGTAGGTGAAACAACTACCTCCCCCAGTTGAAGGATAGATAATCCTCACATAGATGAACCTTTTGCTCAGGCCTGCCCTTGGTTGTCTATCACACCTCTGTGCGTGTCCAAGCAGCCTTTTATATTTTTAGTAGCTCCCAGTAGTTGAGGATGTGCCAAGGCCTATCAGTGTCCCCAAGGGGAGGTTCTCATCACCTAGATTCAGGCTGATTGGACATAAGACCCTTAAGCAGCAGCTTTTTTAAAGTTATATGAATATATATGTAGTCCCGAGGGACTGCAAGTGTAAGCCCCACTGGCCACCAGATCCAGGCAATCTGGAGGTGTCCCCTGGGCATCAATCACAAAAATTGGTGCTCTAGATGAGTGTATAAGATCTTTTCTGGAGATACCAGTCAACTGGAGCAAGGAAGAGGTGGAGTGCCAAGATAGCAGCCGCAGCCTATCTTCCTTGAGAGCAGCTTTGTAGGCTACCAAATATAAACCAAACCTGAAGCCTACCTCTCAATCCAAAGCTCCAAGACAAGCAAGGGGTCTCCTTCACAGAAAGACTGGAGGGGTGTGCCTCGGTCTGCTGTCTGTGTGGTGCCCTGGGGGTGGGAGCCCGCCAAGGACCATCCCTCCAATCCCCACTGTTCTATGGGGCGCAGGGATTCAGGCTCCATCAGTCAAGCAAGCGGCATTCCTTGGGCATCACCAGGCACCAGATATGCATAAAGCTCTTCTCTGGGAGACATAATAAAGCCTATACATGACAATCCCACAGATAACATCCTGCTCAACAATGAAAAGTTGGAAACCTTTCCTCTAAGGTCAGGAGAAGGACAAGAATGTCCACTCTCACCACTTTTATTCAACCTAGTATTGGAAGTCCTAGCCAGAGAAATTGGGCAAGAAAAATAAATAAACAGCATCCAAGTTGGAAAGGGAGAAGTAAACTGTCACTATTTGCAAATGAGATGATATTATATACATAAAACCCTAAAGGCTCCATCAAAAAACTGTTAGAACTAATTAACAAATTCAGTAAAGTCACAAGATACAAAATGAATATATAAAAATCTGATGCATTTCATGCAATTCTATCAAAATTTAATGGCATTTTTCACAAAAAAACCCAAATATACTAAAATTTGTATGGAACCACAAAAGACCCCAAATAGCTAAGGCAACCTTGAGAAAGAAGAACAAAGCTGGAGACATCAGGCTCTCTGATTGCAAACTATTTTATAAATCTATAGTAATTAAAGCAGTATAGTATTGCCATAAAAATAGACATATAGATCAATGAAACAGAAAAAAGAGCTCAGAAACAAACCTATGTGTATATTGTTAATTAATTTGTGACAAAGGAGACAAGAATATATAGCAGAACAGTCTCTTCAATAAATGATACTGGAAAAATTGGTCAGCCACATGCAAAAGGATGAAAGTGGACCACTGTCTTACACCATAAACAAAAATTAATTCAAAATGGGTTAAAGACTTGAATGTAAGTCCTGAAACTATAAAACTCTTAGAAGAAAACACAGGCGGTGAGCTCCTTGACACAGGTCTTAGAAGTGATTTTTTAAATCTAACACCAAAAGCAAAGACAACAAAAGCAAAACTAAATAACTGGGACTACATCAAACTTAACAGCTTCTGCACAGCAAAGGACACCATCAACAAAACAAAAAGGCAACCTATTGACTGGGAGAAAATAATGGGAAATCATCTATCTGGTAAGGGGCTAATATCCAAGATATATCAAAATTCATAGACTCAATAGCAAAAAACAACAGCGATAAACTGTCTGAAGATCTGAATAGATGTATTTTCCAGAAGACACACAGATGGCCAACAGATACACCAGAGGATGCTGAATATCAGTCATCATTAGGGACATGCAAATCAAAACTATAGTGAGATACCACCCCACACCTGTAAGAATGGCTATTATTAAAAAGATAAGAAAAACACATGTTGGCAAGAATGTGCTCTGTTGGTGGGAACATAAATTGATGCAGCTGCTGTGGAAAACAGGGTGGAGACTCCTCAAAAATTAAAAATAGAACTACTATATGATCCAGCAATTCCATTTCTGGCATTTATCTGAATAAAATGAAAACACTAATTTAAAAACATAAATGCACCGCCTACATTCATTGCAACATTTGCAATGGTGAAGATATGGGAACAACCTAAGAGTCCACTGATGGGTGAATGGATAAAGACATTGTGGTACATATACAATGGAATATTATTCAGCCGTAAGAAGATGAAATCTTGCCATTTTCAACAGTATGAATGGACCTCAGGGGCATTATGCTAAGTGAAATCAGTCAGACAGAGAAAGACAAATACCATGTGCTCCCTCTTACATGTGTAATCTAAAAGAAAAACTCAAAACAAAAAAAGCCAAGCTCAGAAATACAGACAACTAATAGATGGTTACAAAAGGCAAGGTAGGAAAATGGAGGGGTGGGAGAAATAGGTGACCTGTCTTTTTGTTTAGTTTAAATAAATTAAGAAAAAAAAAGAATACACAAAGATATTCATGTTCAAACAATTGCATCATCTCTACATGCTCAGAAAAAAAAAATACTTAAATATTTAAAAAGCAAACCATAGGAAGACCAGACCAGGGGCGGAGCCAGGATGGTGGCGTGAGTAGAGCAGTGGAAATCTCCTCCCCAAAACACATAGATCTATGAAAATATAACAAAGAAAACTCTTCCTAAAATAGAGACCAGAGGACACAGGACAACATCCAGACCACATCCACACCTGCAAGAACCCAGCGCCTTGCGAAGGGGGTAAGATACAAGCCCCGGCCCAGCGGGACTGGAGCGCCCCTCCCCCGGGCTCCTGGCAGGTGGAAAGAAACCGGAGTGGTTTTTTTTCTTTTTGGCGAGTGCTTTTTGGAAGCCTTAAAGGGACAGGGACCCCAGTGCTAGGGAGGCAGGGCAGCAGGACCGCTGAGCGGGTGCCTGGGACCGGCGCCTGAGAACAAAGAATATCGCGCATTTTTCCCTTTTTTTTTTTTTGGCAAGTGCTTTTTGGAAGCCTTAAAGGGACGGGGACCCGGATGCCAGGGAGGCAGGGCAGCGGGACTGGTTGGCAGGTGCCTGAGACCGGCACCTGAGGACGTAGAAAATCGCGTGTTTTCCCCCCCCTTTTTTTTTTCTTTTTGGCGAGTGCTTTTTGGAAGCCTTAAAGGGACAGGGACCCCAATACCAGCGAAATAGCGCAGCAAGACTGGTGAACGGGTGCCTGAGACCGGCGCCTGGGGACAAAGAAAATTGCACGTTTTTCCCAATACTAGGGAGGCAGGGCGGCCGGACCGGTGGGCGGGGCCTGGGGTGGGCGCCTGAGGACAAAGAAAATCACACGTTTTTCCCTTTTTTTTTTGGCGAGTGCTTTCTGGAAGCCTTAGAGGGACGGGGACCCCAATACCAGGGAGGCAGGGCAGCAAGACCAGTGGGCGGGTGCCTGGGACCGGTGCCTGAGGACAAAGAAAATCGCGTGTTTCTTCCTTTTTTTTTTCTTTTTGGCGAGTGCTTTTTGGAGGCCTTAGGGGGACAGGGAACCCAGTGCCAGGGAGGCAGCGCAGCAGGGCCGGTGAGCGGGTGCCTGGGACCGGCACCTGGGGATGGAGAGGGTCGTGCGTTTTTCCCTCTTTTTTTTGGCGAGTGCTTTTTGGAGGCCTTGGAGGGACGGGGACCCCAGGGCTAGGGAGGCAGGGTGGCAGGACTGCTGGGCGGGTGCCTGGGACCGGCACCTGAGGACAAACAATATCACGCGTTTTTCACTTTTTTTTTTTTTTTGGTGGGTGCTTTTTGGAAGCCTTGAAGGGACAGGGACCCCGGTGCTAGGGAGGCAGGGCAGCAGGACCGGTGAGCGGGTGCCTGGGACCGGCACCTGAGGACAAAGAAAATCGCGCGTTTTTTCTTTTTTTTTTTTCTTTTTCTCTTTCGTTGTTGCTGTTGTTCTTTTGGTTTGGAGAGTGCTTTTTGGAAGTCTTAAAGGGGCAGGACAGGAAACTTAGACCAGAGGCAGGGAATCTGGGAATCTCTGGGCACTCTAACCCCCTGGGCAACAGGGAGCACAGAGGCCCCTTACGGAGATAAAGAGCCTCCTGGCCGCTACCCCTCCAATGGGGCTCCACCATTTTGGAGGAGCCCCAGCCAGTCCACACCCACAGCAACAGTGGAGATAAACTCCATAGCAAACGGGCAGGTAGCAGAAGCCCTGTCTGCACACAGCTGACAAGCATAAGCCATTAGAGGTCGCTATTCTCCCAGGAGAGGAAGGCCACAAACCAACAAGAAGGGAAGCTCTTCCAGCGGTAACTCATACCAGCTCTGCAAACTATCTCTATCACCATGAAAAGGCAAAACTACAGGCAGACAAAGATCACAGAGACAACACCTGAGAAGGAGACAGGCCTAACCAGTCCTCCTGAAAAAGAATTCAAAATAAAAATCATGAACATGCTGACAGAGATGAAGAGAAAAATGCAAGAGCAATGGGATGAAGTCCGGAGGGAGATCACAGATGTCAGGAAGGAGATCATAGAAGTGAAACAATCCCTGGAAGGATTTATAAGCAGAATGGATAAGATGCAAGAGGCCATTGAAGGAATAGAAACCAGAGAACAAGAACATATAGGAACTGACATAAAGAGAGACAAAAGGATCTCCAGGAATGAAACAACAGTAAGAGAACTATGTGACCAAGCCAAAAGGAATAATATTCGTATTATAGGGGTACCAGAAGAAGAAGAAAGAGGAAAGGGATAGAAAGTCTCTTTGAAGAAATAATTGCTGAAAACTTCCCCAAACTGGAGGAGGAAATAATCGAACAGACCACGGAATTACACAGAACCCCCAGCAGAAAGGATCCAAGGAGGACAATGCCAAGACACATAATAATTAAAATGGCAAGGATCAAGGACAAGGAAAGAGTTTTAAAGGCAGCTAGAGAGAAAAAGGTCACCTATAAAGGAAAACCCATCAGGCTAACATCAGACTTCTCGACAGAAACCCTACAGGCCAGAAGAGAATGGCATGACATATTTAATGCAATGAAACAGAAGAGCCTTGAACCAAGGATACTGTATGCAGCACGACTATCATTTAAATACGATGGCGGAATTAAACAATTCCTAGATAAGCAAAAGCTGAGGGAATTTGTTTCCCACAAACCACCTCTACAGGGCATCCTACAGGGACTGCTCTAGATGGGAGCACTCCTAAAAAGAGCACAGAACAAAACACACAACATATGAAGAATGGAGGAGGAGGAATAAGAAGGGAGAGAAAAAAAGAATCTCTAGACAGTGTATATAACAGCTCAATAAGCGAACTAAGTTAGGCAGTAAGATACTAAAGAAGCTAACCTTGAACCTTTGGTAACCACGAATCTAAAGCCTGCAGTGGCAATAAGTACATATCTCTCAATAGTCACCCTAAATGTAAATGGACTTAATGCACCAATCAAAAGACACAGAGTAATAGAATGGATAAAAAAGCAAGACCCATCTATATGCTGCTTACAAGAAACTCACCTCAAACCCAAAGACATGCACAGACTAAAAGTCAAGGGATGGAAAAAAATATTTCAGGCAAATGACAGTGAGAAGAAAGCAGGGGTTGCAGTACTAATATCAGACAAAATAGACTTCAAAACAAAGAAAGTAACAAGAGATAAAGAAGGACACTACATAATGATAAAGGGCTCAGTCCAACAAGAGGACATAACCATTCTAAATATATATGCACCCAATACAGGAGCACCAGCATATGTGAAACAAATACTAACAGAACTAAAGAGGGGAATAGACTGCAATGCATTCATTTTAGGAGACTTCAACACACCACTCACCCCAAAGGATAGATCCACCGGGCAGAAAATAAGTAAGGACACACAGGCACTGAACAACACACTAGAACAGATGGACCTAATAGACATCTATAGAACTCTACATACAAAAGCAACAGGATATACATTCTTCTCAAGTGCACATGGAACATTCTCCAGAATAGACCACATACTAGCTCACAAAAAGAGCCTCAGTAAATTCCAAAATATTGAAATTCTACCAACCAATTTTTCAGACCACAAAGGTATAAAACTAGAAATAAATTCTACAAAGAAAACAAAAAGGCTCCCAAACACATGGAGGCTTAACAACATGCTACTAAATAATCAATGGATCAATGAACAAATCAAAATAGAGATCAAGGAATATATAGAAACAAATGACAACAACAACACAAAGCCCCAACTTCTGTGGGACGCAGCAAAAGCAGTCTTAAGAGAAAAGTATATAGCAATCCAGGCACACTTGAAGAAGGAAGAACAATCCCAAATGAATAGTCTAACATCACAATTATCAAAACTGGAAAAAGAAGAACAAATGAGGCCTAAAGTCAGCAGAAGGAGGGACATAATAAAGATCAGAAAAGAAATAAACAAAATTGAGAAGAATAAAACAATAGCAAAAATCAACAAAACCAAGAGCTGGTTCTTTGAGAAAATAAACAAAATAGATAAGCCTCTAGCCAAACTTATTAAGAGAAAAAGACAATCAACACAAATCAACATAATCAGAAATGAGAATGGAAAAATCACGACAGACTCCACAGAAATACAAAGAATTATTAAAGAATACTATGAAAACCTATATGCCAACAAGCTGGAAAACCTAGAAGAAATGGACAACTTCCTAGAAAAATACAACCTCCCAAAACTGACCAAGGAAGAAACACAAAAGTTAAACAAACCAATTATGAGCAAAGAAATTGAAATGGTAATCAAAAAACTACCCAAGAACAAAACCCCGGGGCCGGACAGATTTACCTCGGAATTTTATCAGACACACAGAGAAGACATAATACCCATTCTCCTTAAAGTGTTCCAAAAAATAGAAGAAGAGGGAATACTCCCAAACTCATTCTATGAAGCCAACATCACCCTAATACCAAAACCAGGCAAAGACCCCACCAAAAAAGAAAATTACAGACCAATATCCCTGATGAATGTAGATGCAAAAATAGTCAATAAAATATTAGCAAACAGAATTCAACAGTATATCAAAAGGATCATACATCATGACCAAGTGGGATTCATCCCAGGGATGCAAGGATGGTACAACATTCGAAAATCCATCAACATCATCCACCACATCAACAAAAAGAAAGACAAAAACCACATGATCATCTCCATAGATGCTGAAAAAGCATTTGACAAAATTCAACATCCATTCATGATAAAGACTCTCAGCAAAATGGGAATAGAGGGCAAGTACCTCAACATAATAAAGGCCATATATGATAAACCCACAGCCAGCATTATACTGAACAGCGAGAAGCTGAAAGCATTTCCTCTGAGATCGGGAACCAGACAGGGATGCCCACTCTCCCCACTGTTATTTAACATAGTACTGGAGGTCCTAGCCACGGCAATCAGACAAAACAAAGAAATACAAGGAATCCAGATTGGTAAAGAAGAAGTTAAACTGTCACTATTTGCAGATGATATGATACTGTACATAAAAAACCCTAAAGACTCCACTCCAAAACTACTAGAACTGATATCGGAATACAGCAAAGTTGCAGGATACAAAATTAACACACAGAAATCTGTAGCTTTCCTATACACTAACAATGAACCAATAGAAAGAGAAATCAGGGAAACAATTCCATTCACCATTGCATCAAAAAGAATAAAATACCTAGGAATAAACCTAACCAAAGAAGTGAAAGACTTATACTCTGAAAACTACAAGTCACTCTTAAGAGAAATTAAAGGGGACACTAATAAATGGAAACTCATCCCATGCTCATGGCTAGGAAGAATTAATATTGTCAAAATGGCCATCCTGCCCAAAGCAATACACAGATTTGATGCAATCCCTCTCAAATTACCAGCAACATTCTTCAATGAATTGGAACAAATAATTCAAGAATTCATATGGAAACACCAAAGACCCCGAATAGCCACAGCAATCCTGAAAAAGAAGAATAAAGTAGGGGGGATCTCACTCCCCAACTTCAAGCTCTACTACAAAGCCATAATAATCAAGACAATTTGGTACTGGCACAAGAACAGAGCCACAGACCAGTGGAACAGATTAGAGACTCCAGAAATTAACCCAAACATATATGGTCAATTAATATTTGATAAAGGAGCCATGGACATACAATGGCAAAATGACAGTCTCTTCAACAGATGGTGCTAGCAAAACTGGACAGCTACATGTAGGAGAATGAAACCGGACCATTGTCTCACCCCATATACAAAGGTAAACTCAAAATGGATCAAAGACCTGAATGTAAGTCATGAAACCATTAAACTCTTGGAAAAAAACATAGGCAAAAACCTCTTAGACATAAACATGAGTGACCTCTTCTTGAACATATCTCCCCGGGCAAGGAAAACAACAGCAAAAATGAGCAAGTGGGACTACATTAAGCTGAAAAGCTTCTGTACAGCGAAAGACACCATCAATAGTACAAAAAGGAACCCTAAAGTATGGGAGAATATATTTGAAAATGACAGATCCGATAAAGGCTTGACGTCCAGAATAATAAAGAGCTCACACGCCTCAACAAACAAAAAACAAATAACCCAATTAAAAAATGGGCAGAGGAACTGAACAGACAGTTCTCTAAAAAAGAAATACAGATGGCCAACAGACGCATGAAAAGATGCTCCACATCGCTAATTATCAGAGAAATGCAAATTAAAACTACAATGAGGTATCACCTCACACCAGTAAGGATAGCTGCCATCCAAAAGACAAACAACAACAAATGTTGGCGAGGCTGTGGAGAAAGGGGAACCCTCCTACACTGCTGGTGGGAATGTAAATTAGTTCAACCATTGTGGAAAGCAGTATGGAGGTTCATCAAAATGCTCAAAACAGACCTACTATTTGACCCAGGAATTCCACTCCTAGGAATTTGCCCTAAGAATGCAGCAATCAAGTTTGAGAAAGACCGATGCACCCCTATGTTTATCGCAGCACTATTTACAATAGCCAAGAATGGGAAGCAACCTAAATGTCCATCGGTAGATGAATGGATAAAGAAAATGTGGTACATATACACAATGGAATTCTACTCAGCCATAAGAAGTGGAAAAATCCAACCATTTGCAGCAACATGGATGGAGCTGGAGAGTATTATGCTCAGTGAAATAAGCCAAGAAGAGAAAGAGAAATACCAAATGATTTCACTCATCTGAGGAGTATAAGAACAAAGGAAAAACTGAAGGAACAAAACAGCAGCGGAATTACAGAACCCAAAAATGGACTAACAGGTACCAAAGGGAAAGGAACTGGGGAGGATGGGTGGGCAGGGAGGGATAAAGGGGGAAGAAGAAGGGGGGGTATTAAGATTAGCGTGCATGGGGGGGAGGGAGAAAGGGGAGGGTGGGCTGTACAACACAGAGAGGACAAGTAGTGATTCTACAACATTTTGCTAAGCTGATGGACAGTAACCATAATGTGGTTTTTAGGGGGGACCTGATAGAGGGGAGAGCATAGTAAACACAGTATTCTTCATGTAAGTGTAGATTAAAGATTAAAAAAAAAAGAAAGAAAGAAAGAAAAGGGGGATTACTCCTTGATAGGATAAAACTATTGGTAAATCAAAGATCAACGCATGCTTTAAACATCCTTAATGTTGATCACTTAAAGGGTGTCAGATGTTCAGCTATGGAGGTACTCTTTTCTGATTATATTCCTTTCTCTTAATAAAAAATAAATAAATAAAAGCAGTTCCTGTGTGCTGACCTCCAGTGAGTTCTACACAGTGGTATAGAGGGCATGTCAAAGTGTGGGCAAAGGGTCTGTTTGATTCTATGCAGAAGATCAAGGCCTAGCTTGACTACCCAGATAATGAACTAAGATATGATATGAGGAGGAGCTTCCGGCATCAGCACTCTCTGGAGGACTTGTGCCGGGGAACAATCATCAAAAAGCCTCCACAGGGATCCGGACGATGTTGCGGTTGTGGCTGCATCCACCCCACCGTTTCCTGGACTTGCCATTGGAATGAGGAGGGAGATGTCTAGGCTGGCATGTGCATACAGTGAGACAACGAATTTGACCGGATCTGTACTGTTGGAAGTCAACCAGGAGTTGGGAGGGGTGCAAGTTGTAGCACTCCAAAATCTTACGACTATAGACTATCTACGGTTAAAAGAACATATGGGATGTGAACAGATCCCAGAAATGGATTTCTTTAATTTGTCTGATTTCTCTCAGAGTGTTCAAGTACAGTTGGACAATATCCATCATATCATAGACAAATTTTCACAAATGCCTAGGGTGCCTAACTGGGTTTCTTGGCTTCACTGGAGATGGCTGGTAATTATAGATTTGCTTAGTTTATGTCACCATATTCCTATTATGTTAATATGTGTGCGCAAGTTAGTTAGTAGTTTAAAACCTATACATGCTTAAGGTACTCTATAAGAAGATATGTCAAAGAAATAATCAATCCTCCCTTGTTTTCTTTCATATGCTACCTCTATAGCTTTTCTTCTTCCTTCCTAATTACAACCCTTAAATAGAATTCGTGCCTCATATTGAATTTACCGAGTATCATAATTCCTCCAGGTGGTAAAGATACCTCGAGACAAGTGCTGGGCATAGAAGCCACAGGGCATAAATCTGCAAAGAAGTAAAAAGCTAACCTTTGCAAACAATATGGCTTCTCTCTCACTTACCAACTTTACATTTCCCTGTATGGCCCCAGAAGATGACTGGTTAGCCAGAGACGGGTAAGATTCCTCAAGGGAGGAACAACCTAAGACAGGCACAGTCGCAGGGGGGCCATCAGGTGAGAAATTGGGGATCAACAGAGGTGAGGCTCAGAACCTCACCCCCCCCTGTTTTGAGAGAAATCTTCTGCATCCGTGGATGTTTTGCTGCCCTTGTCTAGCTTGGATTAATACTTAGTCCATAGGCACACACCTGATCATCTATATTTGCCCTCTTACAGCACTAAACTATGTTTTCTACCTTTATCTTGCATCTACCAACCACTTCAGCATTTTATTAAAAATAAAAATAATAATAATAATAAAGGGAGAAATGTGGGATCCACATATAAATCAAGTATAAAAATCAAACAAATATTCATATTTGACCTGATTGTTTATAGTTCATAATGCGTGATCAAAACTGAAAGTTTCTGTGATGAATGCCCTTGTACTGTTCACCATGTAAGAATTTATTCACTATGTAAGAATTCGTTCACCATGTAAGAACTTGTTTGTTATGCTTCAGAAGATTGGAGACTGACGAGAATTAGGCTTGAGATGGATTAATGATTGTGCATTGAGCATTGACCCCCCTATACAGAATTTTATTGTTGTTAACAACCATTTGATCAATAAATATGAGAGATGCCCTCTCAAAAAAAAGAAACAAAAAAAGCAAACCGTAGAAGACAAACTAGAAGAAGATAGAATCAAATATTGATTAAATTTCTGTACAGGAAATAAATTTGTAAGCTTTGAAGTGAAAACAAAAAAAGGAAAGAAAGAAAAAAAGAAACCACAAAAGAAAAGACTGAAAATTTTGGATAAATAAAAATTTTAAACTTCTGCACTACAACAAAATCAGTGAAAGCAAAATAACCAAAATGAATAGGCAAAGAGACCAGAATGGAAGCAGTTGGGTAGAGGCTCTAAGATGCAATTACCACAGCCAGAAGACTAACATGTTTGTTATATAAAGAACTTACATAAATTGGTTTAAGAAATTAAGGCTTGAAAAAATAAGTAAACCAACATCTGTGCAGACAAATCACACAAGTGGAAACATTTCTATAGACAAATGTGGAAAAAGACTAAGGCCTACAGTAATCAAAGAAATACAAATTAAAATGGGAAAAGTATGATTTTTGTTCATCACAGTGACAAATTTAAAACAGCAATTCCTAATCCTGGTGACAGTGCAAGTAACTGATATCATCATAGTGCTTATCCACAAGCAAATCTTGGAAAACAATTTGTCAACTTGAATTAAAGAGCCATAAAAATATTTCAATACTTCAACCAGTTATCCTACATTTAGGAATTTATCCTAGGGAAATAATCTAAAAGAAGAGAGAAACTCTTCTTGGTGATGTCCATTGAGTGTTACTGACATCTCAGGGGGTCTGGATGACCTGGCCCTGGGTCTACAATGCTCCTGGGGGGTGGATTAGGGGACAGCCCTCTCCACAAATATGCTTTGCATTGGTTGAGGTACATGGCAGCTTTGGGATTTGGGTGGAAGAACTGGAAAGAGAGCCCTAGGGAGGAAAGGATGAAGACCCTGGAGTTAAGACAGTTTGGGTCTTCCCCACCATAGGACTGGTTGCCTCACTGTTTTTGAGGCTTTCCAGGAGGAGCAGAAGAATTACCAAACGGCTGTGTGAGACTCATGTCTAAGCAGTGCAGCTTCAGGGCCTAAATGGCCCAGCACCACGAGGAACAAGGAGAGGCATGCGCTCCTACCATGTCCGCTGCCCTGCTGCAGGCCAGCAGGCAGTCAAGGCGCGGAGCTGTCAGCAGGGACCCCCAGGGTTCCTGGCAGCAGAGGGGGTATGGGCAGAGGATATGGGCACGGATGGAATATGGGAGGGCGGGGACTGCCTCTGTCTTACTTTCTGCTGTTTCCCCAGATATATGTCAGACACAGTGCCTCACATACAGCGAGCACTTGAGGTATATTTCTGAATGAACAGAAGAATTTGAGTGGTCATTACCCACCTTCAGACTCTGGAAAATAGCTGGGGCCGATCTAGATGGGTGGGGATAGGGGCTGAGGCCATGCAGGATGGGTGGTGGCCCAGACCTGACAACGTGGTGGCATCAATGCCAGTGCGGTCACAACTGTAAAAATAGTGCAACCGAGACATTCTAACTCTACTTGTAACACTGAAAAACTAGAAAATATTAAACATCTAAATGTCTAACCATTAATTTTGGACTGTACAATTAATGCAAAGTCACGCAAACATGAAGTTGAGAAGAGGGCTCCCAAGTACTCTCGGGTCTTCTCTTCCCAGACACATGCAAGACCGCATTTCCTAGGCCTCCTCCCTCCCTGCCTTTGCCTAAGATACGCCCTTGTGACTATGAAGTGAGGAACGTTCCTCTGGGCCCAGGCACTGAAGAGCCCATGCGTGACTCACCATCACAATCAAGGAGAAGGAGTACCGTGCGGTGAAAGGGGGCTACGACCGCGTAAGGCACCACGTGGCAGGGAACTACACGAGAGAGTTACCCACGTCCACGGGGGACCTTGGGTAGAAAAGGAATAGCCTTTAATATTTTAAACCTCTGAGATGTGGGTGTTGTTTCATACTGAAGTATAACCTATCCTATACCTAAGGGCACTAGAGAAAATGCTCAAAACATGGTATTTAAAGAATGCAAACTTACTCATAAGTATAGACAAGATGTTTCCATCTGAAGCATCTGAAGCATTCGAAGCAAGATTTTTTTGATTACTGCACTAAGGTGGTGTTTCTCTGCACATTTTTCTTCTTTACTCCTAAACTTTTTTTTTTTTAATGTTGCTCTACTGTCTTTAAAAAGAAAATAGACTACTGTGCGGGAGAGGAAGAGAGAGAAAGGACAAGGAGTCAGGAAGCCCCTGCTCTCCAGTTTCTTTGCACCTTCTGAGCTCTGGGTGCCCACTGGCCTCTCAACCCATCCACCAACTCTAAACAAAATTCCCACAATGACAACTGTATGCTCAGCACCAGAGAAGCTCACTATAAATTATGTTCGCACAAAAGTCTACAGAGTGGATGCAGTCATGATCATTTCACAGTGTGGAAACTGTGATTCAGCAAGGTCACTTGCTCAAGGTTTTGTAGCAAGTTAGTGGCAGAGCCAGGATTCAAACCCAGGCCAGTTTTCCTTAAAACCAGCCTATTCAGCTCTACAACTTAGCTCACTGGCAGACCTGGACAGAGTGTGACTTTTGGAAGTTTCCCTTATCTTTCTGCTTTGAAACTCCATTACCTTTTGTTCCCTACACCCAGTATGGTAGAACAGGCTGTTTCTGGAGCAGAGTTAATGCACCTAAAGTTTGGTATCTTAACCTGTTTGTGAGCAACAGGGTGGCAGCAGTGATGGTTTCCCATGCGTGTGGTACTGGAGAGACCTGTGTGGGATCAGTTATGGTCTTCCCCTCCCCAGCGGACCTGTCCTCCAGATAAAGTGCAATGTGACAATGAGCTCTGAGCCCAGTAGAGGCGCGGAAATCCCAGGAACGTCCCTTATGAGCTCTGTGACCTCAGGCAGTTCCCTTAACCCTTCTGAGCCTCTGGTTTCTCCTCTGTAAAAAGCTAGTGATCTCTGCCTATATCTTGTGAAGTCCCCAAGGAAGGAAAAGCTCTTTGAAAAGTCAGTGCTAGAGAAATGAAAAGCAATGTTATTATTTTCCAGAGCAGATACCAGATCAGGAAATGGAGAGGGAGGCACAGTTGGTGCCTGCGTAGCCCAGGAAATCACCTTATTTCCTCACTGCCGTCTGGCCTGATTCAGGTGCTTAGAGTTGGCTCAGATTTTATCTCTTCCTCTTGTGTAGCAAGGGCTTGTTCAAGTTCCCTGGGCTGGGAGAGGTGAAGCAGACATCACCTGGCCGGAGGGAGAGTGGGAGAGGCCTATGGGGGCATGGTGACTTGGAACTGGACCCGTTATTCAGACTTTTTGTTCTGAGCCACTATGCTGAGGCTCTTCTTGGAGGACAGGGTCAACATCTTAGCACTGTAGGGATTGGAGGGAGGGAAGACAGCCCCTGCAACGTGTGCTCAGGGCCAGGGGCGTTATGATGAGCCAGATCCAGACATTGTCGCCCTCTTTGCACTGGTGAGCAACTGCCACAAAAGGGCCCAGCAGCCTCCTCAGGGTCACTTTGCAGGACTTACTGGGTTTCTGTCATCACCGCTTGTCTAGTTCAACAAAAATCACTTCGGTGCTAATGAACTGACAGCCTGAGAGAACCCTCAGCAGCGCTACAGTTTTTATTTCACTAAGAGCTTAAGACCCAGTGTTTGGTCAAAAGAGACTCACATAAACATGATCCTTACCAGCTGGCTTCCCTGCCTGCTTCCTGCCTCATTCCTTCAGTTGAGCAGAGTATAGTGAGCTTTTCTACATGCCAGGCCTTACCTTGGCCCCAAAATAGATTGGTGAACGGTGAAGTTGAAGTTCAAAGGAAAAGGACAGTTAACTAGGTCAAGGGTGAGGGACGGGGACTGTGTCCAATGAGGAAAGCTTGTGCAAATGCTCTGCGGCAGGAGGGAGTGTGGGTAATACCAGGGCATGAAAGAAGGCAGGAGGGGAGATGGGCAGATGCAAGGGCACTGAACGAGAGTGTGTGGCAGGTCATGTTTAAGGACTTTTCATCCTAAGAGCCAAGAGATGCCACGGAAGTACTTTAAGCAAGACTATAACATGATCAGATTCACATTTTGAAAAGGTAAAACTCAAATGTCTGTCACTAGAGGACTAGGTAGATCAATTAGGATACGTCCATATGGGGAATACCAGGCATCTGTTCAAAAGAATGAATGTAAACTAATAACGTGACCTCTAAAAATTGTTAAAAACAGAAGGCAGAGAACATGTGTATTGTATGTCATCTGTGCAGGAAGCACATATACGTAAGGCGCTGAACCACGTTGTTCATGGCAGCTATTTCTACGCAGCTGCCAGAGACACTGAGCTGGCAGATGCTGAACTGTCGTTCCGTGCGAGCCCAGGGCTACGTCCCTGCAAGCCTCCCATCACAGTGTTTTCATCAGCCGATCCATACATACACAACCTTCTCTTATGTGTGTTTGTGTTTAAAGACATCTTACTAAATATATATATATTGCTGATTCATTAACAATTGAACTCATGGCCAACAACACTTCGACCAAGCCTGAGCGAAGCTGGTGCCTGCGTGAGGTTCATCTAACACGTGTTTTCTCCTTCAGGCTCACCACAGCCTCCTGCGCTTAGGAATGCGGGATTTCACTCAGCGTTATGACTGGACCCATTTTAAACAGCGAAATCATTAGTGGAAAGCACAGAAATGTGAGAAACATGGCACTAAATAGACTGCAAAAAGGACACTTATTTACAACATGAGAGAGGAAACAGGAAAGCAGAGCGTGGCCTTGTTTGACCTCAGCTGGGAATCAGATTGTTCGCGGCTCCGCAAAATGACTGTGACACGTCTGTGGATGGCTGTGGCACTGCCTCCAGTGCTGATGTCACGGTCACAGACAAGGCTTACTGAGCCAAGCAATTTCCAAATATGGAACCCACGAATATGAACATCAGCTCTTTGGGGAAAATATTCTCAAATGTAGGCAAATATTGCAAAAACAAAAATAGTACAAGAATATTTGTCAACACTACCCATTTTACCCCATCTGCTTTATCATTTGTGCCCTGCCTCCCCTTCCCATGTATACACACACACACACATATGCACACATGCATTTTTCCTAAACCATATGTGGCTAAGTTACATATGTCATGGCCCTTTACCCCTAAACATGTCAGTATGTATTTCCTAAAAAAGAGATTCTCTTTTGTGACCACAGTACACTTAGCAACTTTGGTAAATTTAACATAAGTACAATGCTTTTATCTAGTCTACCATTCTCCTCAATTCTGGAAAACGTCCACAGCCTGTCTTTGTGTTTTGTGAAACTTATGCTTTGTAACAACCACTTTTTAAAAATATGCAATATTCTCCACTTGAGGTTTGTCCAGTTCTTTCTCATAGTTAGATTTGGGTTATACACTCTCCCCTGGAATGCTGCAGAGGCGATGATGTACGACATAGTTGCTCTAAAACACACAGACTATCTATGGAAGGAAGCTGAAGAAACTGCGGACAGGGAGAGTCTCTGAAGAAGTCGTCTGGGAGTCTGGAGGAGAGACCATGAAGGAGAGTAACTTCACCGCATGCCTTTAAGTACCTTTTGAACTGTGTACTTAATGTGCATAGTACCTATTCAAAAACTAAATTTTAAAAACCCTGTAAGGTTGGTGGGTTTGGAATTATTACCCCCATTTTCCACATGGGGAAATGGACTCTAAGAGCGTAAGTGTGCAGCAAGGAGGCCTCCACTCTGGCCAAGTGCCTTGCCTGCTGCCACTGCGACTGCTCCTCTGAAGCTAGATGTGTGCTGGCTGCAGTGACGTATGAGAGCCCAGGGAGGGTGCGGACACGTGGCCGGAAGGCTTCCCGGAAGGGGAGGTGCCCGAGCTGAGTATAGAAAGAAGAGAAGTTAGCCAGGTGACCGAGGGCTCCAGGACTAGGGGTTGGAGTGAGAGAAGAGCAAGCAGTAAAGAGGGCACTTCAGACAGAAGGTGCCTTGGACCCAGGGCAGCAGGCTTGCCAATGTGCACCCCCATTCAGATCAGCAGAGATTAGGGTCTTCCTTGGCAGCCCCATTCGATCATGTAGTGGGGAAGCTAGGCTTGCCTTTCAACAGTAGATCCACCTTTCCACATTGAACACTCTCCTTTCAGGCTGAATGTTCAGTCTGTTCAGAGTTGAACTCCCTCGTGTGGCTGGTTTCCACAGACTCTTGGAAAACTCACTGTCTCCCTGAGCTCTGTCCTTCTCCCTTCCTCTCGTCAAGATGCCATGTGGGTTTCTAGGTAAATGAGGGCTCTTGGTGAAGTTGCAGGGGTGGGGGGGCCTCAGTACACCAGGTCCTCTGGACCTCTGCTGCTGTCCCTGAGGAGGGGGCATTGACTCCCGGCTGGACACACGAGAGATGAGACCCGCCCCACATGCCATCCTGGGTAATGTGCTGCCAAAGCCAGCTACATAATTTGCAAGACCCAGCGCGAAATGAAAACACAGGGCCCCCTTATTCAAAAGCAGACAAAGGGTACTATCAAGTACTAAAGTATTAAAGTTTTTCCTTTCTTCTGTGGTTTCTCTCTTGATTTTTCATTGTTTTTTATTTTCTATTTAATATTTGAAGTAAAGAAAAATTAAAATCTTACACTATTAGAATGAATTTCACCATTTATCTTTATATTGTACAATGCCAATTTTAAATAAAAAATTGTAGGACCATTTAATTCATATTCAAAAGCAGGGAAATAGTACCATTTATATTTCATCGGTTGTGCATCATTTGTATTTTACTCATACCAAATAGTGGAAACACTGCATAAAACCAACATTTTAGATTTACTTCTTGATATGCTCATGCTGTACCCACATTCTCTACCTTCACCTTACTGAATATTAATGGACTGGATGTAAAAGGAACTATGGTTGCCCTGTTTTTTATCTGTCATCATTTTCAAAATGAGTGATGGACCAATACACGGAAATTAACAGAAGGAAGGGTATGATAGGATTCCTTGGTTGTTTGTGTTTCCTTGAATACCACTGCCTTCTTTCTGCACCAGAAGCAAGTTGTAGGGCTGTCAGCTTCTGCTTACTCAGTCACGGACATCATCTGCTTACCTTGCACTTGTTTTTAGCCTTACTAAAATCTCACACATTGTGGCCCACTGGGAGACTGTGTTCCTGTCACACTGCAAACACCATATGCATATGCAAATGGGGTGGCAAGGGAAAATACACATATTGCACATCCTCCATTGGCCTACTGGACCTCATTTACAAAACAAAAGTTCAAAGGTAAAATTAAAAATTCCAAACAGGACTAGCAGAGCATTACATTAAGGCTTGCATGAGGCCCTTCTGAGTGTAGATCTGAGTACAAGGTAAGCATGTTGCAGGTGCACAGCAAGCATTGCCTATGTTGTGTGAGAATGAAGGCTGCAAGGACTGATGATACACATGCATCTTTCATTCATCCCTTCTGCTCATGGTCATGCTCTGTTGTTCCATTAGACGTCATTTACAAAATACAAGTTCAAAGATTACATTAAGAATTTTAAGATGGTGACAATCCACCATTAAACCAAGTGTAGGTCCTTCTGAGTGTTGGGTCCCTGTGTAACTGCAGAGGTCCCATGTCCAAGAACCCAAGAGTGGAGAAGGCTACCTTCTACTTCCTGCCTGCTGGATGTGGTGGATATGACGGTGCGGATTCAGCAGCCATCTTGGACGATGTGGATGAGGGCCACCCCAGGAAGGTCTGAGAGGAAAGATCAGGTGGACCAGGGTCTCTCATACCTTACCAGCCCTGAGAGCCAACCTCAGGCTTTTGCAGGAGAGAATTAATCTGCATATGTGTTCTATGCAATCTGAATTGCGTGCTTGTATGCTGCTCTAAAGCCAAACCTGATCCTATCTGGTATAACACCTTTGTGTCCCTCCACCTGGGACACAGGAACTTCTGGATCCCCTATAAGCCATGTGGAGGCTGTGGGGAGCCAGAGATGGAACCTCTGGTTCAAACATCCAGCTAACTAACTCCAGTTGTGGCTGCTGAACCATTTTCTGTGTGGTATCTGAAGTGCCCTTCTGTGGGATTTGTCTTAAACCAGAAGTTAGCAAACTGTATGACCCATGGAGTGGGCACCTGTCTTGCAAATAAAAGTTTTATTGGAATACAGCCACTCTCATTCATTTAGGTATTGTGTATGGTTGCTTTTGAGCTGTAACAGCAGAGTTGAAAAGTTTCAAGATAGTTACTACTTGGCCCTTTAATAAAAAGTTTGCTGATCTAATTTTAGAAGATTTCACTCTCTGAGAATGCCACCAGTTCTCCCATAGGTCATTTAACCCTGTGGGCTACCCCACTGCGTCCTTTTACAACCCTTCAGGCCAGAAGGGTCAGAGTTCCCACCAGTATTGTGGTAAATATTTAACAACAGACTCTCTGGGAGGGAAAAAAAGTCTTCATGTATAATGTTTGCCCATATCTGTGGTGTAAATATCCCCAATATGGCTAATATCAAGCTAACAGCATGATAACAATAAGATCTGGGAGGAGATGAAGACAATCAGCTGTAAAGAGCAGAGACAGCTCCAGTCCGTCCCTGGAGTCACCACTTGCATATCTGCATTTCATAGAACCCTAAACTCTAGTCAACTAGGCCTGGCTTTTGACCCACTAATTGTAGCTAAAGGAATTTAGAGAATTTAGCTCCTTGGCTTTCAGCATTACTTTACTTGGTTAAGGTTTATAATATGTATATTCTGTTTATTCATTTCATTACAAGTTTTGTCTACAGATTGAGTCTAAGATATTAAATCCCATATAAACAACATTATTATAACATATACTTATGACATTATAATTCTGTAAATACTGTTTGCTGCAGAAACAAGTAGTATGACTGGAGCTCTTAAGAAGAAAACCTTAGGTTACTAAACCTCTGTAGGTCAAGGGAGAATGTTCCAGGCATCAAAGTCCAAAGTAGTATCAGTTCTTTATTTTCTATGTTTATATTTCTTCTGACACTCAGCTTCCATTTATAAAATCTCACTTACTCTTTTTTGAATTTCTTTGTTTTATGAGACATCTACTTGAGTATTTTCTTCATATGCAGTACTTGAATGGTAAATTTTCTGATGCCCTGGGTTCCAGAAAAATGTCTTTATTTTGTTTCCACTTTGGGTGGTAAGTTGGCTGGCTATAGAATTCCAGATTCAAATTAATTTTCCTTTGAAATCTGATGTCAGGGTGCATCTCATTTCTTCATATGTAAGCTGTTTTTGTTTTCTTTCTGGGAACTTATATGATTTTCTCTCCTATGCTTTAAGTTCTGAAATTTTATCCAAGTATATTTAAATATGACATTTCTTTACTCATTGTCATTGTCCCTCAGTGGGTGGCTTAAAACAACACCAAACCAACACTAAACACTTATGTGGTTTAATACCAAAATGTATTATGAAGACAAAAAAGATGGCAATAATACCACCTCCAAGATAACCTCAGTTACATTTTTTAAAGCACAAAATAATACCATGCAAAGAGTGAAACAGTTCTGTACCTGAAACGGTAAAAATGAAAGGTAGAGCTCTCCTCAATCCCCACCTACAGTCCTTCCCCACCTTCACTGGTTCATTGTGTATCCATGCACCCAGGAAAAATTGTTTCTACTGGCAGAGTGTTCACTTTTTTAAAGTGCCCACCACACATGCTTACCACAGTTACCGCTCATGAATGTGCCATCATGGAGCTAACCGGTACCTTGTTGAGGACATTAGATCATTTCAAGTTTTATGTCCCCACAAACAAAACTGCAGTGAACACCTTGGAGTGCTTATGGGCATTTTGACATACTGTAGGGAGTATATGCAAAGGAAAAATTCCTAGTTAGCAACATTGCTGGAATAATAATTGAGGACATTTAAAATTTTGATTGTTATTTCCCTTGCAAAATAGCTGTACCATTGCATTCTTAGAACATTATCAGAGTGTCTCCTCCCCCACTTACTTGTTAATACTAATACTACTAAGTTTTTTAAGTATTGCCAGTCTTGGGAGGTGAAACCATTGGTGTTCTAGTGTGCAGTTCTTAGGCTTAATGTACAGCTTAATATTGTTGCTTGTGTTTCTTGGCCACCTGAATTTCTTTTTCCTGGCTGTACATCCTTGTTCTTGGCCTCAGTGGATCCTTTCTAGGATGACCTGTGGCTTTTTTGGCCTTAGCAAAATGTCCCCTGATTACTTCCTCCCCTCTATCTTCCCTGCCTTTTCCCCTGCATCCACATATCTATATCTGTCCTTGTGCCATTTAATTTTTACACATTTTCCACCTATTGGTCTTTTCACTCTACCTTAAAGGAAATCTTTTTCAACAATCTCTCTCTGACATTCAGCTTGCTTTTTAAAAAAATTCTAGATAATTATTTTTTAAAAATCAAAGGTTATTTTATAAATAAAATATGGCTTACACCTTTAGATTTAGACTGCAATTTCTTATTGCTGATACTCTCCCTAAACTTTTAAGCTATTTTTTTTCCAGTATGTATGTCTGTATTTCTCAACTCTAGATGCTATCTTTGGACTCCTGCTGCTGAAGATGAAGATTTAGCACTGATACCACCTCTGTGCCCCACTGCCATTATCTGCATCCTGCCGCAAGACTGATGTCCCAACTTCGTGTTAAATTTTTGGTTAGTGTTTCTGGAGGAATACGTGCATGTAGCTCATGGCTGAGTCAAAGGATTCATTGCAGTCAAGCGTCCTTTGTTTTGTTTGCTTTTCCCCTGGAGTTAATAATCCCCTTAAACATTTTTTAGCTTAGTTTAGAAGGCTTTAAGTAAAGCCTTCTAAACAGTCCAAAAGGAATTGTAAAAGACTGTGGAGAGCCCTTTTTTTGTGAACTGGCTCTTTGTTTGTTTCTTTCCTTCTTGAGGGTTGAGGACAGAGTCAAGAAAGACACGATCAGTGTGTCAGGGAGAGAAGAGAGGCAGGAAAAGGCTAGGGTCCTGGAAAGGGGAAACAGACCCACAGCAATCCTGGGAACTGGAGCTCTAGGAGTCTGCTGTCTGACCTCAGAACATTTCTACAGAAACAACATTTTCGATTATCGTTCGTTCCCAGCCTGTCTCCCACCCCAGCCCACCCCCAAGCCGAACAGCTGTACTGGACCTTTGCGGGAGAGCAGAAATACTAGCAGTGCTACTTTTCAAGCTAGCAAGAATGCAGAAACATTGAAGCACCAACTTTGTAGTTCTCTTGAATGGTGGTGCTGGGGGACAGGGTGGGTAGGTGATGGTTCCTGACTGGTGAAGGCAGAAGTGGGCCAAAGGCAGACCCTGGATGCCTCTAGCCAGGCGAAGGGGATGAGATGGCTGGGAGAGAAATAAAGCCCAATCATGAGAAGCGGGAAGCTTCACCTTGGACAGAATTCCCTGTGCCTAGTTTTGTTAACCCTGCCAGCACATAGTAGGCATTTAAGAAGTACTTGCGTGTTAAGTACTGTAAGCTCAGGGCATCTCTCAAGGCCATGAAGATTGATATCCATAAATCAGAGCTTGTCATTTACGGTCGGGATGGGGAGCACTACAACAAAGGTCCACACCTTTCGATCTTTCAGTTCATCTGAGCAAATGTGCAAACTTTTCCAGATAGTGGAAGGACTGAGAGTCCGACAGGGGCCCCACAAGGGGCTCCCAGGTCCCATGTACCTCTCTGGGCCACCATTTTCTACCTCCTCCATCGCCAAGCATAGGTAAAGTTCACATCCTCTCCCAAAGGGGACAAAGAGAAGCTGGGAAGCACTCAGAGCTTCAGAGTCTTTTACAGTTGGATAGAGTCCCAGTGATGGGGCAGGGGTGATTGAGAGAGGGAATCTCACACGATTTCCTGGCTTATTCTAGTCTGTATGGGTTTTGTGTACTTCTAATTACTCTGTCCTGTGGCTGCAGGGAATGTGATTATTAGTCCCCAGACCACCAGTCTAGACTGGCCCCCTGCCATCCCCACTGGGTCGGAACCAGCTGTTGTTTAGCACTGATCCCTGTTGGAAAGTGTCTTGTGATGGGTGTTTATTTGATTTTGTTAACTCTGCCCAGCACACAGTAAGTGATCAAGAAATAATTGTGTGAATTAATAAACACTAATCCTTGCTCAGTGTTTAGTTCTGCTGTTTGATTAGAGAAATAAGTGACATTGGCTTCCCCTTTGCCACCACTGCTCCCGTCCAGGGTGTGCACCGAGCACCTTCCAGAGCTCTTGGCCTTTCTGCTGTGACTGTGCTTGTGCACTCACATACACACCTGCACATACATGCACAGGCTCACACCTACCACACCTGTCCAGGACACGTTCACTGCTCATCCGTGTCGATCAGCATAGAAACACAAGAGCTCCTGTTCAATACCTTCAACTTGCCATCCAGGGCTGTGCCTAGAGCTACTGGCTAGATGCTTTTGGACGTCTAGAGGGGCCGGCATCACTCATCATGACCGCCATCATAGCACGCGTCCTTCCTAAGTGCTAGACGCTGCTTAGCCATCTTCTCATTTGCCTCTAGCTCTAAGAAGCAAGTCGGCTTATCCCATTGTAATTCTGAGGACACTAAGACTCAGATAAGTTAATTCACCTGGGAGCATACAGATGAGGGCAGATAGAAACCCAGGTCTTTCATACCCAAGTCTCTAACTACCCCCATAATAGTTAATATAAAGAGGGGGATGCCAATACTCCAGAAGGAGGGATGAGCAGGTTCTGAGGCATGCTGTGTCTGGGCCACCAGGGGCCGCTGTTTCCCCATGCACAGTCTAGGAACCAGGCCGCTGTCCCTCCCAGACCTCAAGAATGCACTCCAGGCGTAGGCTGGGAGCCCCCAGTGTCTATGGGACCAGCCCCACCCTTCCACAGCCCTCAGCATGTCTTCAGCCTGCCTACACACCAAGCTGACAAAAGGGAGCATGGGGACGCTGGCAGTTGCAGGTACCAAAGGAGAAGGCAGAACTGGATCATGTGCCCCTTCATCCTGTCAGAATTTCTTACAGTTGTAGGGGCCACCTGTGTGGTTTTAGGGGCCTGGCTAACCGCTGGGTTCCCTCCCTGCGGGTGTAAAGTTGGCTTTCAGAGATGTGGACTCCTGGGGTGGGAGGATCTAATTAGGTAAGCGGTCTCCAACTTGGGGTATGAAAGATGATTTGTGGGAGGCACTGAAAGAAAATGCTTTTTTAGACCTTTTACTTATGTATGTATATTTTTAATCTAAAAATAAGATTGTAGCTCCACCAAGAATTGATATCCAGATTGGTGCTGGCTCCTTCATTGAGTTGTTGTGTCAAATAGCCCTGTGTCAGCAAAGTAAGCATGCTGTACTAAGAAAACAGTGGGGGACACCGCGACAAGACCCAGCACAGCTTATGTGTTCCTAGTGGACTGGACTTAGGGAGTATGTGGCATAATTTAATGAAAGTAATTCTTTTGGCACAGACAAGTAGCTTTTAAAGATTCCTATTAAGAAACCAAGGTTTGAAGGTAATATTAACATTACCTACACAAGGGAACCAGAGAAAGACAAATTACTGGGCTGTCACCTCCACTCCTTTTATGAGCTCTTAGCTGTGTTATGACATGAAAACAATGAGAGTTGAAATAGATCTGACAAGACATCAGTCTTTCCAATTTCAAACTGTCAGAACTATTTGACATGGTGTCTATTATCGTTTATGATGAGCCTTGGTATAATATCAAAAATAGTTGTGTCTTGATATCAGTAGTCACTAGTGCTTGGAGCACAACTATATGGTATGTCACGGTACAAGCAAAACCATGTTCAGAGGCTGAAGTGCAGATCAAAAGGGCGTGGGGAGTGCGGGTGTGTGCCGCTGCCCACAGCTCAGGTTCCTGCTACCACAGTTCTTCGAGTTGGCTAGGGGCCATGGGCCCAAGCGGTGAGTTTGTGAAGTTTGTTACTGACAGTGCTCAAGTGCCAGACATTGGAATATGACCCTCTAGGATTTGGTTCAGATTCTGGCAAATGCATATCCAGTCGGATGGCTTTTGTGTGTTTTTGGTCTGCTTCACGGGTGTCCAATTCCTGTAATAGGAGGAGGAGCAGGGGGAGGGGGAAGAGAAGGTCCCCTGCTCCTCCTACTGTTGTGTGGTCCTCTTCCATGCTCCCTGGAGTATGTCTGCTCTATGGGACTCCCAAGGGTCCACCTGGTTTACTACACATTTCCCCACCCTGCACAATGGAGGGGCCTCCCTCTCAGCCCCATTCCCTATGTGCTTCCTTTTAGGAGCAGAAGATTTTTAAAAATCTCATGGGATTTGTCCAAATCTTGATAGATGGAGAGTTCATTGCAAGTGGACTTACTGAGAAAAGATGTAAGGTCGACTATATCAGTTCTTGTCAAAATGCAGTCCGAAGACCAATAGCATCAGGAATTCCCTAGGACAATTTTTAAACATGTGGATTCCTGGGCCCCACTGTGACCTCCTTACAGAATCTGTGAGAGAGCAGAGGAAAATGAATTTTAAACAAACCTTTCCCCCTACTCGCCACTAGCTTGTGATTCTGAAGCACACTCAGATTTAAGAAACATCATATAAATGATAATTTTGAAAACTATTGTGTTTTCAAAGAGTCTTTCATCTCAACTCATTTTTCTTAATATGGGATAGACAAGCTTGTTAGTTTCTATTGATTTTAAGCACGAGGATGGAAAGGGGGTCAACCATTCACCTAAGTGTCCAGGAACATTAACAGCAGAGGGGAGCTGACTCTCCCTGCCCAGGTGTGAGCACTTGCTGGGCACACAGGGGTTGTGGGGGATAAGATGAAGGTTAGCAGCGAGAAGAAGGCCCTGGATTGAGGTAAATGCATGGTCAAGGGGGTGAATTTCTGGGGAAAATTCATCCCTAAAACCAGATGCCTGCCTGGGCCCAGTGGATATTATAATCCCCCTCATCCTCAGAAAGTGGGATCAGAATTTAAGGCTTAAAAGCTAGCCAACCTACCCATGTGACCAGCAAAATCCATGGAGATTCTCTAGTAAAAAATCAGCACAATGGCTTGTTGGCCTTAGAATACTGAAGAGGCCTCAAGAGTAAAGGCAAGAATTAGAGCTCCTTCTTCTGCAGAGCTTTCCTCCTGCCTCCTTCCCCTTTTAGGACCTTTTTAGTCCTGGAGACCAGCCCTGCCCAAAGACCCATGTGCTCAGCAGTGCCACGGGTGGGCCCGGCACCCCTCCCCCATCCTCCCACTGTATCCCTGGCTGGCCTCTACCTTCTCACTTATCACACTGCGTTATACTGGCCAGGACGGCTGTCTGCCTTTCCCAGTGGACAGTAAGCCTCAGGGATAGGGCCTGGGTTTAGTACATGTCTAAAAGGCATAAGCTTGTCACCAGGGCTTCTCTTGCATCTCTGAGTCATTATCACTTTGAGCACCCTCAGACCCCCCCGTGGGACAGAGCTCTGGCACTACAATCTGATGAACTGCCAGGGCGGTGTGAAACATCTGGAATGTCCATTTTGTGTCACGGGGAAGAGCCAGAGATGGAGCTGCAACCTCAAATCAGGGCTGCATGGCACTGCCACCTTGTCACTCTGGGCCTACCTCCAGACTTCTGGGCAACACCCCTGCCAGGTACAAAGGGAATGGCTGCATTTTCCTCCTCTTAGAAGTTGAGACACCAACCAAGCAAGGGAGCCAGCTCTCCTGACTTCCCACCCTTTCCTACAGCTGAGGGGTTAACCAATGAGAGTTTGGCTTCAGCTTTCCCACCTTTCCTGGCAACATTCACAACCCTCCCTGTTGGTGAGCAATGCAAGTTCCAGGCATGCCTTGCTTCATTACTGGCTTCCCAGTGTCACTTTAACCACAGGGTGAGTCCTTAACTGGTTGTGGGCTGATAAACATGCCAATTCCCATATGCAAACAGTGCTGGGTTGCAGTTTCTTTCTGAGACAGATCCATGTCAAAAAGCTCAGAAAATGAGTGAAAGCCCATGCCTTCCAAGCACTGTCCAATATTCATGGTAACCAGTTATCTGGAGAGACAAGTTACCAGTTCCCTATGCAGGGGAAAGTAAATAGTCCACACTCTTCACCTTCAAGCCCCTGGAGGGGGGAAGTGATTTAAACAGGTGCAGCCCAGTCCTGATTTGGGGTAAAGGTACTTTCTTGCATACCTTTTTCAGTGTTCTGATGTTGGGGCAGCTGCCAGGGTATGTGCATGTGATGTGAGGGTTTCTATGCCATTGTGGAAACAATCAGCCCAGGGGCTTTCAACTGTCTTGGGGCCTCTACTCCCATGGGTAGCATGCTATGCAGCCATGGCACCTTTACCAATGGGGGCCAATGTGCGGACCTACAGATCTACTTGGCCCATTTCCTCACAGTCCTCAAGCTAGGGCCACAGGGCCACAGGGCCATGGGACCCACTGCATTTCCTTCCTCCGAGCCAGCAGAGAACGGGAAAAGTCAGTGTGCTGGCACTGGGTATCTGGGCCGGGGTGAGGCCTGCAGGTCATTGATTTAGGTCTGCGGCCCTGAAGGTACCTCTGGGGAGATCACAGGCAAGGGTGGGCGATTCCTGCAGAGGGACGGTGAGTGAGTAGGCCTAGGGGAGCTGAAGCATTAGAGAAGGTCAAGGCTAGCCAATCTAACCACACGACGAGCAAAATCCGGGCGCAGGATGGGAAGCCGGAAGAGGAAGTCGCCTTGGAGTTGGGATTTTGTTGTCAGGGCTCTGGGGAGCCGCTGGTTTTTACCTGATTTGATTGGCAGCAAATAATAAAAAACAGAAACAGTGCAGTGGAACATCTGCTGAGTTGGAAGCAACAAACGGCGCGCTGAAGTCCTAATATAGCGCCCGGAAGCGGAAGGCTTCCCGGGGCAGAGGAAGGGCGGTGGACCGGGATGGGTGGGGGGGGGGCCCGCCTGCAGCCGCCCGCGCCGCCAGGGGGCGCCGCTCGGGCTCGGCACCCGCGTTCCGGCGGGCGGGGCCGGGGCCGGGGGCGGGGGCCCAGGCTGCGCTCCCGCCGCGTCGCGAGGAATGTGGCCTTTGGCTCGTCCCCTGTCCGCATTCCGGCCGGCGCAGGAATGTGAACAGCGTGTTCGCTGCGCCCCGGATCGCACAAGTTCGGTCCTCTCCCTTCGGAAAACGCTCGACAGGGCCTCTGCTCCGCCACCGCACGGAGCCTGCAGCACGTCCCGGTGGAGGACAAGGGCCCTCAGGGCTGCCAGGCTAGCGGGGACTCACCACCAGGCCCGGACAGGAGTGATTTGAGACCAGGTGCAGTTTAGAAGAGGAGAGAAACCAAAAGTAGTCTAACAGGCACCGAGAAGGCCTGGCCAATAGCTGGAAGGGGAGATAGGATGGAGGCTTTCAAGAGGCACAGAGTTCAGACTCAGAGATTTGCCCATCTTTAGAGCATATTGTGGATGGCGAGGTGAGGATAGAGGAAGGGAAAAGCAGATAATCCGTTTGGCATTAGGTGTTCTCCCACCAGCCAGGGAGTGACTGAATACCCAAGAGTAAGCTCTCAACAGATTGTAGTTCATTCAACACATATTTACTAAGCCTCTGCTCTGTGCCAGTTCCTGAGCTGAATTCTAGGGGCATAGAAGTGAATAAGGCATCCCCTGTCCTTGAGGAGCTAGCATTCTGACCCTAGAGGCAGTTGCTGTAACACCCAAAGGGAGCAAAGAACCCCCGAGTGTTGGAAAACACAGAGGAATAACCCAGATTGGGGTGGAGATCCAGCAGGGCTTCCCGGAGGAAGCTGCAAAGGGACCTGAAAGGCCAGTAGCCCAAAAGATGGGTGAAGAGTGTTCTAGACAGAGGGCACTTTGTGTGCAGACACTAGGGGAAGAGCATGTGGTCTGAGTAGCCCCCAAGCAGAGCCTGGGCTTGTTCTCCCTGACAGTGTCTGCCAGATGGCCACTAAGTCACAGCAGGGATCAGGGTGTCCACCTCACCTGACACCATGGTACTGGTTGGTTCACAGAAATCCCATTCTACAGGAGGCACAGTAGTGGGCTTGTGAGGAGTGTAAAGACGGTTGGACTTGGCATGCTGCTTTGGAGTACTGTGGAGGCTGAGACAAGGCCTATAAGGCATCTGCCTAGTAGGTCAGTAAACATTGGCTGGTCCTTCAATGCCTGTGCTGTCACTGACTCCTTTTCTTCCCTTCAAGGCAGCCATTTCTGCCTCTGAAAAGGGCAGCTGTCCAGCCCTTCATCCCTGGAGAGATGCTTGGCTGCAGAGTAGACACTGTGGGCCTGATTGTGGAACTTCCTGGATTTTTGTCCCTTGCTGGTTGAGGACGGGAGCATGTGGGAGATTAGAGTGGTGTGGTTGGTCATCATAAAGGCCCTGGACTATATCCGGGGCACCTGGTGCTGCAGGTGCAGGGTGCTGGGAGCAGAGAAGCACCTGGCCTGGAGGTGCAGTGTGGGGGATGGCCCATGGGCTGAGGATGGGATAAACAAAACAGGGAGGGTCAGGGCCAGGCAGGCTGGACTTGGGTACTAACTAGTCCAGGAGAGGTAAAAGCCTGAGAAGTGCTGAAGGTGGGAGGACAAAGCAGTACTGGGAGGTGGAGGCTGAGGAGGTAGATGAGACCAGTCTTTTCTGCTGCTTGGCTGCAGGGTAGGGCCAGGGTTCCCAGTCCACTGCTGTGGGTCAGAGTGGATCTGAGCTTGGGAGGCCACAGGGATCAGAGCCTGTGTGTCCCAACTGCCCCTGAGTGATGCAACAGGAATGCTTCCACCCAGAAATTCCTTGTCAGGCACCGCTTCCAGGAATGCACTGGGACCTAAATTCTTGGAGACAGAGGAAAAGTGCAGGCCTTGGAATGGCCTCTCAGCATTGTTCCCTGGCAAACACAGGAAGATGGGTTTCCTTTAGCTTTGTGGTACTGACATTGGAATCCGGACCCCTCCCCCAGGCTTTGGGGTGGGGGTAGGGAGGCAGAGGACCAGCAAGTTAATGGAAAATAAACACCCACCTCTGCTTCTCTGACTTATTTCATGTTCTTAGAATTTCCTCTTTTGGATTCTAGCTTTGTTATTTTGAAATTCCACACATTGGTTAGGGTTGGGAAAATCCCTTGTGACCCTTGCTGTAGGGAGGCAGCTCTGTGCTGGGGACAGAGTCCCAGTGCCCCAGGAGAAGGGGCCCGGCCAGTGGGCCTGCAGCCCAGTGTCCACGTGAGCCCCTGAGTCAGCCTGTACGAAGGGGGCTCTCAGGGCTGGGTGTGTGTGCCTCCGCATGAGCGCGTGCTCATCCCTTAGGAGGGACGTGGCAGTGTTTTGGTTCCAGCGGTCTGAGCCAGGTCCAGGCCAGAGCCATTGGGTAATGGTGGGGACCTCTAACGGGGGCTTCCAGTAGTCCTGTGCAGTGCATACACTGAGAGGCCACCCCGGCTCACCAGAGAGCTGTCCTACACCCACCTGGCTCGGGCTGCTTCCTCCCCTTGACTCTCTGTGGTGGATGCATGGGTGGTGGGCTTCCCTGTCCAGCATGGCTTCTGCCTCTTGCCCCCCTCTCCTAACATCCACACCCTGCAACAATGATCACTGTAGTGTTTCCTTCCTCACCAATTCATTCATTTGTTCACTGACTCATTCAGCAAATATGTATTAAGTGCCAACCAGATGTCAGGAACTGTGTTAGGTGCTGGAAATGTAGAGGCAAATAAATTGGAAAAATTGGAAATAATCCTAAAATCCCAACAATCCGTGATACCAAGTATGGACTATCCATGTGACCCAGGATGGAGACTAAGGTGCAGAAGGTTAGGGGTGCCCCAAACCCCATAATCATGATAAATAATATTTTAACAAATCAAAAATCCTAATATACGATAAAGGAGCCATGGATATACAATGGGGAAATGACAGCCTCTTCAACAACTGGTGTTGGCAAAACTGGACAGTTACATGCAAGAGAATGAAACTGGATTATTGTCTAACCCCATACACAAAAGTAAACTCAAAATGGGTCAAATACCTGAATGTAAGTCACAAAACCATAAAACTCTTAGAAGAAAACATAGGCAAAAATCTCTTGAATATGAACATGAGCACCTTTTTCCTGAACGCATCTCTTCGGGCAAGGGAAACAATAAAAAATGAACAAATGGGACTACATCATGCTAAAAAGCTTATGTATAACAAAGAACACCATCAGCAGAACAAAAAGGCATCCTACAGTATGGGAGAATATATTCATAAATGATATATCTGACAAGGGGTTAACATCCAAAATGTAAAAGAACTCACATGCCTCAACACCCAAAGAGCAAATAACCTGATTAAAAAATGGGCAGAGGGTATGAACAGACAATTCTCCAAAGAAGAAATTCGGATGGCCAACAGACACATGAAAAGATGCTCCACATCGCTAATTATCAGGGAAATGCAAATTAAACCACAATGAGATATCATCTCACACCAGTTAGGATGGCCAACATCAAAAAGACTAGAAACAACAAATGCTGGTGAGGATGTGGAGAAAGAGGAGCTCTTCTACACTGCTGGTGGGAATGTAAACTAGTTCAACCATTGTGGAAAGTAGTATGGAGGTTCCTCAAAAAGCTCAAAATGGAAATACCATTTGACCCAGGAATTCCACTCCTAGAAATTTACCCTAAGAATGTAGGAGCCCAGTTTCAAAAAGATATATGCACCCCTATTTTTATTGCAGCACTATTTACAACAGCCAAGAAATGGAAGCAACCTAAGTGTCCATCAGTAGATGAATGGTTAAAGAACATGTGGTACATATACACAATGGAATGTTATTCAGCCATAAGAAGAAACAAATCCTACCACTTGCAACAACATGGATGGAGTTAGAGGGTATTATGCTCAGTGAAATAAGCCAGGCAGAGAAAGACAAGTACCAAATGATTTCCCTCATCTGTGGAGCATAAGAACAAAGCAAAAACTGAAGGAACAAAACAGCAGCAGACTCACAGAACCCAAAATGGACTAACAGTTGCCAAAGGGAAAGGGACTGGGGAGGGTGGGTAGGAAGGGAGGGAAAAGGGGAACAAGGGGTATTATGATTAGCACACAATGTGGGGCAGGGACATGGGGAAGGCAGTATAACACAGAGAAGACAAGTAGTGACTCTACAGCATCTTACTACACTGATGAATAGTGACCATGATGGGGTATGTGGTGGGGACTTGATAATGGGGGGAATCTAGTAACCACAATATTGCTCATGTGATTGTATATTAATGATACCAAAATAAAAAAAAAGAAAAAGAAATCAACCCGTGGTGAACAAAATAGAGCATTTTAAATAAAGAGAGGATCCAATTCTGTGCTGGGCCTATTGGGACCTGAGGGAAAGGCAAAATCAGTAATACCAATCCTGTGCTCAGAAGGGAATTTGGTGTGACAGAGTATCACGCAAGCATTAAAATACGTTGTGCAAGTATGCGTATCGACCTGGAAAGAAACTCATGGCATATTCTTGAGGGAAAAACAGGAGATTACAGAATCACATATCACGTGTGGTCATTTAAAAATTACATCTAGAGATTGGAAAGTGCAAGTGCTTTTCTCTTTTCTCTTTTATCGCCTTTTTTTGTTTGTGTTTCCTGGTTACCTGAACAGCAAACATGTAATACTTACATAATTTTCTTAAAGGTATTTTTTAAGAACGAGAGAACTGTAACAGAGCATGCTAGTCCGTATAGGTGATCATGGGCTTTCCTACCTATGAGAGAGACTGGAGGGCTCCCCACATCAGCCCCGTTCTCAACTCCCACAAGGGGGCAGGGCCAGGTTGGCCACTCCCACTATTCAGATGAGAAACCAAGGCTCAGGGACCTGGAGGCTCCCAGAGAAGACTGTCTGGGACGTGGCAGGACCAGCGTTTGCAAGCAGGCCTGTCTTAGGATCCACATCCTCCCCGAGTGTGGCACGCTGGGTCTCTTCCTTCCCAGCTTCTGCCAGGTCTCTCTTCTTCACAGTCAGCTACTCTCCATTGACATACCTCTTCCATTGTTGTCTCTCAACGGAAAGCAGAACTGTAGGAAGAAAACCCATCAGAACTATCTGGGCAGTGTGGCTGGCCCCTCTTTTGGCCCTATGAATGACCAGTGGGCTTGCAAGTGACTTGAGTGAGGGAGTGAGAAAGTATTTCCAATGTCATGTTTTTCTCTCTGGCACAGACACACCCCACAGACTGGCACGAATCATTAAGTAATTCCCTAAAGCCTTATCTGCCTGGAAACGCCTAGTGGTATTTCCCAGATTTCAGAAGCCATCAACCCTGCGTGCCAGTAGGCTTAGCTACTCCCCACCCAGCCACAGACCTCCTGCCCATCCCCTGGGGCAGACACGGAGAGGAGAGGGGCCCAATGCAGAGGCGCCACCTCTGGAACCTGGGGCCACTCTGCAATCGTGCTCACACAAGTCGCTGAGCTGGGACCCTCCTGAGTACCGTCTCCTGGATTATCAGGCCTACTGTTTTACGCATGCTGCCTATGGAGGCTAAAATAGAAGCCCGTTCTGTCCAAAGAGGTGGGTTCTCAGGCACTAGCTCATCTTTGGAAGTGTGTGGTCTCTGCTTGTCTGTGGAATGATGTGAAGCAGAGTGCCCTTGGTTTTAAGCGTGGGTGTGGCAGATTGCATTTTCCAAAGATAGCCATGGAGATATTTTCCTTGCAGCTAGGTATGGCTGTGTAACTAAGCTATGGCCAATGGCATGTAAATGAAATTATCGTGTGGAAATCTGCGGAAAGTTTCTTTGAAAGGGAAGCGGAGTGTCCTTCTTGTCCCTTTCTCCATCATGCTGCCTGTAATACAGATCTGATGGCTAGGGCTCTAGCGCCCTTCTTGGGCCACAAAGACTTGGGGTGGAGGAAAGCTTCAGGGAATACCAGAAACCAGAGGTTATGAAAGAAAAGATGGACAAATTTGGCTAGACTAAAATTTTTAAGTTTCTCTGGCAAGAGACAACTTGAAGACAACAAATAAAGAGATTTGGAAACTGTATTTCTGAATCAGGACAAAGGATGCAAAGTACTTTTACAAATTGGCAAGAAAAGGACAAACCACCCAATAAAAATATTGGCAATGTAGGGAAGAACAGTTCCAAAGCCAAAAAATATGAAATATCATCAGTAATTAGCAAAATGGTTAGGTCAGCCTGAAAAAAGTGAGAAAGGTTGTTAGTACCTTAGGTAGTGGACCTGCAGAGGAGATTCACGTACATTGTTAACAGAAATGTGCACTTTTATCATCCTTAAAAAATCAATCTGCAACTATTAAAATTCTTATATAAAATCAATCATTTTATATTTATAACTTGTATACATCATGTGTATATATTTTGACCACTAATCCATTCTTTATCATCGGTCCTCAAACATCTGTACAAGATAATGATGATTATTGGGCATTGTCTACAGGCCCAAAAAGCAGAATCAAAGTGAATGCCCACTCATTGGCAAATGGCTGAATCGGTTATGGTGCATGCATATCTAGGAATGTTGTACAGCCCTTAACAAGAATAAAATAGAGATACATCCGTGTTAACTTTTCATTAGATATTGATGAATAAGAAAAGCGTGTACAGTATTTAGGTAAAACACTGATTTAAACACACACACACACACATATATATACTTTGCTAGTTTGGGTCCTCCAAGAATTAGTCACTGAATGGAATTTACTTGTAAGAGGTTTATTGGGAAATGCTCCTGTGAGTAAAAAATGGGGAGTTTGCTGGAGGAGGCTGAAGACCAAAGTGCTGTACTGAGGAAGTTTTGGCAACGTGGACAGGGAGTCCTCCAGTCACAGCCCCAGGTTTGGGAGGTCCCATGTCCTGGGAACAGGCCTGCCCTGGTGGGCCGGCCCTGCTCAGTCAGCGCAGACACTACAGCCAGAGGTCTGGAAGTTGCCTTCCCACACTGTCCCTCTTCTGCATGTGGATATGCTTGCATATGTGTGTGTACACATATGGATATGTGCGCATGACATGTATACATATGTTTGTGTGTGTATATATAGGTGCAGAAACAAGTATGAAAGGATATGAACTAGGTTGTTACATGGGTTATGGGAGGGGTGTCCTACCAAAAACAAACAAAGAATGAAAAGATTGCACTAAAATGCCTAGATTTCCAGATTCCTGTGTTCAACTGCCTATATAACATCTGAAAAAGCACCTCAATTCTAACACATTTTATAAGTCTTCAGTCTGAGTTCACCCTTGCTCCACTAATCAAACCCCAGTCTTTTCCCAGCCCTCCCCAGATCTGATCCCAGCTTGTCTGGTAGTGATCTATTTGATTCCTGCTGCCTTTAGAACTTTTCTCTGCACCAGGTATTCAGGAATTTCACCACCACTTGCCTTGCTGCACATCATTCTTCATTTATTGTACTCAGTGCTTGAGAGGCACTTAGCTCGTGTCCTTCAGTTTGGGGAAGTTTTCTTGTGATACTTTTGTATATCATTTCCTTCCCTCCATCTCTTCTGTGCTTTCCAGATTGGGCCTCTTGAACGGGCTTCCAAACTTTCTCATTTTTTCTCTCCTGTCCTTTTTCATTTTATTTTTCTGTCTGGATGATTTTTGTCATCCCCAGATCTTCTTATTAAACCTTATCTGTTTTTACTTTAGAATCACAGTTTTGATTTCTAAGAGATTTTTCTTTTCTTCTCTGTCTTTAAATATATTTTGATCATTTAATGGAAGCTATTTTCTCATCTCCCTGAAGATATTATTGTTTTTCTTGATGTTTCTACTCTGCACATTATCTGTCGTCTGCTTTTACTCTATTTCTTTGTTGTGGTTTCTGTCTTTTGTGTTGGGGGTTTTCTCAAATGACTGGTAATTCTTGCATATCTGTTCATATTTCAAGAGGGGTGCTAAAAACATCTAAGTGGAAACACTATGTGGAGGGTGATAGGAGAAAACGGGGAAGGGTTGTCTGGGAAGTCAGTTTCTCTGGGTCTCTTCTGAAGTCACTCATTTTCTTCTGTGAATGGTTTCATCTGCTCCAGACCAATAGGGCAGGAGTCAGTGTGTGGAGGGCTGGCAGTAAATGGGGTGGTAGGTGTGGGGAAAAGGATCTGGCAGGCTTATCCTTCGCATGTGGACTCTCAGTCCTGTTTTCTGTGCTGTGCCCCATTGTGCTCGGAGCTCTTGTAGGTGAGTCCCTCGGTGTGAGTTCTCTGTGGTCTCCTTGGGGGGAGAGTCATAAACTAGTGGGCTGCCAGCTGGGCAGGGAGCCAAGTCTGACTGCTGGCTTTGCAGACTGTAAGCCTGTGCCCTGCTCTCTACTCTGCACTGAGCTTGCCTTTCTGCCACTTGCTTTTCCTCTTGCATAAACGCACCAACATCTTCCATCTGCTAGTTTCTCCTCCCTTCTCCTGCCGTCTAAGGGGTCCTTATGGGATTATATATATATATTTTTGTCATCCTGTATGTATATATATTATTCTGCAGTTTGCTTTATTCACTCAACACTGGGTCCTGGGCATTATTCTGTTCCAGCACATTTGGGTCTATTCATTCCCTGGATTTAATATCAAGTTGACATATGACCTGTTCTGAATTTTCACTGCCGACAACAGGGCTGCTGGGAACTTCCTGCACATCCTCAATGCATCCCTGCTGGGAGATATGCAGAGGAGGAGTCTGAAGGATGGCTCTCCCCCTCTCTGGGAGGGGAAGGAGGGTGGCTGAGTGCTGCTGAAGGGGCCTGGCCTCCCCCCAGTGAGCCCATTGGAGTGCCCGCCACTGAGTCATTCTGATTATCTCCACTTTCCTAGGGAGTAGGCCTCACCACCGTGCCCAGAGCCACATGGTGAGTCAGAGATGAAGCTCCTGCCCCCACCCTTGAGCCCTGGTTCCCAGGTCTGAGTTTCCAGCCTGCCACCGAGATGCCATGAGAGGGCATTCAGGTTTGAAGATGATCTGGCATCCTGGGCTCTAGTGGTATTTATTTACTTTTAGTTTTATTTTGAATAAATAAGATACCCACAGAGCCTTTAAGTTCTTGGATTCAGATAAGTGAAACTGTCCCTCACATTCCTGCCATACACCCAGAAAGCTCCTTTCATTAGAAGCCACTGGTGCTAGTTTCTTGTGCATCCTTGAAGAGACAGTTTAATTAAAAAATAAAAAAAGTAAATAAAGGTCCCCATTTCCTTAAATGGAACCCTTGGGGGCAGGTGTTTTTGGGAATTCAGAAGTCAAGAAGTATATAGTTGTGTGTCTATATTATGTCACACCCCCAGCAGAATCTGTGATCAAACACACCAAGATTTCTGTACCAAGCAGGGCAAATAAAGCCCTATTCATCTCAGGTTTTGCTGTGAAATGTGTTTGTACCAAATTAATTTTTTTTAATCTGTCTTTTTTAGAGATGTTTGAATTTTATAATTGTGGATAAAGGAATGTGGACTTGTGTTTATACTTCTCCTTATTTACAAACTTATGATAATATTCTGCACACACTGGATCAGTACTAAAGGGGTTGTTACTTTTCTGCATCCACATAGTATTCCATTGTACACATGTACCATAATTAATTTAGCCTCTCTATGAACATCTGGTTTATTTCCAGTTTTCTCCCAAGTTGCACCAATGCTGCAATGAACAACATTGTACAGTCATTAACCACATATGCAAGCCTATCTGTAGGATAAATTCCTAGCAGTGGAATTGTTCATTCAAATAATACTAATGATAGTTAACATTTGCATGGCATTTACTAAGAGCTGTGCACTGTGATGAGTGCTTTACAATAATTAATGTATTTTAATCCCTGCAAGAATCTCCAGAGGTAGGAACCATTATCATCCCATTTTGCAGATGAGGAAAACTGAGGCAAGATAAATTAGATAACTTGAACAGCTGGGATTTAGACAGGGTGCTCAGGCTCCAGTCCATTCTCTTAACCATTATATTCTACTGTTTTTCAAAGGTTGCTGGAATTTGTAACTTAGAAGGATATTGCCAAACTGTCTCCCCTGCAGCTTTACCAATTCATATTCCCACGGGCAGTTTGTGAGTGTGTTTGTTTCCCCACCAACCCTGCTGAATCAAACTTTTTCATTTTCATCAATCTGATAAGTGAAAATGGTACCTCTGTGTCTTGGATTTATTTTACTAAGAGTCAGGTTGAGCATCTTTTCATCTAAGGGCCATTTGTATTTCCTTTTCCATAAACCATCCATTCATATCTTTTGCTCATTTTTCTGTTTGCTTTTATCTGAAACTTGTGTTGAGCTTTTTACATGTTAGGAAGATGAGTCCTTAGTGATTCAAGTCATACAGATCTTTTCCCGGGCCATCCTTCATCTTTTGATTTTGTTTGTGGTGAGTTTTGGGCAGAGTATTGTAAGGAGATAAATGAAGGAAAAAGTGGAGGGCAGGAGAAGACAGAACAGATCCTTGGTGAGAGGCGCCCTGTGCCAAGTGAGGCGGGAGGGAAGGAAGGTGGTGGGGGGAGTGGAGGGGACCCGAAGACAGCGGAGGCACGGGGTTCAAACACAGCAGGTAGGGCCCACTCAGACCACAGGCTGGGATGAAGGAGGAGGGGCTCTGGGGCAAACACGAAGATTTTCCTCCAAGAAACGGCTGCCTAGCTGCAAGGCTGTGGTCAGCTGGCAGCTGACAGCTATTGTCTCTGCAGGGTCCACTCAGCTCTCAGACCAAGTCTAGGCCCTTCTTGGGGTGGGCTTGGCCAATGACTGAGCAAAGTGGTGGTACAAGGGCCCATCCATTTCCACATTCCCACCCAGCCCTGGACTCCTCTGGCAGTCGCTGGTGGCCTGACAGACCATAAGGTCTGTGTAGTGGTCTGAAGGCCCCAGTCCTGTTTTCTCCCTCCCCTTTAGCAGTGGATACCTCTTCCCTCATAACTCACCTTTGCACTGCTAACTCCTCCTCAGCAACACTTCCTGGAAAACCCACACAGCCCAGACACCTAAAATCTTTTGGTAAAAAATGACATAAAAGCGTTAGAATTGAAAAGCCCTTCTTCTGTTTAAAAAACAAAATTAACCGAAATACATTTCATATTTCTGGAGTCTAAAGATTTGCTTATTTGTTTTCTATTTGGTGACCATAAACGTCCTTTGGTTTGGACAGAAAGTGAAAATGTTTGCCTATGGGTGGGCACCCTTCCAGAGATCCTGGCCTGCCGGGCCAGTCACCTCCAAACCCTGGCTATTCCATACTGCTTCTCCAGCCTCTGTGCTGAAATCAGCATCTCCCCAGGTGTTGGCAAGGCCCCCTTGGCCCTGTCACATCATTCCCACCGGCTGCTGCCCACCCGCATTTCCACCAGACATACTGCCGTGATCAACAGTAAAACCACTAATTTGTATGAGACATTCTTTCAACTCTCTCACCAAGTTCACCTGAAATGTTGAAATGCAATAGAATGTAAGTCAGTCGGAAAATGCTTGTTGAGCATATAATATGGGCAAAGAATGGTGGTCGGTGATAGGTCAGTGGGTTACAGGTAGCATGACATGTAACAGAGTACCTGTCCCCCTGGGAACAAACTGCCAGTTGGTAGACAGGGCAAATATCCATCCACTGATGGCCATGTCTGGTAAGTGACGCAGGTCCTAAATGACAGGGGACCTCAGAGGGAGAACTTCCCTCAGGAGGTGGGGATTGAGGTGGGTTTTGAAGAATGGTGAGAATTTGGAAAGAGTGAGAAGGGCCTCAGGGAGAAGGTGCCTCCAAGGATCATGCCCTACTTATTTTGTCTGATGAGCCTGGTAGGTATCAGCTATCTCTTTAAAGCATTGGTTTTCAACCCTGGCTGAATATTTTAATTTCATGGAAGCTTTAAAAAATATATAGATGCCAGTGTCCCACCTCCAAAGAGTTTGATGGAATTGTTCTGGGGAGCAGCCTGGGCCCTGGGAATCTGAAAAGCTCTCCAGGTGCTCTGTGATGCTCTGCCGGCACTGAGAGCTTCTGCTTTACAGGAAGTGCAGGCAGCGTGAGAGCTCTGGTCCGTCAGCCCGCAGGCACACACCCCTGTTGGGCTCTGACACTTCTAAGGCATGCCTCTCAATCCTCCCTCCTGGACAGTGGCCACCAGAGAGAGGGGTCCTGTCCTCTCTAAGTCCCTCTCACACACCTGGCATCAGGCTCCCAGGAGCATTTTTCTGCCAGTTTCACATCAAATGGTTACAGGGTGGCCAAGCAGGTCACAAGCTGCTTGGCATTCCACCTGCCCTGCCCTCAGTGCCTCTTCTAGTGCTTTCCTGAAGCTTTGGAGGAAGCAGTGGAAGCTGTGGCCATCCAGAGGGCCCACCTCCCAGAAGAGTGTCAGTTTCAGTGGGTCTCAGGCCCAGCTTCCCAATAACACATCTACACATGCCAGGTGGGCAGGGGCCTGTGCAAAGGCCACAGAGTGCTGCCAGAGGCAGCTTTTCTCCTCCTACATTTCCTGGCAACAAGCAGGGCCTAAAGGAAGTCCAGCTTGCCTTTTGAGGCTGTCTCCACTCAATGGTCTCAGGAATGCTGTTCCTCATTTCAGAGAATTCCATAGGAGTGGCTGCTGGCCACTGGCCAGTGTGCCCAGTGAGGAATGTGCACCAACCACAGATTTGAGCCAAGGAGGCCACTATTCCACCTCCTCTTAGCAACATGACAATGTGTCCAAATAGCTGCAGGAAAAGGCACCTAGGGGTGACATTAGGATTTTCTGACAAGAAAGATTGCAACATCCTGGGGTTCACAATCAAGGCAAAGATAAAATGCCCTGGTTCTGAGGCTTTTTTATTTAGTTAATTATTTAAAAATAACTATTGATTTTTGTTTTAAAATGATACATGTGCCTTGTTATAAGAAAAAAATTGTAAACAGCAACATGCCCAGAAGAAATTGATGTCCCTCATGGCTCCAGAAAGCCACTTGCACTGGCACTTTGTAGGCATCTCTGAAGGCCGACACCTGCCCTGGGAAAGGGTGCGCTGCCCTGGGCGGGGTCCTGGATAACCTGACCTCTGAAAGCGTACTTGGTGCTGGGCTTGCATAAGTAACTCGATGACTCTCTCTGCAAACAGCTCCTGTAGAGACTTCCCACCACCCTGCCTTCTTGGAAAGAGCGTCCAGCGCATTCCGCACTGGAACCCATCACAGAGGGAAGATGCCGAGGCCATAGCTCAACTTCCTCAGGTCAGGAGAGGCCCCGAGCAGTCATCTCTACCGCCTCTCAGCCCTCCAACTATGCAAAGAATGTGAACCATTTCCCATGGGACTGGCAACCTTGAAGCAGTTCTGAGCACATCCTCCCCAAATATCTGCTTCTCAAACAGATAAAACAGAGAAGCATCCCGAAAATGCTTGGGCTATCCACCTGAGGTGGTGGTACAATGTTTGCTTGCCTTTTTCTGCTTCTGGACTCCATCTGAGAACTGTTGGTGAGCCAGCTTGGGATGAGGCCATGTTCCCTGTGGGGACAGAGAACAGAGAACTCTCTGGACAGGGCCTCTCAAGGGAATGGGGCCCAAGCAGTGCCCAGTGCTCCGGCTCCTGTCCCAGTAATGGAATCAATGCTGAACCGTTCTGGGATCATTTGGGTGCCTTTTGGTGCCTGAGGAATCTGGGCATGGGACTGACTGTCTTCACCACTACCAAGGACCCACCTCAACCAGCCTTTGGCCTCCCCAGTCCACGCCACCTCTGATTTTGTGGCCTGAGTGGATGGGGGCAGTGGCTGGGGCAAGGCCATGCCAGGCTTGGCAGAGCACGTGGGTGGGGAGGCAGGACATGACTTTCTGAGTAGCTCTCACCTTTCAAGAGCCTCTGGCATGCCTTGTTGCTCTACTGCAGGCGTGATCAGGCCCAGTGACCTACATAACCTTACAGAGGTAGGCCAGGTGCAGACCTTGACTCATCTCAGAGGAGCCTGACTTGGGAAGGGTGGGGGTGGGGAGGATTTCTAATCCTGAGATGCTGAAACCATCTAAATGCTCAGGCTTAGTGAATCATGATATGTCCAAAGGGTGAAATATTATGTAAAAGTGATTATAGTAAAGACTACTTAGCAACATTACAAATGTTTATGATATAATGCTGGGTGAACAAAGGAAGATAATGTGTATATTTTGCACAATGGATGAGGGAAGACTGGGAGGGGATTTAAAAAATAACAATTGCTCTGCTACAATGGTGTCATTATGGGCCTTATTCTTTTAAAAGGAAGCAGTGACTTTAAAGTCAGACAGATCTGGACTAGTAGCTTAGTTCTGTTTCTTACCAGGAATGGCCTTGGCAGTAGTTTAATGTCTCTGAGATTGGTTCCTCATCTGTAAAATGGATCATCAATAATTCCCACCTCACAAGATTCTTGTGAAGATCAATCAGGTGCTGGGTGGGATTCCTCCCTTACCGCCTTCCTGTCTTCCTCCTCTCTCTCAGACAGCACAATGCACTTACCCACAAGGAACCCACAGTTACATCATCCTGGGATCTGCTTAAATCTCTTGCTCTCGGGGGAGCCCACTGGTCTGCTGCCCGTGGAGCAGAGCTGGAATCCATGGGCTTGGATGGGCAAGGGTGCTAATGACCACCGCCAGCCAGCAGGCACGGGAGGCTTGCCTGTCTTTGCTTTCAGAGCAGCAACTGCAGCTGCTGCTACGGCCTCCACTTACCCCTGTAGCAGGATGGATGGTTCCCAAAGCCTGAGGCAGGTGCTGCTGGTGGGCAAAGAGGTACTTCCAATGGCAAATGGACATACACTTTTCATTTTAAGAGTGTTTACATTATGTTTGGGGAAAAAATGAAGCAGTAGCTACCATAGTACAATGGAAGGGACATAAAATGGTAAAGAATGAGCTGACATTAAGGGGAATATTACACAAGTAATTGTTGAGCTGTGCCTGGATATGGCAAATACCAGGAAGGAGGCAGGGGATGACTGCAGCTTGGGGGCGGCTGCCCTGCCCTCTTGCATCCATCTCCTAGCTCTGACCCAGCCTCTGTCCCTTCTAGTGTCTTCCCTGTGACCCCCTTCAATGACAGCCAAAGAGAGCTGCCTGAAAGGAAAGCCTTTACTGTGAGGCAGTGCTCTTAGGGAGAAGCCCTCTAGGATGGGACATTGCTCATCTGGTGAGCTTCCCTGACACCTTCATCTTCCCACGTTAGATCCCTACACCTGAATTTCCAAATCCAGCTTGCTAGTTGGGCTTCTGAGTTTTGGGATGTGCTGTGTCTTCTACCTGTGGTGTCCTTTCCTCCTTTTCTAGCTTAAGAACTCTTATTCAACCTTCAAAACCATTTCAAAGGTCTCTTTCTTCTGTGAAACTGTCTTGATCTCTTTGCAAAGGGTTAATCCTGCCTTCCGCTCTGTCTTGCACACCGTTGTACCATGCATAGCCCAAAGGGTTTGTTTCCTTGACTCTGTCCTCAATAAGGTGGTCTCTGAGAGCTTGGGATATTTAATTCAGGTCCTGGAATCCTGTACAGTAGGAGGTATATGACAGGTACTCAATACTAATGAGAACACAATAATTACAATTATCATTTGTGAAGTGTTCTCTCTTCATTATTGTATTTAATCCTTCAACGGTCTCCCTAGGAGAAAGAAACTCCGGACACACTCACCTAAGGCAAGAGGAAAGAGGGTCAGAGACACAACTCATTTGCTGCACAGCTGATGGGTAGAAGAGCCAGGATTCAAACCAGCCTGCCTGATTTTCATGCCAGGCCCTTAACTAACCACTCCTTGGCCTCTGGAAGTTCAGAGTAGTCCCCTCAATGCACCAGGTGGGCCTCTGGCCTCACATGGGTCAGAGAGACCCCTTCCAGCCACCAGGTATAGCTGCAGAGTGCAGGCTCCTGGGACTGCACGTTCAGCGTTACAAGGGTGGGGGTGGGAAAGCAATAGGAAGGATAAAAGAGAGTTGAGTCAGGTGCCTTTTGTGGAATTTATGGACTTTTTTTAATTTTGGGAAGAGGAAAAAAATGGCCATATGTATTCCAAGTATGTCAAGAAAATAAGGGGCTCTTTACTGTTTACATGCAAAAATCTCTGGCAGCTGGCACCTGCAAGCAAGAGGCCAGGAATCTGTGAGACCCAGACGCCCTGAGCCCGGGCCCCAACTTTGGAGGGGGGCAGCTGCTGAGATGGGGGAAGCGAGAAGGGAAGGGGTGGAGAGAGCTGGCCTCACAGCCCCAGAATTTCCTGCAGGAAGAATTTGGTCCCGGTCCCTGGAATGTGGGCGGACCCCTCCTTCATGGAAAGGGAAGTGAAATGCTGTCCCCACCCCAAGCCTCTGCTAACCCCACTCCTCTGCTCCCCGGGCTGGGCACCCTTTTTCTCTGGGGGCATTGGGCTGTCTAGTAAAGCCCCATTCCTCGGCAGCCCTGTCATCGGAGGAGAGGCCCCGCTGGCTCACAGCTCTGAAGAAACACACTGGGTTATGAAAGGCAGTCTGCTTTCGGAATCCCTGCATCCCTCCAAAGAAAGGGCCGACTGTGCTCCCGCTTGGTTAGGGCAGAGCAGGTGGATGCCAAGCAGAAGAGATTCAGACGAGGTGGGGGACAGCAGACAGTTAACAGCCCTTGGCTTTGCATTTTCTGGAGAGCTGTTTATTTATACAATTCCGAACACTTGAATTGAAAATGGAAAAGGGCAATTAATTAGCTATCTTCATGCATTTATACATCCATGAATTCAGTCAACAAACGTAGCTTCAGCTTCATTTATTTAATGTGTGCCCTGGGGCTGGATATGATGCCACATGCTGAGAATTTGGAGGGAGCTGGAAATGTCTAGGTTGATGCTTCTCACTTGGGGCAGGGCTGTGTGAGACCATATACTCATTCTGGGCCCCACCCAACCTAGGAATCTGCCCTTTGGGTCTACATATGAAGACTTGGAAAAACTCCCCAAGGATATGGACATGTATCTCTGATCCATATACAATGGCCAGATTGCAAACATTTGTCCAGCAGTGTCCATAGTCTCATCTCCCTGGAAAGGTGTGGACGTAATCTCCCATTTGGACTCATTCATTCATTCATCCACTGGTATTTAGTATTTATCGGGCTCTCATCAGGCGCCATGCCCTGCACTGAGCTTGGGGCTGCAGTCTGAGCCCGCCCCCCTGGGGCTGTCGTCATCCCTTCCCCTCTTCTGCTGTGCTTCCCACTTCATTCCCATAAAAGCCTAAGTCCTTTAGCAAACCAGTGAGCAGGCCCTAGATGACCTCTTCCCCAGACCCTCCTCGCCCTCGTCTCCCACGGCCCCCTCCCCTCCAGAGCCTGGCCTCCTGCCCCTTTCTTCCACAGGCCTCCACTCCAGTGCCCCTTCTGCAACGAGCTGCTCCCCAGGCTCCTCTGCTAGCTCCATGGGAGGGTGCCCCCACCCAAGCACCGCTCACCAGAAGGCTGGACCTTATTTACTGTCGTGGGTCTGCTCCTCCTCTCATGGAGTGTAAGCGCTCAGAGGGCAGGATCTTTGCTTTGTCACTGATGCAGCCCAAGCATCTAGCATGGTGCCTGGCATCTGGTGGATGCTCAGTAGCATATTTACCGACTGAATTAAATAATAAAGGTAAGTGTAATATGACTAACATGGTAAGTGCTGGCTAGCAAAATTATCTGTGAGCTCCTCCCAGCTCATCAACCATATAATTTTACTTTTTGTTTTTCTTTGCAATGTCACTTGATGTTTACAATTATCCTAAGTGGCCAAAACCGTTTTTTTCTATTTCTGTCCTCACTGTGTCTTTCCCATGGCCTGGGCTTCAGGAGGCAAGAGTCTGTTGAAGACCCAGCAGTTTCTCCGTCATATCCCTGTGAGTGAGGGCATCCGGGGACCTGCTGGTAGCCAGTCATGTGTTCTGCCAGGACCAGTCACTGAGCCTGTCAGAAGGCTGAGATGGTGGCATTTTAGAACAATTGTAAAAATACCAAGCATACAAAGAGAGAGTCAATGAGCATATTCTGGAGGTTCTAAGGCATCTGACTCTTCCTGGAAGCCACAGGAGAGAGAATTCTAAGGAGAAAGTGCCATAGCTGGTGTGTATGTGTGTGTGTGTGTGTGCGTGTGCGCACTTGCATAAAAGGAGCTGATGCCAGTGACCCCATCAGAGATCAGAAAAGCGACCTCTCTGAAGCAGAAGGACAACTAACATTAAAGTCAGAGAGCCCTGAGGCAACCAGACCTGTCCCAGCTCTGCCCAGAGGGGACAGCAGCCATAGCCCAGTGATGTGGATCCTTCACTGTCCCAAGGATAGGGTGGTGGCAGCAGGTCACTGGAGTCTGATGCTCTCAGTCACGCCCTTTCTTCTATGTCCACTCTTTCTTCACATGTGGCCTTTGGCACCTTCTTCTGGTAAGTGAAATAAGTGTCCAGAATCCTGATCAGGGTGACCATGAGGGTCAGTCTTTGGCTTTGTTGATGTGCCCCTTTCCCAGAAAGCCAGAGATGGAGTCCAAGGAAGCTGGGGTAGAGAGTAGCCAATGCCCAGGAGAGGGTACCTCTGGAATAGGGGGGCCACCCACTGGCAATTTCCTGATGCCCAGACATTTCTTGGTGCCCTACAGCCACTGCCCCTCTTTGAATGTGCTGAGGCAGTGCCTGTTAAGCGGAGAGGTAGTGGGTACAGATGGCTCTGCTGAGGAGTCTGCCCTGAGAGGAGGAACCCCAGAAAGAGCCGGGTGCAAGGTTTCCTGTCAGGGCAGTGTGCGGCCGTCTACCTGCCCCAGGTAGCGTTAGAGTTAGTGTGAGACCGTGTGCAGAGCAATGGCGATGGGGGCACTAGGCCAGGAGGCTGCGGGGAGAGCGCCAAGGTAGGAGGTGGCATGGGCTGGGTCAGAGGGGTGACACAGCAGGTCACAGGCACTGACTGAGGTCACGTGGGTGGAGGTGGGGGGCAGTTGCTGGGAGCTCACAGGGAGGAAAGAATGCTGGGAAGCCCTTCTGCTGGGAATGATTTCAAGCAGAAATTGTGGATTGATCAAGACCCTTGTCTCAGGCGCCTTCTGTGGTCCTAATACCCCAATCCAAGTCCAAACCCCTTTTGGACAGCCTTCAGAGCCTCTACCACAGGCACCAGCTCCCTTTCCTGGCCTCTCCCAGCCTCGGCCGCTATGGCCTTGGTGGCCCTGTGGCTTCCCCTTTGTGTCTTTGCTTTTCCCCATTCATCCCTCACCATAAAATGGCACCACGTCCTAGGAGCCTTTCCCAAACATGCTGCTGCCTGTGGCCACGGAGAATGGTTCTTTTGCCTGGAAGTGTCCCTTCTTGGGCCACAGACAAGTAAGCCAAGACCACAGGCATTGCCACAGCGTGGAAAGCACTTTTCTGAAGGCTGGTGTCCGGGGAACCTGGCTACCCCATTCTCCTCCACTCAAGCCCGTGTAGAGACCCCACAGAACAAACCTTCCCAAAAGCAAGCACAGCACTGAAGTGAGCCTACACAGAGCGTCAGGCAGGGCGGCTTGACCTGCCGGCCCAGCAGGCTCCCCAGCGGGCTCTTTGGGGACAGCAGCTCCATAAGGAGCAAGAGGGTTCCGCGGCCAAATGTATTCAGGAATGTCTCCATCTCATACAGTCCCCAGTACTCATGAGCACAGTAAGGGCCCTGAAAAGTCCTGCAGGAAAGTGCCTGTTTGAGTCCATTTCACCAGCACCCCTCAAGCTGACATGACCAGGGAGTCTGCTGTGTACTGTGCAACATGAGCGTGACACCATTAGCATTGCCTAGAGCTCTGGCATCGAACAAGCCTGGACCACCTTGATGTGCTACATGGCATCCGGCAAGTTCCTTGGACTTTCTGAACCTCTGATGCTTGTTTGCAAAATAAGTTCCTTATGTGATGGGTGAAAGTGAATGCATGTGTGCCTGGGGCCCCAGGTGGACTTCTCATAGAAGGCTCCTGTGGGTCTGGCTAAGGTCTAGGGCCCATGGGACAGAAGCAGGAGCGAGTACTCTGGAGGACACGATCCTGGAGACCCCAGCAGAAACCATATCCCCCCAGCCTACCCAGAGGCCCTGAGCAAAGAGTCCCCTTCTGGGCAGCAGGCATTTCCTGGGAGCCATGCTGTCCGGGCCATTCTCTCTGCAGCCCTGTCTGGTCCCCCGTGGCCCTCCACTCTCCACAATGTCTGCCTGTCTTTGCCCTCACCCTGTCCCTTCCACTCTTACTCCCCTTTGTAACTGGCCAGTTCAACCTGCAGGCCTCAACTGAGAGCGCTTCCCCTGTGAGTCTTTCCGGCTCTGCCCACACCCGGGGGTCCACTCTGGGCTCCTGTCTACAGTCTACTTCCTGCTGCAGGAAGACCCACTCCATGTATTGTGAGTTCTCCTCACCTGCCCCTGCCAGATGAGCTGTGATGCTCAGATGTGTGATTCCCTGCCCCTCACCCCCTCTGGCACCTCCCTCCCTCCCTCCTCCTGGGTTGCTGTAGACTGACTGTGTCATCCTTCTGCTGCTGAAAGTGATGAATCACCTGTTCCCATGTCAGCCCCACAGGCTGAAAATCCCCTCCCAGGGGCATAAAGGAAGTGCTGCAGACTACAGCTCCGGCTTGTTGGGCACAAGTGAAGGGGGGCAGGTGCCTGCACAAGGGGGAGGGGCTGAACACCTCTCCCCACCCCCAGGCATGGTTTCTTCCTGGTTTCTGCCAGCTGGGTCTGTGCAGAGGGGCGATGGTGTGACCCTCCGCTGGGTGGGTCCTGGGGACCTGGACATCCCTGCAGATGCTGAGCGAGGCAGTGACAAGGATGGGGGAGAATAGCACTCAGAGCCCAGCCCAGCCCGGAGCACTTGGTTGGGAACTCAGGGTAGTTGGTGGGGAGCCAAGGCCGTGGTGGGCCCTCCTCAGGCCTGAAGTAGGAGGCAGACAACAGCACTGACGCAGGTGCAGGTGAGGGCAGGGTCTGAAATGGGGCCCTGGAGCCTTCTAGCTCAGGCAGACCAGCAGTGGGAAGCCAGAGCTGGGAGGGCCAGACGGGTTGGCGTAGGGTTGTGGGCCAGGCCCAGAGCCTCAAGAAGCCCATGGGCTGCTAAAGGGGACTCAATTCTGGGTGGGGCCCAAGGCCTGATGGTCAGGCTTCCTGCCATGCCAGGAATTCTGGGTCTGGGCAAGCCTGGGCCTGATTGCCCCCATGGCCACTGCCCAGCAGGGAATCTGCTGGGGTGGGTACCTCCAGGGGTGGGGCTGCCCACTGGCAGCCTGCCTGCTCTGGCCCCTGGTGCCTCTCCAGCCCTCCTGTAGTTTACTACTGGGGGAGGCCACAGCTGCCAAAAAAATACCAGGGCACATAACAGGCCTGGGGCGGGGGCAGCGGTCTGCCTCCAGCACCTCCTGAAGTGCAAAGCCGGCCTTGCTGTTCCCTGCTTCCAGGCCTTCCCTGTGCCCTCCAGGCAACTGTGACAGCATTGAACTCTGGCCTCAGCCTGTGAGGCCCTCTGACATGTGGTCTTGACTCCCTTCTCCAGCTTCACCTCCCATTCCTCTACTTGTGAATCCTTTTCCATCTCCCTCTGCCTGAGTGCTTGGTACTCAAAGGCCACTCCAGCACCCAGCTGAATCCTGCTTGCTGGTCCAGGAGGAGAGTGGCTCTGACCACCACCTAGTTTCTGGCTCCTGCCTCCTCCCTGCAAGCTCAGGGCACTGGTGGGTAGACCCAGATGTCACATTCTTTTTTTTGGTTTCATTAATGTACAGTTACATGAGCAACTTTGTTGCTACTAGATTCCCCCCTATTATCAAGTCCCCCAGATGTCACATTCTTGACCAAGGATCCTCACTAAGGGTCCACAGTATGGCCTTTCCCCAGCAATTCCCTCCTCAGGCTGCAGGCTCCTGCAGTGTGCTTACCTGTCCAAATGCAGGGTCCACCCGGCTCTACTAGGAGCCAGCTTACCCAGAAGGATGGATTTGGCCACTCCAGCTCCTAGGGGTTCCCTGAGCCTAGATGTGCAGCCTTGTACATCCTGAGTGTTATGGAAACATCCAGGCCGGGACCGACATCTTTCATGTTGCTCCTGTTAGGGCTCTACTGTAAAGGACCAGGACTGAGCCCCCTCACCTGTGACTTCCTCCCCAGCCTGGGCCATCATCTCCCTGTACCTCTGTCCTTGCTGGCCTCAGTCTCCTCTGACGGGGCACTGCTGGTGGGGCAGCCCGGTCAGGCTTGTTCCTCCTCGTTCTCACAGCTTGTCTCCCAGCAAGCTCTGCTGGTCTGAGCTTGCCACGCATCTTTGCACACTTGTCTGAGACCCTGCCTTCCAGTCTCTGGAGCTGTCCTGGCCCCAAATCCTGCGGCTAGGTCTACCTAAGGTCCTCATGACAGCTTTGCAAATGGTCACTTATTTTCTGAGAGCTTCCATTCCTGGCCTCACGCCTAGGCTAGAGCCAGGGCTGCATGTGAACAGCAGGCCCTGTCCTCAGGGTTGATGCGCAAACAATGTATGGGATCAGATATACCCATTATTGCAGGAGGCTGAACAGGGTGCTGCTGGAGCCAGGTGGGCAAACAGCGTTCCGTTTGGCAGAAGCTCCAGGAAGATGTTTTGAGCCTTTGCAGACCCTGGGCATTTCACCTGCTCATACCGCCTCCCCCCAGGGGCCCTGGTGATGGTCACTGGTCTCATCCTTGCTTTGGCTGCACATGTCAGGATGGCCCTGTTGCCTTGAGCTGCCCACCTGCTTTGGTGACCCTGACATGGGCTCCACGTGGGCTGGCTCTTGGCTGCTCCTGGAGTGAGGGTCCTTCTGCCTGGTGTCCCGAGTACACTCAGGGGCTGCTTGGGCAAGGAGAGCCACAGATCCCTAGGAGGAGGCTGCACCTCTGGTATTACACAGCTGTAGGGTCTCCGGGGAGGTCCTCCCGCTCTGAGTTCTCTGCCTCTCTCCCAGCTGAACCAAAGAGCTTACTTGTCATGGTTGCTGAAGTTACAGGCAGATTTGTTTGTTTCCAGGTAACCCACTCCAGGCTTTTGTGGGAGCAGAGGGCATGGTACCTACAGCACAGCCAGCCTGCCAATGATGTGGCCACTGGCCGGTGCCTGCTGCTGAGTGGGGCAGCAAGGATGTCCAGAGATGCTGGCCCCCTGGGAACAGAGCCCAGTCATGGGGGGTGCTAGAGGGGGCTGGGCTTGTCTGCACTGCTGAGCTCCTGCTTCACCACCAGATGTGTGCCCTAAGGTGCACAGTGAAGGCTCTCAGTAGAAACTGGATACCCACCCCAACACTCTGTGAGTGATCCTACCAACCCCTGGGCCTCACCTGGCACGTCTCCCATCAGCCAAGGATGCCCCTGGATATGCCCAGCAACTCTGCAACATCCCGCTTCCATGCCATTCTCAAGGTGGGTCCACAGGCCCTTCTATCTGACCTGACCTTGCCTCTTCCTCCTCCTGAGTCTCAAAGCCTGGACATACTTCTGCTCTCCAGTAGGCCTTAGGCCTGTGTCTTTAGACAAGCTGTTAAGGCTTTGTCTAAAATGTCTCCTGTCTTCTCCCGACCCCTCTCCATCACCAGGGAGACTCACACACAGGCCTAAGGCCTAGGCTAGGTGCCTCCCCTAAGCAGAGGTGAGGATGCCTGCTCTGTGCTCTGACTGAGGCAGGCCCCACCCGACGGCCTCGTGTCTCCTCTATCGCCCCCATCAGACCTCCCAGAGGACAGGGGCCAGGTCTCTGCTGTATCTCTAGGGCTTGGCAGATGGAATTGCTTAATAAACACTGAGTAAATTAACTGTCTTAGTCAAGATCCCTTTGAGTACAAGTTTAGGCAAAAGGAAGTTTCTTTGGAAAAAGCCTCATAACTGTGAGATGAGGAAGCTGAGGGCTTCAGAGGGAACTAGAAGCAGTGACAGACAGAGCTCCAGGGTTCACTTACACCTCCTGCCCCTCCTCTGTTCCCTCCCTGTGTTGAGGGACAGGACCACCAATTGCTCCAGAGCTCTCTGGCTCCAAAACTATGGGGGAACTAGGCTGCCTTTACCTTCTTCTGCAGTGAAGAATGCTGATTGGGCCAACCTGAGCCAGTCACCCATCCTTGGACTGAGCACTATGAGGAGGCTGTCTAAGAAGGTAGCAGCTGCCATTCAAAGCACATGGTTGGAGAAGGGTGTAGCGCAGACCCAGAAGGAGAGTGCTGCTCTGGAAAGATAAAACAAAGTTAAACATTGCATGAGTGAATGAATGGTTACGTGAGTGAATCAAGGGCATCACATGTCCTTACAGATGACGGTACAGCTCCTGGGTGTTTGCAAATCCTTCTCACTGGCTCTTACAGAAGCCCTGTGGTCTCACACTTCACAGATGAAGAAAGACTCTCAAAGTCACACAGTAAATAAATGCAGCCACGATCCACCTCCAAATGGAAGATGAGATGTATGCCCTTGGAGGCTTTCCTCCCACATGAATGTGGGTAGCTAGCCTCTCCGGGGCAGTCACTGGAGAAAAGGGCAAGTGTTTGCCTGGGAGGGAGGGAGACAGGCCGGTAAACTCCAAGCCTGCTTCTGCACCAACTCTCTTGTTTGAAAGTCTTCTCTTGCCTCAGTCAACTTTGTGCATGAGGACACAGCTGCTTCTTTGGGAATCTGAGATCAGTCCATCCTTGCTTTAGGGTTAGACTGTGATTCCCAGCAATAATTTTCTGAGCTTGTGACTAGAACCATAAAGGACCAGGATATGGGGGTTATTACCAGAACCAGACCAAGATGAGAAGGACCTTGATCTGGGATTCAGTGGGCAAGTGGGCTGCTCAGTTTTCACCCCCTGCTGCCTCCCCCCAACACATCACAGAATGACTGCTTCCCTGTGCCTCTCAGTGTGTCATGATCAGCTGTGACACTCACTTCTTAAGGGTTGCATCTGTTCCTCTTATTCTCTTAGAACTTGGGACCTATAGTAGATTGTGTGCAAATATGACTTCAGTGACATCCCTATGTGTGTGGCCCTTTGCAATGTGACTCTGCGGCTTCATCATGAAGAAGGGGAGTCTATTTACCTACCCTTTGAATTTGGGCTTGCCTGTGACTTGTTTTGACCCTAGAATGAAGCAGCCTAGTCCTCAAGCAGCCCTGTAGCTTCTGCTCTTGTCCTCTTAGAATTGTCCATGAGGCATATGAACAGTCCTGGGCTAGCCTGCTGGAGCATGAGAGACCATGTGGAGTAGAAAATCACCAGCTAAGGCTCACAAGATGACTGCCATCAGTACCAAGAGTGAGACATATGAATAAGGGCATTTTGGACCTTCCAACCAGTAGAGCCACTAGAAGACAAGAGCCACACAAATGACCCAGATGGGACTAGGAGGAGAATCTCACAGGTGAACCCAGTCCAAATTGCTGACTCACAGAACTGTGAGCAAATGAAATGGCTGTTGTTTTAAGCAGCTAGGTCTTGAAGTAGTGTGTTACACAGTAATAGATAATGGGTCCAGAGTAGTTTCTAGTTATCATGGGTTGAATTGTGTTCCCCCAAAAGATATGTTCAATTCCTAACACCCGGTACCTGTGAATGTGACTCTATTTGGAAATAGGGCCTATGCTAACATAATCAAGTTAAATTGAAGTTATGCTGGATGAGGGTGGATCCTAATCCAATGGCTGTGTCTTTATGAGAAAGGAGACGGAGATTTGGTTACAGAGACAAAGTCACAGGGAAGAAGCCATATGATGACAGAGGCATAGATTGGGGAGCGGGTTGGGGGATCCAATCATAAACCAAGGAATGCCAAGGATTGCCAGGAGACACTGGAAGTAGGAAAAGGCAAAGAGGGGTTCTCCCCTCTTGCCTTTGGAGGGAGCATAACCATGCTGACCCCTGGACTTCAGAATTCTAGCTTCAGAACAGTGAGAGAATACATTTCTGTCTTTAAACCACCCAGTTTGTTGTAATTTGTTACCCTAGGAAATTAAAAGTTTTGCTCAGAGCGTGCTGGCTGAATGGAGACTCAGAGAGACAGGGGAAGTAACCCACCCTTTTGGCAGCCCCCCTGCACTAGCCGCAGTCCCTGTGGCACTGGCTCAGCATCACCCGGGTTCAGACCCACGCACCTTCTGCCCGGCCTTCGAGATCTGGCTCCAGGTCTGCCGGTGTGGTGCTCATGGCTTTCTTTGAAATGAAGATGTGTGTGTGTGTGTGTGCACCCTTTTTTTTCTGCACAAAGAACTAGTTTGTGAGTGTTTAAGTATGCCTGGAAAACATAACAGAGTAAAAAGAGGAAAAGAAAAATTGCCCATGACTATCTTCCAGAAACAACCAGTCAACATTGGCTTGTAAATCCTTAGTCTCTTCATTTAGACAAATATTGATATACTGTATGTGCTGTTTTGTGTCCTATGTTTTTCACTCAGTAATATGCCATGGACTTTTCCTGTGTAAATAACTATGAGTCTATTTACTCAGCATGTATTTAGTAAATACTACGTGTCAGACATTTCATAGAACTTCAGAATGCTGTGAAGACAAGAGTATATTCACAGTCCCTGTCCTTGTGAGGTTTATAGCCTCACAGTAAACCACAATATAGGCATCAAGCAAATATTGCCCAAATACTTTTTTGATTTTTCTATTTTGTAACCATTTTAGACTTACAGAAGAGTTGCAAAAATGATGCAGAGTTCTCATATGCCCTTCACCCAGCTTCCCAGATATTAACATATCCCAGGACGATATTAAAATTCTGAAAAGTAAGAAATTAACATTGGCGCAATGCTATTCAGTACAGACTTTCTTTTCCACTTCTCTATATATGTTCTGTTCCAGGATCTAATCCAGTATCTCATGTTACATTCAGTTGTCATGTTTTAATCTCCTCCAATCTGTGGCAGTCCTTCAGTCTTTTCATGAGTACTGCTCAGTTACTTTACAGAATGGCCCTTAATTTGTGTTTGTCTGATGTTTTCTCACTATTAGATCAGGGCTATGTATTACTGGATGTCATAGAGGTGGCATGCCCTTCTCAGTGTAGGTTATCAGGAGGTACATGATGCCAAAATGTCTTTGTAGCAGGGATGGTAACCTTTCATTTAGTTGAATATTTGGGGAGAATATTTTGAGACTATGCAAATATCATGTTTCTTCTTAAACTTTTGCCCACTAAGTTTAAAATCCACGGGTGGATCTTGCCTGAAGAGATTTGATGTTCTAACGGTGATTTTGTATTTCCTCATTCCTTCTCTGTTGATTAGGTGGAATTCTTCTGTAAGGGAGAGTTGCCACAAATAATTCTGTGACAGCAATGAAGAGTTTTACAAGGATGCAATGAGAACATAAAACAGAGTGGCCTAACTCAGTCTGGGCTGGTCAGGGAAGTCTTCCTTGAAGAAATGACACTTAAGATAATTCCTGCAGGAGGTAAAGGAACTAGCAGGCCAAAGGGTTGGGGGTAGAGGGGAGAATTTCCAGGCGTGGACAACAGCTTGAATAAGAGCTCTACATCCAAAGCTGACAGAGGCTGTGTGAAACTGTGTGATCAACTTTGGCCAGGCAAACCTTGGCCACCTGGAAGGGCTTCCTCATTTCTGTGGAACAGCTCCTTCTTACTCCAGCCAAAGTCTTGCTAAGGGGAAATGAGGCCTAGAATTGCCAGGGTTTCTGCTGTTCAAAAGAAGCTGGACATCTGGATTTTTTTCCATGTAATTTCTCAATCTTGCTAATGTTGGCAAATAATCCCATTCTCCTTAAAAGCCAAACAAAATCTGTGATCTGTTAGGGTTTTCTTTTTTTTCCCAGACTTAATTTTTCTAGAGCACTTTTAGGTTGATAGCAAGGTTGAGAGGAAGGCACAGAGATTTCCAATATTTCCACCGTCCTCACCCCGTGCATAGCCTCCTCATCATACACAGCCCCCATCACAGCGATACCTTTGCTATAAATTGATGAACCTGTACCGACACATCATAATCACCCTAAGTCCATGGTTTATGTCAGGATTCACTCTTGGTGTTGTCCATTCTATGGATTTTGACAGATATATAATGACATGTATCCACGATTACAGTATCATACAGACTAGTTTCATTGCCCTAAAATCCTCTGTGTTTGACCTATTCATTCCTGCCCCACTTCCCTTCCCTCTCACCTCCAGCTGTCAGGTTTTTATCTGCGCATGGCTGAAGTATAGTTTACTTATCTAGCTCCTGTGGCTGGACCTTGAACTTATTTGCAATTGTTCACTGTTATGAAGGATGTTATATGAAGGTCCTTGTACAGACAACCTTGACATCTGTACTGTGAAAGTGTGCTCTGAGTAGTCACTGTGGCTTCTTCATTGCCAGACTCTGTGGCTATCCAGGTCACACTGTCCTTCACCCCTCCATGCCTCACAGCCCGCAGTGCCTCAGTTCCCAGTCTGCTTTCCCTACTGTTCTTCTACTGTTTCCTTTAAGGTCTCAGTCAACTCTGGCTGAGGCCCCACTGGAATCCATACCATGAGTGGAGTCTGAGTGGTGGCCTGGGATGACCTTCAGAAGGTGCTAAGCTCTCACCTGGGCTGGGGGGCACAGCTGGTCCTGGTCTCAGGGGCATTTCGGGCGAGAGCCCTGGCCTGGCTGCTCTGCTGCTCTGCTTCCTGGAAGGGGCAGGCCCAAGGCTAGCTCTCTAAGCACTCTGGCTGCTGAGAGGGCAGCAAATACATTCTTGGTGGATTCGCTGAATTGCTTTGATAAAGCTGGTATGGAGGAGATAAGGAGCTCAGGCCTGATGCCAGAATCCACAGAGGAATTCCTTGGGATCCACTCCTAGGAAGGGTCCATCGCCCCAGCTCTCTGGCCATGCCCAGCTTTCTTCCAATGGTGCCCTCTTTCCCCAGTGCCTTTGTGTTGTGACCAGACTGTTCTTACTGGGCAGGGAAGGATCGGGGGTGGTGGTGTCAAAAGGCATCCTTACATGAGGTGGGGGGATGGTGGGGGCAAAAGGAAGGGCAGCTTGTCTTGCCCCTAACACTCCTATTCAGGGAGACAAGGAAAACCTTTCCTTCCTGCTCATCCTGAAGAAGTCTTCATCTGGGTCCAGCTAGGCGGTGGGGGCAGGACTCTAATGGCTGCTCTGGGGGCACCTTCTGCTCTCTGGGTCTTGGACTGGACCAGGGGTACCTCCTGGAAGGTTTTTAAAGTTACAAATCCAATGAACCTACGAGAGAGTCTGGCTCTCAGTAGACTTCCTTCTAGAATAATTTTTTTTTAAATAATAAAAAGTACCACAAAGATAATGTCCTCACCACGGCAAGCACCATGCTGAGGGCTCATCATCCATTACCTCATTTAGCCCTCACGCCGGCTCCTGGAGGCTCGGACTACTAGCCCAGGTTTCAGGATGAGCTTAAAAGCCTGTTTAGAAGTTGTGCTAAGGCCAGGCCAGTCAGGGGGGACGGGCTTGGCGGCCACAACTCTCAGGCTCAGCGTCTCTGTCTCCTTCTCCTCTGCTTCTCAGCTGTAGCCTCAGCACGCAGAGCCTGGAACTCTGCCTTTTGCCTCATTTACAAGAGATTCTGGTGGCCTTGGCTGTATCAGTGCTGTAATGAATGTCTGTATTTCAGGTTGTGCAGGTGATGGGAACTTGTGGTACAAAGTCCAAAATGGCCTCTCATTTTGAGTCAAGGAGGTCAGAGACTTTCCAGAGGCCCTGCCTCTTTAGGCCTTGGGCACAGGCTGCATCTTAGAATATAAGTTATTTGCTACCTCCTGCTTCTGGCAAAACAGCATTTTTAAAATTTTAGTTAACTTTCTATTTTAGGACAGTTTTAGATTTGCAGAATTATTATGAAGAGTGTTAACAGTTCTTGTGCACCCTGCACCCACCCAGTTTTCTTAATTAGTATGGCCATTTGCCACAATTAATAAACCAATTTTGATACATTTTCATTAACTGAAGTCCATGCTTTTTCAGATAGTCTCAGTTTTCCCCATTGCCCCTTTTCTGCTCCAGGATCCCACCTAGGATCTCACAGTACATTTAGCTGTCACACCTCCTTAGGCTCCTCTTGCGTGTGACAGTTTAAAATGCAATTTTAGCTTCAACATGGGGCTGTAGGAAGAGTGTGAGCTCTGGAATCAGACAGATCTCGACTCAGTCCTAGTTCTGCCCTAATCAGCTGGGGACCTAGAGGAATTTATTTAAGCCCTCTGAACTTTAGTGTCCTCTTCTGTAAAGCGGTGGCAACAACACCCAACCTTGGGAGCCACCTGCTGAGAGGGAATATGTGAGGAGCGCCAGCAGGCCTAGCACTGGCCGGGCCCAACAGCAGCAATGGCGGGGATGTGGGCACTTGTCTCCCCCAACCTCTCCATGCTGCAGCCCCTCCAAAGCCACTGCCCTCCTGCTCCATCAACACACAGCACCCCAGCTAGGGCACGGCCTCGACAGGCGCTCCTAGTACTGCCTGCACCTAACTGAAGGGCTGGAATGAAAGGCCACACCTAGTTAACACCTCCTGCCCTACCATGGCTGGGTTTTCCCCAGGCCTTTTCCAATCAACCTTAGGTCCCGGTATGCAGGCCAGCACTTCTCGTCATGGTGACCTGCTTGTCGGGAATGCACAAGGCTGCGGCTCCTGGCCTTGAGTCAGCACCCGGGCGCTCTGACATCCTCCTGCCCAGGCCTGGTCACACCCCAGCCTTGCCGTCCCAAAGGTCTGATGGTGAGGGGATGAGGGTGCTGCTTGCTCCTTTGGGAATGTGTTCGCAGGGCCACCTGGATGCATGAGTGAACTTTGTTCCATCCATCTGTCTGCCACTCACTGGGTGTTTGTACCCACTGGAAACTCTTTTGGAAGCAGAGAGTGTCCATATGTAGGGAGCATGTGTGCATTTCTGGGGGTGCGTTCTGTGTGGGTGTGGGCACAGGCTCGTGAGAGTGTCTGTGATTGTGCATGTGCATGTTTGTGTGCATGCCTGTGTTAGTGTGCCTGAAGGTTTAGGATGGATGTTTGTGGGCCAGTAGGCAGGTGGCAAGCCCGTGAGTATCTTTCATCTGGGTGTGTGTTCAGTGTGTAAGCATGTGCAGCTGGGTGAGCATGTGCAGGCGTGAAAGTGTCTCCAACTAGAGAAAGCAATCTCCATGTGCCCACTGTGCTTACAACCCTGGGCTCTGATGCAGAAACAAATCAGAAGGATGGAACCTTCCTGCATCCATGGCCTTGAACCCGTGGACACAGGAGCAATGCTCAAACCACCTCCCAGGCTAGAAGCACCTCTTCTGTTCAAAGCTGGAGGCAGACGCAGCAAGCGGCAGGGTCTGTTTACCAGGAGAACGGCCTGTACTTGGTCCTCTGGGTGAGCCCTCCTCTCGGGCATTGACCCCTGGGTCCTGAAGAAAGAAGCTTCTGAAAGGAGAGAGACCAGGTACAGGGAAACTGCCCCCATCGAGGATCACAGTGGCTCCAGGAGGCCTTGCTGGGCTTGAGATGCTGCATGGAGCTCTGAGGGGATAGAGCTCACCCCAGGCCTACCCTGGGTGCGGGGCACACCTTGGAGAGCTGGAGGCCCTGCAGGACTCAGCGCAGTCATCTTGGGGGCCTCCCCTGCTGAGGGACCCCCGTTAGAGCTCCCCTCACAAGCTCCCTCACTTACTGTCCCCTGCTCCTCCTCCCTCTTCAAGAAGGCTTCAACCAAAGTCCAAGTTTGTAAAACTCTTCTTTTATTAAAGCTTCAGTCTGTATTAGACCTTCTTCAGGCACACGTGTGGCTCTCTTTCTCACCACCTTTAAGTCTTTGCTCTAATGTCACCTCCTCAGTAAAAGTCACCCCTTTAAAATTGCCCTTCTCCCTTTTATCACATTACCTTACCTTAAATCCTCATCTGTCTTTCCCTCTGTTTACCCGCAAAGCTCTGATCACCTCCTTACACTGTGTGGACCAGCACAGTGCGAGGATGTGAGTGCAGAAACTGAGAGTAAGCATTTAGAAACAACTGTACTATGCCATCTATAGTGACTATAGCATTTATAGCAATTTGACATTGCCCAGAAATCCAAATATAGATTGGAAAAATAACCTGGCTTTTTGCCATGGAAGCTTTAAGGATCATTGTTCTAACACTCTATACATTTTATTCAGTTGTGTTCGTCTCCCCCAGCCCCCTGCTGCCTAAACACCAGCTCCACATTTTGTTTGCTGTGGCCTCCCAGCACCTGGCATAGTGCCAGGTATATAGTGAATATGTAGTATATTGCTGGATGAGTGAATGTGGAAGAGGTGGTCTGAGGAACAAAGTATCATCAGCTGGACATGGGGTGGGAGGGCAGCAGCTGCTCCCTGTCTGTCCCCTCCCACTGCCGGGCTATGAGTGCAGTGCTCTTGGTCTGAACCCCCATGAGTTGCTGTTCTTGGGACTCAAGTACCATAGGGCATGGTTGGGAACTGTGCCCCTGATATAAAGTGTTCCACCCTGCCCCTGCCCCTGCCCCTGGCCCGTTCCCAGAGGGCATTCAAGGCTAGCAGGGCCGGGGAGGAGTGGCTCTCTTGGAGGTGGAGGGAGTTTGGTTCTATCAGCTGTTCCCACGGCTGAGGCTGGCCAGGGCCCACGTGGCCAGCAGCGCCTAGGCCTGTCTCACGGGCCAGCCGTCCGGCAGAGCCAGTTCTGGGCTGATACACCCACAGCTGCCTGCTCAGCCCCTCCTCTCCGCCTGGCCCAAGCCCTTAGGCTCAGCTTCTCCTCTGACCCTGAGACGCCGCCCACAGAATCTCTTTCACCCTCCCCTGGCTCCAGTGAATGGTGGGCTCTGTCCAAGGAGAAGGGAGATGGGCCCCCTGGCCAAAACATCATAAGGGGTTACTGTCCAGGCAGTGTTCAGGGCCACTTGTCCCTCTGAACAGGGACAAGGAGTAACCTCTGTAACTTGAAAAGATCAGTTTTCACTTCCCACCTGCTCCCTCTACACTAAGCAGAGCCATGGATGCTGTCAGCTGATAAGGTTCCCTCAGTCTGCAAGTATCACTTCTCCCTCTCATGGTCCTGGGGACATAAAGGAAGCTGGAGAGGGGAGGCTGCCAGGAGGAAATGATGCTTAAGCTGGACTTTGACAGATGAGTTTTTAGATAAACAGGACACAAAAGGAGAAAAGAGATGGGAAAGGCATTCCAGAGAAAAGGAATGGCATGTGCAAAGGACCAGCAGCAAGAGAGACTCAGGGCTCTCAGAAGCATCTGTCAGGTGTTTGTGTGGCTGGTGCACACAGGAAGGCAGTGGAATCCAGGGTCAGAGCAAGGAAAGTAAGCCGGGCCAGTCTCGTCAGTAATGCTCATTTAGCCAACACTGATGAGCACCCTGTGTTTGGCTCAGAATGGAGTGTAGACATAAAACAGATGGCTGGAACAGAGAAATGTTTGGACATGTAATTTGTCTTATTCATCGCTGTACCCTTAGTGCCTGCCACAGTGCTGGGAACATGTGGGGCATTCAATACCCATTTGTAACATAAATGAATGAGGGAAGGAAGGAAGGAATGAGATGGCATGGCCACTTACAGAGAAATAGGATGGAGCAAAGAGAAGTCAGTCATGCTGAGACAGAGCACCCAAGCTTTAGAGAAAAGCCTCTGGGAAAGAGGGCTGTTTTGCTTTATTTCAAGTTAAAGAAGGTTACTGTAGTTTTCAGGGCAAACCTTCACTGTGACTTGTGCAGTTAGTCACCATGTGGTTGAGATTTGGGTATTTTTGCTGCTGATGCAACATGCTGTGAAGATTTCCACAGCACACAGTGTGGAGCAAGCCCAGGCTACAGAGAAGGGGTGGGGCAGGCCCTCCTGGAGCAAGAAAAGAAGGCCAAATTCATGCAAGAAGAGACAAACCTGTGCAAGGAAATGTCCACATTGTTGCCCAGCCATACCTGGAATGTGGGCCCAGGTAGGAGCCTTTGGACTCACAGAGTCATTTATCTGAGGACGGTTCGTGACAGACACTTGGCTGGCTCAGAATTGAAAGCTGACAGATGCGCACTTGGAGTAGAGGAGAATGTGCCCCTGCCACAGTTGAGTGGCGTGGCTCTCCAGGCATGCAGAGGGCCAACTATCAGATATTTGCCCCACACTCCCCCAACTCTGGCTAGGGGCTGGAGATTGCTTGGTGGGAGAGAGCAGGGTGCATCCATGTGCCAGCCACAGCTCTGGTCCTTGGCAAGCTGCTCAGCCCTCTTGTCCAGGCTCTGCGGTGGTTTCTCCCCACCGGGCTCCAAGCCCCCTTGCTGTGGGTGCCTCTGCCCCAAGAGAAAGGATTATGTTATGGTGGTACCCAAAACAACCACTCTGTCTGCCCCAGGGGAAGAAAAACTGCAGCTTCATTGACTGGCAGCTCCAAGCCTCACCTGGGAGAGACAAGAATGAGCCCAGGTCATGGGCGCCTCCCAGAACTTCATTCCTTTGGGGACCCGTGATGACAAACGCCCTGATGCAAACCTTTTGTGAAGTTAATGGAGCACTGGCTAGACAAGCCCCTTCCAAGACTCTAATCCTAACTTTGTATTTTCCATTCTTTGTCTTAGGAGGGTCCCCCAAATGCTCTAAGTTTCAGGCCCCACCAAACTCAACCACTCCTGCCAATGCTCCTTGATTCTGTAAAACCTTGAGCAGACAATGGGGATGGTCAGGTCTCACTGCCTCCTTCCCTAGCCTTAGGGCAGGACGTCCTCCAGCCAGCCTGGGGTAAGGCGGCGGAGGGCTCTAGCTCAGAGCAGACAGTGTCCTCGCTGTGGCCCAAAGTGGGTGTGCTGGAGCTGGTGGGCTGTGCCAGAGTGAAGGGGACTGTCAGCTATAGAAAGGCCAGTGTCATCCTGAGAAATAGGGGCCCGCAAGTGTAGATGTAGTAGATCAAACAGCACTTGTGACTTTGTCCCTCTGGCCCCTGGCAGGGCGTTTGGTGATGGTGACACCGGCTTGCTTGCTGGCCTATGGATTGCATGCTGGGATACAAACAGCAGTGGATTGCATGCTTTCAAAGGGTGATTTTTATGGCGTAGGAATTACAGCTCAGTAAGAAAAAAGGATATAAGGACCTTTTTTGCTGTGGTGTTTTTCATGTGTTAGATCCAGGCATGGCGGGTCCATGAGGGTCCTGACTGGTGCCGGGGCCTCCGCGTCCCGGCCGGGTCCTCACTGAGACAAGATGAGGCACTGCACACAGGTGTCCTGACCTGCGTGAGTTCCTGGGCAGAGTGGAGGGGCTTCAGCCGATTTACTGCCCCTGTCTTAGCATGTTCTGCTAAGTTTTCTGAGCCTGACATGCCCCAGCCGTGAGAAAAGTTAATGATTAACTGAAAGGTGAAAGAGGGCTGGGGTGGCCTCACAGGTTGTCTTCCTGCCCCTGGGACAGCGTGGGGCCCCTTCTGAGCCACTCCCCCAGCCCTGTTAGTGGAGGTGCTGGGTGGGGGCAGAGCAGGCCAGGCAGGGCTGTCCCCACAGAGGAATGTGGCCTCCAAAGGGCCCAGCAGAGCCACCTGTGGGACTGAGGGGCTGGCCCCCCTCATCATAGGTGCCAGGACACATGGCCAAACACTCCCCTCCCCTGGGCCTGCCCAACTGCACCACAGCCTGCAGTCTCCCAGTTCCAGTTTCCTTAGGTGAACTTCAAAGGGCATTGTGAAGCCTACAACCCCTTTTATGAGAAGAAACGGCTCCTCTGAGCCTCTGGTGGCCACGCACCCCTCATCTTTTTTCTGACACATGCTCAGATGTACAGTGCAGACACATACGCAAATACACATGCAGGTACATGGGCTGGGCACACTGGGCTGGGCTTTTCCCCTCATCTGTGCCAAAAAAATATCAAAATAACTCTGGACAGATTAGCTCCTGCGAAAGGCACAGAGGCTTTGAAAGCCCTGGTCAAAGGTGCTGGGAATGGGATGGTTCTCTCGCCAGGGCTCACTGCACCCGTCTGAGCTGCTCTCCCAGGACTCTTTTGCGGGGCAGAGAGAGGTGAACAGGAACCTCTTTGTCAAGCCATTCTTTGGGAAGGTCTGCTGCAGGCACTGCCATTTTATTTGGACATCACATATTGGCAAATGCAGCCGTGGGCTGGTGTGGTGGAGGGAAGAGTGGTGAGAGCAGGAGCTCAGGCTGCCTCCAAGGACCAGGGCAGCGTCCTAAGAGAGCAACCTCGCCACCCAGCAAATCCCAATGCAGAACTGGTAGGAGGGAGCTGGGCATCAACGCTGCCCAGGTCTGGTGGGCTCAGGCTGGAGAGGGCTGGGGTGGCCCCGTTGGGTTTGCCGCCTCTGTGTGGTGCTGGGTGGTACATCCTGCATAGAGAGCTCCCCATCTGCTGGGGCCCATCACCACCTGCCAAGCTGCCAAAAAATTCGTCCACCAGCTTGACTTGTTTCTTGTGGGCAGGAGGCCAGCTCAGAAGGGTGTTTTCTCAGATCCCACTTAGTTACCCATCAACATGGCTGCCGAGTCCCTATGCCTGCCCTGAAGGTACTTCACCCACAGCAGTGGGGGCAACCCCTCCCATCACGTGCTCTCAGTCTGACTGGCTGCCCGCTGCCTTGTGATCAGCCTCTGCCTGCCAGCCCACATCCGGTTGGGCACCTCGGCGTGCTGAGCACCCATGGAGGCAGGTACTTTCTTTCTGATATGAGATGACCTGAGATCGAGAATGGTTTCCTTTTATGGACTGGACTGATATGCTTTCCTGTGCCTGGGGCGAGAGTGGTAAGGCCACAGCAAATGGGGATGGCAGTGCCCCAAAGCATGGTCCCTGTCCAGGCAGAGGGCAAGCATGGTGCCCCATCACTTGGGTGGTCCCAGAGAGGGCTCCCTGTGCTGGGCAGGAGAGAGATGGGGAGCTAGGAGCAGGGGAAGGATGAAGCCACCTCTAGACACCCACCGGTTGTGGAGCAACTGCAGCATGTGGCCAAAGCAACATAACCCAGTTAGTTCAAAGTCAACTGGGGAAGCTGACCACCTGCCAGACCTTCCCAGCCTGGGGGAAATATTCTCTGTAAAAGTGGAAAGCGAACCATGTGCTCATTCCAACTCTCTCCTTAATTCAGCCTCAGAATTCTCAGGACTTGTCCTGGATCCTTGAAGAGTTTATACTGTGTAACATCCTAGTCTTGTAAGGATGGATCTGCCCTGCCCACTGGTACCCCACAGCAGAAAATGGCACCCTGTCCTGCTCACATCTAAAAGCTGACAGTGACCCAGAGCTGGCTGGTTATGGACGTGCTCTGGCCAACGTTCGAGAACCAAGGCAGGCAGAGGCATGGGGTAGGGGTGGGGGGCACAATTCCGAGCTGAGAGTGCTCAGGGACTATGACATGGATGGCCCCCCAAAATCCTCACCCCTGCTCCCTCTCAGCTTAGTCTCTCCCCTGTACAAAGACACCACTTTTCATTATTTATTTTTTATTAAAATACTGTTATACCCAGCGGAATGCAGCAGCAGTCCTGGTACAGGGTGGCATAACAAAACAGCCATGTTTACATTTTAAATATTTATGATAACTTAAACATACAGACACACATCATGGTCTTTGGCAGAAAATGTTCACAGCACAAAAAATACTTTAAAAGAAATAACCAAATATTAATCCAAAATATATTAAGTTGTTTTTTTTCTTTCATGTTTTTTTTTGCCTTTTTTTCCCTCTCTTTTTTTTTCTTTGTAAACAATGCACATGAACCAAATGTATTTTTCAGCTTTCAAGAAGGGTGGTGGGAGGGGCGGTTTAAAAAAATATGCAATTGTCCAGCAAATGCAAATGTTTAAAAAGGAAACTTGAGGAACCATGGAAATAAAATAACACACACAGAACCTAAAAACAGTAAAGGCAAAAACAAAGATTCAAGGAGAACTGAAAACAGTCAAGACAAACTGCTAACAGCCACCGATCGCTCCTGGGGCTGAGTTGGGGGACTCGTAAAGACCAGAAGTCAGTCACTGTGGCTGGCAGGCTGCCATGGGGATGTTTCGTTCTAATTCCAGAGCACTGGCCCTTTCAGGGTGCTGGGCACGGGTAGCTTGAGGGGCCAGCCTCGTGGGTGCCGTTCTGGGATGTGGGCTCCATTCTTCAGAGGACTATGAGTCACATCTTGTAGCTCGCTGGCCACATACCTCTCCCAGTGTCTCCAGGTGGGAATAAAGACTGACGAGAACAAGGCAACCTCTCCAGTTTCCTTCAGAAGAAGCGGCGCTGCGGAGCCCACCGTGACAGGTGTCTGCGCGCGCTGGCTCATTTCATCTGGCTCAGGGTTCATAAACAAACTAACAGGATGTCCCAGGGACAGGAGCTGTGGAGCCATTTCAGGAGGCTGGTGATGGGGAAGAGAGTCCCATGGGCATTTAAGACAGGGCTCAGGACAGAGGGAGATAGCCAATGTGCCGTGGATCAACCTGTATCAGAATCCTTAGGCCATGAACTTGAGAAGGACAGAGCACTGGGAGGCTGGTCAGAAGTTACAGGAACCATGACTGCAGGATGGGAGCATAGAATGTGGGGACAAATCTGAAGCAGCCGCTCTGATCTTCTGTTCCACCAGGAAGGGCATTATACACAAGCTGCACAATGCATCCCAGTCCACTTACAGGGCCCCTAGCCACTCCAAGTGAGGCGGTAAGGCTTCTGCAGCACTAATGCCTTCAATAGTCCCCGGAAGATGCAAGTCTAAGTGATCCCAAGGAGGCAGTGAGGAGCTGGAGGGGGATGAGGTTGGCAGGGGGCACACATAGCCAGGGGGAAACAACGTGGCTCACTTGATTACTGAACCAGCCCCCTGGGTGTTCACTGCAGCCCACCTTGCAAATCAGCCCCCAAACCAATATATCCCCTCCTTCCCGGCCTTAATGGCACCTGGGGGCCCAGAGAGGGCTCAGTTCCCTTCTGAGTTTTCCGTTGCTGGCCCAACAATAAGCTGTGGGCAGCTGGCAGAGGGGGACTCCCCAGTCTGCATGGGCACCGGGGAACGTGAGGCCGAGAAACAGGGTTCCCTGGGTACGGGTGCTCTCCCCACCGCTCTCTCCCCAGCAGCAGCTGTCCTCAGCTGCTGGGGCCACATGGTCATGAGTGCCCAGCTGGGGACACCGGGGAAGCCACAGTTGGAGAGCGCTGCTGGAATGGCCGAGAGGGGCGCAGGGCAGAGGAGAGCAGGGCGTGATTCGGAGTCCCCAGGGCACCTCCTCCTTCAGATCAGTATCTCCACCATGTCTGACAAGTCCTGGACTCTGGACGTAGCGACAGAATCTGGAGAGAGCCAGGAGCACAGCACATGCCAGTCCGGGTTGGCAGACTGCTCTCTACATCCGGGCACATCTTTAAGACAGCTCTTTCTTCACTAACTTTCTCCCCTCGGCTGCCCAGGTCCCCCGGCTGCCATAACGTGGCCTTGCAAGCACAGTGCTGTCTCCCTCTCGGCTCTGCGCCCCGAAAGCCACCCTCCATTGTGGAGGACATTTGCTTCTAACTCTGACCTGGCCAAGGGGCTGGGAGGGTGGGGAGCCCCGAGGGAGAGAGGCTGCACATTCTTTTCATGCCTGTGGTTTTCTGAGCCAGTGAGGCACAGGCAGATATGCAAGGCTAATGTTGAAAGGGGAGCAAAAATTAAACGGCATCTTCTCAAATTTCTCCTTCCCTGACTCTTCTTAAACAGTCTTCTAACTTGAGAGTGCCATCCGGATAACTTGCCAAGCCCATTATCTTAGATATTTAGATAGGCAATTAAATATGTAAGGAAGACGATACAGAGGACAAAGTGCCTCCCACGGGGTGGCTTTCTTCTTGAACTCTGGATCTGCTTGTAAAAAGGGCTCTAAGGGCTTTCAATTCCCTTATTCATGCATCCCACCAGCCCTCACTTTCATACTGAGGTGGGCCACAAATCCTGTGAGGCCCCAGGAGGGGCCCCCCGCGGAGCATAGGCATGAGCAGAAGCACTCTGGGAAGGAAGAGCTTGGTGCTGAAGGTCACCCCCAGACACACCCTCAGCCCCGCTGGGCACATTACCATCAGGGGAATGGGCACTTACCCGGCAAGGCTGTTTTCTGGCCACTGCTGCACCCCAGAAGGCTGTTGGGCTCCAGCCCCAGGGAGGCAGTGGCGTTGTCTGGGGGCCCGTCGGTCTGGGTGCTCCCATCTCGGCTCCCGTGTTTGGTGTGGGCAGGGAGGGGAGCTTCCACCACCGGCTCCTCTGTGGGGGCCCTGTCTGCTGAAAAGGCAGGAGGTCAGTAGTTAACTGCCTCGTCCACAAGGTGTAGCCCCCATGACAAACACCCAAGTTAACTCTGTCTGTTGGGGGTGTGTGGTGGTGCAGGTGACTCTTGATTTGCAAGAACTTTGATTAAGACTAAACGCTCCTGTTTCCAAATGAGAACAACTATCAGGATGGATTGGTTTCTAAATGTTTGAAGTGGTAGAATTCTTCTTTGTAGATTAAATCTTAAAATCAGCAGAGACCCTCTGATTTCTATGGCATCTGCTTAGAAGGTACAGTGGGAGGGCTTGCCCAGAAATTACATCTGCAGAGGAAGCTCTATTTTTACTTAAATGTTAAAGCGGCAAGGACAGAGGGTGACGGAATTTACAGAGATGGGGGCTACGAGCATGCCTCCTCACACTGGCAGGGCAGCTGTGGGCTGCAGGGCACTGGAGCTGGAGCACAAGCCAGCTCCCCGGGGCAGGGGTCATGAAGTCCCAGCCCCTCTAAGCCTCAGCTCTGGGAGGAAAGGCCTAAGAGCAACCTACCCCCTGTACCCACCAGCCTCCTCTCACCTGTAGCCAGCCGGGCAGTGGCATCCACTTGCCGCTCGCTAGAGAGCCCTTGCCAGCCCTGGGTCCCTGCTGCCGCAGCCACGAACACGGATGGCACAGACTTGGCAGGCCTCAGGGAGCCTGGCGTGGCCTTGCCGGGGTCTTTCCTGGAGCGCTGCTGCAGAACCTTGATCACTGCATCCTTCTCCAATATCTGCGCGTGGAGCACCTTTAATCTGAGGGGCGAGAAGCCATGCTCCACCATCAGACCCCAGACCCAGTGGCCTCCACCCTTGCTGCCTCATAAAAGCTGGAGGGGAGGCCCTCCCTGGAGCCTTCTTGCCCTTGCAGCAGGGACCAGGAGGGGGTCGTCAGAAATGTCATCACAGCTCAGGGATTTCTGATGCACTGAGAACTGCCATTGCTTGAGGTGCTGTGCCCTTCTTACACCAGCAAAGGCAGGTCACCAGGGGTGGGCTCTGGATCATCTGAGGACAGCAATGGCCCACTCTGCCAGGCAACCCTCACACCTGCTGACATTCACACAGGCTCCGTCCATGTGCTTGAGCTTCTGAGTCAGACAAGTCAGACACAGTTCAAGTGGAAATCCTGCGGGCCTCTGTGATTATTTTGGGGGAGAAAATACTAGCCACCTCAAACCAGGGGACCCACTCCACATGCTCTCTGGGTGGTACATGGTGCGGACTCAGTTAGAAAGTCCTGCTCTCTGATTTACACGAGAGTCGGGAGCAGGTAGAGGCCCAAAGCCTTGAATGGAATCTGACACCTCCCCAGCCAGGGTCTCCCGGGCCAAGGACGCAGTTGTTATCTCTGGGAAAGAGCCTGAGGGAACCTCACACAGGGGTCAGCTCCGAAGCAGGAGGGCCTGCTGAGCCTCCTGGAGAGAGGGAATTTTTATTTTTATTTTAGTCCCTTTACTGGGGACTAAGGACATGGCAGGAACTGGACACTGCCACCCTCCACCCCCACCTCAGATGCCCTGCTCTGGCTTGCAGTGACCAACCTGCTTTCCATCTCCTGATGCCTGTGGCCACCGGAGAGCAGGCCCTCGTTGAAGCTGCTGCTGGGTGAGGGCTGTGGGGAGTGTCGGATGAGAGTGGTGTCGCGCTGGGCGGCGGCCGTGGCAGCTGCATCCATGGCAAACTGCCTCATGGCACGTTCCTCCAAATACTTCTGCTCCCACTTGGTCATATCGGCCTCCAGCGCCAGGATCTGCTCCTCCTTCTCCCGCAGTTGCTCTGAGAGCCGCAAGGCGCTGAGCTCTGGGTGCCCAGCGCTGCCACCACTGGGGGTGCCTGCCTGTCTCTACAGAGAAAGGAGCACTGTGGGCAAGGGAGGAGGCCGGGCAGTGGGGGCCACCAGTCCTTGCCCATCCACAAGGACTCTCACTTATACGTGTGCTTGTTCAGCCATTCACAGAACGCACTCCCACCCCGCTTCTTCCACCCAGAGCAGAGGAGGCAGCACAGTTAAGGGTGGGGGAAGATCAGTTCTGCTGTTGCATAGGTGTGACCATATAAATTCTCCTCCGAACTGGGAAAGGGGTGCTGTGCTCTTAATAATTACACAGTGACAGTGGTGCTAACTAGGACAGAACTAGGTGATACCAAAGGTTTGCTCCCCTTGCCTCGGGAAGGGTAAGGTTGGGAGGGAGACAGACCTCCATCAGCTTTGTAAACACCAGTTATTTACAAATTCAAAGTGAGGATGAGGACTCAGGATCTGGGTGGCTATCTTCCCTCTTGATCTTGGGGAGACATGAGCTGGCTAGTCTTTTACATCAGGTTTTCTTGGCTACTTTCTCTAGAGACTAAGGGCGGCACACCAACCCTCCCTGCTGCTGAGGCCAGAAGCCCAAGTCTTGCATCCCTAAGGTCGGCACATGACCAAGTGGTAAAGTCTCTGCTAAGTCTGGTGGTTGGGAGGGACCTTGCGGTAAGGCTGGGCGAGAGCTCACTCCTGCCTTCCTAGAGGGCCTTGGCCTGGATCAGCACAGGAGCTCCCAGGGGCTGCAGAACAGGCCCTCTCATATACCACCCTAGCTCTGCCACCTCCACAGGTCTTCCCAGTTCACCTGCTGCGCACGCAGAGCCTTGAGTTCCTGTTCCAGGCGCGTCCGCAGACGTAGCTCCAGCTGCTCACGCTTCTCACATGCAGCCTGCAGCTGCCCAAGTGCCTGCTGCAGCCGCTCCACCTTCTCTACGTAGGCCTGCTTCTTGCGCAGCTCCTCCTCGGCTCGGGCCGCCCGGCCCTGTGCATTGCTCAGAGCCTGCTCCAGCAGCTCGGCACGCCGCCGCTGATCCTCAATGGCGCCGCGCAGCAGTACCATCTCACGCTCCAGCTTCTCCTGCTCCTGCTGATGCTCGTAGCCTGCAGGGAGAGAGGCTGGGTCAGTGACTGCACCCACCCTAGCTGGCTCCCCCAAGCACCCCTCATGTGCTGGCCCTATGCTATCCATTGGATAAGCATGATTGCAATTACCCTCTCAACAACCTTAGGAGTTAGATGCCCTTATTAACCCATTACATGGACAAGGAAACTGAGGCTTAGGTTAAGTCACAAGTAAATGGCAGTGCCAGATTGGGGCTCTTACAGTCATAACTGGGCTATACTCTCTCTCTGCTGGAACATGACTTGCCACAGGACAGGCCCAAACACTATCCACTTGTCACCATTTCCAAAATACATTCACAATTTCCCTTAAGCCCCATGGTGACAGCAGACACTGGTCAGATAGAAACTGCGATGCCCGTTTACAGATAGAAGTCTTAGGTGGACCATGACGTGGTCATCACTCAAGTGGGAGAGTGCCAGTACAGGGAAGAAACCACCATTTGCTGCACCATGAGCTAGGCACTTACACAGCTTACTCCAGTGCAGCCTCCAATACAGCTACTCCAGGTAGGATCTGTGACCCCCAGCTTACAGGGGTGGAAATACAGGAGGTGAATGGTGCTGTCAAAATGGGAACCCAAGTCAGCCTGGCTCCAAAGGACCAGGATGCCTCTGGCTATGTTGTGGGGCCCTCCTAAAGCGCTCATTCTGTAGACCCAGGGCCCCCAGTTTAGTACTACATTTCCTTCCATGGTCTGTGGATAACACTGAGATGTGGGCAACCTGTTTTTTCAAAGAAATGCAAACTTTGTAACACAATGAAAATGACTACAGTTCAAAGACTTTGCCTGCAGTTCCAGCTATTCTGACTTTTAAAAAATCTTGTTGACTGCTCAGGAGAACTCTGCTAGACTCTCTCCACATAGCCACGCCAAGTAAAGCCTGGGCCAGACCAGCAAGTCCTCCAGCGATGCTCTAGGCTTATCCACCTCCCATTCACCCCCCCACCCCTGGAAGTCCCAGGGTGTCGGCTTTGCCGGAGGGCAAAGGGGCAGGGGCTCAGGGCTGCCTGCGGAACGCAAATGCACCATCTCTCCCCCCATCTCTCCACGAGTACTATCGCAGCACCACAGGGTGTCCTGCTGTCAGGGGGTTGCTCTGTACCGTGCCAACCAGGGCAGCAGCCACTAGGCACACGGGGCTATTGAGCACTAGTGTAAGGGAGAAAGCTAATATTGCATTTTCTTTAATTTTAATTAATTTTAATCTTTGGGCCACATGTGGCAAAGAATCTATCAAATAGGACAGTGCGGGTTGTCCTATTTGGACAGAAGACTGAAGGCTTGGGGACTGGGCAGGCAGAAGGGAGAATTCATTTATTCAGGGTCCTGGGGCAGAAGCAGGGACACAAGTGACCCAGGTCAGCTCTGGCTCACTCTGGATTTTTGACGGCTGGGCCCACGCTGGTCTCATTCCTTGGTGTGAAGGGAAAAGATGGGGAAGCCCAATAATACTGAAATTGAGCCGTGCTTCCTGGGCTGGCTTACCATCTAGTGAGACGAGTAGAGGGGGCAGGCAGGGAGGGCAGCCTGGGACTCTGGACCTGGAGACGTGGCCCCTCCTGTGTTGGTTCAGAGCCCTATATCTGACAGGGTGTTAAGGAACCTGCATCCCACCGGAGGCTGAACATGACTGTCCTAGTCCTATAGCCCCAGAACCTGGGGGTCAGGTGAAAAGAAACTGTCCAAGGAGAACAGAGCCAGGAGAACTAGGCCTCTGGACACTAGGCCAGCTCCACAGGGAGGGCAGGGCCTGAGCAGAGAGGTCAGGCAGAGTCTATACGGCTTGCCTAGAAGGAAAGCAGATGGCAGTGGGATAATAATCACACTTCCCAGCTGGTGTTGACTAACCCTGGAAAAGGAGACGTGGGCACTTTCCCTGAGAATTCTGTTTCCCCATGGCTATTAAGGAGCAGGGAAGAGCTGCTTAGCTTTCCTCGTTTGAGGAAAGAATTGGGGACCCACCCTCTGCTTCCAGCAGCTTCCTGCCGCCTTGCACAACCTTTAAGTCCAGAACAGGGGCTGGGAAGCCTGAGGCCTGGTGCATCGGCCAACCCCAGGCACCAGGATGGAGCCATGGACCAGTCCACTGGGGGAGGGGCGCTCCTGGGTGGGGATGGGGGGTGCCGGGAGCCAGGAAGGGACCCTCGGTGGGCAGGAAAGCAAGGCAAGCGCTGGAGGGAGAAGGGAGATGTGCATTTCAAAGCAAGGCCCCCCACTGCGGGTCCCAGTCTCCCTTTGTCCCAGTCTTTCTCCTCCCCTCGCCCCCAGGCTGCTCACACGGGAGGGAGCGGTGGGGGGTGGGCTGCGAGTGGAACAGCCTGGCGGCTCTGGAATGCCAGGCATCCAGGTCACCCGCGGCTGCGAGATAAATGGCTCCAGCGAGGAGCCAAGAACAGCCTGGCGCTCTCTCCCCAGGGAGTGGAAACGCCTCCAGGCCGGCCAACCCCTTCGCCCCTCTTCTGCTGGCTCCCAGAAACCCGCCCCATAACTTCCTTTCTTTGGCAAAGCCAGGCCCCAAAAGCCTGCCCTCTCCTACAGGACACCCCCATTCTGGCTCCTTCCAGCTACCCATCCTACCCAGACTCCCAAGGGCAACCTCAAGGGCAACCTCCTCCATTTTCTCCCTCCCCACCATCACCTCCCTCCCAGAAACCCCAAGTCATTGCCACCTCCCTCTCCTCAACCAGTACGGCATAGCCTGCATAGCCTACCTCCTGCCCAACCCGCCCCCCACCTCAACCCCTTCTGTGCTGTTCTCCCCGCCAGTCACTGCCCTGAGCAGCTCTGTCCAGGCTCTGAGCTGCTCTTGTGGAGGAAGGAAGTGCTGCCAGCCAGGGCTCAGTCCTCAAGCTGCTGTTTCTCTTCTGGACACCCTCTACTATTTAGGCCTCTCACAGCAGGCTTTTTGATGGCTTCCTCCTTCCTCCAAGCCACCCTCACCCAGACACCAGCCATCCAAGAACATCACCACAGTACACAGTAGGAGCATACAGTAAGACCCTAATAAGTAACTGCTTGTGTCTCTTCTGATTTTGGGGGCTTCTTCCTGCTGCCAAGCCCAGGGTTTCCTTTGTCTCCCTCACTCCATGCACCCCTATCTGGTGCATGGCTGGCTCTCCAACCCTGCCATCTCCACAGAACCTTTCCCTCAGGCCACTGGGAGTCACTAGTCGCCAGGGCCAAAGATACCCTTGTTCTCTTAAATTTGTCGTTAGGAGACCCAGCTCCTTCCTCAAGCTCACCCCTCTCTCTTGTCCTCCCTGCCATGGTACCTTCCTGGGCCTGCTCCCACCCTCTGCTCAACACCTGCTAGGTGCTTAGCCGGGTCCTGCTAATGAACAGATGAATGCCCGAATGGCCTAGCCAATCATGAACGCATCCACTCTTCAAGATGCCCTGGACCACCCTCTTTAAGGCTGCCTCTCAAACTCCTTCAGATTGTCCCTTTTGGTTAAGCTCCAGGAACCCATTTTTGGCTACCTGCAGGTATCTCTACTTGGCTGTCTTGTTATGGCCCAGTTCCAGCATGCTCCCCAGTTTCTCACATTCTCACAGAGCACCCAAAACCTCTGCTGCCTTAAACTCAGACTGTCCCTCCTCTTTCACTCCACCTGTCTCCAGGCTATCTGGCCTCCCCTACTGCCCACTGCATCTCTGATTCTGCAGAACACTACACTGATGGTCGGCACTCAGCTCAGCAAACTACTGCTCCCCAGCTGTCCCTCCTGTGGCCACTGACCTCCCCGATAAATACAGAACCAGATGTTACCCTCCTTCGGAAGCCACTCTTTCCCATTGCCGGCACCTAGTATGCATTCTGTAAACCTGTGCTCGAAGCATTGCTTTGCAGAGGAGGGCCCATCCTCCCTGCCCACAGGGGCTGCTGTGGCCCCACCACCCACACATCCAGCCAGGCTTCTGAGGGGGCCTCCTACTCACTCTGAGCAAGCAGCTTGGCCACCATATCCTGACTGCCTGCCTGGGCCTCTTGTGTCTTGCTTGCCAGGCGGCGGTTTGCAGACTCCAATCTCTCTGTTTCAAATGAAAGAAAGATGTTTTAACAGATGTGTGTGTATCCGATGAAGCTGTCTGCCCAGGTGTCCCCTGGGGTCCTATCTCTAGGGGATGGGTTCACAGGGAAGCCCCCGTGTCAGCTCAGGGCCTGATGAGGAGGGAGCACCTTGAGCTACACAGGGTCAGAGCTCTGTGAGGGGATCCAGGGTCTAGAACACAGACAAGCGTCTCTCTGTTGAGGTGGCCTCAGCCTTAGCCTGGTTCTCTTTCAGTCAGTTTACACTTAGTTTTGCAGAGACAGAGATGTTTAACACAGGAATCAAGCCTTTCACAGGTCCTCCCTGCCCCTCCACCTGGGAGACCTGTTCTCACCTCTGAGATCCCGGTTGAAGTCCTGCAGCCTTCTCATTTCACTGTCCATCTTGTTCCGCATGGTCTTTTCCAAGGCCTCCCGCTTGGAAGAGGCTCTCGTCAGGCTCTCATGGGCTTCAGAGAGCCGCTGGATTTCACTTTCCAACTGCAAGAGGCAGAGAGCAGAGCTGAAGGAAGGCGAGAGCTTCCATGGAGGGTGTGGCATCAAGGCTCCCTCCATGGGCCCAGGCTGGTCTGCCTCTCTCCACCAGAACAGGTGAGAGACGAGAGGGTGAGAATATCCCGGGGGCCACAGCAGGAGGATCAGGAGCCGGGAGCTTCTGGAGGTGGACCAGGCTGCCGCTGGAACCAGCGAGCACAGGTCCTGCCCATAGTGCTGAGGTCCGAATGCTAAGTGAACCCAGGGCCAGGTACTCTGGAAGTGACTGCCTCCAGGGTGACTAAACATGGCTTTTCTGGGCCCAATGGCCAGAAAGAAGCATTTTACTTTTGTCTGGCTTCTACTGAGAAATTTTAGCACAGTGGGCCAGGAGTGGGCACAGAAAGACTCCAGCCATGTTCTGGAGCTTTGACCCATCACTGACCTATTGGGGGCTGTGACTGGACAGTCATAGGAAGCCTAAGACCACCTGCTAAAGCTGAACACATAGCTGGTAAACCCTGACGGAAGATCGGGGCACCGGCCCCAGCCTGAGGAGTGTCTCCCCCTGGCCAATGCCATGCGCTGCAGGGGGCTGCCTGGGGTGGCTGCCCCTCCCACTTGGCTGCTGGCAGATTCCCCACGTGCTCCTAGCTGGCCCGTGATTCCAATAAGTTGCTAGTTTTTTCCAAGGGGAGGGGCTTTCTCTTTGGCCAGGGATGGTCTAGAACAGACTTGCTGTTGTGTGGGGGACACAAAGAGCCCTCTGTGGGAGGTGTCCGCAGGAGGGGCTGTGAGCAGGGAAGGGTGCAAGTGTGCAAGGAGCTGGTGAATGAGCTCTTTCTACTCACCACTTGCCAGCAACTGCTCATGCTCTAAGCCAGCTCCTCCCGCCTTGTGGCTACTCCTCAGCTGTCTGGAGTCAGCAAGGGAGGGTGCATGAGGGATGAGGGGGCTGAGGGCACAGGGATGGGCCAGAAACCCCACGAGACAAGCTGCCACACTCCTCTGCCTGCTCCCCAGTTGGCCTCTTGGGGTCCCTCCCTCCCCTTGTCCCTCTGAGGCCCCCCGCAGGGCCTACCTTCTCAATGCGGCCAGCCTTCTCCGCCGAGCTTTCCAGCTCCCGCTGCAGCCTCTCATTGTCCCTCTGAAGCCTGGCATTCTCCCTCAGCACAGTCTCCAGCTGGGCCAGCTGGGCACTGCCTGAGGTGGCTGAGGAGGCCTGGGTGCTAGCTGGCCCCTCCATCCCAGGAGGACTGAGAGAGCCTAGGGGGCCGTGACTGAGAGCGGCTGGGTGTGGAGCCAGCGGGGGCTCCTGGGGCTGCTGCATATACTGGTACTGCTGCTGCTGGAGGAACACAGGGGGCACCTGGGCCTGCAGAATCCTGGGGAACAGAAGGTGGTGCTCAGAGATGGCACAGATGCCATGGCCCCCATTCCAGAGCAGCCTGGAGTCAGCCCGGCCCTCCTGGGCTTATCCTCCCCACAGCATTAGGTAGCAACTGGTGAGGAAAGCCTCTTCCACATGGTGTTTGCCCAGGACCCTCAAGGGCCAGGGAGCAGGGCTAGAGAGGACTAACATCAGGATGCTTGTTTCATGCTCAGCCCCACTGTGGCCACGGCCTGGGTCATCACCCTGAGTAGGCTTGGATCCCTAAGCACTGGGTGCTTAAATAAGACATAAAGTGCACATTCGACCCTTCTAAAGAATAGAAGGTTCTTTTGCGTCTGGAGGCCATGTTAATCATGACTGAGCCCACAGCCTTCCAGGCCCCTGGGCCACTTGGTGGCTGGGTCCCAGCAGCCACCCGTGTCTATTAAGAGCCTCCAGTTTTGGGCCTCATGCTAGCACCTGCCAGGGCAGCACACTTACGTCTTCTCCCTTCTATATCAGGTCCCGTTACCCCTCACAGAAACATTTTTAGAAGACTGTGGCTAAGGTTACAGCCATGAGACAGATGTCAGGGTAAGAGTCTGACCTGCAGAGTCTGATAAAACAGGCACCCAAATCCCTAAGGTGCCATCATGCCTCTGCTCAATTGTGAGACTGACTGTCTCCAGTCTTGCGGGGCTCACCAGGGCTCCACGAGGTCTGGCAGTGCTGGGCCTACAGCAGGAACTCCCATAATGGCAGCCCACCCTCCACCCTCCTACTGGTGACCACAGCTTACTCTTTGTTTGAAGGCTAAATGTGACCCAAACACTGGCTTTTCTTGGGCAGAGGGACCGACTCTGAACTACTGCAACAGCCTGAGTTTAGGCACAATGTTCTACGGGCTCCTGCAGTGGTGTGCCATCACCCCCAGGGCCCCGTGTGGCAGAAGAGAGCCAAGAGCAAGGGGCACAGAGGGGTTACAAAGCCTTTCTGGGGTCTCGCGACTCCAAGTATGGAAGAACAGACTGCCTCAGTTTCACCAGGAACTTCCCAAGTCCCAAGAGCTCCATGAAAATTTAATTCTACTTCTGGGTCCATTACCTCAGCCCCCACACCCACACCCACACCCACCCTCACCCTAACCCCCAGCCCTCTCCCTGTAGCCTACACTGTTCTGCTCTTCTCAGGACCCCCAGCCAGAAGGGAAGTCCCTCTCCGCAGTTTCCGGTGACCAGTCCTCATCTGATTAGCCAAGCAGAGAAGCTGGCAGCTGTATTTGTCTTACTGTCTAAGGCAGAGCTTCTAGTGAGAGCTGGGCAGGGGCGCCCCTGGAGGGCCCAGCTCCCCCTGCACTGCTAAGCGTGGCATTCTCGGGGCTGCTTCACAGACCTTGCTCTGTCTTCCTCGCTCCAGGCAGACAACTGGCATTCTTTGGGGATGACTTAGCTCCAAGAAAGAACAGTCTCCTTTCCCTTCACACTTGCTCCCCTGGTGCTTCCCCTCCCCCCACTCTCTTTTTTGTTCTCCTGCAAACATCCTACTTCCTTTCCCGATACTATCTTTTCCTGACAGAGTTCAATAAGGCTGGTCCAAAAGAAGAAAAACCACGACTCAGCTTCCGAAACTCTCCCTGACCGTGCTCTGAGGAGGGAGATAAGGTGGGGGCCTGGGAGGTGGAGTTGGGAGAAAACCCACATCACTCATTTCTCCAGAGCAAGGGAAGGCGTCTTTCCCAGGCAAGGCCAAGCAGTGGGAAACTGGGTGACTAAATGAAGACTTTGCAGGCAATGAAGAGAAACAGATTTTGACCTTGAGCCTCCAGAGGAAGGGAGCTGGAAGTCTTCAGGCCCCTCTGATGGGGTTTTCTGGACCCCCATGGGAGGAGATGCAGCATGTATGAAATGAAGGGTGTGTGTCAGCTTCTCAGGAGGAGGAGCTGGGCCAAGTGACAAGCCAGGGGCAAAGCCTCATTTCTAGGAACCTGTATTTCTGCAAACTATCTGGGCTTTCTGCCTCCCCTTGGTTTCCCTGCTTCCATTCTTGCACCTTAAGATCCTTTCTCTTCACGCAGCCAACACACACTCTGAAGCCTTCCCTTTACACCCAGAATCAAACCCCAAAGCGCCCAGGCCAGCAGCCTCTCCTGAGCCTCCACAGAAAAAGGCTTGCCTGAGTCCAGAATCCTCTCCCACTTCAGGCTCCAGCCACATGGAGCACTCGGAAAAACACAGAAGAGAATGAACAGTAGAGCCAGGGCAGTGCCACCTGGTCCTTCCTGCCTCCAGTTAGGGATGCCTTCCAGTAATCCCAGAAAGCAACCTGTCTACTGTTCTTAAAAATCCCACAGAAGGAGGTCCCACATTCTTCCCTCTTAACATGGAAACAGTCTGGCACTCTGTCTTTATAGCAAGTCTTTTCTGAAACCTAACCTTTAGCCCCCTGCTGTAACTCATATCCTCTGGGAACCCTAGTCATTTGACTGATACAGCTAATCAGACAGTGGTATCAATCTCCAAATTAAAACAAGAGATGCCACTAAATTCTCATGTGACCTTGGCTAAGTCTTTTTGCTCCAGGTATTAGGACCCCTATCTTGGGAAGAAGGAGGTGTCACTAGCTTCCCTTGGGGCTTGCCAGCCCTGACACAAGGTTTTGTCTGGAAGTTCTCTACCATGGGGGCACTACCCTGGAAGAAAGTCAAGAACCTGAAGGACTAAGGTGGGCAGTTACCTGACTTCAGCATGCTGGAAATGCGGGCTGCCACGGGCACGGTACCGGGGGTTGGTTGCGGCAGTGGTGGTCTCATGAGCTAGCATCACATGTGGATATTGAGGTGGAGGTCCCCGGGGCTCTGGGCCCTCAGCAGGGGGGCCTCTGGCTGGGGGGCCCTGCTGGTTTCGGGCCAGCTGTGGGAAGCTGTGGGAGGAGCTCATGTGGCTGGGGACCCGGGCACCATTCCTCTCCAGGGACAGCTGCAGGAGCCGTTCACTTAGGGAGCGCACATGCCCGTGCCTCAGCTCCCGCAGGGCCTCATCCTGCCTCCGATTGCCTCCTGGGGCCCCACGAGGATCCCGGACCCCAACATGTGGCCGGGGCCCGGCCTGCTGGGCCGCGTAGTACTGTGAGTGAGCTTTAGCCTCCTCATAAGTGGGCAGCTCCTCGCCCTTGCTGGGCTGGGGGTACAGCCGGTAGAGGGTGTTCTCTGCCAGATGGGTGTCACTGCTCTGGTGCTCCTGGCCCTGGGGCTCCTGCCTTGTGGCCTGCTGTAGCACCTGACTGTCTTCAGGTGCCAAGATCTCCAGGGAGGCCTGGGGGCTCCCTGTGCCCCCAGCTCCAGCCCCACCCCGCAAGGCCTGCTGCTGAATGGCCAGCAGTGTGCGCGTCTCAGTCAGGTTGCCATAGCGCAGCTGCTCCTGGATGAGGCGGTGCAGAACTGTCCCCGAAGAGTCTTCTGGCGTCCTCATGCTTCCTTGGCTTACACACACCCGCCTAGACAATGGCCCGAGGCACCTGGCCCCCAAGGCACCTGAAGGAGAGAAAGAAGAATCATCAGTGGGGGCACATGGGAAAGAGGGGTACTTTCCATTAAAGTCTGGTAAAATAATGGTAAGGAACAAGGTTATGGAGGGCCACTCAAGCCCGGGTTCAACTGCCAATGCTGCCACCTACTGATTAAGGCACGTGAGCTCGTTTCTCCATCAGAAAGATGGAAATAATGCTTGCCTCACGGGGTCGAGAATGAAAAGAGGCAATGCACATAAATCCTTGGCAAAGGATTACCATTACAATGACATTCATGGTAACTTACAAAGCTTAAAGACACCAGTAACCTAGAAGGTAATCAACCAGGAAGCCTCTTGCAGTCAGCTCCCCATCAAAAAGCCTGAGACTCCAAGGCAGACTTAGCTCAGATCTAACTACTGACCTGTATAGTCCAGGGGTAGACAGGGCCCCAGTTTATTTGCAGGTGGTAAAGAAACAGTCCAGCCTGGTAGGAGCCCTAGGCAAACAGCCCCAGCACTCTCTAAAATAAATGAACCATGCTTTAGTCCCAGGCTGGCACAGTTAATTCACAACCCCTGTCCCCACTGAGCCCTCCCTCAGCCAATGGATAACCTTGGCAGTCACTCTACAAGGTGAACAGGAAGGAGGGAGAAAGTGCACCTGGAATGCTGAAAAAGGGATGAAAGAAGGCAGGCTGCAATAGGACAATGGTTTTGCGAGAAGAGGCAAAAAGGTGCCACCCATCAAGGTTTGTAGGTCAGTCACATAGTCTGTGTGCTGCCAGTTACATGGGTGATTCAGTGAGAAGAAATCTTTGGTTTTATGACTACCACTTCCCCACCCCCAATACAGACACACACTTGCTACTTGAAAAAGCCCCCCATGGTCCTCTAGCCACATAGGGGATGGGCACTCACAATTTTGACAACAGTAACACCCCCTGGAAGAGAAAGGGAGCTAGGAGAGGTTGCTGGTTGCAGGGATCTGGGAATGGAGGCTGGGGACTGTGAGCCTAAAGTGCAGGGAGATAACATCTCCTAAGGAAGGTGTTCCCTTCTGAGCTTGGGCTCCCGGTGGCTCATGGCTTGGAAGGCTGCCCACCTCACCCGGCTTCCTTTCCACAGCCTCCTCCAACACAAACCTCCAAACTGGGATTCAGAGAAAACCAAACAAAACCCACACTTCTACAGGTCCTGAGGGGTGGGGTCGAGTGAAAGAATGTGGCCTTTCCTCTGCCACATAACTAGTCCCAATGCCCTGCTACAAGCTGGCAGAGCAGCCATTCCCAATCCGATTCTTGCTCCTTGCAGCCCAGAACTGAGGGTATGGAGGACACCGCTGTACCCATCTTTCCTGGCACCCAGTCGTGCCTCCCCCTTCCCCTACACACACAAGGCGTGGCGCTGTAAGATTCCAGAGTTACCAAAAGCAAAACAAACAGGAATCAATAGTTAATCACTGTCTGGGCTGACTCCCGCTGACGACCAGGGAATGCAAGCTCTCCGGACCCATTCCAGACCCTTCCCCCAACAGTGTGCCTGGGAGCAGGGAATCCCACGAGGGGCCTCTCCAAGTAGTCTCCGTCAAGCCCTTCAGATGCACATCCTTCAGCTGAGCGCTCACCAAAACCTGCGCCGCCGCCCCCGACCGTGCACCTCTGCAGCACTAGCGCACTGGACTTCCTGAAACCCCCTTTCTTAGCAGGCACGCATCTCCTGCCTTGATTGGGGCTCACGCTCGCCTAAGGAACCAAAGCGAAGATCTCTATTCAGATCGCACCCCGGCCCGGGATCCCGTCCTACCCGGACTCCCGGCCGAACACTAGCACCCCTGGCCCGCAGCGGGCCCAGAGCGAGCGGGCTAGAGTAGCCGGTGGGCCAAGAGGTCTTTAAGCGTCGCGGGTCCGCCTCTCACCCTCCCCTCCCGAGGCCTCTTTGTTTTCCAAATGCTCCAGCGCTGACGTCACCGGGCTGGACGGCAGGCTGCATTCTTTCTAAGTGAGAGCCAGTCCGTGGCTCCGGAGAGGATTTTCCAAGGAAGACAAAGAGGAATTCTTAGGCTAGTTGGGGGCAAAGACACCTGTAATCCCCACCTACCCGGAGCAACCCCCAGGGCCCTGCAACTTGAACTTTCGGTGGCGCCTGCTGGCCTGTTCCGAGCCCCTCTCCTGGACCCGTGACACAAATCATGGATCCCGCTCTCCCAGAGGACGCCCCCTCCCCCAGCCCCAGGGTACCTGTGCACCTTCAAGAGCGTCCCTGCCCCCGCCCCTCCAGGCGCGGCGCCCGGCCGCCGGAGCTGCCCTTGCCCTCCTTTGCCGCTACCACGAAAGGGCGCGCTGCGCCCCGCAGACGTTCGTCTGCCCGGGCCGCGCTTCCAGAAAAGGCTAGGCTGTGCCGGGGCTCCGGCTTCAGCTCGGGCGCGTTTCTGCCGGCCCTGCGCGCTCCCCGAAGGGCTGGCCGGCCTTCCTTACCGCTGCGGCCCGCGGGTGCTCGGCGCAGTCAGACCAGACCACCCGGCCCGGCCCGGCTAGGCTCGGCTCGGCTCCGCGGCAGAGGTGCGCACTCGGCGGTGGCGCCGACGCTCTGGCCGTTCGGGCCCCAGCGCGCAGCCCCAGGGTCGGCCCGCGCCGGAGGCGGCTGCTATGCAAGGAATGTGAGAGTTTCAGGTCCCCCCTCCGGATCAAAGCGAACCACAAATAACCTCTCAGCCGCGCCGCCCTCCTCCGCCCTCCGCCTCCTCCCGCTCCCTCCTCCCGGCCCCCGCCTTCCTCCCGGGAGGCGGTGCTGCTGGCCGGGCGCCGGGCGGCCCCTGAGCTCGGCTCCCGGGACGCCCAGGGCCCTTCAGGACGCGCTGCCTCCCCTTCCCGCCTTCCCCCACAACGCTTAGCCTTCGGCGCACTGGGGACGAAGTAATCTAGCTTGGCCCATTTCTGTCCCCATCCTTCCTGCGCCCTCTCACCCCTACCTCCCCGAGGGCAGGTCGATGCCGAGATGCCCGTCGCGTGTCCCGGAGGATTCCCAGTGTTGCTGCAGGAGAGTGCTGGGTGGGGAGGGTGGGGTGTGCGTGAGTGTGTGTGCGTGCGTGTGTATACTGGGCTAGGAAGGGCTGCAGTGTTTCTGTCTGCCTGGCTTGGACGGTGCTCCCCACCCCCACTGCCGCGAAAGGCTGACTGCTTCTTCCTGAGCCTTTTCTCTAAGCCCCACTGGTTTCACCGCGACAGCAATCTTTGAATTAAGCTTTTATTGTTTACAAACTCCTTTGCCCGCTTGTCTAGGAACAGTCTCTAGAGGAAGTGTAAATTTGGGTTGAAAAATGTTCTGGTTAGTCCGACCCACCTAACCAAGTGAATCAGCCTCTGCCAGGCGCTCTGTTCAGCTCTTCCTGGAGAAGGTGGTAATCCGTATCCCTTTGCTCAGAGCATTTACGATGACCCGTTTTTGGCCTAGCCATCCCGTGAAGTCCTCGCAGCCATCCTCCCAGGGAGTTCTGTTATCCCTGTTTTATAAATGAGGAAACCAAGGCTCCGAGAAGTTAATCGCCGGCCCACCGTCACATACAGAGTAAGTGATGAAGTCAGATAATCGCTGGGCTGCTCAGCTTCTCTTTCTAGAGGGACACCAGGAACTGGGAGCCCTTCTCTCTTTATCTGCTCTCTCTGCTTTGGTCTCTTTATTTCTCCCGACACGGGGGCCAGTCAGGGGCTCTCCCTAACGTCCATTTATGCCGCTGCTGCTGTTCCTCCTCTGGACGGAATTCTCTTCTCTGCCCCTGGGGCCCTCCTCCTCCACCTTCCCACTGGGCTGGTCCATCGGTGCTAGTGGGAACGCCTTCTTCAGGAAGCCTCCTCTGACAGCCTCCTCACCTACTGGCCCCCCCAGTTCCGTGCTCCATTCCTGAACCCTGGGGGCACTGACCCTCCCTGTCCCTTCCTGTGGGGGACTCAGGCCCCCGTGGTGTTGGGAGAGTCAGAGCTGACTCCCATCCCTGGCTGGGCCCTGTGCTCCTCCCCTCACCACAAAATTTGCAGTTACCAGATCTGCTGGCGGGGACCCTGGACAAGAAAACTTTGTAAGTTCAAAGAACTATTTACTATGCAGGGACATTGTTAATTTTTAATAAAGCCCTCCCCCAAACATGTGTGTGTGTGTGATTTACTTGCAAGACAAATACTGCATTTCAAATAGGGATCAGCTCAGAGACAAATGAGAAAATAAGTCATCTGTGCCAAGCTAACAGATATTTGACCATCCAAGGACCACGTCACAAAGAGAAGCTATGGCCAATACGCCACCTTCCCAAGTAGATACACTAGGTAGGAACTTGGAATGAAAAGGAAGAGAGAAGAGGTTCCCAGATGGCCTTACCCTGTGGACAGCATTCTTCTTGGAAATACTTGGTGGAGGTGTGAGAGTGGGCATGAGCATGTGCACTCTGGGGTTGCAAAATCAGGGGAGAGGCCACATTGTACAGTCCTGTTTATCAGGGGTATTTGGGGGACACCTCACAAAATGCTTGACAAACATTTTTGAGATGGTTACAGAAAGGGGCTAGCTCAAGACAGCTAGCACCAAGGAGGTACGTTTTGTACCTCTGTGTCCCAGAGCAGTGGAAGTGGGAGAGGTGTCTCAAAACCTGGACAGAAAATTTACACACACTTATTTTCTTTTTCTTCATTTTTCCTCCTTTCTGCAAGAAGGATGTAGAGCAGGGCCTCCTAGGCAAGGCAGGTCAGGGCCTGGGTCCTCAGCAGAGCCTGCCTAAGCAGTCAACCACACCTGGCTGTGCAGAGTGGTTGGGGAAGGGGGTCACCACAGCTCAGATGTGCTGGAGGCAGGTGTGCACAGGTGGGCACTTGGTTGGCTCCCTGCTGGCACAAATATCTTCTCCCCTTACAGCAGGGGAGGAGAGACCTATCTAGGGAGCCAGTGCTTTCTACTTCCCAGCTTTGCCCCTCTCTGTCCACCGCGTCCCTTTCTCTCTTACCTGCCTCCCCCTGCATTACCTAATGATTCTTCCCAGATGACAGTATGGCTAGCTGGGTTTGGAATCTTGCCCAGGAAAGATCCAGAAGTGACCCAGTTCTCAGAGTAAGCCAGACTTAATGCCTTTGGTCAAGGGTGTGGGGGAAGCCTAGGTGTGTACAGACTAAGCAAGGGATCTGGGCACCTATACCCTTGTCCCTCCTTAGCCTGGGCCTGGGCTCAAGCCTGGAGCTGTGCCTGTGATATGGCCCCAGCCTGGCCCTGCAGTTGTGTCCCACTGTACTTAACAGGAACATGCAGATGAGTTCTGAGCCACACCCCAGCAGCTCCCTCCCATGGAGCTGGGAAGGCAATGGTCTCCCTATTTCCCAAATGGTTGATTGGTGGAGGAGGGGTTCCAGAATCAAAGGAAGACTCTGCTGGTTGTGGAATTCTCCCTTCCAGCCTCCCTTGGACACTTCTTTTGGCAAGTGTCTGGGAATCGGAAGCTCACCAGAATTGAGTAGGTAGCAAATTTACAGGCAGAACCTTACTTTGGAATGGAAGTTCCATTGTTCCAATTCCAAGAGCCAAGCTAGAGGCCTTCCTCTCTTCGTTCTTCTGCAAGCTCCCATGGTCCCTCTCCACCCACTTCTCTGTGTCCAGCACTCTCTAGGCTTTTTCCCCAAAACCTCTCCTTCCACCGCCTCTCCCTTCCCTCTCACTCCAGGCATCAGGCCCAGAATCTTCACCAGACACAGGTTGCCTCAAAGGGTCTGTGTCTTTAGGTTGTTAATTCCTCCAGAGTAGGAACATTTTTTAAATTAGGCTCTGCAGTGGTTGAGGTAAGAGGGTGCTGTCCTAAAAAAGTCAGGGCTTTGCAAACTACTCCTGGGCTTCCTCTGTGTCCCTTGGCTTCTTATGTTCCTGTAGGCCCAGGGCTGGGATGATTCCCGGAGACAGTGAGGTTCCACACTGGGGAGGAAGCTACGAACACTGCTCCCATTTCCTCCCTCTGTTCTGGGGTCTGTAAATGCCCAGAACCTCCATGGTCCCCACTCCTGCAAGGAAGATGTGTCTAGTGGATATTGGTGAAAAAAAAAAAGATACATTACAGGAGTTCACCCTTCAGTTTATTCTGATCTGGGCAGACATCAGGCTGGGGATGGGGATCGAGATGGGTATTTAAGAATTGGCACATTCAAACAGTAAAGAAGGGAAGATGAAATATCAGTGTAACCCAGACACCTGCCTTTTCTGTAAAGCTGCCGTATACCAAATGGGTACTAATTTGGTGACTGTGCCATTGTTGCTTGGGTAGACCCTCTGCTCTTGGCAAGAGGCTGCAGGGAATTCAAGGAGACCCCTGGGTTTGCAGGGTTCCTTGTAGAAAAACAGCCCAGGGCAGGTGTTCACGGCTGCTGGGGCAGGACCAGGGTGATGAAAGAGTGCCCCCTAGTGAGCCTCATCTCCAGCTGCTGAGGTCAGTTCCTCCCAGGGCTCCCCAGGTGAATCTCTCAAGGTGGGACAGGTGTCACTCAGACCCCTCCAAGAATGAACTAATGGCCCCAGTCGTGTTTCTGAGCCTTCCTCCCATTTCAGCCTCTCCTGGACCTTCACATGGTCTCATACCCACTCTCACACCTCCACCAAGTATTTCCAAGAAGAATGCTGTCCACAGGGTAAGGCCATCTGGGAACCTCTTCTCTCTTCCTTTTCATTCCAAGTTCCTACCTAGTGTATCTACTTGGGAAGGTGGCGTATTGGCCATAGCTTCTCTTTGTGACGTGGTCCTTGGATGGTCAAATATCTGTTAGCTTGGCACAGATGACTTATTTTCTCATTTGTCTCTGAGCTGATCCCTATTTGAAATGCAGTATTTGTCTTGCAAGTAAATCACACACACACACATGTTTGGGGGAGGGCTTTATTAAAAATTAACAATGTCCCTGCATAGTAAATAGTTCTTTGAACTTACAAAGTTTTCTTGTCCAGGGTCCCCGCCAGCAGATCTGGTAACTGCAAATTTTGTGGTGAGGGGAGGAGCACAGGGCCCAGCCAGGGATGGGAGTCAGCTCTGACTCTCCCAACACCACGGGGGCCTGAGTCCCCCACAGGAAGGGACAGAGAGGGTCAGTGCCCCCAGGGTTCAGGAATGGTGCACGGAACTGTGGGGGCTGGTAGGTGAGGAGGCTGTCAGAGGAGGCTTCCTGAAGAAGGCATTCCCACCAGCCTCCCCCTCGCCCCTGTCTTAAAGGTGTCTCGGACTGTCTGAGGCTCTGCTGACCTTGCTTCTTCCTCTCGCTGGTCCCTCAGCAGTGGGGAGGAAGCGGAAACCTCATCTGGGCATCCCACTGTCCAGAGCTTCGATGATGTCACTCTCCTGCTCTCTCCTGTCCTGGCTCCTTTTGTTGAGGGGTTCGGCTTTCCCCTTTCATCTCCTGCCCCCGAGGTGGGTCTGGGGCCAAGGCAGGGTGAAGGTGCTGCTTACTCCTCCCTGTTTAGCTAAGCCTCCTCCTGCCTGGTTTTTCTCACTGAAGTGGCTCCTTCCAGACCTTCTCAGGACTGGTGTGGGCACTTGGGGCAGGAGGCTGGCCAGCTCAGTGTTGTTCAACTAGTTCTGCAACTCCAGGGCTTGCTTCCCCTGCTGTGGGCTGGGCCCTCATCCCTCACCAAGGAGAAGCCCAGGGTTGGGGTTGGGTGGAGAGCTTCTGTGCTGAGAATACTCTGCTGCTTCAGTACTTCAGGGTACCACCAGGACCTTGGCAAGGAGGACTCGAGGCTTGGGGTTTTAGAGGTCCAGAGGTTGGGCCACAGTTCCAAGGGGCCCCTGACACTCCCTTTAAACACCACATTGTCTTCCCCAAACCTGGGAGTCCAGGAGAAGGCTGGCCCAGAGGTGTCCTTGCCTCTAGCCTCCCCCTTTCCTTGGTGCATGTCAGGGGAGGGTGGTAGGGGGAAGACTGCCTTCCCCAGGCCCACCTTTGCTGCCTACTGAGGGTAGTGCTCTAGCTGTTCAGCTCCATTGGAAAGCTTCTATTGTTTGGGGGGAGGGGTTTGGGGAGTCAGTTGGGAGGCATTATAATATTTGGCTTCTTTTGGGCAGAGGTTCTCAGGGTGCACTGTGTGGGTGCTGGTTTGGGGAGTGCTCCATGAACCTGAGATCACATATGCCACAGAGACTCCATAATCAGCATTACTCTCTTAGAGATTCACAATGTGTCAACCTGTATGAAGAGTCTGAAAAATCCCTGCAGGAAAGAAACCATATATGTTGTTTAAGGCACCCACATTAAAGAGGACAGGCTGAAAGAAATCAGACTGGTATTAAAAGGTATCAGGCCATGGACACAGTGGAGTGTAGAGTGTACCATCCTGGTGGAAAATAAGATGGCTCTGGAGCTAGAGACAGTGTAAAAGCAGCCCATATTCAGGCTAGTCCTTGGCTACATTCACTGGAAGCCTGGTGAGTCTTGGCTGCCTGGCCTGATTTTTCAGACCCTTTTGGCAGACTCTTTCCAAACCCCAACCCAAATCCAAAGTAGATGGCACTGAAGGAGACCTAGAATCTGGCACTGGGACGAAAGAGTGACCTGGGGAAGCACAGGGAAAGTGTTTCCTCTGAGGTCAGTGGGAACATAGGTTGATGGGCTATAGGCAGGAGGAGGCAGGTTCAACAGAGGGAGGCAGATCAGTAACCATTATTTCTGGATATCTGCATTTTAGTAAGATGTAATTTAATATAAAACTATATAAGAATGTACATACTATGTAACAAAATCCAACCATTTTAATGCACAGCTTGATGAATTTGGGTAATTGTGTAGAGCTGTGCAACTGCAGTTACACTCACTGATTTCTCTGCTTCCACTATCGCCCCATCGCCCCCCTCCAAACTATTTTCCGTGCTGCCGCTGGAGCGATCTTTTAGAAACACAACTTGGATTGTACCGCTCCCGTACTGAAAACCTTACGAGGCTCTTGGACTGACATCCAGAGCCCTTTCTGCGTGGCCCCTCCCTGCCCTCCCACCTCCTCCCCTACTGCTCTTCCTGCTCAGGGTGTGCCAACCCCTGGCCATACAGCCTCTCAAACCTGCCGAGATCCTTCCCACCCCGGGGGTCTTGGCCCCTGTGGCGCCCCCTCCTGGACCACTCTGGCTCCACATCTGCCCACGCTTGGTTCATTCTCTTTTTCCTTCACGTGTGATCTCCAGGGTCACCTTCTCAGAGAGGCCTTCCCGACCATGTAGTTTAAAACACGCCCTACTCACAGCTGCGCCCAGACGCATCCCTCTTCTTGTTCTCCTCACAGCAATAAGATATACCATTCCTGCTTAATGCTTTATTCGTTTATGCGTCGGATTATTTTCTTGTTGTCAGTCTTCCCCCAGTTAAGTGTAAACTAGATGGGGAAGGACTTTGGCTTTCTTCACCGCTTTGTTTTGGGCCAAGCACAGGGCCCAGCACAAAATAGTTGACTTATACATATTTACTGAATAAAGCCTATGAAGAACAAGCGCAGGGAGGAGAGAGAGCGAGCGAGCACAGGGCAGCGGTCACGAGCGGCAGGTGGGCTGGGTGCGGTCCCCAACTGCCGGCCGCCGCGTTTCTCCCGCTGGGCCCAGCTCCCATCCCCTCCTGGTGGCTGAGAGGTCCTATTCATGACTGGCAGTCTTGACCCCAGCTGGGGTTCACGGGGAGAGCTAATGTTCCCCACAAGGGTCAGGGGCCTATAAAGACACTGCTGAGAAAGCATCTGCCCACCGCCTCATTTCCATGAGGAACCAGGGCCAAGGGAGGAAGGTCTAGGAGAGCAAGTCGGGAGGGGGGCACGGGGTGGAGGACTTGGCTGGGAGGAGGCGGGGCAGCGGCTCTGGTCTCTGCCCCGTAACGCTGAGGCCTGGCCCATGGTCCCTTGCACCTGCTCTGCACTGCCACCCGCCTACTGGACCCACGAAACCCCTCTCAATGCCATAGTGACAGGAGGAGGGAAATGCTCAGCCCAAGGCTGGGGGGGGGGGCAAGTCTTCCTCCAGCTCTTTCTTTTGATTTTACTTCCTTTCCTGCACTCTTTCAGCCCCTTCTCTTCCCTGCATGTCAGTCTGATGGGCAGCCCCTGGAGATGGAGGGGTGGGTTTGTGAGGTGCTGAGGGCATCAGCTCAGGAAGCCCCCGTCCCCACTGACTGGCTTTGCCACCTTGGGCAAAAAGATGAACCTCACTTTCATCTTGTGTACAAATGAGCTTTATCATAATAGAACCTGCCTCACACACAGGATTGTCGGGAGCATTAAAAGCAACAGTCTTTCTAATGGCATCTAGAAAGTGTGTAATAATTACCCTCTCCTTACCCCAGGTATGTACATTATCACCTGACACCACTTTGCCGTGGAACCTCCTGTGCACAAGGTTCCAGTTCCCTAAGACTCAAGGGCAGTTCTGAAGCAAGCAGCCCCCTCAGCCAAAGCCATTCCTGAGGACAAGTTACATTTTCCCAGAATATTTCTCTTGCTTTGTTGGGAGCTGGAGGAACATTTTGCCCATGTTATCTGCCTCCTCCTCAGCCCCTCAGACCTTTTATCAAACATCACCTTCCAGTTCAGCCTTCCCTGATCACACTGCACAATCACTACTTACATTGCAACCTACCCCATTCCCTGTTCTCTTTCCTCCACCTTTTTCCTCCATCAGCTTATTTCCATTCTACCTGCAACTTACCTCACTTACATACCTGCTTGTGTGTCTCACCCACTAGAATGGAAATTGTACTAGGCCAGCGAGTTTTGTCTGTGTTGTTCATCACTGTATCTCTGATGGCTAGAAGGATGTTTGGCACATAGTAGGTGCCCTCTAAATATTTGTAGCCTGAATGAAATGGACTCACAGCCATTTGTTTTTGCCATGGGAAGGTCCATATTATTTTATGATCTTTGGCTACTTACAAGAAATCACTTTCTTTCCCTAACTCATTAAGGTTGCTTATAAAGTATGATTGCAATAACTCTCTGGGTGTGAGAGATGGGCACCTATGGGGTGTTTGAGTGGCTGGTCCCAATCCATTGGCCTCCCCTGTGGTCTGATTTGTTCAAGTGGCCTCTGCTCTTACAGTGAAGTCACATGGTGCTCATTAGAGGTTTTACGTGGTATACAATCCAGTGGTTTAAATTGTTTTAAGGTTAGTAACTGATATGCAGTGAGTTTTGCAGATGCAGTTTCCTAAACACTGTGTATCAATGAACTCTATTTAGACATGAGTATTGGACACCACACAAAAAGTGGCTTAAACTTAAACACATTAGGGATCCATTTTTCTTTCAGAAAACATGAAGTCTAGAGGTGGGTCACTTCTAGAGCTAGTATGGTAGCTCTACATCATCTTCCATGAGCCAGGCTCCTTTTGTCTTTCTGCTCTTCCATCCTTTGCCCTTCATGGCAACTTCTAGACTCAGCTTCATGGTTATAAGATGACCACTGCAGCTCCAGATATCAAGTCAGCCTCCCAAGTATTAAGAGGGTTAAAGCTGAGGGGAGCCAGGCAAAAGGGTGCATGCTCCCTGAGTCAGCCTTCCTTTAAAAAAAATCCAGCCTTTGATTTTAATGTAAGCACTCAGCCCATATATAATATTTTGGGTTTAACTCCACCAGCTTACTACCTGTGCCTGTTTCACTTCTTTTATATTCCCTTTCTCCCGTCTTGCTTCCAAAGTACTTTTTTATTATTCCATCCCATTTAGCTCATTAGTTACATATCCTTTTATTATTTTTTTAGTGGGTACCCTGGATATTACAATATGTACCCTTGACTTATTAAAGGTTCATATAAACTAACACTGGTGCTGAGTGCATTCCAGGACAATGCAAAGATTTTAGGGCACTTTAACTTCACTACTTCTCTCTCATGTTTTATGCTTTTAATGTCATGTATTTTAATTTAATAAATATTTTAAACTTCACAAGGCATTATTATTTTCTCATATGTCATCAATATTCATTTATTTTTACCCATATATTTACCCTTTCATTGCTCTCCATTCCTGTGTTCATCTCCATGCTTCCACTTGGGGTCATTTTCCTTTTGCTCTGTAGATGTCCCCTTAGTATGGATTTGCTGGTGACAAAAGCTCCCCACTTCTATCAGTTGGAAATGTCTTTACTTTCTCCTTCCTCCCTGTCAGTTGAGAAGTAGAGCGCTCTTGGCTGCCAGCGCAGGGCTAGAGCCGGGAGTCCTTCTGGACAATATTGGCTGCCCAGAAAGTTCACGCCCTGTTTCTTGGGTGTGAGAGTCATCATGTAAAGCCAGTGTTTGACAGAAATCAGAGGCAGTCATTCAAATCTGACTTGGTCCAAAGGATCAGATCTGGCTCTGATCATATTTTGGGAAGACAGCTGCTCTTGGCACCAGCTCCCACAGGTCGACATTCTCTATCGGGTGGTGAGGGTGCCCAGCCTCGCTCTGAGCTGGTGGTGTGGGAATCACTGAGTCTATCCAAGCCTCCACTTTTACACAAAGGGATAACTTATCAGGCCTATTTTCTTCACAGGGAAACTCAAAAAACATTTTGTAAATGGGTCTTCCCTTGAATTTTTCTGATAAACCTAGGCTGGTGCAGATGGAAGTAAGTAGTCATCAGGGTCCTTGTCTCCAACCAACTCTTAGCAGCCAAGTGGCTTGGGTTAGATTTTGTAGACCCCAAGACTGTCTGGCCCAGTGTGAACTGGTGGCCCTGAGTATCCCAGAGTGAATGGGGTAGTTCAAGTCTTCTGCCAATGGTATTGCTCTTGAAGTCCCAGCCACCCAAGCCCTACATCCTATACTCTTCCTCAAGCTGGAAAGCCACACCAGGGTAGAGACATTAGGCAGCTTCCTTCCTCCCTGCAAAATCACAAAGCCCCACCTGCCGAGGTGAGTGACTGCCTATACAGGTGGACACAGGAGACAAACAAAACAGAAACACAGCTTACCTTTGTCTGGACTCTGGGGTCTCTCTGGAGCAAGAGGAAAGTTGGAATGCATTTCTGGTGGGCTCCCTGTGTTTAGTTATTTTTCTACAGGCTAAAAAGAGAAACTGAAAGCCTTTCCTTCCCTAAATTTTATTTTGCTGAGCAAAACAAAAACTAATTCTAGACTGTTCCTCCTGTCCAGAGCAGTTTTCCTCTCGATAGCCCCATGGCTCTTGCTCTCACTGCAAGTCTCTGCTCAAATGCTACCTTCTCAAGAATGCCTTTCCAAACACCCATTCAGACCTATGACTATTGTCTCCCAAGCCCCCCACCTGACAACCTGGCAATTCCCTATTTCCCTTCACTTGTTTAGTTTTCTGTCACCATGCTTTATTTACCATCTTCCTCCCTTCCCCAGACTGTCCGCTACATGAGGGCAGAGATGTGTTTATATTTTGTCTTCTTCTGTGTCCCAGGGCCAAGAACAGTGCTCAACACATAGTTGGTATATGACTTACTTACTGCTTTTAACAAAGTACCCTCAATTTAGCAGCTTGAAATAGCAACACTTATTAATATTACAGTTACTGTGGGTCAGGATTCTGGAGGCAGCTTGGCTGGATCCTTAGGCTCAGCCTCTCTCACAATCCAAGTGTTGGCTGTGGCTGCAGTCTCATCTGAAAACTCAAATGGCGAGGATCTGCTTCAGATCCACATGGTTGTTGGCAGGATTCAGTGCCTTGCAGGCTGGCAATTGAGGGTGACGGTTCCTCACTGGCTGTTGGCCGGAATCCGCTGTGAGTTTCCTGGTGCAGGGCTTCACCAGTGGGCACTTACTACGTGGCAGCTGATCTCATCTGAAGAACCACAGAGAGAGTGTGAGCAAGATGGAAGGTAAGGCACTGTCTTTTGCAAACTAATGTTGGATGTGATTTTCCATCACTTTCACTGTATTATATTAATTAGGAGCAAGTTACTAGGTCCAGTACATCCTCAAAGGGAAGGGATTACACAAGAGTATAAATGCCAGGAACTGGTATCATTGGGAGCCATTTTAGAAACTACCAACCACATTTGAATTTCAATTAATGTTGACAGAATGGATGAATGAATGAGTATGGGTAACTGCAGGAGAATAGAGACAGAGGCATACTACTGTTAGGAAGTTGTTTCCTTAGTGGACTGGAAAGCCAGGGAACACGGGTATTGAAGGGCTTGTGACTTTCCACTTCTCACATGTTTCATATGCTAGGTGGGCTCATTTCTACTCTTATTCCATCTTCCTCATTCACCCACAAATGCATGTATGCATATGACAAGCAGGAGGACACTTCATTCTTCAGTGAGATGAAGAAACTGGCTAGCTTACATACTGGGCTCAGAGGTTTGTGAATTGCTTTCAGAGGAATGGCTGGGGGAATTTGTTAATTTTGGGAAATGCACATTTTTTCCCACTTGCATAACTCAAATAAGGCTGAACACTCCCAGGCTGGAATTTTCCAAACCATTTCCATTTCTCAGATGGAGAGGAGGAAATCTGGACAAAAAAAAAGCTTTGTTTTTAATGGAGAAATGAGCTTTATTTGTTTCAGACCTTTGTATGCTCAGCACAACCTTGCATCTCAGGGATACTGAAGAAATACAAACACAGGGGAGGAACACCCAAGGCAGCTGGAGGGACCAGACCAGCAGGGAGTAAGAGTGAAACACAGACAGCACTGCCCTTGATGACAAGGCTCGGTTGCTGTGTGCTGCTGGAGGTCAGGGCTGAGATGGGCAAAGAAGAGTCCTGGAAAGAGGTGGGTTACAGCCTCACCTTTGAGGATGGAAAGTGGGTAGGAGGAACAGCATAAGAGAAAAGGCACAGAAATGGGAATTGGCATGGCATCATGACGGGCAGAGAAACAGGCCTGAATAAATGGAAGATGCATGGAAATGGCTCAGAAAAGAATGAGAGACTATGGAGCAGAACATTTCTGAGTTTAGGAAGTGGGATTAGAGGGACTAGACTTGCAAGGGAGAGGAGGAAAGTATTCAGTTCTGGAAAGCAGTTAGCTCATCCCTGGGCCCATGGGTGAACAGCCCCCAGAAACGGCCTGTGACAGAGAGGTGTGTGGGGGCTGCCATGATGCTCTCTTCTTGTCCGGGAGAAGCTGCTGAAAATATGAACAGATCTTGGATACAGTTTCCAGGAGAATGACAATGTCCATCCCAATTTTCTGTGGCCTGCTCTAAGATCAGGGGGAAAAAACACTGTAGGAGAGAAAAGGGCAGAGTCAACTCCACCCCTTCCCTGCCCTAGTTCAGTCCACTTTCCCTTTCCTTGTCCCCTGCTTGATTTTTCTCCACTGCACTTAACAGCTATCTGACACACCGTATGTTTACTCATTTGTCTTGCATATGGTCTATTTTTCCCATTGGAAGATAAGAACCATGAGGTCTGGAATTCCCAGGGACTACAATAGTGTCTGAAGCATAGTAAACACTCAATTAATATCTGTTGAATGGAAGAGGCCTTGTGACAAAGTGCTCAGCTCTGCTAATCAACAATGTGAACTGGTTAGGAGGATGGAGTGACCAGTTTGCTGCCTTGCCCACAGTCTGGGCAGCTGCATGGGGTATGTATGTGTCTCCACCTCTAGAGAAGAGCTTGCTCCTCTTGAAACAGCCCACGCCTCGGTCTGGGCACCAGGGAAAGCTGAGGGTGACACAGCCTCCCTCAGGGCCACACTGGTGTCCCCACATTGACTTGCCCCACTAACCTAACTTCTCATGTCCCCAAGTTTGGGGTTGCCAGCCTGGAGCCTGCAGCAGCCAGCCCCCACCTCCCTGGGTGCCAGGATGACCTCCATCTCCTGCCAGCTTCAGTGGTCACCAGGACCATATCTGTGTGGCACCCTGGCTGGAAAGGGCAGGCAGAACTGGAGTTTTCTGTTTCCTACCTCCATTCTCAGCCCTAACAAGCACCAAGAAAAGGCTTGTTGATCATGTTTCAGAGACGCCATGACCCCAGAAAATATGCTTCATGTTTCTCAGAAAATGAGCCATTTCCCCCCTTCTGTTCTCATATGGTGCCCAGAAGTCCCAGGATTTCCTGGAATTTATAGGAGGAATTCCAGCTATTCCAGCTGTAGTTTTCACACACATTGCTCCTGCCAGCAGACTTTGGCTATCTGGGGGCAGCCTGTGGTGGTGTCATTGACATATAATAAAGTACACTGAACTATGTGTTCAGTTTTGACTTACTTTGTGTATCCATGAAATTGTCATTGCGATCAAGGTAGTGAACATCTCCATCACCCCCCAAATTTCCTCGTGCCCTTCATAGCCCCGCTTTTCACCTCTTGCCCCTTTCCCAGGCAACCACTGCTCTGCTTTCTGTTTCTATAGATTAGGTTGCCTTTTCTAAACTTTTATACAAATGGAATTATCCAGTAAGTAGTCTTTTTTGTCTGGCTTCTCTTACCCAATATAATTCCCTTGAGTTTTATTAACACTATTGTGTGTCTCATTAGTTCATTTCTGCTTATTCTAGGTAGTATTCCATTGCAAAAATCTGTCACAATATTTTAATCTATTCATTTTTTGATGGACATCTTTTTCCCCCAGCTTTTGGCTATTACAAAGAAAGCTGCTCTGAACATTTGTGTACACATGTTTGTAGGCACATATACTTCCTTTTTTCCTTCTCTTCCAATCCTAGAAGAGGAATGACTGGGTAACCTGCTAGGTATATGGCTAACTTTTAAAGAAACTGCCAAACTGTTTTTCTGAAGTTGTAATACTATTTTACATTCTTATCCACTGTGTATCACTTCCTCCACATACTCATCAACATGGAAACGGCCAGGCTTTCTAATTCCAGCCATTCTGATAGGCATGTAATGACATCTCATTTGTGCTTTTAATTTGAATTTTTCTCATGACTGTTGTTGAGCATCTTTTCATATGCTTATTTGCCAACTGTATATCTTCTTGTGAAGTGTCTGTTCAAATATATTGCCCCCCTCTCAACTCTATTTTTAAATTGGTTTCTCCTTTTTCTTACTGTTGAGTTTGAGAGTTCTTTACATATTCTGGATATAAGTCCTTCATCAGACATATGCTTTGTCAATGTTTTCTTCCAGTCTGTAGCCTGTCCTTTCATGCTCTTAACAGGATCTTTTGAAAAGCAAAAAAGATTGTAGGGCAAAGGTGGAGCAGGGAGAGCGATTATGAAGCTCTGGCAGTCATTTAAATGAGAGATGCTGGGGGGTCAGACCAGGGAGAGGCATTTTGGAAGCAGCATCAAGCTGATGGGTTGAATGTAGTTGGAGGGGGTGGTGTTAAAGGATAAAGTGGGTGAAGGGTGATCCTCTGCCTCTTGTTAATATGGTAGAGGGATGGACAGCTGCTGAAGTCAGGTTTGGAATAAGAACAGGGACCAAATGTTCTACTTGGAGAAAGTGTGTGAGATCTGCAAGTGGAGATATTGGGGGAAGAGGGAATTGTGGGAACTCAGGGTTGTTTGGGACTTATGGGACAGCTGTTAACTTAGGGAACTGGGATGTTAAGTTAGGGAATTCTTAGCAAATATCTGGTATATAAAGCTTTGGGTATGGGTGCTAATCTAGGAAAGGAATGTAGAGAGAAAGGATTGGAATATTGCTCCCACTTCTTTGCATCATGGTGGTACATATCCTTGCCAGTGTTTTGTGGTGCATGGAGTGAGCGTTATGCCCTTTGGCTTTGGATTGGGCCATGGAATTTATTTTGGTTTCCAAGATGCAAGCAGATATGCTTGCAGGTAGCTTGGCTTGGCCCCTCATGCTTCTGTCATTGCCAGAAAAGCATACCCTGGGGAGCTGGACCCCTCAACCGAGCCTCAGAATAAGACACATGGACCAGCATCTCTCCAGCTGCCACACAATCCACAACCTCAAGCAGAGGTGTAGCTGGCCCACAAATGCTGAGCAAGAGAGAAAAGCTTATTGTCATATGTACTATATGGTTTTGTTATGCAGCATAACTTGACTGAAACACCTCCATTCAGCCTCTCGTGCCCATTTTTTCTTAATTCTAGCTCTCCTCCACATTGTAACAGGCTGCCAGCTGCTAAGTCTTTTCTCATCTAAGATCTTCAACTCCTATCCCCTCAGACTTTGCTAGACAATGAGAAAGAGGGTAAGAACAGTGCTTTGTTTCTTCTAACAGTGATAACTTGCAAGCATACAGCCCTTCAGCAGGCCTGGAATACTTTTTTTGCACATCGTCACTTGGTCCTAACAATTTCATGTGGTATGTTTTCTTACCCTCATCTACTGAGGAGGCAGCCAAAGTTCAGACAGAAGGAGAGTCTTGAGCCAGTCCCACAGCTGGAGGCAAGACAGGAGCCAGTAGCCAAGATAGAAGCCTAGTCCTGCTTAGGGCTAAGCAGGAGTAGAAAACCAAACATTCTGGGAGTGGCATTCTGGGAGTAAGGTGGGAGACAAATTTTTCATGTAATAACCATTTGCTCCTTTTGAATTCCATATCATGTGCATATGTCACACCCACCCCCCCCCACACACACCGCACCACCCCCACCCCCCAGGAATAATCAGTATTATCAACACACTTGAAGAAAGAATCCATCTGTGAGTTGAGGGGATGGGAAAGGGGATTCAGAGAAGCCTATTTTTTTTTCTGTTTCTAGTTCTGTCCAAGGGAGGAGACCCAAGGTACAATATCCTGACAAGGCTTTACCATTCCCACTTCTGATTTCACCCCTCCAGGCCTTCCTTTCAATGGAAAATTATGAGGTGGAAGCACTAAAAATTCTAGAGGAGGAGAGCCCCGCTTTGGATGGGCTTCTGCCCTGCCTTGTGTGAGTGCTTTGTGGGGGGCGGTTTGGAACCTCTGGGGTGCCAGCATCCCTCTTTCGTGGCAGCAGGGTAAGAAGATTGACATCTACTGCAGTGTCAACCTGGAGAGGCCCCACGTGAGAGATCGCCCCCAAACCTCCTCCACCCCAGCCTGACACCCCTCTTTGCATAGACACTTGCTGGAAGTAGCAGCTCACATTGAGCGTGAGTGAGTGCCTTTTGTTTTAAATCCAGAGAGAGAAAGTTTACATCTCTCCACAGATCCTTGCTTCCCTTGGCCTGTGGGGCTGGCTCTATGCTTGATGTGCGAGGGGAGGGGGGAGGGAAGTGGGGGGGGAAGGGTGGTCTGGGAGGAAGAGTGGATTTGAACCTTTGGGGGACAAGGTGGTACTTTGAAAAGACAAGCTCACAATACCCACAATGCCCATAGCTTTGTTTTGTTTGTTTGCATGTTTGTTGTCTTTCTGGTGGAGATATAGAAAGCATTGGAAACTTCGAGTCACATTAAAGAAAGATGTAAGATAATAATAAATATGGTGAGAAAAGACTGTCGATGGGGCAGCCGGGCTAGCTGGTGAACGTCAAAGAACTGCTTTAACAACTGCAGAAAAAACTCTTCTTTCAACCCCGTATCTCCACAGGCCTGGACAGTCGGGGTAAACTCAGAGGGTCAGACTAGCAGAGGAAGCCAGCATCTGCATGTGAAACGCCCTCCCGGGGCGCTTCTGGAGGCCGGCCGGCGGGTTCCCCCCGTGCAGTCAATGTCCCAGAAGGCCCAAGCGGGAGGCTGGGCTGGCGCCGCGGGCCCTGGGCTCCCAGAGAGACCCTGCGCCGAAAGCTGGGGGCGGGGCTGCGGGAGACGCCGCGGCCTGGCTATCCTGCTCGTCACCCCCAAACGGGACTGGGAACAAGCCCTCCTTGTTTGCCTCTCGCCCGGCTAAGCCCCGGCTCCCCTTGGGTGTCGTCCAGGACGCCGGGCACGGCTGCTCACAATGGCGCTCAGACGGCAGATGGCGGGCGGGGAGGAGGGGCGCGGGCTGGTGCGCCGGGCCGGGGGCGGGGGGTCCGCGCTCCGGGTGGAGGGCTCGCGGCCCCTCCGTCGCAGGCTGCGGCCGCCGGGCCCCGCGGACAGTACCCGACCCGTGCGCCCGGAGCCCCTGGCCCCGGCCGTGTGCGGCGGCCGAGAAAAGGCCACGGGTGTGGGGAGCGCAGGGCCGAAGGCTCGGCGGAACCCAGAAGGACTTCAGAAAGAAGTGGGGTTTGCTGCGGGGTGCCAGAGCCCGGTCTGCAGACCAGGGGCTGGGCGTCTCGGGCGGGGCAGCGTCACGGAGAGCCCCGAACCGGAGTGGGGGGCCGCAGCCAGGCCGTGGCTCTGCTTTCGGGGGGCCGCGTCAGGGGCGCGCCGAGCACCTTTCCGAGAGTGCGCGCTTGGCCAGTCCGCGCTGGCCGCAGGCCTCCCCGGCCCCTGTCCCACGCTCCCTCCCCTCCCTGTGCTTCCGGCTCCTTAAACAAAGGAACCCGGGCCTGGCAAGGCACGTGACTGGACAGCAGCCCTTTGTGTCCACCCCTCTGGCCGAAAGGGTTCCTGAGGCCAGGGAGGCACTTACGTACTAGGACCCCTTTGTTGTTGAAGAGCTGATAGCCCAGACCTCTCAGAGGAGGGGCCCCCTGTGAGAGGAAGTCCCTTGAGATGGTCAGAGCGCCTGCACAGCCTTTCTGTATCGCCCCAGGCTTGTGTGTCCTTGCTGCTGTAACTCGACTGGATTATCTAAAACAATTCCTGCCTCCTTGCTTTGTTTAATTATCTGCCTCCGTTTTAAGGCCTATGTGTGGTATAGGTATAAATAAGTAAATGGATTATCTGACCATGGAGAAGTCATTTTACTAGTTTAGGGTTGATAGTGATTTCTTCTTTTTTTTCTTTAAAGCAGTACATAATACCCTGCTAGAAGAACATTCTGGTAATTCTGCTATGAAGAGTAAGAAATTCAACATTTTTCCGGTGCAGAATTTCTCAGGTTTTGTCATTCACACACCACCCTGTGATTTCTGTCACATCATGTACAACCTGTATTTACTCAATGTTTTTGTAAATCCTCAAATTTACTTTAAGGGAGTATTTTAGAGGTGATTCTGGGGCATGGTATGCTAAATATTGTTCTCTTTCCATTCACTTCCAAATGAATCTGTCTCTCTCCCTCTACCTATCTCTAAACAGTTGTAGGATTGTTGGAAAGAAAGAGGGGTACTTCTCCCCCCTCAGTGTGTCAAGTACTGGGGAAACTTGCAACAAGGGTCCAGAAGAGGTGGAGATCCCAGGCATCTGTGGACCCCCAGGGGAAGGCTGACGCTGGGCTGGATGAGGACACTTGGTCCCCTGATCTCATCCCCACAGCCAAGAAGCTGTTGAATCTGAGGGCTAAGTTCCCGTGTCCCAGAGGCTAGGGATTCCACAGAACTCAGACCAGGGAAACTTTTTTCAGACACCTCTGCAGATGTGTCACACACCGGCACTTAAGCTGCCTTGATTAGGCAGACCCTTTTTCTCCTTTTCCACCAGAGAATGTCCATTCCTTAGGGGATGACTTGAGCTGGCGGAAAGAGTAAGGACGAATGAAACGCATGTCCAGTGAAACAGAGCTGCTGACAAAGAGGCAGATGACATTAATTCAAAAAACAAAAGCACTGCATTTATTTAAATATAGCAGAAAAGAGACTTTGTGGAACTAAAAAAAATGTGAGTTCCCAACTAAACAGTTCAATCGATGACTTGAAGGAGAAAATGGTCGCTACTGAGATTCAGGTAAGTAGCATGGAAAATCAAGGTCCACAAATAGTTGAAAGCACAGAACAGAAAGAGATGGAAATCAAGGAACAGGTCAGTCTGGAGAGGTAGATCTAATGACCTAGCATATGAATGATATGACTTCCAGAAGTAGAAAGAGGAATAGATGAAAGAAATAATGTAATAGAAAAATATTTCTCTGAGCTGAAGGAAGACTTGAGTTTGCAGGATTGAAAGGATTTTCTGAGTTTGAGGCTGAATGGACAAGAAAGTACCTAGGCCTATTTCAAACTCTAAGGATAAAGAGAAAAATGTTACAAGGTCCAGGCAATTATTCAACTTACCTATGAAGAGAAAAGATTCAGATGGGCATTAGACTTTCTATCTAGTGCCAGAAGCTAGAGGTTAGTAAAATAGACTGTAGGACTGTGCCTGATCAAGTGATTCATCTGTTAAGGGAAAATAAATATATTTGAGGCTGACCCCACCTGATGAAAATACTCAAGAATAGATGTGCCCCAAACAAATAAACCAGGAGATAATAGAATGGAGAGTAGAGAACAGAACTTTCAAATTAACAGGGGAAACCAATAAAAATAAGAAAAAGCAAAAAGGGAAGAAAATAATTATAGTTTATACTCATTATTCTAGGATCCTGTATTAGTAAATTCACCTACTTGCTAAAGTTTATTTGTAACTCCAGAATCAATGTTGCAAAATGAAATATGTATAGGAAATGAAAAATTTGTATGGCTACTTTGAAAGATAGTTTGGCAGTTTCTTACAAAACTAAACATATGCTTAACATGTGACCCAGTAATTGCATTCCTTGGAATTTACTCAAATGAGTTGAAAACTTATATCCAGATAAAAACCTGCACATGGATATTTATAGCTTTTGTAGCTTTATTCATAAGTGCTAAAACTTGGAAGCAACCAAGATGTCCCACGGTAGGTGAATGGATAAATTGTAGTATATCTAAACAAGGGAATATTATTCAATGCTAAAAAGAATGAACCATCAAGTCACAGAAAGACATGCAGGAACCTTAAAGCATACTGCTAATTGAAAGAAGCCATCTGAAAAGGCTACAAACTATGATTGCAACTGACTGACATTCTGGAAAAGGCAAACTGGAGACAGTAAAAAGACGAGTCTTACAAGGGGTAGCGAGGAGGAAGGAAGGGAGGAGTAGCTAGAGCACAGTGGATTTTTAGGGCAGTGAAACTACTCTGTATGACACTCTGATAGATATAGGATATCATGCATTTGTCAGAATCCATAGAATGCACAATGCTCTAATGTAAAACTATGGACTTGGAGTGATAATGATGTGTCGATGTAGGTGCATCAATTATAACAAATACAACACTCTGTGGCTAAATGCTGCTAGTGAAGGAGACTGTGTACAGGGTGACAGGGAGTATATGGAAACCGCACTTTCGGCTCTATTGGGTGTGAACCTAAAACTGCTCTAAAAAACTTATCTCTGTCTCTCTGTATCTATTTTGGGTTAAAAGATAAAAATTTAACAATCTAGAAAGCAATGGAAATTTTATATAGAAAACAATGGAAAACAAAAATAAAGGAACTAAATGTTCATTCATCTTATAAACTAGGAAAGAAAAATAAACCCCCCCACAAAATAAATTAATTAGACACTGCATCCTAGTTAAACAACAGCAAAAAGGCAGAAATCAAGGAAAGGGAATCTTAAAAAAGATAAACACTGAAATTAATGAAATAGAAACAACAAAAATATCAAAGGACAAATAAACCTCAGAATGAGTTCTTTGAAAAGATGAATGAAATAGATACCCCCTCCCTAAACTAGATCTTAGTCCTTAGACCAAAAGGAGAGAAAGTTCTCTCTTGTCTAGAGAACTTGGGCACCAAATTCTGTCTTCCCCCTTTGTCCACATGAAGTGGCAGGAGTATCCTAGCCCAAAGTCCAGCTCATCAACACCCTTGTCACACAGGGGCATGGTGGGCTGGGTAGGATAAATCGGGGGCTGAGATTCACAATAGCCAAGATATGGAAACAACCAACATACCTGTTGACAGATGAATAATAAAGACAATGTGGTATGTACATACAATGGAGTATTTTTTAACCTTTAAAAAGAGAGGGAAATCCTGCTATTTGCAACAACACAGATAGATGTGATGGTTAATTTTATGTGTCAACTTGACTAAACTAACAGATGCCCAGATAGTTGGCAAAGCATTATTCCTGGATGTGTCTATGAAAATGTTTCTGGAAGAAATTAGCATTTGATTTAGTAAACTGGGTCAAGAGAACTGCCCTGATCAATGTGGGCAGGCTTCATACAAACCATTGAGGGCCTAGCTGAAGCAAAAAGGTGAAGTAAGGGTCAGTGCTGAGAAGCCATCTCCTGCCCTGGGACTTTGGTGCTCCTGGTCCCCAGGTATTTGGACTCCAGGACTTACACTAGTGGCCTCTTGCTTCTCAGCCCTTCAGACCTGGATTAAATTATGCCACCAGCTTTCCTGGTTCTCTGCCTTGCAGATTGCAGACCGTGGGACTTCTCGGCCTCCATAACCACATGAGCCAATTCCTATGATAAACGTCCTCCTGTGTGTATCTGTATGTGGCCAGTTGGTTCTGTTTCTCTGGGGAACCCTGACTGATAAAATGGTCCTTGAGGGCATTATGCTAAGTGAAATAAACCAATCGGAGAAAGACAAATACTGAGTGATCTCACTTAGGTAGAACCTAAAATAGTCAAACTCCTAGAAGCTGAGAGTAAAACGGTGTTTGCCAGAGGTTGGGAGAATGGGTTGTAGAAAGTGACAGTCAAAAGAGGCAAAGTTGTATGTATGCAAGGTAAATGAGTTTTGGAGATCAATCGTAAAGAACAGTGCCTGTAACTAACAATATTGTATTATATACTTAAAATTTTGTTAAGAGGAGAGATCTTATGTTAAGCATTCTTACCATACACATAACAATAATAATAACAACAATAATAATAACAGAGTGGGTGGGAGGAAACTTTGGGAGGTAGTGGATTTATCTATGGCTGTGGTGATGGTGATGCTTTTACAGGGGTATACTTATCCTCAAACTCATCAAGTCATATACATTTAATAGGTACAACCTTTTACATGTCAATCATACCTCAATGAAGTGGTCTTAAAAAAATCAGTGGGACTGTAGTGTGGGGGCAAGAATGAGGGCTGAGGCGAGGACAGATGCCACCATAGCAGGAAGGAAGGGGCTGCAGACGGAGAACTGAGTCTGGCCAGAGGGGCTCATGGTGACCAAAACTGGCCTGCCTCACTCAGGTCCTGTGGATAGCTCTCTCCTCCTTCCCCTTTCTCTGTCACTCTCTCCCTATCACCCCCCTGCACAAGACAGACTACAGAGCTGAAGTGTATTCCTTTGCTTTATTAAAAGTGTCTTGATAGTCCTTGCTTTCTAGATCAGAATTGAGTTGGTTCTACATTTTTCTTTCAAACCCACTTTTGGTCCACATGACATATTTCTCCATCTATGACCTCCTAGCTTTTCCCCTAGTGGGTCAGTATCCTTGCCAGCAAAGTGCATCTCCACCAGGGTCCTGGCAACATCTTCCCCAGGGCCCTCACCCCTCACACCGACGGCCATGGGCACAACCTTGGACAGGGCCCTCTACCACCTCACCCCTCCTCCACTTCACCCCCTCCATGAGCTTTGGTTTTCATTAGAAATTTAGGATTAGGTGACCTAGACTGTGGACAGGAGGTCCTGAGCCAGTGCCATCTGTTGAGGGCTGTACCTGACTGCCAACTCCCCTCACTGTGGGCCAGATGCTGCTCTGACCCTGACTTCAGGACATCCATCTTTTGTGGGGTCACACAATAACCCTCCAGGGGGCAGACCCTCAACCAGGCAAATGAGACTGTTTTCAACAGAATAGAGCCAGATGGGGCCCCCCACACCCACAGTCAGCATACTGTCAGCTCCATACCTGCCACCCTGCCCCAAAACAAGTGGCCTTCGTAAAGGAACCAGATGTCGGGATACTCCAGGAGGAACCCAGGTCCAAATGGCAGTCCCCAGCCTTCTAGGAACTGGACCCTGAAGGACAGGTTGGGGCTGTGAAGCTTGGTACAAAGAGGTCCAGTGACTAGAAAGAGGAAACAAAGCTTCAGGTATGCATGTATGAAGAAGAAAATTATATTTCTGTTTATAATATTCTGATTGAGTCATCCAGTCTGTGGATTTGCTGCAGCAGCCCTAGCAAACTAATAGAGCAAGTTTGCTTACAGCCCCTCCTAACAGTGGGGATCCCTGAGCAGCTGTGAAGCAGACCCTCTGCATGATTAGTGTCCATGTAGGCCCATCTCTGCATCACCCCATGGGGGACAAGGGAAACCAATATGAACATGAAACTCATGATGCCTGCTAGGCTGCGTCAAACTGCTGTACCCTCTTAGGCTCACTGTCTCCTTACCAGGTGACTCTAGAGGTCTGGCAAGCCTGCCAGCCACAGTCAGTGAGCTACTGCTTAGGAACCACTTGACTGCTTGACATTACCTCATGTTGCTGTTTTGTTTTATCAACTCTCCACCAGGAGTGCTAGCAAGTTCCTATATTAATTCCTCCCATTGAAATACCTGGTGTGGTTCCTCTTTTCCCAACTGTATCTGGAGTGGCACACCTGGCCTAAGCTCTACATTGGCACAAAAGGCTCAGGTTGCTCACCGAAGTTAACTGAGCACCAGCCGCATGTACAGAGAAAGGAGCTATGGAAGAATTATATGTATATATCATATAATATATATTATATATCATGTAATATGTGATATATATAGGCCCAGGCTTAGAAGAACACAGTGCAACGCCTTCTTATGTACATTCAGGGAGGTGACTGAGTGGTTAGTAGTGACACCAGGTTGCTGCCGTGCTGTGCTCTGTCAGCAACGGGTCCAGCAATTGTCAAGAGGGGTGTTTTCATATTGTGGGTCAGCGTCCATCAAATCAATTGAACGCAGAATGTTCAAGCATTTTCAAACATGAAATAGAGAACAAAATCACACAATAGAAATAGTAAAGTGCACTGCGCATAGTGAATATTTTATTTCATTGCACTGTCGCATCGTGTGTGTGTGTGTGTGATCACACTACAGAGTTGCAAAATGCTTTTTATTTATAGATTGTGGTCACAAAGTTTGAAGAAACCACTGGCCTAGGATTTTACTTTATTTATTATCTTTTCTTTTAGGAGATGTGGGAAACCCTCCGGCCGAATGTAAGTGTATTTTATTCTATTGGTTAAATAACCATGCACCGAGCAGCTGTTACTGCCCGCATCGCCGCGTCCCGTCTCCACCCCAGGAAATCCAGCAGAGGCGGTGCCTTGCCCTGCAGAGGAGTTCACGCGCGAACTGGGACGAGAACCAGCACGGACGGCAATACGCGAGAGGGGGCGCCATTTGGAGGGCAACCGCGGGGCGGGATAGAAGCTGAGTGTTTTGATGTGGCCACTCTGATGCCACCTTCTTGACACTTTGATGGGTTGTGTCGAAGTGTAAATACTTTCTTAAAATCTTCAGTCTGTGCAAGCAGACAGTTATAACCCTTCCAAGATTCCTGACACCCCACCCAGGGGGGTGAGGTTCACTGGTAGAGTGGGGATGTCTGTGTACTTGGTTTTTTTCTTATCCTGAGGTTTTAGCTAAGTCGAAATGTCCCTGCATCGAAACGTGTGAGAAACAGCTGCTACAGACACAGTTAAAATGACTGCTGGAAAATTCCACGGGCCTTCCCTGTGGGTGCCCCTTACACAGACTCTTACTTCTCTGCTCTGCCAATTTGAGGTCAGTATGGCTTAAAAGGGTGCCATTTGTATCAGCCAGTCCTGGCAAGAGCTAAGTCAACAGGAATCCTGGGGAAGACCATTTCTTCACGAGGGCCGTTGGTGGATTTTTCCACGGGAATGTAAGGTTGCCTCTGTGCAGAGGAGACGAGAAAGGGAGTTCGCTCTTTCACGGCTGCCTATTCTCCATGACCTCATCATGTTGACTTTCTCACCATTTCATCTCTCTTGAAACTAGAGAGTGGCAGGCCGACTGGTGAACTGTGCCACCTTCACCTCCTCATCAGGGGAGGGGGGGACGTCACTGACCGCCACCCCTCATGCCAGGGGACCAGGAGCTGAAGGAAGGCGGGGGGCTGTCATGAGACCCTGAAACAAAGCTGTCTTGCCTCGGATGAGGTGAGCCCAGCTTTCAAATGACAACTAGCCAGACCTCGATTTTTCTGGCCTGTATTATTTTTCTCAGGAGGAAGCAACATGAAAACGACATTTGCCCTATAATTTAGGCACTTCCTGGAAAACCCTAATTACCCATCACGTTATAATTACCCTCCACTCCCCTCTTCCATTTGGATCCCTTGCTTCCGTGAATTCTATTCTTAAATTCCTTCCCCACCCTGAGAAATAAGACAAAGCACTTTAAATGGTTTCTTGATGAACGTTTTTCTCCTCCAAGGACCTTTATATATTCTATGCTACACACCTTGAACATCTTCTTTAATTTTCATATAAATGAAATTATTTTTTCAAAGTGACTGAAAGGAAAGGAGAGAGGAATTATTTTCCACCACCAGCAAAAAACAGAACTGAATGTCATCTCCTGATTTTGCTGCTGCTTTAAACGTCTAGAGGGAATTTTGCTGCTCCAGGAAGAGCCAGCCTCGGATGGCAGAAAGAACATGCTACCATCGAGATGTTTGGCTTTGCACCTTGCATGAGGCACCCATCTTTCCAGGGGTTGGTTTCCCAATTAGAGAAATGAGGATTAGACTAAATCAGCGTTTGCCCAAGTGCAGGAGTTCTGACACCAGGGATTTTTGGTAGCACAAGAGCAGAGCATCAAATGACACTGAAGCAGGCACGAAAGAATTCTTTCCTTTGCAGTACCTTTTGGTTCATTACTACCTTAAAAGAGAAAATCTCAGTTTGGTGCTAGTGGACCTTTAACACCTATCCAAAGACTTTAATCTTTCTTTAAAATCGATTGAGAGGGCCAAAGGTCCAAGCCATCTACAGGCAATAGCAGCTGGAATTTATTAACTTCATTTTACTATTTTTATTTTTTCTGCTACTTCCTATTTGTTTCAACTATATCTAATTTTCTATTTATGGTGAAACCATAGCTTCCTTTTTAGTTTTTACTTTTTCCCTTAAAAAGGGCTTTCCATTTTAACACTGGGTGGGTGGGAGAAGCAGGCACTGAGGTAGGGAGTGTGCTTGAAGTAAACCTTCAGGATTAACCCTTCCAGGAATTAGAAGAGAACAAAGGGATCTAAGGCACTTGCAAATGCTAATGAATTATAGATGATCAGTTTGAGCACCTTACCCTGCAAATGAACTCTGACTTAACACTGCATTGCTATGTTGTAATCAGACACTCAGCAGAAATAAGTGCAAACAAACACCTCAGACTATTAACAGGCTCAAGAGGGTTTTGTTTTCTTTTCCTGTTTACTTGTTTACTTGAAAATTCATGATAGCTTTCTTTTCTTTTTATTTTCATTCATACAGGGACTTTGGCACCATTTGCTCCACAAAATGCAATAATGTTTTATACACTGTCCTGTATTTTGCTTTATTTAGTAAAAAGTACTTCTCAGAAATTCCTCCACGTCCACTGCTCTAGCTCTAATTCAATTTTTTTGTGTCAGCCAGTGCAAATTTTTTAGAAGCTGTATATGTACCATGTATATTCTGTGGCATGGAAGTATCACAATTCTTTCAACCATTCCCCTCCTAATGAACATTCACACTGATTCTGATTCTTGTACTTTGTAAACAATGCTGCTGTAAACATCCTCTTATATCTCTCTTTACACATTCATGGTTTAATATCTGAGGGATAGATCCTCAGGAGATTGCTGGTGAAAGAGGAACTATATTTTTAATAGATGTTCACGGATTATAGTCCAAAAAAAAAAGCACGCACACACACACACACACACACACACACTTCCACCAGGGCTGTATACTAGTACTTCTTTCCTGAATCTCCTCTAGTAATTCATGCTAAACCTTTTTATTTTTTCTTGTCAAATGAGCAAAAAGTGTTATTTCATTTCAGTTTAATTTTGCATTTCCTTGATAGCTGGTGTTTTGAGCATCTTCTGTTTCTTGGCCATTCTAAATTTCCTTTTTATATCCTTTGCCCATTTTTTTAAATTGGGTCTTTTACTTTTCAATTTTAAGAGGGCTTACCATGTTATAGATAGTAATACTTTGGCCAATCCTCAGGCAAATAAGCTATTTTTATAATCATTACAATACTTTTATAAACTTTGAAAAATTCTTTTGGAAATTTAAAGCTTTAAATTTGTATGTTAACTTTGGAAAATTGGTAGTTTATGAATTGCCTTCTCAAACAAGAATATGTCTTTCAATAAGATTCCAGAATTTTCTACAGACTTTGTACTCTTCATGCTAAATTCTAGGTGCTTTGTATATTTTCACCCCTGTATAGCAATTTTTTTCCTAATTCTATATCCAGGTGTTTATTGCTAAAATAAGGAAAAGCTATTTTGACATATACATCATGTATCAAGACACCTTTCAAATTATCCTATTAATTCTAGTAGGTATAGTCATTTGGATTTTCTGGGTGTGTGAACTATTACTGGACCAGAAAAAATAAATGATAGTGTTGTGGTCATAGTGATTATTTAATACTGTTGTATTATTGAATTTATTAGAACCTCCAAAGCAATGTTGGATAGTAATGGTGATAGAGGGCACCTGTGTCAAGTTCCTAATTGTAAATAAATTGGTTCGGTGTTTCACTATTTTAGAATAACATTTACTTTTGGATTTTGGTGAATAGTTTGTTTAAATGTTTAAGCAGTTTATTTCTATTTCAAGTTTACCATGAAATTTTTTTTTAGGAATGGCTGTTGAATTTTACCAAGTCTTTGCAGTATCTATTAATATGATCTCATGATTTTTCTCCTTTAACATGCTGATATAATAAATTGTGTTGAATAGAGTTCCTGATATTTATTCTACTTGGACAAATATATTACTCTTTTGATATTTTGCTGGGATCTATTTGCTACTTTATGTATTTATTTGTAACAAATACTACTTATGGACCACTTACTATGTTGTAGGTATTGTTTAGATCTACAGCAATGAACAAAACACAAAATGGCTGATCTCATGGAACTTACCTTTTAGCAAGCTGTATAAAACACTCAGTGACCTTCAATAACAAATCATTTATTTCTTGCTTAGAGGTCTGTGGGATATCTGGACTTGCGCTTAATTTTCTAGTATACATTTAGACTTTTTAATTGAAAAATATCACACTTAGAGAAAAGATCACAAATCCTGAGTAGTTCATATTATTACATAACCACCACTCAGGTCAAGATAGAGAATATTTCTGTTATCTACTAATATTTTACTTAGAGTTTTTGTATTTATGTTAAAAAGTAAAGTTTGGTATTCAAGTTATCCTGGCAAGTAAATAGTATTATCTGTATATAGTTCTCTCACCTCTCTACCTCCTGTTCTCCTGCCTTTGCCAAGGCTTCTTTGAGGATGGCATATATGTCGCCATCCCCACTGACTTTGGTCCCTGTGAGTTGTTTTGGCCAGTGAAATGCTCACAAACACAACATGTGTCACAGTCAATGGTCTGACTTGGCCTCTTGCCGTGTTCTCTTCCTCCTTGAGAAGACCATTTCCTTGGTAGTCACTAGTCCCCAAATGAGGAAACATAGAGCAAAACTAATACCAACCTGTAGTCTCAAGCCAAGCCTAAGTATGGCCAACCAACTCATAGCTGACCCACAGACCTGTAGCCTATGTTGAAAATATTGAGCTTTTTAAAAATTGTTATGCAGTATTATTGCAGCAGAACCTGCTAATACAACTAGCTTTATTAAACGAATTGGAAGCATTCCATCTTTTTCTATGGCCTGATTTTCCTTAAAGTTCAGAAAAACCTCAACCATCAACCCATCTGGTTTTAATGTGTATTGTAGTAGTGGCAAATCATTCCAGAGAATTATCAATTTTCTGAGTTTTCAACTTGTTGTTGAAAGACTTGCATGTAGTATTCTTCATAATTATTTAAATCTCATCTGCAGTTATGTTTCTTTTAAGTGTCACAAAGGAGACATAGTTTAGCACCTCAGTTCTGGAAGGGATTTTAGCCATCACCCAGTTGAAGCCTTCATTTCACACACAAGAAGGCTGTGGCTCAGGGACCCAAGGACCCCCCACCCCATTTTCGGGTTCCACTGGCATGCTTTTGCCCGTCCCTGCAGAGCTTCTCCCAGCCCAGTCTGGGCTGGCCAGGCCTCTAGCATCTGGCTTCTTCTGCACATCATTGCCCTTTATTCTGTCAGTGTGTCTGAACTGTGTGCTCTCATTCTTTGTGGAGAAGGATGGCAGAGTCCTGGGTTCAAATATGAACTCTGGCAACTACTTGCTGAGTGAGCATCACTTCAGTTCTCTGAGACCGAAACGCCTTGCTCTAAGAATGAAGATCTACCTTTTAATAGTGTGGCATAGATTCAATGTTACAGTGTTTGTGCATAAGGCAGTTATGGCATAATGGAAAGGCTTAGGAGACATAGGTTCAGTTTCTGGACTTGCTAATTGTCTGAACTTAGGCAAAGTTGTAGCCTCCCTGACCTCTGCATACCGATCTGTAAAGTGGGGATAACAGTCCCTCTCAAAAAATGAAAATTATAATGATGGTTTTATTCATCCATTCATTGAACAAACATTTATTAAACTATAAACTACTAGTTTATAGTTCTATTCTAGATGCTAGGAAAGCAGCAGGGAATGAGACCTACAGAATCTGTCATCACAGAATTTGTATCCTAGTTGGGGAGACAGCTAATGAGCAAGTGAAGAGATGTATATATAATGTAATATTCAGAAGTACAAAGAGCTATGCAAAGGACAGTGAGAGAGGAGAGAGAGAAATTGATTGTGGGAAAGTACTTGGTAAATTACAGAGCATCAAAATAATTGCCTAGCACTTAGGTGCTCAACGAATGCTAATTTCCTTCTCTTCTTATTTACATTTCATATTTCCACCTTCCTTAAGCAAAATGCCCACTGTATTCTTGGATGCCTAGACCCCCTTCTGAGAATTTTCACCATTTCCCCGGCCATCCTCCTAAGCCTTGCTGCAGTCCCCACATTCCACTTCTTGCAGTCCCTGGGCCAGGCACCAAGCACTCAGCACCAGTGAGAAGTGTGGCCTACAGCAGAGGGAGGCGAGGAAAGGAGGCATTTGATGGGACGGGTTAGCGTCCCTTTGGTGCCAGGCAGCTTCTCTGAGGCCTTGTCCTTACAGGACTGGGAGCTGCTCTTGAACAGAGCTTTCAATTTAGAAATGAAGAGATTCTCTGAAGACATCACACTGGTTATCAAGAGACAAGCCTTTCTCCCAAATTTATTTGTAATAATGAAGTTTTACATCATTAATTTATCTTATCCAAGAAAGAGTATAAAAAACCATTAAAGATATAGAGCAAAAGACAACGGAAAAAAGAAAGAAAGATTTTAAAAAGGGACAAGGAAAGAAAATTTGAGAAAATCACATTTTTTCACTTGGGTAAATATGTACTCTGTCCGGTAGTACTCTCTCACTTAGTGATGAGGAGCTCCAGGTGCATGTTGCTTGTCCTGTCTGTTAAGAGTTCAAGGTCAGACATGCTTTTGATTAGTTCTGCTCAGGATTTTAGAGGGACAGCTTACTTTTTCTGGGATAAAAGAATCTACAACAATCTTCTTTCTAGGCAAATCCTCCTTTTACCCTTTCCTTCCTTCTAGAACTCCCATCTCAGCCCTTGTCTGGGGTGGGCACCTACAATTCACCTCTGAGCAAGGCTAGGTGCTGGCGCTGGAGGCCACATAGGGGTGAGGAGACAGAGGCTCCTCACTCAGGGAGTTCTCAGGGAGACGGTGGAATCAGAAGCTCTACTTTCAGGTGTAGTTCAGCCTTTTACTCAGAGTATGACCCCAGCTTCAGTTTACCCATTTTTTGAAATGAGGGAGCAGGCATAGATCAGCATTTCCGCAAATGTTATCCACACACTACAGCTCTATGAGATGCTCCGGGGACAAGGGTACTTCAGAGAGTAAGCTTGTGAGCTGCTGGCATCTCCAGGGGCACCCCGGGAAGGCCTGCAGGTGACTGGTCAGCTGTGCTGCACTGCTGTCAACCGTAGCCATCTGTCTGAGCTGGAACACAGAGCCCTTTACTGCTGAATGCCTGCAGGCAGCTTTCTGGGAAAAGCCGCATGTAGATTTCTAAAGGCCTTTCCCAGCCAGAGAGGCCTGGGGTCTGAAGACTGCATTCTGAGACTGTCAGGGCCTGAGAACCCCCTTTGACCTGTGGCTGTGGTCACGCCCACCCCCACTGAGCTGCTCCATCTGCAGTAGGACCCGACTTCTTCACAGGCCGCGGGTTAAGTGGGTTAAGTGGGCAGCCCCATCCGGGTGCACAGCCCCTGCTGGTCTAGCCACAGCTGTGAGCAAGCAGGCGTTTCACTGCCTGCTGCCTCAGACAGGGTGCCTCATCCTGGACTTTCTCACACCTTCTCCCAGTTTTTCTGAGATCCCCTGGGGCAAGTGAGACTCACAGTGAAGGCAGACTCCAGTATGGAAGGGCAGGTCTGCCCCACCTGCTGGAGGCCCCTGCATTTCCAAAAGACCTCCTCCTTCCTGGTTGTTAGCAGTGGAAAAGAGGCAGGGCTGTCAGAGCAGGTGGAGGCAATCTTTGGTTTCCTTTCCTCTCTTTCTGGTCCCTCTCCAGTCTACAGTTGCTTCCTTCCAGAAAAGGGTGACAAATGAACCATCTTTAGTGGAGTGACAGGACAGCGCACAAAGCCATGTGACTGAGGTGGTGGTGAAGGTCGGTCCAGAGGAGACGCTGTCCTCAGTGTCAGCATGGGCAATGTCAGGGCCTGGGAGCACAGCTGGCCCAGCTAGCCAGAGACTCGGGGAGGTCTGGCTGCAGTGTAGACTGAGTCATCTCAGGATGGCTGAGTCCCGGCTAGTCACCCTGTGAGTGATGAGCATCTTGAGGGAGAACAACGTCACTGACATGTCTGGAAGTTGAGTCAGAGACCCACAGAATAGAGATCTCTCCATTCCTGGGAATGGCTTTCTCTTAACTGCCATGTTTTGATACGTTTTCTTGCCTGAGTGACCTCAAAAGACTGACAGCTTAGCAATTGACGTTTCTACAGCAAAATGAGCCAGTCTGGTTCAGAGCTCCAAAGGGTGGGACCTGTGGGGTTTCACAGGCTAATACCTTGCTTCCCTCCCTTCCCCCTCTTTCTGTGTCCCTCCATCCATCCCATCCCTTCCCTCCCTCCCTCCCTCCTTTCCTTCCTTTCTTCCTTCCATCATGTCTGTGTTCATCTTTCAAATATTTGTTGAACAACTACTATGTGCCCAGCAGTGTGGCCTGGAGCCACAGTGATGAACGAGACACAGATGGTTCCTGCTCTCACACATCCTGCAATCTAGGGTGGGAGAAGAACACCAAACAGTCACAAACAATGACCTGTGCTTTGTGTCTAGTCCAGAGGCCCTGAATACATCTAACAGAGGTCTTGGCAGGCCCCGGAGGGCCAGGGAGGACTTCCTTAAGTACACTTAGGATGAGACAGAAAGGATGGAAAGTTCACCAAGGAAGGGTACTCAGAGAAGAGGGACGGAGGGAGCAAGGGGCTGGATGACTGTGAGAAACAGGGTGGTTGCTGTGGCTAAGAGGGGACAGAAGGGGTGGGGCAAGATTCAAGTCAGGCAGGGCCTGGGAGGTGGTGCTGACGATCCCAGGCTTTAGTCTAAGGACAATTCTTTGGCCAGGGAGGTTGGAGGACTGGATCTCTGATGGCCCTGCAGGGCAGCTGTGAGACTCTGCTTCTGGTGGGTTCCAACGCCTGCCAGTAGTCACATTGCCTGACTGCACGCCAAGGGGTCAGGGAGAGGCTCAGGACCAGAGGCCCTGCCCCAGGAGTCTGGCTTCCAGGTGTCACCCTGCCGTGCCCACTGTGGCAGGCTCCTGTGTGCCCTGTACTGGAAAATGAGTGGAATAGCCTTGGATCCGAGCAGCCCATTCCTAAGGATGAACTACAGCAGTGTCTGGAGGGGAGACCTGTGCTCTCCCTGCACTGCCCAACCCCCCACAATGTTTAATACATTCCAGGCCCTGTTTGAAATTGTTTATAAATACTGATTTATTTTATATGGTTTTCATCTCCATTTTAAAAATGAGGATGCCAAGGCACAGAAAGGATTCACCACTCCCCCAAGGTCACAAAGTTCGCAATGGGGTTACTGTCTGAGCTGGGCGCTCCAGCGGTGCAGCCCCTGACCCCTCTGCACCACTGCCTCCCATTGTCTCCAGGTAGGTACGCTCTGATAGGTACAGAAACTTCTGGTAGGCCACACTGGAAAGTCTCTATAGTGTATTCCTCTTTACGAAAGTATTCTGGAGAAGCTGGCGAACCCCAACCATCAGGACAGGAGACAGGAAGCCTTGTCTTCCTGGTGGACCTTGGCTCCAGGTTGTACCCAAGTCATGGCAGGACCTTCTGGGTCCTGTTTCACCCTCAGGGACCCTGCATGGCCCTGAGAAGAGCTGAGGCCCACTGCTTCAAGCCCAGTTCCTGGTCTGAATTCAGGTTCCGGTCAGAATCTCTGAGGCCTCACTTCTGGCCTTTCTGTCCCGGGTCCCTTCATCTCCCCCACTCTGAGCTGTGTTGCGCCCCCACTCCTGATGTGGACTCCACCCTCAGGGTCCCATCATCCCTCTCGGCCAGCAGAGCATACCAGGGATGCTGAGCCCTCCCCTGGCCCTGGGCTGTGAGACTTGTGCTTAATGGGCAGTTCAGGCCCAGATGGAGACTGTGATTGCCCCCACCCCAAGCCAGGAAACCTGGGATCACAGAAGCATAAACACCTTTTCATCACGAGATGGCTGGAGTTGGAAGAACCCCAAGGAAGAATCAAGTAGTGCACAAATACTTTGATATGGTGGAAGGAGTCCAGGCTTTGGACCCTGAAAGACTTGAACTTGCATTCTGGGTCTGCCAGTATCTGTGTGACCTTGGACAAGTCACTTAACTTCTCTGAGCCCCGTGGTCTCATATGTAACTAGGGAACAATTGTAACAAGTTAACTGTACCCAGTTATTTCAAGGATTACAGATGGTGTTCAGAAGATGTTTGGCACAGCAGAAGGCAAGAATAGATCTTCAGTATTTAGCAGAGGTAGGAAAATGCTCAAATCAGAGAGAGGTGGCTTTTTGCCTGCACTCTGAAAAAGGATGAGCCCCATCTGCCATCAGTGCCCTATGGGCCTCCACTGTCAACCACCACTGCCAGGGTGTCCTGCGGTGGATCCTCTGCATGGCAGTGGGGGCCCAACTCCCTTGTCTGTCCTAAGTTAAGCCTGGCAGCATGTGGGCACCATTACCTGACTGAAGTACCCAGAGCCCTGGCCCCCTACAGGAGCTCTTTCCCTAGTTGCCACTGAAGAGCTCACAGGTGGAACCCTGGGCCTGAAACAGCAGGTAAGCGTCTGGGTTAAATCATGCCACACACAGGCACAGGCATCCCTTTAGCCATCACTGTTCGTGGGCCACACACCAAGCCTATCACATCAGCCACAAAACCTGCCTGCCCAGGACCAGGGCCGGAGAGACCACCCCTGAGGTGAGCAAGGGGCCAGAACAAGGACATAGGGTGCCTGGGGCTGTAAACACACACACGAACATAGACCCACAGGAGAACACATAACCATGTACCACACAGAATGAGGCGTGTAAGGGGACTCCAAACCCAGAGAGGCCCCAGACACTTGAGTATGTGATATTATTTTTTAACTTTTCTACACCTGAGGTCTCCTATCTGTGTACAGGGATGGTAATAAAAGGGTAGTGTCAGGATTACAAAAAAGGTACGTGGAGCACTGCTTGGCACAGAGTAGGCCCTCAGTTTTTGTTAACTATGATTTATTACAGTTACAATAGACAGACTGGGAACATAAACACCCAGACCCAGCAGGACCCGCTCACAAGTACACATACCCCCAAGTCTGACCACAGACAATGTCCAGATGCCCATCAAGAGAAGCCCCTCAGGGAGCCACTGTGGTAGGGCTTACATGGCTTAGCCTAACTGCTGGCTCAGTGAGGTCTGCTCTGTTTCAGCCAAATAGACTGTAGCATAGAAAATGAAATTGCTCTGCAAAGTCAAATCAGCAGAATTTTGAGATAGCATGGAGGGAGGCAAGGAGAAGGGAAGGTGTGAGGAGAGGCACGCGCTGGGTTGGAGAGGTCCAAGCCCCGAGGTCAGATAGTCTCTTCAAAGCTGTCCACTGGCTTGGCCTGGAGTCCAGGCTGCATCTCACCCCAGCTCTTAAGTGGAAGGCATATTGTTAACTGTACCTGATATGACAGGGGTTTGGAGGTAATCAAAGAATGAAGGCTGTGTTCCACATCTGAGTTATTGCACCACCAGCCCCACTCAGAGGCCAGAGAAAAGAGACGTGGAATTCAGGGGGAGCAGGAAATCACAGCAGGCTGACCAGGAGAAAGGGAAGAGGCCTGAGGCCACCTGAAATACCATCCTGAGATGGGAATTGGAGCCATTACAATTGCTGAGGGTGCAGGGCCATTCAGGTGGCTGACTCTGGATTACAAGCAGCTGAAATATGAGCAGTGATGTCCAGCTCTCTCTAAAACAATATCCACACCTGCTGAGGGAGGCCTGAGGAGGGCCGGTGGGCATTAGAGGATGCTCTGTGAAAAGTGGCTGGGGTGGACGCCAAGCTGCCCCATGGTTGCTTGAAAGACCTGCAGGTTCTATCTTGAGAGAGGGCCTCCAGGAACCTTCTCTGCACTTCACCCAGAGATTGCCTGTGATCTCACACTGATTATGTTTAAGAGGAGTCTGTACGTGGCCCTCAGAGAATTAGTCCTTATCATCTTTCTTTCAAGGCAAAGCTGCCCATCACTCTGTGATCATTGCCCGTGGCCTCTGGATGGATGTCAGGGGAGATTACGGGGGGAGAATCAGCTGCTTTTGCAGGAAAGGTGGCCAGCTGGATGGTGCAGGTACAAGGCCGCTGGGGCTGGAAGATGGCAGATGGTTTGGTTCTGTGAAGACAAATGAGGGAACACGGAAGCTGACAGATGGGCAGGTGTTGGGTCATTGGGAAAGGGGTTTACCCAGGTGAAACAAAGACTTTTTTTCTGTTTAAATTTGGGCCAACCACAAAGATTTCATCAGTATTTATTAACTGCCTGTCAAACTTTCCTCACAAATGCAGTAGGATTCTCTTTGAGGCAGGGGAATAACTTAAGCAATAAAAAGAAGAGAACCAGGCAGAATAAAAAGGGAGAGGCCAGGCAGACCTCCATCCCTTACCTGCAATTCCAAAAGGTAGTACAGCTCTGAAAACTGTAAGTTAAAAAAAAAACCAAAACTCATTTGGCAGAACAACCTGACCTGACTTGACCTGGAAGCTGTCATTTTGATCCCATGTAACAGAATGCTTGGTGCAGAAATATTGAAGTATTTGACTATTAGGTACTGCCCCAGACTCCCCTGGGGTTTTATATAATATGGGTAGTATGCACTCCATTACTCTCCTAAAATGCAAAACATGCTGGATTCTAAAACATATCCGGCCCCCAGGGTCTGTGGACAGGTCCCACCCACCTCCAGGAGGCTGAGAATGAATACTGGGCAGGCTGCCTGGTGGTAGGTCTGATTCTGGGGCGCTCAGGTGTGAGGGTGGAGAGGGTCCAAGGAAAGGCTGCAACTCTGCAAAGGGGCGCACTTGGGGACAGCACGTGGGAAGGGATGCCCAGGCGGGTTCCACTGGATTCAAGGATGTGGAATTAGTGAAGAGGGAAAGAAGCCCTTAGGAAAGCATTCCTCCCGGATGAAATGATACTATGAAATAATGCAAATAATTAAAACCTTTCTAATGACAATTTTTAGAAAAATGCTCATTGAATTAGGTCCACCTGCAAAGCCATTCCCACTCTTTTTAAAACACATTTCAGAAATCTGGGGTGTGATTTCACTGTCGCTTGACTCGCCTTTCTTGTCTCCATCCCGTGGGTCCCCAGTCTTGCGGCTTCACAGAGTCCCCTCTCCAAGGGAGCTGGGGAGGAGGCAGGCAGTGGTGGGAGGGAGCAGAGCCGGGACGATCGCCCTAAACAGACTCCTCCCTCCCTTTCATGCTTCTCCTGAGCTCCCCCAAACCCTGCAGCATCAGCAGGGCCACCAGAGTGTTGGTGTCCCCCACCACAGAGCACCAGCTCAGGGCAGGGGGGTGGCAGCAAATGAGAGGCCAAGTCACAGGGGCCCTCCTCGGGAGCTTCAGAGCAGCCTCAGAAAGGCTAACGAAGGATGTAAATAAACACGCACCCACAGAATTCTCACAATAAAGGAGGAAACATGTCTTGGGCAATTTTTAAAAATAGAGCTTGATTCAAAAAGAAGTATCTTGTGTGGGGCTTATGCAGAGAACCATGAGTGATTTGCATCTTTAACAATGGTTTTGCTGTAGATATAGAGGTAAGTTTTTTATTTTTTTGTTGTTGATGTCACCAACAATAGACAACCTTAAACAAGGCTCCAGACTAGTAATTCTGCTCATCATGGGAGATGTTTAAGTAGAGGCTGGCAACTCCCTGACAGGCGTGCTGCAGAGAGAACTCATGCATCAGTTGGGGGAATTAAAACAGAGAGGTTATTTTCATCAAGAAAGACAGGGGAGAGAGGGTTTCCAAAACTCAGGGTGGAGGGGGGCAACAAATTATTGTTTTCTTTTGGAGCCACTGATCTGCACCTCCCCCAGATCCCAGACCAGGTGTAGCTGAAGCTGGAGGGCAAACATCCTGTCCCTCAAGCGGTTGGGGAGGAGAGATCAAGGCTCTCTGGGCTGATGTTCTCACCTGGTGTACCTGGAGCAACAATTACTTGCGTGACTTTAATGGACTAGAGAAATACTGAGCAAAACCTTCCTAACAGTATTTCAGCCCAGAAAGCCAAGGTAAGCTCATGCTTGACAAAAAGCAGAATTTCCAAATGTTGGCTGTTCCTCCGCATATAAGCAGGATTTCCAAGCCCACTGAGTTCACCTTGCCTGGCTATGGGCTGCTTCTGGTTTGTAGGTTGTAGAATACAAAAGACTAGTGTTGGCAAGTATTTAAAACCAGAAGAGATGTGGAACTATCTAATTTATGTCTATCTCCCAGTGCCTGTCTCCATGACTAGGGCTATCCAATAGAACTTTCCAAAATGATGGAAGTGTCCTCTGGGGTCCAATATGATAGCACTAGCCACAGGTGGCTACTGAGCACTTACAATATGGATAGCATAAATGAGGACCTGAATGTTTTATTTAATTTAATTTTCATTCACATATTATAAAGAGCCACATGTAGCTAAGGTCTAGAAAGCACAGAACTATTGATCCTTTGAGAGCAGAAATTATATTTTTAGAAATCTTTGAAGCTCCAGATCCTTGTGTAATGCCCATAGTAGGTGCTTGATAAATAAACAGTGATTAAGGACATTCTGGGAGGTTTATGGACAGAGCATGGGTGAAATCTGTGGGCTAGACTTTTAGTAGATTAATGGAGAAAGCAAATCACTGGAGATCGTTGGCTGGTTTATCTGTAGTGTTGTTTTCCTCAACGGCCTTGGGAATTTCTGCCATTTTAACCCCAGTTTGATGGGTTTTGACAAATGTGCACAAATATGTAACCACCATCAAAATCAATATATAGACCATTGTCATCACCACAAAAAGTCCCCTTGTACCCAGGGTTACTTCATGGGTGTGCAACCCATGCACTCACACAGAGGCTCATGTGCAGAAGGGCCTGAACCTGAAATTCTTAATTTTTAAACAAGGGACCCCTGGTCTTGATTTTGCACTGTGCCCTGCAAACTATGTAGCTGGTATTGTTAGGACCTCTCCCTTTGCACTTGATGACCATTCCGACTTCAGCAACCACTGATCTGCTTTTGTTGCTATAAATTAAATTTGTCCTGTTTAGAGTTCTGTATAAAATGGACTCATACTCTTTTGTGACTGATTTCTCTTACTCAGAGTAAGGCTATTGTGATTTCTCTTTTTTCTGTGTATGTGGAGGCTAGCAATGGTTTGTTCCTTTTTTATTTTATTGTTGAGTAATATTCCATTGTGTGGATTACCACCATAAGCTTAGCTATTCATTTGTTGATGGGAAGTTAGGTTGTTTACATTATTTGTCTATGAGGAGCAAAACTGTTATAAACTTTTATGTACAAGACTTTCTGTGGACATAGGTTTTCATTTCTCTTGGATAAATACCTGGGGATGGGATTGCTGGGTTGTAGGATAAGTGTACACCTAACTTTCAGAAACTGCCAAAACTATTTTCCAAAGTGTTTGTATCATTTAATGTTTCTACCAGCAATGCATGAGAGTTCCAGTTGCTCCGAGTTTTTGTTAGCACTTTGTATTTTGTCACTCTTATTAATTTGAGCCATTTTAATGGCTAGGTTGTATACCTTAGTATGATTTTACTTTGCATTTTCCAGGTAACTAAGGATGTTGAGCATCATTTCAAGTGCTTTTGCCCATTTGTGTATCTTGTTTTGGGGTTTCTGTACTAATCTTTTGCCCATATTTCCTTGTTTGTTTTCTTATTATTGAGGTTTTTATAAATTCTGGATTTACTTGCTTTGTCAGATTGTGTGTGTGTGTGTGACTGTGTGTGTATTAATTAGACATATTTTCTCCCATTATATGGATTGTCTTGTCATTTTCTTAATAGTGTCTTTTAAAAGTGAAGGTATTTTTACTTTTAAAGAAGTTTATTTAATACTTTTATCTTTTATGGCTTGTAACTTTCAGTAATCTGTCTAGGAAATTTTGCCTACCCCAAGATTACAAAAATTTGCTCTTAAGCTTTCTTTTAGCTTATTCTTTGTAGTTTATTCTTTATCCTTCAGTCTATGATCCATTTTGAGTCAACTGTGTATGAGATGAGTAAAACTTCTTTTTTTTCACATTATATCCAGTTGTTCTAGTATCATTAAAAAAATATAATAACTTCCACCATTGAATTACCTTTCAGTTTTTGTCAGAAAACAATGCCCATGTATGTGTGGATTCATTTCTGGATTCCCTATTTTCTCTCATTGATTTATACATGTATCCTTATGCTAATACCACATTGTCTTGATAATTGTAGTATTTGGTAAGTCTTGAAATCAGGTAGGGTAAATACTCCAAATTTAACTATTTCTATGTCTTTTACAGTCCTATCTAAATTTTAGAATCACCTTGTCAAGCTCACACTGAGTCTATAGATCAATTTGAGGAGAATCGCTTTCCTCACAATACTGAGTCTTCTACTTCATGTACTATACCTCCATTTATTTAGATCTTTAATTTCTCTCAGTAATATTTTAAAATTTTCAGTGCACAGGACTTGCAACTTTTTTTTGTTAAATGTATCTCTAAATATATCATGCTTTTTTGATGGTGTTATAAAGTTTGCTTACTAAATGTTCATTGCTAGGACACAGAAATACATTTGATTTTTGTATACTGACTTTGTATTCTGTGATCTAGAAACTCATTCCTTCTATAGTAATTTTTGTAGACTCATTAGGATTTTCTATGTACACAGTCATGTCATCTGAGAGTACAGTTTTATTTCTTTTTAAAATTTTATTGATTTTGTACTTTCCTAAAATACATTTAACATAAAATTTACCATTTTAATCATTTTTAAGTGTATAGTTCTGTGGCATTGAGTACATTCACATTGTTGTGCAACCATTACCACCATCCATCTCAGAATGTTTTCATCTTCCTCAGCTGAAATGCTAATACACATTGAACCATATAGTTCACCCAATCCTTTGTACTATTGTTATCATACACTTTACTTCTGTTATAAATCACACAATATATTGTGGTTAATTTTTCTTTGAACAGTTATCTTTTAAACACATTTTTAAAGAGGAAAAAAATCTTTCATATTTACCCACTCATTTACTATTTCTGGCACTTTTCATTTTTTATGTAGCTACAATATTCAATCAGAATCACTTTTCTTCAACCTGAAAAAGTTCTACTGATGTTTATGAAAAGCATTATTTTGTAGAATAGGTCTCCTGACAAGAATTCTCCCAGCTTTTGTTTATCTGAAAACATCTTTGCTTCACTTTCAGTTTTGAAGCATATTTCCACTTCTAGAATTGTAGATTAATTCGTTTTCTCTTTCAGCATTTTAAAGATACCATTCCATTTTTTTCTGGCTTGCATTTTTTTCTGATGATAAATCTATGGTAGTTCTCATTTTATTTCCTTAATGTTGTGTGTCTTTTTTTCCTCTGTCTTTAAGATTTTCTCCTTATCCTTGGTTTTCAGCAATCTGCCTTCATGTAGTTTTATTTGTGTATACCTTTCCTGGGATTAGTTGAGTTTATTAGATCTGTAGTTTGAAAATTTTTATCAAACTTAGAAACATTTCAGACATTATTTCTCCAAGTATTTTCCTCCTCTCTACTCCTTACACGTATGTTCAACCACTTGACATGTTTCCATGGTTCACAGGCTCTATCAATTTTTTTCAAAATTTTTTCCCTCCATGTGTCAGTTTGGAGAATTTCTATTGTTATATCTTCAAATGTAGTTGCTTTTGCTTCTACAGTGCTTACTCTCTTGTTAATTCTGTTCACTAAACTTTTCTTTTCAGATATTGTATATTTTTATCCCTAGTGTTTTTAGTTGTTCTCTTCTGTATCTTCCACTTCTTTTTTCATTATGTTTGTTTATATTAGCTTATTTATGATAGCTCTTTTAATGTACTTGTTTGATTATTCCAAAATCTCTTTCATTTCTGAATTATTTTTATTGACTGGTTTTTTTTTTTCCCCAGCTATGGGTCCCATTTTCTTATACCTTTGTATGTCTAGTAATTTTTTAATTGGGTTCCAGGCATTGTTGTATTACCTTTTTGAATGAATGATTTTTTTCTCTTTAAAGAATATTGAGGTTTGTTTTGGCATGCTCCTAAGGGGAACTCAGGGTGAGCTCAATTTTTTGAAGGCTTAAATTTCACTAAGGCAGGTCTAGAGTAGCTTCTACTTTAGGTCTATTTTACCGCTACTACTAAGATATAACCCTTCCAAGGTCTCTACTGTTCTGAGTTCCCTTGTTCAGTGAAATCTATCCTCTCTGGCTGGATCTCTATTATCTCACAGCACTGTGTGACCTCTGGGGATTGTTCCACATGGATTCCCAGTGCTTCTTTGCGTACCCTCTAGGAATTTCACCCCAGACATTCACAGCTTAGTTTTAGCAGTAGACTCTAGGAGACCCCTATGTAGATTTCTAAAACTCTCTGAATAGTTCTTTCCTATCTAGTTCTCTGCCCCATAAATTTCAGCTGCTTCTGCCTCTCTGAACTCTGATCTCTGTCTGCTTAACTTGGCAAGACTATAATGCTGTGCTTGTGTTCCTTTCTCCATACCATTATTTGGAGAAGTGACTCCTGGCAGAAAGTCAGGCCAACCATGGGGCTCTCTATGTTTCCTGACTCTCCTTGATCATAGTCCTGCATTGCTTGTTGTCCAGTTATTTGGGTACAGCTGTTTCAAATATTTTGTCCAATTTTCTCATTTTTTATAGTAGGATGACATGTCTGGTGCATTACTCTATCATGACTAGAAGGCAAAGATGTTTCTTTAAAAAGATCACACTTAACAGCAGTGGTGACTTTAAGCATTTTTCCATAGGTACTTTGGGAACTGGAGAGGACTTTGGAGAAGCTAGGGTGTGGAGATATGACAGTGGTAGCAGAGGCCCAGGATGCCAGGAAAGGAATATCAGTAGTTATCTGACAGTTGGGAACTAGAACACTTGCAATTTCCCATGTGTGGGCTAAGAATAGGGTGGGAAAGGGATTTGAATATTTTCTATTAAAAATAATTTGTTTCTTCTTGAAGAAGAGAACTCAATATGAGAGAACTGGATTTCAGCAGTGGCTGTATATTAGAATCATCAAACAAGGTTTTACAAATTCTGATGGTCAGGCTATGTTGGGGCCCGGCCTATGGCCGAGGCTGAGCCCCACTCTAGCTGGACAATGCCCTAAAGATGGTGCCTGCTTCCTAGACACCACCCTTCCTGGCCCTACAGCTCAGCGCATAAGGAAGTCTCCATGATTGGCTTGTCCCCATTTCCGTGCTCATTCTCATAGCATGCTTTTCACATGTTTCCAATAAGACTGAACCTGGCGCATGATCAGTCAGCTGATTGGTTGGGATATGCTATATAAGCTGCTGCCCTGGAGGAAGTGTGGGTGGTTGTTGTTTTTTGCTTTTGCCTTTCGCTAGATGGATGCTCGGATGCCCATAATAAAGATTCCTAATGAACCAGGCCTTCAGTGATCATTCTCCTGCCATCGCCCTAGGTGGCGGGATGCGATAGCTGGTGCCGAAACCCGGGACGAAAACCTGGCGTCCGAGGACGGAGTGGAACTTCTCACCCTGCGGCGATCCGAGTGGACACCCTTTGGAAGAGTTACACGAGTGACTGACATTTTGGAGAGTGGTGAGTATGGTCAGGGACAAAGTGAAAGCAACATCAGGTCGTGCGAATGCAAGCAATTGTGGTGTGTGTGTTTAGCCTTTGTGTTCCTTGTCTTGTTCTGTCTTAGTCTGTATATGTTTCTGCGTTTCCTCACAAAAGAATAAGAGCGCTGTGGAAAGTTCGCAGGTAAAGCGACGTAGACTAAAGTTCGCGGGAAGCAACGAAAACCAGTTAGCGAGGACTCTCAGGCTGTAAGGAGACTCAATTCAGGGGTACGAGCACGGGCGCACGTAACCTCAACTTAGAATAGAGTCAACCTCCTTTCTTCCGCACTATGGGTTCAGAGGTGTCTAGGATGCGGGTGGAGGAACCACTCCGGGCACTCCTAAGGGTTAATGGAACTCCATTAAAGGCTAAAACCGCGAGGGCTTTCTTACATACTGTTGAGAAGCATGTGCAGTGGTTTTTGGATGAGGGAAGGATCACTGACCCCTTGTGGGAAAAACTAGGGAATGATCTGCGCAAAGCAGATCAAGCGGAATGGCTCCCGGTAGGGACGATTCCTATATGGAGTCTAGTCAGGGGGCGCCTTAAGGAGGATAAGCCAAGCTGCAGAGAGGCTATAAAAGAGGGGGAGGAAGTCCTGGAAGATGTCCGGGAGGAAAGATCCTCCGCTAGGACCTCAGAGAGGGGGTCCGAGCAAGGAGGATCTACAGATGAGGAAGGGGAGCTATTGGGGGAGGAATTAGAAAAGCATATAAGAAGACTTTAGATCCCCCAAGAGACAAATTAAACATCATATTATTCATTTTAAACTTTTTAACACTGGACAAAAATGGCCACAGTGCAGCAGAGCGGCACGGCCAACAATCCAATCCAAAACACATGCCTAAAGTTTTGTGGAAGGATGTGTTAGAAGGAACATGGAAAGGCCCGGACCCAGTGATAATCTGGACCCGAGGCTCGGTTTGTGTTTTTCCACAGGACCAGCAGAACCCCGTTTGGGTGCCTGAACGTCTGATACGCAGAGTGGAAAACCCCGGAGCGGAGGTACAAGATGATCGCACTGCTTCTGCTCCTGCCGTGGATCCTACAGCAGGCGACGGCAGAGCCAAGAATACTGTGAGGAGTGGTGAAGGCGTGGCCTCTGCCACTCCCAGTACAAGAGAGACTTCGGCATCTCTGCAGCCATTGCCTTGGCCGTTGCCACCTCGGTGGCCGCTGCAGCTGCAGCCACTGCCGTGCTGACTATCACCATTCCTACGGCAGAGACGCTGAATGGTCTGTCCCAGGCCACTGCCTCGGCAATGACAACGCAGAACGTCATCAACGGCCATTGTAAGAATGGGATGGCCTTGGTCAACCAATGCATGAACCTTCTTCAAGAACAATTGGACCTCTTGGGGGAGGTTTTGTCTGTGGGCTGCGTCCATTCTTATATGGGGGTGTATTACTGGTATTCCTTTTCATAATTATTCTAAAGCTGCCAACTTGTCCAGACAGTTAGGCAAGATGTTAACCACAAATTGGTCCAGTGAGCTTGACGAGCTCACCACTCAGCTACGGTTAGAAATTTTGAATGTTAGCTCCAAGAAGGTAGAGATGCTCTCCGTAGCTCAAGTAGCTGAAGCTGTGTTAAACGCCACCAAAGCCTGGTCAGGTGTAGGTGTCATAGGAATATTGCTAATTGTGGGCCTCCTCCTGCTTGGGAGGAAAGTCTGTTCCATACAAAAACAGCAACGGGGAGAACAGAAGGTCCTGTTGCAGGCCATGGCAGCGCTAGAGGAAGGCATCTCCCCTAGAGTATGGCTTAATATGCTGGATCAGTAGTCAAGGACGGGTAAGATCGGGAGCTGCGCATATCAACTTAAGACAGGGTGCAGACCTAAGTTGTCTGTTGCCTGAGGACGGGTAAGAATGCCGCAGACTCCAGACGACCTAAGACAGGCATGATCCCGACAGCCCTTTGGTTATAAAACAATAAAGGGGGAGATGTGGGGGCCTGGCCTATAGCCGAGGCTGAGCCCCACTCTAGCTGGACAACGCCCTAAAGATGGCGCCTGCTTCCTAGACACCACCCTTCCTGGCCCTACAGCTCAGCGCATAAGGAAGTCTCCATGATTGGCTTGTCCCCATTTCCGTGCTCGTTCTCATAGCATGCTTTTCACATGTTTCCAATAAGACTGAACCTGGCGCATGATCAGTCAGCTGATTGGTTGGGATATGCTATATAAACTGCTGCCCTGGAGGAAGTGTGGGTGGTTGTTGTTTTTTGCTTTTGCCTTTCGCTAGATAGATGCTCGGACGCCCATAATAAAGATTCCTAACGAACCAGGCCTTCGGTGATCATTCTCCTGCCGTTGCCCTAGGTGGCTATACTGAAAAAATAAGTCAGTCCCTGTGTGGGCCCAGGCATCTGTATTTTTAAAAGCTCCTTAGGTAATTCAAGTATGTTGCCAAGGTTGAGAACTCCAGCTCCACAGCCAACATTCGGGCTATAACCCTTTCTCCCTGGGCACCTGTATCACTGTGTCAGATGCATTTCACCTGCTTGCCACTCCCTTCCTTTACTTTCCTGGACCTCTTTTCACCTTGTCCTTGTTCTGCTCACCAGGAGGCCTAGGCAATGAAACTGTGCAGAAGGCCAGGCAGGATGTGTTGCAGTGGGAAGGAGGGGTATAGGGATCCAGAAGCAGGCGGGAGGCAGGGGCAGCGAGGAGAGGCCGCAGAAGCAATGGGATTCCCCACGGTCCCTGCCCTCTCCCGCCCTCACACCTCCTTCCTCTGCTTCAGGCCCAGATAGATACGGACAAGGGTGGCTAGGTCGGCAACTATGCAAAGCTTTCTGCCCACACTTCTGGCCAAGTCCTCCCTCAGGGTGTTGAAAGGCCCTGGAAGTCCCTTACTGTTTACGGAGGGAGTGTGGGCTGATATCCTGGGAACAGAGTCCACAGACCTCCTGTGTTGGAAAGCACTGTGGGGTCAGAGCTCCTTTCCAGCTGCTCTCTCCCAGAGTGCCCCGGGCCAGTCGCTCTCCCTCTGTGCACCTGGGAAACGAGAGGACCTTGCTGCATGGTTTCCTCCACCTCTGACAGTTTGGACATGTGCAGGCAGCCTTGTGTTCCTTGGGGAAGGCTCCAGAATGTCTCCTCAGAGTTGTGCGACATCTGCTGGATGTATGATCTGACCTCCCTTCTGCGTGTTCTCAGCTATGAGGGACAGGTTGGAAATGGAGATCTTCCGCAGCTACAAAGATGGCAGGTAGGTGTTGGATGTGTAACAAAGTATACAGTGGGATTGGACCTCCGCATGGCTTTTTCTTTAAAACTGAGAAGAATGACTATTTTGAAAGAGTCATTTTGCAGGCAGACTAAATGTCTGTTTTGCAAGGGGCCATGCAGCACTCCCATTGGTAGGGCAGAAGTGGTAAGACCTGCTCTCTCTGGGCTGAGTGTGTGCCATGGAGATTCCTGGGGAACTGGGCAAGGTAAAGGGAGTCAGCTAGATGGAGGTTGCTGCAAGAGGACCCTGACGCTGGAAGATGTCTGGGAGCTGGGAGAAGCCACATAACAGGGACTCTTCACAAAGGCTGAGCCTGAGCTCTGTGAGGAGATGTATGGAACAGCAACGAGGGAGGGATGTATCTTCATGGAGTAATGGGTCAAGGGAAGAGTCAGGTCTCCAGCCTAGCCATTGGCAGAGAGATGCCCTCATAAGGACACTGGGCGGAAGGGGCAGCAGTGCTGGAGCTGCAGATGAGTGAGGAGGCCCTGGAAGATTGTTGGAGGCTTGGCTCTAGAGGCAGCAGAGATGACCTCTGGAAACTTCCTGGAGACATCCCGGGAGCAGACCTGCAGAGCACCTGGAGTCTGTGCATTGGGAGGGCAAGGGCTTGGGGAGAACAAGAAGTGGTCTTTCCTTTACAGCTGGGGGCTGCAGAGACCCCAGGCATGAGGGCTGCTCCTCACAGTGCTTACCCTGCTGTTCACAGACAGACTGCACAGGACAGGGCGAGAGCTGATCAGGACTGCACAAAGCACAGGGCCCAGTGCTGCGGGGAGCGTTTATGGAACTGCTGCAGGATTATCATCTTTGCTGATGATCCATCATGGGAATGTTTTCATGAACTGTGGCCCAACTTACCTGGATCCGTTTGTTAACTTCTGCTTGATAACCAGGTACCACTGTCCAGGCCTATCCCTCCCATTTGTGGGGTTCAGGACAAGAGGGCAAATGGAAGCCTACATACTTAAACATTATAAATACAGCTAACATAACAATGTGAATTATCTAATATCTCAAAATGTTCTTATCCACCATATATACAGGCACTGTGAATATGGCACTAATTAACGAGAGCTTCTGGAAGCACATATTGGAACATGAAGAGAAGCAAGAAAGTGAATGCTCAGCACTTCTGGGGAATTATATTCTGTTATGCAAGACTCTCTTGCACTCATGCTGTCTGAGAGGAAGGGTTGGGCAAGTTCATTTGCCTTACTGTAAGCACGCTGCTCACCACCAATGCCACACCTTCCCAGCAACAGTCACCTTTGTTTTGAGGTTTTAGAGCAAAAGGTGAGGAGATGGGTTTTCCTGGCCTCTAAGTGGTCCTCACCAAGAGGGTGGATGTGTAGGATGTTTTGTGTTTGTGTTTTTAATATGTGGGGTGCTTGAAGGCACGGGGTCCCCTTGTTGGGCCAAAATTGTTTTATTTCATTTTATTTATATTTGGACCTTACATACAGAGATTTCAGTTGAGCATACACCTCAGTTCATGATACAGTATAATCTTTGGTCTATCCAAGGGCCTCTTAGCCTTAGATGTGAAATTCAGGATGTTTTTAAGAGAACTACCAAATTAGACTAAATGTACTGCTAAGATGATGGTTCTCAACTATTCTGAGAAACCTGTCTTTAAATTAGTTTTAAGATAGATATGGCTTAGTTCTTGGATATTTTATCACAAAAAAGTTCAGGTTCTTTCTCTAATATCAGTTTATAACCTATGAGGGACAGAAGGGCCAATAGCATTGGATGCAGATAAGTGTTTAGAGTCGAGGTGTCCAAATTTCACATGAGAATACAGGGGACCAAGGAAGAGGTGCTAAACTTGTGGGCTGGGCTGCCTGGATGTGAGACGCATGCAGTACAGTCGTCCTGCCTCCGCATCACTGACTTGTCCAGCCTGGCTGTCCCTGGCAGTCAGCCACTTCCCATCTCCCTGGCTGGGCTGCCCTCCAGCACCTGTGCTTCCTGCCCGTAGCTGTCCATTCAGCCATTGTAGCTGGCAGCACTCAAGTCTTGACAATGCTTCCAGTGTCTCTTCAAATCCCAGGACCTGTCTGTGCAGGTCAGCTAACAACAAAGGCTCTGCTTAAGGAAAAGCCCCCTTGGCTGTCAGTCAAGGCAGTGCTGAAGGGAGCCGTGGCTGAGAGCACCACAGCAAGCTGACCCTGGGAGTGTGCCACTCAGCTCCCAAAGAGGGAACCTGTCCCAGTGGGCAGGGAGTTGAGAGCCTCCAGCTGCAGCGCCAGTGGGGGTCTGTTGCTGTGCTGGAGCTGAGCTCACACTTTCCTGGGCAGCAGCAGCCAGGGACTGTGAGCAGCAGACACCCCAAGGACTCCTGGACAGCAGCAGCCTGGGACTGTGCGCAGCAGGGCACGTGGGCCTGACCATGTCTGCCCAGCACGGGACTCCCGAATGGGCGGTCTTTGTTCTAGAGCTCCCAACTGGGATGGCCAGCATTTGCTTGGGCACTATACTGCTCTGAGACTCTTCCTCCTTAATTCTCTTTCCTTCCCCATGTCCTTTCTTGGGGCTCAGAACAGCATTGCGTCCCAAGGCTCCCCCTGCCTGCTCCTGCTCCTTCTGCCCCTTCCTCCTTGGTCGTCTCACCCAGTAAATCCCTGGCACTGCCCACTCCGTCTTGGCATCTGCTTCCTGGAGGGTCTGAGCTTGTGAGAATATCTATGTTAGGAAAACCACATGTGGCTTTCCAGCTGTTGGCAGAGAGGAAAAAATGGTTTGAGGGTAGGAGAGCCAACAGTAACCTGCCTAGAGCCACTTGCCTCTAACAGCAAGGCTTGAGCAGGAGGTGAAATGGGCGAAGCTGTGGTCCCCTTGCTTTCCGGACTTCCTTAAGTCTAGCCTCTGTTCTGTACAAGGTACAGGGAGCCTGGGATCCCGGCTTGGCCCTCCCCTCCTCCTTTTGGCCATTATCTCCTCCCTGCACTGCAAGGTCTTTCTATAGGTGGAGTGGAGTGGAGTGCAGTAGAGAAGCCAGTTCCTCTCTTCATTTGGCCAGGTACCCTGTCTGTCTTGTTTAGAATTGATTCCCTAGAACCAAAAATAGTATCTAAAACATAACAGCCAGTCCGTGATGTTGGCTGAATGACTAAACAAGTGAGTAAAGGCGGGTGGACCTTATTTTGATGCTTCTGGTGGTTATAAAAGTGAACCAAGAAATAAAAGTTATCTCAACAGATTAGTATTATAGCCAAAAAACACGGTCAGGTGATCCCAGAGCCACCTTTCTCATGAGTACGGTTCCTGTGGTGTCTGTTTACCCCCTCACTCCATGAGCAATCTCTCACTCCCAAATGTCTGCCCTGGGCTGAAGATCCCATTCTTGTGGTCAAGACACCCCTTACCCCCTGCATCCAGACATCCCCACGTGGCTGAAGCCAGCCCTCTCTCTGTTGGCCACCGTGTTTCGGGTGCCCTGAGATCACTCCTACCTCAGGAGAGCCTGTGGGATGACATTCCAAAGAGTACTCCTCCCAGCTTCTTTCATTTAAATAATTTACAGCCCTCTTCCTCCCTAGGTCCTGGAAGAAGTTTCCCTTCATGGGAAGTCCTTCAGAAGGTGATCTGAGCCTGGCTTTGGTGATGCACACTCAGACTTTAAAAGCCATTCTCTCTCAATTATCTCAGGCATTAAGCACACTAGCAGGTAATTATTTGTCTAAACCCAGAGGGAAAACAATAACCATCTCAAGAGCTGAGTTTGGTTCAAGACTCACTGGGCTTTCACAGAGTGCAGGAGAGAGGGCTCTGTCTACTCATGTCTTCACTGAGGACCAAAGCAGAGACAATGGGTTGAACAAGCAGTAAGCATTCTGTACGCTGGTTGTGGCTGAGCAGTGGCTCCCTTAAAAAGTAGGGCTGGTTCACTCTTGTGGACTATGCTATATGTGTGCACAGAGGCTGAGCTCCGGATAAAGTCCTGTTGTTCCCTTCCTCCTTGGCCACCTCAAGGTCCCAGGCCAATTAAAAGTCAAGTTGCCATCCCAGAGATGAGTCCTTTCAACAAAAGAGTCTCTTTCCATCTGAGTCTCAGTCAGTCACTTTCTCTGTCTTCCTATGAATTTCTATTATATTCATATAATATAAAAGAAAACATTATATTATATGGCAGGAAATTTCTCCAAGGTCAAGGTGGGAAAGAGTATGTTCATTCAATCATTTATTCATCCAACAAGCTTTCATGACATGTGTACCATGTGCCACGAATTGTTCTAAAAGCTGAGGATATATCAGGGAACAAAACAGATAAGGTCCCTGCTCTCACAGAGCTTATGCTTTAGTGGAGAGGAAAAGACTAAAAACAACCTGCAAATAAATGAGCAACAATTTCCAATCATGATGAATTCCAGTAAGACCATCAAACGGACAATGTGAGGAGAGGATGGACTCTTACTGGGCAGGGACGTAAGCTGGAGACAGGATTGCTAATTTGGATTAGTGGTCAGGAAAAAGATCACCAAGAGGTGCCACTTGAGCTAATACCTGAACAACCCCAAGAAGCCAGCCATACAAAGGCCGAGCGGTTGAGTGTTTGGGTAGACAGAAGAGAAGAGCGAAGGCTCTAAGATGGGGATGGGTAGGCGCGTTTGAGAAATCAAAAGAAAGTCCAAGTGGCTGAAGTACAATGAAGTTGGGGTGAGCAGGGGAGAAAGAGGTCATAGAAGTAGATTGTGTGGTGAAAATAACCAACCTGTCATCCTAACGAAACTAACAGTTCTGCACCCACCTCAATCTCTAGCACCTGACACTTGGTGCCTGTTGGTGCGGGGATCACCGATTGGTAGCAGGCTGTGGGACCTGAGCAAACTTTGGTCATTGCCAGAGTCACACATATATGCAGGTGTATTTAGAATCCTTCATTCCCACCAAGCTTCTGGTTGGTCTCTTCCGTATTTTACTCTTATCTTGGCAAAGTCAACAGAAGTTGCTTTGCAAACTCTGCATTCCAAGCCAAATACAGAATTCCCATTTAAACAAGTTGTGTTATATGAGAGGGAAGTAGTTAGTTCTCTAGGCTTTCCAGTGATAACCTTTGACTTCCATGTTAACTCTCTTGCTATGTAGCATTGGGCTACAGACCAAATCCAATTCAAAGAATTATCACCAAAGCTTCTCACTGATCAATGAGGGCTTTGTAGAGTTTTTGCAGCACCTCCACTCACTTTTTTTTAATGATGTCTTCTTCTAATTTCTTTTGATGGTCAGAGTCAGAAGAGTCACTTGACATTCTTGCTTCCTACCCAGTGAAGAAATCTCAGTGCTGACATTCTCGTCAGGCCAGCATCCATCCTTGACTGGGTTGTCCCTCGAATGCAGAATTCTCCTCCATCTAAAGGAGGTGGTCCCCTTGTTGGACAACTTTAGTTATTAGAAAACTCATCTGCCCGTTGGGTGGACATTTGTCTTCCAGGAGCATTCTTCGGCATGCTATATGAAGAGAGTTATCTTGTAGTAGTAGAGTCTTTTCTTCTCAGGATTACATTACCAGTTCCTCAGCTGCTTTCCTCAGTGAAGCTTCTAGATCCTTCAAAGACCTCAGATACACTTGTGACAGTTAGGACTCTTTTGATAACAGATGACTAAAAATCTAAATCAAACTGATTTAAGCTGAAAATACTTATTTATTGGTCGTGTATTTTAAGAGTCCAGGAAGTGCTCCAGGACTGTCTTGGTCCAGGGGCTGGCTTCTCCCTGTCAGCCCACAGGTGCAGCCTTCCTTTGAGTTGGGTTCATTCTAGTGCCCCATAGGGTAGCCCTCAGAACCCCAGGCTCACATCAGAGCTTAAAAATGATGCTCAGACTGGCTGGTCCTGATCACAATCCTCCTGTAGAGCAGAGGCAGGGATTAATGGCAGTAGGAACAGGTCACTGAACATGGAGGAGAGGTGGTCCCCCAGAAGAGAAGTGGGGTACAGCTACCTGGAGAAAAAAGTGAATAGATGTTTAGGGCAAAACAACAATATTCCAACTGAATCACAGATTTAAAAGTGACCAATATATCCCATTTCATCTGCCTGGAGTATAATTTCATTTTGCAGCATTCCAGTTAAAGCCCTCCAGCCCCCAGTCTCAATTCATCTTTTCTTTCTTCCTGGGGTCTACCCTGCCTGCCCAACAGAGAAGTGTCCAGGGTGTTAATTAGTGTCTACTTGTGTTTCATCCTGCCGCATGGTGGGAGTAGAACTCAGACTGACCCCAGAAGCCAGGTGTTGGGCATCACAGCTGATGGCTCTGAGGTCCCTAGAGACTTCTGCTCTGCTGCTGTGGCCCTCACCATAGAAGGGCATCTCCCACTGGCCACAGGCAGGATCTGCGGGTACCTGGGATGAGTATCCTATTCAGGTGCTGCCTCTGGCTGGGGCAGAGAGCCTCTTGTTGAGATGGAGGCTGGCTTTTCACTCCTTTCCCCTTCCCATGCCCTCTGCCATAGGCTAAGCCCACAGGATCCTCAACACAGTGTGGCCTGGGTGCCAAGCATGTACATAAATAATTTTTTAATGTTTGAGGGCTTTTGAGGATGAAGTAGAGTTACTACTCCTGTAGTTTGCCTAACAGTGTATTCATCGATGTTCCAAATTTATCAAATGATTAACATTCCACCAACTTTCAAAGCTCCATAGTTCTCCATATATTTACACAACTCTTACACAGTTATAAACCCATTGACTTACAAATTAAGTTTCCACAGTCATTTTCATATTGATGGAAAATTATTTCATCCTCATATTATAAATCAAGTTCTAAAATTACAAATCCATTGTATCAGATTTTCTTAAATGCTTCAAATACTTTAAGAAATAAAAATTCTCCAAATATCACAGCCATTAGAAAACTGATTATTGGATTTCCATGAAACCACTTATAAAAGTGCTTGTACCTGGCTTTATTTATTATATTTTTATTATTCTTTATTCTAATATCTCACTGAAGGCCTCTTCCTAGGGCTTACAATGAAGAAAATAAAAACAACTTGTATTTCTATTTTTTGTAGACTGCTTGAAAAAGGATGCTTCTAGCAAATTCAGCTTCAAATATGAAGTCTGATTCATTTCACAATGTTAATATAGGTTACATGTGGGGAGTGGCAGTGGGAGGATAAACTTTAATTTTTGCTGTATATACTTGTACACTGTTGGAATATTTTTTTATTATGCATTTACTACCTTGTAATAAATACAATTTTAGGTGCTCCAAGTAATAAAGACTGAAACACCCGTAATCAGCACTGGTTATACTTCTTGTGCTTCCTTCTAGTCCTTTTTTTCCCCTTTCCCTCTGCAGCATCTGTTCCTTTTTGCAAAACTAGAACGATAATCCATATTTAATTTTTTCCTCCCACTTTGAATTTTAACTTAACGTTATGTCACAACCACTTTCTCACGCAACCAAATATTCATGGGAAATGTAGGACTTGTAACAGCTGCATGATACCCCGTCATGGGGGTGCACCAGAATTCCTTGAGTCATCCTCCTATTGTTGGCAAAAAATTGCTTCAAATCTTGGAAGCACATGAAAGATCATCCTATGTGAGTTTCTTATTTTCCAGATGAAAAAACTGCATTCCCTGAAGCTAATAATTTGTCAAGCATGGCCAGCTGGTTAGAGGCTTGGCTGAGACCTGGCGCTCCCAGGCCTGGGCCTCTGCTCTTGCTGTCATCCCACACTGCCTCCTGGGCCTCTGCAAGGCGCTTTTGGAAGCTAACTGTAGGGCACTGCCTGCATTCTTTCTAAATTACATTTTGTAATTTGGGGCCCATCAGTCCTGCCTGTCAAGATCATTTTTTATATTGTGTCACATAACCATTAGTTAACGAGGGACACTGTAGCCAACATCAGAAATTGTGGCTCTTTCCTCTATCAAGATGTGCTTCCTACATGCCAGTAAAGGGGAAATACTGTCATAACTTTTATCAGATAATTCCAAAGTCACCAGCAATTATAGGGAAGGGTGCTAATTAGCATAACTCAGGCCATGTTTCTCAGGAATCCCCTGGGTTCTGACATTCTGTGATCAGGATTCCAGCAGATGCCCCGGCTCAGCCCAAGGGCCTGTCCTCACAAGATGGAAGAGGAATAATTATTGGGTGGGGAGAAAGAGGAGAGGTGGAAACTAACATTTGTTGCCAACTCTGCCCAGCTCTGGGTACCAGGGTGCAGATGACAGAATCATTACAAGAGGGGGATTCTGGAGGATGGGATTGGAATGGTTTTGGGGGGGAAAGTAGATGGATCAGGGGTATCTTCCTTTTACTCAAACTGTCTCATCCTGAGGTTGTATTATTAAATTCCACATAGAGGAATTCTCATGAGAGAGGAGATTGTCTTGAAGCGCTGGGTCCTATTCTGAATTTTCCTTCATGTTTTATCCAAACTTTACAAGGGAGTCTTTCACATCAGTGTCTGTCATCACTAGAATCACTTTTTGAGTCATCTAATATAGTTTTTTTTTTCCAGAATGCCTTGTTCACTCCCACCTAAGTTATTTGAGACACAGCCCCTTTAAAATCTGCCTTTGGAAATGTGTGACTTGGGTTTATTATGCATTAACATTTTTTGTGTATTGCTTCAGAAAATGTTTAATTCATATGGATGCGATTGGCAGATGCCACAGAATGTGATAGTTTCTATTTATGGTCAATGTTAATCCATTGACCATATGGCACTTTAAATTTCTGGTATAAATTCCTTTTGCATGATGTTATAGCTCATTCCTGGACTGCCATAATTGTGTAACTTATCAATGTGAAAAATAGACTTTGAAATGTAATAGTGCAGAGCTAATATGGAGAGCAAAAAGGGAATTTAGTGTGTTTAGAGAGGAGCTTTTTCCATGGAAACTAATTCCTTGCACTGAGGTCCCTGGGTCCCTGGGCTGCTGTGGGAGTGGTGTGTCCAGGTGATATGACCTGGGTTCCAGGCTGGTTCTGATGAATTGCCAGGTGCCAGGGCAAGTCCCTTAATATCTTTGGGAATTAACATTTTTATCTGCAACTTGAAAAGTCAGACTAGTTCAGTTTTTACTAGACTTCGGAGTATTAGTGGCCAGTGATATTTTTTCCAGTTTTTATTTTGAAATAATTTGAAATTCACAGAGAAGTTGCAAGGAGAGTATAGAGAATTCCCATATACCTTCCACCCAGCTTCCTCTGATGTTAGCACCTTACATAACCACAGAGCATTTGTCAAATCAAGAAATTAACCTTGGTGCATTACTATGAACTAAGCTCTAGGTGATTTGAATTATTTCCCTAATTTTTTCCACTAATATCCCCTTTCTGTTCCAGGATCCAACCCAGGATACCACATCACATGGAGTTTTTATCTCCTCACTCTCCTCCAGTCTGTGACCATTTCTCAGTGTTTATCACCACTTTGTCAGTTTTATAGCGCCCTGACGAGGAATACTGCAGGATGTCCCAACCAGTAATATTTTTAAAAAGCAAAACAAAATTGGAGTACCAGTCTAGGGTTGGGAAAGTTAGACCAGTAAGGTGTATGAGGGGTCTCTGTATTCAAGTGACAGGAAACACACCCTCAACTGTTCTGTCAACAGAATTTATTGACTCCTGGAACTACAAAGGCCACAGGCATATGTAGCTTCAGAATGACATTTGTATGCTGTTACACCATGTCTCTTTGCTTCGTTCTTCTCTCCTCTAAATAGTCAGGTCATTCTCAAGTACGCACTCACTGCATAGTTACAGGAAGGCTGCCAGCAGCCCTCGTGGCTCTCTCCATCAGTGTGTGTGTGTGATGCTCACCTCTGTTCCCAACTCAGCTCTCAGTGGCTCTGATTCTGCCATCTCCCTATCCTTGAACCAGAGGAAACAGATAATCTCTTTTCTGCTTCTGATGTGAGGAAATATTGCCCAGAGTTGTGGTCATCATCTTGTGATCATAAGGGGAACAAACTGATAGCTGAGGAGGATATAAGAACCTTCAAGACAGGTTCTAGGTGATGTCATTTAGTTGTGGATTAACCAAACCTGAATCTTGGTTGATTACATGAAATAATAAATTCTGTTATTGCTTAAGTTTCTGTTAGTTGAGTTTCATATTACTTGCAGCCCAAAGCAGCCTAAGTGATACAAAACTATTGCAGGTTTCTTGTTGGATATAGGATGTTACCTGGATACAGGTTGGTTTGTCAGGACTTCTATATTTGACAGCTAGAGTCAACATTTTCTAGTTCATAGTTTTCATTAGAGTTATTGTTCAAAAATCCAGCTTCGTGTGGGCATTTTGGCAAAAAACAGAAGTGATATTCGTAAATTTTGCATAATTTAGAACATCTGAGTAATAGCTCCAATAGTTCCGGTTGCTGTTTCTCCTGAAGGCTAGAAGCAAGCTGTGGTGACAGGCCCAGGAAGGGGCAGGTGCTCCTCACTCAGAGCATGTCCAGGACTGAAGCTTCTGCTCCTCCGATGGGCGCTTTCTGGAGCTGGTCAGAAGGAGACAGCTTGCCTGGAGAACACTTCCTCATAACAAACATTCGGGCACTCTGAGCGAGATGATCTCACGTAAGGCTCTTCTCACTCAGGCTAGCACTGCAGGGCACAGTGGTGTGGGGACCAGCGTGGCAACAGCCGGGGACCCTTTCGCTCAGGATAATAATTATCACTGAAATAATGAAAACCTAAGTGATAAAGATTTTTAAAATAAATGTTTTTATAAAAGGATAAAAGGGTGGAGCCAAGATGGCAGCATGAGTAGAGCAGTGGAAATCTCTTCCCAAAACCACATATATCTATGAAAATATAACAAAGACAACTCTTCCTAAAATAGAGACCAGAGGACACAGGACAACATCCAACCACATCCACACCTGCGAGAACCCCACGCCTCGCGAAGGGGGTAAGATACAAGCCCCGGCCCGGCGGGAACCAAGCACCCCTCCCCCCAGCTCCTGGTGGGAGGAGAGAGGTCTGAGTGGGAGGGAGAGGGAGCCCAAGACTGCTGAACACCCAGCACCAACCATCCGGACCAGAGTGCAGACACAGTGCATGCGTGGGGCCCTGGATACTAGGGAAACAGGGCAGCAGGACCGGTGAGTGGGTGCCTGAGGCCGATGCCAGAGAACAAAGAAACGGGAGTGAGTGGCCATTTTTTTTTTCCTCTTTTTTTTCCTCTTTTGGCAAGTGTTTTTTGGAAGTCTTAAAGGGACAGGGACCCCAATACTAGGGAAACAGGGCAGCAAGACTGGTGAGCGGGTGCCTGAGACCGGTGCCTGGGAACAAAGAAAATCGTGTGTGTTTTTTTTTCTTTTTTTTTTTTAATTATTTATTTTTTTTGTTGTTGTTATGGATTGGCGAGTGCTTTTTGGAAGTCTTAAAGGGGCAGGCAGGACACTTAGTTCAGAGGCAGGGAATCTGGGGATCTCTGGGCACTCTAACCCCCTGGGCAGCAGGGAGCATGGAGGCCCCTTATGGAGATAAATAGCCTCCCGGCCACTACCCCTCCAATGGGGCTCCACAATATTGGAGCAGCAGCCCGAGCCAGGCCAAGCTCACAGAAACAGCAGAGATAAACTCCATAACAGCCGGGCAGGAAGCAGAAGCCCTGTCTGCACACAGCTACCCAGCACAAGCCACTAGAGGTTGCTGTTCTCCCAGGAGAGGAAGGCCACAAACCAACAAGAAGGGAAGTTCTTCCAGCCGTCACTTGTACCAGCTCTGCAAACTATCTCTATCACCATGGAAAGGCAAAACTACAGGCAGACAAAGATCACAGAGTCAACACCTGAGAAGGAGACAGACCTAACCAGTCTTCCTGAAAAAGAATTGAAAATAAAAATCATGAACATGCTGATGGAGATGCAGAGAAAAATGCAAGAGCAATGGGATGAAGTCTGGAGGAAGTTCACAGATGTCAGGAAGGAGATTGCAGAAGTGAAAAAACCCTGGAAGGATTTATAAGTAGAATGGATAACATGCAAGAGGCCATTGAAGGAATAGAAATCAGAGAACAGGAACGTATAGAAGCTGACATAGAGAGAGATAAAAGGATCTCCAGGAATGAAACAATACTAAGAGAACTATGTGACCAATCCAAAAGGAACAATATCTGTATTATAGGGGTACCAGAAAAAGAAGAAGAGAGGAAAAGGGATAGAAAGTGTCTTTGAAGAAATAATTGCTGAAAACTTCCCCAAACTGGGGGAGGAAATAATTGAACAGAACACGGAAATACACAGAACCCCCAACAGAAAGGATCCAAGGTGGACAACACCAAGACACATAATAATTAAAATGGCAAGGATCAAGGACAAGGAAAGAGTTTTAAAGGCAGCTAGAGAGAAAAAGGTCAACTTTAAAGGAAAACCCATCAGGCTATCATCAGACTTCTCAACAGAAACCCTACAGGCCAGAAGAGAATGGCATGATATATTTAATACAATGAAACAGAAGGGCCTTGAACAAAGGATACTGTATCCAGCATGACTATCATTTAAATATGATGGCTGTATTAAACAATTCCCAGACAAGCAAAAGCTGAGGGAATTTGCTTCCCACAAACCACCTCTACAGGGCATCTTACAGGGACTGCTCTAGATGGGAGCACTCCTAAAAAGAGCACAGAACAAAACACACAACATATGAAGAATGGAGGAGGAGGAATAAGAAGGGAGAGAAGAAAAGAATCTCCAGACAGTGTATATAACAGCTCAATAAGCGAACTAAGTTAGGCAGTAAGATACTAAAGAAGCTAACCTTGAACCTTTGGTAACCACGAATCTAAAGCCTGCAGTGGCAATAAGTACATATCTCTCAATAGGCACCCTAAATGTAAATGGACTTAATGCACCAATCAAAAGACACAGAGTAATAGAATGGATAAAAAAGCAAGACCCATCTATATACTGCTTACAAGAAACTCACCTTAAACCCAAAGATAAGCATAGACTAAAAGTCAAGGGATGGAAAAACATATTTCAGGCAAACATCACCGAGAAGAAAGGAGGGGTTGCAGTACTAATATCAGACAAAATAGACTTCAAAACAAAGAAAGTAACAAGAGATAAAGAAGGACACTACATAATGATAAAGGGCTCAGTCCAACAAGAGGATATAACCATTCTAAATATATATGCACCCAACACAGGAGGACCAGCATATGTGAAACAAATACTAACAGCACTAAAGGGGGAAATAGACTGCAATGCATTCATTTTAGGAGACTTCAACACACCATTCACCCCAAAGGATAGATCCACTGGAGAGAAAATAAGAAAGGACACACAGGCACTGAACAACACACTAGAACAGATGGACCTAATAGATATCTATAGAACTCTACATCCAAAAGCAACAGGATATATATTCTTCTCAAGTGCACATGGAACATTCTCCAGAATAGACCACATACAAGCTCACAAAAAGAGCCTCAGTAAATTCCAAAATATTGAAATTCTACCAACCAATTTTTCAGACCACAAAGGTATAAAACTAGAAATAAATTCTACAAAGAAAACAAAAAGGCTCACAAACACATGGAGGCTTAACAACATGCTTCTAAATAATCATGGATCAATGAACAAATCAAAATAGAGATCAATGAATATATAGAAACAAATGACAACAACAACACAAAGCCCCAACTTCTGTGGGACGCAACGAAAGCAGTCTTAAGAGGAAAGTATATAGCAATCCAGGCACACTTGAAGAAGGAAGAACAATCCCAAATGAATAGTCTAACATCACAATTATCAAAACTGGAAAAAGAAGAACAAATGAGGCCTAAAGTCAGCAGAAGGAGGGACATAATAAAGATCAGAGAAGAAATAAACAAAATTGAGAAGAATAAAACAATAGCAAAAATCAATGAAACCAAGAGCTGGTTCTTTGAGAAAATAAACAAAATAGATAAGCCTCTAGCCAAACTTATTAAGAGAAAAAGAGAATCAACACAAATCAACATAATCAGAAATGAGAATGGAAAAATCACGACAGACTCCACAGAAATACAAAGAATTATTAAAGAATACTATGAAAACCTATATGCCAACAAGCTGGAAAACCTAGAAGAAATGGACAACTTCCTAGAAAAATACAACCTCCCAAAACTGACCAAGGAAGAAACACAAAAGTTAAACAAACCAATTACGAGCAAAGAAATTGAAACAGCAATTAAAAAACTACCCAAGAACAAAACCCCGGGGCCGGATGGATTTACCTCGGAATTTTATCAGACACACAGAGAAGACATAATACCCATTCTCCTTAAAGTGTTCCAAAAAATAGAAGAGGAGGGAATACTCCCAAACTCATTCTATAAAGCCAACATCACCCTAATACCAAAACCAGGCAAAGACCCCACCAAAAAAGAAAATTACAGACCAATATCCCTGATGAATGTAGATGCAAAAATACTCAATAAAATATTAGCAAAGAGAATTCAACAGCATATCAAAAGGATCATATACCATGGGATGCAAGGATGGTACAACATTCGAAAACCCATCAACATCATCCACCACATCAACAAAAAGAAAGACAAAAATCACATGATCATCTCCATAGATGCTGAAAAAGCATTTTACAAAGTTCAACATCCATTCATGATAAAAACTCTCAGCAAAATGGGAATAGAGAGCAAGTGCGTCAGTATAATAAAGGCCATCTATGATAAACACACAGCCAACATTATACTGAACATTGAGAAGCTGAAAGCTTTTCCTCTGAGATCAGGAACTAGACAGGGATGCCCACTCTCCCCACTGTTATTTAACATAGTAGTGAAGGTCCTAGCCATGGCAATCAGACAAAACAAAGAAATACAAGGAATCCAGATTGGTAAAGAAGAAGTTAAACTGTCACTATTTGCAGATGATAAGATATTGTACATAAAAAACCCTAAAGACTCCAATCCAAAACTACTAGAACTGATATCGGAATACAGCAAAGTTGCAGGATACAAAATTAACACACAGAAATCTGTAGCTTTCCTATACACTAACAATGAACCAATAGAAAGAGAAATCAGGAAAACAATTCCATTCACAATTGCATCAAAAAGGATAAAATACCTAAGAATAAACCTAACCAAAGAAGTGAAAGACCTATACCCTGAAAACTACAAGTCACTCTTAAGAGAAATTAAACAGGACACTAACAAATGGAAACTCATCCCATGCTCATGGCTAGGAAGAATTAATATTGTCAAAATGGCCATCCTGCCCAAAGCAATATACAAATTTGATGCAATCCCTATCAAATTACCAGCAACATTCTTCAATGAACTGGAACAAATAATTAAAAAATTCATATGGAAACACCAAAGACCCCGAATAGCCAAAGCAATCCTGAGAAAGAAGAATAAAGTAGGGGGGATCTCACTCCCCAACTTCAAGCTCTACTACAAAGCTGTAGTAATCAAGACAATTTGGTACTGGCACAAGAACAGAGCCACAGACCAGTGGAACAGATTAGAGACTCCAGACATTAACCCAAACATATATGGTCAATTAATATTTGATAAAGGAGGCATGGACATCAATGGCAAAATGACAGTCTCTTCAACAGATGGTGCTGGCAAAACTGGACAGCTACATGTAGGAGAATGAAACTGGACTATTGTCTAACCTCATACACAAAAGTAAATTCAAAATGGATCAAAGACCTGAATGTAATTCATGAAACCTTAAAACTCTTAGAAAAAAACATAGGCAAAAACCTCTTAGACATAAACATGAGTGACCTCTTCTTGAACATATCTCCCTGGGCAAGGAAAACAACAGCAAAAATGAACAACTGGGACTATATTAAGCTGAAAAGCTTCTGTACAGCAAAAGACACCATCAATAGAACAACAAGGAACCCTACAGTATGGGAGAATATGTTTGTAAATGACAGATCTGATAAAGGCTTGACATCCAAAATATATAAAGAGCTCACACACCTCAACAAACAAAAATCAAATAATCCAATTAAAAAATGGGCAGAGGAACTGAACAGACAGTTCTCCAAAAAAGAAATACAGATGGCCAACAGACACATGAAAAGATGCTCCACATCGCTAATTATCAGAGAAATGCAAATTAAAACTACCATGAGATATCACCTCACACCAGTAAGGATGGCTGCCATCCAAAAGACAAACAACAACAAATGTTGGTGAGGCTGTGGTAAAAGGGGAACCCTCCTACCATGCTGGTGGGAATGTAAATTAGTTCAACCATTGTGGAAAGCAGTATGGAGGTTCTTCAAAATGCTCAAACAGACTTACCATTTGACCCAGGAATTCTACTCCTAGGAATTTACCCTAGGAATGCAGCAATCAAGGTTGAGAAAGACAGCTGCACCCCTATGTTTATCACAGCACTATTTACAATAGCCAAGAATTGGAAGCAACCTAAATGTCCATTGGTAGATGAATGGATAAAGAATATGTGGTACATATACACAATGGAATACTACTCAGCCATAGGCAGAGGGCAAATCCTACCATTTGCAGCAACATGGATGGATCTGGAGGGTATTATGCTCAGCGAAATAAGCCAAGCAGAGAAAGAGAAATACCAAATGATTTCACTCATCTGTGGAGTATAAGAACAAAGGAAAAACTGAAGGAACAAAACAGCAGTGGAATTACAGAACCCAAAAATGGACTAACAGGTACCAAAGGGAAAGGGACTGGGGAGGATGGGTGGGTAGGGAGGGGTAAGGGGGGGGAAGAAGAAGGTGGGTATTAAGATTAGCATGCATGGGGGGGAGGGAGAAAGGGGAGGGCTGTACAACACAGAGAAGACAAGTAGTGATTCTACAACATCTTGCTATGGTGATGGACAGTGACTGTAAAGTGGTTTATAGGGGGGACCTGGTATAGGGGAGAGCCTAGTAAACATAATATTCTTCATGTAAGTGTAGATTAATGATAACAAAAAAAAAAAAAGAAAGAAAAGTAGGATTACTCCCTGATAGGATAAAACTAACTGTAAATCAACGATTAATGCATGCTTAAATACCCTTAATTTTAATCACTAAAGGGTGTCAGATGATCGGCTATGGAGGTACAGTTTTCTGATAATATTCCTTTCTCTTAAAAAAAAAAAAAAGCAGTTCCTGTGTGGTGACCTCCAATGAGTTCTACACAATGGTATAAAGGGCATATCAAAGTGTGGGCAAAGGGTCTGTTTGTGTTTATACAGAGGATCAAAGCCTAATTTGGCTACCCAGAAAATGAACTAAGATATGATATGAAGAAGAACTTCCAACATCAACACTCTCTGGAAGACTCATACCAGAAGATGATCATCAAAAAACCTCAACAAAGATCCAGGCGATGCTGCAGTTGTAGCTGCATCCATCCCACTGGTTCCTGGACTTGCCATTGGAATGAAGAAGGAGATATCTAAGCTGGCCTGTGCTTTCAGTAAAACAACAAATTTGACTGGATCTGTACTGTTGGAACTCAACCATGAATTAAGAGAAGTGCAAGTTGCAGTGCTCCAAAATCTTACAACTACAGACTATCTACTGTTAAAAGAACATATGGGATGTGAACAGTTCCCAGGAATGGGTTGTTTTAATTTGTCTGATTTCTCTCAGTCTGTTCAAGTACAGTTGGACAATATCCATCATATCATAGACAAATTTTCACAAATGCCTAGGATGCCTAACTGGTTTTCTTGGCTTCACTGGAGATGGCTGGTAATTATAGATCTGCTTTGGTTATGTAACTGTATTCCTATTATGTTAATGTGTGTGCGCAATTTAATTAGTAGTTTAAAACCTATACATGCTTAAGTTACTCTACAAGAAGATATCTCAAAGAAATAATCAATCCTCCCATGTTTTCTTCCGTCTGCTACCTCTATAGCTTTTCTTCTTCCTTCCTAATTACAACCCTTAAATAGAATTCGTGCCTGATATCGAATTTACTGAGTATCATAATTCCTCCAAGTGGTAAAGATACCTCAAGACAAATGCTGGGCATAGAAACGACAGGGCATAAATCTGCAAAGAAGTAAAAAGCTAAACTTTTCAAACAATAAGGCTTCTCTCTCACTTACCAACTTTACATCTCCCTGTATGGCCCTGGAAGATGACTGGTTAGCCAGAGACAGGTAAGATTCCTCAAGGGAGGAACAACCTAAGACAGGCACAGTCGCAGGGGGGCCATCAGGTGAGAAATTGGGGATCAACAGCGGTGAGGCTTAGAACCTCACCCCCCTGTTTTGAGAGAAATCTTCTGCATCCGTGGATGTTTTAATGCCCTTGTCTAGCTTGGATTAACTCATAGTCTACAGGCACACACCTGATCATCTACATTTGCTCTCTTACAACACTAAACTATGTTTTCTACCTTTATCTTGCATCTACCTACCACTTCAGCATTTTATTAAAAATAATAATAACAATAATAATAAAGGGAGAAATGTGGGGTCCACATATAAATCAAGTATAAAAATCAAACGAATATTCATATTTGACCTGATTGTTTATAGTTCATAATGCGTGATCAAAACTGAAAGTTTCTGTGATGACTGTCCTTGTACTCTTCACCATGTAAGAACTTATTCACTATATAAGAATTTGTTCACCATGTAAGAACTTGTTCAAAGTTCCAATCAGAAGATTGGAGACTGATGAGAATTAGGCTTGGGGTGGATTAATGATTGTGCATTGAGCATTGACTCCCCTATACAGAATTTTATTGTTGTTAACAACCATTTCATCAATAAATATGAGAGATGCCCTCTAAAAAAAAAAAGCATAAAAGATTTTTCATAAAAAGATAAAAAAGTGACTTTAAAACACTCTTTAAAAATTATGGTAATAAAAATGTGTGTAATTATTACAGTGAAAACAAACACTCACCCGTGGTGTCCCATTAAGGAGTAATCTTTTCAAGGGCTAAGGGAATGATGATTTGGAAACGCCCTGGCTTCTCCCACATTTATCCCCTAAACACTGACTTCTTTGATGATGTATATGAACAGTTTTTGCGTGCCCCTCAGGCTTTCTTTTTTTTTTTTCATCATTAATGTACAATTACATGAGCAACATTATGGTTACTAGACTCCCCCCATTATCAAGTCCCCCCCACATACCCCATTACAGTCACTGTCCATCAGCATCATAAGATGCTATAGAATCACTACTTATCTTCTTTGTATTGTACTGCCTTCCCCCCTACATTATGTGTGCTAATAGTAATGCCCCTTATCCCTCCCTTCCCACCTATCCTCCCCAGTCCCTTTCCCTTTGGTAACTGTTAGTTCATTCTTGGGTTCTGTGAATCTGCTGCTGTTTTGTTCCTTTAGTTTTTTCTTTGTTCTTATGCTCCACAGATGAGTGAAATCATTTGATACTTGCCTTTGTCCAACTGGCTTATTTCACTGAGCATAATACCCTCTGTACTTTTCATCCATGTTGTTGCATATGGTAGGATTTGATTTCTTTGTATGGCTGAATAATATTCCATTGTGTATATGTACCACATCTTCTTTATCCATTCATCTACTGATGGACACTTAGGTTGCTTCTATTTCTTGGCTATTGTAAATAGTGTTGTGATGAACATAGGGGTGCATATGTCTTTTTGAAACTGGGCTCCTGCATTCTTAGGGTAAATTCCTAGGAGTGGAATTCCTGGGTCAAATGATATTTCTGTTTTGAGCTTTTTGACGTACCTCCATACTGCTTTCCACATGATTGAACTAATTTACATTCCCACCAGCAGTGTAGGAGGGTTCCCCTTTCTCCACATCCTTGCCCATTTGTTGTTGTTTGTCTTTTGGATGGTGACCATCCTAACTGGTGTGAGGTGATACCTCATTGTGGTTTTAATTTGCATTTCTCTGATGTGGAGCATCTTTTCTTGTGCCTGTTGGCCACCTGTATGTCTTCTTTGGAGAAGTGTCTGTTCAGATCCTGTACCCATTTTTTAATCAGGTTATTTGCTTTCTATTTGTTGAGGTGCATGAGCTCTTTATATATTTTGGATGTCAACCCTTTATCGGACCTGTTGTTTATGAATATATTCTCCCATACTGTAGGATGCCTTTTTGTTCTATTGATAGTGTCCTTTGCTGTATAGAAGCTTTTCAGCTTGATACAGTCCCACTTGTTCATTTTTGCTTTTTTTTCCCCTTGCCTGGGTAGATATGTTCATGAAGAAGTTGCTCATGTTTATGTCCAAGAGATTTTTGCCTCTCGCTAGCTTTTTAAAATGAAAAGTTTCTATTCCTTCCTTCTCTCGCACACACACTTTCACATGTGCGTATACGTGCTTCCATGAATACTCTCAGATCTCTTGTGGATCCACATATTTTGGGCATGTACATAAAGCCATTTGTAACAATTTAATCCATGAATCATAAACAAGATTCTCATCAGGAATGGGCAGTGGCCTCTTTAGGCTGCATAGTACTTACAGTTATTTCAAAGTGGGAACTCTGAACATTCTCTGAAAGGCTCATAGATTCACAGCGGACTCTGCATTTTAATATTAAACAACTCTGATATAGCCTCAAGCCCAAGAGGCAGTAATAATCTGGCATGGTATCAGCACTATACTCAGGGCCTATCATAGAGTAAGTTGTCAAAAACATTTGCTGAGAAAATGAACGACACTTTCCCACCATTGTTAACGAGTGAATAAGGGAAATAGGAGATTTCAGGATAAAAATTTATAGAGCAGAGCTTTAGGGAATATCAGATTAAGTGCTAAAACAATTTTTACGTTTCTCTGTAAACTTCAACAGGGCTGTGGACAGTCTCCATGCAGATTTGTTATTTTTCAGTGAATGAAATTTTGTCTTTGGGTAAAACTGGCTCTGTTTCTTGAGCCCATTTTTCTGGGTTTGTGATTGTTTTCAGCAGCCCACACAGAGCCCCCAAGGGCCTGGGCACTCACTCATTGCTGAGGTTTATACTTTCCCTCTTGCTCCCAAATTAGTTTTACTGAAATCCTATCTTTATGTGGGTCTGGGCTTCCTTTTTCCGTAAGAACTCTTTTTTCACTTTAAAAACAAACATAAAAACACCCTCCAGTTTCCAGAAATTCTTTGCACTTCTTATTTCCTGTTGGCTTATTCTGGGACATTTTTTGCTAATGAAGTTTCAAGATTGCTTGAAGCTGTTATAAAATTATGTAACTTTGTTGATTTAAAACTATCTTCTTGGCTGCATTCTTAACTGTTGAGTCTCTTTCCCTTTTCCAAACAGAGGTTCCTTCTTAACTACTGATGGTCATAACAGTAAAATTAGACTGGATTTTACACTGTGTGTTTTAAATTGAAATATAGTTGATATACCTATTATTTGGTTTCAGATACCCAACTCAGTGATCTGACAATTATATACATTACTAAATGCTCACCACAATAAGTGTAGTTACCATCTGTCAACATACAAAGATATTACAGTATTATTCCCTATGCTGTACTTTTCATCACAGTATTTTAGATTCTATTGATAACACTTTTGAAGAATGTCAACCCATTATATATTTTGCCCTTTTTCTGACCTCAGAGTTAACACTCCTCTGCTTGGTAACAATTTATTACCTCCAATTTTATTCCTGCCTGTTCAGACTATTTCACCTAAACCCCCCTGAGGACTCCAAGGGTCCAGTATGGGCTTGTTTGGGAGCTCCTGGGACATGCTGTCAAGAAAAGATACTTGTACCAGAAGCCAGGATGTGGGGCCCAGTCCCCAATTTTGCCTTGGTCTCCCCTTCTGCAAAGCAAGAAGCCGTGGTGGGTGTCTTTCAGGGGCCTTTAGTGTCAAGCCCTAGTTCTGTCCAGGCAGAATACCAGCTATTTGATTTCTAAAAACCTCAGTGAAGAAAATACTAGAGCCCACTGTTGCTTAATTTTTCTACCTAGTAACTGTAAAAATGTCTTGCTCCCATCACATAAATCTTTTCCCATTCAGTCAAGGCCTGCTTTTTTCGGATAGTTGGCATTTGCACATTGGTTGATTTACAGCGTTTTACTTCTTCATAAATGTTGGCCATCATAATCATTCATTTTTTACCAGAATAAAAAATTACAGGTACAATGGCATGGTGGAAGCAGGATGGGCTTGGGCTGGTGCAGATGACGCCTCTGTCTCTGGGTGATCTTGGCTTTCCAAATTTCCTTTTCCCTATCTGGAAGGTGGGGATCTGGCCACCATGACTGCAGGGCTGTTTAGAGGATGCATTGAGAGATGCTCCAAAGTCCTTGCAGAGGAGGGTGGCCGTCCTCAAGTTATGTAATTTTGTTGCAGCCTGTTGTATGGTGGTGCCAGAACAGGGACTGGCTATGCACCAAGATATCCCAGGAGTGGCTTCAGACCCCATGGAATCCTTGATGGAATGCAGTGCGCTATAAATACTTGAAAAGAATAAAGTGAAAATAGAGGTTCCGGGAGATCCGGCTCCCTGTGGCTCCACTGGGATACTGGGTAGGGAGCTTTACTGGGATCGCTGCAGCTCCTTCCTTGGGCCTCTTCCCAGCCCTGGGTGAAAAACAAAACTTTCCCCAACTTTCCCATTCCTAGGCCTTGCTGCAAACGCTGAAATTCCATCCCATGTTTGTTGTCACCAGTGGATCCGTTTCCACGGTTACCCAGATTCCAGGCGCTGGCCCCAGGCCCGCCACAACCCATCCCTCCAGGCAGAGGGATACACTTCTGCCCACCGGGCCGCCCGCAGGAGGGAGCTCGCCATTGGCCCGCAGCCCGGCGCGACCCCTGCGTGCGTGCTGTGCGTGTCCTAGGTGGTTCTGGGCCGCATCGGGTTGGGGTAAGCACAGAGTAACAATTCCCTCCATTTCTCTTTCCCTCATTTAAGCTGAGGAATTGCTTTCCCGTACCAAACATTACACCCTTGGCAAACACTCCAGATGGTTCTCATTAAAATTCCTTTTTCTGCAATTCCTTTTTCTCCGCAATTCCTTTTTTTCCATTCTCCTCACTCAAAAAAAGACACCAGGTTGAGGACTGAATGAGGAGACCGAATGAATGGAATCTTCCTTTTCAGAGCCGCCCTGGTGTGGTCATTGAAGGAGTCCCCAGGTCCTCTTCTTAGCAAAGGCCACTGCACCCTTCCTGGGCTGGCATAAGTACGCACCAGCTGGGGCATACTCGATGTTAACGGTGCCTTTGGCCAGGGCTCTCAGCCTCGGTAGTAAGAGGTGCAGAGAGACCCTGTTCTGTCCTGACTGTGCCTGCAGAGGGCCTGGGCAGGGAGGGAGCTGCTGCGCACCCAGTTAGTGCACATGAAGGCTTCTGCAGATTGCTGACGACACTGGTCGCAGGAGTGAGACACGCTTGCTTAAGTCAGTGGGAAGAATTGCCGATGCTTTTTAGCCTTAACTGCAACTGAGCAAGACACAGGCTTTGCTTCCACATCTGGAAAAATCTGCTTGTGGAGGAAAAAGTGGTTGTGTCCAAGTATGAGTATTTGATATATATTTTTTTCCAACTTTATGTTATGGAAAAAGTTTTTAAAATACCGAAAAGTTGAAAGAATAGTACAATGAATACCCATATTCCTCCACCTAAATTCAGTTAAGTGATACATTTTGTCATACTTGTTTTTCTCTCTCTTTCTAGATAGATGATAAATCAACCCGTCTCTATGTATCTTCTACTTAGATATTTGAAAGTTGGAATCATGCCTTTATATGTTTTATAACCTTTTAATTTATATATTTATATATTTATACATGAATACATTCTTAGTGTAAAATATTCAAACACTTGAACAGTACAGAAGATTAGAGAATAGAAGCAGAAGCCTTGTCCACACACCTCCTCAGCCCACCTCCCCTATCTTACAGGGTTGGTGGCTCGTGTGTTATCTGACCTTGCTGTGTGTTTATGCAGATATATGCATGTTTAAATAGAAACATACTCATAAATGAGATCATACTATCCAGGCTGTTTTGCAATTTTTCTTCACTTGGAAGTATGTCTGAGATCTTTCCATATAAGTACTTGGAGCTCTGTCTCATTCTTTAACAACTGGAGATAATTCCAAAAAAAATGGTTGTACAATGGTTTTCTCAACTATTCCCTTTTGATGGACATTTCAGCTATTGCTTATTATTTTTCCATTGATCACATGATGCAATAATATCCAAAGAAAATCTTTCCTAAAGGACATGGAGCAGTTTTTCTCTTTGACAGATGCCTAGAGGTGAAATGCTGGGTTCAGTGGGAGGCACATTTTATATTTAGATAGATCTTGCCAAACTGCTCTTCAAATGACTGCTCCAACATATATAACATCCAAAAGAGAGCCCATTTCCCCTCACCCTCACCAACACTGAATTTTATCAATCTTTTCAAGTATTCACATTCTGTTGAATGAGAAATTATTTCATTGTTGATTTAATTTGCATTTCTTTGGTTATTTGTGAGGCTGATCATTATGTCAGAGTTTGTCTACAGATAACAGAAGTCAATCTAGTTAGCTTATATAGAAAGATAGGTAGAAAGAGGGTAGGGGAACTGCTTGATTTAAGATAGGGAATTGGGTGCTTATAATTTCATCAGAACCTCAGGTGGAAGAGCAAGTTCTAGATTGAGCTTCTAGGACTGACTTTCAGAACTTTAGCTCAGAACCTACCTGCCAAAGGAGGCTCCCTTCTGCCATGATCAGGAAACTGGGATTAAGGAAGCTGTGCCCCAAGGGTTGATTTGTCAGTCTGGAAACCGGGAAGCCTCAGCCACACCTGGTCGCCAGGACACACTGCCTCAGCTGCATAATGGATGCCCCCCTTTTCCCCAAGAGCCACCAGAGTCAATAGATCTCTTGAGGGTACATCTGCCCAGGGGAAGCTGGGTGATATGCAGAAGCTCAGCTCTGAGGGAGCCTGGGAATTGTAGACATGAGCTTTTCAGGCTCCAGCGTGCAGTAAGGCAAGTACAAGGCAGTAGGCATGACATTCAGGGAATCAATCTGAAATAGCTGTCATTATCATACCTTCATGTTTGTATCTTTCTTTCTCTGAATTGCCTGATTCTACATATTGCCCATTTTTCTATTTGGGTTACCTCTTTCTTATTAACTTATAGAAACTTTATGGATTATCTGGAAAATAATATTTTGTCTATTATGTATGTTATGACCCCTTTTAACCTTCTTTGTCATGTAGGAATCTCATTTATTTTTAGACTTTCTGGTTCCTTGGCTGTATAGCTTACTTCAGAAGTCCTCAGTTCATGAACATATCTTCCTGGGCAAGAGAAACAAAAGCAAAAATGAAGAAGTGGGACTATATCAAGCTGAAAAGGGGCATTATGATTAACACATAATGTACAGGGGGTACGTGGAAGGCAGTATAGCACAGGGAAGACAAGTAGTGACTCTATAGCATCTTAGGACGCTGATGGACAGTGACTGTAATGGGGTATGTGGGGGGGACTTGATAATGGGGGGAGTCTAGTAACCATAATGTTGCTCATGTAATTGTACATTAATGATACCAAAATAAAATAAAAGGACTCCTCCCCTACCTCGAGGTTTTCAAAAGATTGAACTATGTTTTCTCCTAGCCTCTAAAATTTTTTTTCTTTAATTCTTTAAACCATCCTGAATATTTGGTTTGAGGTAGGTATCTAACTCAGTTTTTTGTTTTCCCAACTGAAAATGCAATTGTCCCAGCAAAATTTGTTGAATGTATTTATTTTCTTATCATACTTTAAATCTGAAGAAGGTTTTAGAGTATAAAAAGAACCTCTTTTTTCTGATGCAGAACCTTGATAAAGTTTTTAAAAAATTAACTTGTGATTTCACATTTTGGTTCTCTTTAAAATAGGGGTTTGGCATTTCCCAAAGCACAGTTATAACAAGATCATTCACCTAGTCAGAAACCTTGATTGGGTCCCCATTTTCTCAAGAGCAAGATTTAATCTCTGTTGACTAGTAGCCCTCAGTCTGTTCAGCAGCCCCCACAGGCTTTCCCAATCTTATTTCCCTGCCTCTTTCCTAGAAAACATGTACAGATAGCTATGCCATCACTTTCTTTGTGACATTGTAATAATCGGTTTATGATGTTTCTCTTACCTACTGGTATTTCTCAGTGTGGTCACTATTGGTATTTCAGATAGAACAATTCTTTATTAGAGTATATTTAACAGCCCTGGCCAACATACCACCAACTGCAGCACGATTTTCTGACACTTCCCTTTCCCGTCATCCCAGTCACTGTGACAATCAAAACAATTCCCCATGTTTCCAAACACAGATGGAAGGAAGGGAGAGAGGGAGGGAAAAGCCAGGGTTGAATCAGAAATTGCAGGATATCACTATAAAGCAACTGCCCAACTCCTCTTCTAATCTCTAGATGTCCAAATCTAGTCTGTCTTTCAAAGGATGTCTCTTCCACAAAACTTCCCTAAATTCCCTCAGCTGCGTATCTAGTCCTCTTCTGATTCCCCTCTTCCCAGGCATTATCTCTATATCTCTATTCATCCATCATCCATCCATCCATCCACCCATCTGTTTGTCCATCTACCCATCCAGTACGTACTTATTGAGCACTTACAGTGCACCAGGCTCACTGACCATTTCTTCTTAGATTATGGCTCCCTGCATAAGTGTCTCCTCTGGTCTAATGTGTTGGAATCTCAGGAGGAATTGCACATTTGACCTACCTCTGTATCTGAGTGCTTTACACAGAGCCAGTACTCCTGCAGAATGGCAGCAGAGTGAAAATTGATGGAATGCTGACACGTTTTAATGTTTATTCCAAATCTTTATTCAATAGCAGTGAGAATGTTCTTAAACAATGCTACTCTAATTTTCACAATATCTACATTACTATTTTTAAATATTACCCATAATCCCAGGAGTTTTTCAGAAGGGGGTAAAGATGTGAGCATTTCCTTCTTGGCCAATCTAGACTCATTCCCAGCGGCAATGACTGCCAATGATTTGCTGCCTTCCCCTCAGACTTTAAAAACCATGTTTATGCAAATTCACATATAGATATGACTACATGTGCATTTATTATGTTTAAATTAGCAGTAAAGAGCTATATGAAAGATGAATTTGAGTTTATGAAGTAATAAATTATGATGTCTACTTTAAGCGTACATAGTTCTTTTTAACTCAAAACCGTTTTGGTACTCGTTTTATTCCCCAAGCTTGTGATGTAGGCTCAGAGAGGTTGACAAGCACACTTCTGGTCATACAGCCAGTAAGTGGTGCAGCTAGAACTTGAATGCAGATCTACCTCCTAATTCATTGATGTTTCTACAATGCAAAATTTAATTCCTGAGGATTATTTGAGAATGACTATTTACACAATAAAATTATTCTTTGCCTGACTTCAGAGTATCAATGTAGAACTCCTTTGAAATGCTTAAGTGTTTTATTATAATGAAAACAAACAATAGCTAATGTTTATCAAGGTGTTACCACATGCCAGAAACTGTTCAGAGCACTTGACTTGCACTGTGTCATTTAAGCTCCAGTTAGCCTATTAGGTAGGCAATACTATTGACCCTAATTTCAGTGCGCAAACCGAGGTTCAGAAAGGCAAATATTTGTTTGGGAATAGGCAGTTGGTACCTGCTACACTGGGCTCTGAGCCTAGGTCTTTCTGCCCTCAAAATCTATACTCTTAGCCAATATACTTTGCAGCAGCCTACATATATTTTACTTACATTTAATTTAAAATATTATTATGTAAAATGAAATAAGATGCAAACTTGATGTGAGCTCTACTTTAAAGGTGTTTCTAATATGAAAGAAGGAAGATAGGTCTAACATACAGGGTGAGATGTTCAAATAAATGCTTGAATAAGAGAAAAACAGCAAGAAAGAAATGGGAACATACACAGAGAAAGATCGATTGCTTGGCTGACTGAGAGAAAGAGAACTGGGGTGAGAGAGGAAGAAGCAATCACCTGGAGGAGAGGGGATGAGTGGCAGGCCTGCCACTTCTGCCAGGAGCCCAGTCCCTTGGGGCTCTCCCACCCAGCGTGGGGCTCATTTTTCTTGTACTCCTGGCTGACAACGGGCTCACGGGCACCTCCTATCTCAGAGGACAGCCCTCAGGGAGCAAAGAGCACCTCTCCACATCTGCATGGCCCTGAGAGCTGAGAGACTGAGAAGCTGGGGGGAGAGCGCTGGGAACACAGGAGCCGGGACGGGGGGCCTGCAGAGAAGGGCCTCCCCAGGCCAGCTCGTGCTCCCACCAGTCTGCGCTGAGCTGGGGGAGGCTGTGGGGGTTTCAGTAGACGACAGATATTAGGGCGCCCCCACTGGCAAAAGGATGCTTCTTCCTCAAGAAGTCCTGCACAGTTTAGACCATGTGCTGGTTAGAATGAGTATGGGAGACTGGGAGGGGGCAGGGCAGTCACTTGAGATGAGGATGACAAGCAGGGATGTAGCATGGCAGACATGCCAGGAGAGGGGGAGGCAAGAGCTTGGCACAGGTAGAAGAAAACCCCTTTTGCCCTCAGGGGTGACACCCCCATAAAGGGGATCTGAGTCACCAGGGATGACATATAATACCTGGGATGGGCTCAGACATCAACCTCCCTCACTTCCTTTCGAGTCATTTGGTCATTTTCACATTCTCCACCCTTTGCTGACTCCCCACCTCCCCCATTAAATCTACCATGTGTGTGTTGTCTGCATATGTGTGTTTGTGTGTACACATGCACATTTGACTGTAGGTGATAATAAAACAAACTCCAAACAGCAAATTGTGACTACCTGACTATTTTTGACCTGTAAAAATAGCTTTTTCATATGGTTTGAGATGATAGGGTATATTAAAATAAAAATCCAGGTAGAAACCCTTCATGAAGTAATGTGTTGACTACTGTTCCCAGCTCTATAGCTGTGGTTCTCTGATCTTACCTCAGTCAGACGCTCTGTTGTGAGATTGCCTTGCTGGACTCAGGGCAATGGAGTCTAGGTTTACGCAGTAGTTGGCTAAGAGACAGATGAAACTTAGGCAAGGACATGCCCTGGTATGGTGTGATCACCCTGCTGCAAGCTCTCTTAGCCATCCACAAAAGCTGTTATTTTGCACATCCAGTGTTTCTCTGTCCATTACCCCAAGGGTAGGTTAGGTGGGCTTTAAGGTAGGAAGAGGACAGAGGACTCAGTCCTGGTCAGGAATAACTTCAGCAAGTGCTCCATAAGATTCCATCAGAACCCGGCATACCTCTCAGGATGCCACAGCAAACCCGGGCTCTGCCCCAGCTCTGCTCCCATTGCTTCGCCTGGACACCCCCAAAGGCTGACCCTTACAATGCCTTGAGTTCTCATTCCCAAAGTGAGGGCCTTTGCAGGGTCCAGTCAGTCACAGTCCAGCATGGAACCCCTACCAATGACTACCACAGGTTTTTGGACCAGCTAGGTGATGTATGGAGTGCCTTGTGGAAAAATTACTAAGAATTTCAAGAAGGCCACAGAAGACCCTTCTGTGTCACTGTGTGACTGGGCAGGTTGCATACCCATGGAGCCAGTCCTGACTGGTTCAGGTGCAGAGGCCAAGGCCATCGTCTGGAACCACAAAGTCCACAAGATGTGAAGTCTCTTCAAGAGACCACCCGGCTGCTTTTCCATGCCACCCCTACCTGCTCCCCCTATCCCTAGGAGCTCGCTGATGGGATGCAGCATGGTAAAGAACTGGGGAGCAAATTTAACCGTGGCTAAGGCAGGGCCAAACCAACAAAGGCAGCTTTGGAAACAAGTCTTTCTACAGCCTAATGGATCATTCCAGGATGATGCTTAAATCCTCCAAGTAATATTTTTTTAATTTTTTTTATTAAGGCATTATTGATATAGACTCTTATGAAGATTTCACATGAAAAACAATGTGGTTACTACATTTACCCCTATTATCAAGTCCCCAACATATCACAATGCAGTCACTGTCCATCAGTGTAGTAAGATGCCACAAATTCACTGCCTTCTCTGTGCTACACTGTCTTCCCCGTGACCCCCCACACCATGTGTACTAAACATAATACCCCTCAATCCCCTTCTCTCTCCCCCACCCCTGCAAGTCCCCCACAACCCCACAACCCCTCACCTTTGGTAACTGCTAGTCCCTTCTTGGAGTCTGAGTCTGCTGCTATTTTGTTCCTTCAGTTTTGCTTTGTTGTTATACTCCACAGATAAGGAAAATCATTTGTCACTTGTCTTTCTCCACCTGGCTTATTTCACTGAGCATGATATCCTCCAGCTCCATCCATGTTGTTGCAAATGGGCTGAATAGTACTCCATTGTGTAAATGTACCACATCTTTATCCATTCATCTACCAATGGATACTTAGGTTGCATCCATATCTTGGCTATTGTAAATAGTGCTGCAATAAACATAGGGGTGCATCTGTCTTTTTGAATCTGAGAAGTTGTATTCATTGGGTAAATTCCAAGGAGTGGGATTCCTGGGTCAGACGGTATTTCTACTTTTAGTTTTTTGAGGAACCTCCATATTGCTTTCCACAATGGTTGAACTAGCTTACATTCCCACCAGCAGTGCAGGAGAGTTCCCCTTTCTCTGCATCCTCGCCAGCATTTGTTGTTCTTAGTCCTTTCGATGCTGGCCATCCTTACTGGTGTGAGGTGATATCTCATTGTGGTTTTAATTTGCATTTCCCTGATGATTAGTGATGTGGAGCATCTTTTCATGTGTCTGTTGGCCATCTGAATTTTTTCTTTGGAGAATTGTCTCTTCATATTCTCTGACCATTTTTAAATGGATTATTTGCTTTTTGGGTGTAGAGGCATGTGAGTTCTTTATATATTTGGGATGTTAACCCCTTGTTGGATATGTCATTTACAAATATATTCTCCAAAACTGCAGGATGTCTTTTTGTTCTGTTGATGGTGTTCTCTTTCTGTTGTTCTTTTTTTTTTTTTTTGAGAGGGCATCTCTCATATTTATTGATCAAATGGTTGTTAACAACAATAAAATTCAGTATAGGGGGGACAACGCTCAATGTACAATCATTAATCCATCTCAAGCCTAATTCTCATCAGTCTCCAATCTTCTGAAGCATAACAAACAGGTTCTTACATGGTGAACGAATTCTTACATAGTGAATAAGTTCTTACATGGTGAACAGTACAAGGGCATTCATCACAGAAACTTTCGGTTTTGATCATGCATTATGACCTATAAACAATCGGGTCAAATATGAATATTCGTTTGATTTTTGTACTTGATTTATATGTTGATCCCACATTTCTCCTATTATTATTATTATTTTTATTTTTAATAAAATGCTGAAGTGGTAGGTAGATGCAAGATAAAGGTAGAAAACATAGTTTAGTGCTGTAAGAAGGCAAATGTAGATGATCAGATGGTCAGGTGTGTGCCTATGGACTAAGTATTAATCCAGGCTAGACAAGGGCAGCAAGACATCCATGGATGCAGAAGATTTCTCTCAAAGCAGGGGGGGTGAGGTTCTGAGCCTCACCTCTGTTGATCCCCAAATTCTCACCTGATGGCCCCCCTGCGACTATGCCTGTCTTAGGTTGTTCCTCCCTTGAGGAATCTTACCCGTCTCTGGCTAACCAGTCATCTTCCGGGGCCATACAGGGAAATGTAAAGTTGGTAAGTGAGAGAGAAGCCATATCGTTTGCAAAGGTTAGCTTTTTACTTCTTTGCAGATTTATGCCCTGTGGCTTCTATGCCCAGCACTTGTCTCGAGGTATCTTTACCACCTGGAGGAATTATGATACTCGGTAAATTCGATATGAGGCACGAATTCTATTTCAGGGTTGTAATTAGGAAGGAAGAAGAAAAGCTATAGATGTAGCATATGAAGGAAACATGGGAGGATTGATTATTTCTTTGACATATCTTCTTGTATAGTACCTTAAGTATGTATAGGTTTTAAACTACTAACTAATTTGCACACACATATAAACATAATAGGAATACGGTGACATAAACAAAGCAAATCTATAATTGCCATCCATCTCCAGTGAAGCCAAGAAAACCATTTAGGCACCCTAGGCATTTGTGAAAATTTATCTATGATATGATGGATATTGTCCAACTGTACTTGAACCATCAGACAAATTAAAGCAGCCCATTTCTGGGATCTGTTCACATCCCATATGTTCTTTTAACCATAGATAGTCTATAGTCATGAGATTTTGGAGTGCTACAACTTGCACCCCTCCCAACTCCTGGTTGAGTTCCAACAGTACAGATCCGGTCAAATTCGTTGTCTCACTGTATGCACATGCCAGCCTAGACATCTCCCTCCTCATTCCTATGGCAAGTCCAGGAGACGGTGGGCTGGATGCAGCCACAACCGCAGCATCGTCCGGATCCCTGTGGAGGCTTTTTGATGATCATCCCCTGGCACAAGTCCTCCAGAGAGTGCTGATGCCGGAAGCTCCTCCTCATATCGTATCTTAGTTCATTTTCTGGGTATCCAAGCTAGGCCTTGATCTTCTGCATAGAAACAAACAGACCCTTTGCCCACACTTTGACATGCCCTCTATACCACTGTGCAGAACTCATTGGAGGTCAGCACACAGTAACTGCTTTTTTTTTTTTTTTATTTAAGAGAAAGGAATATTATCAGAAAAGAGTACCTCCATAGCTGATCATCTGACACCCTTTAAGTGATCAACATTAAGGATATTTAAAACATGCGTTGATCTTTGATTTACCAATAGTTTTATGCTGTTAAGGAGTAATCCCCCTTTTCTTTCTTTCTTTTTTTTTTTTTAATTTTTAATCTACACTTAGATGAAGAATACTATGTTTACTATGCTCTCCCCTATATCAGGTCCCCCCTAACAACCACATTACGGTTACTGTCCATCAGCTTAGCAAAATGTTGTAAAGTCACTACTTGTCCTCTCTGTGTTGTGCAGCCCACCCTCCCCTTTCTCCCTCCCCCCCATGGATGCTAATCTTAATACCCCCTTCTTCTTCCCCCCTCTTATCCCTCCCTGCCCACCCATCCTCCCCAGTTCCTTTCCCTTTGGTACCTGTTAGTCCATTTTTGGGTTCTGTAATTCCACTGCTGTTTTGTTCCTTCAGTTTTTCCTTTGTTCCTATACTCCTCAGATGAGTGAAATCATTTGGTATTTCTCTTTCTCCGCTTGGCTTATTTCACTGAGCATTATACTCTCCAGCTCCATCCATGTTGCTGCAAATGGTTGGATTTTTCCACTTCTTATGGCTGAGTAGTATTCCATTGTGTATATGTACCACATCTTCTTTATCCATTCATCTACCGATGGACATTTAGATTGCTTCCAATCCTTGGCTATTGTAAATAGTGCTGCGATAAACATAGGAGTGCATCTGTCTTTCTCAAACTTGATTGCTGCGTTCTTAGGGTAAATTCCTAGGAGTGGAATTCCTGGGTCAAATGGTAGGTCTGTTTTGAGCATTTTGATGCACCTCCATACTGCTTTCCACAATGGTTGAACTAATTTACATTCCCACCAGCAGTGTAGGAGGGTTCCCCTTTCTCCACAGCCTCGCCAACATTTGTTGTTGTTTGTCTTTTGGATGGCAGCTATCCTTACTGGTGTGAGGTGATACCTCATTGTAGTTTTAATTTGCATTTCTCTGATAATTAGAGATGTGGAGCATCTTTTCATGTGTCTCTTGTTCATCTGTATTTCTTTTTTGGAGAACTGTCTGTTCAGTTCCTCTGCCCATTTTTTAATTGGGTTATTTGTTTTTTGTTTGTTGAGGCATGTGAGCTCTTTATATATTCTGGACGTCAAGCCTTTATCGGATCTGTCATTTTCAAATATATTCTCCCATACTGTAGGGTTCCTTTTTGTTCTATTGATGGTGTCTTTCGCTGTACAGAAGCTTTTCAGCTTAATGTAGTCCCACTTGCTCTGTTGTTCATTTTAATGTAGTCCCATGTGTTCATTTTGGCTTTTGTTTCCCTTGCTTGAGGAGATGTGTTCAGGAACAAGTTGCTCATGTTTATATTCAGGAGATTTTTGCCTATGTTTTCTTCTAAGAGTTTCATGGTTTCATTACTTACATTCAGGTCTTTCATCCATTTTGAGTTTACTTTTGTGTATGGGGTTAGACAATAATCCAGTTTCATTCTCTTGCATGTAGCTGTCCAGTTTTGCCAACACCAGTTGTTTAAGAGGCTGTCATTTCCCCATTGTATATCCATGACTCCTTTATCATATATTAATTGATCATATATATTTGGGTTAATATCTGGACTCTCTTTTCTGTTCCACAGGTCTGTGAGTCTGTTCTTGGGCCAGTACCAAATTGTCTTGAAAACTGTGGCTTTGTAGTAGAGCTTGAAGTTGGGAAGCAAGATCCCCACTGCCTTATTCTTCCTTCTCAGGATTGCTTTGTCTATTCGGGGTCTTTGGTGGTATCATCAATTTTAGAACTATTTGTTCCAGTTCATTGAAGAATGCTGTTGGTATTTTGATAAGGGTTGCATTGAATCTGTAGATTGCTTTAGGCAGGATGGCCATTTTGACAATATTAATTCTTCCTACCCAACAGCATGGGATGAATTTCCATTTGTTAGTGTCCTCTTTAATTTCTTTTAAGAGTGTCTTGTAGTTTACAGGATATAGGTCTTTCACTTCCTTGGTTAGGTTTATTCCTAGGTATTTTTATTCTTTTTGATGCAATTGTGAATGGAATTGTTTTTCTGATTTCTCTTTCTGCTAGTTCATCGTTAGTGTATAGGAATGCAACAGATTTCTGTGTATTAATTTTGTATCCTGCAACTTTGCTGAATTCAGATATTAGATCTAGTAGTTTTGGAGTGGATTCTTTAAGGTTTTTTACATACAATATCATGTTATCTGCAAATAGGGACAATTTGACTTCTTCCCTGCCAATCTGGATGCCTTTTATTTCTTTGTGTTGTCTGATTGCCATGGCTAGGACCTCCAGTACTATGTTGTATAGAAGTGGGGATAGTGGGCATGGCTGTCTTGTTCCTGATCTTAAAGGAAAAGCTTTCAGCTTCTCGCTGTTAAGTATGATGTTAGCTGTGGGTCTGTCATATATGGCCTTTATTATGTTGAGGTACTTGCCCTCTATACCCATTTTGTTGAGAGTTCTATCATGAATGGATGTTGAATTTTGTCAAATGCTTTTTCAGCATCTATGGAGATGATTGTGTGTTTTTGTTCTTCTTTTTGTTGATGTGGTGGATGATGTTTATGGATTTTTGTATGTTGTATCATTCTTGCATCCCTGGAATAAATCCTACTTGATCATGATGGATGATCTTTTTGATGCATTTTGAATTTTGTCTGCTAATATTTTGTTGAGTATTTTTGCATCTATGTTCATCAGAGGTATTGGTCTGTAATTTTCCTTTTTTGTGGTGTCTTTGCCTGGTTTAGGTATTAGAGTGATGCTGGCCAAATAGAATGAGTTTGGAAGTATTCCCTCTTCTACTCTTTGGAAAACTAAATGAGGATGGGTATTAGGTCTTCACTAATTGTTTGATAAAATTCAGTGGTGAAGCCATCTGGTCCAGGCGCTTTGTTCTTAGGTAGTTTTTTGATTACCAGTTCAATTTCCTTGCTGGCAATTGGTCTGTTCAGATTTTCTGTTTCTTTCTGGGTCAGCTTTGGAAAGTTGCATTTTTCCAGAATGTTGTCCATTTCTTCTAGGTTATCCAGTTTGTTAGCATATAATTTTTCATAGTATTCTCTAATAATTTTTTGTATTTCTGTGGCGTCCATCGTGATTTTTCCTTTCTCATTTCTGATTCTGTTTATGTGTGTAGACTCTCTTTTTTTCTTGATAAGTCTGGCTATGACTTTATTTATTTGGTTTATTTTCTCAAAGAACCAGCTCTTGCTTTCATTGATTCTTGGTATTGTTTTATTCTTCTCAATTTTGTTTGTTTCTTCTCTAATCTTTATTATATCTCTCCTTCTACTGACTTCGGGGCTCATTTGTTCTTCTTTTTCTAGTTTTGGTAATTGTGAGTTTAGACTGTTCATTTGGAATTGTTCTTCTTTCCCAAGGGAAGGCCTGTATTGCAATATACTTTCCTCTTTAGCAAGGCCTTCTCTGCATCCCACAGATTTTGCAGTGTTGAATTACTGTTGTCATTTGTCTCCATATATTGCTTGATCTCTGTTTTTATTTGGTCATTGATGCATTGGTTATTTAGGAGCACATTGTGAAGCCTCCATGGGTTTGTGGGATTTTTCATTTTCTTTGTGTAATTTATTTCTATTTTCAGACCTTTGTGTTCTGACAAACTGGTTGGTACAATTTTAATCTTTTGAATTTATTGAGGCTCCTTTGTGGCTTAGTATATGATCTATTCTTGAGAATGTTCCATGTGTACTTGAGAAAAATGTGTATTCTGCTGCTTTTGGGTGTAGAGTTCTGTAGATGTCTGTTAGGTCCATCTGTCCTAATGTGTTGTTCAGTGCTTCTATGTCCTTACTTATTTTCTGTCTGATTGATCTGTCCTTCGGAGTGAGTGGAGTGTTGAAGTCTCCTAGAATTAATGCATTGCATTATATTTCCCCTTTTAATTCTGTTAGTACTTGCTTCATATATGTAGGTGTTCCTGTGTTGGGTGCATAGATATTTATAATGGTAATATTTTCTTGTGGGACTGACTCCTTTATCATTATGTAATATCCTTCTTTGTCTCTTGTTACTTTCTTTGTTTTGAAGTCTATTTTGTCTGATACAAGTAATGCAACTCCTGATTTTTTCTCCCTATTAGTTGCATGAAATATCTTTTTCCATCCCTTCACTTTTAGTTTGTGTATGTCTTTGGGTTTAAAGTGAGTCTCTTGTAGGCAGCATATAGATGGTTCTTGGTTTTTTATTATCCATTCAGTGACTGTATATCTTTTGATTGGTGCATTCAGACCATTTACAGTTAGGGTGATTATTGATAGATATGTACTTTTTGCCATTGCAGGCTTTGGATTCATAGTTATCAAAGATTCAAGGTTAACATCCTTACTATCTAAGAGTCTAACTTGACTCACTTAAAATGCTATTACAAACACGATCTAAATGTTTTTTTTTCTCCTCCTTTCTCTTCCTGCTCCATTCTTTATATATTAGGTATTATATTCTGTACTCTTTGCTTTTCCTGTGATTGACTTTGGGGATAGTTTATTTAATTTTGCATTTGCTTAGTAATTAACCATTCTGCTTTCTTTACTGTGGTTGTATTACCTCTGGTGACAGCTCTTAAATCTTAGGAACACTTCCATGTATAGCAGTCCCTCCAAAATACACTGTAGAGGTGGTTTGTCGGAGGTCAATTCTCTCAGCTTTTGCTTATTTGGGAATTGTTTAATCCCTCCTTCAAATTTAAATGATAATCTTGCTGGATAAAGTATTCTTGGTTCGAGGCCCTTCTGTTTCATTGCATTAAATACATCATGCCACTCCCTTCTGGCCTGTAATGTTTCTACTGAGAAGTCTGATGATGGTATGATGGGCTTTCCTTTGTATGTGATCTTATTTTTCTCTCTGGATGCTTTTAATAGAGTGTCCTTATCCTTGATCTTTGCCATTTTATTTACAATATGTCTTGGTGTTGTCTTCTTTGGGTCCCTTGTGTTGGGAGATCTGTGCACCTCCATGGCCTAGGAGTGTATGTCCTTCCCTAGATTGGGGAAGTATTCAGCAATTACCACCTCAAAGACACTTTCTATCCCTTATTCTCTCCTTCTTCTGGTACCCCTATAATGCAAATACTATTCCTTTTCGATAGGTCACACAGTTCTCTCAGTATTCTTTCATTCTTAGAGGTCCTTTTTTCTCTCTGTGGCTCAGCTGCTTTGTATTCCTATTCTCTAATTTCTATTTCATTTGTCATCTCCTCCACTGTATCTAATCTGCTTTTAAGACTTTCCATTGTATGTTTCATTTCTGATACTGTGTTCCATAATGACTGGATCTCTGACTGGAATTTATTCCTGAGTTCTTGAATATTTTTCTGTACCTCCATAGGCATGTTGATGATTTTTATTTTGAACTCCCTTTCAGGAAGATTCATGATGTCGATTTCATTTGAATCTTTCTCAGATGTTGTATTCATGATTTTACTTTGAACCAGGTTCTTTTGGTGTTTCATATTTGTATATGGCACCCTCTAGTGCCCAGAAGTTCTACTCTCTGGAGCTGGTCAGCCCCTGAAGCAATATCGGGGGCTGCAGGGGAGTGGCATTGGTGCCTGGGGGGAGGAAAGAGCTGTTTCCTGCTTCCCAGCTGCTATGCCTGTCTCCACAGCCAGAACCAGTGGGCTGAGCACACAGGTGTAAGCCTCTATTTTTTGCATTTGTAGTTGCTGTAGATGGGGCTTCCCTCTGGCTGGCCAGATGCCTGGGCAGGGTTTGCCAATTTCCGAGCCAGGTGGGGCTGGCCAGGAAAAAGGCTCCGTATGCTGTATATTATGGAGGGGGTCCTTGGACCTGTGTAGCCAGCCAGGGGGATGGAGCTCCTGAAGATCCTGAAAGTTCCCAACCTGCTGGCAGAGTGCACCTGGACAATTTTGTCTACCTGTCCTTTCTCCTGAGCAGTAAGCTAATGCAATCCTTGCCCCTTTAGCAGCCCTCTTGCTTTTAGGAAATCTCTCAAACTGCCCACCCGGAGTAGCCGGATACAGATCCCTGTTTTCCACAAGTGGCTGAAATCTCAGTCTCTGCAGGTATTCCACCTGTCTTAGCTTTCCAATCCCAGTAATCACCAGAGCACCATGCAATGTAGGTTCATTCTCCCAGAGCAGATATCTCCAGGGGTAGGTGTTCAGCAGTCCCAGGCCTCCACTCCCTCCCCACTCCATTTCTCTTCCTCCCACCAGTGAGCTGGGGTAGGGGAAGGGATTGGGTCCCGCTGGGCCACAGCTTTGGTACATTACCCTGTTCCATGAGGTTTATTCTTTTCTCCAGTTATATGTAGTTTGGCACAGCCCTCTTTCCTGTTGCTCTTTCAGGAGTAGTTATATTAATTATATTTTCATATTATTTGCTGTTTTAGGAGGAAGCCTCTGTCTCACCTCTCATGCCACCATCTTTAATCCTATCCTTTCCAAGTAATTTAGGATGAAGAGCTGGGAAATAACTTAATGTGAGTCCCCAAGCCTGACTATGAATATGACTTGGGGTCACAGGAGAGCAAAATTTCTGATGCTGGCTTCCATTTTCTGTAATAAAGTTCTGAGATGCCCTCACTTCTGTGTGCTTTCTCTTGGCCCCAACAAAGCACATGTGCAGAGCCCTTGAGGTGAGCTGCCCTGTCCAAGTGTGGCTGGCCAGAATCAAAGGGAATCACACAAACTCCTACCCAGCACTCTAGGCAGCTCAGATATGCAGAACCATTTTCAAGCAAAACAGCCCAACCTTTCTATTCAGGATCTACAGCTGGAGTTTTATACTAAAATATCTATCAGACTTTCTTAAGGGAATTGGGCTCCCCCAGCTGGGTACTAAGTAGCATGACATTAAGCTGTCCACTCCCAATGCACCAAAATCTGAAGATTACCTTTAGGGATATGTAACTTTGTATAAAAACCAGTGACAACACAGGGTGTGAGGGGGATCACGGGGAAGACAGTGTAGCACAGAGAAGACAAGTAGTGACTCTGTGGCATCTTTTTACACTGATGGACAGTGACTGCAATGGGGTATGGGGGGGAACTTGATAATATGGGTGAATGCAGCAATCACATTGTCTTTTTTTATTAAGGTATTATTGATATACACTCTTATGAAGGTTTCACATGAAAAAACAATGTGGTTACTACATTCACCTATATTATCATAACCCCCACATTCACCACTGCAGTCACTGCCCATCGGTATAGTAAGAAGCCACAGAGTCACTATTTGCTTTCTCTCTGCTACACTCTCTTCCCAGGACCCCACACACACCATGTACACCAATTATGACACCCCACAATCCCCTTCTCCCTCCCTCCCTGCCCTTCCCCACTCCTCCCCTTTGGTAACTACTAGTAACTTCTTGGAGTCTGTGAGTCTGCTGCTATTTTGTTCCTTCAGTTTTGCAATGTTGTTATACTCCACAAATGAGGGAAATCATTTGGTACTTGTCTTTCTCTGCCTGGCTTATTTAAGTCAGCATAATATCCTCCAGCTCCATCCATGTTGTTTCAAATGGTAGGATTTGTTTCTTTCTTATGGCTGAATAGTATTCCATTGTGTATATGTACCATATCTTCTTTATCTATTCATCTACCAATGGACACTTAGGTTGCTTCCATATCTTGGCTATTGTAAATAGTGCTGTGATAAACATAGGGGGGCATATGTCTTTTTGAATCTGAGAACTTGTATTTTTTTTGGTAAATTCCTAGGAGTGGAATTCCTGGGTCAAATCGTATTTCTATTTTTAGTTTTTTGAGGAACCTCCATATTGCTTTCCACAATGGTTGAACTAGCTTACATTTCCACCAACAGTGTAGGAGGGTTCCCCTTTCTCCACATCCTCACCAGCATTTGTGTTCTTAGTCTTTTCGATGCTGGCCATCGTAACTGGTGTGAGGTGATATCTCATTGTGGCTTTTATTTGCATTAATCTGATAATTAGTGATGTGGAGCAGCTTTTCATGTGTCTGTTGGCATGTGAATTTCTTCTTTGGAGAATTGTTTCTTCTTATCTTCTTCCCAGTATTTAATCGGGTTATTTGCTTTTTGGATGTTGAGGTGTGTGAGTTCTTTATATATTTTGGATGTTGACCCCTTGTCGGATATGTCATTTACAAATATATTCTCCCATACTGTAGGATGTCTTTTTGTTCTGCTGGTGGTGTCCTTTGCAGTACAGAAGCTTTGTAGTTTGATGTAGTCCTATGTGTTCATTTTGGCTTTTGTTTCCCTTGCTTGAGGAGAAGTGTTCAGAAAAAAAGTTGCTCATGTTTATATTCAAGAGATTTTCACCTATGTTGTCCTCTAAGAGTTTTAGTTTCATGACTCACATTCAGGTCTTTGATCCATTTCGAGTTTACTTTTGTGTATGGAGATAGACAATAATCCTGTTTCATTCCCTTACATGTAGCTGCCCAGTTTTGCCAACACCAGTTGTTGAAGAGGCTGTCATGTCCCTATTGCATGTCCATGGCTCCTTTGTCATATATTAATTGATCAGATATGCTTGGGTTTATATCTGGGATCTCTAGTCTTTTCCATTGGTCTATTGGTCTGTTCTTGTGCCAGTACCAAATTATCTGGATTACTGTGGCTTTGTAGTAGAGCTTTAAGTTGGGGAGCATAATCCCCCCAGTTTTATTCTTCCTTCTCAGGTTGCTTTGGTTATTTGGGGTGTTTTATGGTTCCATATGAATTTTAGAACTATTTTCTGTAGTTCGTTGAAGAATGCTGTTGGTATTTTGATAGGTATTGCATTGAATCTGTTGATTGCTTTAGGCAGGATAACCATTCTGACAATATTAATTTTTCCTACCTATGAGCATGGGATGTGTTTCCATTTATTACTATCTTCTTTAATTTCTCTCATGAGTTTATAGAGTATTGGTCTGTCACATCCTTCGTTAGGTTTATTTCTAGGTATTTTATTCATATTGATGCAACTGTGAATGGAATTATATTCCTGGTTTCTCTTTCTGCTAGTTCATCATTAGTGTTTAGGAATGCAACAGATTTCTGTGTATTGATTTTGTATCCTGCAACTTTGCTGAATTCAGATATTAAATGTGGTAGATTTGGAGTGGATTCTTTGGGGTTTTTTATGTACAATATCAGGTCATCCACAAACAGGGACAGTTTAACTTCTTCTTTACCAATCTGAATGCCTTTTATTTCTTTGTGTTGTCTGAGTGCCGTGGTGAGGGCCTCCAGAACTATGTTGAATAGAAGTGGGGAGAGTTACGGGATCTTACGGGAAAAGTTTTCAGCTTCTCGCTGTTAAGTATGATGTTGGCTGTGGGTTTATCATATATGGCCTTTATTATGTTGATGTACTTGCCCTCTATACCCATTTTGTTGAGAGTTTTTATCATGAATGGATGTTGAATTTTGTCAAATGCTTTCTCAGCATCTGTGGAGATGATCATGTGGTTTTTGTCCTTTTTGTTGATGTGGTGGATGATGTTTATGGATTTTCAAATGTTGTGCCATCCTTGCATCCCTGGAATAAATCCTACTTGATCATGATGGATGATCTTTTTGATGCATTTTTGAATTCGGTTTGCTAATATTTTGTTAAGTATTTTTGCATCTATGTTCATCAGGGGTATTGGTCTGTAATTTTCTTTTTTTTTTGGTGTCTTTGCCTGGTTTTGGTATTAGGATGATGCTGGCCTTATAGAATAAGTTTGAAAGTATTTCCTCTTCTCCTAATTTTTGGAAAACTTTAAGGAGAATGGATATTAGGTCTTCACTAAATGTTTGATAAAATTCAGCGGTGAAGCCATCTCCTCCAGGGATTTTGTTCTTAGGTATTTTTTAAATTACCTGTTCAATTCCATTGCTAGTAGTTGGTGTGTTCAGATTTTCTGTGTCTTTCTGGGTCAGCCTTGGAAGTTTGTATTTTTCCAGAATGTTGTCCATTTCTTCTAGGTTATTCAGTTTGCTAGCATATAATTTTTCATAGTATTCTCTAAAATTCTTTGTATTTCTGTGGTGTCCATAATGATTTTTCCGTTCTCATTTTTGATTCTGTTTGTGTGTGTAGACTCTCTTTTGTTCTTCATAAGTCTGGCTAAGGGTTTATCTAGTTTGTTTATTTTCTCTAAGAACCAGCTCCTGCTTTCATTGATTCTTTTTTATTGTTTTATTCTTCTCAATTTTATTTATTTCTACTCTAATTTTTATTATATCCCTCCTTCTACTGACTTTGGGCCTCATTTGTTCTTCTTTTTGTAATTTCATTAATTGTGAGTTTAGACTGTTCATATGGGATTGTTCTTCTTTCCTGAGGTAGGCCTGTATTGCAATATGCTTCTGTCTTAGCACCGCCTTTACTGCATCCCACAGATTTTGCAGTGTTGAATTTTTTTGTCATTTGCCTCCATATATTGCTTGATCTCTGTTTTTATTTGGTCATTAATGCATTGGTTATTTAGGAGCATGTTGTGAAACCTCCATCTGTTTGTGGGATTTTTCATTTTCTTTGCATAATTTATTTCTAGTTTCATACCTTTGTGGTCTTAGAAGCTGGTTGATACAATTTCAATCTTTTTAAATTTACTGAGGCTCTTTTTGTGGCCTAGCACATGAGCTATTCTTGAAAACGTCCCATGTGCACTTGGGAAGAATGTGTATCCTGGGGCTTTTGGGTGGAGATTTCTGTAGACATCTGTTTGGTCCATCTCTTCCAATGTGTTGTTCAATGCCTCTGTCACCTTACTTATTTTCTGTCTGGTTGATCTGTCCTTTGGAGTGAGTGGAGTGTTAAAGTCTCTTAGATTGAATACATTGCATTCTATTTCCCCTTTTAATTCTGTTAGGACTTGTTTCACATATATAGGTGCTCCTGTGTTAAGTGCATAGATATTTATAATCGTTATATCTTCTTGTGTGATTAACCCCTTTATCATTATGTAATTTCCTTCTTCATCTTTTGTGAATTTCTTTCTTTTAAAGTCTATTTTATCTGCTGTAAGTACTGCAACACCTTCCTCTTTCTCCCTATTAGTTGCATGAAATATCTTTTTCCATCCCTTCACTTTTAGTCTGTGTATGTCTTTGGGTTTGAAGTGACTCTCTTGTAGGCAGCGCATAGATGGGTCTTGTTTTTTATCCATTTAGTGACTCTATGTCTTTTGGTTGGTGCATTCAGACCATTTACATATAGAGTGACTATCGATAGGTATGTACTTATTCCCACTGCATGCTTTAGATTTGTGGTTACCAAAGGTTCAAGGATAACTTCCTTAGTATCTAAGAGTCTAACGTAACTCACTTAATATGCTATTACAAACACAATCTTAAGGTTCTTTTGTCCCCTCCTTTTCTTCCTGCTCCATTCTTTATATATTAGGCATCATATTCTGTACTCTTTGTCTATCCCTTTTTATTACCTCTGGTGACAGCTGTTTAACCATAGGAACACTTCCATCTATAGCAGTCCCTCCAAAATACACTGTAAAGATGGTTTGTGGGAAGTAAATTCTCTCAGCTTCTTTCTATTTGGAAATTGTTTAATCACTCCTTTAAATTTAAATTATAATCTTGCCAGGTATAGTATTCTTGGTTCAAGGCCCTTCTGTTTCATTGCATTAAATATATCATGCCACTCTGTTCTGGCCTGTAATGTTTCTGCTGAGAAGTCTGATGATAGCCTGATGGGTTTTCCTTTGTATGTGATCTTTTTTCTCTCTCAGGCTACTTTTAATAGTCTGTCTTTATCCTTGATCTTTGATATTTTAACTATTATATGTCTTAATGTGGTCCTCCTTGGGTCCCTTGTGTTGGGAGATCTGTGCACCTCCATGGTCTGAGAGTCTATCTCCTTCCCCAGATTGGGGAAGTATTCAGCAATTACTTCCTCAAAGACACTTTCTATCTCTTTTCTCTCTCTTCTTCTTCTGTTACCCCTATAATATGAATGTTGAATGTTGTTCTGTTTGGATTGGGCACACAGTTCTCTCAGTATTTTTTCATTCCTAGAGATCCTTTTATCTCTCTTTGCCTCAGCTGCTTTGTATTCCTCTTCTCTAACTTCTATTTCATTTATTGTTTCCTCCACCATATCTAATCTGCTTTTAAAACCCTTCATTGTGTTCCTCAGTGATTGGATCTCTGTCCTAAATTCGTTTCTGAGTTCTTGAATATTTTTCTGTACCTCCAGGTGCTTGTTTACAATTTTTATTTTGAAATATCTTTCAGGAAGATTGATTAGTTCAGTCTTACTTGATCCTTTTTCTGGTGTTGTTGAGAGTTTGCTTTCAACCAGATTTCTTTGACATTTTGTAGTTGTATGTGCATCTTCTAGTGCCCAGAAGCTCTACTCTCTGGAGCTGCTCAGCCCCTGAAGCAATGTCGGAGGTTGCAGGGGAGTGGTGTTCGTGCCTTGGGGGGAGGAAAGAGCTGTTTCCTGCTTCCTGGCTGTAATGTCTGTCTCCATTGCCAGAACTAGTGGGCTGAAAACACAGGTGTAAGCTTCTATGCTTTATGTTTGTAGCTGCTGTAGATGGGGCTTCCCTCTGGCTTGCCTGACACTAGGAAAGGTGTTGCTGGTTTTTGAGCCAGGTGAGGGCTGGCTGGGAGGAAGGCGCAGCAGGCTTCATAACATGGTGGGGGGCCTTGGAGCTATATAGCCAGCCAGGGGGATGGAGTTCCTGAAGATCCTGAAAGTTCCCAACCTGCTGGCAGAGTGCACCCAGATAATTTTGTCTACCTGTCCTTTCTCATGAGCAGTAAGCTCTGTGAAATCCTTGCCCCTTTAGCAGCCCTCTTGCTTTTAGGAAGTCTCTCAAACTGCCTGCCCAGAGCAGCCCAATATGGATCCCTGTTTTCCACAAGTGGCTGAAATCTCAGTCTCTGCAGGTATTCTGCCTGTCCTAGCTTTCCAACACCACTAATCACCAGAGCACCATGCAATGTAGGTTCATGCTCCCAGAGCAGATCTCCATAGGTAGGTGTTCAGCAGTCCCAGGCCTCCACTCCTCCCCACTCTGTTTCTCTTCCTCCTGCCAGTGAGCTGGGGTTTGGGAATGGCTTGGGTCCCAATGGGTCATGTCTTTGGTACATTACCCTATTCCATGTGGTCTGTTATTTTCTTCAGGTGTATGCAGTCTGGTGTAGCCTTCTTTCCTGTTGCTCTTTCAAGATTAGTTGTATTAATTATATTTTTGTATTATATATAGTTTAAGGAGGAGGTCTCTGTCTCACCTCTCATGCCACCATCTTTAATTCCTCCTCCTAGTCCTACATTGTTTTTCATGTGAAGCCATCATAAAAGTATATATCAATGATAACTTAATTTAAAAATCAAAAAAAATTTTTTAGCATTAAAAAATAAAACCAGTGAAAACAATTTGACTCATGGTGATAAAGTTATGATATATATATAAAATTATATATAAGTTTGGTAATAGGTTGAACTTTTAAATGATTCATGACTTCTGGGTTCCTAGTAAAAACTATTTTTTGAGTTCTTTATTTCTATGATAGAAATAAGGTAAATATTTGAAGTTCTAGAAGCACTAAAGATGGTGGCATGAGTATGGCAGCAGAAATCTCCTCCCAAAACCATATATATTTTGAAAGTACAGCAAATACCACTATTCCTAAAAGAGAGACCAGAAGATACAGTACAACAGCCAGGCTACATCTATGTCTGGGAGAACAAAGCATCCCACAAAAAGGGTAAGATACAAAGCCATAACCCAGGAGGACCCGAGCACTCCCCCCACCCCAGCTCACTGGCAGGAGGAAAAGAATCAGAGTGGGGAGGGAGTGGAAGCACAGGACTGCTAAATAACCAGCTCTAGTAATCTGCACCAGGAGCACAGACACACATTGCATGGTGTACTGGATATTAGAGAAATGGAAAAGTAAAATCTGAGATGGAGACTACAAGTGGGTCCCCACAGTCGGATCCCATGGGACAAAAGAAATGTGGGTGCTTTACAAGTCTTAAAGGCAGAAGGGTATAACAGGTAGACAAAATCATCCCAGCACACTCAGCCCAGCAGGCTGGGATCTTAAGGAACTTCGGGCGCCCTAACCCCCTGGGTGGCAATAGAGATCTGATGCCCTCATGGCGATAAGCAGCCTGCCATCATTCCCCCCTGGTGGCACTGCAAGCAAACAAGCTGACCCGCCATTGCTGCAGACCAGCCAAGAAGCAGCCCTGCCCACAGCAGCCACACAATCTTCTCCCATCGCACACCTAACCTGGCCAGATCCAGAGGCTGCCCCCACATGCAGGTGCCTGGCACAGATGGAGGAAGCTGGCACAAAGTCCAGAAGGCACAAAGGGGTACCATTCTCACAGGAGAACACACGCCATGTGCCTGCAACCCTGGCAGTGACTTATGCTATCCCGAGGGACACCCCGCCCATGGCAGCTCACAGAATTAACCCACAGACTGCTCCCTGTGTGTGGGTAACCTGCACAGGCAGCAGAGAAGGACAAGGTGACCAGCAAGCAGGAAGATACTTTGTTCTTCCAGCGGATACAAGCACCACTTGCCGGCAAGCACTTCTATTGCCATGAAAAGGCAGAAGAACCTGGTCCAGTCCAAAGTCACTCAAACATTGCCAGAGATAGGGCCTGGTGAGATAGATATAACCAATCTTCCTGAAAAAGAATTGAACATAAAAGTCATAACCATACTGATGGAGCTGCACAGAAATATGCAAGAGCTAAGGGATGAAGTCTGGAGGGACATAACAGAAGTGAAACAATCAATAGAAGGACTTAAGAGAAGACTGTATGAGGTGCAAGAGACTGTTAATGGAATAGAAATCATAGAACAGGAAGACAGAGAAGCTGAGGCAGAGAGAGATAAAAGGATCTCTAGGAATGAAAGACTTCTAAGAGAACTGTGTGACCAATCCAAAAAAAACAATATTTGCATTATAGGGGTACCAGAAGAAGAAGAGAGAGAAAAAGGGATAGAAAGTGTCTTTGAAGAAATAATTGATGAAACTGGAAAAAGAAGAACAAATGAGGCCCAAAGTCAGCAGAAGGAGGAGGGACATAATAAACATCAGAGAAGAAATAAAATTGAGAAGAATAAAGCAATAGGAAAAAATCAAACCGAGAGCTGGTTCTTTGAGAAAATAAACAAAATAGATAAACCCCTAGCCAGACTTATTAACAGAAAAAGGAATTCTATATAGATAAGCACAATCAGAAATGAGAAAGGAAAAATCATGACAGACACAAAAGAAATACAAAGAATTATTAGAGAATACTATGAAAATCTATTGCTAACAAACTGGATAACCTAGAAGAAATGGACAACTTTCTAGAAAAATACAACCTTCTAAGATTGACCAAGGAAGAAACAGAAAATCTAAACAGATGAATTACCAGCAATGAAATTGAATCGGTAGTCAAAAAATTGCCCAAGAACAAACCCCTGGTCCAGGTGGATTCACTGCTGAATTTTATCAGACATTTAGAGTAGACATAATACCCATTCTCCTTAAAGTTTTCCAAAAAATAGAAGAGGAGGGAATACTTCCAACTCATTCTATGAAGCCAGCATCACTCTAATACCAAATCCAGGCAAAGACACCATAAAGAAAGAAAATTTCAGACCAATATCCCTGATGAACATAGATGCAAAAACACTCAACAAAATATTAGCAAACTGAATTCAAAAATACATCAAGAGGATCATACACTGTGATCAAGTGGGATTCATCTCAGGGATGCAAGGATGGTACAACATTCAAAAATCCATCAACATCATCCACCACGTCAACAAAAAGGACAAAAGCCACATGATCATCTCCATAGATGCTGAAAAAGTACTCGACAAAATTCAACATCCATTCATGATAAAAACTCTCAACAAAGTGGGTATAGAGGGAAGTACCTCAATGTAATAAAGGCCATATATGAAAAACCCACAGCCAACATCATACTTAACAGTGAGAAGCTGAAATCTTGTCACATAAAAATAGGGAACAAGGCAGGGATGCCCACTCTCCCTACTTTTATTCGACAGTTCTAGAGGTCCTAGCCATGGCAATCAGACAACACAAAGAAATAAAAGGCATCCAGATTGGCAGGGAAGAAGTCAAACTGTCACTATTTGCAGATGACATGATATTGTTCATAAAAATCCCTAAAGAATCCACTCCAAAACTACTAGATCTAATATCTGAATTCAGCAAAGTTGCAGGATACAAAATTAATACACAGAAATGTGTTGCATTTCTATACACTAACGATGAACTAGCAGAAAGAGGAATCAGAAAAACAATTCCATTCACAATTGTATCAAAAAGAATAAAATACCTAGGAATAAACCTGACCAAAGAAGTGAAAGACCTATACCCTGAAAACTACAAGACACTCTTAAGACAAATTAAAGAGGACACTAACAAATGGAAATTCATCCCATGCTCTTGGGTATGAAGAACTAATACTGTCAAAATGGCCATCCTGCCTAAAGCAATCTACAGATTCATTGCAACCCTTATCAAAATGCCAACAGCATTCTTCAACAAACTGGAACAAATATTTCTAAAATTCATAAGAAACCACCAAAGACCCCAAATAGCCAAAGCAATCCTGAGAAGGAAGAATAAGGCAATGGGGATCTCGCTTCCCAATTTCAAACTCAAAGCCAGAGTTTTCAAGACAATTTGGTACTGGCACAAGAACAGACCCACAGACCAGTGGAACAGAATAGAGTCCAGTCCAGATATTAACTCAAATATATATGGTCAATTAATATATGATAAAGGAGTCATGGATATACAGTGGGGAAATGACAGCCTCTTAAACAACTGGTGTTCGCAAAACTGGAAAGCTACATGTAAGAGAATGAAACTGGATCATCGTATAACCCCATACACAAAAGTAAATTTGAAATGGATCAAAAACCTGAATGTAAGTCATGAAACCATAAAACTTTTCAAAAAAAGCAAAGGCAAAAATCTCTTGGACATAATGATGAGCAACTTCTTCATGAACACATCTCCCCAGGCAAGGGAAACAAAAGCAAAAATGAACAAGTGGGACTATATCAAGCTGAAATGCTTCTGTACAGCAAAGGACACCATCAATAGAACAGAAGGCATCCTACAGTATGGGAGAATATATTCATAAATGACAGATCCAATAAAGGGTTGACATATGTTCCAGGGAGAGGACACAGATTTGGGGATCAGACAGCCTAGGTTTGAATCCATTTAGTATTTCAGTGACTTGGAATCCATTTACTGTTTGAATGAGTTCAACTTGGAACAAGTCATTCAATTTTAAGTTGCCATGTCCTGATGAATGAGGACTAGGATATCTACCTTTAAAAGTGGATATGGGGCTGGAGATCATGTGTGTAAAGCACCCAGAAGTGCTGTCAACCGTGGCTGTCATTATTGTTACCATATTGTTAAGAAGTGAGTCTAAGTTGGGCTTCAAAGGATGGGCAGCTCCTGGACCAGATCCATGTTTCCAGTGGCCAGGGGCTGCATTTGGAGTCCTGTGTCTGGCACAGAGAATTCGCCCTGGGTCTCAAGGGCAGCCCTTGCACTGGGTACTCCCGTCTCTTTTGAATCACACAACCACCGCCCAAGGTGCTGACTTCATGAAACACACCTCGCCCTGGGCATGTGTGGACAATTCCACCTCTAGGGAAGTTCCCTAGTCCCTCTACTTCCAGCTCTATCTTGCTAGTTAAAGGCACCATCATCTCTCACTTGAGCTCTTCTCTTGTTTCACTTCTATCCTTACTTGCAAAGCCCAGAGTTACTTCTATTTGAAAAAATAAAATCTGATTGGGCACTCCCCCAAGGCTTACCCACCCTCCTCACTTGTAACACTGGTCCCACCTCCGGGCTTTATTTACTTTGCTTCTCTCTGCCACCATCCCTCAATTCTTCCCCTGGCTACTCCCACCCTTACTTTAGGTGTTGGTCACAAAGAAATTAAATCTGTAGTCACTGGGATGTCCTTTCCTCCTTTTACAGGCTCATGAGCATTTAGGACATTCATGAACGACCTTGAAAACCGGGAGAACCTCCATTCCTCAGTCCATCTGGGTCACTGCTGCTATCCTCACTGCCAACTCTGAGGCACCCTTGAAAGAAGTGGCTCCGGTGCTAGGGGTTCTTTGCCTAGGCTGGAAGACTCAGTGTTGAGCTTCAGGGTTTCCCCAAACCATGAACCTCTGAAGTTCACTATCTCACTGGGAGCTACCAGCAACTGAGGCACAGCTTTCCATTACTCCTGAGAGGCTTCTCTTCTCCCTCCCTCCCCTGCTTCCTGAACAAGGTACAGGGTGGTTTTTGAGCACGTCTGCTGTCCACTGTTAAAAAGAAGCACACAGGACCTGGCCACTTCCTTGGAGAGTGGGAAAAATTCAGAAAAATTAATATTTGAAATCACGTGCTACAAAAGCTACTTATCACAAGGTCTCGCCATGATTACCCAATCTAAAGCAGGGCCCCCAGTTACACTCTCTATGCCCTGCAGTAGTTGCTGTGGGCCCAGACCCCTCACCTGGTCTGTCTGTGCACCCATCCACTGACTGCTGTGCGCTGGGTGCCAAGAGCTAGAGCTGCTCTGCTCCCCGGAGAGCCAGGTACCCTGGCTATACCTGGGTTAATGAGCCTTCCCTGGGGGATGGTGGGGGTGGGGCAGAGCCAATGACCAATCAAGGTATACTGAGTACAAAGGCCTACTCCTTCCTCAGGGTGGGAACTCTGGGTGACATCACATTCCCTAGGGTCAGGCTGAGGTTAAGACTTCAGTCAATGCCACAGCTCTGCTCAGCTTCTTCCCCTGCCCTATTCTGCTTTCCTGTTTTCTCCTGAGAGCTTAACCTCCACAAATCCCTTGTACAAGAAACTGCCTCAGGTTTTGCTTGTAGGAACCCAACTTGAGTAACATTTTATTTTTCCTTCCTAGCATATGTCACAATTTGAAATTACAGATTTGTTTAACTACTGGTTAATGCTTGTTTCTCCCACTAAATGAAGGCAGAAGCCATACTTCATTCATTGCTGTATTCCCAGTACCATGTGAGGTGCCTCCCAGAGGCCAGCAATACACCGCTTCGAACTGGAAAGCTGCAGAAACAGCCTGAGCCTCCCTCTGCAGACACTTCCTCCCTGGGTGTTTTGGTACATATTGTTGAAAAGCCTCCCTACAATGGCAGCCTGGCGTCTCATGGCCATGATCCGTAAGCCAGTTCCAGATGGACACATTACAAAGCCACGGCTGACAATCTGGCCCAGGTTTGGTCACCTAGTTCCTGATATGAGCTATCTGGTACCACACTGCAGGTGACAAACCTGGTGTGGGCAAGTTCTGATGACCGTCAGAAGCCAAGCAGATAAACCAACAGCTTATCTATTTTACATGCATTATACTGATTCAACTGAAATCAAGACAACTTTCTTATCTTACTCATCTACCTATGTGCCTGGGAAAGGCTGAACCCTGCATAAGCAAGGCTGGGTTGATATGAACATCTCCTAAATTCCTAGATATGTGATTAAAATATATACCACAGATAAAGCTGTAATAAAGCCCTCATTTAACTAGAATGTGGAAGAATCACGGATTCTAGATACTTTAATTTTTTGAAAAACTTTTTCTCTTGGCATAAAATTTTCTTCCTGGATATCACAATTCTCTTTACTTCTGGATTATCTTTTTTCATTACTGAGGGACTGGTGACTTGGGGTCTTTATTCTGAGACAAATGACTTCTAGGCAAGACACTGATACACAGGGAGATAGCCTGGATGTGTTTGGATTACAGGAGAGTTGCTAAAATCATGTTTCTGATTGAAACCCTAAAACCAGCTGCATTGGTTTTATGATGTACTTCCTCCCAAAAGTGAGGTTAAGTAAAAAGACCCAGGAAAAAAAGAATGAGGAGAGAGAGAGCAATTATTCGGTCTTTCCTGTAATTCAATGAGGGATACAGAGTATTAACCAGGACCTCTTCCCACAGGGTTTACAATCTGGGTATGAACAAGAAACACCATTTAACAGGGGCAAACAGTTTCAGGAGATCAATGTCCATGAACTGTGATTTCCAAAATAAAATTCTTACACAAATGAGTAACTAATGGTACCATGGTGTTTCAGTTATATCTGAAAAGGCTTTCAGAAAGTAGGAAATCTTGTTATTGGACAAAACTAGTGGTTCATCTAACCAAAGGTCCCTTCCAGTGGCACCAAACGAAGTTGTAGAAGAGAAGAGGTTAATTGTCAGACAGCTTAATCTGTAAACCTTTCCAAGTTGGAAAGTACCACGGGAATTTTAGGAATCCCAATGATCAGTGAATGGGCTACCTATATACACGTGACATCTACAGACTTTATACCCAGCCACCGGCACTGCTGCCCAGAGCGTGCATATGTGAGAAGTTCTCCTTATGCCTGGCTTCCTTCCTCCATCTTCCCCTCAAGCATCTTCACTTGAGTGTGTCACAGGACACATACAAGTGGTTAGGAGTCTGACAATAAAGCAAAATCAGAGTTAAAACCAATCATGTTCAAATAGTAGCTAGTGAGTGAAGAACTTTAGATTCAAAGGGCCACAGTCTGTATTCCTGAGAAATTTCAACCCATTTCTCATTCTGGTGTTTCCACGTTGCACTCTGCTGCCACAACTAGGTGGGTGTACATTTTGAGTGTTGAGCTATCACTAGAAGATCTGAACTAAGAGACTAAAAGAAAACATTTGTATCTATTTATTTTTTAAAAATATGTCCATGAAAACAGAGCCGGATGTCAGTTTCCAATGGGGGGAACGTTCTCATGGAGGTACTGTAAGGCTAAGTCAGTCCACTTCATTTCTTGTTCTTTAACAGACTCTGTGGTACCACCATTGTCCTGTTCAGGCTCAGGAAGCTCATTCTGAAAAGAAACAATGGACATTCAGAATGGGCACTAATAAACCCCTTAAAACTCAAAGAGTACTAGAAGTAAAACCTGTGAGTTCTTAGAAACAGGTAGCATAATTGACAGAAACATATCCTAAGGAAAGAGAAAAGACGTAGGAAATATCAGTTCACTCAAATGACACAGTGATGGATGGCATGGCGACTCTGGCACTTGTGCAGAAGGATAAGGGCACCAGCTTTTGGAAGCCACTGGGATCCACTGTATTTTCTGGGTTACTGGGGCCAGTAACCAGTAAACTCTGGAGCCTTTGTTGTCTCTTTGGCAATGAGAAAACAGTAGCCATCGCCTCACAGGCCTGCTGAGGACTGAATGAAGTCCTTTAACTTGGATTCAGTGCTCATCAGTGCCTGCAGCTTTCAGTGCTCAAGAAACACTTGCTATTATCACTAGCGGCTAGGAACACTACAAGAGCCAAAACAAAACCTTGTTTTGGGAGGTGGCTTTACTATTTGCTAGCATATTCCTTAAGCACAAGAAATGTATTCAAAAATTATCCTGTACCCAACAAACCTTTATTACAATGGAGGCTGAAGTGTAAAGTAGTGAAATATATCATCATAGATGAGATTTCCCCCTAGTGGTAGAGCAGGGCAACATAAAACATGGCAAAAAACCAATTCATACCTACCAGCAGTTTTCTTAGAATGGTAAGCCACGGGCCACTCAGTGTAGAATCTGGGATAGTTTCCCTATGTATAATATATAGATGTATTTTCAAGCTTTATTGAGATTTAGCTTACATATAACATTATGTAAGCTTAAGACGTACAACATGATGATTTGATACACCTATATATCATGAAATGATTACCACAATAGTTAACCCATCTATGACCTCACATAGTTACCATCTGTCTATGTGGTGAGAAGATAGTTTCTTTAGATTTCAAATTTAAATGTATTACTACCAGGACTCTGCTTTGTACCAGAGTTCACTGATATCAATATATTTCTTTTCAATTATCTGAATTTACACTTTGTTTGGGTAACAAACTGTTACTCAATATCCAGACTTATATGATTTCCCACTGGATTCCAATTTACAGTGTATGAATATACTGTTTTCCCCTTTAAAATTATGTTCAATATATATAAAATGACTCATAACATGTACGAGTATATTTGAATCACATACTAATAATTAATTACAAATTAATACTGAGAGTCAAACATGCTTGTACGAATTGGAAAGAACTATAATTTATTATAAAGCAATAATACACTCAAATGGAAAGATAAAGTTTGGTTCAATAATTACTTATAGCTGACAAGACATAAACAAGGCCTTGGTTAAAGAATTATTTAATTCAGAGGCAGGCAACTTAATTTCACCTCCTTTGTGGTATGTGTTCTAAAATAATGGGTCTTTCTTTTGGTCACTATTGTCTCTTGCAGCTAATACCAACATACAAAAATTTACAGTGTGTCTGAAAACAAACACAAAGTATCTTAGAGTGACAAAAATACAACCATCTATTATGGTGAACTGCAAAAATGGTGACAACTCCTTGGGGCTACTATGAAAAGGCGAGTCTGTCTCCTGAGTCTTGAATTGGGACCGGCCATGTGACTTGCTCTGGACAACAGAAAGCAGGGGCAGTGCCAGGGGGCCAGTTTTTGGCCTAAGCTTCTCGAAGCCTCGCCATTTCCTCTTATGCTCCTCTTGGAACCTTGAGATGGCCACGTGCAGTCTCGGCTGGTCTGCTAGATAATGCGACCGTGGCCTCATCCCCTCATCATCCCAGCTGACAGCCTGCTAACCACCAGATACGTGAAGTGTCCTGAATCCCCCGCCTCCAGCTAGCTTGCTGGCTGACTAGAACATCAGCAAGTCCCGGAGGGATCAGCCAAGATGGTGAAAACCAGAAGACCCTCTCAGCTGAGCTACAAAATCACGAGATAACTGCTGCTTTAAGCCATTATGCCCTGGAGTGACAGGCTAGGCAGCAGCAAAAGCTAACTGACATACACATTACCTTAGAATCACAAGACGTAGGGGAAGGGCCGGCTACAACCTGGAAGTCAGCAAGGCCATTTCTCTCTCCCTCAATGCCTTCCACACACATGCTCCCCAAGTCGTGCTGTAAGCATGTCCCAAACTCATCACTTCCACTCTACTTTCATGTCTGGGTTCAGGCCATCCCCCCTTGCCTAGACCACTGCAGCAGGTTCCTGACTGGTCTCTCCTCCTTGTCACTGTGCATCTTGCCACCTTTCTCCATAGCAGACATTCTCTAACAAGGTTTCTAAACGGATCTTCCAAAACCCAAATTTGAGCAGGGCAGATTTCTATTTGAAGACACTCATTTCTGGATATCTGCAGGATGGATGAGGTCTAAGCATGGCATCAAATACTCTCAAAATTTGGCCCAAGCCCAACTTTTCTGCTACCTTATATGACAAATGTGTTCTCCAGCCACACTGAATGTGTCACCACCTCTGAAAGCCTTCAAAGCTCTGAGCTTTGCACATCTGCCCTCTTTGCTAAAGTGCCCTTGGCTACCTCCACTACACTTCTGGTCCTGTCCTCCCTACAACCAGCTTAACCAGTCCATTCTCTCTGAAGCCTTTCCTGATGCCCATACTGTACTCTGTTGCTGTTCACAACCTTTATTATTACTATTATTGAACACATACTATACATATAGTACTATAATACTATACTTGTTATCATTTCTTATTTATATATGTTGCCTCTCTAGACCACTAGGGGCAGAAATGGTGTCTAGGTTCACACAGTCTTTTGGCACACAGTAGGCTTCAGAGAAATGTTTGTCAAATAAAAGAACAAAAGTTTACAGACAAGATCTGGAGTCTCACAGACCTAGATGTAAAGTCCAGCTTATCAGCTACCAGACACTACTACCCTGCAAGGTTTTAAGGATAACAGATAATGTGTGTCAAGTCTTAACCTTGGTCCCTGGTATATTCAGTAAGTGGGCAGCTATAGTTCTCCTGCTCTCTTTTGACTATTTTTCTAAACTTGAACTAAGCTGTGAGTTATTATTTGATATGTGTATTATGCATTGAACATATTTTCTCCTATGCTTAAATGAAAATGTGAAGCGAAATTTATTTCTCTGCCAACAGCAGCAGCAGATAGTCAACCTGTAAGCTATATTTCTCAAGAAAAAAAAAAAATAGAACCTGTTCTCCTTGTTCTTTGTTAGGCCTCCACTACATAAGCAGGATTTTTAATAAATGTTTTGATGAGCAACACTTTTCAATCCTTATTACATGAAATTTAACAAATTCTTTGAAAGGGAGTTTTCCAGATATCATGAAAAAACAGTATTCTAGGAGCCTACTTGACTAAATGCAAAAGAAAAAAAGCCAGGTATCTTCCCAACATTTTCCAGGGAACCTAGGACAGGTGTGTGTTCCAAAAATGTGAGTTTCTAAAACTATCAACTGACAAACCACAGGTAGAGAAGATATATAGTGTGTATGCCACTGCTTCTTGTTCCTCCCCATCTTACGCATTAAACTCTCATTACCTGCAGTGGCCAATAGGCACATGCAAAGATGTCCACATGGCTAATCACCAGGGAAATGCAAATTAAAACTACAATGAAGATACCACCTCACATTAGTTAGGATGGCCAACGTCCAAAATAAGAATCAACAAATGCTGGTGAGGATGCAGAGAAAAGGGAACCTTCCTACACTGCTGATGGGAATGTAAATAAGTTCAACCATTGTGGAAAGCAATATTGAGGTTCCTCAAAAAAACTAAGAACAGAAATACACTTGGCCCAGTAATTCCATTCATAGGAATTTACCCGAAGAAAACAAGATCCCTGATTCAAAAAGACATATGCATCCCTATGTTTATCACAGCACTATTCACAATAGTCAAGAAATAGAAGCAACTAAGTGTCCATCAGTAGATGAATGGATAAAGAAGATGTGGTACATATACACAATGGAATATTATTCAGCCATAAGAAGAAAACAAATCCTACCATTTGCAACAACATGGATGGAGCTAGAGGGTATTATGCTCAGTGAAATAAGCCAGGTGGAGAAAGACAAGTATCAAATGATTTCACTCATTTGTGGAGTAAAACAACAAAGCAAAACTGGGGGAACAAAACAGCAGCAGGGTCACAGACTCCAAGAAGGGACTAGCAGTTACCAAAGGGGAGAGTTTGGTTGGGAAGGGTTGGTGGGGAAGGAGGGAGAAGTGGACTAAGGAGCACTATAATAGCAATCACAATACAGGTAGGTCACAGAGAAGGCAGTACAGCACAGAGAAGACAAGTAATATAGCATCTTACAACGTTGACGGACAGTGACCACAATGGGGCTGGGGGGTGGGGGGGAATTGATAATATGGGTGAATGTTGAAACAATAATGTTGTTCATGTGAAACTGTTGTAAGATTGTATATGAGTTGATACTTTATTTAAAAAAAACTCTCATTATCTGGTTTACTACTTCTGGTGTGGTGGATAGGACATGGCTCAGAAGACCTGGGTTCCCATCCTGGCATGACCCCTAAATAAGCTGGTTCTATCAGCTCTTTGAACCACATCTCTCTTCAAATAAAAAGTTGAGCTAAACACTCTCCAGTGGCTTCAAGACCTAGAGGATTCACAGTTTTGATTGTTTTTGCCTTACTAGTTTGTCCACTGATATCCTACCTCTACTAGGGTCCACCAGATCACACCCTTAACCCATCATCCTCATACAATGACAGCCTACCAGTGGTATTGCAACATCTTCATAAGGCAGTTTGTCTTCTCGCCAAGCATCGTCAATGAGATCCAAGATCCTCCCATCTCTCTGTACCTCACTGTCCATTCTCCTGCAGCTTTGATCTTGTCACATCTGCAAGCCAAAGAGGTTATTTCAAAACATGGAGGAGGATAGCATAATCCAGCACCAGGACTCCCCACACTTTTTAGCCTACATGTGTCTTCTGGCTTAACATCACCCTAGGAAAGATGCATCTGGGTTGGGTGACAACTTATTTATACGATCACAAGCCCTCCCTTCTGCTTTCACTCCTACCCCGACCCCCAGCTTTATAAGGGTATGTTGGACAGACCTCAGACATAGTCCAGGGTCAGAGTCTGACGAGAAGGCAATGTGTTTGAAGGCCTCATTGAAAGGCCACAGTACAATCTAGAACGTAGCTCCTCTCCTAACTTGCACATGTACCGTTCCCTGTTGGGGATGTCTTTGGCAAGTCTGATTCATAGCTAAGACTCCTCTCTATCTCCTCTAGCGTTTCCTGCACTATTTTTACAAAAATCTCCAACTGCTTTGGCTCTAATCTTGTCATTCTTAGGCCCAGGAGCTCAATGAACACACTGATATGACAGTGAACTGGGCTATACAAGTGACTGACTACAGATCTGACAGACATCCTCAGTTGAGCTTATAAAGGTAACTGCCTCCTACCTTAAATAGTGCCCAGCCTGAGCTCTGGAAGGAGCACCTCCCAGTGAACAGCGGCAGGCCCCCATGCTGCTCATGTCTGCTTCCTCCTGGGGTTCCTTCCTCTGCTTCTTAATGCCTTACTCCCCTCAATGCTGGCCCAAGTGGTGGGGATGCTTGCTTCGCTCCTTGGCTTACTCCCCATCTTTCTCCTACTTAGTTTGGAGTATACCTTAGGATGCTCTGTTTCCAAGTTTGGGTTCTGCTTCTTAATCACAGGCATCAGCCTACTGTGCTCCATGCTACAAAGCAGCCATCCTGACAGCCTAGAAGCCAACAGCACCAAAGGCACTCTCAGTCACTCCCAGATGCCAAGACTAGGAAGATTCATACGACACAATCCTGAGGGGTGGGGTACAACTTCTCCATACAGGCCTGTCCTTGTTCCCAACAGTATGATTGCAAGACAGGCCTAATACCTGGGTAATAACTATACAGGTTGGGGTGGGGAAGAGTTTTATCCCCACGATAAGGATCCAGGTGCTCAGATACTTTTGTCAGCAGTGAACCAGGTGAGGCCTGTCTCACTCTATGATTAATCCAGGACTACCCAGTGGGTAACTCAAAATAAGCTGAAGGATCCTGTCTTTAGGAAACTTACACATAAGGAGCTCTTATTGTCAGTTCCTTATATTTTTGGAGTCCCTGTCCTAACAGAGCCCTCCTTTTTCCTGCTGCCACTCCTTCTTGCTATGTCCCCTGGGATACCCACCTCACTTTTCTCTGTGATCAAAACCAGGTGATTTTACAACCACACAGATTTTTACCTCTTTGTAAAGTTTTCTCGGATCACTACAGCTTCACAGGTGTATTCGGCCCTTGAACATTTCTTGTTCTTATGATCCACTAAGCAAAGTAGGTCACCTTTGTGACAAATTGCTGAGGTATTATGGTTTCCAACTGTTAGGTGTAAATTTTGTATCAATGACTCCACACATCTTTCCCTGTTTGATCTCAGTATTTTTTCACCTGTCCCTCTCCTGAACACCTCTAACTCAGTCATACTTTCCAGCCTTTGCACTTAAAAGCCTATCTTCCCATCACTAGCCCGCCTACTTTCCTTTCAAACTCAACTTAGGCATGAGCTCATGAGGGACAACTTTTCCAATTCCTGAGCTAGGTGTTTAAAGGTGCCTTCGCTCTTAAGGGTTTGGAACCATGGATGCATCAAGACAGGCCATGTCTAGGACACAGCCACTGTCCCAAGCATTCGCCACACTAGACAGAATGAACCACCACCAGTTTTCCTGGACAAACCTCTTACACATGTGGCAGTTCCAATGCCTGGAATGCTCTTCCTTTTTTCCAGTTAAGCCCCAGTGTCCAACACTTACCTTCGGGCTCGCCTTCTGCAGGCGGCCGTCCCCTAGACCCAGGAGGTGCGCGGTACCCTCCCCTCCGCGGTCCCACAGTTCCCTGGGCTCAGTGAACGGTCCCCATTGGGAGCTTGAAAATTGTCCGTTACACGGTCTTCCAGTAATGGCGTGTGAGTTCTCCGGGGCACGGGCACATTTCACCCATTTCTGTGCTTTAAAACTGTGAAACGCGTAATTACAAGATCAGAGGGCCTTTTAGCGAAATAGAAATGACCCGTGCGGGCCACCACCCTCTGTACAGATGTGAGGCCGCGACACAGTACCCGCTTCCGGCCTGAGGCTGCATCTACCGGATGTAGAAGCAGGGTAGTTCCAGGACGACCACGCCAGTCCCTTCCACCCGACACGGCATGCGATAAGGGAAGTGATTTTGAGGAAGAAATGAGCGACCGACGGGAAGGGAGGAAGCGCGACGCTGAGGAACGAAAGCATTCCTGCCCCGCCAGACCCACCAGAGGCTGGGAAAGAGCTTACCAGCACCCGCTACACAGCTGCGGCACCCGCTTCAGCCAAACCCCACCCTCGGCATCACGTGATCCGCACGCCCTTCTCTCCGATCCCCGGATGTGGGTGGGCCTATTTGTGTGTGATGGGGAGGTCGGAAGTATTTCAATTAAAAGAGGGGTAGTGGGCGGAACGAACGTGCGGGCGACAGAAGGTGGGCGTCAGGTGCGGGGACGCGTGTGCGCGCCCCCGCCAGAGGAAATGGTGGGAAAGCCCGGGAGGCGGCCCAGTAACCGGCAGGACTGCTGAGGGACAGCGGTGTCCTGGTCCGGAGGCATCCCTGGCTGCGGGAGTGCCGCGGCCCATGCGGCCCCTTGGCCCTGGGCTGGCTTCCGCAGCAGCCTGCTGCCCACTAGTCTCGCCCCCCACCGGCCCGGGGCCGCCCCGGCGCCCCGCCCTTCGGCCTCGCCGCGCCTACCTTGCGGACCCGCTACCGCAGATGTGGCTGCTGGCCAGCTAGGTGCTCAGCCCCTCTCCCGAGGCCGGGCCGGCGGGAGGGCGGCGGGGTGAGCTTGCTGCCCCCAGCCCTCGTCTTCCCGGGCGCCGCCAAGTGCGGGCCTGGCTTTGTCTGCCGGGGAGGAACCCCGCTACAGCCGTCCCGTCTCGGCTGCCGCTTCTTCCTAGCTTCGTAGCCGCCGTGAGCCTGGGTCATTGGTGCCAGCTGATACCGGTTCCTTTATGGTGGGAAGTTGAGCAAGTTTTTTTAAAGAGTGGGTTTAAAAACAGTGTTTTAGTACAGGGGGTGTGGACATGGAAGAAATCGTGAAGGACCCTGGCGTTGGGGAACCCCGAATTTATTTTGCTCCATACAAGTCAGGGATGGGAAGTAACAGGGACGGTTCCTTAGAAACAGTAATCATAAAGATGTTTGAAGACTGTAAATGTAGGCTAATGAAGAGGTTTTTCTTTTGTCCCTTATAATCGTGGGTAAAGAGTCAACTCCCTCACTGCGTCGTCATTCGTAAAGTACCCATACTTGCACAAAGTAGCTTTCCTTGAGGCTTACATTCGATTCCTTAAACTAGTCTTTATATTTTATTCCTTTAATAAGTATTGTAAGGTAAATACTCTGTAGTTCTATGGTTCCCCATATGCTTGCATTTGCTTTGTAGATAAGAGAAATCGTAATAGGGTGCACCTATCACCTACATGTTACTTTCAAATATTTACATTGATACTTAGAGCTATAGTTTAATGATTCAATAAAGGTGTATGCATTTTCTTATTTTGAGTTCGGTGCCATCTTTATACATTTTTATCCTGAGCTCCTTGACCTTTGACTATATCTTATCAGTGGTCAGTGTAGTAAAAAAGACTGAATTTAAAATGGTTAGAGATTTATAAACAGCCAGTCACACTGTCCTCTAAAATGTAAGAAGATTCGGGTTTTAAAAACAATTTGTAATGATAGTGTATGTTCATTGTACTGATGCCATGTTCCTCCCTTTAAGAGGTAGAAGACCTTTGCTTGGTGCTTTCCGTTCTCCTTTTGCGATGGTGGGTGGCGCAGCATCAGTAGTCCACACTCTCTGGCTTCCCTACTTTAAAAAAAAGTCAAGCTGATTTGAAATTCAGCTGAAGCCAATATTGACAGGGGTTTTGGGAACTGCATTTTCTATTTTCATATTACTTTAGGTTGTTTCTTTTGCAAGAGCTAAGTTCCTTTTTTCATTTTTACAACACAGTACTGACATCACACCCAAGAAAATTTGTACAAATACCATAATGTCAATATTAAGTCTGGGCTCAGATTTCCCCAGCTCCGCCTGTCTTTTTTACTATTAGCGTCTTTGGATCAAAATCCCATAGCGCTCCACATGTTTCATTTGGTTGATAAACCTTTTAAATCTATTAGAATGTAGCAGTTCTCCTCCCTCCCTTTCTTCCCATTCATTACATTCTAGATTTAGCTGGTTGTATCTGCATGGTATCCTTGAGGTCTAGAATTACACTGTCCACTACAGAGGCCACCAGCCAGCTGTAGCTATTTAATGAATTAAATAATAGTTCAGTTGCCTAATGAATTAGCCACATTTCAAGCACCCCACTCACAGGTGCCTAGTGGCTACCTTTGGAATGATGTAGATAAAAAATAGTTCCATAATTGTAGAAAGTTCTGTTGAGCCATGGTGATCTAAAAGATCAGATTCAACCTTGATTTTTTTGGTGGAGGGAGCAAGATGATTTTCTAGGTGGTACAGTACTCTCTTGTTAAATAAATTATCCCCCTGAGGTTTACAATGTCTGAGTTCTCTTTCTTTGAGATGTTAAGACTGAGCAATGTAGTGGGTTCTGGTGTTAACCCAGTTGGCCATCATGAAATTCCCCATGAGCCTTTCACTAACTGGTGAAATCTTTTCATGGATTTAGATGACCTCTCTCCATTATTGCATTAGGTGGTACAAAATGGTGATTTTCTAATTTTGTCATTTCCTTCAGTTTATTAGCTGGAAATCTTTTATGAAGAAAAACTGTCCTCCACCTGCTTATTTGATTACCATCAGCTATTTGAAATACAGTTTGTACAGAAAAGGCGAGAAAAATGCTGAATTTTTTTCCCTCTAATTTCAGACTACAGTAATGAGTTGGCCTAGCAACTTCCAAAAGTCATCGTGAAGGTTTTTGCGTTTTTTAAATCATCATGAACTTATAGAGTTGAATATATTTTAACTGTTTCAACCTATTGGTCTTTTTTTTGTTGTTACTCAAATTGTCCTGTCTTTGGCCAGTGATAATAGCCCCTTTAAGTGGGCTTCTGTTCACATTAATATGACCGGTATTATCTCTGATGTGTTTGTTTTTTTGGTAAAACGTGTTCCTGGCTCATTTGTACACCTCTGGCCACCAATAAACCCTGGTTTCTTTGAGGGGGAGGTGGCATTTAGAGACCACAGTCTGGGTGCTAGAGGCATTCTTGCTGCTAGATTGGTCATTGGTACTAGGATTTGCAGGGGCCAGAGTCAGGAAATCTATTTTAAAGAGAAATATGCAAAAAAGATAGTGATATTTCCAATTTAATTTTATCAGTTTTATTTTTACCAGATTTTATATTTGTATCTTCTTGCTGAAAATATTGGTACCTAATGTGGGATTAATATATAAATCAAGTATAGAAATCAAATGTATAATCATATATGACTTGATTATTTTTCCTGTAATTCCTGACATGATCAAGAACAGAACAAACAAGATGAAAACAGTTTCTGTGACCTAATCGCCCTTGCTATTGTTTCAATACCATCTAAGACGTCATGGCCCAGGAGGCAGGAGACTGCCGAGGATTAAATTTAGAGTTAGTTAATGATTGTGTATTAAGCCCCCCATACAGAAATCTATTGTTTTTAACATTTATTTGCTTAATAAATACTAAGGGTGCCCTCTCAGCACCACTCTTAAGCCATTAAGCCTCGAGTCCCCTGGCTGATCCTTTCAGATCTTCGGTATCTCATCATGCCCCACCCGCAGCGGCTGCCGGTCAGAAGCAGGGTGGGACCGACAAGTGGCACCCAAACAGGGACCTGAAGCTCAGAGTGGGGAAGCTCTGAAGATCGTCGATCCGATAAGACTCACGGGAAAGCGTACGGACAGGGTTGAGACGTCAGGGACACTGTAATGGGCCAAAACGAAACTAAAGCAGATAAACCGGAGGATTATTTAAAATTACTCCCTGCCCTCCTAAAAACCTCAGGAGGGCCCCGAATAGCCAAAGCAATCCTGAGAAAGAAGAATAAAGTAGGGGGGATCTCACTCCCCAACTTCAAGCTCTACTACAAAGCCATAGCATCATGACAATTTGGTACTGGCACAAGAACAGAGCCACAGACGAGTGGAACAGATTAGAGACTCCAGACATTAACCCAAACATATATGGTCAATTAATATTTGATAAAGGAGGCATGGACATACAATGGCGAAATGACAGTCTCTTCAACAGATGGTGCTGGCAAAACTGGACAGCTACATGTAGGAGAATGAAACTGGACCATTGTCTCACCCCATACACAAAAGTAAATTCAAAATGGATCAAAGACCTGAATGTAAGTCATGAAACCATAAAACTCTTAGAAAAAAACATAGGCAAAAACCTTTTAGACATAAACATGAGTGACCTCTTCTTGAACATACTCCCCGGGCAAGGAAAACAACAGCAAAAATGAACAAGTGGGACTATATTAAGCTGAAAAGCTTCTGTACAGCAAAAGACACCATCAATAGAACAAAAAGGAACCCTACAGTATGGGAGAATGTATTTGTAAATGACAGATTCAATAAAGGCTTGACGTCCAAAATATATAAAGAGCTCACACGCCTCAACAAACAAAAAACAAATAATCCAATTAAAAAATGAGCAGAGGAACTGGACAGTTCTCCAAGAAAGAAAGAAACAGATGGCCAACAGACACATGAAAAGGTGCTCCACATTGCTAATTATCAGAGAAATGCAAATTAAAACTACAATGAGATATCATCTCACACCAGTAAGGATGGCTACCATCCAAAAGACAAAAAACAACAAATGTTGGCAAGGCTGTGGAGAAAGGAGAACCCTCCTACACTGCTGGTGGGAATGTAAATTAGTTCAACCATTGTGGAAAGCAGTATGGAGGTTCATCAAAATGCTCAAAACAGACCTACCATTTGACCCAGGAATTCCACTCCTAGGAATTTACCCTAAGAATGCAGCAATCAAGTTTGAGAAAGACAGATGCACCCCTATGTTTATCGCAGCACTATTTACAATAGCCAAGAATTGGAGGCAACCTAAATGTCCATTGGTAGATGAATGGATAAAGAAGATGTGGTACATATACACAATGGAATACTACTCAGCCATAAGAAGAGGGCAAATCCTACCATTTGCAGCAACATGGATGGAGCTGGAGGGTATTATGCTCAGTGAAATAAGCCAAGCGGAGAAAGAAATACCAAATGATTTCACTCATCTGTGGAGTATAAGAACAAAGGAAAAACTGAAGGAACAAAACAGCAGTGGAATTACAGAATCCAAAAATGGACTAACAGGTACCAAAGGGAAAGGGACTGGGGAGGATGGGTGGGTAGGGAGGGATAAGGGGTGGGGGAAGAAGAAAGGGGGTCTTAAGTTTAGCATGCATGTGGGGGGGGGGAGAAAGGGGAGGGCTGTACAACACAGAGAAGACAAGTAGTGATTCTACAACATTTTGCTATGCTGATGGACAGTGACTGTAAAGTGGTTTATAGGGGGGACCTGGTATAGGGGAGAGCCTAGTAAACATAATATTCTTCATGCAAGTGTAGATTAATGATTAAAAAAAAGAAAGAAAGAAAAGGAGGATTACTCCCTGATAGGATAAAACTAACTGTAAATCAACGATTAATGCATGCTTAAATATCCTTAATTTTGATCACTTAAAGGGTGTCAGATGATCGGCTATGGAGGTACACTTTTCTGATAATATTCCTTTCTCTTAAAAAAAAAAATAGCAGTTCCTGTGTGGTGACCTCCAATGAGTTCTACACAATGGTATAAAGGGCATATCAAAGTGTGAGCAAAGGGTCTGTTTGTGTTTATACAGAGGATCAAAGCCTAATTTGGCTACCCAGAAAATGAACTAAGATACGATATGAAGAAGAACTTCCAACATCAGCACTCTCTGGAAGACTCATGCCAGAAGATGATCATCAAAAAACCTCAACAAAGACCCAGGCAATGCTGCAGTTGTAGCTGCATCCATCCCACCAGTTCCTGGACTTGCCTTTGGAATGAAGAAGGAGATATCTAAGCTGGCCTGTGCTTCCAGTAAAACAACAAATTTGACTGGATCTATACTGTTGGAACTCAACCAAGAATTAGGAGAAGTGCAAGTTGCAGCGCTCCAAAATCTTACAACTACAGACTATCTACTGTTAAAAGAACATATGGGATGTGAACAGTTCCCAGGAATGGGTTGTTTTAATTTGTCTGATTTCTCTCAGACTGTTCAAGTACAGTTGGGCAATATCCATCATATCATGGACAAATTTTCACAAATGTATAGGGTGCCTAACTGGTTTTCTTGGCTTCACTGGAGATGGCTGGTTATTATAGGTATGCTTTGGTTATGTACCTGTATTCCTATTATGTTAATGTGTGCATGCAATTTAATTAGTAGTTTAAAACCTATACATGCTTATGTTACTCTACAAGAAGATATGTCAAAGAAATAATCAATCTTCCCATGTTTTCTTCCACCTGCTACTTCTATAGCTTTTCTTCTTCCTTCCTAATTACAACCCTTAAATAGAATTCATGCCTGATATCGAATTTACTGAGTATCATAATTCCTCCAAGTGGTAAAGATACCTCAAGACAAATGCTGGGCATAGAAGCCACAGGGCATAAATCTGCAAAGAAGTAAAAAGCTAACCTTTTCAAACAATATGGCTTCTCTCTCACTTACCAACTTTACATGTCCCTGTATGGCCCCAGAAGATGACTGGTTAGCCAGAGACGGGTAAGATTCCTCAAGGGAGGAACAACCTAAGACAGGCACAGTCGCAGGGGGGCCATCAAGTGAGAAATTGGGGATCAACAGTGGTGAGGCTTAGAGCCTCCCCCCCCACCCGTTTTGAGAGAAATGTTCTTTATCTGTGGATGTTTTAATGCCCTTGTCTAGCTTGGATTAACACATAGTCTACAGGCACACACCTGATCATCTACATTTGCTCTCTAACAACACTAAACTATGTTTTCTACCTTTATCTTGCATCTACCTACCACTTCTGCATTTTATTAAAAATAATAATAATAATAATAATAATAATAATAATAATAATAATAATAAGGGAGAAATGTGGTATCCACATATAAATCAAGTATAAAAATCAGACGAATATTCATATTTGACCTGATTGTTTATAGTTAATAATGCGTGATCAAAACCGAAAGTTTCTGTGATGACTGCCCTTGTACTGTTCACCATGTAAGAACTTATTCACAATGTAAGAATTTGTTCACCATGTAAGAACTTGTTTGTTATGGTTCAGAAGATTGGAGACTGATGAGAATTAGGCTTGGGGTGGATTAATGATTGAGCATTGAGCATTGACTCCCCTATACAGAATTTTATTGTTGTCAACAACCATTTGATCAATAAATATGAGAGATGCCCTCTCAAAAAAAAAAAAACAAAAACAAACCTCAGGAGTGAAAACTTCTAAAAAAGACTTTGCTCAACTTCACAAATATATTAAAAAACATTGTTACTGGTTGCCCCCTCAAGGAACTCTCAGGCAAGCTGATGGGAGTAATGTATTAAGAGATTTCGAAAAGACTCACAGACAGGGAAACATTATCCCAGTACCTGTTTGGGTGGATGAATGGTCCATCAGTAAAGAAAAACTGGCAGCCTTACACACATTAGTTCAAGAACAGCATCAGCTAAATATATTAGAACTTTCCACAAGCCCGTGGAATTCCCCTGTATTCGTTATAAAAAAGAAGTCCAGAAAATGGAGACACTTACATGACTAAAGACAAATTAATGCAGTCCTTAAACCTATGGGACCTTTACAAGAAGGCCTCCCTTCTCCAGCCATGATTCCAAAAGACTAGGACATGGCTATCATTGGTCTTAAAGATTGTTTTCTTTTTTTTTACAATTCCTTTAGCTTTGGCAGATAGGGAAAAATTTTCTTTTACTGTATCCTCCTTAAATTTACAAGCTCCTTCAGAAAGATTCCAATAGAAAGTACTTCTTCAAGGAATGTTAAACAGCCCTACAATTTGTCAAAATTATGTGCAAGGGCTCTCATGTCCCCTCCTGGGGTGAGCCAGGAGCTCTGTCCATCCTCTCACTGTATCTCTAAATAAAAGCTTCCCCTTAGCTCTCCTACCTTGACTGTTTGCTAAGTTCATTCTTTGACTCCGCAAACAAGAACCCCGGCACCATCTTGGGGGCTCATCTGGGGTAACTTCAGAGGTGAGTATCAGCATCCAAGCCTGCCTCTTCTTTCTCTGTCCTAGAAGGGAGCCATCTATGGCACACAACATTGGGCACCCCTCAGCCACTTAAATGGGACTAGCCCGGCTGCCATTCTCAAAGTCTCGAGCGACAGGTTCCCCTGCGTGTCCCTCACTGGATCCTCCGTCTCCCTTGGGAGCCGGGAACGTCACCTGAGTGGAGGCCAGGATTCCCTTTCAGAGGCATCTCCTTGGATGCGAGGGACTGAGGGAGGCTGTGGCACCTGCGAGAGTCTAGGCTGAGGTCACACTTCAGCGGCTTCTCAAAGGGCCGCATGTCTGGCCCTTTAGCCCCCAATAGCCCAACTGGGTGTCCGTGAGGAGTGACTCTATCTCTGACTTCCAGCCTGCTTCTTCAGGCAACCCTGGCCTCTGAGTGAGGCAGGGGATGTTCCTAACTCTCTCCTAACTTCATCAGTTTCACGGAGCCTGATGCCCACCACAGCAAGGTAAGAGATTGTTCTTATTCCTGACTAAATGCTGTACTGAGCATCGATTAGCCACTTAAAAGACGATTAGCATCGGCTACCAGTATTAAGTCTCTGATAAGAAAGGCTTGGCCCCTGAGAGAAGTATACAACATAATAAGGTTATGCAGCTAAATATATTTTAATGCAATGAAGGGAAATGGTAAAAAATCCCTTAGACTACAATATGGAACTAGTTTTCTAAATTTTTTTAGTGAAAATCTATTCTACTTATTGGGTTCATCATAATAAAAAATTGAGAGGTTTTTAAACTAGACTCCCTGAAACGGAAGAAATTTATCTTCTGCAATACAGCCTGGCTTTAAATAATGGTGCTAGAATTGTACTTGCATTTCATTTCCAGCACCCTGGACACCCACAGTCCCTCTCAGTACAGAGCCTTCATCGGCCCTTTTAGTCTGGGGCCATCTAAACCTTAACCCAGTTATGTAAACTACTCACCCTTAGAGTGTATTCTTGAAAGTTGAGATACTTTTAAATCAAGTAAGCTAAAAAGAAAGAAGGCAATTGAATATTAGTAACTGAAATCTTTGTATCAGTTTATCTGTCTATATATGTTCTCTTATGAAAAGTGTTGCTAACTGTAGTCACTACATCTCTATGTTTGTGTGTCTAACTGTGTAAATGAAAAATATTTTTATACCTCGGATGGTATTAATAAAAATTGATTTAAAGACAAGCACTTGTAAAAATTGGGCATTCTAAAACTTCCAGAAAATTCTAATAGAAAATATTAAGCATTAATGCTAATTTAAGTTGAACTGAAACAGACATGTCCTTATGGTTATCAGCTGCCTAAGTTTACCTAAAGTCATTTAAGTTGATGTTATCTGTTAAATCTTTCAAGGAAAAATGCTTAAAATGAGGCTTGGCTTTGTCTAATGTGAGTAAAATAGCATAGTTGTTAGGAATGAGTAAATTAAGTGTAGCAAGTGAACATCTTAATAAGAGTGTGTTACAGTGTGTTACATTGTGTATACCTACAAATGGCCTGAGAATCTTTGAAGTAACCAGAACCTTAATGTTTTGCTAAGTAGACATATTTTGTGCTTAGAGATTGTGCTGTAAAGCACATGGTTCCAGAAATTATAAAATGTGTTCATTAATTTGTTAATCTAAAGAATGCTAGTGTAATGGTTTACAATAGCCCACTTCTCAGTGTTCACTGAAAATTAAGGTTCCTAATGGTTTTAAGTTCAAAATAAAACTACTTAAAGTAATAAGGAAAACATTTCTGCATGATAAAGAATGTATCTTGATAAAAGAAGGTAACTGTTCTAAAGTGCAGCTGTTTATTTAAAGAGGGAGAACACAATGTAAAAAGAAAGTTGCAGAAAGATTGTGGAAAAATTTATAAAGTCATGCTATGTGAAATTAAAGCAAGTAAGTCTTGATATCTGGTACACAGCAAAACTAGAATTTTTTGTTTGTTAAAAGAACAAAGGTTTAGTCTACCGTTAATGGTGAAAGATTGCAAAGGGTTTTCTAAATTGTTTTATCAAAACAGTTTCTCATGCTTAAAGTCTCAATGAGTTGTCTGAGTATTTAAGAAAATGAGATCTTAATATTAAAAGGACTAAAAGCTAAACTTTGCTAACAACTGTGTAACCTTCCGTATTTGCCTTTGAGGTGTTTTGTTGTCATTCTGGTTAAATGGATAAGTATTGCTTTATGGCAACCTGTAATCTTATTTAAGCAAGTGCCAAAGAAACTTTCTTCTGACAGCTTCCCAAAATCAAATTCAAAAAGGTGCTTTTTACCACTAGTTCACTCTGATATTTTCCAGAGGGCCCCTGGAACATGTCAGAGGAATTTTTTCTCCTCATCAGGGAAAATGTTTAGCTATTTTGACTTATTTATCTGATACATATTTACCTAGAAAGCACTGTCAAAGGGAATGATGCTAAACTTTGTTACTAAATGTTTTATGTTACAAAAATATCCAAATTTTCTTATGTCAACTGTCTTATAATAAGCTCTCATCATTTATAGGTCTTCTGTCATATAAAGTCACTGTTTTATTACTCCTAAACTAGTAAAGAACTAGATTTCAGCAGAGCAAGTATTAGTTACATAAGATTAAGTAAATTAAAGAAAATGATTTTGTGGCTTTTTGTCTCAAATATTGCTGATAAAGTGTTTTAAGCTTTTTCTCTTAAGCTGACTGACAGCAGTTTAGTAAATGACAATACCTTTACAAGCAGAATTGAAACATTTATCTTTTTCTCTGACCCCTCCAGAATTTAAAAACTTTCAGTGAGTATTTTTATATTTTATGGCAGTATGTTTATTTGCATAAGCTCAATAAGAATCTGCTTTCCTTGTAACAGGAACAATTAAAAACTCTGGTTATATTACCAAGGCTTTGACTGGAAGGTCATACCTGAGAGACACGTGCATAAACTCAGATATGAACAGACAGCTTTAAGGAACTAAGATTGACTTTATAGAACCAACAAAGCCCCTTGGAAGAACTGGCCTGGTACCTTGCTTACAGGGTTCCCAGCAGCCTTACCAGGGGAGTAAGGAAGGTCGCTTCCTGGCAGGTGCAGGAACCTCAGGATGCCTTGGGGACCTCAAGAAGAAAGGAATTCACTCAAATCTACAGGTACTGCAGGCAAAACCTGAAGGCAAGTCTGGCTTGGCTTTTTGGCCTCAAGAGGCCTTTAAATGTCCAATATGAAATTCCTTATAAAAAGTTCCAGCAAAGCACATTTAAAAGATCTTATGTAATCAATTGCTCTTCTTGCTGCACTTATGCAAATAGTCAAGCCAAGTGTTAATTATTTTCTTAATATACTTACTTCTAATAAAAATGAGGGTGATTTTAGAGAAGAGTATTGTTTTAATAATGCAGCCTTATCTATACTAAATCCTAATACTAGTCATTGGGATGTAGACTAGATCCAGAATTCTAGTTTCCCCACAGTATCTAGCTATGACTCTCCAGATGTTTTAGTTTTCTCCCATCATTTCAATTAAGTTTACTGTTTCTAGCCCTCATATTCAGCCATGCATTCTTAATCTTGTCAAGTTGCTCCAAAAAGGAAAATCCAACTCCAGTTGCTACTTTAACACGATTTGGTCTATCTTGCTTAGAAACTATAACACTGCAAATAGCAATAGGAATGGGACCCGGAATAGAAGTGCCAGTCTTCTGAGGCCCTCTCAACTGACCAGTGATGGAGACCTAACTGCACTCCTCACTGCACCCCCTCAGCATGAAGTGGCCAGAGTGATTATTGTCCCCTTTCCCTAGCAGCAGCTAGGGTCTCTATCTGTAGAGGGGGGAACGAGACAGGGACCAAGAGCTTTGGCAGAGTAGGGTGAGGACCTCCAGGAAAAGCAAGGCAGGATATTTGCAGTCAGAGCAATGTAACTACATGCAAGGAAACCCCCAACCAAAAATCTGTGTTAAACATTAAGCACTAGAGTCATTCTTCAGTGAGATCAGTTAAAGCTCAAAGGGCCAGGAGCAACTTGGCCTGGAATGTTTGAGTGTTCCACAATAAAGAAGGTTATCTCAGCATAACCTGTGGCTTCACTGTAAACAGCCCTAGCAAACAGACAACAAGCCAGCCCACCTTACAGTGTACAAGTCAACACCCTATGCCCTCTCTTCACATTATCAAAGTATATGTGGCATGGGATGCATCCTTCCTGCTCTAATAGATTATCCCAGAAATAGTCATGAAAGATTTCTCTGAGCTCTGCTATCTGATTGTGATGACAACTTGAAACTTTTAGATCCCATCTCTGTTGCAGTTGCAGCTGCATTCATCCTGCCGGTTCCTGGACTTGTTGGTGGAATGCAAAATGAAATATCTAAGTTAGCCTGTGAGTACAGTAAGACAACAAATTTAACTGTTTCCATATTATCTGAACTCAATATAGCATTGGGGGAAGTGCGAAAAGCAGTGCTCCAAAATTGTGCTACTATAGACTATCTGCTATTAAAAGAACATATGGGATGTGAACAGTTTCTAGGAATGTGTTGTCTTAATTTGTCTGATTTTTCTGAAACTATTCAAAATCAATTAGACAGTATTCATCATCATTTTTTTAAGATAATTATTTCTTATTGAAGGGTAGTTGACACACAGTATTACATTAGTTTCAGGTGTACAACACAGTGATTGAACATTTATATACATGATAATACTAGGTACCACCTATCACCATACCAAGTTGTTATAATATTTTGACTATATTCCTTATGCTATACATCACATCCCGGTTACTTATTTATTTTACAATTGGAAGTGTGTACTTTTTTTTTTTTGAGGGCATCTCTTCTATTTTTTTTGATCAAATGGTTGTTAACAACAGTAAAATTCTGTATAGGGACTCAATGCTCAATGTATAATCATTAATCCACCCCAAGCCTAATTTTCGTCAGTCTCCAATCTTCTGAAGCATAACGAACAAGTTCTTACATGGAGAACAAATTCTTACATAGTGAATAAGTTACATGGTGAATAGTACAAGGACAGTCATCACAGAAACTTTCGGTTTTGATCATGCATTATGAACTATAAACAGTCAGTTCAAATATGAATATTCGTTTGATTTTTATACTTGATTTATATGTGGATACCACATATCTCTCTTTATTATTATTTTGAATAAAATGCTGAAGTGGTAGGTAGATGCAAGATAAAGGTAGAAAATATAGTTTAGTGTTGTAAGAGAGCAAATGTAGATGATCAGGTGTGTGCCTATAGACTAAGTGTTAATCCAAGCTAGACAAGGGCAATAAAACATCCACGGATGCAGCAGATTTCTCTCAGAACAGGAGGGGGGAGGTTCTAAGCCTCACCTCTGCTGATCCCTAATTTCTCACCTGATGGACCCCCTGCAATTGTGCCTGTCTTAGGTTGTTCCTCCCTTGAGGAATCTTACCCGTTTCTGGCTAACCAGTCATCTTCCGGGGCCATACAGGGAAATGTGAAGTTGGTAAGTGAGAGAGAAGCCTTATTCTTTGAAAAGGTTAGTTTTTTACTTCTTTGCAGATTTATGCCCTGTGGCTTCTATGCCCAGCATTTGTCTTGAGGTATCTTTACCACTTGGAAGAATTGTGATACACGGTAAATTCGATGTGAGGCACGAATTCTATTTATGGGTTGTAATTAGGAAGGAAGAAGAAAAGCTATAGAAGTAGCAGGCAGAAGAAAACATGGGAAGATTGATTATTTCTTTGACATACCTTCTTGTATAGTAACTTCAGCATGTATAGGTTTTTAATTACTGATTAAATTGCGCACACACATTAACATAATAGAAATACAGTTACATAACCAAAGCATGCCTATAATTACCAGCCATCTCCAGTGAAACCAAGAAAACCAGTTAGGCACCTTGGGCATTTATGAAACTTATCTATGATATGGTGGATATTGTCCAACTGAACTTGAACAGTCTGAGAGAAATCAAATTAAAACAACCCATTCCTGGGGACTGTTCACATCCCATATGTTCTTTTAACAGTATATAGTCTGTAGTAGTAAGATTTTGGAGCGCTACAATTTGCACTTCTCCTAATTCATGGTTGAATTCCAGCAGTGTAGATCCAGTCAAATTTGTTGTTTTACTGTATGCACAGGCCAGCTTAGATATCTTCTTCTTCATTCCAATGGCAAGTCCAGGAACTGGTGGGATGAGTGCATCTACACCTGTAGCAGTGCATGGATCTTTGTTGGAGTTTTCTGATAATCATCTGGCATGAATCTTCCAGAGAGTGGTGATGTTGGAAGTTCTTTTTCATATCATATCTTAGTTCATTTTCTGGGTAGCCAAATTAGGCTTTGATCCTCTGTATAAACACAAACAGACCCTTTGCCCACACTTTGATATGCCCTTTATACCATTGTGTAGAACTCATTGGAGGTCACCACACAGGAACTGCTTTTTTTGTTGCTGTTATCTTAATCTACACTTACATGATGAATATTATGTTTACTAGGCTTTCCCCTATATCAGGTCCCCCCTATAAACACCTTTACAGTCACTGTCCATCAGCATAGCAAAGTGTTGTAGAGTCACTACTTGTCTTCTCTGTGTTGTACAGCCTTCCCCTTTCTCCCACCCCCCATGCATGATAATATTAATACCCCCCTCCTACTTCCCCCCTTTATCCCTCCCTACCCACCCATCCTCCCCAGTCCCTTTCCCTTTGGTACCTGTTAGTCCATTCTTGAGTTCTGTGATTCTGCTGCTGTTTTGTTCCTTCAGTTTTTCCTTTGTTCTTATACTCCACAGATGAGTGAAATCATTTGGTATTTCTCTTCCGCTTGGCTTATTTCGCTGAGCATAATACCCTCCAGCTCCATCCATGTTGCTGCAAATGGTAGGATTTGCCCTCTTCTTATGTATATGTACTCCATTCCATTGTGTATATGTACCACATCTTCTTTATCCATTCATCTATCAATGGACATTTAGGTTGCTTCCAATTCTTGGCTATTGTAAATAGTGCTGCGATAAACATAGGGGTGCATCTGTCTTTCTCAAACTTGATTGCTGCATTCTTAGGGTAAATTCCTAGGAGTTGAATTCCTGGGTCAAATGGTAAGTCTGTTTTGAGCATTTTGATGTACCTCCATACTGCTTTCCACAATGGTTGAACTAATTTACATTCCCACCAGCAGTGTAGGAGGGTTCCCCTTTCTCCACAGCCTCGCCAACATTTGTTGTTGTTTGTCTTTTGGATGGCAGCCATCCTTACTGGTGTGAGGTGATACCTCATTGTAGTTTTAATTTGCATTTCTCTGATAATTAGCAATGTGGAGCATCTTTTCATGTGTCTGTTGGCCATCTGTATTTCTTTTTTAGAGAACTGTCTGTTCAGTTCCTCTGCCCATTTTTTAATTGGGTTATTTGTTTTTTGTTTGTTGAGGCATGTGAGCTCTTTATATATTTTGGATGTCAAGTCTTTATCGGATCTGTCATTTTCAAATATATTCTCCCATACTGTAGGGTTCCTTGTTGTTCTATTGATGGTGTCTTTTGCTGTACAGAAGCTTTTCAGCTTAATATAGTCCCAGTTGTTCATTTTTGCTTTTGTTTTCCTTGCCCGGGGAGATATGTTCAAGAAGAGGTCACTCATGTTTATGTCTAAGAGGTTTTTGCCTATGTTTTTTTCCAAGAGTTTAATGGTTTCATGGCTTACATTCAGGTCTTTGATCCATTTTGAGTTTACTTTTGTATATGGGGTTAGGCAATGGTCCAGTTTCATTCTCCTACATGTAGCTGTCCAGTTTTGCCAGCACCATCTGTTGAAGAGACTGTCATTTCGCCATTGTATATCCATGGCTCCTTTATCAAATATTAATTGACCATATATGTTTGAGTTAATGTCTGGATTCTCTAGTCTGTTCCATTAGTCTGTGGCTCTGTTCTTGTGCCAGTGCCAAATTGTCTTGATTACTATGGCTTTATAGTAGAGCTTGAAGTTGGGGAGTGAGATCCCCCCTACTTTATTCTTCTTTCTCAGGATTGCTTTGGCTATTCGGGGTCTTTGGTGTTTCCATATGAATTTTTGAATTATTTGTTCCAGTTCATTGAAGAATGTTGCTGGTAGTTTCATAGGGATTGCATCAAATCTTGTATATTGTTTTGGGCAGGATGGCCATTTTGACAATATTAATTCTTCCTAGACACGAGCATGGGATGAGTTTCCATCTGTTAGTGTCCCCTTTAATTTCTCTTAAGAGTGACTTGTAGTTTTCAGAGTATAAGTCTTTCACTTCTTTGGTTAGGTTTATTCCTAGGTATTTTTTTTTTGATGCAATTGTGAATGGAGTTGTTTTCCTGATTTCTCTTTCTGTTGGTTCATTGGTAGTGTATAGGAAAGCCACAGATTTCTGTGTGTTGATTTTGTATCCTGCAACTTTGCTGTATTCTGATATCAGTTCTAGTAGTTTTGGGGTGGAGTCTTTAGAGTTTTTTATGTATAGTATCATGTCATCTGCAAATAGTGACAGTTTAACTTCTTCTTCACCAATCCGGATTCCTTGTATTTCTTTGTTTTGTCTAATTGCCGTGGCTAGGACCTCCAGTACTATGTTAAATAACAGTGGGGAGAGTTGGCATTCCTGTCTAGTTCCCGATCTCAGAGGAAAAGCTTTCAGCTTCTTGTTGTTCAATATAATGTTGGCTGTGGGTTTATCATAGATGGCCTTTATTATGTTGACGCACTTGCCATCTATTCCCATTTTGCTGAGAGTTTTTATAATGAATGGATGTTGAACTTTGTCAAATGCTTTTTCAGCATCTACGGAGATGATCATGTGATTTTTGTCTTTCTTTTTGTTGATGTGGTGGATGATGTTGATGGATTTTCGAATGTTGTACCATCCTTGCATCCCTGGGATGAATCCCACTTGTTCATGGTGTACGATCCTTTTGATGTATTTTTGAATTCAGTTTGCTAATATTTTGTTGAGTATTTTTGCATCTATGTTCATCAGGGATATTGGTCTGTAGTTTTCTTTTTTGGTGGGGTCTTTGCCTGGTTTTGGTATTAGGGTGATATTAGCTTCATAGAATGAGTTTGGGAGTATTCCCTCCTCTTCTATTTTTTGGAAAACTTTAAGGAGAATGGGTATTATGTCTTCCCTGTATGTCTGATAAAATTCTGAGGTAAATTCATCTGGCCCGGGTGTTTTGTTCTTTGGTAGTTTTTTGATTACTGCTTCAATTTCGTTGCTGGTAATTGGTCTATTTAGATTTTCTGTTTCTTTCTGGGTCAGTCTTGGAAGGTTGTATTTTTCTAGGAATTCGTCCATTTCTCCTAGGTTTCCAAGCTTGTTAGCATGTAGGTTTTCATAGTACTCACTAATAATTCTTTGTACTTCTGTCGGGTCCGTCGTGATTTTTCCTTTCTCGTTTCTGATACTGTCGATTTGTGTTGACTCTCTTTTCCTCTTAATAAGTCTGGCTAGAGGCTTATCTATTTTGTTTATTTTCTCGAAGAACCAGCTCTTGGTTTCATTGATTTTTGCTATTGTTTTATTCTTCTCAATTTTATTTATTTCTTCTCTGATCTTTATTATGTCCCTCCTTCTGCTGACCTTAGGCCTCATTTGTTCTTCTTTTTCCAATTTCGATAATTGTGACATTAGACCATTTATTTGAGATTGTTCTTCCTTTTTTAAATATGCCTGTTTGCTATATACTTTCCTCTTAAGACTGCTTTTGCTGTGTCCCACAGTAGTTGGGGCTCAGTGTTGTTGTTGTCGTTTGTTTCCATATATTGCTGGATCTCCATTTTGATTTGGTCATTGATCCATTGATTATTTAGGAGCGTGTTGTTAAGCCTCCATGTGTTTGTGAGCCTTTTTGCTTTCTTTGTTCTGTTTATTTCTTGTTTTATGCCTTTGTGGTCTGAAAAGTTGGTTGGTAGGATTTCAGTCTTTTGGAATTTACTGAGGTTCTTTTTGTGGCCTAGTATGTGGTCTATTCTGGAGAATGTTCCATATGCACTTGAGAAGAATGTGTATCCTGTTGCTTTTGTATGTAGAGTTCTGTAGATGTCTATTAGGTCCATCTGTTCTAGTGTGTTGTTCAGTGCCTCTGTGTCCTTACTTATTTTCTTTCTGGTGGATCCGTCCTTTGGAGTGAGTGGTGTGTTGAAGTCTCCTAGAATGAATGCATTGCATTCTATTTCCTCCTTTAGTTCTGTTAGTATTTGTTTCAGGTATGTTGGTGCTCCTGTACTGGGTGCATATATATTTATAATGCTTATATCCTCTTGTTGGACTGAGCCCTTTATCATTATGTAATGTCCTTCTTTGTCTTTTGTTACTTTCTTTATTTTGAAGTCTGTTTTGTCTGATACCAGAATTGCAACACCTGCTTTCTTCTCTCTGTTGTTTGCATGAAATATCTTTTTCCATTCCTTGACTTTAAGTCTGTGCATGCCTTTGGGTTTGAGGTGAGTCTCTTGTAAGCAGCATATGGATGGATCTTGCTTTTTTATCCATTCTGTTACTCTGTGTCTTTTGATTGGTGCATTCAGTACATTTACATTTAGGGTGATTATTGAGAGGTATGAACTTATTGCCATTGCAGGCTTTAAGTTTGTGGTTACCAAAGGTTCCAGGTTAGCGTCTTTACTATCTTACTGTCTAACCTAACTCGCTTGTTGAGCTATTATAAACGCGGTCTGATCATTCTTTATTTCTCTCCCTTCTTATTCCTCCTCCTCCCTTCTTCATATGTTGAGTGTTCTGTTCTGTGCTCTTTTTAGGAGTGTTCCCATCTAGAGCAGTCCCTGTAGGATGCCCTGTAGAGGTTGTTTGTGGGAGGCAAATTCCCTCAACTTTTGCTTGTCTGGGAATTGTTTAATCCCTCCTTCATATTTAAATGATATTCGTGCTGGATACAGTAGTCTTGGTTCGAGGCCCTTCTGTTTCATTGCATTAAGTATATCATGCCATTCTCTTCTGGCCTGTAGGTTTTATGTTGAGAAGTCTGATGATAGCCTGATGGGTTTTCCTTTGTAGGTAACCTTTTTTTTCTCTCTTGCTGACTTTAATACTTTGTCCTTGTCTTTGATCTTTGCCATTTTAATTATTATGTGTCTTGGTGTTGCCCTCCTTGGATCCCTTGTCATGGGAGTTCTGTGTACCTCTGTGGTCTGAGAGGCCATTTCTTCCCCTAGTTTGGGGAAGTCTTCAGCAATTATTTCTTCGAAGACACTTTCTATCCCTTTTTCTCTCTCTTCTTCTTCTGGTACCCCTATAATGCGTATATTGTTCCTTTTCAATTGGTCACTCAGCTCTCTCAGAATTCTTTCATTCCTGGAGATCCTTTTATCTCTCTCTGCATCAGCTTCTCTGCGTTCCTGTTCTCTGTTTTCTAGCCCATTAATGGTCTCTTGCATCTCGTCCATTCTGTTTTGAAGTCCTTCCAGAGCTTGTTTTATTTCTGTATTCTCCTTCCTTAGTTCTTGCATATTTCTCTGCAAGTCCATCAGCATGGTTATGACTTTTGTTTTGAATTCTTTATCAGAAAGACTGGCTAAATCTGTCTCCCCAGGTTCCTTTTCAGGGGAAGATGTAGCAGATGCCGAAGCTGTCTGGGTTAGTCTTGTCTGGATGATATTTTTTTTGCCTTTTCATGTTGATAGGTGCTATTGACTGTCAGCTGGGAGGGCCAAACTTTTCACTTGCTACTGGCCTTTCTTTACTGGGACAACTGCAACCCCTAGTGGCTTGTGTTGGGTAATTGTGTGTAGACTGGGTCTTTGTGTCTTGCCTGGTCGATATGGAGAAAACTCCCTTTCTGAGGGGGCGGGGCCTGCCTTAGGCTGCTTGTCTCTTTTGCAGCGCCCGGAGGGGTAATGGACGGGGGGTTTCTTTGGCTGTTTACCTCCGTGAGGGGTCTCAGAGCTGTTGCCCAGGGGGTTAGTGCGCCCGGTTTTCCCTGTAATTTCCAGCCACTGGACGTGACTTTTGTTGTTTCCGTCCAGCTGTTATGTCCCTGTCCCTTTAAGACTTTCAAAAAGCACTTGCTTTTCTTTGTCACAGGGGCATCAGCTTCGGAACCCGCTCAGAGATCTTGCTGCCCTATTTCCCTAGTTTCCAGCCCTCCATGCATGCACTGTGTCTGCGCTCTGGTGCGGGTGGTTGGGGCTGGGTGTTTAGCAGTCCTGGGCGCCCTCTCCCTCCCACCGGGAGCTGGGGGGAGGTGTGCTCCTGTCCCGCTGGGCCAGGGCTTGTATCTTACCCCTTTCGCCAAGCGCTGAGCTCTTGCACGAGTGGATGTAGTCTGGTTGTTGTCCTGTGTCTTCTGATCTCTCTTTTAGGATTAGTTGTATTTGTTGTATTTTCAAAAATATATACGTTTTGGGGAGGAGATTCCCACTGTCCTACTCATGCCACCATGTTGGCTCCGCCCCTGTTCATCATATTATTAATAGGTTTTCACAAAGGCCTGGGTTACCTAACTGGTTTTCTTGATTTCATTGGATATGGCTGGTAATTGTAGGTCTGCTTTTGTTATGTATCTGTATTCCTGTTCTGTTAAAGTGTGTATGTAATTTAATTAGCAGTTTGTTAAACCCTATACATGCTTATGTTACTCTACAAGAAGTTATGTCAAAGAAATAACCAATCTTCTCATATTTTCTTCCTTTGCTACCTCTATAGCTTTTCTTTTTTCTTTCATAAATACTGCACTTTACCAGAATTTGTGCCTCATACTTAAAATTACTGTGTATCATAATCCTTCCAGCTGGTAAAGATACCTCAAGACAAGTGCTGGGCATAGGAGCCACAGGGCATAAATCTGCAAAGAAGTAAAAAGCTAACCTTTTCAAATAATATTGCCTCTCTCTCACCAACTTTACATCTCCCTGTACGGCCCCAGAAGATGGCTGGTTAGCCAGAGACAGGTAAGATTCCTCAAGGGAGGAACAACCTAAGACAGGCACAGTCGCAGGGGGGCTATCAGGTGAGAAGTTGGGGGTCATCAGAGGTGAGGCTTAGAACCTCATCCCCCAGCTTTGAGAGAAATCTCCTGCACCCATGGCTGTTTTGTCACCCTTGACTAGCTCGGATCAATACCTATTCTATAGGCACGGACCTGACCACCTACACTTGCCTTCCTGCTGCACTAAACTCTACTTTCCATCTTTATTTTGTATCATGAGATTTAAAAGATTATCTTTTATGAAAAGATAAACTGTTAAAAAGCTTTATATTAGAAACTGTAATCTTAATTATGTCTACCTACTACTTAAACATTTTACTAAAAAAATAAGGGGGAAATGTGGGATTAATATATAAATCAAGTATAGAAATCAAATGTGTAATCATATATGACTTGATTATTTTTCCTCTAATTCCTGATACATGATCAAGAACAGAAGAAACAAGACGAAAACAGTTTCTGTGACCTAATCACCCTTGCTATTGTTTCAATACTGCATAAGATGTTGCGCCCCAGGAGACTGGAGACTGCCGAGGATTAAGTTTAGAGTTAGTTAGTGATTGTGTATTAAGTCCCACACACAGAATTCTGTTAACATTTATTTGCTTAATAAATACGAAGGGTGCCCTCTCAGCACCACTCTTGCGCTGTTAAGCCTCGAGGCCCCTGGCTAGTCCTTTCAGATCTTCGGTGTCTCATTGTGTCTCCCCCCTTGTCTGCGGGTCAGAAGCAGGGAGGGACTGATAAGGTCATTAACATAATTACTTTTTTCTTAAAAAATATATAATGGTTTCAAATACTTTTCAAATAATTTTCAAATTGTCAGATACTTTTCAAATAATTTTATTATTAACAGTGTGATTCCTGAATAGTGTTTAGGACTTCTTGGCAGTTCTTTTGTATCCTTAGTATATATCCCACTTGGGACATGTACAGTAAAAGTATTGTATTTTAAAGGCATATGAATCACTTTGATATGTGGTTAGGCTGTCAACTGATATCTAATTGGTTATTTATTTTTTTTCCAATATTTCAACACTCCTTTTTTTCCAATTGGATGTTTTTTATTACATATAAAACATTAGCATAGTTCCTATAAAATAAGTACCTGTAAAACAGGTATATCTAGATAAACTTTTATCCCTGTTCTCTCCACCCTACTTTCCTTTCCTTATAGATGTCGTATACTAGTTTTCGGATTATCCTTCCATAAAAACTATATATGAAAGGCATCTCACCGCAACCCCCTCTGCAACTTGAACTCCAGACACAGTCTCGCTGAAGAAGGAAGTTTATTGTCTGTAGGACAAAATGTCTGCCTCAAGAGAGTGAGAGCAGCTGCTGTGGAAATTAGCTGGCTGGTTATATAGAATGCGAAGGGAGAGGTGATTGGTGGTGGGCAGTCTGCTGATCTCGAGGAAGTGGGGTTGTTCTGAGAAAATGGAAACTTGAGCTGTTTGGCAGGGGCTAGAACCCAGATATGTTCCAGGATGTGGGTTTCTTACATTCCCGCTTCTTGTTTAGTTTAAAAAATGGGGAGGGTGAAGGGGCATAGACATCTTCTTAGGCTGCTTCCTGCTGGTGGGGGGCACGAGGCTGTAATCTCTAGACTGCAGCTTCTGCTGATGGGGGGTATTGTTTAGTTTAAAAAATGGGGAGGGTGAAGGGGCATAGACATCTTCTTAGGCTGCTTCCTGCTGGTGGGGGGCACGAGGCTGTAATCTCTAGACTGCAGCTTCTGCTGATGGGGGGTATTTGTGCAGGGAGTAGTGGTTTGTGTGTTTTGAAGAGTTTGGTAGTCTTGTGAGATTAGTTGGTTAATAGTTTGGTTGGTGATTTTGGAAATGTGGGTTTGTATAATGGAACGGAAGCAGTTAAGGAGACACGGGGCTATGAGGAGAAGGAAGCAGATTAGAAGAAGGGGGGAGATAAGTGGGAGGAGGATGTTAAAAAGCTGGTCAGAGAGGGGCCACCAGGAAGGATTGCTAGAGAGAGACTTTTGCTTGTTGAGAAGGTCACGGGAGAGATTAGTGAGTCATTGGAGGTTATCTTTTTCTTGATTGGTTGATGTAGTAGCAACATTCTTCCTTCAGGAAGAGGCAGGTCCCTCTTTTTTCATCAGTGAGGAGGTCAAGGGCTCTACGGTTTTGGAGGGTTACTTTGGCTAGGGATGAAAGTTGGAGTTGGAGAGTTTGTATGAATTGGGCGGTGACTTCTACTGTTGTGGTGAGTTTGTGAGATCTGTAAGATCTTGTGTGAATTGGTGGGAGGCTAGTAGAGAGTGAGCGAGGCTGCCGGTAGCCAGGCTTGCAGCAGTGATAACTGTAACAAGGCTGACTCCTACTAGTGCCGGAGTCCAGCTCCAGCCGAGGTGTGGGTCACGACGGAAAGGACAGCTCGGTGAGTGAGGAGATGAGTGAGGGGATGAAGCACCTGATCAAGGTTGTAACATCTCCCAACATCAAGTGGCAGGGTCTTTATTTTTATATCTTTTTAAGGTTTACATAATGTTAAATGCTTTTCTTTAGTCATGAATAGTACAATCCTTTTTCTGTCAGTTTACATAATTTCAGCTTATTGCCCTTAAGTAAATATCATCATTTCTTCTAATAGTAACCGTTTAACATTTAATTTTTAACTTTCCCCTGGTCTATTGTGATTAGTAATTTATGTAAGCTACGTGCTAGGTGCTAAACAGAAAATGGCATGAGACAGCATGTGGGCTATGATTTTTACTTATAAGCGTGTAAAATTATATAGAGTTTAAGATACATGTCTAAGGCTGTATAAAGTTTAAGCAGGTTATATAAAATGCAAGCTGAATGTCTTTTGGTTATTAAGTGTAACTATATTATTCATTAAATCCTATCCTACACATGTGGGTTTAGGCTTACATTTAAAGTCTAGGGATGGTACTCCTATCACTCATAAATGTTTTGACATTTCTTAACATTCCTGTGAATACAATAGGAACACCTCATTTTTTCATAATATTCATTTTACAATTTCAGATGTTTACACCTTTCCTCCTGTGTCTACAGGCACCAGGGCCTTGCAGTCCTCTTTAATCTTTTATATAACAACACTAAATCTGCTCTTACTACCTTACCATTAATATAATAATGTTTTATCCTAAATTAATCAGAAACTTCTATATGTGGGTATTTGTAAATATAAATCTTATTTTGCTCATAAATTCTTTCTTTGAGGGAGATACCAGAGGTGTCTTCTAATATTATAAGCAACATAAGGGGGGCCGTGAGCAGTGGGGACTATTAATCCCTTCTTATTACTTTGCTGTTTCATATAATTTTTTTGGGAGAATGCGTTTTTCCATGACCCAGGTTCCCATAACTTTTTCTCTGCCAGTATTCTAAAGAAATCCTGGTTAGTCATGTTTGAATTGTTACCAAGGGGAGAACAGACTGCATCTAGTTTTGAGAGGCCTGGGTTGTTCTGCCTCACTTCTTTGTGGCAATATGCCTGGAACAGTTGGGCCCGTAACACTGCTTTCGTTTCCGGAATTGCTGCTTTGATCAATATTTTGGGTTATGTTATTTGCTAAAGATTAATAAATCTTAAATACATAAGATTTCCCATTTATGAGCCCAATCACCATCGTCATAACTGCAAAAATAAGTGCAGGAATTAGCAGGGGCCAGCTGTGAGGTTTCCTGTTTTCAGGATTCCTCCTTGTGCCTGGACCTTATCAAACAGCATGAGCAGCATGGCCCGCGCCATACTAGTACTGCTAGAGAGGCTGCTCTGCGTTGTCGATGGTGTGTAAGGGGTGGGGTACTTGGGGTTCGCGACTGGAGAAAAGTCTAGTTAGTTCTCTGTTAGTGTAGACAGTCATGGGTGGGATGAGAGTGACTGAAAAACAAGGTCTATCCATGACATGGGGTAGGCAAACGTAGGGAATTGAGTTGCAAAGGAAGAAGGTTCCGTGGGAAGAGGTTAGGTTTTGGGTGATATTGTGAAATGTGGAGGCAGTAGGGCACAGTGAGACATTTTTGCCTAGCAGTCTGTTATGCTTAGAAAAGAAGGTAGGGTGGGTAAAGGGGAAGAGAGGAGGGGTCTGGGTGAGCAAGGTTTGGTACTGCTATTTCTTGGGATGGGTATTGGAGTAAGTAGAGGTTTTTGAAGGGGACAGCAGAGGACACATGAAGTGTTAAGAGATGAAAAGTTTTTTAGGAGGGTGAGACATGTGGAGAGGAGATCTGTGAGAGAGAAGTGGAGAAAGTAGTTGAGATATCACAGAGAATTTAGGATTTGTAGTCTGGTGTGGTTGAGATTTTGCTAAGGCTATGTTTGTACGAGATTGTTGGAGAGTTTTTGCAATGAGGATTTTTCCTCGTCCGTGATACCAGTTGGGGTTATAGAGACCTACTGCTGCTATCCTAGATTCCCAGGAAGCAGGGTTGGTTATGGTAAAGATAACGTTTGGCTGCCCACTGGCAGAGAGTAGGTGGATGGGATTGATTCCCCAGGCTCCCAATGTCTTATAGGCAGGGTAAGAGTAGTGGTACTTACAGCTCCATGAGGGGCATCCTTCCCATCCCCCCGGATCTTTACAGGAGGTGGAACTTTGGTCTTCTTGAAAACAAAGGTTTTTAGCTAGGAGGGAGCTGGCTGAGCTGGAACAGTGGTGGTTTGTGCATGAATCGAGGGCACTGAAGGTTAGACAATACTGGTGCACTGGCCGAGGGGACAGGAAGAAGAGTTGAGGAGTTTAGTTTTCTCTCCATCTATGAGGGTCCAGACTTCGAAGGTGTATTGGCAAGGGGGGAAGTGCAGTCATGGGAAGGATGAGAGGGAGGGAGGGAGGAGTAGGGGGAGGGGGAGGGGGAGCATTTAAAGGATGAATGGGATATGGCTTTGAGGCGGGGGAAATGTCTTCAGGGATGGATGGCAGTGAGGAAGGCTTCTTCTGGATGCAAAGAGTTAGTGGTCCCGTCTGCGTAGAGATGAAGGTGTCTGTGGGGAGAGTGCGGAGCGGGGTAGCTGTTTGAGTAAAGGGTTTTATATGTGAGTTATGTACCCAGTGAGGGATCCCCGATAGTTTTACTGCTGAGGGGTGGTAAGAATTACTTTGTAGGGGCCTTGCCATTTTGGAGTTAAAGGGAGACGAGGTTTGTGGAGCGGGTAAAGGAGGACTAAGTCTCCTGGCTGGTAGGGTGTGGGGGGAGGTGTCTGTGGTGCTGGGGTGAGGTGATCTGCATGAGACCACAGAAGGGTTTGGAGATGGTGGAGTAGAGGGGGGAAGAGGTGGGGGGAGAACTGGAGCTTGAGGGTGCAGACTGGGGGGGGGAGTATGGGTCTTCCATACATAAGTTCAAAGGGGGACAAAAAGGTGGGTTTTGGGGGTAAGGCTCTGAGTTTAAGCAAAGCTAGGGGTAGGAGTTTTATCCAGTCGAGGTGGAGTTCAATAGATAGTTTGGTAAGGATTGTTTTTAAGGTTCCGTTGGTTCTTTCGACTTTCCCTGAAGATTGGGGGTGATATGGGATATGAAAATGCCAAGGTATGTTGAGGACCCGCGTGATGGTTTGGGATATTTGAGAGGTGAACTCGGGACCACTGTCAGATTGAAAGGAGGTGGGGAGACCAAAATGGGGAATAATCTCAGATAGGAGGATGTTTGAGACTGTTTGGGCCCTTGTTGGTGGTGGTGGGGAATGCCTCTACCCACCCGAAAAAGGTATCAACTAGGACTAGTAGGCATTTATGCTTCTTTACTGTGGGCATGTGGGTGATATCTAGTTGCCAGTCATTTCCGGGGAGGAGACCTCGAACCTGATGACTAGGAAAACTTGCCTTGCATGTAGGTGTGTTGGGATTGACATTTTGGCAGGTGCTGCATGATGAGGCAAGGTTTTTTAGAAAAGTGAGCTCTGAAATAGAGAGGGGGTGATGAGATTTAATGAAGTGGTGAAGGGCTTGGAGGTAGGGGTGAAAGTTTGTGTAGATAGATGAGGACAGTTTCTGTGGAGGGGGAGCTAATAGTGGGGAGGAAGATTTGAGAGCCCCGGTGAGAGCGCTGATTAGAGGTGTTCAAGCTGCCTGTTTAGCTGCTTCATCTGCCCTGTTGTTTCCTTGAGTGATGGATTGGTCTGACTGATGGGAACAACAATGAACTAGACCTATGGCGGTTGGTAGGTATGAGGCTTCTAGTAATTGTATGAAATGTTTGGCATTAGTAATGGAGTTGCCCTTAGTATTGAGGAGTGTTCTCTTTCAAGATCACTGCGTGGGATAGGATGTGGAAAGGATATTTAGAGTCAGTATAGATGGTGAGGGAGGAATTTTGACTCAAGGTAAAGGCGCAAGTGAGAGCCAACAGCTCCGCTTGTTGGTTGGTGGTGTTTGGGAGAAGGGGTTTTGCTTCAGTGGTTTGGCTGAGGGAGAGAATAGCGTATCCAGCTCGACGGGTATTTTCGTGGAGGAAGGAACTACCATTGGTGAACCAGGTGTGGTCTGCTTGGGGAGGAGCACCCTCTTGGTTGTGGGAAGGGCAGGGAAGTAACTCATCTAGAATCTGCAGGCAGTGGTGAGAGGGGGTAGTTTGTGGGGTTTGTAGGTTGGGAGGAGGTAGGAGGAGGGTAGAGGGATTGCAGGGGGAGCAGACTTCGAATTTAATGGTGGGATCAAGGCCACTTGGAGTGACAGAACTCTCCAAGGGGGAAGAGTTTTTAGACCTTTGTATGTGAGGTGTTCAGAAAGGTGGTGCTGGGAGAGGACAGTGGTAAGAGCTCCGAAGGTGAGCTTCTTTGATTCTTGAGTGAGTATGGTGGCCATGGCTTAAGCTCATAAGCATGGGGCCCACCCTCAGACAGTGGGGTCTAATTGCTTTGAGAGGTGAACAACGAGGGGCGAGGGAGGGTCCTAATTTATGACTCAGAACTCCAAGGGCAAACCCTTGATTTTCTGAGATGAATAGGAGGAAGGGGCGTGAGAGGTCAGAGAGGTGAAGGGCTGGGGCTCGTAGAAGAGCAGCTTGGAGGGGCTGGAAAGGTTTGGTTATGGGTGCAAGGAGGGGTTCTGCTGAGGAGCCGAGGGTGGCGGAGTAAAGAGGGGCAGCTAGGAGGGAATAGTTGGGGATCCAGTTTCGAAGAAATCCAGCGAGTCCTAAAAAGAAGAGGATTTCTTATTTGGTCTGGGGAGGGGGTAAATCTTGGATGAATTTTTTTCTGCACATAGTGATAGCTTTAAAGCCAGGGGTGAGAAGGACCCCTAAGTAGGAAATTTCAGGGGTAGATAACTGAACTTTAGAAGGTGAAACTCGGTACCCACGGGTTGCTAAGAAATTTAGGAGATGATTGGTGTCTTGGGAGATTTTCAGGGAGGGACTACATAGAAGGAGATCATCAACATATTGGAGGAGAGGAGAGTTTGGGAGGGTGAGGGACTTGAGATCTTGTGCTAGGGTTTGCCCAAAATGATAGGGGCTGTCTCGGAAGCCTTGGGGAAGGATGGTCCAGGTTAGTTAGGTGGAAATTCGGGTAGTGGGGTCAGTCCATGTGAAGGCGAAGAGATTTTGGGAATCAGGGTGGAGAAGGATAGTGAAGAATGCATCTTTGAGGTCTAGAATGGAGAAGTGTGAGGAGGAGGCAGGAATGGTGGACAGTAGGGTATAAAGATTGGGAACTACTGGGTGGATAGGAATAACAGCAGCATTGATGAGCCTGAGGTCTTGGACAAGCCTATAAGAGCCATTGGGTTTTTTTTACCGCTAGTATTGGGGTATTGTAATGGGAATTGATGGGTTTCAACAAGCCTTTTCTCAAAAGATCTTGGATAATGGGGCTGTAGGCCCAGTAGACTTGAGAGGGGTAAGGGGTACTGGGATTGAGAGGGGTAGGAGGTGGGATTTTTGAGGTTGATGGTTATGGGAGGACAGCAGTGGAGGAGGTGGTGGTGTCCCATACCATAGGGTTAACTTGACTGGGAGGTATGGGAGGAGGGGGAGTTTGCGGCAGGTTGGAGAGTGAGTAGGAAAGGGATTGAAGGCGAGTTGGGGTTGAGGCGTTTGTGGGGAGTAAAAATGATGGAGGCGCCTAGCTTTTTTTTTTCCTTTGGTATCATTAATGTACAATTACATGAGGAACATTATGTTTATTAGACTCCCCCCATCACCAAGTTCCCCCCACATACCCCATTACAATCACTGCCCATCAGCATAGTAAGATGCTGTAGAATCACTACCTGTCCTCTCCGTGCTGTACAGCCTTCCCCGTGCCATCCCCCCACACACATTATACATGCTAATCGTAAGGCCCCCCTGCTTTCCCACCCATCCTCCCTGATCCCTTTCCCTTTGGTAGCTGTTAGTCCTTCCTTGGGTTCTGTTCCCAAGTTCAAACCCAGTCTGCTGCTGTTTTTCTCCTTCAGTTTTTTCTTTGTTCTTATACTCCACAAATGAGTGAAATCATTTGATACTTGTCTTTCTCCACCTGGCTTATTTCACTGAGCATAATACCCTCTAGCTCCATCCATGTTGTTGCAAATGGTAGGATTTGTCTTCTTCTTATGGCTGAATAATATTCCATTGTGTATATGTACCACATCTTCTTTATCCATTCAATGTAGTAAAATTTATTCTATTTTTACCTATGCTTTCAGCTTTTGTAACTTAAAAATATTCACTGTTGTGCTACTGCCACCTGGTGGCCATGCAGGTGATGTCATACTTCAGTTTACATTTTTTCCTGTATGTAGACTTTTTGATTTGGTTTGATTTGGTTTATTGACAAGAAGGTACTATTAAACCAGTAGAAAATATAAAGGTATTTTAAGGTCTAAAACACTGTAAAATAGAGGAAGATTTCACATTGGCTGGGACTTGGGAGTCAACAATGCCTAGGTTTGAATCCTAGGATTATAATATGTAGTTTACCATAAAATCATTTTACCCTCCAAGCTCAGTTTCCTCAAAGTCATAGTATCTATCTTTTATGAATATTATGAAGAATGAATTAGACAACATATACAGGGAAGAATAGTTAAGCATTCAATGACTAATATTCAGTGACTTACATTGTTAATTATTAAGAAATAATATCATCCAGAAAATATATTAGTGTATTGTCTGTAACTGAATGTGTATCACTAATAGGTATTACTAAATACATTAACGTTTAAGAGTAATGACCTAAGGTTGTATAATTTTACTAATGATAATTTCAAATAACTGTAGCAGCACTGTCCTCAGGAATAGCACTTTCCTACATAATTTAATAAATATCCATGTGCAGTTGTCAGGACTGTTAGAAAACAGCATAAAACCTAAATGTGATTTATTCCCACCAGGTGGTTTAAAACAGTTTAACAGTAAGGTATTAACAAAGGGAAAGAATGTGAACCCTGTAGTACTCAGCCAATGAGGAACCAGGGGAGGGACTCGCACACTAGGAGATAAATTATTGGTGCCAAACTCCCCAGGTTTGCCTGCCCACCAGACAGCCGACCGTCATTAAAGCCTTGCTCCGCTGTTCTCTTTGTCTCCATGTCCACTTATTGAATTTGGGCCAGTGAGTGTGTTTCTCACAGGAGCATGCTACTTACAGTGGACATTTAATTAGCTATTAGAAGCCCATGAAAAAGCTGGAAGAAACCTTGGACATTATAGTTCACACCCCTTATTTTACAGATGCAGAAACTAAAGTCCAGGAACTACAAAGCTAGTTAGTTGCAGAGCAGGACTGAATCCTGGGTCTCCATCTGCATGGTACTGTGTGAACTCTGTACTGCCACTCAGTTCCCTAGAGTGGAATGTGGATTGCACTGTAACTGGCTATACCATGGTTTGAACGAAAGTGGAGTAGAACACAAAAACCTTTTTCTTTAGGTTTTTATTTTGTTTCATTTGGTGTAATATGAAGGATAAACCAGCTGGAAGAAAGCCTCTGCCGTATTTGTGCATGAATAGTTTGTTTAGTACTCCTGTTAGTAATTTTAGAAATAGAGGTAAATAACATGCAATGGTTGTATCCCCCAGTTTTCTCATTCTCCTCTGTGTCTCCAGAGCACTCTCTCTATGCCTGTCATTACATTTATTTGTTACACTGGGGGAACATTTTTGGTTAATTTTTTTCTTTCCTTGGACTATTAATTCCTTAAAAGGCATGTTTTTCATCAGTGTTTATCTAGTTGTTAGTATAGCAATGAATTCTTTGTTGAATAAAGGAATCCCCTTCTCAGAGCAATATAATTTGTAGACGAGGCATTAGGACAGTGGGGCAGAGCCTCCACAGCACAGACTTTGGGAAGTAGCTAGAGACTCAGTGCGGAGCCTTTGAAGGCTTGGCAAAAAGAAATATGTCAGCTCTGAGAAGTTGTGGGTGAAACTGTAACATTTCCAGAATATCTCACCTGACTTTAGTGTATTTGCATATCTTCACGGATGGAGAGCAGTCCATATCAATGGGTAATTACCTGGGCAACCGAGGGTGTGTCTGAACCTGAGAGTTTAAAGGGAGGGGCTGGCCAGCTTGCTGGCTTGCTTCTTCCAGAACAGAGGAGAAAGACGCCCCTGGACTGCAGTTTGTAAGCAATAACCAGGTTTTAATCTTTATTTCTCCCTTTGACTGATTTCGGTTTTTAGAGGTGTTTTGCCCCAGGATTTCCTCTCCCCGGACTTACATCTGGTGGCAGTTGGCAGGGCACCTCTGAACCCGAAATCTGTCATAATGGGTGCAACCTTTGGGAGGGCTGCTTCTGTGGATGGTGGGAAGGCCCCAGCAGATGCAGCAGCAGAGGGTGCCACTTCACCTGTTGTTATACACCCAGCTGTGGGGCTTCCAAGTTGGGAACCCCTAGTGGGGAATTGGTCTACGATAAAGTACCTCCTAGAGGGGCGGGGCCTTTCCCAGAACTGGGGAAGGGTGGAAACACTGGAATCTGCAAGTAGCCCTCTGTGAGTTGGAAGACTGCTTGGAGACCCTAGGTGGCCATGTAATAGCTGGAATCGTATGGTGTCTTTTCATGGAGATAGTGGAAAATGTTATACAGGAGAAAGAGGATTATCCAGAGGGTTAGTGAGGAGAGAGAGGGACTTAGGCAGGAGAGGGACACACTTCAGCATCGCTTGGAGGAGCTGGGCGATAACCTATGGGATGCTGTTAAAGAACAGAGGCAATTACTGAAAAGGCAGGTCATGCTCCTAGAAGACTCCTTAGAGGCAAGGGGGGAGATGGCACAAAAAGCCGCGTTGCAGGAGGCCATGGGGGAGGGGGAGGAAAGACTGGTGCCTTCAGTCCCAGAAATGATGGAGGAGGAGCCGCTGGGGGAGGAGCCCGAGGGAGAAGAGGAGGAGGCGGGGCCGTTTATTGGATGGGCTACCCAGGCCACTGCCGGAGGTACCATCTTCTCCTGTTTTAAAGGCCTGCCCAGCTGTAATTAAGAAAATAAAAACGAAACAACTGCAGGCTCGGGGAGGAGCAGCCTCCTCCCCAGGTTGTGGAGCACTCCATGCTCTGCCCCTATACCCAGGATAAGCTGGTGGACATGAGCGTCCAGTATAGGCAGAGGCCATTGGAATCTGCCTACATGGCTTTTGTATCTCTGGGACATGGGGGTGGACAACATTGTTAATGTTGGGTACTGAAATGAGTGGAATGGCTTCCCTCTGACTCACCCTTTCCTCCAGCAGCAGTTGCAAAATGCCCATCACACTTCAGGGAATTAGACACTCCTGGAATTGCTGACAGCTGCCATGAGGATAGTTTGGCCTAATCAGGGTGATTTACCGTATTTTCCCAGTACTTGGGAAACATATGCAGAGCTCCAACAGGTACTTCAGAAAACCTGAAGTATGAAAAACATCATCTATGATGTGGACCCCCAGGGCCCTGATGAGGAGGTGTTCACTGTAGGAATGAGAAACCTGCTGCTGCACACAGCTCCCACTTCTCTCTTTGGGTCCCTAGTGAATACTCTTACCCCCACCTAGGGCAACCCATAAGGGAGGCTATTCGTACTTTAGCAGATATGGGGGAGGTTGAAACAATAATGGCACAGGGGGAAGTACGGGCCATGACTGAAAGGAGAAGTGCAAAAGGCTCTGTGAAGGTCTCGAGGACCCAGATGTGGTTGATGTGATAAATGCCGGGGTAGTGAAAGAAAAACTCGATGAGCAGCCCAGTAGAATATTGTTAGAACTGTGGCACCAATTAAAGCCAGAGCAGAAGTTCCAGCCACTGAGGTGCAGGACACAGAAACCAGAGTCAAGGCCTCATGCCTGGCCTGTGTCCCTGCAGAACTTCCTGGGAGACAGTACTCAGGATTCGCCTGAGCCCTCAGCTCCACAGAAGGACGATTGGGCATCGCAGTTTGACTGAGGGTGGGGCTCAAAGTCCCCACCTTGGGGGACATGGTGGGGACCAGAGGTCACATGTAGGATTAGCAATTTATTGGTCCCTTGTGAGTATACAATGTGTCCTGGCACTGGTGGACAGAGGAGTTGAGTGTTCTTTGATTCATGGCAACCCTGAACATTTTCCCAGGATCCCTACTGTGATAGATGGCTATTGGGGTAAGGCAATTAGAGTGAAGAAAGCCTAGCCCTATCCCCTGGACCTTCCCAGGCTGTGTCACATGTGCTTCCCCTACATCAGAGGTAGGTAGCAACTGGCAGAGTCTACTGCTGCCCCACCTACATCCACCAGGCATGGCCAGCCACACCACTGTTTGCCAGGCACTGCATGTTTCCTGGAATGAGTGAGAAAGACCGTGATGCACAGAATTGCTCCATTCTTCCAGAAACCAAGGGTCCAATGCATCATGCCTGGCTCCTCCTTCCCTTAGATGAATATATTGAAAAGTCCCCAAAGGCTTTGGGGCTTTTAGCAGGCCTGCTCAGCCTGTTCCAGCACACTTAACTTCTCTGGCTGTAAAACTCATGTCTTCTGGCTAAATGTCAACTCCTTGATGTGGCCCACAGAGCTCCACGACATGCACGGAAGGATACTTGAAACTAGAGGGTCACAGAAAGTGAGTGGTGACCTCTGGGGGGCAGTGCGGTGTGCTGGTTAGAACCTGGAGTAGACAGTGTGATCAGAATCCCAATTCCGCCTCCTAACAATGGCTTAACGGCTGCCACAAGTCCTTCGCCTGTCAGGAGGGCCTCTCACACCGTGTGGTCCTGGGGCCACTCTTGGCAGCTCAGCAGCTCACCTACCTCCTTCTTCTGAAACAAGGAGCAGCCTCCAAAGCCTAAGAAATCAGTCACCAGAGACTCCAACTTGGGTTAAGACCAAGACTTTCGGTATCTGCTCACCATTCTGGCCACTTACGGGGAGGAGCCAGCCAAGCAGTACCCACAGTGGATGGATCTCAGCTGGACGCTCTGGTGAGCTCACTGGCATGTGATTCTGGGTCAGCCAGCCCTCCTCCAGCAGCAGGTCTGTCCAGGCAGGGTTTCCATGACTTTAGTGCCCTTCTTCCATATCGGACCCACAGGAATGGATAAAGAAAGACAACAGAGCAATGGTATGTGGGCAGCAAGGATATGCTACTTACAACTCTCCTGAGGCTTGTGGAACTTCAAGCGTGTGTTCCTGGCACTGACCACCCCATCCATTTATCTAGTTACTCATGCCCCTGTGAACCTCAGTTTCTTCATCAGTAAAACAGTATAAAAAGCCAAACAATGTCTGCCTATTGTGAGAATAACATGAGATAATATGTTAAATCTTTAGGAGTCAAATTATGCTAAACCTCATATCCTGAACCAGTGCTAACAACAGGAATATCGTGCAAGCCACGTGTTAATTTTAATTTTTGTAATAGCCCCATTAAAAATGTTTAACTGAAAAGTATTAATTGTAATATTTTATTTAATCCTATATATCTGAAATACAATTTCAACAAGTGATTAATTAAAACCTAATGAGGCAAATTCTGTATGTATTTTACACCTAGCACACATCTCAGTTAAGAGTAGACACATTTTAAGAGCTCAGTGGCTACTTGTGGCCAGGGGATGCCATGTTGGACAACACACCTCTAGATTAAAGCTGGACTTAACTCTACAGATATAGAGAGCCATGGTGGATTTTTGCTACAGTACCAAATTGCACAAAAAAAATGCAGTTTAGGGAACTTTAATATAGCTGTGAGCTAGGGGCACAGCTGTTCTGACTCAGAGGTCCAAGCAATAGACCAAGAGACGGCACTCTATTTTCTGTCTCCCAGCACTATACAAGACCTGACAGAGTCCTTGGTAATTGGATTAGATGGAACAATCAACCAACAAATCACCAGGGTGGAGTGGCTATCTGGAACTGCAGAGCAAGTTATGGAGAAGGGTCAAGGTGAATCTGAAGGTCCTAGCCTGGAATCTGAGCAAAAGGATGGGATGCTGCAAGAAATAAGGAGTCTGGGTGAGGAGGTGGGGAGATGGCAGCATGATTCTCACTGAGAACTGGCAGTGTTCAATGTGACAGAAGGCTACTGGGACTGTGAGTAGGTGGGGGAATGAGGGACGAGCTCAGAAGATGTACACCACTCAGGCAGCAATCACCAAGTGGCAGAAAGGCACCAGGCACTCCTGAGCCGCTGGGAGGTGAGTGGCCATAGTGGCAAAGAGAGGAGATAGTGAAGGCTATCCTACACTGCTGATGGGAATGTAAATTGGTTCAACCATTGTGGAAAGCAGTATGGAGGTTCCTCAAAAAACTCAAAATAGAAATACCATTTGATCCAGGAATTCCACTCCTAGGCATTTACCCTAAGAATGCAGCAGCCCAGTTTGAAAAAGACATATGCACCCCTGTCTTTATCACAGCAGTATTTACAATAGCCAAGAAATAGAAGCAACCTGAGTGTCCATCAGTAGATGAATGGATAAAGAAGATGTGGTACATATACACAATGGAATATTATTCAGCCATAAGAAAGAAACAAATCCTACCATTTGCAACAACATGGATGTAGCTAGAGGGTATTATGCTCAGTAAAATAAGTCAGGTGGAGAAAGACAAATACCAAATGACCTCTCTCATTTGTGGAGTAAAACAACAAAGCAAAACTGAAGGAGGAAAATAGCAGCAGACTCAGACTCTAAGGAGGGACTAGTGGTTACCAAAGGGGAGGGTTGGGGAGGGAGAAGGGGATTGTGGGGTATCATGATTGGTGTACATGGTGTGTGTGGGATCATGGGGAAGACAGTGTAGCTCAGAGAAGGCAAATAGGAACTCTGTGGCATTTTACTACACTGATGGACAGTGACTGCAATGGGGTATTGGGGAGGCACTCGATAATAAGGGTGAATGTAATAACCACATTGTTTTCCTTGTGAAACCTTCATAAGAGTATCAATGATACCTTAATAAAAATAAAATAAGATAAAAACTAAAAATAAATAAATAATCAATGGATCAATGAACAAATTAAAACACAAATCAACAATACATACACACAAATGAAAACAAAAATTCAACAGACCAAAATCTATGGGATGCTGTGAAGGCAGTTCTAAGATGATAGTACATATCAACACAGGCTTACCTCAAGAAACAAGAACAATCCCAAATAAATAGCTTATACTCTGAACTCAATAAATTAGAAAAAGAAAAACAAATGAAGCCCAAAGTCAGTAGAAGGAGGGGCATAATAAAGATCAGAGCAGAAATAAAATAGAGAATAAAACAATAGAAAGAACTCAGTGAAACAAGGAGCTGGTTCTTTGAGAAAATAAATAATATAGATAAAATCCCAGCCTGACTTATCAAGAAAAAAAGAGACCGTATACACATATACAGAATCAGAAACAAAGAAAGAATAATCACAATGGACACCACAGAAATACAAAGAGTTACTAAAGAATACTATGAAAAAATTGTATGCCAATAAATTGGACAACCTAAAAGGAATGGACA